>NW_022681472.1:6004416-7235267 GCF_009764315.1 Trachypithecus francoisi
CTTCCTACAAAAGATAAATAATACTAACTTACTTAAAGTTAAAAGTTGGTCACTGATAATATCTGTAGAAAAATTTAAAAATCATATGAAGAAAAATAAAATAATTAGCAAATAGAAGTGCTTATTAACTTGTTGAATAAATATAACAAACTGATACCCAGATTAAAAATAAAATTGTCTTGAAAGTTGAAAAGAGACTATCCATTCTTTCATTTAAAAAAAATTGAAAAATTGAGATTTCTGGAGTGATTCTTGTTATTTTTTATTAATATATAACAGCCTGAAAATTATATTATTTATCAAAAAAATTAAAAATTGTAGGCAGAGAAAAATGTAGATTTTAACAGTTTTCTATTACAAGTGCATATATTAAAAGATCATAATAAAACAAGTTCTTCTTTTAACCAGTCTGAATTTCTGAATTTGATTTTGCCTTCCTTTATGATCTGTGGCATGCAAAGCTGCTCTTAAGAACATGGAGACAGCCTCAGGCCCAGCACTTGACCAAGAGGGCATGCTCCATACACCACAGTGCAGTGTCCTTAGCGTTTCTAGCACATCTCTTTGGTCTTTTTTTTTTTTTTTTTTTCATTTGAAACTAATGCTTATATCTCAAAGTGAACAGAAAAATAAAGGAATGAAAGAACCAGCAAAGTTTCTCTATTATTCCCTTGTACTTTAGGGAAAAGTTATATCTCGGTAATTCTCCCAAATTATTACATGTTTATACTTTCATTGAAAACATACATTTGTGATAAAATAAATACCAAGAACTCCCATGGTAGCAATTTTTTCAGCAACTCTCACGCTGAAAATGTTTCTTTGTAATATCCAGGCTAAATTCCTTCTATTACAGATGAAGCTAATTTTCTTAAGTTCTATCCTTAGTGAAAATAGAGGGCAATCTGCACTCCCCTCCACCCTGTCAATACAATACTCTTGAATACAATTTAATTTACCTTCAACTTCCCCTGCTCCATACATACGGTTTCATTAACCTTTTTCCATAAAGGCTATTTAAGTTATCTTGTCACCCTTATAAAGTTGAGTTTGAAATGCCTCAAACTGCAAGTAATAAAGCTGTCACAAATCTTAATTAGAAAAAACATGACTTCAAATTATTTTTATTCTGTGTAGCTACTCTATATAAAACTAAATGTAACTGCTCTAGCCAAATATATTATCTCACTTACATTTTAAAAATCAGTACCCCATCACTGACTTATTTTCATTTTGAGCACCGTGATCTCTTTGTATTTTCCCAGAATACTATATCATAATGTACTATACATATAAAACTCCAATTTCAAGATATAGAAAGAAACGAAAGAAGAGGATTTACCCTGATAAAAGTATCTGTTAGCAGAAAATCAGACGGTAAATCAGTGACATAAAAGTTACTTAATACAAAGATTAACATTGAATCTAGAATGCTAGCACAGTCAAACAAATGCCAATAAAATCTAATGGTTTATTCTTCATTGGTGCTGCAATATAATAATCTTAGGGAGAAAACAAGCAAGAACCAGTAATAATGCATTTACCTGAACTCTCCTTTGGAATGTCTACAGATTCTTTCAGGAAGCTTAGCATTTCTGATTGGTGGCAAGGTCAAATACTGACAGCTGTGCTGTCCAATAGTCATTATCTGCACGTGGCTACTAAGCATTTGAAATCTGTCTAGTCTGAATTGAGATGTGCTATAACGCAAAATACACAATGGAACTTGAATGTCAGGATGGAACCAAAAATGTAAAGTATCTTAATCAAGTTTTGCATTGATTAAATGTAAAATAACATTTTTATAATTGGGTCAAATAAAATGTGTTATTAAAATTAATGTCATTTTAAAACTTTCTAAGTGGCAAGTAGGAGACTTAAAATGACTATGTAACTTGCATTTATGGCTCACATTATATTTCTACTGAACAGTACTGGTTTTGAGCAGGATTGTCAAACTAGCACTCTTGGTCAAATCTGACCAGCTGTCTGTGTAAACAAAGTTGTATTGAAATGCAATCATGCTTATTCTAAATGTCCTATAGTCTAAGGACATTTTTGTGCTACAGTGGTAGTGTTGAGTAGTAGTGACTATACTGACTCACAAAGTATACAATATTTATATTTGAACCCTTACAGAAAAAAATGTTTGCCAATCCTTGATCTAGAGAAACAGCAGATGACTTGAAGTAGTGAAAATGAGTGGGGTGTATTTAGCAGAGAAGAGAAGATTTGTGAGATTGGAAAATTTGAAAAGGCATACTGTCTCTAAAATAATTAAAAAGGAAACTGAAATGAATAGCCAAACAAAACATATTTTCTAAGCTGAGTCTTTTGAATGTAAAAAGTATTTAAATTTAATGAATTCTAGTTTGTCTTTTTTTCTTTTTTTAATTTTGTTTTTTTGGGATTTTTGTTTCTTATTTAAGAAACCTTTGCTTGATCCATTATTCCAATGATTTCCTCTCGTGTTTTCTTCTAAATGTTTATAGTTTTATGTCTTAAACATAAGTTAATGATGTATTTCCAGTTACAGTTAGCATATGTTGCTATGTAAGGGTTGAAGTTCATTATTATACATATGGGCATCCAGTTTTTTTCCATCACTATTTGTTGAAATATTATTTTGTTCCAAATTGAATGGAGTTGACACTTTTGTTAAAAAAAAAAAAAAAAAAAAAAAACACTCAAACAAAACAACACAATCTTGACCCTATCTGGGAAGGTCTAATTCTAGACTCCTTGTCCGAACCATACTGCTTTGTTTAACAAAGACCTGCAGTCTGTTAATAAATAAATAAATGCCCTCTAAACTTGTTTTTGTTTTTTCCATTCAGCTACTCTAGGTCCTTTACTTTTCTATAAAAATTAAACGTCATGTCATTTTTTTAAAGCTTGTTGGCATTTTGATTAGAATTATATTGCATTTACAGATCTAAGGGAAGATTGACATCTTGAAAATATAAAGTTCTACAATCCATGAACTTGGTACATCTCTTAATTTATTTCAGACTTTTAAATAATTGTAGCTAATATTGTTGTTTCTATTATTTGAAATTTGCACTTATTTGCCTAATTTTATATTTAAATGTTTTATGTTTTGATATGATTGTAAATGCATTGTAAACTGAATATTTAAGTATAAGCATCTTATTGTTTATTGCTAATACATAGAAATACATCAGATTATTGTATATTGATTTTATGTACTGCTGTCCTGCTAAACTCACTTATTAGTTGAATAGCTTTTTTGTAGATTTATTAGAACTTTCTACAGAGATAATCACTTCATCTACCAGTAAAAGAAGTTTTATTTCTTGCTTTCCAATGTGATGGATTTTATTTCTTTTTCTGACTCTGTTGCACTGGTTATGCCACCGGTATCATGCTAAATAAAACTTGTACATATAAAGCTAACTACTTCATTCCTGATTTTAGGGAGAAAGTATTCAGTATTTCACCATTAAACATAGTAAGCTATCAGCATTTCATATATGCTTTTTGTCAAATTAATAAAGTTATCTGCTACTTTTAGTTTCTGAGTATGTTATCATGAATGAATATTGATTTTGTCAAATGTGTTTTGGTACATTTATTGAAAGTGTATGTGATTAGTGAGGTAATATGGTCTTTGTTGTGGTTGATTACTAAATAATAAGCAAATCTTGTATTCTGGGAATGATTGCAAGTTTTTTTTTTTATTATTATACTTTAAGCTCTAGGGTACATGTGCATAACGTGCAGCTTTGTTACATATGTATACATATGCCATGTTGGTGTGCTGCACCCATCAACTCGTCAGCACCCATCAGTTCATCATTTATATCATGTATACCTCCCCAATGCAATCCCTCCCTCCTCCCCCCTCCCCATGATAGGCCCCAGTGTGTGATGTTCCCCTTCCCGAGTCCAAGTGATCTCATTGTTCAGTTCCCACCTATGAGTGAGAACATGCGGTGTTTGGTTTTCTCTTCTTGTGATAGTTTGCTAAGAATGATGGTTTCCAGCTGCATCCATGTCCCTACAAAGGACGCAAACTCATCCTTTTATATGGCTGCATAGTATTCCGTGGTGTATATGTGCCACATTTTCTTAATCCAGTCTGTCACAGATGGACATTTGGGTTGATTCCAAGTCTTTGTTATTGTGAAGAGTGCAGCAATAAACATGTGTGTGCATGTGTCTTTGTAGTAGAATAATTTATAATCCTTTGGGTATATACCCAGTAGTGGGATGGCTGGGTCATATGGTACATCTAGTTCTAGATCCTTGAGGAATTGCCATACTGTTTTCCATAATGGTTGAACTAGTTTGCAATCCCACCAACAGTGTAAAAGTGTTCCTATTTCTCCACATCCTCTCCAACAACTGTTGCTTCCTGACTTCTTAATGATTGCCATTCTAACTGGTGTGAGATGGTATCTCATTGTGGTTTTGATTTGCATTTCTCTGATGGCGAGTGATGATGAGCATTTTTTCATGTGTCTGTTGGCTGTATGAATGTCTTCTTTTGAGAAATGTCTGTTCATATCCTTTCCCCACTTTTTGATGGGGTTGTTTGTTTTTTTCTTGTATATTTGTTTGAGTTCTTTGTAGATTCTGGATATTAGCCCTTTGTCAGATGAGTAGGTTGCAAAACTTTTCTCCCATTCTGTAGGTTGCCTGTTCACTCTGATGGTAGCTTCTTTTGCTGTGCAAAAGCTCTTTAGTTTAATTAGATCCCATTTGTCAATTTTGGCTTTTGCTGCCGTTGCTTTTGGTGTTTTAGACATGAAGTCCTTGCCCATGCCTGTGTCCTGAATGGTACTACCTAGATTTTCTTCCAGGGTTTTTATAGTATTAGGTCTAACATTTAAGTCTCTAATCCATCTTGAATTAATCTTCGTATAAGGGCTAAGGAAAGGATCCAGTTTCAGCTTTCTACTTATGGCTAGCCAATTTTCCCAGCACCATTTATTGAATAGGGAATCCTTTCCCCATTTCTTGTTTCTCTCAGGTTTGTCAAAGATCAGATGGCTGTAGATGTGTGGTATTATTTCTGAGGACTCTGTTCTGTTCCATTGGTCTATATCTCTGTTTTGGTACCAGTACCATGCTGTTTTGGTTACTGTAGCATGTAGTATAGTTTGAAGTCAGGTAGCGTGACGCCTCCAGCTTTGTCCTTTTGACTTAGGATTGTCTTGGCAATGCGGGCTCTTTTTTGGTTCCATATGAACTTTAAAGCCGTTTTTTCCAATTCTGTGAAGAAACTCATTGGTAGCTTGATGGGAATGGCATTGAATCTATAAATTACCTTGGGCAGTATGGCCATTTTCACGATATTGATTCTTCCTATCCATGAGCATGGTATGTTCTTCCATTTGTTTGTGTCCTCTTTGATTTCACTGAGCAGTGGTTTGTAGTTCTCCTTGAAGAGGTCCTTTACATCCCTTGTAAGCTGGACTCCTAGGTATTTTATCCTCTTTGAAGCAATTGTGAATGGAAGTTCATTCCTGATTTGGCTCTCTGCTTGTCTGTTACTGGTGTATAAGAATGCTTGTGATTTTTGCACATTAATTTTGTATCCTGAGACTTTGCTGAAGTTGCTTATCAGCTTAAGGAGATTTTGGGCTGAGACAATGGGGTTTTCTAAATATACACTCATGTCATCTGCAAACAGGGACAATTTGACTTCTTCTTTTCCTAACTGGATACCCTTGATTTCTTTCTCTTGCCTGAATGCCCTAGCCAGAACTTCCAACACTATGTTGAATAGGAGTGGTGGGAGAGGGCATCCCTGTCTTGTGCCAGTTTTCAAAGGGAATTTTTCCAGTTTTTGCCCATTCAGTATGATATTGGCTATGGGTTTGTCATAAATAGCTCTTATAATTTTGAGGTATGTTCCATCAATACCGAATTTATTGAGCGTTTTTAGCATGAAGGGCTGTTGAATTTTGTCAAAAGCCTTTTCTGCATCTATTGAGATAATCATGTGGTTCTTGTCTTTGGTTCTGTTTATATGCTGGATTACGTTAATTGATTTGTGAATGTTGAACCAGCCTTGCATCCCAGGGATGAAGCCCACTTGATCATGGTGGATAAGCTTTTTGATGTGCTGCTGAATCCAGTTTGGCAGTGTTTTATTGAGGATTTTCGCCATGACGTTCATCAGGGATATTGGTCTAAAATTCTCTTTTTTTGTTGTGTGTCTGCCAGGCTTTGGTATCAGGATGATGTTGGCCTCATAAAATGAGTTAGGGAGGATTCCCTCTTTTTCTATTGATTGGAATAATTTCAGAAGGACTGGTACCAGCTCCTCCTTGTACCTCTGGTAGAATTCAGCTGTGAATTCATCTGGTCCTGCACTTTTTTTGGTGGGTAGGCTATTAATTGTTGCCTCAATTTCAGAGCCTGCTATTGGTCTATTCAGGGATTCAACTTCTTCCTGATTTAGTCTTGGGAGAGTGTAAGTGTCCAGGAAATTATCCATTTCTTCTAGATTTTCTAGTTGATTTGCATAGAGGCATTTATAGTATTCTCTGATGGTTGTTTGTATTTCTGTGGGGTCAGTGGTGATATTCCCTTTATCATTTTTTATTGCATCTATTTGATTCCTCTCTCTTTTCTTCTTTATTAGTCTTGCTAGCGGTCTGTCAATTTTGTTGATATTTTCAAAAAACCAATTCCTGGATTCATTGATTTTTTGGAGGGTTTTTTGTGTCTCTATCTCCTTCAGTTCTGCTCTGATCTTAGTTATTTCTTGCCTTCTGCTAACTTTTGAATGTGTTTGCTCTTGCCTCTCTAGTTCTTTTAATTGTGATGTTAGAGTGTCAAATTTAGATCTTTCCTGCTTTCTCTTGTGGGCATTTAGTGCTATAAATTTCCCTCTACACACTACTTTAAATGTATCCCAGACATTCTGTTATGTTGTATCTTTGTTCTCATTGATTTCAAAGAACATCTTTATTTCTGCTTCATTTCGTTATGTACCCAGTAGTCATTCAGGAGCAGATTGTTCAGTTTCCATGTAGTTGAGCGGTTTTGATTGAGTTTCTTAGTCCTGAGTTCTAGTTTGATTGCACTGTGGTCTGAGAGACAGTTTGTTATAGTTTCTGTTCTTTGACATTTGCTGAGGAGTGCTTTACTTCCAATTATGTGGTCAATTTTGGAATAAGTGTGATGTGGTGCTGAGAAGAATGTATATTCTGTTGATTTGCGGTGGAGAGTTCTATAGATGTCTATTAGGTCTGCTTGGTGCAGAGATGAGTTCAATTCCTGGATATTCTTGTTAACTTTCTGTCTCGTTGATCTGTCTAATGTTGACAGTGGAGTGTTGAAGTCTCCCATTATTATTGTATGGGAGTCTAAGTCTCTTTGTAAGTCTCTAAGGACTTGCTTTATGAATCTGGGTGCTCCTGTATTGGGTGCATATATATTTAGGAGAGTTAGCTCTTCCTGTTGAATTGATCCCTTTACCTTTATGTAATGGCCTTCTTTGTCTCTTTTGATCTTTGATGGTTTAAAGTCTGTTTTATCAGAGACTAGGATTGCAACCCCTGCTTTTTTTTGTTCTCCATTTGCTTGGTAGATCTTCCTCCATCCCTTTATTTTGAGCCTATGTATGTCTCTGCATGTGAGATGGGTCTCCTGAATACAGCAGACTGATGAGTCTTGACTCTTTATCCAGTTTGCCAGTCTGTGTCTTTTAATTGGAGCATTTAGTCCACTTACATTTAAGGTTAATATTGTTATGTGTGAACTTGATCCTGTCATTATGATATTAACTGGTTATTTTGCTCGTTAGTTGATGCAGTTTCTTCCTAGCCTCGATGGTCTTTACATTTTGGCATGTTTTTGCAATGGCTGGTACCGGTTGTTCCTTTCCATGTTTAGGGCTTCCTTCAGGGTCTCTTGTAAGGCAGGCCTGGTGGTGACAAAATCTCTAAGCATTTGCTTATCTGTAAAGGATTTTATTTCTCCTTCACTTATGAAACTTAGTTTGGCTGGATATGAGATTCTCGGTTGAAAATTCTTTTCTTTAAGAATGTTGAATATTTGCCCCCACTGTCTTCTGGCTCGTAGAGTTTCTGCTGAGAGATCTGCTGTTAGTCTGATGGGCTTCCCTTTGTGCGTAACCCAACCTTTCTCTCTGGCTGCCCTTAAGATTTTTTCCTTCATTTCAACTTTGGTGAATCTGGCAATTATATGTCTTGGAGTTGCTCTTCTGGAGGAGTATCTTTGTGGCGTTCTCTGTATTTCCTGAATTTGAATGTTGGCCTTCCCTACTAGGTTGGGGAAGTTCTCCTGGATGATATCCTGAAGAGTGTTTTCCAACTTGGTTCCATTTTCCCCCTCACTTTCAGGCACCCCAATCAGACGTAGATTTGGTCTTTTTACATAATCCCATACTTCTTGTAGGCTTTGTTCATTTCTTTTTCTTCTTTTTTCTTTTGGTTTCTCTTCTCGCTTCATTTCATTCATTTGATCCTCAATCGCTGATACTCTTTCTTCCAGTTGATCGAGTCGGTTACTGAAGCTTGTGCATTTGTCACGTATTTCTCGTGTCATGGTTTTCATCTCTGTCATTTCGTTTATGATCTTCTCTGCATTAATTAGTCTAGCTGTCAATTCTTCCACTCTTTTTTCAAGATTTTTAGTTTCTTTGTGCGGGGTACATAATTCCTCCTTTAGCTCTGAGAGGTTTGATGGACTGAAGCCTTCTTCTCTCATCTCATCAAAGTCATTCTCTGACCAGCTTTGATCCGTTGCTGGCGATGGGCTGCGCTCCTTTGCAGGGAGAGATGCACTCTTATTTTTTGAATTTCCAGCTTTTCTGCCCTGCTTCTTCCCCATCTTTGTGATTTTATCTGCCTCTGGTCTTTGATGATGGTGTCGTACTGATGGGGTTTTGGTATAGGTGTCCTTCCTGTTTGATAGTTTTCCTTCTGACAGTCAGAAGGACTGTCTTTTGGTCTGTTGGAGATTGCTTGAGGTCCACTCCAGACCCTGTTTGCCTGGGTATCAGCAGCAGAAGTTGCCGACGATAGAATATTGCTGAACAGCAAGTGTACCTGTCTGATTCTTCCTTTGGAACCTTCCTCTCAGGGGTGTACTCCACCCTGTGAGGTGTGGGGTGTCAGACTGCCCCTAGTGGGGGATGTCTCCCAGCTAGGCTACTCAGGGGTCAGGGACCCACCTGAGCAGGCAGTCTGTCCGTTCTCAGATCTCAACCTCTGCGTTGGGAGATCCACAGCTCTCCCCAAAGCTGTCAGACAGAGTTGTTCACGTCTGCACCGGCCCCCGCTGCTCCCCCTATTGGTCTTCAGCTGTGCGCTGTCCCCAGAGGTGGAGTCTACCGAGACAGGCAGGCTTCCTTGAGCTGCTGCAAGCTCCACCCAATTCGAGCTTCCCAGTGGCTTTGTTTACCTACTTAAGCCTCAGCAATTGCGGGCACCCCTCCCCCGGCCTCTCTGCTGCCTTGCGGATAGATCACCGCAGACTGCTGTGTTAGCAGTGAGGGAGGCTCCGTGGGCGTGGGACCCTCCTGGCCAGGTGTGGGATATATTCTCCTGGTCTGCCCGTTTGCTTAAAGCGCAGTATTGGGGTGGGAGTTACCCGATTTTCCAGGTGTTGTGTGTCTCAGTTCCCCCGACTAGGAAAACGGATTCCCTGCCCCCTTGCACTTCCAGGTGAGGCGATGCCTCGCCCTGCTTCAGCTCTCGCTGATCAGGCTGCAGCAGCTGACCAGCACCGATTGTCCGGCACTCCCTAGTGAGATGACCCCAGTACCTCTGTTGAAAATGCAGAAATCACCGGTCTTCTGTGTCGCTTGCGCTGGGAGTTGGAGACTGGAGCTGTTCCTATTCGGCCATCTTGCTCCGCCCCCAATGATTGCAAGTTGATCATGATTTATCATTCCTTGTACATGTAGTTTGATTTAATTTACTAAAAATTATTAAAATTTACTAAAAATTGTTAATAATTTTAAAATAACATTGCTTATTTCATTTTGTCTCATACTATATATTATTCTGCTTTTGATATGAAGCTAAGCTGGATTTATAAAGTCTAATAAATGAGTGTGGAAGTTGTCGCTCCTCTTTTCTGGAAGAGTTTGAATTAATATTTCTTTCTTCAAATGAGGTAGAATTCAACATTGAAACCATCTGGGCCTGGAATTTACATCATGGAAAGGTCTTTATATTTAGTGTATTTTTTTAAAAATATAAAATTATCAGACAATGCATTTGTTCTTTAAATGTCTATGATAGTTTTTGTCTTTAAAGGAGTTTGTCCTTATCCTCTAAGTTATTGAATGTATGATATAAAAATTATTCATAGTATTTTCTCGTTATCTTTTATTTTATGTAGAATCTATAGTGATAATTTCTGTTTCATTGTTGATACTGCTAATTTGTGTTTTCTCAGTTTTTCCTTGAATAGCCTGAGTAGAAATTTACATATTAATCTTTTTAAAGAATCATATTTGAGTTGCATTGATTTTCTCACATAACGTTTTTTCTTTGTTAATAATCTATGTTCTCTACTTTATTATTTTCTTTTGTCTGGCTACTTTGGTTTTTATTTTCTTTTGTTTTACTGTTTTCTTAACGTTAATGCTTATATCTAATTCTTTTATTCTACCTTTTCTTCCAATATAAGTATCTACTTTATAACTATATCTAATCGGTTCTTTAGCTATATTCCACAAATGTGGGTGTGTATGTTTTAATTCTCATTTAGTTCAAGATATTTTCTAATTTACTTTATGACTGCTTATATCACCCAGAAGATATTTAAGAGTGTAGTTGATAATTGTTGTACATTTGTTGTTTTTCAATTATCTTCTTGCTATTGATTGCCAATTTAGTAGCATTTTGGTCAGAGAAGATACTTTGTTTTATTGAATAGAGTACAATGTATAAAGTATAAAGTACAACAGACTACATACATTTTCTAGTTTAAAATTTTATATTTATTTATTTTATTTTAAGTTCCAGATATATGTGCAGGACATGCAAGTTTGGTACATAGGAAAACATGTGCCAGGGTGGTTTGCTGCACCTATCAAACCGTCACCTAGGTATTAAGCCCAGCATGCATTAGTTCTTTTTCCTAATGCTCTCCCTCTCCACCTTCCCTCAACAGGCCCCAGTGTGTTTTGTTCCCCTCTCTGTGTCCATGTGTTCTCGTTGTTCAGCTCCCACTTATAAGTGAGAACATGTGATATTTGGTTTTCTGTTCCTGCATTAGTTTGCTGAGGATGACTTTCAGCTCCATCCATGTCCCTGTAAGGGACATGATCTCATTCCTTTTTATGGCTGCCTGGTATTCAATGGGGTAGGTACCACATTTTCTTTATCTAGTCTATCACTTAATTTCATGTCTTTGCTATTGGGAATAGTGCTACAATGAAATTACATGTGCATTTATCTTTATAACAGAATGATTTATATTCCTTTGGGTATATACCCAGTAATGGGACTGCTGGGTCAAATGGTATTTCTGGTTCTAGGTCTTTGAGGAATTTTCTGCATAAGGCTAGCCAATTCTCCCAACACCATTTATTAAATAGAGAATCCTTTCTGCACTGCTTGTTTTTGTCAGGCTTGTCAAAGATCATATGGTTGTAGATGTGAGGTCTTATTTCTGAATTCTCTAGTGAGGTCTTATTTCTGAATTCTCTGTTCTGTTCCATTGATCTGTGTATCTGTTTTTGTACCAGTATCATGCTGTTTGGGTCTTATAGTTTAATTTGAAGTCAGGTAGTTTGTTCTTTTTGCTTAGAATTGTCTTCGCTATTTGGGCTCTTTTTTGGTGCCATATGAATTTTAAAATAGTTTTTTTTTTTCCTAATTCTGTGAAGAATGTAAATTGTAGTTTAATGGGAATAGCATTGATCTATAAATTGCTTAAGACCATACTACCTAAATATGGCCATTTTCACAATATTGATTCTTCTTATCCATGAGCATGAAATGTTTTTCCATTTGTTTGTGTCCTCTCTGATTTCCTTGAGCAGTGGTTTGTAGTTCTCCTTGAAGAGGTCCGTCACTTCCCTTGTTAGTTGTATTCTTAGGTATTTTATTATCTTTATAGCAATTGTGAATGGGAGGTCATTTATGATTTGGCTCTTTGCTTGCCTGTTGTTAGTATACAGGAGTGCATGTGACTTTTGCACATTGATTTTGTATCTTGAAACTTTGCTAAAGTTGCTTATCAGCTTAAAAAGCTTTTGGGCTAAGATGAGACCATACACATTTTAATATACAAAATCTCAATCAATTGAGATTTCTTCAATGTCTTTGTGTATCGTCTATTTTGGTGAGTTGCTTATGTACATTTGGATAAATGTGTTAATCTGTTTTTAGTTGAATGTTTACAATTACCACTTAGGTCCAGTTGGTTGTAATGTTGTTGAAGTCTCGTGTATTTATACTAGTTTCCTGTCCACTTGTTCTACCAATTATTTAAGAGTTTGATGATGAAATTTCCAGCTTTTAGGATTTTTCTGTTTCTCTTTACATTTCTTGATCTCAGTCTGCTCTGCTTTAAGTTGCATTTTACATGCTTATGCTGGATGATCATGTTCTCTTGACAAATTAATCCTTGTATCATTATGAAATTAACCTATTTACCTATAGTAATATTCCTTGCTCTAAAGTCTACTTTATAATAATATGGCCATTTAACTTTTAAATTATTTTGGCTCAATGTGTGTATCATGTATCTTTTTCATGCATTAACATTTCACTTTTTTAGCTATATTTCACCTTTTAAAGTGGATTTCCTTATACAGAACAAAGTGTCTTTATTTTATCCAATCCAGCAATCTGTTTTTTAATTTGGCTACTTAGATACTTTACATTTAAGGTGATTATTGATATAATTTGGCTTAAATCAATCATCACAATACCTTTTTTTCTGTCTAATGTACAGTTTGTTCAGTTTTGTCCTCTATCTTAATAATCTCTTGGATAAATTAAAATTGTTTAATGTTTCTATTTAATCATTACTATTGTCTTATTATTTCCTCCTTTTCTGTCACTTAGTAGTTATTCTAAGTTTTTAACTTAATGCAATTTAACTTTAATATGGTTCCACTTCACATATTATGTAAGAAATCCACACAATATAGTTTCATTTTCCCCTACCATTTTTGTGCTATTACTCTAGTTCTACATACTCTGTAAGTTCCACAATATATTGACTGTTTTTTAATTTAAAAAGTTAATAATCTTTGAGACAGATTAATACATAAGAAAAAGCTATACATTTACTTCCAGTTTTACCAATTTTATTTCACTGTGAAGATTTTTATTTCCTTCTTACATAATTTTTATTCTGCCTTAAAGACTTTCTTAATATTTCTTCAAGTGTAGCAATTCTCCTGCCTCACCCTCCCGAGTAGCTGGGACTACAGTCACACACTAACATGCCCAGGTAATTTTTTTTGTGTTTTTAGTAGAGATGGAGTTTCACCATGTTGGCCAGGATGGTCTCGATCTCTTGACCTCGTGATGTACCCACCTCAGACTCCCAAAGTGCTGGAATTACAGGTGTGGCCACCATGCCAGGCCAAAATCTCTCAGCTTTTTGTGAATAAAAAGTGTTTATTTTATCTTTAACTTTGAAATATATTTTGATGGGTAAGGAATTACAGTTTACATACATTTTGTTTTTCAGCATTTAAAAATACATTATTTTTTTCTGACCTGCAGTTTTTCTTGGAAGTCAGCTGCTATTCTTATACCTCTCTATATATGAGTATTTTTCCCCTTGCTTCCTTTATGAGTCTCTTCCTCTTTCATTGGTTTTCAGCAATTTCATCATGTCTTTAGGTAGACTTTTTTAGGTTTATTCTACATTTGTTTATTGAACTTCTTGCATATGTGTTCTCTCTCTCTCTCTCTCTCTCTCTGGAATTTCAATTATGCCTACATTAGACTGTTTAATATCGTCTCATAGGTCACCAATGTTCTATTTAATTTTCTGTTCTTTTTATTTTTGAGCTACATTTTGGAAAATTTCAATTGCTAATAATTCAAGTATGCTGCTCTTTGTCTCTGTATCAGCTTATATGCTATTATCACGCAGGGTTTTATTTTTTTAATTTTAGATACTATACTTTTCATCCATAGAAGTTCCATTTGAGTATTTTCTGCAATCAATCACTCACACTGTTTACTTTTTTCAGTCTTCTGAACCATATGGAGCATGTTTATAATCTATCTTTGCTGTCTTTGGTAGTTCCATCATCTTCATCTTAGTATGTTTCTACTGATTGCTTCTGCTGCTGCTTATGAGTCCTATTTTCATGCTTCTTTAAGAGCTGATTTTCCTATTGGACAGCATACATTAGCGTTTGATGTTATTAATTGTTGCATTTTATTGTATTTCTTTCAATAAAGTTTTATTTATTTTGGCAAATATTTAAGCTAGCTTGAGGCAATTCGATCGCTGAGGTCTGCTTTCAAGATTTGGTAGCAGCTTTAGAGGTTTCAACTGTTCTGCTTTGTGGGGACATAGACTTTTCCCACTTCTGTTGGCACACTAGAAATTATCTGTCTGTTCATTTATGAAGAATCTTTCCCTAATCTCAAGTGCTTCCTTCTTGTGCATATACCAATCAGTACTTAGCTAGAGAATCATAGGAACCCTTGGCAGATCTCTGGAGTTCTCTCTCCCATGAAACTCTGTCCTCTATTCTGATTGGCTTAGCCTCCCTGACTCTGATTTATAACTTTTAACTCAGTGGAATCAACGGGCTTTGTTAGGCTCCTCCTCCCTACACTGCAGACTGAAAATTGATTCCAGTCATAAATCAGGAATTAATCAGATTCATCTTGTTTCTCCCCATTTTCAGAAAATAAAATCCTGTATTGTCTTTCTTTCTTTCTTTTTTTTTTTTTTTTTTTTTTTTGAGGCGGAGTCTTGCTCTGTCGCCCAGGCTGGAGTGCAGTGGCCAGATCTCAGCTCACTGCAAGCTCCGCCTCCCGGATTCCCGCCATTCTCCTGCCTCAGCCTCCCAAGTAACTGGGACTACAGGCGCCCGCCACTCGCCCGGCTAGTTTTTTGTATTTTTAGTAGAGACGGGGTTTCACTGTGTTCGCCAGGATGGTCTTGATCTCCTGACCTTGTGATCCGCCCGTCTCGGCCTCCCAAAGTGCTGGGATTACAGGCTTGAGCCACCGCGCCCGGCCTTGTCTTTCTTCTAATGCCTACAATGCAATATTTTATATATTTTGTCAGATTTCTCATTGTTTAATGTATTATTCCACATTATTGAAAACTGGAAGTCCCTTAATTCTTTTAACTTTTATAGTTTTCTTCTGTTTGCTTTATTTTTCTCCTAAGACATTAACCTTTCTATTTATTTTATCTTGTGTTCATTTTGGCTTTTTAGTCATATTGAATTTTCTTTTTTCTAATTTCCAAATTTTTTGAAATATTTTATTCTTGCATTTTTCTAATTTTGCTGTTTTCTTTTCTGTCTTTAATCATTTTCTAAGTATGCTACAGTGCCTTTTGAAACAGTAGGTGACATTTTTACCTGTTTTAAAGGAAAGTCTTCCTGGCGTCATTCACAGAAATGCTCCTCAGTCATTCTTCTTAAATGACTCTATGTGGAATTAGACACTGACACTTTTTTGTGATTCAATCTTTACGTAAAATTTGTTTTCCTGAATTCAACATGATGTGATATACGGAACAGCTATTTAACTTCTCAGAGCCCTTTCTTCTCTTGTTTTCTTGTTTTTTGAGGTTCCCAGGACCTGTTTCTTTTCATCAAGTTTATCTGAGCTTTCACTTTCTTTTGTTTCAAACTCTCTGTCCTACTTATCTTGTTCCAATTTGAGTACTTTCTCCTCAGTGTGAAGTCTTGAAAGGTAGCCCTGGTTCATCAGTTTTGAGAGTTCATAGAGGTTAGAAAGCCTGGGCCCTTCAATGCTTTCTACATTGGACCTATTGCACTCAACAGCTTTTGGATTGTGAAAATTCATCCCAGCTACTATATCTGCCCCACTCTTTATTTTATAAGAATGGGATTTTAGTTATATTTAGTTCTAAGGTTTACAATCCTCATAATTTCTCCCTTTTGATTGTTTCTGCACAGACACTCATAGCAGGCAGGTGTTAAGGTTGTTGATGAATTTCTCTATCCACTTGTGCTTTAAAGTTTGTGACAATATCGTGTCACCTAGATTACCATGTTTTTTTATTTTTTTTTTGTAAATGAAGTCCTGTGGTTTTATTTTTACTCTCCAGTCCATTTTGACATTTTAAGTTAGAGATTCAAGAAAATTAAAAAAAAACAAAAACAAAAACAAAAACACATAACTACACAACCAATACTGCTGGCATCTGTCCAGATTTTCTCTCTTTTTTTATTTTGTTTATTTATTTATTATTTTGAGATGGAGTCTCTCTGTCACCGGGTTGGAGTGCAGTGGCGCGATCTCAGCTCACTGAAATCTCCGCCTCCTGGCTTCACGCCATTCTTTTGCCTCAGCCTCCCGAGTAGCTGGGACTACAGGGAGGCATCACCACGTCCAGCAAATTTTTGTATTTTTAGTAGAGATGGGGATTCACCATGTTAGCCAAGTTGGTCTGAATCTCTTAACCTCCTGATCCGCCCACCTCGGCCTCCCAAAGTGCTGAGACTACAGGCATGAGCCACTGCGCTTGGGCAAATTTCTCTATTTTTGAAAGAGAAAGACTAGTTTAAATCATGAATGGCCTTCATCTGTAATCACTTTGTAAACCATTGCCTCTATTTCCATGGGCCTGTATCTTTTCTATAATTGCAAATACGTTCTATATCATTTTCTGTTGCTGTTGTAATTTAAATGTGTTTTTGCCCAATATTCTTTCATGTGTGCAATCACTATTAGGCTAGCCCACTAGGTGTGGCTCTAAGGTGTGAATTTCATGAATGGAGACTCCCTAGCCTGAGTGGAAGCATTCACCAGATCTACAGAATACGTAAAGCAGTTTGTTAGCTTAGAGAACTTTATATGAAGAAAAACAAGGAGTGGGCAAGCAGACAAGGTAGTAAAAACGTGCCTGAAAATATTACAGCTTTATGTAGTGGAAAAGGCAACTATAGGACTAAAATTATCTCTTGAGAGTCCTTTTCATCTGCCAAGCTAGAAGTGATTTGAAGTCATTTCTAAATGTACTTTTTCTAGGTGGATATACTCAGGGTGACAAAGAGTTACTCCATAAACATTCTATTGAGATTTGAGATTTGGCAGCCAGATACTTCTTTCTTTTTTTTAACAAGCATTCTCAAGGTTTTTGGTTTTTTGTTTTTTTTTTAAATACATCTCTGGACAGTTGTAAAATGATTAAGTATACATATTAAAACTTACTTATCTTGTGGGGTTTTATGGAACCCACTGGCACTTTTTGGCATAGAGTCTATCGCACTCTATTAAAATTGTCTGTGTATATGTCTGTCTTCCTCCACTACTAGGCAAGAACCATGTTTTTTTTGCTATTTTATGTCCAGTGCCCAGAGAAATAGGATGTAATATAAAATTCATCATCTAAAAATCCAGACTAATGCAGCAGACCAGTCTGTAAATTTAATTAATTTGTCTGACAGTATGAAAATGGAAGAGCTCACTAAAAACAAGAGCCATAATCCAGTCAGTGGTTATAGAGCGATTACCTGCTTTAGGGCTGATTTCACTAGAGGTGGACTTTTTATTGATTTCTACAAGAGAGTGATGTGATGGTTTTAGAATCATTAATGCCACGGAAAATGCCTTGGTGGTGGTGAAACAAAATCAATGATTACTTATGTATTGAAGGAGATACGGCCTGAATGTGTTTCCTCCGAAACAGAAACAGAGGAAGGTATTAAACATTATAATGTCTGCACATGATGCTCCATGACTGTCAAATAGTCTGATTGCATATTCCAGCAGTAAAATAATTTTAAACATGCTCCCAATGCATGCTTGATTTCAAACCACCAGTAAAGAATAATTCTAGATACTTATCTATTAGTTCAACATTAGCTATACAGAAAGTATTAATATATATTTATATTTCAGATGGTTTCTTGCCCTTACTTTGTCAGATATAATTACATCATCAGTATTTTTTTGATGAACTAGTCAAACCAAATAGTTCTTACTATGAACAGACCAGCTGTTAGTTGTCCTTTTATACTTACTTTATTCATATACTTATTTCAGGATTTCTTGACACAATGCATTTTTATTCTCCTTCATATTTTATGATATTTTAATGTAGATAATTCTGTCCACCTAGCATACATAAAATACATTGTGTTATGATATTCCAAAATAGTTAAATAAGTGAAAGTTCACCACCTGCCAATACCACCACTTTGCACAAGACCCCTTCTTCCCAGGTGTGCCTCACATAACACATGAAACATGATATGCTGGTCATTAAAAAGAAGTAAAGTCATCAGTGTCAAACTACACATTAAATAATAAAGAAGCTGAATTGCATTCTTCTTTTTAGATAAAAATAGACATAACTTAGAAGATCAAATATTTTTCTCAAACCCCAGTAAAACATTTAGTTCACCAGCTGGCGGGGGTACAGGAACAATATTCACAAGATAGGTCATGACCACTGAAGGAACATGAGTAAGATAAATGGAATTAAGATGCACTAAATTTTGAATTACTTGAGATTAGACTTATCTCCTTACAGATATCTCTGTTATCCTGTTACATGGTTGTGTAGAAAAGAGTTAATATGGCAGGTCTAGGAGCTGTCCTGTTTGCAAGACTGACTATTGGGTGACATCTGAGAACTTCGATTTCAGGAAGACGTTCGCTTGCCTAGCTTCTTTGTATTAACAATATGGTTTATGACAAATTCCTATTTTCTTTATGAGGGTCTTAAATTTGGAAGGTGCTAAGCAAAGGCTACCACGAGACCAGCCTCCATTTAAAAACCCTGGTTATTGGATTCTTAATAAGCTCACCTGGTAGAAAATATTGCACATTTTCACAATTCATTGCTGGGGGAGTCAAGCACATTCTGTTTGACTTCTTGGGAAAGGGGAAAGGA
This sequence comes from Trachypithecus francoisi, assembly GCF_009764315.1. Lineage (NCBI taxonomy): Eukaryota > Metazoa > Chordata > Mammalia > Primates > Cercopithecidae > Trachypithecus > Trachypithecus francoisi. Next base: position 6,023,458 of record NW_022681472.1, read on the forward strand.
CTTTTGGAAGTTAGCGCCTGTTTTCTCCTGTCTTTTTCCTTTTTGGCTTTTGCTTCGTATCAACTTGCTGGAATCATAATCATAAGACTCAATACTGAGTCCCATGGGTCCTCCTAGCAAACCAGTGAATCTGCAGATGATTATGAAAAAATGGTTTGGTAGATTTGACAGGAAGAAAAAGGCCACCAAATTTGTGCTAACTACATATTAATTTTTCGAATCTACTCACAACTTTGGTCAACTTCACAAACTTCAGTTAATATTATTAGTAACTGCAGATATATCTCTAAGTTGTTAAGGAAGTTAACGATCTGCTGTGCTACAGCAACCATTGAATGACATGTGTTCTACTTACATCACCACCACCAACTTGCTTTACATTATGAACTTTATGCGTGCTAAGAACTGGGGGTCTGGACCACTTGAATCCTGTTTTACACAAAATAGCGAAACCAAAATTGGTGAAACAGGCTAACGAGATTTGAAATGTTACCATTCATAGTTTACCTAAAATAGTTTGGAAAGCACAAATGTCAACCCAGCTCTGGTTTCTTCTTTCTATTTTGCCATTTCTGCAATGACAAATAAGCCCAAGTTGCTCACCCAGATGTGTGTCCACAGTAGTGTGTGGCTGAAGGGCATTGGCAAGTAAAGTCCAAAATTTGAACACATCAGGAATAAAACTAGATATTTAAATACAGGATTCCATGTAATTTGGTGATCTCATGGTTTTGTGTATGAATTTGGTCAGAATTTTCAAAATACTTTTGAGTAATTTTGTTAATAAATTACTTCTTTGTTTTCTCAACTTACCTACTAAATGCTATTGTCATCTCTCCCTTCTCTCCTCACGCGTCTCTGCATTTCTCCCTTCACTAATAATTTCCCTGCACTATTGGCATGTCCACTGCCAAGGTGCCCAACAGACATTTCCTGTGCTAGCCATTTCAGTTTTTCCAGCCAGGCAGTCAGTCATACTATGTGTTTGTCCTTTTGACTTTCTCTTCCTTACATTTTAATTCATTAATACTGTTTTTTCTTAAAGACATTCAAGGTCTGTGGAATAACAGAAACTTAATATTAAATTTATTACTTTTTTTTTTTTTCGAGATGGAGTCTCGCTCTGTTGCCCAGGTTGAAGTGCAGTGGCAAGATCTCAGCTCACTGAAACTCCTGCCTCCCGGGTTCACACCATTCTCATGCCTCAGCCTCCTGAGTAGCTGGAACTACAGGCACCCACCACCATGCCCAGCTCACTTTTTGCATTTTTAGTAGTGATGGAGTTTCACTGTGTTAGCCAGGATGGTCTCAGTCTCCTGACCTCGTGATCCACCTACCTCGGCCTCCCAAAATGCTGGGATTACAGGCATGAGCCACTACACACAGACCTATTAAATTAATTTCTATTCAAAATCAATGATTTTGTTCCTTTTAATGTATCCAGGGACCCTCGGCTTTCTGCAAAAATATCTCTGAAAAATAAGGATCTCACAAGATTAAAAACCAAGACTTTCACAAAGATTACTAAAACCCAGGGGAAAGTTTCTAAAAATTGAAAGCTATATGGAAATAAAATGAAAAATACATTGCATAATTTTCTCACAATTGCATGATTTTGACACACCTTTTGCCAAGTTAAAAAATAAACGAAGGATTGACAGTTTCTTAGAAGTCACTTCATCCCTAATACCTTTTTTCCTCTGGTCGAAGACCCAGGGTTTATACTTAGAAGACAACCAGAGTCTCTGTCATCCACACATGGGATAAGGTTCTGCATCTCCTCAACTACTCTTTCCCAGCATCATTTTAATTCTATACACTCCCTGAAAATAACAAACCATGATTGGGAGAAAATATTGTGTTCTAAAGCTTTATAAATTCTTTGGGAGGTATTTATCACCAAAAAGATCATGTTTTGAAAACTGTCATTTATCATATATGTAATTAGGTTTTGGTATCTGAGAGGAGGCATTATTTTTATTCTCCAGAGTTATTCTAGAAGAATGGTCGCACAGCACTGCAAAATCAGCTGAACATCTCATCTTCTAGCTGTCAAAGTTATAATCACTACCAAATAACATGGTAGTCATGTATGCCTTTTCTTGTTTGAAAAATTGGGTGCTTGAACTTTCTTTATTGAAAATAAAAGTTCTAAAGTGACTACTATGTAAGGATTCTTCCTGGTCAGTTTGCCAGTTGAGTATGAGAAGATGAGTCACAATGCCCAATATTTTTCTTAAACCTAAGAGATTAGAGCAAATTTTGCTAAACTTTTTCTGTAATGGATCAGTTAATGAAAGCTGTAGGCTTTGTGGCCCATGTATCAACTCTGTTACTAGAATGCAAAGACAGCTACTGACAATATATAAATGAATGAGCATATTGTATTCTAATAAAACTTTATGGACACTTAAATTTCAATTTCATATAATTTTCATGTGTCATGAAATACAACCTTCTTTTAACTTTTTTCAACCATTCGAAAACATAAAAACCTGGCCAGGTGTGATGGCTCATTCCTGTAATCCCAGCATTTTGGGAGGCTGAGGCAGGAGAATCACCTGAGGTCAGGAATTTGAGACCAGTCTGGCCAACATGATGAAACCCCATTTCTACTAAAAATACAAAAATTAGCTGGGCATGGTGGTAGGCACCTGTAATGCCAGCTACTTCGAACGCTGAGGCAGGTAAATCGCTTGAACCTGCGAAATGGAAGTTGAAGTGAGCCGAGATTGTGCCACTGCACTCCAGCCTGGGCGACAAGAGTGAGACTCTGTCTCAAAAAAAAAAAAAAAAAAAAAAGTAAACTTTTTCAGTTTGTGGGCCATAGAAAAATACATGTACAAATATACATTTACAAAGTCTTATTACATAGATAGTCTTATGATATCACAACTTACAAATGGAATCCAAATTCAGTTTAAGCAGAATAAGAATGATATTCAGAGTAAAGCCTGAAAACATTAACATTGTAACTTCTGCAGCAGTCATGTTTAATAATTTTCATTTAGTCTTTTCTCTCTTTTTTTTTTATTATTATTTATTTATTTTTATTATACTTCAAGTTCCAGGGTACATGTGCATAACGTGCAGGTTTGTTACATATGTATACTTATGCCATGTTGGTGTGCTGCACCCATCAACTTGTCAGCACCCATCAATTCATCATTTATATCATGTATAACTCCCCAATGCAATCCCTCCCCACTCCCCCCTCCCCATAATAGGCCCCAGTGTGTGATGTTCCCCTTCCTGAGTCCAAGTGATCTCATTGTTCAGTTCCCACCTATGAGTGAGAACATGCGGTGTTTGGTTTTCTCTTCTTGTGATAGTTTGCTAAGAATGATGGTTTCCAGCTGCATCCATGTCCCTACAAAGGACGCAAACTCATCCTTTTTTATGGCTGCATAGTATTCCATGGTGTATATGCGCCACATTTTCTTAATCCAATCTGTCACAGATGGACATTTGGGTTGATTCCAAGTCTTTGCTATTGTGAATAGTGCTGCAATAAACATATTGTGCATGTGTCTTTGTAGTAGAATAATTTATAATCCTTTGGGCATATACCCAGTAGTGGGATGACTGGGTCATATGGTACATCTAGTTCTACATCCTTGAGGAATTGCCATACTGTTTTCCATAATGGTTGAACTAGTTTACAATCCCACCAACAGTATAAAAGTGTTCCTATTTCTCCATATCCTCTCCAGCACCTGTTGTTTCCTGATTTTTTAATGATTGCCGTTCTAACTGGTGTGAGATGGTATCTCATTGTGGTTTTGATTTGCATTTCTCTGACGGCGAGTGATGATGAGCATTTTTTCATGTGTCTGTTGGCTGTATGAATGTCTTCTTTTGAGAAATGTCTGTTCATATCCTTTCCCCACTTTTTGATGGGTGTTTTTTTTTTTCTTGTATATTTGTTTGAGTTCTTTGTAGATTCTGGATATTAGCCCTTTGTCAGATGAGTAGATTGCAAAAATGTTCTCCCATTCTGTAGGTTGCCTGTTCACTCTGATGGTAGTTTCTTTTGCTGTGCAGAAGCTCTTTAGTTTAATGAGATCCCATTTGTCAATTTTGGCTTTTGTTGCCGTTGCTTTTGGTGTTTTAGACATGAAGTTCTTGCCCATGCCTATGTCCTGAATGGTACTACCTAGATTTTCTTCTAGGGTTTTTATGGTATTAGGTCTAACATTTAAGTCTCTAATCCATCTTGAATTAATCTTCGTATAAGGAGTAAGGAAAGGATCCAGTTTCAGCTTTCTACTTATGGCTAGCCGATTTTCCCAGCACCATTTATTAAATAGGGAATCCTTTCCGCATTTATTGTTTCTCTCAGGTTTGTCAAAGATCAGATGGCTGTAGATGTGTGGTATTATTTCTGAGGACTCTGTTCTGTTCCATGGGTCTATAGCTCTGTTTTGGTACCAGTACCATGCTGTTTTGGTTACTGTAGCCTTGTAGTATAGTTTGAAGTCAGGTAGCGTGATGCCTCCAGCTTCGTCCTTTGACTTAGGATTGTCTTGGCAATGCGGGCTCTTTTTTGGTTCCATATGAACTTTAAAGCAGTTTTTTTCCAATTCTGTGAAGAAACTCATTGGTAGCTTGATGGGGATGGCATTGAATCTATAAATAACCTTGTGCAGTATGGCCATTTTCATGATATTGACTCTTCCTATCCATGAGCATGGTACGTTCTTCCATTTGTTTGTGTCCTCTTTGATTTCACTGAGCAGTGGTTTGTAGTTCTCCTTGAAGAGGTCCTTGACATCCCTTGAAAGTTGGATTCCTAGGTATTTTATTGTCTTTGAAGCAATTGTGAATGGAAGTTCATTCCTGATTTGGCTCTCTGTTTGTCTCTTACTGGTGTATAAAAATGCTTGTGATTTTTGCACATTAATTTTGTATCCTGAGACTTTGCTGAAGTTGCTTATCAGCTTAAGGAGATTCTGGGCTGAGACAATGGTGTTTTCTAAATATACACTCATGTCATCTGCAAACAGGGACAGTTTGATTTCTTCTTTTCCTAACTGAATACCCTTCATTTCTTTCACTTGCCTGACTGCCCTAGCCAGAACTTCCAACACGATGTTGAATAGGAGTGGTGAGAGAGGGCATCCCTGTCTTGTGCCAGTTTTCAAAGGGAATTTTTCCAGTTTTTGCCCATTCAGTATGATATTAGCTGTGGGTTTGTCATAAATAGCTCTTATTATTTTGAGGTACATTCCATCAATACCAAATTTATTGAGTGTTTTTTGCATGAGAGGCTGTTGAATTTTGTCAAAAGCCTTTTCTGCATCTATTGAGATAATCATGTGGTTCTTGTCTTTGGTCCTGTTTATATGCTGGATTACGTTTATTGATTTGTGAATGTTGAACCAGCCTTGCATCCCAGGGATGAAGCCCACTTGATCATGGTGGATAAGCTTTTTGATGTGCTGCTGAATTCGGTTTGGCAGTATTTTATTGAGGATTTTTGCATCGATGTTCATCAGGGATATTGGTCTAAAATTCTCCTTTTTTGTTGTGTCTCTGCCAGGCTTTGGTATCAGGATGATGTTGGCCTCATAAAATGAGTTAGGGAGGATTCCCTCTTTTTCTATTGATTGGAATAGTTTCAGAAGGACTGGTACCAGCTCCTCCTTGTACCTCTGGTAGAATTCAGCTGTGAATTCATCTGGTCCTGGACTTTTTTTGGTGGGTAGGCTATTGATTGTTGCCTCAATTTCAGAGCCTGCTGTTGGTCTATTCAGGGATTCAACTTCTTCCTGGTTTAGTCTTGGGAGAGTGTAAGTGTCCAGGAAATTATCCATTTCTTCTAGATTTTCTAGTTGATTTGCTTAGAGATGTTTATAGTATTCTCTGATGGTAGTTTGTATTTCTGTGGGGTCGGTGGTGATATCCCCTTTATCATTTTTTATTGCATCTCTTTGATTCCTCTCTCTTTTCTTCTTTATTAGTCTTGCTAGCGGTCTGTCAATTTTGTTGATATTTTCAAAAAACCAACTCCTGGATTCATTGATTTTTTGGAGGGTTTTTTGTGTCTCTATCTCCTTCAGTTCTGCTCTGATCTTAGTTATTTCTTGCCTTCTGCTAGCTTTTGAAAGTGTTTGCTCTTGCCTCTCTAGTTCTTTTAATTGTGATGTTAGAGTGTCAATTTTAGGTCTTTCCTGCTTTCTCTTGTGGGCATTTAGTGCTATAAATTTCCCTCTACACGCTACTTTAAATGTGTCCCAGACATTCTGGTATGTTGTATCTTTGTTCTCATTAAAGAACATCTTTATTTCTGCTTCATTTCGTTATGTACCCCGTAGTCATTCAGGAGCAGGTTGTTCAGTTTCCATGTAGTTGAGCGGTTTTGATTGAGTTTCTTAGTCCTGAGTTCTAGTTTGATTGCACTGTGGTCTGAGAGACAGTTTGTTATAATTTCTGTTCTTTGACTTTTGCTGAGGAGTGCTTTACTTCCAATTATGTGGTCAATTTTGGAATAAGTGTGATGTGGTGCTGAGAAGAATGTATATTCTGTTGATTTGGGGTGGAGAGTTCTATAGATGTCTATTAGGTCCCCTTGGTGCAGAGATGAGTTCAATTCCTGGATATCCTTGTTAACTTTCTGTCTCGTTGATCTGTCTAATGTTGACAGTGGAGTGTTGAAGTCTCCCATTATTATTGTATGGGAGTCTAAGTCTCTTTGTAAGTCTCTAAGGACTTGCTTTATGAATCTGGGTGCTCCTGTATTGGGTGCATATATATTTAGGAGAGTTAGCTCTTCCTGTTGAATTGATCCCTTTACCATTATGTAATGGCCTTCTTTGTCTCTTTTGATCTTTGATGGTTTAAAGTCTGTTTTATCAGAGACTAAGATTGCAACCCCTGCTTTTTTTTATTCTCCATTTGCTTGGTAGATCTTCCTCCATCCCTTTATTTTGAGCCTATGTATGTCTCTGCATGTGAGATGGGTCTCCTGAATACAGCAGACTGATGGGTCTTGACTCTTTATCCAGTTTGCCAGTCTGTGTCTTTTCATTGGACCATTTAGTCCATTTACATTTAAGGTTAATATTGTTATGTGTGAACTTGATCCTGCCATTATGATATTAACGGGTTATTTTGCTCATTAGTTGATGCAGTTTCTTCCTAGCCTCCATGGTCTTTACATTTTGGCATGTTTTTGCAATGGCTGGTACCGGTTGTTCCTTTCCATGTTTAGGGCTTCCTTCAGGGTCTCTTGCAAGGCAGGCCTGGTGGTGACAAAATCTCTAAGCATTTGCTTATCTGTAAAGGATTTTATTTCTCCTTCACTTATGAAACTTAGTTTGGCTGGATATGAAATTCTGGGTTGAAAATTCTTTTCTTTAAGAACGTTGAATATTGGCCCCCACTCTCTTCTGGCTTGGAGAGTTTCTGCCGAGAGATCTGCTGTTAGTCTGATGGGCTTCCCTTTGTGGGTAACCCGACCTTTCTCTCTGGCTGCCCTTCAGATTTTTTCCTTCATTTCAACTTTGGTGAATCTGGCAATTATGTGTCTTGGAGTTGCTCTTCTCGAGGAGTATCTTTGTGGCATTCTCTGTATTTCCTGAATTTGAATGTTGGCCTGCCTACTAGGTTGGGGAAGTTCTCCTGGATGATATCCTGAAGAGTGTTTTCCAACTTGGTTCCATTTTCCCCCTCACTTTCAGGTACCCCAATCAGACGTAGATTTGGTCTTTTTACATAATCCCATACTTCTTGCAGGCTTTGTTCATTTCTTTTTCTTCTTTTTTCTTTAGTCTTCTCTTCTCATTTCATTTCATTCATTTGATGCTCAATCGCTGATACTCTTTCTTCCAATTGATCGAGTCGGTTACTGAAGCTTGTGCATTTGTCACGTATTTCTTGTCTCATGGTTTTCATCTCTGTCAGTTCGTTTATGGCCTTCTCTGCATTAATTATTCTATTTATCAATTCTTCCACTCTCTTTTCAAGATTTTTAGTTTCTTTGTGCTGGGTACGTAATTCCTCCTTCAGCTCTGAGGAGTTTGATGGACTGAAGCCTTCTTCTCTCATCTCGTCAAAGTCATTCTCTGTCCAGCTTTGATCCATTGCTGGCGATGAGCTGCGTTCCTTTGGAAGGGGAGATGTGGTCTTATATTTTGAATTTCCAGCTTTTCTGCCCTGCTTTTTCCCCATCTTTGTGGTTTTATCTGCCTCTGGTCTTTGATGATGGTGACGTACTGATGGGGTTTCGGTGTGGGTATCCTTCCTGCTTGTTAGTTTTCCTTCTAACCGTCAGGACCCTCAGCTGTAGGTCTGTTGGAGATTGCTTGAGGTCCACTCCAGACCCTGTTTGCCTGGGTATCAGCAGCAGAGGCTCCAGAAGATAGAATATTGCTGAACAGCAAGTGTACCTGTCTGATTCTTGCTTTGGAAGCTTCCTTTCAGGGGTGTACTCCACTGTGTGTGGTGTGGGGTGTCGGTCTGCCCCTAGTGGCGGATGTCTCCCAGTTACGCTACTCAGGGTCAGTGACCCACTTGAGCAGGCAGTCTATCCGTTCTCAGATCTCAACCTCCATGTTGGGAGATCCACTGCTCTCTTCAAAACTGTCAGACAGAGTCAGGTTTCTGCTGCTTTTTGTTGTTGTTGTTGTTGTTGTTGTTTAGCTGCCCTGTCCCCAGAGGTGGAGTCTACAGAGACAGGCAGGCCTCCTTGAGCTGCTGTCAGCTCCACCCATTTCGAGCTTCCCAGCGGCTTTGTTTACCTACTTAAGCCTCAGCAATGGTGGGCGCCTCTCCCCCAGCCCCACTGCTGCATTGCCCTTAGATCACAGACTGCTGTGCTAGCAATGAGGAAGGCTCCATGGGCGTGGGACCCTCCCGGCCAGGTGTGGGATATAATCTCCTAGTGTGCCCATTTGCTAAGACCCTTGGTAAAGCGCAGTATTGGGGTGAGAGTTACCCAATTTTCCAGGTGTTGTGTGTCTCAGCTCCCCTGGCTAGGAAAAGGGATTCCCTTCCCCCTTGTGCTTCCCAGGTGAGGCGATGCCTCGCCCTGCTTCAGCTGTGGCTGGTCGGGCTGCAGCAGCTGACCAGCACCGATTGTCCAGCACTCTCTAGTGAGATGAACCCAGTACCTCAGTTGAAAATGCAGAAATCACCTGTCTTCTGTGTCGCTGGCGCTGGGAGTTAGAGACTGGATCTGTTCCTATTCGGCCATCTTGCTCCGCCCCCCTGTTTTTCTTTTTTAACACCAACCTTAAAATAACTGCCCAAAATGGAGGTTAAAAATTTGTTAGACATACACATATTTCTTGCATACAGCTTTTAAAAATTTGACAAAATGTGACAACTCATTTGAAATAAGAAATAAAGGAAGTTGATAAACATTACTGCATTAATTTCAGATTTTGAGATTGCATTAATAGAAGAATGTTTCTGATACAAATTGTAAAATTTGAAATATTTACTCAGAAAAAAAGATAAATTTGATTTTTGTTTATTTATTTATTTTTATTTTTTATTTTTATTTTTTTTCAGAGACAGGATCTTGTTCTGTCACACAGGCTTGAGTACAGCTGTATGATTATGGCTCACTGCAGCCTAGACCTCCTGACCTCAAGCAATTCTCTGCCTCAGCCTCCCAAAGTGCTGGGATTGCAGGCATGGGCCACTGCACCCTGCCTGAATGTTATTTTGAATAGAAATAGTTAAAGAACTGTTGGCATTGTTAGGATATCTTAAAAGGAAATACTCTCAATTTGGTTTAAGTGTTGGGGTGAGGGAATTAAAGATGGCTGAGGAGAAGAAGTAGCTCATAACTTACAGATAATTTGGGAAGAAGAAATTGAAGTTTTGCACTTGAGTAGGAGTCACTGGAGAAACCCAGAGGTGGAAGTTGAAATTTAGGAGGGAGCTCATAGACGAGGTGTAAAGTTAAGTAGCATCTTCACTGCCCCATACTCAAGAGGGCAGATGTGCGACAAGGACCCATTCCCTTGAGTGCCGCTACTTCCAGAGTTTTCAGCTCTGAAATTCCTTCCAGATAGAAGCAACTTCTTACCAGTCATTTCAAAAAATCCCTCAACAGTTTCGACTATTTGATAAATAGAAAATACAACCAATTTTAAAATTAGTAGAAATAACCTTTCCTACCCACTTCTCCAAAATCAAGTCTAAGATAACTCCAAAAGTCATTTATTATTCTAAATTACATTTTCCTTGAGAACAACCTGGATATGAAATGGGTTTAGTTCATCTTTGTTCAATGGGTGTTGCTCACGTATGATGCACAAATGGATGTTTGTTGAATGAATAGCAGAGGTAGTGTTTGTGGATCTACAGAAAATCATCAGGATCATGTCATAGAAACAGGGCATGCTGTTAATGCTGTATCTAGAAAAGTTTTAATTTCAGGCAAGTCTTTTCTACTTCTCTCTGCTCTAACCTAGGGTTTCTCACTTCAGTACTACTTACACTTTGTGATGATGTCTCTTTGACAGGGGTCTGCCCGGTATCTTGCAGGATGGTTAGCTGCATCCATGGCCTCTGCCCACTGGATGCCAAGAGCATCATCCCCTGCTGTGGCAACCAAAATGTCTCCAGGAATTTCCAAATATCTTCTGAGCCCTTGGGGGCCGAGAAGCAAAACTCATACCAATGTATCTTCTGTGTAGTTACCCCAAGATCATAGCTGTAACACAAACTAAAACCTTTGCAGCCATAGAGCAGAAGTCATAAACCAAAAAGTCCTCTGGTACCATGGGGAGTATGGCAATTGAGGGGTGTGGATCTCACACATTCACTGAAGAGTTAACATTTTGTTTAAAAGAGGAACTTGTTATTCAGGTATTCTTACTAAGTGAGCAGAAACCTGTAATCCAGATGTATTTATGAAATTCCTAATATTTAAATTCTAACAATTACTTCAAATGCTATTTGTAAGCATGGTGTCTGCTATACCTATGAAAGTCAAATAAAATGCATGCATGGGCTGTCTTTAGAACTTAGGCAGCTCTATTTCAAAGGGCTGCCATAGAGATAAAAGACAAGGGCATTGTGTATATCAGTGCTGCCAGTATCCCTGGATATTCTGATATTCCAGGAAGGAAATGTAGCCTTGCTTCCAACAATTAACTTACTGATCTAATCTTTCTTTCCATAACTACCATGCTGGGTAGAGGCAGAAAATAATGAGATAAATGTGAGTGTAAAATTTAACTTTTGCCTTAGACATACATAACTGTTTTTTGTTGTTGTTGTTTTTGTTTGTTTGTTTGTGTATTTGTTTGTTTTTCAGTTTAAAGCTGTCTGTTTTAACTTCAGATTCCTTGGGGTAATTAGTCTTTCAAAAGACTTTTTTTCTTGCCTCCCTAATAGTCCCCAGTCAGTGGCAAGTTACTTGGGCAGGCCCCTGGATAGTATGGGACAGATGTCCTCAGACGTGGTCTCCGCCTTTAGGGCATAGGACATTTATCATCTGGATCTTCCTAGCATCGTCTGGCTCTGCTGCCAGCATTTTACTGGGACCCAGTCTGGAAACAGTCATATTCCAAAGCCACAGAGATCCATCCTCACAATTCCTACAAGTCCACCAGACCTTCAGTATCCCAGACTCATCACAGCTTCTTCTAAAATACAACTTAGTAGTCGTGTGGATGCCAGCACTTCTCTAACTGTCCTGTTATATTCCAGGTTGCACACTGGAGAGCTCAGTTACTCTGCACTGTGTTTGGGGCCTCACTTCTCTCTTTTCTAGGTTTCTATTTTCTGTACACCCAGCTCCATCCTACAACGAGGCCATAGATGCTGGGGGTTAGGGGTTACTCAGGACCTATAAGCTCAACCTCTGTTCTCTCTCTCTCTCTCTCTCTCTCTCTCTGAATCTCTCCCTTCATTTTCTAGGAAATGTTTCCACCTCTTCTCCAACAAAGTGGATTCCTCTTATCATCTTCTCATTTCTATGTATTTGTGCCCTATAGAAGATCTTGACTTGTCAAAACATTGCACTTGTTATATAAAGCAAGGATTTGATCTAGTCAAATACTTTTCTGGCAAGCGACTCAAAGAAGATTGTCTCTGAAGCCCATATGCTTAATTAGTTCTTTCATTCTGTGGTATTCACCCGCCACAAAAAATGGGTGAGGACCATTGATGTGGGTGGCGGGAATTCACAACGCAACAGACTTCCACAGTATGGCAGCACATTTGCGGGCCTGTGCATCTTTGAATCATTATTTTATATATCCAGCCTGTGAAGCTGGATGAGTCACATAATCTCTTAGGCATTTGTTGTGAACAATTCTGAGTGCTCCGTGAGTCAATGGATCCTGATACAAATGGAAGCGCTGATGTTATCCCCACCCACACAGCAGGGGGATGGTCGTGGGGGCCTCCATCCTCACATGACATCTACACAGCTTTGCTCACATCACCCGGAGTCCAGGCATCTAATGCTTCAGAGGGAGCTGGAATTTCCTTTTTCTCTTTAAAACTTTCTAGTGATTTTCTTAAGAAATTTTAAAAGTAATTTTGTCTTGATATCACCTTGAGATACTAGGAAATCAGAGTTGCAAATGTTATTTTTTTATTAACCTAATGCAATATTTTAAAACAATGGAAGTAAACTGCCCCCCAAAAATGCCCCATTTTCTTGTATTATTAAATAGTACTTTGCTCAGCGATTAGTGATAAATTAGCCAAAATAAAACAAAGCAGCCAAATACCCATTTCTGACAGCACCTAGGGCAGAGCCTCTATAATAAGCTGAAGTCCTGGTGGAGGGAAGGGCTTGGGCGAGGAGTGCAAGATGCTGCCCAGGAGCATTCAGAGACTTCAGCTCTTCCCTTGGTCATGTGTCTGAAGGTCTTGCCCCATTCTCTATCCCATCATCCAGGACATGCAACATTCATGTTACAAACACTGATCCAGAACTCAGTAAGTCCCCGGCGCTGTTCTAGGCGTTTTGCAGTTTTTCTAACCAGCCTCTACTGCAGGCCCTGCTATACTCTCCAGTTTAGAGGATAATAGGGCCTGCAGAATAGGTTTGACAGAAAGCGAGGTGGAGAATGTGTCCAAGATCACCTCATACCATCCAAGTGTTGTACTTTACTCTCACTAAGGATAACTCATCTTTTCCTAAGCCAAGGGTGACCTGAGGGTGAGGCTGACTGGCTGAGCTCCAATGCACTCACTGTGTCACCCAGCTGCTGCTGAATGCACCCCCTCTGCAGACATTTGGGCTGGCTGAGCCCCTAGAGAGAGTGGTAAGACCCAATGTTCTTCCATAGTGGGACTGTGGGACATGCCTTAAAGCACTCCCAGGAGGCCAGAAGTGCATAACAAGGGAAGAGTTTTGTGCTCCTGGAAACTCACACAGTGGCTTCTAAAACTTGCCACCTGCTCTGTGACTGGACACAGGAGGAAGTAAAGGCCACGTCTGAATTCCCTGCACTCTGTTTATTTATTTAGTATTTATTTTCGATTCCCAGGCACATGTGTGGGTTTGTTACAGGCATATGTTGCGTGATGATGAAGTTTAGGATACTAGTGTACCCATTATCCAAATAGTAAACATTTTACCCAAAAGGTAATCTTGCAACCCTTGTTGTCCTCCCACCCTTCCCCCATGTGGAGTCCTCAGTGTTTATTATTTCCATCTGTATGTCCATGTGTACCCATAGTTTAGCTCCCACTTATAAGTGAAAACATACAGTATTTGGTTTTCTGCTTCTGAGTTATTTCACTTACGTTGCAGCCTCCAACTCCACCTGTGTTGCTGCAAAAAAACATGATTTTGTTAATTTTCATGGCTGCATTGTATTCCATCATATATACCACATGTTCTTTATCCAGTCATCCATTGATAGGCACCTAGGTTGATTCCATGAGTTTGCTATGTGAATAGCACTGCAAAAACATGTGAGTGCAGGCATCTTTTTCATATAATGATTTCTTTTCTTTGGGGTAGATACCCAGTAGTGGAATTGCTGGGTTGAATGGTAGTTCCAGTTTTATTATCTCTTAAAGTAAAACAAACAAAAAAAACAGATTGTTAATATCCATGTGAAGAAAATGGAACACTTATATACTGTTGGTGGGAATGTAAGTTGTGCAGTCCCCAAACTTTCTATCAGGTTCCCTCAGGAGTGCTGCCTACACATTATTGTGTCTTCACATTGAGAACTGCCTTTGAACTTCTTTTTAGTAAATAGAATGAACTGCCATGGACGAACATGTCAGCTCCCCCTCCTAATCCCACCTGTACCAACCTCTAACTATTTCCTGGCAGGCCTTTGCAAAAACTTTATGTGTCACTCATTTTCTCCCTGAATTTTGCCACCAGAGGACACATAGAGGCAATTGAGAGTTTTCATTTTAATTTTTTTAATGCTAAAATTCTGGTTTTCTGTTTGCACCAGGGGAACAGCTGTTCACTCTTCATTTTCATAGATAAAATGAAGATATTCAATTTGTAGTGACATGATCACAGGTGGGACAAGGTGGGAGCCAAGAATATAGTCTATCAACCATGGGACAAAATGACCAAGGCCTCTTTTTTGTAGGGCCTTTGAGAGCCATTTGCAAAAGAAAAAAAAATGAGAAGTCAATTTCACTTCTGTCAGCCATGAAGACTATAACTTTAAGCAAGTGATTGCTTGGTCAGATTTGTAGGAAGCCAAAGTTATTATTATTATTATTATTATTATTTTGAAGCAGAAGAAGTTGGGATGATGAGAGAGAAGGAATGACAAAAAAAAAAAGTGAATTAATTCTAAACAAGGTTTTATTTATAACTTATCTACTTGTAAAAGAAGAGGTGTCCTTGAAGGAGAACACTGGCTCATGGGAACCCCTAGTAAGATAGAAATAGTGCATTTTAGAAAGAGGGGACTGTCAACACCAGCTACCCAGGCACCATGATTCTCTACAGCCACACCACCTGTAATTTAACAGATAGTGAATAGAAGAGCTGCCACAAGATTCTGGCTGTTCACCCTTCACACATGTAATGTAATGTGCAATGAAAAAGAAGAACATCATTTATTCTTTCATGAGGTACAGTTACAGAGCATCCTGGGTGATTGCATTGGAAGAAACTGCATGTCTCCTAGTAAATGTATTTCCTTATGTTCAATTCAGAGAAAAGCCAGCCTGGAAGATTGCCCTTGTTTAAAAGCTAAACAAAACAAGCTGTTAACCTTGGAATAACCTTCATTCTGGGCCCAAATTCAAAACGTTCACAAAAGTTCTGCTTAGCCAGTGTTAATTATTAAGCTAAAAAAAATCACAGGAGGCTGATGTTTTTTGTTGAATATATTGGTTTAAAAGATGATCAGATATTTTTTATTGAGTATATGTGTGTGTCATAGGTAGATTCAATTTTGATCATAAAAACACTTTAAAGGCACAGTTGTCCAATAGTATATTGAGATGCGAATTTACTAATACTGGTGCACAGGTTAGCATAGGTTTTTGCAAAGATATGTATGTTCCATAATAAAGTGAAAAACAAAATAAAATAACATATGATCAATGCAAATTTCTAACGATGTTCCATATATTTAACTCGGACTATTATTCTGAGAATATGTCAACATTTTGCAAAACATTCATTTGCAGAAAATTGCTTTATGAACTATGACATAGACACATGGTATACAGTCCTTGTGATATCTCCTGATTTCAGTACATCATGAGATGCATACCTAGATTTGCATATAGACTGTGAGTTACATTACAGGATTTTGCCGATGTTAAACTTTCTTATTTTACTAACTGTTGTGAAGTCGTATGGTAATTCAGGGCTTTGGAATTATTACATATTAGTTTAAAATATGTGAGATTGTTAAAATTTGAAAATCATTTTTCTTTATTCCAAAATTGAAATAAAATTTGAAAATTTATTTAAAATAGTGTAACTTAAAAACTAATAATTCTAATATGAAAAATGTATGCTAGGAAGATATTAATTTTAAAAAAGCCAAAAATAATATAATTGTGAAAAAATCAAATCATTTGCATATCTAAACATTGGGAATGGTTAAATAAACTTAACTTTATTCAAGTATAAGTTATTAGGATTTTGTGAAACATAGCAAAAACATGTTTGTTTCTATTTTATGGAAAAAGGAAAATACAGCTTGCTTTAGTATATATTTAAAAAAGCAAATTCCAGGAATAGGAAAAAAGTGATTAGAGCACAGCAGACTACAAATGGTGGTTTTCCTCAGGAATTACAAAACACATTTCAAAATTTAATTTTGAAATATATGACAAAATTTTAAATATGTTAAAAATTTCTCTTAGTGGAATTAGTGGGCTAGGTATTTTCTGATTCACAGGGAAGCTATAATAAATTGATGAGAGAAGGAGCTTTGCTGTGTCCTGGTTGGCTAGTTTTTCCCCTTCTGATGCTGAATTTGGCTTACAAAGTAATATTGCCTGAGATTTGAAGACACTCCCTTTAGTGGAAGTGCACTGCAGTGAGGACAATTTTCTGGGATGGCGAGGTCCCATAAAGAAATGTCTCTTTCTAAAACCATCCTCGCTTGCTGAGCTCACAGCCCACCTGGCTGCCTACTCTCTTAGGACCCCAAATAGGAGAAGTGCATGGATGAAAGAACTGCAAATGCTTGCATTTCCATGTCACTAAGGTCTTCATGTCATTTTGACAGTGATATAGCAAAGGAAGATGTTTCCACACTCTATTAGGTGATCCAAATAATTACCTCTTTATAGCTTGATTTACTGAATTATATACAAAAGTGATTCAAAGCAGAGACAATTTTTCATGCACTTAACGTTGATTTCCTTATCTTTCACTTGTACAGACATCTCAACTACTTCTGACCAAAAAATCAAAACCAAAAAGCAATAAAGAGTTTATCATAAAAAGTTCAAAACCTTCATTGAAATAAAATTGTATGCCTGCAAGCTAAACCAAAAACAACTTGTTGGAATAAACATAGGAGAGAGAATAATATCAGAATTAATTTTCTTAATCCTATTGTCTAACTCCAGTGCTCTCTCTTTCTGTGTCTTGTGTGTGTGTGTGTGTGTGTGTATGTGTATGTTGTGTGTGTGTTTGTGTGTGTGTGTGTGTGTGTGTGTGTGTGAGTGTATGATCTTTCAGATGGACATTACAGTGGCTGGGTCAAGCAGGTTAGCTAACTCTCTTTAAAACCACCTGCAGTGTCATACGAGAAATTCATGAATGGAAAGACACTACTCTCCCCTAAAAATGTTTAAAAAAAAAAATGTTTAAAAGGCAAGTGGCACCAATGAAAATAATAAAGCAGTCCTGTTTTTGAAACCTTTCAGGAGAATAGAAAGTAAAAAGGCCATTGCTACTATATCAGATGCAGAAGTGACAAAATAAACCTTCCAGCACTGGAGGATGCACTATGGGAAGTTCCTGTGTGATGTGTCTCCTACGACGGCTGCTGCATGCCCCACTACGGAGATGCTTATTGATGGTTGTACCAAAGGGGATGTACAGGCAGCTGTGGACAAGGAAAGGCTGGCTTTTGCCACAGCCTCTTTTAGTTTTAAATATGGCGGAAAGTTGTACCACTTATCTTATCCACAATTAAGAAAGAGTCTGGGGTGTGAGGGTATAATTCATAGAAACCAAACTAGAAATGGTAACAGTAATTTAGCAGGGAATAAGAGAATAGCAAGTTCAAGGAAAAATTCAGGGGGGACCCAGAATGTGTGCAATATTTATGTAAGCATATAGCAATAATATTTATTACTTCCCTGGGTAGATGTTTCTCGTGGCAATTGTAATGCTAGTAAGTACAAATATTTAACTAAAATTTACAAGTGTTTAGACTTAGTATTTAACATATATGTGTGTGTGCATGTGTGTGTATGTATATATAATGTTTTAAGTTAAAATCCCATGTTAATCAATTTTAAAGTCAATCACAAGCAGTTTTTTAATATAAAATCTCTGCAATTTATTATAA
The DNA here is from genome assembly GCF_009764315.1 of Trachypithecus francoisi. Lineage (NCBI taxonomy): Eukaryota > Metazoa > Chordata > Mammalia > Primates > Cercopithecidae > Trachypithecus > Trachypithecus francoisi. Next base: position 6,041,406 of record NW_022681472.1, read on the forward strand.
ACATGTCTTGGCTATGAGGAGCATTACTCTTGAATTATGTAAATGTATGGAATTTCTAGGTAGAAGCCTAACATTTCATATTTTAGAGAAGCAAATGAAAAATAACTCTAAAGGAAAACATTCAGTAAAATGAAATCTTACCTACACCACCAGCCCAAAGCCAATCCTTACTGGTGCCCTCATCCAATTACATTCAAGAATCTCTTCCCTAAAACAAGTAAATAAGCTCATCGCTTGATTTTGAATCAACTCTCGCCTGGGTGCTCCTCCCCAAGTTGATTTCTTCTTCTCAGAAGCACAGTCGTCATGCCCTCGCCTCTCATTCACATCTCAGCCCCATTCAACTTCTATTTCTGTCACTACCACTCTCTTGAAACTTTCTTGAAACTTACTTTGTTAAATCATCAATTATACTATGACTAATGAATAACAAAATATTGTTACATTATTATTATTATCATCATTGTGGCTTACTGTATTTATTCTCAACTAAGTAATATGCTAAGTGCTTTACATTCCTGTTGTAATTTATTTTCATAATACCACTGTAAGGTATGTTGGAGGATGGGGTTGGGGGAGAGCATTAGGGAAAAGAGCTAATGCATGCTGGGCTTAATACCTACGTTATGGATTGACAGGTACAGCAAACTACTATGGCACATGTTTACTATGTAACAAGCCTGCACATCCTGCACATATATCCCAGAACTTTAAATATATATATATATATATATAGTTTACTCACGAATAAATGATGCTCAAGGAGAATTCTTAGGCCAGTGAACGTAATTTGTACTATAATGATACCATAATGGTGGATACATGTCATTATACATTTGTACAAACTCAGGAAATGTGCATGGCCAATATTTAAACCTGTGCACTATTTGGAGTAGTCAGGACTATTTTTAAAATACCTACATCCTATTCCTGACGATCTTGATGTAATTGCTCTGAGGAAATGTGTTAGCTTTTTCTTTGGGTTCCTTATTGGCATTGTGAGGTCAAAAGGGTTATCTATTTGTGTTTCCCACTAGAAAACATACAGCTAATTTTGTGACCTACCTGTAGCAAGGTATGAAATTTTTGTGATATTCATCTTAAAAAAATTAATTTAGAACAGCTTTATATTTACAAAAATTATGAATATAGTAAGGAAATTTCTATAAACCCAAACCTAGTTTTCCAAGTTATTAAGACCTTATAATAATATATAACAATTAATAAACCAGTATTTATACTTCATTAATAAAAATCCACACTTTATTCCCATTTCCTTAGGTTTTACTTAATTTTCTATTTCATAATAGTGTCCCATCCAGGATATCATATTGCGTTTAGTGGTCATTGCTTAACAGGCTCATTTGGGTTATGATAGTTTTTCTCAAACTTTTCTTGTTTTTTATTACCTTCATAATTTTGATAAGTACTGAGTATTTATTTAAAGAGTATTCCTCCTTTGGTATTTTTCTGATATTCTCTCATAATAATACTGGATTTATAAGTTTTATGGAGAAAAGCCAGAGAGGTACAGTGCCATTTTCATCACATCATATCAAAGGTAAATACTATCAACATGATTTATAACTGTTGATGTTGACGTTGATCAACTGGGAAGGGTGGCATTGATCAGTCTTCTCCACATTGAAATTAGTCTTTTTTTCTCTCATATTTTAATTTTGTTAGAAAGTTACCATGCTTATTTTACACATAAAGAGTAGGAAATTATGCTCTGCCTCCTTGAGGGCAGAGAATCTACAGAAAGTCTTTGAAATCCTTCTGCAAGAGAGATATGTTTATTCCTCTCTAATATTTATTCAATCATTAATTTATATCAGTATGGACTTGTGAATATTTATTTTATGATTTCTGTATTTGATTCCCAAATTACTCTTATCTTGACCATGAGGAACTCTTTCAGTTAACCTGTGTGTCCCTTCAGTGTATTGCTGCCATTGTGTTTGTTTATTACTCAGTATTTTATTACTTTCTGATATGATAGGGTGCTTCAAGTTTATCTTGCAAATTTTCTGTCCAAGTCCTAGAATGAGCCATTTCTCCATGACAAAGCTGTGGTGTTTTGTTTTTGTTGTTGTTGAATACTGTTAGACACAAAGATCTGTGCAGTAGATGTGCTGATTATTACTTGGGTGTCGTTGCTTCTAGACCCTCTAAACTAATAGAGAAAGGGAATATATGTGTGTATACACACTGCTGTATTGACACATATCTGTAAATATTCCTGTAAGTAAATATCTGCATCTATATTAAGCTGAAGATGAGTTCACTTTGATACATTAAATTATCATCCAATAATCCATGAATCATCCCAGTCTCCACCACTTGTTTATGACTTTCCATTCCACGGTGAGAAAACTGGTTCCCACCATCCACAGTGCTCAGTACTTTCACAGAATTATTCAATTACGTGTATATTAATATTCCAAATTATATGGCCAGCAATAAAAGGGCTTTCCAAATCTGGCTCTTACCTTCTTTCTTCAACTTCACGTTTTCTATTTGAGGCTCACAGAATCTTATCTTCTAGAAATCTTTACAATAAACTCATTTTAAACTATACAGTGAACATACTCGTTGCTTCCCTATGTACCTTCCAAATTTCTATTAACCAAAAAAAGCTTATCTCAAATACTATTGCCGCTGAAAAGTCTTCCTTCAATTCAGGAAGTCAGTTCCTGACCCCATCCATTATCTTAACATTGTGTCCATTTTCCTAAAATGAGGTGATTCATATTAGTTCAATGAATATACATTAAATTATTCAATATTTGACATATGAATAATTTTTAATTTATGTATATATTTTTCTGAAAAATACTATCTTTTTTGAGGGGAGCACAATATTTACACTAATATATCACTAACTAAAGTATAATGATTGCATAGTATACTGTATATTATAGAATAAATTATATTTCTTAGACATATTTGGAAAAGTTGAATAATTAAATTCAACTCACTCTATTATAAAAAATTGGAAATATTGAATTAATATCTTACACGTAGCCACAGAACGTTTTCCAAAGCCATGATTAAATTTAATTGCTTTACTCTTTTTAGTTCTTTGACCAGATAGACTAGAAAATTTATATTTTTCTTCATAAGGTTTTCATAAGAGATTCAAGTCCTTGACTTTCAGGGTTATCAAGTTGAATAAAATACAATAATCTATTCAAATGAGAAAATAAGATTCATTTGTATGATTTAAAATAAGTGAAAATGGCTGATTCTGTCTTTTTAATATATGAAATAATTTGAAAATTAAATTTTCTAATTTAAAGATCATAATTCATAAAATATGCATAATTTTATTTTTAAATAGTGTACCTTAAAAGATTTTCTCCATGCTTTTTCAAACACTGTCAGCACATAATATTCACTCATCTAGAAACTCCTTAAATACCAAACACTTCAAACATAAACCATGACATGAAGCATCTAAAGGCTCGGTGTGAAATTATGCAGTTCTATATTTAACATGTCTGTAATTGTCAGTGTTCCTTATGAAATCCTTTTTATACTGCCATAGGAAAAGATGGCCCTCATATAAAAACCTTGAGAGAGTATATATAGTAATACAGTCCATTGGTTATCTTATATCTTACATACAGTAATCTATGCATAGACTTAATTTGGTTTAAGAAAGAGACACTTGAAAATAACATTTTATGGTACAACTTGTTTAGTTGTTACTTAAAGCTTCAATAAGTATCTAAGGTTAGATTACTGGTGAAATAGACTCTGGAAAATTTTTACATGCAGAAGCTTATAGTTGATGGCCCCTCAAATCAACACCTGATGGAAAGTGGCGGAAGCAGGAGTGGACAGCTGTGGTTGATGAATCGTGATAAGATCTCAACAAAGGTCTCAGCCAGTGGGAGTGAGCGCTCTGCAGCTGGGCTCTGCACCTGGGAAAAAGGGAGACTTTCAGATAGGTGGTAGGACTTCTCAGTGTGGGGGCTGGCTGTATGCATGCGTAATTGTGTGTGTCTGTGTGTGCGTGTCTTTGTGTGTCAGGACACCAATGAATACTAATTCTGTTCTATTTTATTCCATCTGAAATAAATGTATTGTCTTATTTTCTGCTGCAGTTTTCTCTTGGATCGTCACTGTGCAATGCCATAGTTAGCCATTGGGACATTCAGCTGCTTTTCAAAAATCATATGGAATAAAATTACTGCAATGATTGATAATGGCATTATAATTACTCAAATTCAATTTTTTTCTTTGAATAATCTCTTAAAGGGGCAGTAACATAATCCTCTGTAAGAACAAAGTAGTAGGTATAAGATGAAGACGTGCTGAGGACTTAGTCTCTGTTACACAAGTGAAAGGTCATAGTCAGTATTATAATATTCAGTGTCTAATAAAACCGTTTATCTAATGCTTTATTTATTAGTCACATCATAAGGTCCAAGCATTAAAGTCAACTAAAAATTATATATCTTTCAAATAAGGTACACTGCCAGCATCTCCAGCCAGAGTATAATAAAATTGTCCAGCATACAACTGACTGGAACACTCTTTTAGTGTCATATTTACTGCAGCCCATAATCAAAGCTAATAAAAATAACCATTTAAGGCAGCCAAACAAGAAGCTAGCAATAATGTAAACAATTTTATCACATTAATTTAACAATTAGCATGGTAAAAAATGTTCAACACCTAACATATGCCTTTCAGTGCTCTCATTAGAAATAATTTTCATTCTCTCATACATTCAAACATTAACTCTGAATGCATTTAATTGACTTTAAAACTGTGAAAATGTGATTCTCATTTTTATCCTTACAGATTTCTTTCTCTTTAGTGTCCATTGATATTATGAGGCTACACTTTTTAAAAATAATATGTTGCTTTATTTCACTGTCAAAATAAGTGAGGGATCTTTCAGTTTTCTATTAAATGCTTATCAAAAAATGATACTTTCTTAGAGTTATTGAGATGAGTCATGATTTTTTCTGTACTTGGCAAAAAAAAAAAGGCACACATTTTTAATTACCAGTTCTCTTGAGGTCTATTACATAAACTAAGTCTTCATAATGCAGAACTCATTGTACACAGAACAGACACAGTGGCCAGTTATGTAGAGGCAGGAATTGTACAGAAGGTGAACTGGAACGTGTGCTATAGAAAATTCAAAAGTCAGGCTGGACGCGGTGGCTCAAGCCTGTAATCCCAGCACTTTGGGAGGCCGAGACGGGCGGATCACGAGGTCAAGAGATCGAGACCATCCTGGCTAACACGGTGAAACACCGTCTCTACTAAAAAATGCAAAAAACTAGCAGGGCCAGGCGGCGGGCGCCTGTAGTCCCAGCTACTCTGGAGGCTGAGGCAGGAGAATGGCGTGAACCCGGGAGGCGGAGCTTGCAGTGAGCTGAGATCCGGCCACCGCACTCCAGCCTGGGCGACACAGCGAGACTCCGTCTCAAAAAAAAGAAAAAAAAGAAAAAAGAAAAGAAAATTCAAAGGTCAAAACCCTGTTCTTTCATTATGAGTGTGCTCAGGGGAAATAACACTCTCTGTCAGTCCTCTCTGGCGTCTGACGTATTCCCTGACAGTAAGACAATCAGTACCAATATCAGAAGTCTATTAACTCTTTCAGGCATCTTAGGAGCTAGTTAATATGCTATTTTTATACTGTTAATACTGTGGTATACTACATACTTAGTATGTCTCTTTAAAAGGCTAGCATACCATTATAAGATGTAATAAACTAGATTTATAATATCATTGTATATATAATTTATATCCTATTAATTTCCCCTGATTTGCTAAGAAGTCTACCTTGGCATTTCAAAATCTGTAACATTACTGCTATGCTTCTGTTTCTGTCCAGGAGATCCCACTTATTTGACAAGGATAGACTTTTGAACATAAACAAAAAAATTGCAAAGCCGTGAGTTCCCTTTTGCATGTATCTGGCATATTGACCTTAAACATAGATATTAAAGATACATGCAAATATACACATTTTATTTTAAAGTTAAAATTTAGTAGTTTTTCTTTTTTTCTTATTTATTTATTTTATTTTATTTATTTTTATTATACTTTAAGTTTGAGGGTACATGTGCGTAACGTGCAGGTTTGTTACATACAACTTGTGCCATGTTGTTGTGCTGCACCCATCAACTCGTCAGCACCCATCAATTCATTATTTATATCATGTATAACTCCCAATGCAATCCCTCCCCCCTCCCCCTGCCCCATGATAGGCCTCAGTGTGTGATGTTCCCCTTCCCGAGTGCAAGTGATCTCATTGTTCAGTTCCCACCTATGAGTGAGAACATGCGGTGTTTGGTTTTCTGTTCTTGCCATAGTTTGCTGAGAATGATGGTTTCCAGCTACATCCATGTCCCTACAAAGGACACAAACTCATCCTTTTTTATGGCTGCATAGTATTCCGTGATGTATATGTGCCACATTTTCTTAATCCAGTCTGTCACTGATGGACATCTGGGTTGATTCCAACTCTTTGCTATTGTGAATAGTGCTGCAATAAACATACGTGTGCATGTGTCTTTATAGCAGCATGATTTATAATCCTTTGGGTATATACCCAGTAAGGGATGGCTGGGTCATAGGGGACTTCTAGTTCTAGATCCTTGAGGAATTGCCATACTGTTTTCCATAATGGTTGAACTAGTTTACAATCCCACCAACAGTATAAAAGTGTTCCTATTTCTCCACATCCTCTCCAGCACCTGTTGTTTCCTGTCTTTTTAATGATTGCCATTCTAACTGGTGTGAGATGGTATCTCATTGTGGTTTTGATTTGCATTTCTCTGATGGCCAGTGATGATGAGCATTTTTTCATGTGTCTGTTGGCTGTATGAATGTCTTCTTTTGAGAAATGTCTGTTCACATCCTTTGTCGATTTTTTGATGGGGTTGTTTGTTTTTCTCTTGTAAATTTGTTTGAGTTCTTTGTAGGTTCTGGATATTAGCCCTTTGTCTGATGAGTAGATTGCAAAAATTTTCTCCCATTCTGTAGGTTGCCTGTTCACTCTGATGGTAGTTTCTTTTGCTGTGTAGAAGCTCTTTAGTTTAATTAGATCCCATTTGTCAATTTTGGCTTTTGTTACCGTTGCTTTCGGTGTTTTAGACATGAAGACCTTGCCCATGCCTATGTCCTGGATGGTATTACCTAGGTTATCCCTCATGAACATAGTTGCAAAAATCCTCAATAAAATTCTGGCAAACCAGATCCAGCAGCACATCAAAAAGCTTATCCACCATGATCAAGCAGGTTTCATCCCTGGGATGCAAGGCTGGTTCAACATAACGCAAATCAATAAATGTAATCCAGCATATAAACAGAACCAAAGACAAAAACCACATGATTATCTCAATAGATGCAGAAAACGCCTTTGACAAAATTCAACAGACCTTCATGCTAAAAACGCTCAATAAATTCGTTATTGATGGAACATATCTCAAAATAATAAGAGCTATTTATGACAAACCCACAGCCAATATACTGAATGGGCAAAAACTGGAAAAATTCCCTTTGAAAACTGGCACAAGACAGGGATGCCCTCTCCCACCACTCCTATGCAACATATTGTTGGAAGTTCTGGCTAGGACAATCAGGCAAGAGAAAGGAATAAAAGGTATTCAGTTAGGGAAAGAAGAAGTCAAATTGCCCCTGTTTGCAGATGACATGATTGTATATTTAGAAAACCCCATTGTCTCAGCCCAAAATCTCCTTAAGCTGATAAGAAATTTCAGCAAAGTCTCAGGATACAAAAATAATGTGCAAAAATCACAAGCATTCTTATACACCAGTAACAGACAAACAGAGAGCCAAATCATGAATGAACTTCCATTCACAATTGCTTCAAAGAGAATAAAATACCTAGGAATCCAACTTCCAAGGGATGTAAAGGACCCCTTCAAGGAGAACTACAAACTACTGCTCAGTGAAATAAAAGAGGACACAAACAAATGGAAGAACATATCATGCTCATGGATAGGAAGAATCAATATCGTGAAAATGACCATACTGCCCAAAGTAATTTATAGATTCAATGCCATCCCCATCAAGCTACCAACGAGTTTCTTCACAGAATTGGAAAAAAACTGCTTTAAAGTTCATATGGAACCAAAAAAGAGCCCGCATTTCCAAGACAATCCTAAGTCAAAAGAACAAAGCTGGAGGCATCACGCTACCGGACTTCAAACTATACTACAAGGCTACAGTAACCAAAACAGCATGATACTGGTACCAAAACAGAGATATAGACCAATGGAGCAGAACAGAGTCCTCAGAAATAATACCACACATCTACAGTCATCTGATCTTTGATAAACCTGAGAAAAACAAGAAATGGGGAAAGGATTCCCTATTTAATAAATGGTGCTGGGAAAATTGGCTAGCCATAAGTAGAAAGCTGAAACTGGATCCTTTCCTTACTCCTTATACGAAAATTAATTCAAGATGGATTAGAGACTTAAATGTTAGACCTAATACCATAAAAACCCTAGAATTTAGTAATTTTTTCAAACTGCCATCTGCTAAAGACTAGCAGGTTATTAGAAAGTCTCTTTTTATGACAAAAAAAATCCCACATTTTTTCAATCAAAAATAGTATAATAAATATAAAACTAATATTTTAGTTCCCATCACCACTACAGCTACCTAAAAAATTATGCTTTTAAGTAAACAGGATTAGAGCCACTTGATTTTTATCCAAAGATAGCATGACTGCTCTGTGCTTTGTCTGTATTTGTTAACCTCTTAGAGCCACAGTTCTTCAAGTGAAAACAGAATAAATCTATCTATCTCACAAAGTTGCAAAGATCAAATAAGTTGATGTATATAAAACATTAGCAAAATCCTCATTACATAGAAGAATTCAATAAAAAGTCTAACGTGTGATATGGATGATATACACTCTGAATGCCTTCATATCTGCAAATATCTCTTCTGTCACAGCAGGGATGATATCTTGCCTGTGTATATCATTTATTAGTTGCACTCTATTCTCACTGTTCTGTAGATGATATTTCAATCTTTCAGTTCCTGACATTTCAGATGAGAACACGGACACCTGTCTAATTTTTCCCATAATAGATAGTATGTTCTTTCTAAGATTATCCACAGAATGTTATCTTTATCTTTGAAATTCATAAACTTGAGAACATGTAGAAATATGCATGGTATGCCACGGTGATTTTCTCTTCTAATCAGTCTTGCCCAAAAGACTTGAACTCTTTGAATCTGAAATAGTGTTTCTTTCTTCAACTCAGGAAAATTACATTACTGATTTAATCAATTTGTTTCACTACTCAGAGATCTGACCAGCATGGTGAAATCGTGATTGGTTCTGAGATTTTGAAGGTCTGAATATCTATGTTTTTATTGCCCCCAATGTTTGAATAGGAGCAATAGCAAGTCTATCAAACAGCTTCCAGATCGTTGCCAGAATTCTTATATGTATAATTGTTACTGTATCAATATCATCAGACATTTGAAGTTCTGGCAGAATTTATTTTAATTTCAAAGTTATTTTGTGAAACTGTAGATTTACATGCTGTCATAAGAAGTAACATGAAGAAATTCAGTTCACTTTTTATTCATTTTTTTCCCAAAGGTGGTATGTTGTAAAACTATAGTGCAATATAGAAACTATTATATCTATATTGGTAAAATTAATTTATTGTATTCATACAAATCCAGTTTTACTTGTATTCATTTGTGTGTGTATTTAGCTCTATATGATTTTATTACCTGTGTACATTTGTTTATTCACCAAAGGGTGAAGACACAGAACAGTTTCATTGCGAGGATTCCCTTTATAATAACATCAGTCTTCTCCAAGCTTCCCCAGTTGCTAACTCCTGGCTGACACCATTTTTTCCTCCATTTCTAAAATACTGGCCTTTTAAAAAGGCTACACAAATAGAATTACATAGTATTAACCTTTGTAGACTGGCTCTTTTCATTCAATGTGTATCCCTGGAGATTCATGAAAGATTTCTGTATTCTTTTTATTACTATATAGTAACCTGTGGTATGTGTGTACTGCAGTTTGTTGATTCACCTGTTAATAACATCGTACTTCTTTCCACTTTTTGTTTATGGTAAAAAACAAAAATAAAAACAAATAAACATGCTGGTATAAATATTTGTGTCTAGACTTATTGTGAAGATAAGTTTTTATTTATCTGAAATAAAAGCTTTCAGAAAATCACTGTCATATGATAAATATACATTTAGATTTTAAGAGACAAATTGCTTTCTAGAGTGGCTGTACCATTTTATATTTTTATGAGCAATGAGTCATTCACTTTCTCTACATCCTTGCCTGCATATAGTAGCAACACAAAATATATATATATATTGTAATTTCAGCCATTCTTATAGGTGTGTTATAATTTCTCACTGAGACTTTAATTTTCACTTACCTGATAGTTAATATTGATTTCATATGCTGATTTGCCATCATCAGATAGATATTCTGAAATATCTATCTATGTCTTTTGCTCATTTTCTAATTGCATTGTTTGTATTTTTACTGTCGAGTTTTGAAATTTTTTATATATGCTAAATATTAAGTTTTTGATGGTCATCCACACCCAGTATGCAAATATTTTCTCCCATTGCGTGGCTTGTATTTTTATCCTCTTAACAGACTCTTTTATGGAGCAAAATTTTACTTTCCATACAGTCTAATTTAACATTTTTTATATGATATATTTTTTTTCGGTGTTAAGTATAAGAATGCTTGATTTACAGATTCCGATTATTTTCTCCCAAGTCTTTTCTCTAAAAGTTTTGTAATTGTATATTGTGTAATTAAACATATGATCCATTTTGAATTAGTTTTTGTACATGGTGTGAGATGTAAAGGTTTATTTTTTCCCCTGGGGATGTACTGTGACTCCAGAAACATTTGTTGGAAAGGCTTTCTTTTCTTCACTGAATTATTTTTTATACCTTTATTAAAAATTGGCATATCTTTGTGCCTGTTTCTGGAATTTCTTTTTGATTCTATTGATCTATTTGTCTATCTCTCTTTCCATACCATAGGGTCTCAATTACCATAGTTATAAAATAATTCTTAAATATGATAGAAAGATTCCTACCATATTATTTTTTATTTCTAAATTGCTTTAGATATCTGAGTCCCTTTGCTGTTCCACATAAGTTTTAAAATAAACTTGTTATAACTACAAAAATCTTACTGGAATTTGAATTAAATCTTGTGTTTCAATTGAGGGGAATTGATATATTTTACTGTGTCTCCCATCCCATGAAAGACTTGCCTCCCCATTTACTTGGGCTTTCATTCATTGATTTCATCAATATTATGTAGATTTCAGCATACAAATCTTGTACAACTTTTGTTATATTTACATCTAATTATTTTATATTTTTGAGTGACTTAAAATGCTGTTGCAATTTTAATTTTGTTGTCCACCTGCTCATTGATAGCATATAGGAGCACAGTTGATTTGTATGTTTGTGATGTCTCCTGTGACCTTGCTGAACTAAGTTACTAGTTCTAAATTTTGTTTTCTGGTAGATTTCTGGGGATATTCTATATAAATAACCATCTAATTCACAAATAGAGATAATTTACTTTCTGATCTAAATGTTTTAAATTTTCTTTTCTTGTCTTATTACCTTGGAAAGATCTCCAAATGCCACATTAAATCAGTGTGGCATCCTGGAACCCTTGCTTGTCTCCTTTCTTAGGGGGGAAATCATGCAGCTTTTCACCATTAGTTGAATGTTAGCTGGAGGTTACTGTAGGTGCTCTTTAGCAATTTGAGTAAGTTCCACTCAATTCCTAGTTTTCTGACTTTTTGTCACGAATATGTGTTTAATTTTGTCCATTTTTCTGTATGAATTTATATGATAATGAGATTTTTCTTATTTATCCTGTTAATATGTTGAACCACAAATAGTCATGGTGTATAACCTTTTTTTTTTTTTTTCTGTTGCTGTATTGAATTTTCTAACATTTTGTTAAACATTTTTCCCTCTATATTCGTGAGAGAGATATTGATACGTAGCTTCCTACTTTTGTGCTGTCTGTTTCTAGTTTTGTTACCAAGGCCACGGTAACTTTATACAATGAATTTGATGGTGTTATTTCATCCACTTCTTCTTTTTTGTATAGAATTGGAATTGGTTTTCGTTTTTAACATTTGGAAGAATTATTCAGTAAAACCACTGGACCTTGTGATTTTTGTTTTTAGGGGGAGTTTTCTAATTAATTCAATTTTGTTAATTGTTACAAAGTTATTTAAATCATCTATTTATATTGAGTGACTACTAATAGTGTCTCTCTTTCAGGAAGTGGCACATTTCACCTAAACTGACAAATTTATATATGTAGAGTTGTTCATGCCTGCAGGGTCTATGGCAGTATTCACTGTTTCATTCCTGATGTTGGTAATTTGCACCTTCTCTCTTTTTCATTTCAATCTTACTAGAGATTTCTCATTTGTATTGTTTTAAGTGGTTTCAGCACAGCTACTTGTTCAAAAAATTAATAGTCATTAAAAAGATGAAAGTCTCAAGAATCCCTTATAGTCAGTCATCAATAACTAGGGCTATTGTTTACATGAGTTGCATAGATCTGTAGTTCTTAACAAGAACATATGTGATTAAATAATTAGACTCAACCTCAATGTTGATCAAGGTAAGAGATTCTGAAACTGAAGGAATAAAAAATTTCTGAGGCCATGCTCTCATGAGCTTAGCCACCAACTGTCCCTGTGTACTCTTCTTGAGAAACTGAAGTCGCCCAATGCATGGCTAAAAAACTGCAAGGCAATCCTTCCATTTCCAAGAGCTATATTTGATGAATTATTTCCCAAAGTATTTCAGCTGACCATTCTTACACTATCTACACTCTTTCTTTTTAAGTCAGAATACCTTTCAAGGTGTTTTTGTGATGCAGAATTATGAATACAGAATTGTACTTAATGGTTCTCTGTTTAATTTTTTTTAATATGGTCTAGTAAAGAATCCCTTACACATGGGGACTCTGTTTAGCCTTGAAAAATAAATTGAACACTTTAATCTTTAATCACATCTATAAGATAGTCCAATTTAGTTTACTTTAATGAAGAATTTATGATATTAATTATACTATATATTATTTTGCTATTTTATTTTATTACATTTATTTAATATATTTGTTATATTATTTTATTTTCATTATTACTCTATTTTGTATATCATATTTCTACAACAACTGGCTGAGACAATACTGGTGCAAGTGTTCTATAACCTACACATAAAATGTTTATATATGCATATAAGACGTGGGAGGATAAGATTTTACTCACCTACCCCCTTATCATTTTCCTACAGTAATGAGCAAAGATTCCTTCCCCCTGGACAACATCTCCACTAAATGAAAATAATGGATATTGCTTTGCTAAGGACGAAGGAGGAAACAGAAAGTCATTTTGACATCCAGTGCACCATATTTATGATATTAAGTAGTCAATCTTGGCAGTAGAACAGTTTGTTCAAATTCCCATACATATGATTTTACATATATATATATATATGTATATATATATATTTGTATTAACAAGGAAGAAAATGTACAAGGATAGATGGCTGACAAATGTTTGTCACATTGACTTACTATGTAAGAAACAGGAAGGAAGGAAGGAAGGAAGGAAGGAAGGAAGGAAGGAAGGAAGGAGAGAGAGAGGAAGAAGAGGACCATAAATAATATAGCTCATATGTCTTGAGAGCTTGTTATGTGTACTAGGTATTATGTCAAGCATTTGATCTATATTGACTTCTTATAACATGCCTGTGAGGTAGGTACTCTTATTCACCTGAGCTTACATATTAGGGAACCAAGGCATGAATATATGCTATTAATATAATATTTTAAAGAATGCATAATTAAAAAGTAGTAAAGCTGAAATTTGAAACTGAGAAATCTGCCTCCAAAACTGGCTAAACAGTAGTCCAAATTACTAGGTGATATGGTTTGGTTCTGTGTCTCCACCCAAATTGTAATTGCCAGGTGTCCAGGGAGGGATCTGGTGGCAGGTGATTGGATCATGAAAGTGGTTTTCCCCATGCTATTCTTGTGATAGTGAGGGAGTTCTCATGAGATTTCATGGTTTTAAAAGTGGCAGTTTCGCCTGTGCTCTCTCTCTTCTTGTGTTGTGAAGAAAGTGGCTGCTTCTCCTTCGCTTTCCACCATGATTATAAGTTTCTTGAGAGGCCTCCCAGCCATATGAAACTGTGGGTCAATTAAACTTCTTTCGTTTATAAATTACCCAGTCTCAGGTAGTATCTTTATAGCAGTGTGAAAGCAGACTAATACACTAGGGTATATTGAATTGTTAAAATTTTTTTTAATATAATTTTTCTTAGGGTTGGTTTAAGGACAGAAATTTCCCTTTTTCCATTTCTCTCATGTACAGAATCTATCCAGGTGTCTATCACATCATGAAGTTGAAGAAAAATAAAACTCTATGAAAAGAATTGACTGACAGACAAAGCTGGACACTTAAGATGATAGGACCTCTAGAAAAAAAAAAAATCCTCCGCAAAGGAGTGGCCAAGAGATAGCAAGAATGAAATGGCAGATTATTACAAAAAATATTATTTTACGTTTCCAGTTTCACATCTGATGTGTAAAGACCTTAGAAGTCATTGTACCCAAGCATAAAGTAAGAAAAGGCTGACTAAACTGAAAATCAACAACTTTTCTTTTACCCATCAGAGAATGGCTCTCATCGGGAAACTGCCTCCATCAGAGAACTGCCCCACAAAACTGTCCCCACAGAATCTGAAATGCCAAGCACAGTGCTAAGAGCTACTTGCAGAGAGGAGAGCCACTGAAGCCATAAACCAGTTGGAAGTCATTAAACCATTCACCACTAAGAGGAACACTTCAATGGTCAGTTTGACTTTCTGGAGATTCAGTGTGGACTAGCTTGAGAATGACAAACTACTGGTAGCTGTAGTCTTAGGAGGACTCCATATATTCATAAGTTTTACCTCTAGGTAAAAAGATCTAGAAAGATCTAGATCTCTTTCTAGATCTGGCAGGTCAAGGACAGAATAATCATTGTAAAATAGCTGGAGAACATTCTATATAACAAAGGCATTTTGAGGGGTTGGTGGTGGGAGCCTTTACTGGAACCTGGGAAAAGGCATGACTCCTACTTTGTTTTTCTAGCCTTTCACCCACCCAAGAAAAGACACAAACAAGCAAAAACAACAAAAAAACAAAAGCTCCTTACCACCGGAGAAACACTTGTGAAAGTCATAATTCAGAGACACAGCCTTACTCTAAGACTGAAATTTAATTGTAAGATTGTAAACCACTTCCCCTCCCTAATACTTTACCACCACACCAACAGGATATAATATAATAATTATTGTTACTATATTTATCACATGTGAAAGAGTTGCTCCAGAATGCTGTCTCTGAGGACAGGATTTAAAGACTTCAATGTCAAGAAGGAAACAAATAAGGACATTAGAAGAACTTGAAGTCTATGGTGCCTATAGCTGTAGTAAACATTAAACACAGCCCAACTCCTGTACAAGTTATCATAAATCCTCATTCTCATCCTGAAAGTCCATTTTTCTTAGTTCCCATTTAGTTCCCATTACCCAACACAATAGGTCAAAAGGCAGGAAATCTATTTCAGAACAGACAAATTTAGAAGCTGAGACAGATAAACACAGATGTTTGAATTACCACACAACAGATTTAAAGAAACTCTGACCAACGTATTAAAAGCTTTAAGAAAAAGAGTAGACAACATTTTAAAAGATGGGTAAAAACCACAGGCAACAGGAAACACTAAGACTCCAAAGGAGATGCTAGAAATAAAAAACACTAATTGAAATAAAGACTGCCTTTGATAGTCTCATTACCAGATTGGACAATACTGAGTAAAGAAGCAGTTAGTTGAAGACATGTCCAAAGAAAATTCCCAAAATAAAATGTGAATGCAACCAAAAATATTTCACACTAAAAGTTTCACATTAAAATATGCTGCTTTGTCATATTTCACAATGCTTATTCAGAGGGGCTGCAAACACAAAAAGAGTTGAAAAGCAACCTTTTGTCAAAGAGATTCACACTTGTAGAGACAATCTACATTAGTGAAATAAACAGGCTTTCTCTCATCCCCTTTTTATCCAGATCTAGAAAAAAAGTAACTCACAGGAAAAGGAGACTGAAGTCTGACACTCTATGTCTCTTACAGAAAACCTAAGCTCCATTCTCCACAGGTTGCCATCTATTTTTCCTGAAACCTGATGTCTGTGAAGTTCACGTACATCACAAAATAGACTTTGCTTGGCAGGTTATCCTCCCTTCACTCTCCCATAACCTGTGAAGCCAACTCCCACAGAGCTCTGAGAAACTTGGTCCCAGGCCATTTTTCTTTAGGCTCACTCATTTTCCCTGGAAGTCATTTACTACTACCCCATCACCAAACCTTGCCCCAAGATGGTTTAAGCATAAACCATCTTGCCTTCCTTTAATTTTTCATATATTATATGACTCCTGTGTGCACATAATCAATTTGTCTATCCTGTTTTGGCCCCATTAATCTATCATCAGCTTGTTTTATAGTTTCAAATGATCAAACCATCAGGAGTTGGGAGGAGGGGAAAAAAAATTCTCTTTGCCCCTTCAAATGCAAAGAAAGAAACATGAAAAACAAAAACAGAACCTTCAAAATTAGGAGCAATTTTGTAATCATAGGAATAACAAAACAGAAAAAGAAAAGCAAAAAAATAAAAATAAATTATTAAAGTAATAATGAAAGATAAATCTTCAAATTAATGACATACGCAAAACCACAGATTCAGGAGTATCAGCAAACACCAAGCAGCAGAAATAACAACAACAACAAATGTAGACCTAGGTAAATCCTGTTCAAAATGCAGAAAGCCGTGGAAGAAACCATTTTGAAAGAAGAAAATGGAAAAAAAACACATTACCTATAGGAAACAAAGAAAGAATTATAGCAGACTTGTAGTAAGAAACTAAGAAGGCAAGAAGACAGTGAAGATAAAAAAAAAAAGCTCTATAATTTTATATCAAACAAAATAATCTTTCAAATATGAAAGAGAAATAAAAGACTAGCAGACAAATTGGAAAACTAAAGAGATTGATTGCCAGCAGACTAGCTTTGCAAATATGTTAAAGGAAATTCAATAATATTGTATATGAGGGTCTCAATGGGGCCCAGAGCATTAAGATTGCAGTACTCCCCTGTGAAGAGCCAAATCAGGCTTTTAAAAGGAGCAGCAGTGAGTGTAATTCCTTTTTGTTTCTAAGTAGGTATATGTGGTGAGTTTTAATCCTTGAAGCCCCTGTTTTAATTTACATTGGACCATATCAAGTCTGTTAATGGAGGAAAGGCCCATGGGGTACAATTTTATTAAGACAATTTGAAAATCCCAAATATTAGAACTGGAAAAAGTTAAAAATTATGAACATGAACACAAACATAAAGACTGTGGAATCTGAAAGATAAAGTTTAAATTGAAGAAAGTAAAATAAACAGAACTTCAAAAGTGAGACCTGGTTAAGCACATCGACAAAACAACATACATGCAATCTGTGTGTCAGAGAAGTAGAAGAGACAAAGGAGCAGAAAACAAATTCTAGGAAGTAACAACTGAAAACTTCACAAATTTGAATAAAGATACTGTATTTTCTAGAACTTCAGAGAACTTCAAGTAGGAAAAAGAATCAGATCCACAAACAGAAACATCAAAATAAAAATAATAAAAGCAAAAGACAAAGGGGAACTTCTTGAAAGTAATAAGAGGAAAAATAAATTCTCACTTTGAAGGGAATTTTGGTAAGATTGGCAGCTGACTGCTTATCATAATTCACGGATGTTTTGAAAAGGTGATGGGAGAACATACTCAAAGTGCTCAAAGGAAAAAAAAATTCTGGAATCAAGAATCTTGTATTAGTCTCCTGGGCTACCATAAGAAAATACCACAGACTAGGTGGCTTAAACAATAGGAATTTATTTCTGACAATTCTGGAGACGAGAAGTCCAAGATCAAGGTTCCAGCCAATTTGGTTTCTGGTAAGGGCTCATTTCCTGGCTTGCAGATGGCTGGCTTTCTGGCTATGTCCTCACATGACCTTTTCTCATTGTACACACACACACACACACACACACACACACACACACACAGAGAGAGAGAGAGAACTGAGAGAAATAAATCTTTCTCTTCTTATAATGCTCCTAGTCCTATCAGATTAGGACTCACCATTATGACCTCATTGAACTTTGTCTCCTAAGGACCCTCTCTCCAAATACAGACACACTGGGGTTATGGTTTCCGCATATAAATTTTGGGGGCATGGGAAGCACAGTTCAGTGCAATGAAAATCCTATTTCCTAAAAAGCTATATTTTTAAAAAGTGAAATAAAGACATTCACAGATTTGTTTTTTAAGAATTCATTACTAACAGAATCAGCTTACCATAAATATGAAAAAAGAGTTCCTCAGGCTAAGCAAGTAAATAAAGTTACTTGCTTAACATAAACATAAAAGTTTACTTGACATAAACTTATAAATAGTAATAATTATAATGATATTGTATTAGGTTGGTACCATAGGTATTTTCAGGAGAGAGAAAGGGAAATTGAGCTATATAGGAATAGCATGCCTGAATATTATTAAACTTAATTTTAATTAAATATGAAGTACATTTTGCTAAGTTAAAGTGTATATAAGCCTTAGAACAACACTAAGAAAAAAGTGCATTATAGTAAAATACATATTTAAAAAATTTTTAAATGTTACATTTATTTTTACTTATGAAAAACAAAGTATAAATGAAGAAATAAAAAGATATGGCATGTGTAGAAAACAAAAGGCAAAATAGCAAAACGTATACACCTATATTAATAATAGCATTAAATATTAATGGATCAGATAATTCAGTCAAAGGCAGAGATTGTCTGACTGAATTAAAAAGCAAAACAAAACAAACAAACAAAAAAACAGGATGGGTACGGTGACTCACACCTGTTATCCAGCTCTTTGAGAGGCCAAGATGATGGATCACCTAAGGTCAGGAGTTCAAGACCAGCCTGGCCAATATGGTAAAACCCCATCTCTACCAAAAATACAAAAAAATTAGCTGGGCATGGTGGTGCATGGCTGTAATCCCAACTACTCGGGAGGCTGAGGCATGAGAATTGCTTGAACCCAGGAGGTGGAGGTTGCAATGAGCTGAGGTCATGCCATTGCACTCCAACCTGGGCAACAAGAGCGAAACTCCGTCTCAAATAAATAAATATTCAGCATAGGTAAATCCATACAGACAAAATTTATATTGGTAGGTATTAGAAGGTGGAAGGAGGGGGAAATGAAGTACAACTGCTTAAAGATTACTGAGTTTTGTTACTAAAAATGTCTTACAACTAGATAGATACAGAAGTTGCACAACAAAAGCGATCAATTTAATGTTATGTGAATTTCACCTCAATTAAAAAAAAATGTGAATGAACTCTGTAAACTGAATAAATTGGTATGCCAAAAAAAAAAGAAGAAAAAAGTCAGAGCGCGGTCGCTCACGCCTGTAATCCCAGCACTTTGGAAGGCTGAGATGGGCGGATCACCTGAGCAGCCTCGCCAACATGGCGAAAACCTGTCTCTACTAAAAACACAAAAATTTGCCAAGCCTAGTGGCACACATCTGTAATCCCAGCTACTCAAGAGGCTGAGGCAGGAGAATAGCTTGAACCTGGAGGCGAAGGTCGCAGTGAGCAGAGATTGCACTGTTGCATTCCAGCCTGGGTGATAGAGGGAGATTCATCTCAAAAACAAAAACAAGATTCAAATACAGGCTATATACAGGAAACATACTTTAGATTTAAAGATACAAATAGATTAATGGTAAAAGGATGGAGAAAAGATATGCAAATAGCAACCATAAGACAACTGGAGTGGCTGTACTAATATCAGACAATATAGGCTAAAACAAAAATGTAACTACAGATAAAGAAAAATATGTAAGAGCCACAACTATAAAAATCTTACAAAGAAATATGTAAGTAAACCTTTATGACCATACATTTGCCCACAGATTCTTAGACATGACAGCAAGAAAAGAAAACATATATGGCATACTATCAAAATTGAAAATGCTTGTGCTTAAAAGGATACTATTCAAAAAGTGAAAAGACAACCAACAGAATGGGAGACAATATTTGCAAACCATATATTTGATAAGGGACATGTCCAAAATATTTAAGACAAGCTCTTACAACTCAATAATAAAAAGATATTTTAAAATTCAATGAGAAAAAGATTTGAATAGACATTTCTGTAAAGAAGGTATACTTATGGCCGACAAGCACATGGAAAGATATTCAACGTCATTGGTTAAAGACATGAAAAGCAATATTACAATGAGATACCACTTTACACTCAGTAGGAGAGATGTAATCCTCAAAGTCAAATCATAACAACTGTTGATGAGAATGTGGTGAATATAGAACCCTCATACATTACTGGTGGTTATGTAAAATGGTGCAGTCAAGTCACTTAGAAAAACTATCTGGCATTTTCTAAAAAGAGAGTTACCATTTGCCCTAGCAATTTCTTTCCTAGGTATACACCCAAGAGAAAAAAACATATGTGTCTAACAAAAAATTCTACACAAATTGTTCATCACAGCATTTATAATATTCCAAAGGGAAAAATAAGCCAAATGTCGATTAACTGATGAATCAACAAACAAAATGTGGTATATCTTTACAAAGTAATACTTGTTTGCCATAAAACAAAGTGTGTGTGGTACCATATTAACATAGTGTTAAATAAAACAAGTCAGTAACAAAAGATCACATATTATCCCATTTATATGAAATCAATGCAGCAAATAAATTATTAGTTTTTTAGGGCTAAGGCAAATGGAGCATGAAAGGTAATATCTAGAAGGACAAATTTTCTTAATGAGTTGATCAAAAGGTTAAAAAATTGATGGGGTGACAATTGAAGACCCCATAAGTGTACTAACACAATTGAATTGTATACTTTAAATGAGTGAATTATTATAATAAGTATATTTCAATAAACCTGTTCCCCTAAAAATCCAATATTTCTATATGATAAAAACTCTCAAAAACAAGGAATAGATCAGAATTTCTTCAACTTGATAAAGAGTATTTAGAAAAAAAATATCTTAGAGCTAACATCTTACTTAATGTTTTGAAACCACACACTTTCCCTTATGACTGGGAGCAAGGCAAGGATGTAGTCTCTCACTGTTTGTATTCAACATTATACTGGAAGCCTTAGCTTATGCAATAAGATAAGAAAAATAAATCAAGTGTTTTCAAAGTGAAAAGGTAAGATATAAATCAGTCTTTATTAACGGACAACTTTTTTATATAGAAAATCTCAATCTATCACTAAAAAAAACTGCTAGAACTAATGGGCAAGTAAAATTAAGACAGCAAGATATGAGATTTTATAGACAAAAATTCATTGCCCCTAGCAATGAACCATTGGAATTTCAAGTCAACAAATACACTTACAATAGTTTAAAAAACTATACAAAAATTATTTATAAAACTAACACAATACGTATATGACACATATACACATTATGCAGAAAACTACCAACTCTGAGAAAGAATTTGAAAATGACGTAAATAAATTGAAAGGCTTAAAATTAAGATGTCAAATCTTCTTGACCACATTTATCTTCTTGACAAATTTTGATTCATAGATTTAATTCAATGCCAATAAAAGTGCTGCCAATAATTTTTAGATATTGATAAACTGATTCCAAATTTATACAGAGAGGCAAAAAACCTAAAATAGACAACACAATACTGAAGACAATCAAAGTTGAAGGACTAACACAATCTGAATTACATGCTTAGTGTAAAGCAGCAGTTATCAAAACACTGTGGTATTAGGTAAAGAAAAATCACATAGATAAGTCAAAGATAAATGAAAGAGATAATCCAAATTAAACCCACACAAATATAATCAGCTCCTTTTAGAAAAATAAATAAAGGCATGTCCAGAGGATCCCCACAACACACACACACCACACACACACACACACACATTCACACAAATTGACTCAGACACAGAACTTACATCTTTCACAAAAATTAACTCAAAATGAATCATAGACCTGAATGCAAAATATAAAACATAAAACTTCTAGTAAAGAAGCCACATAAGAGAAAATCTTTGTGACTTTGAGTTTTCTAATGAGTTTTCAGATACAACACTAACAGTATGTACCATAATTGATAAAAAGAATTAATTTGACTGTATTAAAATTAAAAACTTCTGCTCTGCAGGAAAAACACTGTCTAAAGATTGAAATCATAAGTCATAGCCTGAGAGATAATATTTTCGAAACCTCCATTGATAATGGACTTCTATCCAAAATATACAAATAATTCTACAAGAAAATGAACAACCCAATCAACAATAGGTAAAGATCTGAAAAACGCTTCACCAAAGAAGATTGAACATGGAAAATAAGCATATGAAAATATGCTCAACATCCTTTTGTCATTAGGAAAATGAATATTATAAAAGGAGTGAGATTCTACTTCATATTTATCAGAGTGCCTGAAGTAAAACCAAGCAAACAAACATCCCGACTACACCAATTGCTCATGTGGAGCCATATAAAGGAAAATTCTTATTTTTTCCTGGTAGGAATGCAAACTGCTGCAGTCTCTTTGGGAGAAACTTTTGCAGTTTCATACAAAGATACATGTAGTTTTCCATACTTGCCAGTGATCTTGCTTCTACCTATTTATCCCAAACTTTTTGAAAACTCAAGCCCACACAAAAACCTACAAAAAAATGTTCAAGTAACTTCATTCATAACAGCCCGAAATAGAAGCACCCAAGATGTCCTTCAATTAGATAAATGGGTTCTTAAAATCCATACAAGTTAACATTATTTAGCATTAAAAGGAAATTAGGTATCAAGTCACAAAAAGACATGGATGAATCTTAAATATTTATTGCTAAGTGTATGGGACTCATGGGATTTTTGACTGATCAAGGAAAAATACGTGACCATAACAGGCAGTGGTGCACAAGAAACTTTTATTGGGTAGTGGTTGCACTTCATGACAGATGAAGTCCCTCACACTACGATACTTTCCAGAAACTCGTGGTGAACGGGCCACCATTCACAAAGGCAGAGGAGCAGAGAAAATCCCAAGGAAGAGGGAGATCAGAGAGGGCCTAATGTATTCAGGTGAGGTCACTCCACAACATGGCTGAGAGTGTCTGAACAACAGCAGCAGGTTGGGCCTTATGACTATAATCACTGTCTTATCCATAGGTAACAGCTGTTGGGTGAGATTTCATGATGTATAAAAAGCAGGCAGGCTGTATATGGCTAAAAATCTGCTTATTTGGGTTGTTTTAGAAACATTGGATGTGTAAAAGTTTGAGTTTAGTAGCCAACGGCTTTGAAAAGGATCTTAACATGCAGTGAAGAAATAACCTAGGGGCCAATCCACAGAGGCCACCTTTGGCTCATTTACATAACACTAAATTAAAGAGGCCAGTCCGAAACAGCTACATACTGTGTGATGTCAATTATATTTTGTGAAGGTAAAATTATAGAGACTATAAATGCTTGCTGGTTGCCAGTTATGAGGAGAGAGAAGGTTGAAGAGGTGAAACACCAGGAATTTTTAGGGCAGAGAAACTACAGTGTATGGTTTGTTAATGGTGGATATATGACTAAATATTTGTGAAAATCCATAAACTTTATAGCATAAAGAGTGAATCTTAATGTATGCAAATGAAAAAATTCATTCAGGAAATCAGTTATCACTAGATGGAATATGGAATGTGACAAAACAGTCTATCTCTATTGTAAATGTATAAAATAGCAGCTTTTCTGAATGAGGTGGTAGAAAAAGTTACTGAGCTAAGTAACTTTGAAAATGAGTTTAGTATAGAAGAGAAAGACAAAAGAATCTGTGCAACTCTAGTTGATAAGGTTGTTTCTCATATGAATACAGGTTAACAATACAGTATATACATGCACTATACATGTATGCTGAAATGGAAATTATGTAGATGGACACTGGATTTTATCAGGATTGGAGGTTACAAATAAGAAAAAGGAAGAGGCTAGAAGGACCTATGTAGTAATGGATTCAAATTGAGATATCTATTGATGTTGGGCTTAATATAGATACAGGTAATTAAATTTAGAAATATCTATAGATACGTATAAATACACAGGTTAACATACACAAATCATTTATTTGTTACATCACCTGAGAGTTCCTGGAAAGAACAATACTCCAAGAACAATGGGACATCTTGCACGTAGAGCTTGCTTTCTGACACCCCCACCTTCAGCAAAAGGAAGCAAGGTGCTTTAGCAAAATGATTGTTTCTAGGACTGGAGTGGGAAATAGAGAAGATGAGCCTGGAGGATCTTGTAATTTCAGAAAGTAAGGAAGTGTTTTAAAATTATGGGAATATGCCAAATGTACTTAGGAGACAGCTGCAAGATTTCCCAGTGGCCAAAACTGGAACTATTTGAATAACAAAATGAATAAAATAAGACTGAATTATACCTCAAGGTAAAAAGTAAATGTCCACTACTTCATACTAATTCAAATAAGTGGACGGGATAAATAAATACATAGGGAGAAAGAAAGAAACCTTCTGTACAGAAGAATTTCAAATAATAAATGTAGGTATTTCAATATGATGGAGTGTCTCTTTGATTCTTCTCATTTCTTAAGCGTTGGCTGCACACAGCGACATTCTTCCAAAGAATGCAGTATAGAAAACGGTTACGAGTAGTAATCTTACAATGAAGAAACATAACAAACACTGCAGGTAGGTGATTATGGTCAACATCAGTAGCTATAGTTCATGTTCATAGTATGGACCCTTGATAAGATGGGATAAAAAGGCACTTTACTTCTGTGCTCTCCCTTCCAAAATACGTAACTCCAGTATATTGAA
Organism: Trachypithecus francoisi; assembly: GCF_009764315.1. Lineage (NCBI taxonomy): Eukaryota > Metazoa > Chordata > Mammalia > Primates > Cercopithecidae > Trachypithecus > Trachypithecus francoisi. Next base: position 6,066,408 of record NW_022681472.1, read on the forward strand.
TCCTGAGAAAAACACTTGGCATCTCTCAATTAAGTGACATAATAGAAGTAAAAACAGTGTGAAAAAATGCACAAAATGAGTAACTAATAAAAATACGTAAACTTTTGAGAAAATGAATTTTACACACATACAAATTATAAGAAAACTGGCATCATAATGGCCAATGAGCATCCAAAGTTAAAAATATGTTAGGCTAGTGGAGTTTGAATTTGAATCACCATTGACGTGTTTCAAAACAAAATTACTCTAAAAATCCACTACAAATAAAATAATAACCACTCTACTCTAAACAGTGGTGTGTTTCCTTGCAAAAAGTAACCTTTTTAGAGTCATGGGTCAAGATTGTTCTATTACTTGGAGCAGGGAAAACTCGTGGCTATGTGAATGGTACCCACTATAGATGAGCAGGACAGACCTCAAACATAGGCATGAGGGGTTCTTCAGTAGAGAAAACTGGAGCATTGTTGAAATAATGAGTATCCTCTTCTCATTTAACCTATTTTAAAAAGCACATAAGATGATAGGTAGAGAGGGTGTGAATTGCAGGATGCATTTTAAGACATTGATGTGCCAGCAGTGAGTCAAGCCTTCCTGAATAGTGGAATATGGAGTCTGATATACCCTCGTTGCAGCAAAATGACCATTTAACTTGTGAAAATTATATAAAATAACTATTTAAAGTCTGGAAATTATCATAAGGGCATACAGCAAATGAATAAACATTCATTCAAGATAAACTATTAAATATCCAAAACAACTGTTAGAGTCTGGTATTTGAGCCACCTCTTCTACTTTAATCCCACCCTATAGTTTTGTTGCAGAAACTCTACTGTGGGCTCTTTACTTAGGATCTATGGTCAAAACTTCCAGTTCTTCCTCAACTTTCAGTTCTCAGTCTAGGGTTACTCTTTCACTCCAAGACGGGGTGTTAGGGGCTGGCATTTCTCACTCTCCTCAGCGCCATGTTGCATCTCCATTCTGACTGGGTACAATCCAAAGGCCTGGGGTTCCATTCCCCATCCAGGACCTCCTTAGAGAATGAAAGCTCTCCCAAGGCACAGCCTACCTGAATAGGCTCTAGCCCAGAGTTCTCAGTCTCCCTAACCCCAGCCCACTTGTAGAGTACAGATTCAATGCTGAGGAGGGCAAGCTAAGATGATTAAGAAATACCAGATACCCAGTATGGCAGAGGTGTCACTCTGGGAAATGTTGATCAGTATTCCACCCTCTGCTGCTGCGTGGTGGTGCAGACGTTAGATCCAGATGAAGAGGTATGCCTGGAGGAAGCAGAAATCCACGACTTCCTGCAGGAACTGAAGTTACGTGGAAAAGGGCATTCAGAATCTTATTCCTAATGGACAATGTACAAAACAACGGAGGTCTTAGTGGCCATCAACTAACAACCTACTTGAAGCTCCATGATTCTGGTAATAGCATGCGAAATGTAAAAACAGCTGGAATTTTATCAGAGATAATCAGGGAAAGATAAGGCTAAGAAGAACCACGTTGAGATCAAAGTCACCCTTGGAGATTGAGAAGGCCATGTGTGTGTGTGCACGTGCGTGTGCTAGGTTGCGTGCAGTCAGCAGCAAACAGAGCAGGCTGTATGCAGGCTTGCAAGCATTCTACAAGCTGCACAAAGATTTTTTGATGCAGAGCAAAGACATCTTTCACACAATGGGCTTAGGTACTTCAAACCACACACTGGCTGAACAAGCTATTCAGACTCAACAATTTAATTTCTAGGTGTGTACCAAAAAGAAATAAAAACATAGGTCCTTACAATAAATGGTAAACACATATTCATAGCAGCATGAGTCCTAATTGCTACAGAGTGGAAACAGTGCAAATGTCTTTGAACTAATGAATGGATAAAAAAATGTCACGTATATATACAATGGAATATTATTAGGCAATGAAAATGAATGATGTATTAATGCATACCACAACGTGGATGAACAATGAAAGCTTTATGCTAAGTGAAAGAAGCTAGTCACAAAAGAACATGTATAATTTCATTTATATAAAATGTCCAGAAAGGATCAATCTGTAGAGGACTTTGGGAGGTAAACTAATTTATAGATAGATTTTTTTTTTTTTTTTTTTTTTTTTTTTTTTTTTTTTTTTTTTTTTGAGACAGAGTATTGCCCTGTTGCTCAGGCTGGAGTGCAGTGGCACGATCTCAGTTCACTGCAAACTCTGCCTCCCAGGTTCTTGCAATTCCCTTGCCTCAGGCTCTCGAGTAACTGGGACTACATGCATCCACCACCATGCCCAGCTAACGTTTTGTATTTTTAGTAGAGATGGGGTTTCATCATGTTAGCCAGGATGGTCTTGATCTCCTGATCTCATGATCCACCCACCTTGGCCTCCAAAAAGTGCTGAGATTACAGGAGTGAGCCACCGCATCTGGCCTAATTGGCCTAATTATCTATTTTTTAAATATACAAATATGACTGTATAAGAAGCGGAGGTTTTAGTTCTCATATTCTCATTTTCTCTTCTCTTTAGCTTCTTTTGAATGAATGAAAGCTCAAAACCGAGTTTTGTGTTTTATCTGTATAATCCCTAAGTCCCCACGCAATATCATGCTTTCTCCAATGTAATGCAGACTCTTAAATAAGCTCTTCTTTCAAGGTGTTTATTTAAATCCAGTTACAGTAAACTTCCATAGATACTCAATTTTTTCATTCAGATAATATGGTGTTGTATTATGTATAACTAAATGGACTAAATAAATGTCAGGACCCAGAAATCTTATTAAATAGAGATTTTCATTCTAATCTTTAAAAAAGAGTATCTACTCATTCTCTAAGAGAGCTATTAGCTTATCAAAATCCATCTCACTTCTGAGAAATCCAGACATCCAAATCCCCTAGATGTGTGAACGATTCACATTCCACGCAAAGTTATTTTTCTCTTGCCACTCTACTCGTCAATTTCCTTTTAGGAGTATACTCTAACCCAAGAAGATTTTGTCAAACTTCAATTTGGTTTGTTTGTTTCACAAAAATAATAGTTTTACTGGTTTTTAAAATTTAAAATATTATAATGTTGAATACACTTCCTCCAAATGACAATAGTCTCTAAAAATATTATTCAATTCACCCGCCCAATAATTACCATTGCTGACATTTGCACATATTTACACACACACATACACACACACACACACACACGTGTCTTATTTTAAACAACAATATTTTAAATCTTGCTCTGGACTGTAGTGAGGTTTTCTGTTTTTTTGTTTTGTTTTGTTTTTATTTATTTTTACCTAAATACGTTTTAAAAGTTAACTATAGCATTTTACTAGTGTTTTTTGTTTGTTTGTTTGTTTGTTTGTTTGTTTGTTTTTTTACGTTCCTACTCTTTGTAGATATATCACACATTACAGAACTAGTTCTTTATTGATGGCCACTTATATTAATTCCATTATTTTCCTATTCCAAACAATATTATAAAAATATTATTGGGGTTATATATTTTTAAATACAATCCCTGTGATTGCTTTCAGGAAAAACAAAACAACAACAAAAATGATAAAAAACAAAAAACAGAATAGGCCAGGTGAAGTGGCTCACACCTATAATCTTAGCACTTTAGGAGTCTGAGGCAAGCAGATCTCTTGAGCCCAAGGGTTCCAGACCAGGCTGAGCAACATGGAGAAACCCCATCTCTAAAAAAAAAAATACCAAAATTAGCCAGGGCGGTGGCAGGTGCCTGTAGTCCCAGCTACTCAGAAGGTGGAGGTGGGAGGATTGCCTGACCCCAAGAGGTCAAGGCTGCAGTGAGCCAAGATCAAACCACTGCACTCCAGCGTGGGCGACAGAGGAACGCCCTGTCTCAAAAGCAATAAAAAAACAAACAAACAAACACACAAACACAGAATTAGAAAAATGAAATACCTGGGAAAGTCTTTTTGAACTGGGTAAGCTCATCTCTGGTGAAACAAAGACAGCCTTGCAAGTGAATCTTCCAGGGAACCACCTGATAGGTCAAGGGAGGACAGTTAGCTGAGAGAGAAGCTGGGAAGATGTCCAGCCACCTCCTGCTCCCGCAGGTGACTGCTGGACTAGTGGTGTTCAAGTTGACTTCAGGGCTTTCGGTTTTTCAAAGCTAGAGATAGGGATTGGCCAGTTCAAAAAGCCACATAACTCCCTGTTCTCACCAAGAATTAGCTGCTTTTTCTAAATAGCCATCTGGGTTTAATTTCCAGAGCCTGAAAATATTGATGCTGCCAGTTTTTGGTGTTTTTGTTGTTTTTTCTTTTGAGGAGGATAGGATTTTCAATCCTTGCCCTGAGATTTTCCCTGACATCTGAAAACAAATTGATCTTTATATGACTCTTATACTGTAGTATCATTATACTTATTGCTACTTTTCATAGATATTTTGTAGTTTTCTTAACAATTTCTATAATGATGATTCTTTCTCCTACAAATAATGACACTTTTAGCTTTTGTTCTAAATTGTAATCCTTTATTTTTCTTTTTTTGCATTGTTACACTGCCTGGGATGTTCAGAACAGTGTTGAATGAATGTGATAAGAGAAAATGACATTGGCTTTTCTCCAATTTCAGGTAGAAAGCACTTTCCCTATTAAGTATGTTGCCAACTGAAAGTTTTCATCAATGCTATTTATTAGGTTGATACAAGTTTCTTTTTATGCCCAATGTACTGAGTTTTAATTGTATCATGAATACCCATTAAAGTTTTCCAGAACTTTGTTCCCATTTCTTTCTATCCGGAAGTTAGCAAACTTCTTCTGTAAAGGTCCAGAAAGAAATTAATATTTCCAGGTAATGCAATCTCTGTCATGCTCTGTCATGACAACTCAACACTGATTTTGTAACACAAAAGCACCAAAGACTGTAGAAAACCAATGGATGTGGCTTTGTAAAGGTTGGTAGGCTAAATTTTGTCCACATTTTGGTTGGCCAATCTAAGATAAAGATAATCATGCAATTTTTTTTTTTTTTTTTTTTTTGAGATGTAGTTTCACTCTTGTTGCCCAGGCTGGAGTGCAATGGCACAATCTTGGCTCACCACAACCTCTGCCTCCCAGGTTCAAGCGATTCTCCTGCCTCAGCCTCCCGAGTAGCTGGTATTCCTGGCATGCGCCACCACTCCCGGTCAATTTTGCATTTTTAGTAGAGATGGGGGTTCTCCATGTTGGTCAGGCTGGTCTCAAACTCCCGACCTCAGGTAGTCCGCCCACCTCGGCCTCCTAAAGTGCTGGGATTACAGGCGTGAGCCCCCGCGCCCAGCCGTGATTTTTCTTTTTGGTCTGTTCCGTTAATAAGTAAATTTCACTGAATTATTTTCATGTGTTAAACCAATCTTGTATTCTTAGAATAGATCCCACTTGTTCGTGATAAATAATTATTATTAGATTTTACTTAACTCTATATTGGGTATTTTTTGCGTTACTATGGATTCTTGCCTTTCCACATTTGTATTTTTATCTCCTGTCTTCACAGTAACAACCTTACTCCCAAAAATATTGACATTTTCTAGTTTTCTCAAACCTAAAATATGCAATAAGTAGTTTAGAATTGCTCTGCCTATTCAATTACCAGAAATACACCTTCAAATTAATAATTTAACATTACCAAATAATTTGTTATATGCCATGGATCATGCCAAATGATGTAAAAACTTTTATTCCAGTCTGAAAAATAATCACCAAATTATATTTTACCTTGATAAGTGTTGAAGTGGTGACAAAAGAGCATATCCCATTTTGACACAGCTTTATATGCAATGCGTCTTTATTTCTACTGGACTACTGGAGAATAAAGCCAGAAACAGTTTAATGGGAATGTTACTTTCCCTTTTATACATATGAAAACTCATTTTGGTGCCTTTAGGGAAAAAAAAAAAATGTTTCAAATGCTCTCTGAAAAGAGAAAGTACCTATATGCATTTACAAACATATACAACAAAACACTGAAACACTTCTGTAACCTACTTTCTTATTAGTGAATATTGACACATGTATCTACCTCTTTGCCCTAATCAAGTTGCTATTAATATAAAATCATTTCTGAACACATCATTAAGCCAAACTGTATTCTGTTGTAAATATCTAATCTTCAAGAAATAATCTATAATTATTCCCATTAGTAGTTTACATAGTTTTCTTTTGTAGGTGATTTATAATCTTAATAAAGGAATTTAATCTAGCCACTGAGTTTACTGTCTCAAAAAAATCATGTGAGCAGGTATTTGTCACAGGTATACAGAATAATATATATCCATCAGATTTGCTTTAGGTGGGCAGCCAACCTTTGACATTTTCACTTACTGAGAATAAAATAATGATATAGTTATGTTAACTGTTATTGATAAATGTCAATTTTTTTAACTCTTCAAAAAGTGATTCATTATTCTTCATAAATTCTTAATGACTATGATGGTCTGAATGTGTCCTCCAAAATTAATATGTTAAAATTTAATCAATGCGATAGTAAGAAGAAGTGGTGCCTTCAGGCAGTGGTTAAGTCATATGGGTGGAGTTCTTGTAGATGGTGTTAGCACCTTAGAAAAGGGCTTGCAGAGGTGAATGCCTTCCTTCCGTCTCATCATCCATGTGTGGATACAGAGGATGCAGCAACACGGCACCATCCTGGAAGCAGAGGACAGCCCTCAACAGACAATAGACCAGCCAGCATCTTGATTTTGAACTTACCAGTCTCCAGATCCATGAGAAATAAATTTCTATTGTTTATAAATTACCCAGTCTCTGGTATTTTGTTATAGCAAAACAAAAGGACTAAGACAATGACCTCTTTTTAAAAAACTTTCTCTGTGAGTCTAATTCTCATTTTTTTCTCAATGCAAAAAACAACAACACAGGATTTTCACTTTGGGTACATAAATGTGGTAAATGAGTTTTGTTACTTTACTGTGTATTTTTCAGTGATAATATCCTACTTCCATAAATTTTCTAATTAATATTTTAGGTTTGGTAGAAAAAATTTGAGTCACAAACCCTTGCCTACAGTTCCAATATTATACTAAATATTCATAACTTTAAAATCCTAAATTGGGCTAGGCATGGTGGCTCACACCTGTAATTTCAGCACTTTGGGAGGCCAAGGTGGGCGGATCATTTGAGGTCAAGAGTTTGAGACCAGCCTGACCAACATGGTGAAACCTCGTTTCTACTAAATACAAAAGTCAGCCAGGCTTGGTGGCACATATCTGTAATCTCAGCTACTCAGGAGGCTGAGGCAGGAGAATGGCTTGATCCCAAGAGGTGGAAGTGGCAATGGGCCGAGACTGTGCCACTGCACTCCAGCCTGGGTGAGACAGCGAGACTCCCTCTCAAAAAATAAAATAAAATGCTAAGCTGTATTGTCATAAAAATATCACGATTTTCTCACATATAGTCATACTACATTCACAATCTATTTCTGAACCAGTAATAGTAAATCACCAGCAGTGTCTTCTAAAAATTAGAAATAGATAAAAGACCCCTTTACTCTTAAGACATAACATTTCATAAAAGCTTATGATTTCTCTATTTTAAGAAATAAATTTTTAGATTTTAACATCTGTGTAATTGAGTGTATCTTTCAATGCATAGAGAACTCAGTCAGCTAAACAGCCATCAGAAAGTACTGCTCAATTCATGTGCAAATTTAGAAATATATCCATATTGTCATTAATTTGGAGATATGTGCATTATTAGTTGTATATGTGTTTGGCTTAATTGGCATTTAATGTGTTAAAATAGACTAAAATTCAACATTAAACAAAAGGAAATATGAAAATAAAGCAGAATCTAAGAATGTTTATACGCAATCAATTTGATGAATATTCATCATCTAGAAGAATGACCACATTTGTATATTAGCTTGTGAATAAAAAACTAAGTGCTTTAATGAACTTAAGAAGACACTTTCAGGTACAATCATGTGTCACTTAATAACGAGGATGCATCTTGAAAATGCATTTTTAGGCAAATTCACCATGCAGACATCACAGAGTATATTTACACAAACCTAGATGGCATAGTCTACTACATACTTAGGCTAATATGGAATAGCCTATTGCTCCTGAGATACATGCTTGTGTATTATGATATTGTATAGAATGCTGCAGGCAATTGGAACACAATGGTAAGTATTTATGTATCTAAACATAGAAAACATACTGTAAAATATGGTATTATAATCTTACAAAACCAGCATTGTATATATAGTCCATCAGTAAATGAAATGTCACGTGGCCCCTGATTGTAACTTTGTTGTGTTCTGAAGATTGCCTATGTAAGTATCTGATATAAATGAACATGAGAAAAAATTGCCAAATTCTTCATAATAGATACAAGAAATTCACAACAAAGCAAGTCTGGTGTGACAGACTCATGCATAATCTAGAACTATTTTTAAGACATCAAACACTAATGTGTTAGAAATCTCCTGTCTACTTTCACCAAAAGCTCCTTAATTTCTAATGGGATTTAAATCTTGAGAAAAATAAAACTGTATAGAAAATACTGATTTATTCACAGTTTTTGACATGCTTTAAAATTATAATTCAGTGCTGCAAAGATCAAGGTCATGAATGCCAATTATGAAAAGTAGCATATCATTGTGAAGTTAAAAGAACTGCTGATCACAAAAAGTTGCTTGCATATTTAAGTTTACCCTGTACAACAATCCCAAAGAATGAAATCTTCCCTAATAATTTTGCTGTGCATTCTGAAAAACTGGATAGGTGTCAGGTGACCTGACAGAAAACTGACTACAAGTTTTATGGAATTGAGATCCTCCAGCCTTTTATTCTAAGCTGCCAACTATCTTGATTCTTAATGCAGTTCATCGCACATACCAGAAAAGGTAAAAATGATCATGGTGAAAAATATGGCTAATTGATTCTGTCTCTGGCAGACTTTATGGTCAGCTACAGTCTCTCAACATGACAGTCAATAGGCCTCTTAAAAAATCATTTGAAGAAAGAATATAATTTCAAGATTTTTTCTCAAAACATTCCAATAATTCCTACTGGCATAATCAAGAAAGCACCAGCAATGACCAGGTGCAGTGGCTCACGCCTGTAATCCCAGCACTTTGGGAGGCCGAGGCAGTCGGATTATCTGACGTCGGGAGTTCAAGACTAGCCTGACCAACATGGAGAAACCCTGTCTCTACTAAAAATACAAAATTAGCCTGGCATGGTCGTGCATGCCTGTAATCCCAGCTACTCAGGAAGGCTGAGGCAGGCGAATTGCCTGAATCCAGGCGGAGGCTGCAGTGAGCCGAGATCTTGCCCTTGCAGTCCAGCCTGGGCAACAAGAGCAAAACCCAGTCTCAAAAAAAAAACAAAAAAAAGAAAAAGAAAAAAAAAAAAGAAAAGAAAACACCAACATCAAAACCTCCCTAATGAATATCAGCGACACGGAAGATAATACCAGAGCAGGGCATTCCGTTAAGAAAGTCTCTATCATCTCAGCTCATTATAGCATATAAATGAATCATTTTTAGAAAATCATAGACATCAATGACTTTGCATTAAAAAGCTGTAGAAATACTGAGTTGGACTCCAAACATGAAGCTTTTAAGAAATATCTTGGCCGGGCGCGGTGGCTCAAGCCTGTAATCCCAGCACTTTGGGAGGCTGAGATGGGCGGATCACGAGGTCAGGAGATCGAAACCATCCTGGCTAACACGGTGAAACCCCGTCTCTACTAAAAATACAAAAACTAGCCGGGCGAGATGGCGGGCGCCTGTAGTCCCAGCTACTGGGGAGGCTGAGGCAGGAGAATGGCGTAAACCCGGGAGGCGGAGCTTGCAGTGAGCTGAGATCCGGCCACTGCACTCCAGCCTGGGCGACAGAGTGAGACTCCGCCTCAAAAAAAAAAAAAAAAGAAATATCTTGATTGATGCATTTATCTTATTTTTTCTTTCTTTATGCAAACAAGTGACATGAAAAAAGAATCTGTGTTTAAATAAGAATTTAAAAGTTCATGAGGATAAAATGTACAAATTTTAAAAATTATAATGTAATTCTGTCTGTGGTGTTTTTATTTAGTAGTACCTTATATAATGGTAAATCCTACAATCTGTGGTATCTTATACTAAATGATATGGTGTCAATATTTTATCATTTAGTCATAAGCAATTTTTAAAAGTCAGATATTTAAAGAAAATATGTCCTATTAGATTAGTGAAAAAGTAATTTTTGTTTCAGATAGTGAATTTTAAATCATTATAACTAGTTTCAAACACATCTTTATTAATCAAAATAGGAGCCATTGCATTCAACACATTTTTGTCAACTAGAAATGTTTGTTTATTCCTGTAGTGTAAAAATCCATGCTTCGAGATTCCACAAACTCTTGGAAAGCATTTTCTGCATCCTGTTGGTTGTGGAAGCATTTTCCCTGCAAAAAATTGTCAAGATGCTTGAAAAAGTGGTAGTCAATTGGCAAGAGGTCAGGTAAATATGGCGGATGAGGCAAAACTTCCAACCGAATTCGTTCAATTTTTGACGCATTGGTTGTGTGATGTGCAGTTCCTGTGTTGCTAGTGGAGAATTGAGCCCTTTCTTTGACCAATGGTGGAAGCAGGCATCGAAATTTTCAGTGCATCTCATCCATTTGCTGAGCATGCTTCTCCAAGGTCATGGTTTTACCAGGGTTCAGAAACCTGTAGTGGATCAGACTGGCAGCAAACCACCAAACAGTGACCACAACCTGTTTTTGGTGCAAGTTAGGCTTTGGGAATTGCTTTGGAGCTTCTTCTCAGTCCAGCCACTGAGTTGGTCATTACTGACTATCTTATAAAATCCACTTTTCATCCCACATCACAATCTGGTTGAGAAATGGTTCGTTGTTGTTGCGTACAATAAGAGAAGGTGACGCTTCAAAACGACGATTTTTTTTTTTTTTTTTTTTTTTTTTTGGTCAGCTCATGAGGCACCCACTTACTGAGCTTTGTCACCTTTCCAATTTTCTTCAAATGTCAAACGACAGTAGAATTGTCAACGTTGAATTATTTTGCAACTTGTGTAGTCGTAGGAAGATCAGCTTCGATGATTGTTCTTAGTTGGTCGTTATCAACTTCCAATAGCCAGCCACTTAGCTCCCCATCTTCAAGGCTCTCATCTCTTTGGAAAAATTCTTGAACCACCACTGCACTGGACATTTGTTAACAATTCCTGGGCCAAACATGTTGTTGATGTTATAAGTTGCCTTCATTGCTTTACAACCCATTTTGAACTCAAATAAGAAAATAGCTCGAATTTGGTTTTTGTCTAACATCATTTCTATAGTCTAAAGTAAACATAAAATAAACAAATGGTAAGTCATTAGCAAAAAAATAAAGTGAAAATTGCCCATTAAGATGATGTATAACATGACCACATTTACTTAAGAACGTATTCCAATATCAAATGGCAAATTCCAACAATGCAAAAACTGTATTACATTTGCTCCAACCTAGTATCTTGAGGATCAAGGAAATGGCACTAAATATTTTTCATTGTGATCATGAAAATAATTCATTAGCAATAGCAGTAGCACTCAATAGAAAAGAAGATAAATACATAGAAATGAGATATTATATATAAGCATATATATACACGCATACGTATAAACATATATGACAATATATATCTGTGTTTTTGTGCATATATACATTGAGTTAAAAGAAATTTGGCTAGAGACTGTCTCTTTTTCTTGAGTTTCTACATAAAAACTGCAATCTGACTTAGTAGGTAAACCAACTGAAAGCCTAACTTAGCATATTTTTTGTAACAACTGAGTCTCTGCCAATCACAGTAGTTGAACTTCAGCCAATCAGAGGCTGCCAACTGATGACCATGCCCAAATAAGGCCTTTTGCTGTTTCTATATCTCACTTCTATTTTCTGCCTAAAAATTCTGTCGACTCAAGTTGCAGAACTTGAGGAATGCTGTGAACAACTTTTGCTTCTGAAAACTGCCCAATTTGCATCAAAAATGTTCTTTGCTCAATTACACTTTGTTTAATTTGTCTAAAGATTTTATTTTAATTATGTGTGGGTGTGTGTATGTGTACATCCACGTGCAGGCATGTACATACACTTTTAACAAGCCATCAGGCTGCCCACAGGTATGATACTAACTCTTTTATTAATTGTCTTTTATTGTCACTATTTGCCTAACAACACATAGAGAAAGGATCCCTATTATCAAGTGGTTTGCATGTCCATGGCTTAGCACTGTAAGATTTTATTTTCCCATTTATGGCAAGAGTTAAAATGAGTTATATGACATTTTTTTCACACTTTTCTATAAAATAGATTTTTCCATTGCATGTTTAGTTATTAAATTCCATTTTTATGATTGCTTATATCAGTTGTTATTGCTGAATTCAAAAGAGTTAAGAGTGAAAGTGTTTCTCTCAACTTATAAAGTATCAATGAAGTTTAAATTAAACATAAGTGTCAAACACTAACCAGGTGCCATTTTGCCAGATACAATGAATAAAATGTGAATAAAACTCAGTTCCTTCCCTGAGGATGTTTGTGTTCTAGGGCTGTTACCTTTGACTACAATTCAATGTTGTAGTGAGAAACAAATCTGTTAAATTAAATGTTATCAGCTTTTGGGAAATTACTTCCTATTTGTGAATTCACTGAACATTTACAAAAGCCTACAATGTATCAGATGCATTATTAGGTACAGGAGACACAAAGATAAATAAAACATAGTTGCTGTACCCAAGGAGACTATAACTTTGTTCACAATATAAACACTATTAATATATAATTATACTGCATTATATATTAAGATATAATGAATACATATATATTAAGGTATATATTGATGGCATAACTAATAAAAATAATGAATGCTTATATGTGTTAGACACAATATTAAGAGCTTTGCATATATTATACCTGATGAGGTAGTTGTATCATTATGCTTACCATTTTCAGTTGAAGAACTTGAGACACAGATATTGAATACCTTAAACAGCTAGCACTGTTCTACAATTTGGACCCAGGAAGTCTACTTCCAGAGTAAGGAAGGGAAAAAGCAATGATAATTAAGTAATAGCTATCATAGTAGTTTAAGCAAAATTATGAAGAAAGAACAATTCGCTTTTCTTGAGGTAATTGGAAATGTCTAAATAAGGAAACCAAGATTAAACCGAATTTTAAAAAAATAAATCTACCTCTACTTATTTTTCTTTTTTTGAGACGGAGTCTCACTCTGCCACCTAGGCTGGAGTGCAGGGGCAGTATCTTGGCTCACTACAACCTCTGCCTCCCAGGTTCAAGCAATTCTCCTGCCTCAGCCTCCCAAATAGCTGGGACTACAGGTGAGCACCACCACACCTGACTAATTTTTTTGTATTTTTAGTAGAGATGAGGTTTCGCCATATTGGTCAGGCTGGTCTTGAACTCCTGACCTCATGATCCTCCTACCTCAGTCTCCCAAGGTGCTGGAATTACAGACGTGAGCCACTGCACCCGGCCTCTATTTATTTTTCGTTATAAGGCTATACACATGTGTCACATGTATCACGGTTCCATTCTTGTTACAAAAAATATATATGCCTCACAATAAAAGTAGTATTAATTTAAATCCCCGCTAACTTCTTCACTTCTTAGATGTGTTCCCAGAAATGTTAAAACTTCTACATGCTTTAACATTTCTCATATATTAAAAGAGGATAATAATACCATATTTGAAGATCTCACTGCCAAGCATCTATTAGTGCTATGTTTTTAAAAATGGCTACTAGGCAATAGCAAGGAATATGAATTAACACCCACTTCCAGATTCCATGTTTTGAACATGTGGTCCCAAAGCCAGTGTTTTATAATTATGGTCACCATATGTCTGGATTTTGAGATCTATTACTAATTTCAAATAACCATTTTAATTCTTTAATATTTTTTAAATTACAAATTAAAAAAAATAATTTTCAACCATATGTCAAATGACATAATCATTGTACTTAAACATCTATCACTGTACAATATGACATGACCTGGCTCTCCAACTGAACTAAATACTGAAAAATGCTAACTTTCTCTTTTTTTGTTCTACTGTCACCAGGCTATTGGCTCAGGCCAGGATTTTCGTAACCTTTTCTAGTGGACACCTGCCTTTTCAATCTTTTAACATGTTTCATCTGTGCCTCTTTCTATGAATACACGCTTTTGGAAGTGGAACTCTCACATATGTTGCCACTCATTAATTTCAATTGAGTAGGTCTCATTTCTTTTCCAAAAATTCTAGGAAAACTCATTACATTCCTCTATAAATTGACTATGGATCACATTTCTTCTATGAAATAATATGATTAGAAAAAGTAAAGTATTATAAATAATCTGATATGATCACTCATGACTTGGTGAAAATCAGGAATATGGTTAAAAAAACTGTTTTGAGAGCCCCTGACTTTAACATAGACTAGCTGTCCCCCCCAGTGTCTATGCCTAAGAATGGATAGCTGCTGACAACTGTATTAAGAACGGCATAGGGTCAAGGTTATTATGATTTCTCATGATCTCGTTATTAACCAAGAAAAGAATATATTGTAGAGGGGAAAAAATGGAATTTTTGTACGTCAGCCACAGATCTGAGGAATCTGGCATACATTCTGGGTTCTTAGGTAAAACCCAGTAAAAGTGACACAAAATGAACCTGTTTACCACACACTTTTGAAACTTCAGAATGTTGCTTTAGCAGCCTGATTGGGTGACAACTACTAGTGAATTCTGATTTGGAAAACAAACCAAAATTAGCATACAAGTCTTCTAAATTGTATTAGAAATTTTGTTCTTTATATGTAAATATTCCAGAGGCACATTCTTTGGATAATTTAAAGATTAACTCCTTCACAGATTGGCAACAGGCCTGACTTCCCAGGCTCATTCCAGTTGATAATGACCATCTGAGACCAGTGTTGCCAGGATTCAGGCAGGATGCTTCGGCTTAGGCAGGAAGCTTGCCAAGCAATGTGAGCCAGAGGCATGCACACTAGGTGCATGTGGTCCTGATCCTCAGCTCATCTTCTGTGTCCTAAAGCACAAGATGCTGTCCAACCATTTTTCTCCACTTGATGTGAGGAAAATCAAAGAAAAAAACCTAGAATACTACATATAGGATGTTTTTCTGTGGAAGGAATTTAAACTTGGATAATCTGTGATTATAAGAAAATAGTCAAACTGTTGTTAGATATTTAATATCAGTGTAGTTTATGGGGAGAACACACGATTTGTTTTTTCTCATTTAAAATGAAATCACTGTAGAATGAATAAATTGGTTTTAAGGGAGAACACTTTAATATAATTTTACATAACTTTCACAATGCCTTTTTTCCAAGAGTTCAATACTTGAAAGATGAACTTGATGAAATATTTAAACGTGTATATTTATAATATAGTAAAAGTGACATATTTAGACTTAGTAATGCAGCATTTTATCTGCCCAGCTAAAGGTGACATCAACTTCTATCTCTTCTGGGCAGTTGGTACAACTTGGGACTTTAGACCCGGTAATAGAGTGGTAGCTGGGAAGTCAGGACGTGAATAAGAGACATGGTGAGTGGGTATGGGCTATCTATGACATAAAATTTTAGAGGCAATTCAAAGTATATTTATAAGAGTTTTTGAAATTCAAGGCATATTCTTTGAAAATAATAGAAACTCTGTAACTAGATTTAAATAAGAAAAATGTAATTATAAATTTAAGATCAGTTCACCCAAAGGAAAATGAAACTCATCAAGCAAGAGCACTTAACATGATTTTTGTTTATGTTTTCCCTTTTCAAGTATATAACAAAATTTGGATGAGGGTATTTTTCCTTATCCAAATGAGTATTATTGACCCTTGTGTGTCGATAATATTATTAAGTTGTTTATATTTCTGAAATATAATGCCAGGAGAATAAATGCTAGCATCTCTACCACATAAATTAATAGGAAATGATGCTGTAATAATCAGGAATTGTGAATGATCAGAAAGATCAAATGTTTACAGAAAAATAGGGTTTTATTTTCAGAAAAAAATTCCAAACTATTGTTGAAAAACAAAAAGTAGTAAAAGTATGACTATCATATTCAGGTGATGTCTGTTACTCACATGTGGCACATCATCACCTCACTACAAACTCTCATGCTGTCAGAGTTGTGGTGACTACACTTTGAGAAGACAGAAGGAAAAGTTGATTTTAGTAGTAAAGAGAGTTAAAATGCTGCACACCTAAGTCATAATAAATCACTTTCAGTATATTATATATGAATAGTATGTTTTAAAATGTCCTCATTTTTATACAATGATATAATGCATTGCATAATTTATATATTCAAACACCAAACATTGGTAAAAAGATAGTCTTGTAAATTTATACAGCTAACTAGAGAGATTCTGCCTGTGCCAATAAGGGAACAAACAAAGAATAAGCTTTTTTTAATTCATGGAAAGAAAAAAAATAATGATGGCTTGAACTTCCCCCACTAGCTTCTGTGAACATTGAACACAGCTGAAAGTATAACTTTCCTCAGGTGCCTGAAAGTTTTGCAGGATTTACAGAAATTCAGCAGGGGAACACATTAAGTGTGTTTCCGGCAGCAGTAAGCTTCTGTAGTTTATGGCTTTCTCCTATGAAAGTATATTCCTCAGAAGATATATTTTAAGTTACATAAATCTAAAAATATACAAGTAGCATATTTTTATTAGAGGCAAATGCAGGAGTCTCTCTGTAAAATATGCTTTGATTTTCTTCATCACCTATATTTTCTATATTGAGAAATAGATATTACTTCTTAAAATAATTCCATAACAAAGCCACTTAGTATTTTTTCAAATAACTCGAAATTTCACAATGTTAGTTGCAGTCAAACATTTAATATCACAGGGAAGACATAAAAGAGATCTTCAATTCATTTTCGCTGAAACAAGGAGAGTATTTATAACCTTCCAAAGAAGAGATCTGGAAATAGGACTGCTTGAATAATGATGTGGCAAAGCTCTAGATTCAGCTCTCTGCATGTTCAACTCTACCTTCCTTGACATGTTGGTTCATTCTAAATCTCACAGCAAGAACACTGCTACAGTTCCAAGAATCAAATCCACTGACAATACAGGATACAGGGCAACTAGAAAGTGCAACAGCCTCTCCAACGTGTTATCTTCATAGTTTCAAGTCATTCTTTAACCAATTACTCTGAGAAAGAGATGAGAAAGAATGAGAATCACACACATGTTGAGGAATCAAACTCCATAACTTTCATCTCTTAGCCCTTGCCTAAGATACTAGGATTGGAAATTTCTTGGGAAGAAACCCGGGGCTATGAAAGTAATTTAATAAACACTATATATATGTTCAAAAGGAAATGGCTTTTTCACCTATCAATTACTTTAAAAAAAAAATCTCTTTTCCAAATGGAAATAGCTAATAAATAATCTACAATAACTAACAAGCAATAGCATCTGAAAGACAACCAAGACCCTGCTTTTAATAAAAACTTGCTCTGGGCTGATTTAGTAAAACCTAAAGTCTAGGATCTTGAATGTACCATGTAAGACTTGTATTTAAGTTTTTATTGTCATAGTCAATATGATAAGCTACTATCTAACATAGTTATTGTATTTTGCCCTACTTTGTACAAATTATTCTATGTAGAACGTGTGCTTTCAGGTTTTGATAAATTGAAAACAGAAGTTTTAGAAAGTGAATGATATATGTCTTAAAAACTTCACTAGAAAAGTGCTTGGAATAAAAGCATGATCTAATAATAGGGTATATAGATTTTCATTAACTAGATAGGGAGATTCCATCTGTGTCAACAGGGGAGCAAACATAGATTAACCTTTTTCTTAATTCATGGAAAAAAAAGAATGAAAACTTGTAATTTTTCAAACTACCTCTTTCTAAACAATGAAAACAGCTGAAGATACAATTTTCCTCGGGCCTTTTTGAAAGATATGTGGAATTTACAAAAATGCAGCAGGGGATCGTATTAAATATGTTTCCATCAGCAGGAGTATTCTGTATTTTATGGTTTTCTCCTATGCAAATATTAAAGTTGAAGGCAAGTACATGAAAAATTGTTCACAATTTTAAAGGAAACCTTGAGCTGATAGCCGCATTCCTCCCTTTTGTCGGAAGAAATGAGCTTTCGTTATACTTCAGGTTTTGATCTAAACATTCTTCTTGCTTTGAGAAGATAGAAGTAAAAGTTACTATTAGTAGTATAGGGAGTTACAATGCTAAGTCATAATAAGCAACTTTCAATATATTATATATGATCAGTATGTTTATACATGTCCTGATTCTTATACAATGTTATATACATTTTATAATTTATACATTCAAACAATGAATGCATACATTCAAATACTTGGAGCAGTATTTCTAATATGTCATTTGAGAAGCAAAACAAGAAAAAAGTAAATGTAAGTGTAAAATCAGGAAGGTGTTTTTGTATTTTGTTTTTTAACTGTGTTGCTTGTTGTAGAAAGAGAAATGTGTATGACAGAGTGTAATGGTAATGGCAGGTAGCAGTGATTTTATAAACATCAGTGTCTCTGGTACATTATGCCACATAGTGGTAGCAGTGAGAGCAAAACAAAATCACCGGTAAATGAAAACCCTCTCCAGTTTGGTGCTTAAACCCTAAAGAGATCAGCGGATAATTTTAGGGTCTCAAATTATGGTAAATATGTCAATGTCCAATTCCTGTCAATTAACTTACCAGAATTACTATTTGGTGATCAATCAGGCTTTTAAGTCACAGCCAACCCACAGAACCCCTGGGACTTACAAGTGGTGCATAAAAACTATCAACATATATCATAAATGAAAACAAAATGTATACTTAGCCAGGAGAAGACAACCAGAGTAAAAAAAAAATCAAAAGTCAGTCTGGATAAACTAGAAGACCCAATATAGACAGTAATTGATAAACAGAACTAGATTTATTTATCTCTGAGGAACAGAAGGAAGTCATCAGAGTCAAGGATTAATATCAGAAAATCCTGCAAAATTATTCTAGACAGACAGAAAAAGAAGCTTCCAGACCATAAAATATTTACAAGGTATGCATAGAATTTTGAGTGAAAATTACTGTAGAGTGAGTGTCACATCAGACTACCAAAAAGTTCAATAATGCTAAAATAGAATACTAGAAAATATATTGTAGAAGTTGAAATTATTAAAATATTTTTTCGTGTTCTAAAAGAGATCAAGTCTGGAGGTTAACCGAAGACTCAAAGAAAATTATAAATCTAAATGTGTATATTAAATATTGGCAGGTAACTACCCCAAAAATGCAAAGTATAATGGCTAAACCAATGGAGACAAAAAGAACAGAAATATTTTAAATGCAAAAAGTTGATGGCTCTCATCAAACCCTGCAAAACTTTAGAGCTTGCAATTTCATTTGCCATTACTGTCAGTTTGTAGTTTGAGTTTTACACACATATAAATAACTGATTTAATAAAGTGTTTAAACCCTTTTCCTGTTTCCCCTGAAAATAGTTGCTGGTGGTGTTTGTGGCTGTAATGTTTACCCTGAGATAACTTTGCCACGAAATAGTTCTCTTTATTATTATTTTCACATAACTCTAGGATATCAACTTTGGAAACAAAAGACATCATTCTATTTATAGTACTCTGGTTTCAATAGTGGGATTTCCATTTACAAATTGTAGTAATTTTCGATTGCCAAAAATGCCGAATACTAGAAAACGTAGCATTCTTACTCATGAATTCTCAAACAGTTGCTGGCTGAAGATTCATTTGGTGAATTCAATTTTTCCAAAATAGACAATTCTGTTGATTCAGACAATTCTGCTGTTATTTCTGTTTAGAAATAGCTCCAAGAACAGCTGTTATATTTTATTTTCATGTTGAAAATCAGTCAGATTTGCCTCAAAGAGTGTGTTTATGTGAAATTAAATGAACACTGGCAGCAAACTCTACTTTTTTTTTCTAAACAGGCAAAAGGGTTAAAGAAAATGAATTATAAACCAGCTTCAACTGTCTTCATTATTACATAAACCTTTAATGCAGTCTGGTCGTTTAATGATTAATATCCATACTATTTTCATTAATTTTAAGGTAGTGAAATTTGGATCTCCTCATTTACTAAATAGCACATCAAGGAAGAAAATGTTTTTGATTGTTTTATGTTTAAATACTAATTGGGCTCCCCAGGGCACAAACTAAGAAAACAACTAAAAAAAAGTATATTAAGAATGTTGGCATTAAAAGTCAAACTATGTAAAATATTTAAAGATGTTTATTCTGAACCAATATGAGTAATCATGGTCCAGGTACAGTCCCAAAAGGTCCTAAGAATGTGTGCTCAAGGTTGTGTGGTTACAGTTGGTTTTATACATTTTAGGGAGACAGAATTTATAGGCAAAGACATAGATAAATACATATAAGGTATACACTGGTTCAGTCTAAAGAGATGGGATATCGTGAATTTGATGGAGGGGCTCATGGATCATAGGTGGATTTAAAGATTATCTGTCTAACAATTGGTTGAGGGAGATACACTTTGTCTAAAGACTTAGGAAGTAACTAGAAAGAAATGCTTGAGTTAAGATGAGGGAGTTTGAGGAAGCAACAATTCTTGTTATGTAGATGAAGCCTCTAAGTAGCCAACTTCAGAAAGAATAGGTAGTAAATGTCTCTTCAGAACCCATTAAATCTCTTAAATCCAGGAAAGAACTAGAAAGGGAAGGAGATTTTCTACAGATGCAAATTTATCCCAGAAGAAAGGGCCATTTCAAAATATGTCCAAGAAATATATTCTGGTGTACAATACTTTTATTTCCTTCAGGGCCTGCTATTTGTCATGTGATGCTATAGCAGAGTCAACTTGGAATATAGTATCTTATTGCCACAAAGAGTCTATTTGGTCAGTTTCATGATCTCTGTGTTAATGTTAATGCTGGTCAGTTGTGCCTAAACTCCAAAAGAGAGAGGGTATAATGAGGCGTACCAAACTCCTTTCCTGTCATGATTGGGAATTCTGTTTTTCAGGTTTCCCTTGGCCCATAAGGGGTCCACTCAGCTAGCTGGGGAGCTTAGGGTTTTCTTTTTGGTTTACAAGCGGAACTGGGAATTAGAATAATGCATTTAAGGGATTTTTAAGTTCTAGCTTTGACATGTAAAGAGTTTAACAGGTGTCACTCTTATCTTTGTAACAACAACAACAAAAGCACAGATTGAAGTTTTATGATTTTATTGGGCCAATCAGAAAACTGAAGTTGGAGGGGAAAATGACACCCTAAAATCTGGAGAGACAGACACATCCAGAGAAATACAGAAACAGATCTGTTTACCTAGAGCAGGAGTGCTGGAGCTATTAACTGGTACAAGCCCTGTAACAGTAATTTGGACGAACCACGGGGAGGCTGGATGTGGGCTAGCATGAGGCTGAGAAGCTTCTGGAAGCTGCAGTCTCAGAAAGCCAGTTACACTTTCCAGGGCTTTAACTCTAGGAACCCACCAGCTTCTCATTGTAAAGATCCAAATAAGATCCCCATATGACTCTGGAAGAGGAGAGGAAGAGCTCTCATTGTGAAATAGCCTAGAGTATTGGCCACAAAAAAGTCCACCCTCCAGGGAAACACTTCCTAGGGACTTTTCTCACCCAAGCAAGTGCATTCCTCAACCTCCACTCACTCTGTTCTGACTGTTTCACATAAGGAGAGAAAAAATAAATCTCTATCAGAAGAGAATCACAATGAAAGTTACCGCTCATAGTCACAGGCCCATGAAGAGACAGATTTAATCATAAGATTGTGGAAATCTTTCTCTTCTTTGTACTTCACAACACCACCAAGGAGGACTCCATAAAACAGTGATTTAGAGCTTAAATGATTCGAGACAGAGACTCTTTAAAACAGGTGTATCACAGAAACCGAAAGCCAAAGGCAAGCACAAAAACAAGGACGCTGGAGGAACTTGAAGCCAACGGCACTGACAGTTAACAGCAAACATTAAATAAAAAGCTAAAATCCTAACCATAATAGCATAAATCATCACAAGAAAGGCCCATTTACCTGAATTGGTATTAACTGATACAGCATGTTATCATTCTGTGAAATCATAAAAGGCAACCAAATGCATGAAAAAATAGAACCTGAAGGTGAAAAAGCAAGCATTAGAAACAGATTCAGACATGATATATAAATGTTGAAATTTTTACTTAGAGATTAAAATTGATACAGGAGCTAAAAAGAAACTATTTAGGCAGATAGTGAAGGTAAGAGATCCTCAGTGAAATTTCCTTTTAATAAAAAGCAGGCCCTAAATCATTTCTTTTCTAAAAAAAAATTAGTCTAAAACATCAAGCTACAAACACAGGTAAGCAAACTAGAAGCTTGCATAGGTAAATGCCAGCAAGTGTGCAAATAGAAAAGGTATAACGAAAAACCAGGTATGTTCAACATGGAGGCTCCATCTTCCCTTTACTTTGTCACCATGTTTGCAATAAAAAGCAGGCAACACGGCGCCGATCAGGTAGAAAACCCATCTGCGTAACAAAAGATTAGGGTAGGGTGGCCAGCTTCTTCACACACTGTATAAATGGCACACCTGGTCCAACCAGTCCTTTGTGCCCTAAGTAAATCAAACACCGCCTCGTCAAGCTCATCTATAAAACTAACCTCATCTTGCCACAAATAGGGATATCGATTTGGAATACTCTCCCTCTTCATGAGGGAGCTTTTCTCTTTTGCTTGTTAAACTTCTGTTCTTTTTTCTTTCTTTTTTTTTTTTTCTTTTTTTTCAGACGGAGTCACACTGTGTCGTCAGGCTAGAGTGTAGAGGCATGATCTCGGCTCACTGTGACCTCCGCCTCCCGGGTTCAAGCGATTCTCCTGCCTCAGCCTCCTGAGTAGCTGGGATTGCAGGCACCGGCCACCACACCCTACTAATTTTTCTATTTTTAGTAGAGACCACGTTGGCCAGGATTTTCTCCATCTCTTGACCTCATGATCTGTCTGCCTCAGCCTCCCAAAGTGCTGGTATTACAGGCATGGTCCACTGCCCTAGGCCCAAATTTCTGTTCTTAAATTCATTCCTTGTGTCTCTGCACCCTTGATTTCCTTGGTGTGAGGTAAGGAACCTTGAGTATTACCCCAGAAAAACAATGCCGCTTCGAAATGACTATAATTAGTATGATAAGGGCTTTAATGAAAAAAATGTAGACAGCATACTAGAATATAAGGATAATGAAAGTAGAGATAAGGTAACTCTAAAGAAAGAATAAAATGCAAATATTAGAAACAATAATAAAGAAAAATTTCAACAGCACTAAAGAATGCCTTCAGTGGGCTCAACAGTCAAAGAATCAGTGATCTTAAAGACAGATTGATGGAAAATTTTCAAGCAGAAATACAGAGATAAGAACAAATGGGAATGGAAATGGGGGGAAAGAATATCCAAAAATAGAATTACAAGAACTGTGGAGCAATTACAAATATGTATGTGATTGGAGTACCAAACAGAGAAGAAATAAAGAAGGGAGACATATATTTGAAGTACTAATAGATAAGAATTTGCTAAAATTAGTGACAGAGATCTGACCAGAGATCTAGGGAGTTCAACAAACACAAAATAAAATAAAACCAAAATATCCACGTTGATAAAGCTACTAAGTGGCGAGTGGCACATACAGCATGGGTACACTGGACATCAGGAGGATTCACGTTCCAGGAAGGGTGGAGAAAGATGATGGGAAGTTTTATCACGCTATGCACAATGCACAGAATTTTAAATGTATATATTGTTTATTTCTAGAATCTTCCATTTAACATTTCAGGCCACAGTTGACTGCGAGCAACTGAAACCAGGAAAAGTGAAACCACAGATAAAGGGGACAGCTGTATTTTATATGATCCCACTTTATAATCTCCGCTGGCTTATAAATTTAACACAAAGAAAAATAGTTACAAATATTAATGTAATGACATCAATATTTCACCTAACCACACCAATGTTAATCTAATTATGCCAATGATACTTTAAATCTGAATGGTTTAAATACAAATAAAAAACAAAGACAGTGGGGTGAGTAAAAAAACCCAAATCTTTGTTATCAATAAATAATTTCATTTTAACTAAAGACTTAGATAATTTAAAACTAATGGAATGGCTTAAAAAAAAAAGGAAAGACACAATACATGTAAGGAATAAAAGAATCAAATTTCACAATAAATTATGCCTAACATACATAGAATACTTCAGCCCAAAACAGCAGAATGTACATCCTTCTCAAATAAAATTGCACAGTCTTCAAGATAGACCATACATTACAGCTGAAAACAAGTCTCATTATGTTTTATAGGATGTATATTCAAATTATCTTCTCTGATTGCAATAAGATGAAATTAAAACAAGCAAACAAACAAACAACAACAACAACAAAAAAAAACAGAAGACAACCTGAGGATTTGTTGGCAAGATGGCTGAATAGGAACAGCTCTGGTCTGCAGCTCCCAGCAAGATTGATGCAGAAAGAGGGTGATTTCTGCATTTCCAACTGAGGTACCCAGTTGATCTCATGGGGACTGGTTGGACAGTTGGGTACAGCCCAAGAAGGGCGAGCCAAAGCAGGGTGGAATGTCACCTCACCCGGGAAGTGCAAGGGGTCGGGGAAGTGCAAGCTCGTCTAGCCAAAGGAAGCCATTAGGGATTGTACCATGCACTCTGGCCCAGATAACACGCTTTTCCCATGGTCTTCCCAACCCACAGACCAGGAGATTCCCTCCCTTGCCTGCACCACCAGGGCCCTGGGTTTCCAGCACAAAACTGGGAAGCCATTTGGGAAGACACCGAGCTAGTCACAGGAGCTTTTTTTTCATACCATAATGGAACCTGGAATGCTAATGAGACAGAACCATTCACTCCCCTGGAAAGTGGGCTGAAGCCAGGGAGTCAAGGGGCCTGTCTCGGCAGGTCCCACCCCCAAGAAGCTAACAAACTAAGATCCAGTGGCTTCAAATTCTCATGACTGCACAGCAGTCTGAGCTCTATCTGGGACACTCGAGTTTGGTGGGGGGAGGGGCATCCGCTATTGCTGAGGCTTAAGGAGGTAGTTTTACCCTCACAGTGTAAACAAAGCTGCCGGGAAGTTAGAACTGGGCAAAGCCCACTGCAGCTCAGGAAGGCCACTGTGGCCGGCTGCCTCTGGATTTCCTGCTCTCTAGGCAGGGCATCTCTGAAAAAAAGGCAGCAGCCCTAGTCAGGGAATTATAGATAAAACCCCCACCTCCCTGGAACAGAGCACCTGGGGGAAAGGGTGGTTGTGGGCGCAGCTTCAGCAGACTTAAACGTCACTAACTGGCAGCTCTGAAGAGAGCAGTGGATCTCCCAGCACAGCGTTTGAGCTCTGATAAGGGACAGTCTGCCTCCTCAAATTGTTCCCTGACACCCCTGTATCCTGACTGGGAGACACCTCCCAGTAGGAGCCGACAGGCAACTTATACAGGAGAGCTCTGGCTAGCATCTGGCGGGTGCCCTTCTGGGACGAAGCTTCCGGAGGTAGGAATAGGTAGCAATCTTTGCTGTTCTGCAACCGCTGCCAGTGATATGCAGCCAAACAGGGTCTGGAGAGTACCTCCAGCAAACTCCAGCAGACCTGCAGCAGATGGGCCTGACTTTTAGAAGGAAAACCGACAGAGAGAAAGGACTAGTATCAACATCAACAAAAAGAACATCCATTCAGAGACCCCATGTGAAGTTCACCAACTTAAAAGACCAAAGGTAAATAAATCCATGAAGATGGGAAGAAACCAGCGCAGAAAGGCTGAAAACTCCAAAAACCAGAACGCCTCTTCTCCTCCAAAGGATCACAGTTCCTCACCAACAAGGGAACTAAATTGGATGGAGAATGAGTTTGATGATTTGACAGAAGTAGGCTTCAGAAGGTGGGTAATAACAGACTCCTCTGAGCTAAAGGAACATGTTCTAGCCCAATGCAAGAGAACCATGAACCTTGAAAAAAGATTAGATGAATTGCTAACTAGAATAACCAGTTTAGAGAATAACATAAATGACCTGATGGAGCTGTAATACAGGGCACGAGAACTTGGTAAAGCATACACAAGTATTAATAGCCAAATCAATCAAGAGGAAGAAAGGATATCAGAGACTGAATATCAACTCAATGAAATAAAGTGAGAAGGCAAGATTGGAGAAAAAAGAGTGAAAAGAAACAAACGAAGCCTCCAAGAAATATGGGACTATGTGAAAAAACCAAATCTATGTTTAATTAGTTAGTGTACCTGAAATTAACTTCAGCAAAGTCTCAGGATACAAAATCAATATGCAAAAATCACAAGCATTCCTAAACATCAGTAATAGACAAACAGAGAGCCAAATCATGAGTGAACTCCCATTCACAATTGCTACTAAGAAAATAAAATATCTAGGAATAAAATTTACAGGGGATGTAAAGGACCTCTTCAAGGAGAACTACAAACCACTGCTCAAGGAAATAAGAGACGACACAAACAAATGAAAAAACATTTCACATTCATATATAGGAAGAATCAATATTGTGAAAATAGCCATACTGCACACAGTAATTTATAGATTCAATGCTATCCACATCAAGCTACCACTGACTTTCTTCACAGATTGGAAAAAACTACTTTAAATTTCATATGGAACCAAAGAAGAGCCCACATAGCAAAGACAGTCCCAAACAAAAAGAACAAAGCTGGAAGCATCAGGTTACCTGACTTCAAACTATACTACAAGGCTACAGTAACCAAAACAGCATGGTATTGGTTCCAAAACAGATATATAGACCAATGGAACAGAACAGAGGCCTCTGAAATAATGCCACACATCTACAACCATCTGATCTTTGACAAACTTGACAAAAACAAACAATGGTGAAAGGATTCCCTATGTAATTAATGGTGTTGAGAAAACTGGCTAGTCATATGCAGAAAGCTGGAATTAGATCCCTTCCTTACACCTTATACAAAAAGTAACTCAAGATGGATATTAGACCTAAATTAGACCAAAACTATAAAAACTCTAGAAGAAAACCTAGGCATTACCATTCAGGACATAGGCATGGGCAAAGACTTCATGACTAAAACACCAAAAGCAATGGCAACAAAAGCCAAAATCAACAAATGGAATCTCATTAAATTAAAGAGCTTCTGCACAGTAAAAGAAACTATCGTCAGAGTGAACAGGCAACCTAGAGAATGGGAGAAAATTTTTGCAATCTATCCACCTTACAAAAGGCTAATATCCAGAATTTACAAAGAACTTAAACAAATTTACAAGAAAAAACAACCTATCAAAAAGTGGGCAAAGGATATTAACAGAGACTTCTCAAAAGAAAACATTTATGCATCCAACAAACATATGAAAATAAAGTTCATCATCACTGGTCATTAGAGAAATGCAAACCAAAACCACAATGAGATACCATCTCACGCCAGTTAGAATGGCGATAATTAAAAAGTCAGGAAACAACAGATGCTGGAGATGATGTGGAGAAATAGGAACACTTTTACACTGTTGGTAGGAGTCTAAATTAGTTCAATCATTGTGGAAGACAGTGTGGCGATCCCTCAAGGATCTAGAACTAGAAATACCATTTGACCCAGCAATCCTATTACTGGGTATATACCCAAAGAATAAGTCATTCTACTATAAAGACACATGCACACGTATGTTTATCACAGCATTGATCACAATAGCAAATATTTTGAGCCAACCCAAATGCCCATCAATGATAGACTGGATAAAGAAAATGTGGTACATATTCACCTTGGAATACTATGCAACCATTAAAAAGGATGAGTTCATGTCCTTTGCAGGGATATGGATGACACTGGCAAACCATCTTTCTCAGCAAACTAACAAAAGAACAGAAAACCAACACAGCATGTTCTCACTCATAAGAGTGAGAACACATGGACACAGGGAGGGGAGTATCACACACTGGGTCCTGTTGGAGAGTAAAGGGCCAGGAGGAGAGATAGCATTAGGAGAAATACCTAATGTAGATGACGGGTTGATGGGTGCAGCAAACCACCATGGCACATGTATACCTATGTAACAAACCTGCACGTTCTGCACATGTACTCCAGAACTTAAAGTATAATTTAAAAAAAGAAAACCTGTAAAAATTCACAAACGTGTGGAAATTTTTAAACACACTCAACCATTGAGTCAAAAAGAAATCACAAGAGATATTTTAAAAAGTTTAGTAGTGACTAAAATAAAAAAAAAAAAACCGCAACATATCAAAACTTTTTGGAACAGTGAAAGCAGTACTCAGAGGGAAATTGGTAGCTGAAAATGCCTACCTTTCTTTTGAAAAAAAGAAAGATCTTGGATCAATAATCTAACTTTACATTTTAAACAAGTAGAGAAAGATGAGCAAATTAAACACAAGCTAGCTGAAAAAAAAAAAATCAAATAATGCTGAAAAAAAACTAGGTATCCAAATACAAAAGAATGAACATGGTCAGCCACACCCAAATATTAGTACAAAAAAAAAAAAAAAATCAAAGTCCAAAATATAAGACCTAAAACTGTAAAACTTCTTAGGAGAAAACATTGGGGACATTTTCTTGGACATTAGTGTGGGCAACTTTCACGGATCAAGCAAAAGAAAAGATTGATAAATTGAGTTTGCACTTTTGTGCATCGAAAGTTACTATCAAGGAAGCAAAAAGATGACCAACTGAATGGAAGACACTGTTGCAAATCATATTATCTGATAAGAGATTACTTTTCAGAATATGCAAAATAACGTCTAACGTTCCACAACAGCAACAACAAAATAAACAACCCAATTCAAACATGGGCAAAGGATTTAATAGAAATTTTTCCAAAGAAGGTATGCCAAGGGCCAATAAGTTCATGAACATATTCTCAACATTATTAGTCAGTAAGAAAATGCATATAAAACCACAATAAAATATAGCAAGTGTTGGTGTGTAGGATGTGAAGAAATAAGAACACTTTTGTATTGCTGATAGCAGTGTAAACCAATGCAGCCATTGTGGAAACCAGTTTCCTCGAAATTTAAATATACAACAACCATATGAGTCAGCAATTCCATTTTTCATATTTTTGGTATCTATGCAAAAAAGCTGAAAGTAGAAACTTGAACAAATATGTGTACACAAATATTCATTGTTGCATTATTCAGAATAGCCAAAAGATGAAAAGGACCCAGATGTTTATAAAAAGAGGAATGGACAAACAAATATGGTATAGTCATATGATGGAATATTAATCAGCCATTAAAAAGAAAAAAATTCTTATGCATGACATAATAGGCCTGGACCTTGATAACATTTTGCAAAGTGAAATCAGCCAGACACAAAAGGGCAAATATTGTAATTACTATTTAATTACTATGTAATTACTATTTAAGTAGTGTAATTACTATTTAAGTAGTGTAATTACTATTGTAATTCCACTGGTATGTTGTACCCAGAATAAGCCAATCCAAAGAGGCAGAAAGTAGAATTTAGGTTACCAGGAGCTGAGGAGGAGAAAAGAGTGAAAAGTTATTGCTCAACTGGTACAAACTGTTCTTAGGGATGATGAAAATGTTTTTGGTATAGACGGTGGTAATGAGTTCACAACATTGTTAAGGTATTTATAAAATACCTCTGAGCTGTACACTTAAAAAGGGTTAAAATGATAAATATTATACTATGCATGTTTTACCACAATAAAAAATAACTGGCAAAACAGATACAGCAATATATAAAAATATTATATACCATGACAAGGTGGAATTTTTATCATGAATTCAGTTTTGTAATTTTTTAAAATACAGCAACATCACAAATATATTAGGTACCATAGAAAAGGGAATTTTTTTCTTACGTATGCAAGGCTTTGTTTCATATTTTATTGTATGTAATATACCATACAAAGCACAAAGGGCAAAATCTCATAATCGTCTTAATAAACAGAGAAGAAGTTTGACAAATCCAATATCCTTTCAGAATTGAAACGCCCAACAAACTAAGAATTGAATTTAACAAAAGAAAAATAAAAGAAAAAGGAATTGAAAGTGACAAAAGTAAAATGTCTGCTCTTGTCTCTTCTATTCAACATTGTGTTACACATTCCAGCCAAAGAAATTAGGCAAGGAAGAAAGATATTTGGATTAAAAAAAAAAAAAAAAAAAGGAAGGCAGCAAGGCAGGCAAAAAGGAAAGAAGGAAAAAAGGAAGGAAGGAAGGATCTCTATTTGCAGATGAAAGTTCTCAGTAATTTGTTCAGAAAAAAGCTATTTGAAATAATAATAAAGTTAAACAAGGTTTCAGGATAAAAGATTATTATAAGAAATATTTCTATAAAGTAGCAATAAACAATGGAATTATCAAAAACTTCCATTTGCAATAGCATAAAAATAACAGCGTATTAGTCAGGGTTCTCTAGAGGGACAGAACTAATAAGATATAAGTATGTATGAAGGAGAGTTTATTAAGAAGTATTGACTCACATGATCACAAGGTAAAGTCCCACAATAGGCTGCCAGCAAGCTGAGGAACCAGTAAGCCAGTTTTAGTCTCAAAACCTCAAAAGCAGGGAAGTTGACAGTGTAGCCTTCAATCTGTGGCCAAAGGCCTGAGAGCCTCTGGCAAACCACTGGTGTAAGTTCGAGAGTCCAAAAGCTAAAGAACTTGGAATTTTATGTTCAAGGGCAGGAAGCATCCAGCACAGGAGAAAGATGAAAGCCGGGAGACTCAGCAAATCTGCTCTTCCACCTTCTCCTACTGTGCCAGCTCCATGCTGGCAGCTGACTAGATGGTGCCCAATCAGACTGAGGATGGGTCTGCGTCTCCCATTCCACTGACTCAAATGTTAATCTCCTTTGACAACAGCCTCACAGACACTTCCAGGAACAATACTTTGCATTCGTCAATGCCATCAAGTTGACACTCAATATTAATAATCATAAACAGTTATGAATACATTGGACACAAAAAATGTGAGCGTTTCATACTGAAAACTATAAAACATTGTTGAGAAAATGTAAAGGAGATCTAAAGAAATGAAAAAGACATTCATACTTCCTGGATAAGAAGACAATATTGTTAAAGTGGCAGCACTCCAGAAATTATTCTACAGATTAAACACCATCCTTGTCAAAATCAGTCTGCTTTTAGTTTTGTTTTCTAAATTATTTATTATTTATTGGTTTGCTTTTTTATTTATTTATTTTCATTTTATCTTAGTTCCTTGAGTCGACGTCTTGCTCTGTCAGCCAGGCTGGAAGGTAGTGACACAATTATGGCTCACTGCAACCTCAAACTTCTAGGTGGTAGTGGTCTTCCCACTTCAGCCTCTGAAGTGGCTGAAACTACAGGTACATGCCATCATTTGTGGGTAATATTTTTAAAATTTTTAATAGAGCTTGGGGTCTCAATATGTTGCCTAGGCTGGTCTCCAACTTTTGGCCTCCCCTGATCTTCCTACCTTGAATTTCCAAACTGCTGAGACTGTATACATGAGACAGATCCCAGCATGTTTTTAATAGAGACTGACAGACTTGTATTAAAATTTCATGTGGAAATTCAAGTTGCCAATAATAGCCAAAATAGTCTTAGAAAAAGAAAACTACTTTGAAGGATTCATATTCCCAAGTTTTAAAATTTACTACAGAAAACAAGACAGGATGGGAGAAGAATAAGAACAGACATACAGATTAATGGAATATATTTCAGTTCAGAAATGTGCCCTTACACTTATGTTCAATTGATTTTTGACAATGGTGTCAAGATAACTCAATAAAACAAAATAATTCTTAGAATAAATGGTGCTGGGACAAGACGACATGCACGTACAAGAGAATGAATTTGGACCCTCTACCTCACATCATGTACAGAAACTAACTCAAAATTAATCACAGACCAAGGTGGAAGTGCTAAAAATATAAAACTCTCAGTATAAAACAGAGTAAGTCTTCATGGCCTTGGCTTTAGCAGTGGTTTATTAGATACGATGCTGAAAGCATAAGTGGAAAAAGAAAAAATGAATAAATTAGACTACATCAGAATTAAAAACGTTTGTCCTTTAAATAATACCATTAAGAAAGTGAAAAGAAAACCCAGATGATGAGATGAAATATTTACAAATCATATATTTGATAAGGGTCTTATATCCTGAATAAGAAAAGAGCCCTTAGAAATCAATAATACAAGAACAAATGATCTCATTAAAAAATAAGCAAAGAATCTGAATAGACATTTCTCCACAGAAGATATACAAATAGCAAGTAGACACATGAAAAAATGATGAACATCATAAGTCATCATAGGGAAATGCAAATCAAAATCACAGTGAGATTCTCCTTCAAATCTGTAAGACCGGTAATTTTTAAAAGATAGTTAATTATAAGTGTTGGTGAGGAGCGAGGATAGAAACTGGAACACTTATACATTGCTGCTGGCAATGTAAAATAGTGCAGTTACTTAGAAAACACTTTAGCAATACTGCAAAATCTTAAAAATAGAGTTAGCGTTAGCTTATAATCTAACAATTCTATAAATTCTACATATATAACTGAGAAAAAATAAAAACACGGTTTCACAAAAAAAAACTTGTACATAAATGTTCATAGAAGTATTATTTAATAATAACTCCTAAATGGAAACAACACTAATGTCTATCAATTGATACACAGACAAATAAATTATAATATAATCACATTATTAAAAGGAATGAAGTACTGATATATGCTACAGTATGGATAAACCTTGAAAACATTACACTAACTGAAAGAAGTCAGTCACAACAGACCCCATGTCGTGTGATTCCAATTACATGGAGTATCCACTATGGTAAATCTTAGAGAGACAGAAAGTAGGTCTGTTGTTGCTTAGAGCTGGGCTTGGAGTCAGAATGAGAACTGATTCCTAATGAGGTTGCTTTTGGGAGAGATAGTTGGTTTTTTTTTTTAATTGGATTGTGATTATGAATACATAACTCTGTAAATATACTAAAATCCATGTAAACTGCACAGTTTCAAATTAGGAATTTTACAGCATGTGAATTATATCTATGCAAAGTCATTAAGAAAAATAATATTACTTGCTTTAGGAATAGTATAAGAAACAAATATATTTAGTGATAAAATATGCTCAAAAATAAAATATTTTTATTATCTTTCCCTTTGTATTACGCATGCTAGTATTCTTCTCTACTAATCTATTGAGTTGTTATAATACAATCACTACTTTAAAAAAAAAAAGGAAATACTATGTAATCATTTGGAGTCTAGGTTCAGTTACTTGCTCTTGCCCTAATCTATCTCTTGTATTAATGCCTTAAGTATTGTACTTTTCAGAAAACTCCATTAACAATGTATTAACATTGCTGATGAATATCTTGGCAACAGTAGGATTTTTGTACTAGTCAAATGCTGCAATTACTTTTTGAGTTTGTTTTTTATGTGGGTAATGTAAATATTCAATTTCCACTAATTGTACAAAACTACCAGATCCTCATGGGTGAAATCAGTTATCTTTATGGTACTGGTGAATTTTCTATCTATGCCTACGCCATTTTCCAGGTTACCAAGAGTGATAAGGTAATAAAAGTGAAGTTATTGAGAGCAGTGAATAAACCACCTGCTATGGTGGTTTATATATGGTGGTGTATATATAATACACACTTTTAAGTTTCAACCCTTAATCAATCAATGCTTATAAAGTTGACAAAATTCCTTTCAAAGTAAAATGATCTACCTAGAAGATGTTAGCTAGTATATAACTATGATTACTGATACATTTTTTACGCTGATAAACATTATTTTTAAAAATACAGAGTATAATTTTTTATATAGATATATAAGTACAGGAATCATTGATATTTTAATGCCTCAATTATCCAAGGAAACAATGGGTAGATTATTATTGCAATCAATTAAATGCAATTCTTGATATTCAAAATATTTTTTTCTTAAATGACTTGGAATATTTTCTAAAGTGTAGTAATTAACCCTCTGTCTTTGGAACATAATTCTGAATCTTCTGAAATTACTTTGTTACACTCTTTGACACACTGCAAATTTTTTATAATAAATGTATATTTTAATTTTGAGAAATAGAGATAGATCATGTAATTCTTGGCCTCTACTCACTAAATAGAGATAGTAAAAAAAGGTGAAACATATGTAAAAAATTGGATTTTGTAAAAGTAAAAAAATCTAAATATGAGAACCAAAATTATTATTTTAAACATACTATCTGTTTTGTTGTTTTTTGATTTGAAAAAATAACACAATGCAACCACAAGGGCTCTTGTCATTGTTCTCCTTCTGCTCCTATCTAGGAGCAAGAAGACAGAAAACCTGGAAAAGCTTAATAATCCCAGCAATCAAGCAACAGCAAAGGACTGTTCATTTCTGACCAAGAAAGAGCTGGCAGATAGAAAGGTTAACAACAAAAGGGCTAATTTGTTATGATTTGTGTGACTTATCCCGGCAGGAATCTGGCTTAAGATTCAGAACCTCAGCCAATCACTGGAATGAATTGTCTACTAAAATGAATGTAAGTATTGACATCTCCTTTCAAAATGAGACATGAAAAGTAAGAGAAAACAATCTCATATAAACCGTTTTCTTCACTGTAAAAATAATCTATACATTTATGCTAGGAAATTTTCTTTAAAATGTCTCTTCTCAAATGTTATTTATTATTAGATTTTATGATCGCACAAAATAAAATTACTTCTAGATAAATACACCTAAACTCTGTAATTAATGCCTATCAAAATACTCAATATGAGTATTTTCATATAATTGATAATTATTTTGACAAATGTATTCATGTTGATATAATTTTCTTTGTTTAGTGAAATTCTGAGTATACTTTTGTTTTCTACTTTTATGTTTGCAAAAATATCGAATAAAGATGTATTTTTATGAAAAAAAATCAACTTCACTGTTGTCAAGGTTTTGCTTCTCCAGCTTCTTAAATGTAATCTCTTTCTCTCGCTCTCTTGTTCTGCTTTCATATATGGATATGTATTATATACGTGTATCTGAAAGTTTTAAAACTTCAGACAAAAGATACTGAGTAAATAAAAATTATTATTACAGAGAGAAATTTCTCATATTTTGAACTGCATCCTTTGCCCCCAAAATATTTAAAGAACAGCTAAGAAAAAGCTTATCAAAGACTTTTTAGTGCCTCAACTTAATGAAATTGCTACAAGCCCAGCTAGAAATGCAATTCTAAACATAATTTTGTCAAAATAAGCCTCAGTAACTATTGTTTAAATGGAAATATCCATATTATTAGTTAATAGGTTCTCTAAGACTGACACCTGTATGTAGTTTATGTATCAGGAGTTTCTTCAACAATTCCTGCATCTCCTCCATTGCATATATCAAGTAATAATAAATAACAACAATAATAACAACAACTACAACAATAGCAGCAAAACCCTTCCTATATACCAGGCATTGTTCAAAATGCTTTACATTAATCAACTCATTTAATAATCAAGATGATCCTACAAAATATAGTAACCCCAATTTATAGATGAGGAAACTGTACATAAAAGTTTGAATAATTTCCCAAAGTCACATAACATGTTAAGTGATGGGGCAAGGATTGACTCCTAGAATAATATTTTCATGCTAAGCTTTTTATCACTGTGTGCTACTTTGTGTCTTCCTGTAACACACACACACACATGCATTTCCACACACAAACGTGTGGCTTTATTTAAATTTTCTTTAAACTCCAAACTTCTCATACACTAATAACAATACAATTTTTTCTTTTGTTTCAAGTAATATTCCATAGAGCCTCTGGTGTACCACAAACCTCAGTACAATATGACCATAAAATTGAATTTATTGAACTACAGAGTTGCCCTTCCTGGTCTTACGCTGGCTTGGGGTGAACCAAAGAAAGACTGTGCCTATAAAGACTACAATAAAGAAGTCCTCAATCAACTCAGTAGGTAGAACAATTTCCATAGTTACCTTAGGAGGTACTTAATTATGATGCTCATTTTATTAAAGTAAATTCACACAAATAATAACTCTCAAGGACAAGATCACTCCCAGGCATGATAACACTAGAATTCTTACTTTGTTGTTGTTGTTGTTGTTGTTTCGAGACCGAGTCTAGCTCTGTGACGCAGGCTGGGGTGCAGTGATGCAATCTTGGCTCACTACAAGCTCCGCCTCCCAGGTTCCCGCCATTGTCCCGCCTCAGCCTGCCGAGTAGCTGGGACTACAGGCGCCGGCCACCTCGCCCGGCTAGTTTTTTGTATTTTTTAGTAGAGACGGGGTTTCACCGTGTTAGCCAGGATGGTCTCGATCTGCTGACCTCGTGATCCGCCCGTCTCGGCCTCCCAAAGTGCTAGGATTACAGGCGTGAGCCACCGCGCAGGGCCTAGAATTCTTACTCTTGACTGTTATGATATCAAGACACTAGTCAAGGCTTGGGATAAAAATTCATGTCTTCATGGCATCCGCATTTTGACAGTAGCTGAAACCAAAGGAAAAGATAAAGTTGTCCAAAGAAAGCAGTAAAGTTAAAAACAATGAACTGGACTCACAAAACGTAAGCATTAAACATACAGGCAGAAAAAGAGGTGAAGAAAATATGAAAGGTAGGATAAATACTAGCTATGGGTGCTTGGAGGGTAGCTCAGGGTGAAAAAGGCAGCCAGTTTCAATTTCAGAAAGGAAGGGGAGGTGCCATCAAATGAAATAACGTTTCACTAAGGAAAAAAGTCTTGAATCAAATGAAAGCATCTATGGAATTTAGGATAGTTTCTGCAAAATGGTAGGCTTGGAAAACATATTTAAGAAGTAGAGGCTGGGTAGGAGTAGTTCATGCCTGTTATCCTTGCACTTTGGGAGGCTGAGATGGGTAGATTGCCTGAGCCCAGGAGTCTGAGACCAGCTTGGGCAATGCAGTGAGACCCTGTCTCTTAAAAAAATATGTAAAAATTAGACAGGCCTGATGGTGCCCACCTGTGGTCCCAGATACATGAGAGGCTGAGATGAAGGATTGCATGAGCATGGGAAGTCAAGGCTGCAGTGAGTCATCATTGTGTAATTGCACTCCAGTTTGGGAGACAGAGTGAGACCCTGTCTCAAAAATAAATAAATAAATAAATAAGAACAGGTAGAGGTTTGTTGAGGAAATTGAATGTAGGAAAATAGAGATAGCAGACATAAAACCTTTAGGTTTTTGTTTGTTTGTTTGTTTTATATAAACTTCCCTTAGGAAAGAAAATAGCTATTTTCCATTGTAAGACAAGTCAAAGTTGATTTTTTTCCGCCTTTGAGTTGACAGAAAAGTAAGAAAGTTTACAGCTACAGGAAAAATGTCAAGAGAAAGAGGTTAAAAATAGAGGTGACAGTAGAAAGAGGGAATACTTACTAGAGGAAATTATTGGAAGACATTAACAAAAATAAAATTAAGATTTTATTTTAAGAAATCTCACTCTTGGCTATTGATAGGGAAGCTTGACACCGGGCAGTGTTCCCACTGAGAACAATCAGAAAACGTAAGTAAAATACCAAAAACAGTTTGGAGGAATTGGAGAGTTTACACTGTATTCATAACCTAAAAAGCCAGACCCTAGAGGAAGGGGAGCTTATGTAGAGAACCTAAGTCTATACAAGCCACATTTCCCCTTAAGCATTTGTCTACTGAGCATTGAGGGAAAGGCTGAGAACCAAGACAGAGGACAGGAAGAGGAACCACCAAACTCCAGAACGTTCGATGGAGGAGACAGAACAAAATATTAGAGTTGATGGGTCAAGATGACCAGCTGGTAAGGGGCCAAAATCTCAGAGAGGAGGGAAGCACAGAGATGCGAAAGTGATATTTAGCATCTTCTGTCCTGTTAACACATTGTCTATATTAATCTATGTGGTAGACTGTATGATAATAATCTACATAGTGAAGGAGAATAAAAAACAAAGCCAAAAAGGAACTGCAAAACACAGTGCAGTTGTTTGCAGTATTGCCGTTCTAGAAGACAAAATGGAATCAAGGATCCAAAAAGAATGAAGGCTCTAGGAATCATCCCAAGCTCTCAGCTATTTCCCTCCCGGTGCTACACCCTAGGAGTGTGGGTAAACCAGCTATGTCCCTCCCGGTGCTACACCCTAGGAGTGTGGGTAAACCAGCTATTTCCCTCCCAGTGCTACACCCTAGGAGTGTGGGTAAACCAGCTATTTCCCTCCCGGTGCTACACCCTAGGAGTGTGGGTAAACCAGAGAAAGACTGCACCTTACACAGACTCTAAACAAGCCATGATTCACTTCAGTCCCTAATAGATTGGAGGCTATCCAATTTTCTGTTCCCTGCACAAAATACCAGAGCACAGGATGCAGCCTGTAGAAGAGAGAGAACATTACCTGTAAAATTCTCAGTTTTTCATATGAAATTCTGAGCAGTCATTCAAAAATGTTGTAAGCATGCTAAAACAAATAAAATAGAAAAGCAAGCAGCAGAAACAAACCTGCAGGTGACCAATATCAGAATGGGTGAAAATAAATACTACAGTTACAAATTGTATAACCCAGTTAAAATAATAAAATAAAATAAAAAATAAATAAAATAAAACAATATACCAATGGAAAAATGGGCAAAACGTGATACCCCACAACAGAAATTTCCAAAAGCTTCCAATATTATATGCTTCCAAAAGCATATTATGCTGTATGCAACTTCATTAATTGTCTGGGAAATGCAAATTAGAATCTCAGGTAGACTCTACTAGAGACCTACCAGAATAGTTAAAAAGAAAATGACTAATAATTTAAAGGTTGATAAACAGATATTGCCACTGGAATCCTCAAACATGGTTGGTAGTAATGAAAATTGTGCACCTACTTGTAAAACTCCTAGCAAATATCTGCTAAAATACATGCATACCCATTTATATGAAGTTCAAAACCTGAACAAAGTTATCTAAGCTGTTACAAGTCATCACAGTGGTAATCTGTGATGGGTAATGACCAGATAGGAACATAGGAACGACTTATGGAATACTCTTTTTAAAGTTCATCCCTATTCCCCAAATCACATTCTCGCAAGCCTACCTATTTGTGTTAGCCATTGCTGTAGCATTGAGGGGAACATAAGTGTCCTTCAGCTACATTCTTTATGACTTAGATTCTGTGTCTCTTATCTTCTATCTGGAGCTTCTCTGCAGCTGTCACATTCTATAACTATAGGAATGATCTCAAACATACCAGAAATTATGTAAATATATAAGTACAAGGTAGTCACTACATTCTAATGCTTTGATCAATATCAGGCAGGAAAAATTGTTGATATTACCCTTTTCTTGGTTTCTTGTAGGCAGTTCTGAGATGTGTTCTGCACTGCTTTTCAGGGATCCCCAGTTACCCACAACACACACTAGCTCAGTACACACTCTTGGATTGGATTTTCCTTCTTAAGGATTTTTCTAATCTTAAAACCTTCAGTTAGTTACATTCCTGATTTGTTTTTCTAAGACCACCAGAGCGGGCACAAAAGAACCAGCGAGCAGGCAAGGGTAGGAGCAAAACTGCAAATTTATTTTTGGTCACCTAGCTTCAGGGGAAGAAGGTGGGTAGGGAGGTATGTCAGCCTCCGTCAAAGGAGGCCAAGAGAGTCCCCCGGTGAGCTCTCAGACGGAGTTCCTGCAGTCCCGACAGGAGTAGGGGGCTGGGAAGTCTGCGCGGCGTGCTGGCCAGGAGTGGCTTTTCTAGGTGTGGAAGGGCAATAGGCGGGGCATGGGCGTGTCGGGGGCGTTCCGCAGGTGCGACCAGGTAAATCTTGGTCTCTTCGGATTGACGTCACCTGGCGCATGCCCGGTTGGTCTGCACCCTCCCTGGGCGCTGGCTGCATTTTCGCACGCGCGGGAAAAGTTGGTGATGAAGAACCCGGAAGTGCGCCATCTTACCTCCATTCGTCCAAACAGTTCCCTTTAATTACTTTAATTACTTCCTACTTTTAACTACTTGTCAACAATCCCTTGATTCAGGTTTTGCTTTTTGAGGAAACCCAATCCAAATAAGTCAGTACTCTCAGATTCTGGAATAAGACTACTTATTGATCAGAAGATAATCTGATCTTATTGCAGATGAAATTAAAATATTGATAATCCCTCAATGTGTAATAAATTACAGTTACTAAAACCTGATCAATGGTTGATTATACTGAGGTACAGATGAAAAATGAAGCATTTGTTGAAGATCTTGTAGACACTTGAATGTTATAGTGTCTGTGATAATTACCTGGGTTTATTAAAAAATTTAGAATCCTTGAAGAAGACAGAAGCAGAATCAGATTAACCATCAACTCACCTCACCCTGAGAAAGCCAAAGATCTTCCAAGGCAGCACTTAGAGACTCATCTCCTGCAGCTAGAAGATGGAGTGTGCTACGAATTAGTCTAGAATATAATTGTGAGAGGAGCCAAGGTACAAGGAGAAAAAATTCCACACCTCCTCCCACCACCAAGTCTCCTCTGGCAATATTAAGGAGTTGATAAGATCCCTCTTAGCATAGGCTAGGTGATAGGGCTTAAATGACAGAGGCAAAATGGATACAATTCTAACCAAAGTGATATAACTATTATTGTGTGAATGCCTATATCCTCTCCAAATTCATATGCTGAAATCCTAACTCCCACGGCAATGGTATTAGGAGGTAGAGTCTTGGAAGGTGATTATATCATGAGGGTATAGGCTTCATGATTGGGATTAGTGCTCTTATGAAAGCGACAACAGAGAACTAGCTGACATCTTCCACGATGTGAGAACACCATGAGAAGGTGACATCTATGAACTGGGAAAAAAGCTCTCACCAGACACCAAGTGTTCTTGTTTTTCGACCTTAGACTTCCCAGCCTCCAGAACCATGAGAAATAATTTTTGTTATTTTAAGCCACTCAGCTTATAGTATTTTTGTTATAGCATCCTGAACAAACTAAGATAGCAAGAAGAAAGATAAATAAGAAAGCAAATAGGATGTTGTTTGGCTTAACCAGATAAAATTAACAACAGCTTAAAAGCAAAGATTGAATTCAGCTATAACAATAGAAAAATTCAACTTTTCCTAAAATTTCCATATCTAAGCCAGTACTTTGACTAGTGACCTACAATGAAACAGCAAGGGTAGTTCATCTGGGGAAAGGTCTTAAATGCCACTGCATGTATATGCAATAAATACTACCCCAATGACTTTTGCCAAAAGGAGCTAAAGTCATTCACCAGAATAGAGAGGAGAAAAAATCAAAAACAGAAACAAAGCAAAACAAAAAAAGCGCCATTCACCATTGTGTCAAATCAATGTACAGGGAAGCACTTGATAGTTTTACAGGATGACCTTTCCTGCGGCTGTTAGGGTGGTGCCTCAAGCTAGTGATTCTATGCACATACAATGGGCTTTTCAATAAAGTACTCAAGATGACAGAATGGAGCCTATTATTGGTTCAAAATTATAGACTCCATCTAACTAAGGCCAATCTAAACACTGCTACTGATGGAGGACCAAGCTATTGATAGCAGAAACCAGTATTTAGCCTTTGAAATTGCACTATTCCTCAAGAGGATGAGCAAATTTCCTAGTGGCACATTGATTAGATTGCATCACTTCTAGTCTGAAGTGGGTAAAATTTTGTCCTTACTAAAAGTGATATCTGTTCTGGAAATGAGCTTGCCCTCCATGCTCAAAATACCTCTGCCAACACCACCATCTGAGGGTTTAGAGAAGGCTTGATTTACTTTCATAAGTCTATGAATAAGACCTCCTCAAATAAGGATTTTTTTTTTAATCGTGGAAGTACGGCAATGGGCAACTAAACCAAGAGTCTCAGGGCTCCTCGCAGATATAGCTTCACTCAGAAACAGTCAGCCTAGTAGAAAGATGGAATGTAAAACCTTATTAAATGCTCAGCTAAAGTGTCAGATAGGGGTTTGGTGTTGTTCTTCAGGATGTAGTATATGCACTAAACCAATGACCAAATACTATACAGTATCCATAGTACCTAAAATACATGGATTTTTATACCAAGGCTTGGACATAGAATCAGCACTTGTAACTATCAAACGGTTGAGGAATTTCTACTTCATTTGACCACAGTTACATTGGATTAGAAGTGTTCACATCCTTGCATCCGTGTGTGTGTGTGGTGTGAGTGTGTGCACGTGTGTGTGTCTATTGGGTGTGCATGTTGGGATGAGTAGTACTTCCCTACAGGTAAACAATAAGGGTTTCACTGAACCCAAAGCTGTGGTTTCCCCATGACAATGTTCGAGTTCTCATGCTGATTGACTGGTAAGCAATAAATGAAGTTAGTATATTGGTAGGATTGATTGACACTGATTTATATGAGTGTCAAAGCATAATACAACACAATAGAGATAGAAAGGATGATATCTAGACCCCAGAATAATCACAGATTTATCTATTGGTGCTATGTCCAGTTACAACTGTAAATGGGAAATCATTCCAATTATGGCTCAATTA
Source organism: Trachypithecus francoisi (assembly GCF_009764315.1). Lineage (NCBI taxonomy): Eukaryota > Metazoa > Chordata > Mammalia > Primates > Cercopithecidae > Trachypithecus > Trachypithecus francoisi. Next base: position 6,108,886 of record NW_022681472.1, read on the forward strand.
AGGCAAAAGCAATCAAGGACTCTGATCCCTTGTACTGTTCATCTTACTGGATACAATGAGAAAAATCTAAATGGGTGGGAGGTAATAGACATCATAGGCAGAAAAGACAGCTCCAGATCAGTTATAATTGGTGAGTCTGTAAATTATTTTACTGGTCCTTTTGTGTTGAGTCTCTTGTAGAGATTGTGACCATCTGATACTTTGCAGTCTTTTGTGATAGTCCTGATTTAGTTGATGAAAAAGCAAGAGTGGATCCAAGGTGCAAGAGATGAACTGTGCTGAACATCCATTGTACCCCATTCTTTTGGCCAAATGTTTACAATTGGTCATTCACAGCAATCAGTTGAGCATAAATACATATTGAGAACATATGTCCTTGATTTTACTGTTTATCTCTTTCTTCCTGCTTTGAAAATTCTCTTTTGCTGCACATAGGGAACCTGAAAGAGTGTACTGAGCCATTTAACCACGTGTATGAATCTGGAAGTGTGAGGGTGTTAGGACCTCTTGGGCAAACCTTGGGCAGTGTGAAGCAGGCGTGGTCAGCAAACCTCTTCCTCCATGTGTACAGCAGACAGCCCTTCCCAGTTGGTCAGAGGATCACCAGTAGGACTGAAGCCTCTTTGCCCACAGTGGTAACCAGTTCAATTTTCGACTATTCAATTGGCTTTCTTTCTTTCCTTATTTCACTATTCTAAATTCCCCCAGTTTTATTCACTGAAATATTTCAAATTAAACTAGCTGTATACAAGTTTTTGTCTCCAGTTATGCCTTTTAGAAGAACATAAGCTAAAAATATGACAGTGTTCTATTTCATAATCTGGGTGGTTGTTACACAGAAGTAAAGAGTAATGAGTGTCCTATTCAGCAATAGAAAGTTTATTTTAAAAACATATACTCCAACTTGGGAGATTCTAAGCAGATTCTAAGACCATACTATCTCATGAAAACTTCTTACCCTAATATAAATGATATCCACTTACTCTTAATATACCTTTTCTTGTCTCCTTGAAAATATTCCATTCCATATCCCTCTTATCTGATACAAGTCTGTATGAGTCCATGAAATTTTTCTTTTCTCTCTTTTAAAATTGTCATTAAAAAATAATTTTAGATGCAAAAAGATTGCACAAGTTATTTTCATATACACTGAGCTTCTGCAAATGTTAACTGACATAATCACAGTACAAATATTAAAATCAGGAAATTAATGTTGATACAGCACTATTATCTAATCGGCCTTATTCAAATTCATCACTTGCTTCACTAATACCATTTTCCCAGTCCAGGACCAATTGAGGGTCACACGTTGCATTTACTTGTCATGGTTCCCTTGTCTTCTCTAATCTTGGGCAGATCCTCATTATTTCTGCTTTTGTGACCTTGTCATTTTTGCTTCCATTTTAATACCACTATTTTTCTTTTTTACTTAACCAGACTAGACTGATATAGTTCAGTGTGGCCTTGTAACTGAGCTAAAATCAGTAACATATAAGGAGATATAATGTGGGACTCTGCTCTTCCTGTCTCATGAAACTCCCTGCTCATGTTCTCCATACCATTTCCCTACCAGCTGCCTGGATCAGAGGGAGTCACTCAGTAGGGAAAGGGGGCTGGATGTTGAAGCCATGGAAGAAGGCAGAGCTCCTGTCATCTTGAGGCTCTGATATGAAGAATGGCCAACACAAACCTACTCACTGCAGGTATCATTCATAAGCAAGAAAGAACTCTATTATGTTTGAGTAATTTTGCATTTGTATTTGACTTATTTAACTAGTTGTTTGGGGGTCCAGACTACCATAACTAGTTCACAGAAAAAAAATTGATTTGAGGAGTTAGGCAAAGTGCTTAAAATAAGCAATGGGTTTCCAGATTGGGGATGGGGGAGTTGATGAGGGCAGAGAACTATGATACAGAGATGAGGATGCAGGAGAATGCAGCTGACTAGAGAGGTGCATGGGCTTTCTGAAGAATGACTACAATTAATTGAATACACAGTGCAGTGTCAATTCATTAACTGAGACCCCGCACCTAGTCAGATTCATTTTCAAGCACTACAGACTAAGTGTTTTCCTGGAGTTGTATCAGACACTGAAAATTCCAGGGTCCAAATCTGCATTCATGACCTCCCCACAAAATTCTCCTGTGAGTTTTAGCTTAGAAAAATGCCACCACCATCTACACAGTTATTCAGATCCAGAAATCTCTAAACCACAGAAATAGCCTTCTAGTTTTTATGCAACATCCAGTTTTATCACCTCCATCCACTCCTTTCTCCAAATGTTGCCAAAATTTTCACTTTAAAAGCAAATCTGATAAGATGACCTCTCTCCTTCTCCTTTCTCTCTGCTCCCAATCTACTGTTATGAATCATGAATGCTGATCTTTTCTTTTAGTATAAAAGCATATTCCTTACCGTGGCATCTCTGGCGTTGCATAATTCAATTCTTTGCCCCTTAAGATTCTCTTTATTGTCACTCCAGGGATTTTGGATATGCTGGTGTTTTGTTGTTGGTGGTTGTTTGTTTTTCGGCATAGGAGAGATTTCTCCAACTACTGATGACTAACTCACTTCCCACACCTTAGATCAACTCTCACGTTCTTTAGGAGACCTTCATTGAACCCACAGTGACATATGTTCCTGTTGACTCCCTATACTTCTCCATTTGTAGAACTCATTGTAATTATGGATAGGTGTTCACTGTTTGTATAATTGACCTAAAAATAGATCCTTTGGAAACAGAAGACGCCTGTTTCATTCAGTAATTATCTTGTTCATATTTTGAGTAAATGCAAAATGTATCTTCTCTCCAAAAGGCTCCTACCACATCTTCTGTATCTTGATCTCCTTCCCCAGTCTGGTGAGCTGACTTAGAGACACACAAAGAAACCTCAATCACTTAGAGCATTATACAGAAACTATGAATTTTCAAAATCTATAAGCAAGTGCTTACAAGGTATTGTGGGGATATGTGAGTGAGTGTCATGATTATGCAGGGCAGGTTACACAGCAGCACTTTAGGGAGGATTTAGGGGTTGAGATAAGCTTTACAGAAGGAGAGAAACTTGATTTGACAGGAAGAATTAGGATCAGAAAACCACCAAATGGAAAAATGTGTGCATTCATACACTCGGCAAACAGAGTTACAGGCAAGCAAAGATAAGCATCCATAAGCTCTTCTATCGAATGCTAAAAATGAGCAGGAGGAAATGCACAACAAATCACACTAATGAAATGTGGGCAGTTCTCTCTGCACACCATTATGCAGTTCATTATATTGCTTTTAGCTGAACAACTGCTTAAAAAGGGTAACACTATATGGGTTTTATTTCTTTTATGTATTGAAAAGTCAAGGTTAGGGGATTCTGGGACTATTTAGAGATTCAACACCAGAACTTTGGGTCTGCTTTAGTGTGATTTTACAGACCTCTGGGCTTGCTTGTAAGGGAACTACAGCAGTGCCAGGTATCCTATTCTGATAGGATGATGCCCTTAAGTGGCTCTCTTCTCTCATGGCTCATCCAGTTTCTTGGCAGAGTAGGTGGGGGTGAAGGGTGCAGATCTCATTCAGGAACCTGTGACCATAGCAGATCTATTGCCCAAGGCACAGAAAGTCAGTACAACACTGAGGGTTGTAGCAGAAAAACAGCTTAATAATTGTAGGGCACCCAAATGAGGAAATAGGAGGAAATCTCAAATCTGCCTCCCCAAGGAGTTTGGGGGCAGAGATATTAAGCGGTTTAGCATAAGCTGGGGTATGAGGATCACTGATTAGTCAGAGTGCAGGACCAAGTCATGGGATCAGGAGAGGAAGAAACTGCATTCTCATGATGATTAGGTTTCTTTGTGAGGATCTTTAAACTGTTCGGTGTCAGTCATTCAGCCAGAATTCAGGGTCAAAACACCTTAAGAAATTCTTTCTTTTTGTTTTTTTTTCTGAGACGGAGTCTTGCTCTGTCGCTTAGGCTGGAGTGCAGTGGCCTGATTTCCACTCGCTGCAAGCTCCGCCACCCGGGTTCACGCCATTTTCCTGCCTCAGCCTCCCGTGTAGCTGGGACTATGGTGCCTGCCACCGCGCCCAGCTAATTTTTGTATTTTTAGTAGAGACGGGGTTTCACCATGTTAGCCAGGGTGGCCTCGATCTCCTGACCTCGTGATCCACCTCTCTCGGCCTCCCAAGGTGCTGGGATTACAGGCGTGAGCCACTGCGCCCGGCCTAAGCAATTCTTAAATTAAAACTTTATGATTCTAAGGTCAGCAGTCTTATCTACAGGAACAACAGGGATACAGATGGTCAGTATCTAGTGCTGTGTAACTTGGAATTACAAGGAAGTAATTCAAAGTTAATTCAATTAATTAAGCCTGATTAATGTATGCTTATAACCATATTTCTGCCCAGAACCCAGAATGTAATTCTTGTTAACATTGTGAGGACAGCATCCAACCCTCCATCCACACCACTTCAGGTCAGGATTGGGTAACAGAGCCATGTTGCAGCTGGGAGCCAGGTTATGGAGCTGAGTAGCTAACATTTTCTATCCTGACAGCCGGCCTACATCTGCAAGAAAGGGATGTTCCCAACTATGGGTATGTGTGACCTATCAACAGTGTGTGCACATGTAGAAATCTCAGTTATTACTTATTAGCTCTGACCAAATGACGAAGATCTTCAAGGAAGAAACAGTACTTCAACTAATATGCACTTGAGAGCCAAATTTGTTCCTGAACTTGGGAGACATGGAAAGTAGAATGGTGGAAAAACAATCACAGCCCCAGTCCCTCAGGCCATTGACTTGCTGGTGTCCCTCAGGCCATTGAACTTGCTGTAGCATCTTCCTCAAGACTTGCACGTGACTGGCTACATTTTGTCATTTGAATACCTGCTCATTTGGACACATGCCACACTATCAGAGATGCCTTCCTGATGTCCTCATCTCAAATAGTTATTTTCCTGCTGAAATTGCACCTGTCAAATGCTCTTTAAGGTATAAAGCTCTCCAAGTTAACACCTAGAATGTTTTCGATGAGATATGTAAGAGCAAATTAATAATATAACTAGAAGAAAGACAAAATGACTAGGTAGATTGTGGTATAACAAAAAATAAGTAAATACTTACTTACTTTTGTCTGGGTTCCTGGTACAAAATTTCTAAAATCTTTGGAGTCTCTGCAGGGACAAGAGTGTCTTTTCTGTGCTAATGAGACAACAGGTGGCTGGGGTCTCCTAGATAGCTTCAGGATGGGGGCTGATGACCAGAAATAAAAAATAGCAGGCATGAATAGAGGGTCAAAATTTTCATTAGTCCATCCCTCCTAATTCCCTACCCCAGTCTTGGGACTGGGAGACAGGCTAGAGGCTGAGTTCAGTCACCAAAAGTCAATGATATAACTAATCATATCTATGTAATGAAACCTCCATCAAAATCCCTAAACAATGTGGTTTGCAGAGCTTCCAGGCTGGTGAGAGTGGGATACCTGAGAAAGCCACTGAAGCACCACACCCCTCCACAGCTTGCCCTGTGCATCTCTGCCATTTGGCTGTTCTCGAGTTGTATACATTATAATAAACTGGTAATAGTAAGTAAAGTGTTTTCCTAAGTAAGTTCTATGAGTCATTCTAGCAAATGATCAAATTTGATGGGATATCCTAGGAACTGCTGAGTTTGTAGTTGGTGAGGCAGAAGTGCATGTAACCCGGGCAACCCATCTGTGGCTGGCATCTGAAATGGGGTCAACCTTGTGGGACTCCCTTAAATTTGTGGAGTCTGATGCTAACTCTAGGTATTCAGTGTCAGAATTAAGTTGAAATGTTGAATACCCAGTTGGTATTAGACATTTAGAGAACTGGTTGGAGCTAGGAGGAAAAAAACTGCTCATTCATAAAAACATTAAATACAGAGATAAACACTGACAAAGAAGGAAAATAAATCATAAACTACAAACACTTGCTAATATAGAGACAAAAATAGTAAAAAAAAAAAAAAAAAACAAGAAAAACAAGAAAAACTTAGCAAGTAAGACTGATACTTTATGAAGATTATAAGCTACCACCAAAAAGTGACCTTAAGAAAAACCATTGTTTCCAATGGCAAGATTCATTAAGGGAATACACACAAAAATAGCAAAAGAGTAAAACATTATTCATTTGATTGTGCCTGAAATGACGTTTGTTTTTGTTTTCCAACACTACACTGATATGTAAAATGGCACTTGAAATAAGTCAACATTTCTTCTTAATAGAATCTCATAGTGAACAAAAAAATAAAATGAAATGAAATTAACAGAAAATATAATATCTTAAAGCAGGTACCAACATTATGCATAACAGTAAAGTCACCATAAGGTTTATTTTCAGATAATATGATGACGAGCTAGAAAAACAATAGAATTAGCTGCACCTACCTCCAACTACAATGACTTACAAAAGTGCTAATGAGGGTAAGATTCAGAATACTCTTTTATGAATAAGACAGATTTTCTTCTTGCATCACTGATACCATCCTGATTCCAGTGTAAGTGCTAAGGAGAAAGAAACACCTGGAGACGTCGGGAGACAAGATAGGAGGGAAGCCTTTATTAGGCAGATATAGAAGGGAAATGTTGTACCTTTCTATTTCAGAGGACTGTGGAAAGGAGAAGGTAATTAGAGCGATTGTAAGGTTGAAATCTTGGATTCTAATGTCCTCCTAACTGTGGAACTGGCTGTGAGAAAGAAGGGGGAGGTGAGGAGAGAGCTGAAAAAAGAGGAAAGAATTTGGCCCAGTTCCCATTTGGTTTTCCAAGAAGCGATTACTTCACTTTTTCGTTTTAAAGAATGTTGGTCTTTAATAGAACTTCAATTCTTTAAAATTTAACAGAGATCAAAGTACAGAACATCAGAAGGTATTCTCCATCTGCACTTCTGAATATTCACACTGTTGGAACAGAGGTCACTTGAATTTTAAGGAAATATATTTTAAGGAAATATATTAAAAATATTTAAATCCAATTAAGTATACAGTTCTGTATTCTGATAAATCTATACAGGCATTTAATTACCACCACAAGATTACAGCACAATTGCATCACCTAAAAACATTCCCCTTTGCTCTTTATAGTCAGGCCCTTCCCAGACTTACAGCCCTGATAGCCATGGAACTATGTCCTAGCAGTTTTAAAGCAGTAATGAGATTTATTTTTTGCAGTTTTTTTTTTTTTAACCAAAAAGTTTTCTTTTCCAATTATTTGGCATCATTTTAAAAGTACGTTTATTGGGATATGATTTTTTCACGTCTTACTCTCAGTCTCCCTGCTCTTAGATTCAAAAATACTTTGACAGGAAAAGGTAGAAGAACCAGAGGCTAAGTCATCTGGAAAAATAATTATATAGAGCGTTTCTCACTTTGTTTTTTTCTTTCCTCTATCCTTCCCTGTTGAGCATGCATGCTATAGACAGTGTGCATACTGACACTCTCTATGGAGCCCCTCTTAACATCCATGTGGTAAAGAAAATATCCATGTTAGCACAAGCTCAAAAAGAAGAATACGGGAAATGATTAAGGAGCATGATGTCACAAAGACATCACAGAGAAAGTAAATTAACCTGTAGTCAAAGATTAGAGTACAGACCTCCCACCCTACTGGAAATTAAGCCAGATCTTAAGATTCCACCGTGCTTGTGAAAAATAATGGAACCAATCACTGACAGAATTTGATGACTCTCCTGGGGCAGACCACTGCTCACATTGGTTTCAATGTTAGCTGAATACCCAAAGTCAGTATTAGACTCAACGGTGGAGTGAATAGCATCCACATGCATACAAGACCAGCCTGAGCACCAGCCTGAGATCAGGCAACCCCTTCCTCCATCGCCAATGCCATGAGTCGCTGAAACACCCATGCCATCTTAAAGAGGAAACAGAAGGAAAATAAAACAATACCAAAAACAATCCAACATATATCTCCCAAATCAATGAATGATCCGAAAGAGAATATTTCAGTTGATAGACACTGAGAAAATAATTAAAGAGAGGTCTAATGGGTGTATTAAATAAGTTACATAAAGTAGATAATTTTATTTAAAAATGTAGGTATAGTTTTTTTGTAAACCAAATAGTTAAACATTTAATATATTCCACTGCTTTTATATATAGCAGCAGAAAATAAATGGAGACACCTATCAAGTTCGTGGATATAACCTACTATTGCAAACATATTAACTCTCTACAAGACTGTCCATACAATTAAATTAATCTAATCAGAAGAAGAAAAATTAAGAAGGAAAACCAATAATTTCTAACATCAAGAAGCAGGACCTCCTTGTTGCTAAAATTCATCTAATTATATAAAATTAGAAATTATAAAAAATGAGTTATTGGATAGACATATATTTTAGAATATATGATAGAATTTAATCAGTACATAAAAGATGTTAACAACCTTACAATACACAGACGAAGTTGGAAATTGATGGTTACTCAGTTACTATTGTGGGGAAAATAACTTTTGAAACAATTTTTTAAAATGTGATCTATTGTGGTCACTAAAGGAAAATCCTACTAAATACAGAATGTACATTGTGTTTGTCTTTGTTTATGTGCTGTGCATGCAGAAAGACTATCTCTGTGTGGAGATATTTTATCACTATATGTAAGCATAAATTTAAAAAGAAAATGGTGAGCTGCAAGTGATTTTTAAGCATTCTGTGATCCATTAACACTTTGTTTCTTTGTTTCTTTTCTTTCTTTCTTTCTTTCTTTCTTTTTTTTTTTTTTTTTTTTTTGAGATAGAGTCTCACTCTGTCTCCCAGGTTGGAGAGCAGTGGCGTGATCTGGGTTCACTGCAACCTCTGCCACCGGGTTCAAGTGATTCTTCTGTCTCAACTTCCTGAGTAACTGGGATTACAGGCATGTGTCACATGCCTGGCTATTTTTTGTATTTTTAGTGGAGACGGGGTTTCACCTTGTTAGCCAGGGTGGTCTTGATCTCCTGACCTCGTGATCCACCTTTCTCGGCCTCCCAAAGTGCTGGAATTACAGGCGTGAGCTGCCGTGCCTTTCTTTTAGGAATTTTAACAATTTTATAGATTTATGTCCACTGCCTTGTTTTACCTGCAACATATAAACATAATTCTTATTTGGCCATTATCTACATTGTTTTAGTTTAGTATATTGTCCCAATTTTTATTAAACCATAATTTATATACAGTAAAATTAATCCAATTCAGTATACAGTTCTGTATTCTGATAAATCTATACAGGCATTTAACTACCACCACAAGATACAGCACAATTGCATCACCTAAAAACATCCCCCCTTGCCTTTTATAGTCAAGTGCTTCCCAGACTTCCAGCCCCTGACAGGCCCAGGTCTGTTTCCTGTTCCTACATTATGGGGGGGGCGGGGGAAGAAACCCTTCAATTTTCCTTATTTGTCTTTCTTCAGTTTTCACTGTAGAGATTGTTTGCTTCTTTGGTTAATTCCTAGGTATTTAATTTTATTTGTGTCTATTCTAAACAGGACTATTTTTTGTTATTTATTTTTCAAATTGTTCACTGTTTGCATATAGAGATGGTTTTGAGCTTTGTATGTTGATTTTGAATCCTGCAACTTTACCAAATTTGTTTAGCAGTTCTAATAGTTTTCTCATGGGGTCTTTAGGTTTTTCCAAATATAAGCTCATGTCATCTTCAAATAAGGATAATTTTACTTTCTTTCCAATTTGGATGCTGTTTATTTATTTGTCTGGTCTGATTGATATTTTGTTTCTTCATTATGAATTTAGGTTTAGGTTTAGGTCAGTGAGAATTCTGTTGTGCCCTCCTGAAGGGTGTGTGTGTGTGTGTGTGTGTGTGTGTGTGTGTGTGTAAAGGAGCGATCACAGTCCATGGATTTGAGGAAAACCTTTCCCTCATCCTTGTGGTGAAACTTTGAAGGTAGCAAACATTAAGCACTACAGTTTTTCTCTTGGTCTGTTTTTCTCACCCATCCTTCCCCTCACCCCTACTCTGAATGCACTGATATTTTGAAATGTACCACTTTAGAAATCTAAGATTATCCAGATGTGAGAAAGAGGAGGACTCTCAGGTAAAACCAACCTCTGTGGTTACAGAATAGGATTTTCCTCAAGGATTGTGGAACCCACACTCTGAAGAGGAGGGGACTGTCCACAGCAGAGGAAAGGAAGGGACCCTGAGACTGGGCAGCAAGGACTTTCTACTCCTTAAAAGGCACTGAGCACGGTGCTCACATCCAGGTTCACTGTAAGTAGTGCTAGTTTTTTGATGTCATTTAAAAGTCTTAAATTCTTTTAGATTCATCTTATAACCATCAAACACATGTATTCAAATAATTCTTTTGAAATAGAACATGAATTTTCTGAGTCCCTGTGTGTGCAGAAGTATTTTTCTATTGACTTTAATTATTACATACAAATTACTGAGAACAAATGTCTTGAGTTACAATCCTTTCTCAGTCAGCACTCTCTGAGGCCATTTGGCTATGATTAGATAGAACTCTTTTTAGGCTGACGTCAACAGATTCTAACCTCTTTAGTTCAGAATACACATTTCTATTTTTAAGGTAGAAATGCTTCATTTAATACTATGCTGTATAATTGCTTAGCTTCATTTGTAAAAAGATCTTCCTTGGGTCCAGCCCTCATTTTACTATTGGTCCTATTTTTTTTTTTATCTGTGATCCCTACCCAGTACCTGGTTTTGATAAGATTCCCTTCAGCATGCTGTGCTATAGAAGGTAGTGTTGTTCCCCTCACTCATCATTCACCTGAACCATCAGGCCCAGTCAACAAGTGTTGTCCCTGTAATACCCAAGACCCCTCCCAGGGCATCTGCTGCTCCCTGCATGCTGTTTATTCATTGCTCACCACTGCCCTTTACTTATAGGGAGCCCATGTTCAAGTCGTTGCTCACCAGTTTCTCTCTGTTTGTAGAGTGTAATAGAATGAGATTATAAATCTTGGGAGTTCTAGAAAAAAAAAAATAACTGTCTAGCAGTCCACTTTCAAATCTATGTAAACAATGAAAACCAGAATGCACTTTCACTCTGTTGTCAGAATTCAGATGATATTTTTCCTGTTGAAAGGTCAATGGAATTAGACGAATAATATAAAGCCAGTAGTTGTATTTACTTGGTGTCTCTCAAAGCAAATAGGGAGATCATTATCCCTTTACTCTCTGTACCTGGACTCAGCCAGGGATAATTTTAATGAGAAAATTCAGCAGTCACCTCTTTACTGTGTTTTTGCAGCCTTTCCAAGCAGCTGGGCTACTTTTTCTTCCATCAGTACGGTCGTTCCTCCATACAGTTTCCTCTGGAAAACTGGTTACAAGACTTCCCACAAATACCAAAATCTGAGGATGTTAAAGCCCCTTACATGACTGGCATAGTATTTATATATAATCTGCATACATCCTTCCAAACTTTAAATCATTTCTAGATTATTAATAATACCTAATGCAATGCACATGCTATGTAAATAGTTATGAGACTGTATTGGCTTTTATTTGTGATATGGGAGGGGGGCAGGGAAGTGCTGGGAGGAGAAGGATAAGGTCCCTGGCAAGGGCTGCACCCTCAGGCCTGTGTCCACGGACCTAGTTGAGGACAGGCATTTCTGTTTTCATACCCAAATATTGTATTTTCAAGACCACCCTGGCCCATCACACCCCCTATCCTGTGTCCATAAAAACACTGAGACTCTAGAGGGCACAGACATAAGTCTGTGGACTTTGAGAGGAACATATTGGTGGAATAACACACAGGCAGTTGAACATCGAGGAGAGCCAAGTTCTCCAGCAGAAGCCAACAGGCCATTGACTGCAGGACAATGTGAAATTCGGCTCGGGCGGTTATAGTGTGTCTGGAATTGGTGGGTTCTTGGTCTCACTGACTTCAAGAATGAAGCCGCAGACCCTCGCGGTGAGTGTTACAGTTTTTAAAGATGGTGTGTCCAGAGTTTCTTCCTTCAGACGTTCAGGTGTGTCTGGAGCTTCTTCTTTCTGGTGGGTTCATGGTCTCACTGTCAGGAGTGAAGCTGTAGACCTTCACAGTGAGTGTTACAGCTCATAAAGGCAGCATGGACCCAAAGAGTGAGCAGCAGCAAGATTTATTGCAAAGAGTGAAAGAACAAAGCTTCCACAGTGTGAAAGGGCACCCGAACAGGTTGCCACTGCTGGCTTGGACAGCCTACTTTTATTCCCTTATCTGACCCCACCCACATCCTGCTGATTGATCCATTTTACAGAGAGCTGATTGGTACATTTTGACAGAGTGCTGATTGGTGCATTTACAATCCTTGAGCTAGACACAGAGTGCTAGACAGAAAAGTTCTCCAAGTCCCCACTAGGTTAGCTAGATACTGAGTTAGCTAGATACAGAGTACCAATTGGTGTATTTATAAACCTTGAGCTAGACACAGAGTACTGATTGGTGTGTTTTCAAACCTTGAGCTAGACACAGAGTGCTGATTGGTGTATTTACAATCCTCTAGCTGAATATAAAAGTTCTCTAAGTCCCCACCAGACTAGCTAGATACAGAGTGCTGACTGGTGTGCATAAAACCCTCCAGCTAGATATAAAAGTTCTCCAAGTCCCCATCTGGCTCAGGAGCCCAGCTCGCTTCACCTAGTGGATCCTGTACTGGGGCTGCAGGCAGAGCTGCCTGCCAGTCCCTAGCCACGCCTGCACTCCTCAGCCCTTGGGCTGTTGATGGGACCAGGTGCCACAGAGCAGGGGACAGTGCCCATCGGGGAGGCTCAGGCCAAGTGGGAGCCCACTGCTGGGGGGAGCTCAGACATGGCGGATTGCAGGTCCTGAGCCCTGCCGGGTGGGGAGGCAGCTGAGGCCTGGCGAGAATTTGAGTGCAGCGCCTGGGGGACCAGGCATAACCTCTGCAGCTGCTGGCCCGGGTGCTAAGCCCCTCACTTCCCTGGGCCTGCGGTGCTGGTTGGCCGCTCCATGTGCGGGACCCACCGAGCCCACACCCACCAGAACTGGCGCTGGCCCGTGAATGTCATGTGCAGCCCCACTTCCCACCCGTGCCTCTCCCTCCACGCCTCCTAGCAAGCAGAGGGAGGCGGTTCTGCTCTCAGCCAGCCCAGAGAGGGGCTCCCATGGTTCCGTGGCAGGCTGAAGGGCTCCTCAAGTGCCGCCAGAGTGGAAGCCAAGGCTGAGGAGGCACTGAGAGTGAGGGCTGCTAGCATATTGTCACCTCTCAATCCCCCCTCTAAACAGGACACCCCAACTGCTGTTGGGAATTTGGTCTATGACCACTCTAGTTACTTCCTGCTGGATAGAGGCAGTGAAGGGGCCCTGCAGTTGTAGTGTCCTCCAGAGGGGAGCTCTCTAGGCCAGTGAAAGTGCCAGTGGGTTGGTCCAGGGGTCCTTGGTAGAAGTTGTTAGTTGAGCTCATTTGGGGTTCCATTTGTAAGACCATCTGTAGCTTGATGGCCTCGATTCTACAGGAAACAAATTTGACAAGAAGGTTAAAGATATAGGGTCCAAAGGCAAGTAACAGCAAGATGGCTGCCATGGGACCTAGAAAGGGGAGAAGCCATGTTGCCCAACTCCAGAGCTTGTTATAAGAATTTGAAAGGCGTTATCTGATTTCAGAAGTCTTTTTTTGTAAATGCCAGGCAGCATCTCTTACTATCCCTGATTGGTTAATATAAAACCAACACTCTTCCTCTAAGAAGGCACAGAGTCCTTCTTTCTCAGCAGTGATGAGTTCTAAGCCTCGGCGGTTTTGGAGAGTCACTGCTGCTAAAGAGTCTATTTGAGACTGTAGAGTAAGGATAGATTTCGTTACTTCTTGCAAATTGTCTGAGAAATCCTTTGAGAGTGTGTGGTAGTAGGATAATGAAGTAGATAAACCAGCTATTCTGATTCCTGTAGCAGTAGCCATTCCTAGCCCTGCAAGTAGGGGTATTAATTGTATGATTCTGTGCTGATGGACTTGAGCTTTGAGGGGTACTGACAAGGTCTGATTTCCTGGGTCAATGTTAATATCGAGACTTAGAAAGACTAAGATACAGGTGCCAATCCAGTTAGTCAGAAGGCAGATACAAGTCGATGTTCCACATAAGAAGAACATGCCTTGGCTGGGTAGACATTTAGAAATTTATCCTGGGGGCTTTTAAAGGAATAGGGTACGCTGTTTTTTCTTTACTACTTCCATCTCTTATTCTTGCTCTTCGACCTCTCCTTTGTCTTTCTTTCCTTCCTTCTTTCTTTGACTTTCTGTATCTTTCTCTCTCTTTTGCTGACTTCCTCTCTCTTTCTCTCTTTCCTTCTTCTGCTGGTCTTCCTCTGCTAGCAGCTTAAGCTGCTGTACTCCCTCTCCTTTCCATTCTGATGACTTTGGCAGTGTAAGACCACCACCTCCTTGGGTATTTGCACTGTGTGGAATAACTACGTAATTTCCTTGTGGCATTTAATGGGGGTTCCCCCAGAGGGGGAACATGTAGGATCAGATAAGCATACTTGCTATCTGCATACACATTTATTCTTTTTCCCTTTCCCAGTTCTAAGGTTCGGGTTAAGTGCCACCAGTTCTGCTAACTGGGCACTGGTCCCTGGGGGAAGAGGCTTACTTTCAAGTATGGTTACATCACTAACTATGGCATAACCTGCCCTTCGTATCCCATTCTCCATAAATGAACTTTCATCAGTATATAGGTTAAGGTCAGGATTAGCTAAGGGGACTTCTAAGAGATCATCTCAGGTTGCATAAATCTGGACTATAATTTGTTGGCAGACATGCTCAATTGGTTCCCCATCCTCTGGGAGAAAAGTGGCAGGGTTGAGGGCCACACATGTACGCATTTGAAGCACCAGTCCCTCAAAGAGTAGCACGTGGTATCTAAGTAGGCGATTGTCTGAGAGCCATAAACTTCCTTTGGCACCTAGTATGCCATTTACGTCATGAGTAGTCCAGACAGTGAGATTGTTTCCTTGTATTATCTTGATAGCCTCTGACACTATGACAGCCACTGCTGCAACTACCCGTAAACAATGAGGCCAGCCTTTTGCTACTACATCAGTTTCCTTACTGAGATATGGGGTTGTCCCATGAGTCTGAGTAAGGACTCCAAGGGCTATACCTGCACTCTCTGTGACATACAGAGAGAAGTTTTGTCCTGTGGGAAGGCTTAAAGTTGGACCTTGTACTAGGGCCACTTTAAAGTTTTGAAGGCTGTTTCTGCCTCTGGTTCCCATGCTACTAGATGAGTATTTACCCTCGGAGTTTCCTTGATTAGAGTATAGAGGGGCCTGGCTATCTCGCTGTATATGGGGATGCATAGTCAGCAAAAGTCAGTAATTCCAAGGAACCCTCGCAACTGTTTTAATGTCTTAGGGTGAGGATAAGCCGGTATAGGCTGTATTCATTCCTTGCTGAGGGCCCTGGCCCCCGTGGCTAAGATTAGGCCTAGATATTTGACCTGCTGTAAGCAAAGCTGGGCCTTCTACCTAGACACCTTGTACCCTAGATTAGCTAGAAAGTTCAAGAGATCTAGAGTAACCTGCTGGCATGAGGCTTCCAAAATGGTAGCCAAAAGTAAATCATCCACATATTGAAGGACCAGAGTGCCTGGACTTGAGAAGTGGCCCAGATCTTGGGCCAGTGCCTGACCAAACAGATGAGGGCTATACCTAAACCCTTGGGGCAAGACGGTTCACATAAGTTGGGATGTGTGGTCTGTGGGATCCTCAAAGGCAAAGAGAAACTGGGAGTCAGAGTGCAGGGGAATACAGAAGAAGTTATCCTTGAGGTCTAGAACGGTGAACCATTCTGCTTCCTCTGGTATTTGAGAGAGCAAGGTATAGGGGTTGGGTACAACTGGATATAGAGGAACTACTACCTCACTGATGAGCCTAAGATCTTGCACTAGTCTCCACTGACCACTTGGTTTTTGTACTTCTAGAATTGGGGTGTTGCAAGGACTGCTGCATTTCCTTACTAAGCCTTGAGCTTTTAAATATTTAACAACATCCTGTGATCCTTTATGAACTTCAGGCCTTAAGGGATATTGCCTTTGATAAGGAAAAGTGTTGGGATTTTTTAACCTGATTTGGACTTGGCAGGCATTTTTTGCCCTTCCAAATTGTCTTTCCGATGCCCAGACTTCAGTGTTGATTCCCTCCTCAAGTAGGGGACAACAAATGGGTAACCTGTTCCCCATATTCATGAAGATAATAGCTCCAGCCTTGGCTAATATATCCCTCCCTAATAAGGGTGTGGGACTTTCAGGCATAACAGCAAAGGCATGTGCAAAGAGCAAAGTCACCCAATTACAACTGAGGAGGTGGGATAAATAACCTGGTTACAGGCAGTCCCAGGATTCCTCGGATAGTAACGGACCTTGGAGTCAGTCGTCCAGGACAGGAGATTAACACTGAGAAGACTACACCAGTGTCCAGGAGGAAGTCAATTTCCTGGCCCTCAATGGTTAAGTGTACCCGGGGCTCAGTGAGAGTGATGACATGAGCTAGCACTTGCCCCAGGCACCCTCAGTCCTGTTGTTGGATCATCTGGTTGGGGGCTTCTGATCCAGAGAACCTTCTTCCTCTGGGGCAGTGTACCTTCCAGTGATTGCTTTGGCATAGTGGACATGGATGAGGGGCAGCTTATTTCTCATTGGACAATTTTTTTAAAGTGTCCTATTAAACCACACTGATAACAAAGCTTACTGGGTGAGTGGCCTACTCCATTTTCTGTCCTCTCTGAACCACCAAAGTTGTTTGTCTGAGGGCCATGACTAAGGCTCTGGACTTTCTCTGATCTCGTTTTTCCTTTTAGGCCTCTTCTTCTTGGTCCCTATTATAGAACACTGAGGTTGCCAAGTTTAATAATGCCTCCAAATTTTGTTCAGGGCCCAGGACTTGGTTTTGAAGCTTTCTCCTGATATCTGCAGCTGACTGGGTAATAAACTTATCTTTTAGAATCAATTGACCCTCAAGTGATTCGGGTGACAGGGGAGTATACTTTCTTAAGGCCTCCCATAGCCACTCAAGGAAGGCAGAAGGATTTTCTTCCTTTCCCTGAGTTATGGTGGACATCATTGCATAATTCATGGGCTTTTTCCTAATTCTCCTTAGTCCTTCTAGAACACAAGTCAACAGATGTTTATGACTCCAGTCCCCATGATCTGAGTCAAGGTCCCAGTGGGTATCCATACCGGGGATGGCTTGCTGACTGGTAGGGAATTTGTCCCTTTCTTTGGTTGTCATTCTATCATTTACTTGACTAAGATACCAGGTATCTCCAAACTCTCGGGCTGTAGCCAAAGCTGCAGTCTTTTCATTACAGGCCAGGGTTTGATCTAACAGTAGCATGACATCTCTCCAAGCGAGGTTGAAGGTTTGCCCTAGACACTGTAGGACATCTATGTACCTATCAGGATCATCTGAAAACTTCCCCAGGTCTGCCTTGATCTGCTTTAAATCAGAGAGGGAGAAGGGGACATGTACCTGGGTTGGGCTGAATTTCCCTCCCCCTACAGCTTGAAGGGGACATGACCGATAGCCTGAGGGTTTTTGTGGTCCTTTGGAGATTTCTTTGCTTATTTCCTTCTGGGCAGGAGAGATTGGAGGAGGATTATCATTAATAGGAAGGGGAGCTATAGGGAGGCTAGGATATGGGGGTAAGCTAAGAGGTCCTCCTGTGGGATGTAAATTGCAAGCTTTGCATAGTTGTGTATTCTCCCTCAATGAAAAGAAAGCTTGGACATAAGGTATTTCACTCGATTTGCCTTCCCTCTTACAAAAAAGGTCAAGCTGCAGGATAATATTGTAATTTGTACTTCCCTCAGGGGGCCATTTTTCCCCATCAGAGAGAGAATATTGGGGCCAAGCAGTAATGCAGAAAAAATGAGTCACTTCTTTTTCAGCGTTTGTGGGTCAAATTGGTCCCAATAGCTTAGGATGCATTTCAAGGGTGAGCCTGTTGATGCCTGAGTGTTTCCTATCTCAAAGACAAAATCACCCGCGGTTTTGGTTTGTTTTGTTTCTCCCCCTGCCCAAGAACTCACAATGGTCCCTGGACCCTACTGATCGGAAAAGTTGTGCTCACCAATGCTGCAGCAGAAACAACCCCTGCCCAAGAACCTGCAACAGTCCCTGGACCCTGCTGATCGGAATAGTTGTGTTCACCAACGTAGCAGCAGGAACACTAGCTTTTCCCCCAGACCACATGGAGGACCAAGCAAGGTCTGATTTAGTGGTCCTTACCAATGCGTTCTCAAAAACCTGCACCCTTGCCTGTCCACCCAGACCACATGGAGGACTGGACAGAGAAAAATCAGATTTAGTGGCCCTTATCAACGCATTCTCAAAAACCTGTACCTGTTAGAGTCCTAAGCATTCTCTTTTTAGTATTGGGACTTTATCCCTGTCCTATAAAGATGTTATGCCCCAAAAATGAAGTGGAGGGCCATACCCTGAGCGAGGGAAGGGATCTCCAGGGTTGGAAGAGTGACACCTTTTGTCCTCACTTATATGAATAGGAAGAATACAATTGCTGAGGCTTCCCACATCCTAGCTTCAGGAATAGCTTTTGTTAGGCCTGTTAGTCTGAGGAGGGACTCTAAAATTCCAGATAGTACCCCCTACAACAGGGATTTGGACAAAAATTATGTCTTTCTGATTGGGGAGCCTGGGTGCCTAAAGAAGGTAACTGAGTCTTTGAGTTTATACTAGAAGTCATTCTTATAGGAGAAACTAGAAATGCACCAGAGACAGGGAGCAATTTTTAGAAGCAGGACTAACCTCAAAGAGAGGTGAGAGGAAGTTTGTCTGGCAGGAATTAGGACCCAGGGGGTAATGGTCAGGGTAGATAGAATAGATGGGCGAGTCTCGCTTGGGCGACCTGCCTTTGAGAGTTCCACTCATGGCCGCAGGATCAACCAACTTGTTGTCGGGACCCCAGAGCTGCATAGCTTTCCTCCCAGTTGACCCTTGCCTCAGCCCAGAAGTACAGGAAAAGCAGAAGCTGGTTCTAGGCAAACCAACGCTCCCAACTCCAAAGAGTTGGGGGTTGTTAGAGAGCCCTTTCCCAGAAAGCCTGACACCCATGTCTTAAGTCCAGCAGCCATACTAGTCACTTTTAACTGGCCAACAAGTGACCAGTATTTAGCTCCCGAATTCTAAGGAAAAACAGGACAGAATAGCAAGTGAAAGGGGTCCGTTGGTGCTCACCACTCGGCGATATTCAATGCCCCACTGCTTGGCGATAGGCAGAAGTCTCACCACAATCGGCGATAGTCTCAGCGCTTGGTGATAGGCAATTGTCTCTTTGTGGTCATCAAAATGTGTCTGAAATTGGTGGGTTCTTGGTCTCACTGACTTCAAGAATGAAGCTGTGGACCCTCGCGGTGAGTGTTACAGTTCTTAAAGATGGTATGTCTGGAGTTTATTCCTTCAGACATTCAGATGTGTCTGGAGCTTCTTCTTTCTGGTGGGTTCGTGGTCTTGCTGTCAGGAGTGAAGCTGCAGACCTTCGTGGTGAGTGTTACAGTTCTTAAAAGCAGCGTGTCTGGAGTTGTTCATTCTTCCCAGTGGGTTCGCTGTCTCATTGGCTTCAGGAGTGAAACTGCAGACCTTGGCAGTGAGTGTTACAGCTCATAAAGGCAGCATGGACCCAAAGAGTGAACAGCAGCAAGATTTACTGCAAAGAGCAAAAGAACAAAGTTTCCACAGTGTGTAACCTCACCCCAGCAGGTTGCCACTGCTGGCTTGGGTAGCCTGCTTTTATTCCCTTATCTGACCCCACCCACATCCTGCTGATTGGCCCATTTTACAGAGAGCTGATTGGTCTGTTTTGACAGAGTGCTGATTGGTGGTTTACAATCCTTGAGCTAGACACAGAGTGCTAGACAGAAAAGTTCTCCAAGTCCCCACTAGGTTAGCTAGACACAGAGTCAGCTAGATACAGAGTACCAATTGGTGTATTTACAAACCTTCAGCTAGACATAGAGTGCTGATTGGTGTATTTACCATCCTCTAGCTAGACATAAAAGTTCTCCAAGTCCCCACCAGATTAACTAGATACAGAGTGCTGATTGGTGCACATACAACCTTGGAGCTGGATATAAAAGTTCTCCAAGTCCCCATCCGGCTCCAGAGCCCAGCTGGCTTCACCTAGTGGATCCTGCACCTGGGCTGCAGGCAGAGCTGCCTGCCAGTCTCTAGCCCTGCCTGCACTCGTCAGACCTTGGGCTGTTGATGGGACCAGGCACCACAGAGCAGGGGGCAGCACCCGTCGGGGAGGCTCAGGCCTGGCCGGAGCCCACCACAGATGGGGAGTTCAGACATGGTGAGCTGCAGGTCCCAAGCCCTGCCCCACACGGAGGTAGCTAAGGCCCAGCAAGAATTTGAGTGCAGCCCTGGCGGGCTGGCACTACTGGGGAACCCCACGCAACCTCTGCAGCTGCTGGCCCAGGTGCTAAGTCCCTCACTGCCCTGGGCCCCTGGCGCTGGCCGGCCACTCAGTGTGTGGGGCCTCCAAGTTGGTGCCCTCCAGCCAGAACTCACACTGGCCCGTGAGCGCTGTCCACAGCCCCAGTTCCTGCCCGCACCTCTCCCTCCACGCCTCCCTGCAAACAGAGAGAGGCGGCTCTGGCCTCAGCCAGCCCAGAGCGGGGCTCCCAGGGTGCCGCCATGGTGGGCTGAAGAGCTCCTCAAGCACCACCAGAGTGGATGTCAAGGCCGAGGAGGCACTGACAGTGAGGGCTGCTAGCACATTGTCACTTCTCAATAGGAGAGGAGGGCTGCCAGCGGCTGATTCCAGGGGAAGACTACTTTCCCACTCTCCTCCTTCTGGCCTCCTCATTCACCTTGCTGAGAGCTACCTCCACTTAATAAAACACTGTGCTCGTTCTCCAAGCCCATGTGTGATCCGATTTTTCCTGTACACTAAGGCATGCAACTGGGATGCAGAAAGCCGTCTGTCCTTGTGATAAGGCAGAGGGCCTGACTGAGCTGATTAACAGAAGCCACTTGCAGCTTGTGTTAATCAAAAACTGAAACTGAAAGGGCACACTGTAACACACGCCCACTAGGGCTTCAGCAGTTGTAAACACTCAATCCTCAGACATTGCGCTGGGGTAGGCGCTCCTCACTACCTGCCCTTAGGCATGCTCCCCTCTAGGAGTATGAGCAGTGGGGCACCAGAAGCGAGCCATACCCCCATTGCAAGCCCTGCGAGGGGGATAAAGGAACTTAACTCCGTTTCATGGGCAGTATTTTTTATTGTCACATTGTTATTTTTTATTTTTTTACTTTTTTTCAAATATTTTAGATCCACAGTTGGTGGAGTCTCCATATGCAGAGCCAGGGATATGGAGAGCTGACTGTAGTGCCCTGTGACAATCATTAAAGGCCAAATTCTCCCTCCTCCCAAGAAGAGCTAAAGTGTAAATTAGTTATACTAAGCTCAGTTCTTTGGAGGTAAAATAAAGATCCCTTATTCATATCATCTCCCCTAATATGTATTAATTAATAATTTTTTAAGAACTTTTCTTGATCTTTCACCTCTGCCTAAAAGTAGGATTCAACTGTGTTGTTTCTTCCAGCCCTTTCTTTCTCTTCCCCCAAATAAATGGCAGCCTATAGCCATAGTCTCCATTTTTTCCAGTGACATCCTTTAATATCCTCTTATTCCTAACCAAAAGTTCACGGGATAGTGTTCCCTTTTACTGATCTCATTAATGAACCACTTCCCACAATGAGCCAAACAGATAGAATTAGTGTTTTAGAAGATTTTTCAAAAAATTCTTTATTTGAAACAACAGACTGTCAGTACTTGCTTACTATGTTGGAATTCTGAATACTACTAAATTCACTTAATTATAAATTTTTGATGCTGCTTAGTAATATAATGTAACTTTACTCTGGAATTTGAATGTTCTATATATCAGATTTGTCAGTTAGTTTTGTTTTCAATAGAATAAATGTAATATTTTATGAGAATTTATATTAATTTTCTCAACAGTCAATGACTCATATTCTTGTCATTAAAATGTCTGTCTTCATACTGCATTAAATTCTCATTTATAAAGTTTCTGATTTTGTTAGGGCAGCAATTTTTATGTTCTGGTTTTGGGAACTGTTTTAAAGTGTGAGTTCAATAATTCATGAATAAATGAATGCTCAGATAGTAGTCAGGAAATGTCATGAACATTTTTCAGATTGTTTAAATTTATTCTTGAGAGTTAAAAAATTAAGTTTTGTCCTTGAAATGCCTTATTTTATTTTCATATTCTTATATGAAATATTTATCAGTGAATTCACCTGGGGACATCACTTTAGATTAGAACTAGAAGACAATAATAATGATATGCGACAATTACTTTATTGTGAAAGTGACTGTATGGTGACCATGTAATTATGTAATGCTTACCTGAAAAGTTTAGGCAGTTAATCTTTTAGGCAATGAAGTAGAGTTCCCTGCCAAGATATTGATGACTAGCCAATAGTGATGCCATTTCCTAGATAGAAAAAGGCACCACTAATAGGTTGACTGGATTATTTGCAAAAGTACCCACATTGTATTGAAGCTAAAGACAATAATTTGATGAGATCTCATTTGTTTAATGTCTAGGGAAAAATCTTTTCAGGACATTGTACTCATCTTTAGATAGATGAACTAGTAATGGCTTTATAATTGATGGTACTTTGACAGTTCATTGAATACTTTCAGACTATTCTGAGGTGGACCTGATAAATCTGAAAGCTTTATGAACGGAGCAGAAGAATAATGTTTTCAAAAGAACAAGTCATGTTTCCCGTAAAATGTGAAAACTTTGAGATATAACAGGGCAAGTACAATGACCAAAATAAAATTGTAAAGTAATAAAACATTCTCAAGTCCTGACTGAATAAAATAAACACTCAGTAAGAGGTCATTATGTACCAGGCACTGAATGCTTGGGGCTAGAGATTAATAAAACACAAGCTATTTTTGTTTTCCGAAGCTTCCAGTGAACTAGGAGAGGGGAGCATACAAACAAATAAATGCCCTGTAGGATTAAAAAAAAAAGTGCCTGGCAAATAATAATTTTTCCACAAATATTAGGCACTTTGTTTTAATGGAACTAAGAACTGAATTACAATGGGAAATCCCTGGAGAAAGTGGTTCACTTAGTTCAGTGAGGCTATGCAATCTTCACCTCCCGATTGGTGATGCCAGAACTACTGAGTCCAGAAGGAGTAGCCACAGTTGTCCAGAGATAGATGAGGACACTGTGAAACTTCAACCTCTTGTGTCTTTGCTTGCAATAATCTCTCCACCACTATAGGCCCATGTAAATATTGCAGTGACCTTCACTGTTGCTCAACAATTTTCTTTGGTGATAGACATTGCTATCTATCACTGATAGCAATAGAAGTAGAACCAGTCTTTGAAAATAGGTTGATTCACCATTTTTCAACACCTTGAACTGAAGTTATTAGCCAGCTTAAATCAAGAGTAACCAAAGGGTGCCCTTTGCAATCAACACAGACATTTCAATGACCAAAATTAGAACCAGAAATTACAAGGTCAATGAATCATTGTGTAGATTCAGACTTCAGAAATGCATCCAGAAAACTGATTCACACCTTAGGCTGTCTGATTTAAATTACATCTTTTCATTCACTGGTTTATGACTTGGAAAATGTATTTAGCTTCCTCTGTGCTATTTTGCATCAACATAGTGAATTTATAAGTAATAAAAGTTTTATACAATTATGATGATTAAATGAGATAGTCTACATAAAGGAAGTGCTGTATTCTATATAAAAGTTCAAATTATTATGTAACCTTCCATCAATCTAATAATTTACATATACTTAAATGGTTTTATTTTGTATTTCCCACATGTGATCCATAAGTTATAAATGAGTAGTTTTTAAAGTGTGTGTTTTAGAGCCTCAGGGCCCCACCAGGGATCAGAGAAGGGAAGATAAAGGATGCAACAAAAGACCCCAACAACCTATGGGAATTCAGAAACAATGGTATCAGGCTGCCAAGTATTTATAACCTTTACTATATCTTTTACATCTGTGGGAATTTAAACATTTTTATAATCTATAAATGTTGGATTTGATTTTATTAAGGAACCTATTTCAAAATGTATGTGTCTAGAATTTATTCAACTATTTACGTTTTAAAATATGTTTTTCTATAAATAATATCATTAAACACGTGACAAACCCTATACGGAATGTTACGAAAGTCTCATTTTAAATACAGAAAAATTTGGACTCAGGGAGATTAGCTTCTTATTGTTTCATTGCTCACAGACTTACTCAGTGGGGCTCAAAATATACTCATTGTTTTCATATTTAAACCTCTAGTTTTTCATTAAGATTTTTATTTTGACATAATTACAGATTTACATGCAGTTGCAAAAAATAATACATAGAGATCCTTTATACACTTTGTCTAATTTACTTCAATGTTGATAGCGGGCAAAAGTATAAAAAAATTCACAACTAAGATATTGATAGAGTCAAAACACAGATTTGCATCAGAGGCTCCCTCATGTTGCTCTTTTACAACCACACCTTTCCTCCAGTCACCGATCCTCCCCACACTCAACCTTTGGCAACCACTGAGCTATTTCCATTTCTATATTTTTGTCATTTCATAAATATTATATAAATATAAACTCATAGACTTTATAATTTTGGGGGGTTGATTTTTATTCTCAGCATTATTGTCTGCAAATTTCTCCAGGTTGTCACATGTATCTATAACTTGTTCCTTTTCATTGCTGAATAATATTTCATGGTAAGGACATAGAACAGTTTGTTGAAACTTTCTCCTATTTAAGGACATTTGTGTTGTTTTCAGGTTTTGACTGTTACTACAGAAGAGTTAAGCATACATTTTAATAATTAATTATCACCGTTGAAAATATATGAAAAACGTGATTCTGTGGTCTTGATACAATGCAGATTGCTTTTATTTTCCTGAAGATAAATCCAATATGTTGATTAGACTTGTAGATAAGTTCAAAATTGTAATGATATAATACAAGTAAACTTCCTTCTTTATATTTGAACCAATGGCATGTAAACTACTGGAACAATAATAAATACTAAGCTCCCATAAATTCTACGAAGTTACCAGGGAACAAAAACGTAATTTTCTTCATTCTAATTTCAAATACATAAATTATTTGAATTTCTATATTGTCAATTTGTTTTGTGTTTAGTTTCAAAATTTTTTAACTTTCTTTTTATAATCTTACTTTTTAGATCCATATTGTCTTTTGGGAGCCTAGTTACCAATGCTTTAGGTGAAGGGGTTAGGAAGAGGGGAAAGAGCTCTTCTCCAGTCTCTCTAATGCATGTTCATTTTCTGATTAAATTGAGTGCACTCAGTATCAGGTTCTTAAAAAGGAGAAGACACCTCAGTGTGCCAGGAATGGAGCAACAGTCACCTGTGCTCTTAAGTTCTCCCAGATGTTTTCATGACCAGGCAGAGGCATTTTCTACATGATAGATTTGGCTTGATTAGCTAAATTTTGATATTGATTATATGGTACCACTTAGACCATGGCTTTACTATAGCTAGGAAAAGTCAGGAGGATCAGTGGGGTTTCACACTCACCTGAAGAAGCAGGATGTGCATGCAGGAGCGCCACTTTATAACCGAAGCTCAGAGCTTTCTCCCTCTAAAAAGAGAAGCAAGAACCTTTTCCTTCTCAGATCATCTCTTCAAAGTTATTCATTTCAAATGCAATACCTACTCCTTTCCAAGTTAGTTCAAGGGTACTGTCATAAGAAGCAGGAAAGTAATTATTAAATATTTACTTAAATTTATATTTTTATTATAATATATTTTATTATACTTTATTAGTTTTTATTAAAACATATTTTTCAAAACATTTAAACTACATTTATTTGAACTTAGTGACACTAAAACCCAAAACTTTTCATTTATTAGCCCATGCTGTTTTATCACAGGACTGTGGCTTGCATTTTTCTTTCATGGCAAGAAAATCTTCAGCCGTGCTTTAAGGTGTTATCTGTGTATATCTTACAATTATATTTAATCTCCTAATGACTCCTTCATTGGCAATTGTCGACTTGAAAATCTACACTGAGTTTAAAGTTTTGAGACTACTACTCAATATCTCTATTGTCAAAAGATTTACTGAGTCACAATTATGTGCCATACACAAGGCTAGGTATGCAAGATATTATTACTATTGGCATAACCCTAGTGTTAAACTACACATAGTCCAGTAGGTGAGTAGACCAGGAGTATAGTACCAGGTTTTAACAGTTGCAAGAAAGGCCTGTCATTCTCAAAGAAAGGTCCTGTTTATCTCACTCAGCAGCACCTCTAGCATCTAGCACATTAATCAGCATTCTTTTTATACTCAGAAAATATTTATTAGATTGATTAACTGAATAGATAAATTATGGGCGTAACAGAGCTCGTAGAAATTCTATAATTCGAATGTAGAATTACCTAGATTAGACTGGCAACCCATACTATCATACACACATTTTCTCTTTTGAATATTTTTCTCTAAAAATAATAGCAATGAATATACATTTGTGGGTTTTGAAAGATTTAGCAGTGTAAAATTTTAAAATAAATATTTTCTGTATTTTCAGGACCCGGAAGTACAGGTAAAATTGTTTATATGTTTTCTTTCAATTGTATTAAGTGTTGGACATTTTCCAAATAAAATTAGTATCATGCAATATATTGGATTTTATTTTCTTTATAATTAGCATTATATAAACAATTTGTCAGTATAGTTTAAGGCTACATGGTAGCTCATCCTATATATGAGTACATCAAACATTATTGAAAATTACCTTACTATAAATGTTGATTTTCCCATTTATGTACCATTAGTAATACTGTGATAGACAGTAATGTGTGTTTCTCGGTGTTTGTTTCAGGTTACCTCCTGTATTAGTGAAGCAGTTTTGTTGTCTGTGGTAAATACTCTGGGTTCATCATCTTATGCCAAGAAAATTTAGGACATGAACACACAAGAGGAGTTTAGAAGCAGAGGTTTAATCGACAAAAGAAAGAGAAATGAGAACAGCTCTTTCCCTACTGAGAGAGAGGAGATTCCCAAAGCAAACACCAGCCAGTGGTGGATGCACTGGATTTTATAGGCAGGCTTGAGGAGGCAGTGTCTGATTTATGTAGAGCCCACAGATTGGTTCGATTAGGTGTGTGTGACATTTACATAGGGCACAGGGAAGGCTGGCCACCCCACCCTAGTCTTATAATATAAATGGCTTTCCACTTGACCAGTGCCATCTTGTCTGCTGCTTACTGTACAGGTGGCTGGCAAAGAGAGAAGGGAAGATGGAGTTGCTATTTTGAACATGGTTAGTCCCAGGTAGCTTTTTCTGCTGGCATTCACTCATGCAAGCTTCCAGTTTGCTTGTCTATGTCTGTAGCTCAATTTTACAAGCTGTTCTTTGTTAGAAAATGATTTGGGGACTGTTTTTCATTAATAAGGAAAACCTTACCGAGGACTCCATACCCTCACTACTTGCCTAAGTAACTTCTTTTTTTTTTTTTTTTTTCTTTTTTTCTTTTTTGAGATGGAGTCTCGCTCTGTCACCCAGGCTGGAGTGCTGTGGCCGGATCTCAGCTCACTGCTAGCTCCGCCTCCCGGGTTCACGCCATTCTCCTGCCTCAGCCTCCCGGGTAGCTGGGACTACAGGCGCCCGCCACCTCGCCCGGCTAGTTTTTGTAGTTTTTAGTAGAGACGGGGTTTCACCGTGTTAGCCAGGATGGTCTCGATCTCCTGACCTCATGATCCGCCCGTCTCGGCCTCCCAAAGTGCTGGGATTACAGGCTTGAGCCACCGCGCCCGGCCAAGTAACTTCTTCTTAACTCCTGTATCATTAGTCTGTTCTCACAGTGCTATGAATAAATATCCGAGACTGAATAATTTATAAAGAAAAGAGGTTTAATTGATTCACAGCTCCTCATGGCTGGGGAGTCCTTAGGAAACTTACAATCATGACAGAAGACATCACTTCATAGGGCAGAAGGAGAGAGAATGAATGCTGAGTGAAGAAGGAAGGCATCTGTTCTTATAAAACCATCAGAGCTCGTGATAACTCACTCACTATCAGGAGAACGGCACGGGCAGAACTGCCCCCATGATTCAATTATCTCCACCTTGTCCCACCCTTGCCACATGGATATTTTTACAATTCAAGGTCAGATTTAGGTAGGGATACAGAACAAAACCATATTACCTCCTAACAGTATCTTGATCTAATTGCTATTGTCTTTCCCTTGTCATCAGTCTACTACTGAAAAACTACAAGAAATGCTAAAAGACTGAAAAGTCTAAAGATCAATATAGAAGTTGTATTAACAGCCCACAAAAAAAGTGTGATGTTTCTGAGCCATAAAATTCTACAAATAGAAAAAGAAAAGGATGATTTATTTTAGAGTCCCATGAAAAGAATTTTTGCTCCATTTAAACCCAGACCTCCGATTGTTTCACATAATCATTGCATCTAACTGGTGTAGCTAGGGTCTTTGACAAAAATTGATAAATATAATAGCACTCTGTTAGACTTCATAAAATATTAAGGAAGAAGAGGAAGTAGCACGAGCTGCTAATCAACAAGGATGTTGTATTGAATAAGTTTAGATTGATTTGAAAATGACCATCTCTAGCAGATAGACATTCCAGAGGACAAGTAGACCTACTTATGTGATGCAGACTCATTACATTCCAGTAAATAACACCCCTCTTTGTTGATTTAGAGTTCATCGGAGGATCGAAAAACCATTAACAGTGTCTGAGCATCTGTGCCTGGCCAAGTAACTGTGATAGGTAGACAAAGCATTTTCTCATTCTCCAGGCATTTACAGACGTATATTGCAGTTATTTAAATGCAAGAACTCCTGCTGAATTAGGCTGACAGATTTTTAATACAAATTGTAGTAAGAGATGAATAAACTGTCACGTAAATAGGAGAGATTTATTCATATTAGGGAACCCAGGTAGATAATAACCTTATTCGATATCTATTCAACAAATATTTATTGAGTGTTTATCATGTTTTCCAGAAATAAATCACATAGCAGTGAACTAGACAGAAGTCTTGATCTCATATAAGTTTCACCACAGTAGAGGAAGGCAAACCCCAAACAAATAAAACAGGAAAAACAGAGTTATCATTTACTGAGATGGGCACAACCAAGAACGGCCTGCCCTAAGGGACAGAGTAACAAAAGCTCAGTTTAGCTTGGGTTAAGTTTAAAATTTAAAGGTTTAAGGATAAGAAAGAGAATTTCAAATCAAAAGAAAATTTTAAAATTAATATTTTGGAATTCTAGAATCTAATCCAAAACATAGAGCAACCAAAAGGACTGTTTAAATGAAGAAAAGGATGAGTGAGTTTTTGTGGGAAAGTATTGTGGTAGTCTCCCAGTCTCCAGCCTGTGGGAGTGGTCATGGCTGTGAGTTTTGCAACCCGTGTTCCCAATGCGCCTTGCTGGTGCCAAGAGGCTAATAGGCACCTTGTTCTCGAAAGACTGGCTCTTAAAATTCATGTTAGTAAAATACTGTGTTATGATTTTTTTGTGGTTCCCAGAGGAATAGGCACAAAGGCTGACCTTTATTTTGTTTTCTTCTTTCCTTCTTGGGTTGGAATGATTGTCCAGGCAGTGACACTGGTGGTCTGTCTAAAAATTTAGAGACATATGCTACCCATTCATACCTAGAGAAAGGGACAGTAAACAGGGAAAAATAAAATAAGCCCAAGGACAGGAAGAAGAAGGCAGAAAAGAAAGTTCTTTGGAGGAATAATGGCTCAGAATGACCATTACATATACCAGGGAAAGAGGGAGTGGAATGTGCAGGCCCAGCACCAGATGCAGGCTCAGAAAAGACTGGAGAGGACCCTGTGCCTACCCTCCTGGCCAATCTGCAGACTCTGCAGAAGCAAAAGGGAAAAGCAAAGCTGAATTACAAGCAGCCCAGTTTAGCATCAAGAGATTGCTTCAGCTCAAAGCCAAACAGAAAAAAATGTTTTTCTCTCTCTCCTTCTATTTTTTCTCTCCCTCTTTCCCCTCTTGGCTATAAATGTTTAATAAAATTACTTCTCTGTGATTTGGTGACAATTGAGAAAGTGAACAGAGATGTCAGTGATCACACATGGCAAGGAATGCATTATTGCAAAATAGTTTGAAAAAAAGTTACTAGACCACTGTACAACTACAGATCTCAGCAAGCAAACCTAGGGAAGGGTGAGAAACTGACTTCCAGAGTTACTGGAACACAATACTCAGAAGCCCAGGTTTTAACAAACCATTACAAGGTATACAATGAAAACGGAATGTATGGCCCATTCAAAGGAAATATTAAATTGACAAAAACCATCCATGAGGATATCCAGACATGAAACTTATTAGAAGGACTTTAAATCTACTGTCTTGAATATGTTCAAAGGGCTAAAGGAAACTATGGACAAAAACGTCTAAAGGAAACAATGGAAAACATATGTGAACAAAATAAGAATATCAATACAGATATTAAAATTATAAAAATGAAGCAAATAGAAATTCTGAAACTGAAAAGGGAAATAATTGAAATAAAAAATTCACTCCAGATGTTTAACAGGATTTGAGCAGGGAGAAGAAAGAATCAGCAGCTTGAAGACAAGGCAATTAAAATTTCTGAGAAGAAAGAAAAAATAATGAAGAAAAGTGAACAGAGTCTTAGGGATCTGTAAAACACCATTTTACCATTTCACACCATATCACCATTTAAATATAAATTTATTATATATTTTACAATATTTTATATATAATGTTTACATAATATATATAATTTTTATATATAATAGTATACATAATATATTAACATATAAACTATACTAACTATATATAAACATGTATATTAACCTTGTATACTATGTATATAACACATATGTTAACTATTTATATATAGAGAGAGATAAATATTAGCTGAAACCCCTTTAATAAGTGGTACAAGAACAACTGGATTTTCACATAAAAAAAATAAGATTAGGCTTAGCACAATAGCTCACACCTGTAATCCCAGAACTTTGAGAGGCCAAGGCACTCAGATTGCTTAAGTCTAGGAATTCAAGATCAGCCTGGGCAACATGGCAATAACCTGTCTCTACAGAAAATAACAACAACAAAAAATTAGCTGGGAGTGGTGGCATGCACCTGTAATCCCAGCTACTTAGGAGGCTGAGATGAGAGGGACATTTGAGCCTGAGAGATTGAAGCTCCAGTGAACAATTATTGTATCAACTTACTTCAAACTGGACAACATATTGAGGCCCTGTCTTAAACAAACAAACAAACAAAAAATGCTCTCAGAGTAGAGGATTTAAAAAATAATAATAATCATGTTGGACTCCTAAATTTAAAATGGATCAGTGACCCGAATATAAGCACTAAAACCATGTAACTCTTAGAAGGAAACAAAGAGGTAGATTTTTACAGCCTTATATTTGGCAGCAGATTTTTAGGTATGACACCAAAAGCAGAAGCAGCAAAAGAAATAAAAGAGATAAGTAAGACTTCATCAAAACTGTAAGCTTTTTTGTATCAGAAAATCAATAATAAAATGAAAAGAACCTACACAATACAGCATATTTGCAAATATTATATCTGATAAGAAACTAATACACAACATATATAAAGAACGCTTATGACTCAACAACAAAACCACAGTCAACCTAATTAAAAACTAGCCCAGGGATTTGAATAGACCTTTTCCCAAAGAATACATACAAATGACCGATAAGCACATAAAATGATGCTCAACATCATCGGTTATTATGGAAATGAAAAAACACAATGAGATATCATTTCACTCCCACTAGCATGGTGATTTAAAAATAAAGAAAGAAAAAAGCAATTGTTGGCAGGGATATGGAGAAACTGGAACACTCATAAACTCTGGTGAAAATGTAGAATGATACAGCCACTGTGAAAAACAAATAGCTCCTCAAAATGTTAAACATAGAATTACTCTATGACCTGGCCATTCCACTCCTAGCTGTATACCTAAGAGAACTGAAAACTTATAGTCATATGAATAATGTACATGCATGTTCAAAGCAAGCAGCATTCTTCATAATAGCTAAAAGGTGGAAACATCCCAAATGTTGTTCATCAATAGAAGAAGGGAAAACAAATCATGGTATATATGCATAATAAAAAGTTATTTAGGAATAAAAAAGAATGAAATAATTATTGATATATGCTACAAAATGATAAGCCTCAGAAACTTCATACTAAGTAAAAGAAGGCAGGCACAAAACATCATGTATTGTCTGATTCCTGTTATATAAAGTATTCAAGTCGGGCACAGTGTCTCACGCCTGTAGTCCCAGCTTTTTGGGAGGCCGAGATGGGTGGAACACCTGAGGTCAGGGGTATGAGACCAATCTGGCCAACGTGATGAAACCCCGTATCTACTAAAAATGCAAAAATTAGCTGGGCATGGTGGCGGGAGCCTCTATTCCCAGCTAGTCATGAGGCTGAGGTGGGAGAATCACTTGAATCTGGGAGACGGAGGTTGCAGTGAGCCAAGGTCGCACCATTGTAGTCCAGCCTGCGCAACAAAAGTGAAACTCCACCTCAAAAAAACTTAAAAAATATAAATAAATAAATAAGCAAATAAATAAATAAATGCAGTATTCAGTATAGGTAAATTCATACAGACAGAATTGATATTGGTGAGTGTTGGAAGGTAGAAGGAGGGGGAATGGAGAACTGCTTAATGGTTACTGAGTTTCATTCTGGGGTGAAACAAAAATGTTTTGGAGCTAGATAGATACACAACTTGCAGAACAATGTACTAAATGCCACTCACTCACTGAATTGTTCCCTTAAAAGCAATCAATGTAATGTTATGTGAATTTTATCTCAATTAAAAATATAATGTAAATGAACTCTGTAAATTGAATACACTGATGCACCAAGAAAAAAAGAAGAAAAAAGAAAAGAAAGAAGTAATTCAAGCTAAGATATAGAAGCAGAAAAGCACCGGTAATATTCATGGTCTGGTGTATAGCCCGGCTTCAAAGAGTACAAAATAAATAACAAGGGATAATGGAAAATAAGCGTAACAAAATAATTCTACTGTGATTACGAGAATAGTCTTCGCCATAACATTGTACTAAAGCAATTGTAATGTTACTCATCATACAGGTGTTAAAATATGAAATGTTAAAATATGAAAGATACCTCATATTTTGTGGTACAAAAACTATTTTGCATTCTTTGTGGAAATACTGAATCAGTTTTAGGGCTCTGCAACTTAATGTGAACACAGACTAAAATTTGTTACAGAAACCATTTTAGTAAGTCCTCAAACACTGTAGACACAAGATATATATAAATATCCATATGCTCATTGTCTTTTTACTTTTAAAAAATCTAGAGAATGAGAAAATTCTCAAAGATGGAAACTAAAATAATCCTCAGATTTATATAAAAACACGTTTGCTTTTTAATTGAAATAACTAATGCAATTTAATAGTGGCTATGTTTTCTAATGAATATTTAATTTACTCTTTGAGAAATTACTTAGGATTACAAGTCATTACCAAATAATTGCATGTGGTATAGTGATTTGTGTCGTGTCATTACTGGTGAAAGAGACCAGTATTTCTAAAGTCAAATTCTAGCCTTTTGTAAAAAAAAAAAAAAAAAAAACTTTCTTTTTCATAATAAAAATCAATACTGTTGAAGCAAACTAAATATGGCCTGAGAAGGACTCTGTAGTTCTATATTTGAGTTCTTGTGGGTGAACTGCAACCTAACTTAATTGGTAGACAAGATAAAAAACGTAACTCAGGAGTATGCGCCTGTGAAAATCGCTGAGTCTTGGCCAGTCCTAGCAGCCATACTTCATACATGGCTGAGTGTTCAAACCGTGTTCAAATAAGGCAAACACGGAGCTATAAACACTGCAGCTGTTTCTGTACCTCACTTGCTATTTCTGTACCTCACTTTACTTTTTTAGTCTATTAATTTCTTCTGACCACAAGGCACCCCTGGAGTCTCTCTGAATCTGCTGTTAATCTGGTGACTGCCCAATTCACAAATTATTCATTGCTCAAATAAATCCTTTAAGTTGAATTTGGCTCAAGTTTTTAACAGTACTCATAAATAAAATCATTTTCAATTGCCTGGTGTTTGCTGACAAATCACTGATGGGATAGAAATATCATTTTCATTTAAAGACATTTCATTTCATATCGGTAATAGAGGAAGGGTCAAGCTGAAATTTATTTCATTTGGATTGAAATCATCAACAAAAGTAGTGCCCAGTTGGAGTAGGAGGCTAGATAGCTGATGACTGCCATTGCAGACATGACTTACCACATGTGTAGCATTTTCTTTTAAGATGAATCTCCTATGAAAATTGCCATTTTGCATTGAGTGCAATTGGAGGTGTCCCTTTCTTTTGCTGTAGTCTGTCTACCAAACAGTTGCCCTTGCCCTGAGGGTGCGGCACAGGGAACTCCAGCCCAGCAAGGGCCATTGCCTCAGTTGCTGCAATGGAACAAGCCATAGTGGAAATGTGGGTGGAACATCAGGCTCATTGCATTGCTCTACCCTGGGAGTCAAATGTCTGTGCTCAAACGTCAATATTCCTACCAATATGTTCTGAGGACCTGGGGCAAACTTCTTATCATGTGTTAGCTTCAATTTCCTCATTTGTAAAAAGCGGACAACTACAGCACTTGAGTTGTTGGGATTCAATGAAAACTGTAAGGCACTCAGCTCAATTCCTGGAAGAATGAAAAAATATTCAGCAGATAACAGCAGTTATGATTATTGTGAGTAATTATCACCTAAGCAAACTATCCATAAACAACAGTTTGCGTGTTTTTGCCTTACTGGGAAGAAAACAACTAAGTGAGGAAGAAATTCCTAGTTAAAAATATAAAGCAAAATGAGTACTTATATTATAAAGAAAACAATTGTACACCGGACATTTTACAATATCATTTTCAAGGTTAAATGCAGTATTTGGCATTTAACAGACTTTCTCAGTGGGAACTCAAATATTATTCTATTTTTAGGTACCTGGAAAAAAATAGAGGTTCAAGAAATATCTGTAGGATAAGTGAAAGAATTTAACAAACATCTATGAAATAAATTTTTTCAAAATAGCTATTTCATAGGTTAATGATAGCTAAACTAAGAATATTAAAAAAATTAAAAACTTTTTTTTGTGTTTCCCATGTGTTCATATTATCAGGATGTCTTAAAAGACTATTCCATTGAGTCAGAAGCAAGGCCTGATATGCACAAATTTGAGCTTACCAGCCAGATAAATATCTGTCCTGATAAAATATCTACAATTTTCTCTTGAGCTGTGTCTCAATGTAACAAAATAAAAAATCTTAAATTCCTTTTTGTATAATATAATATATCTGATGAATATAATTATAACATACTATGTGTATAATTATTTAATTAAAACAATTACAAAAGAAAAGCGCATGTGGTCCTTTAGGCTTATCAGCTTTTATCTCACAATCTTAACCTAAGGTGATATATCTATTGGTTGAAAATATCAACTGAGGTTTACGTCTCAAAATTTCATTTAGAGACTTTTGTTCTGGAAAAATACTCTGGACAGGTTCAAAATAACATGACCAACTCACTGATGTTACTGATGTTATTTAGATTTCTACAAGCAGCTTTGGTCAATCTCCTGTCACCCAGAGTAAAGAAATAATAACTTTGTAAGGAGTTGCTAGACGCCTGCGGTGGCAGCCCATGCATTTAATAAAAATGAATGATGGTGCAAGAGATTCTGAATCCCACATACTTGCTATAGCATGGTTAGAACAACAGTGCTGCTCTTTCTCCCCTTATCTCTGTAATCTGTCAAAAGCACATCTTATTTTTGAAGAAGAATTTTTATTGAGCACATATGTGCCAGGGCTGGCCTAAGGCACTTAAAATATCAACTCAAAATATATATTTAGAATAAGTCCAAAAACTTAGAGGTGATCTGAGGTAAAAGTTAAGCCAGGAGACCAATTTAATCAGTGGAAAACACCCAGGTTTTTAGTCCTTGAATTGTTCATCAGAAAATAGAGATAACAGAGAAGGCGAAACAGACTGAAGCTCCACCCTGAAATAGAAATGGCAGGAAGAGTGTTTAAGTGGCTCCAGGTAACAGTAACAAAGGAGCACTTATTATCCAGCACCTCGTGCAGCCTGTGGGCCGAGCATCTCACTTCAGCCCTTGGAAGCTGTTTCTCATCTGTATCAAGTCATGGTATATTATTTCATTGGGTGGTTTGGGGGGCATTGCCTGTCACAGGCACTTCCTTTGCTTCACTTTATATTCATTAGGAAACTTCATTTCCAAAGCTCTAGTAAAGTTGTAGATGACTTATTTAAGAGTGAGTTTCAACTTGCTGACTGTTGGTTGAAGTCCTGTATTGATGACCACACCAAATGAATCAGGAGCAGATGATTCATAATGACAAACTTGTGTGGTGACCCTTTCAGATAAATCTAGAAACACCAGTCACCCTATAGAATCACCAACAGAGTCACCAACTAGCCACCCTACAGAATCACGAACAGCATAGCTATTTCAAATGGGACCAATGGATACTTGGCATAAAGAAATTAACAAATTTAAAGGTCACATGTTTATGTTAGACCATATGGATACTACTAATTAAAATAATCCGGAACTTCAGAGTCTCAGCAAGAAACAGCATCCACTTGAAAATGGTTTAAATAGGCCGGGTGCGGTGGCTCAAGCCTGTAATCCCAGCACTTTGGGAGGCCGAGACGGGCGGATCACGAGGTCAGGAGATCGAGACCATCCTGGCTAACATGGTGAAACCCCGTCTCTACTAAAAAAAATACAAAAAACTAGCCGGGCGACATGGCGGGCGCCTGTAGTCCCAGCTGCTTGGGAGGCTGAGGCAGGAGAATGGCGTAAACCCAGGAGGCGGAGCTTGCAGTGAGCTGAGACCCTGCCACTGCACTCCAGCCTGGGCGGCAGAGCGAGACTCCGTCTCGAAAAAAAAAAAAAAAAAAAAAAAGAAAATGGTTTAAATAATGAAACCTAAATAAGAGACTATTAATAGAGCATGGTCAGGATTAAGAAAAACAACAATGATGTATGCTGGGATCTAAAGGAGCAACGGTTTGAGACTACAGCATGAAGGGAGCAGGGAGGAAACACCCTGACCTCTACTGCATTGTCCCTATAGCATCTCATCACTCTTTTTCAATTAGAAACAAGCTGCTAAGGATTGGAATGATGAGGAACATTGGGCAGAGCCTTGAAGATCACAGATCAGGGCAGTGGGATCAGAGAATGTGTTTGGGAGAGACCAGCAGAGACTAACCGGCAAAACTCATCCACTTATCCACCAGCATTCTTTCTTGTCTTTTGTTCAGGTGAAGAAATTCTCATGCTAAGCAGAAGGGAGTCAAAAAGTATCATTGGCCATTGTATATCACTATGTGATGTAAATTTCACACTTCTTTTTAGAGCTTAAATTAGGATGTTAGACTACATTTAGGTACCGGTAGAACATTGAAGGAGAAGTAGGAAGAAATGATTAAGATAAAATACCCATACCTGCCATGATTGGCCTCTATAAATGAATACTAGACCCCAGACCATGATTATGAGCATATCTTTCTCCTTCTGTCATTCATTGTATGTTCCCCTTTTCTTCTGCCTATACCTTGCCTAGAAAAGGTTGTATCTTTAATCTTAATGGATCTGAGTCCTCAGTGGTCTCATCTCTGTCAAGGTGCTGGCCTTTACTTTTGGACACAGGGGTACCACAGTATGCACTGGGGCAACTAGCTTCTACATCTAGTCCCTTTGGCCCAGATGGTTTCTTCTTAGCAAGTGGGACTGATTGTCGCCTTCTTCTCTGCTTGCCCTTCAGTGGCATATGGTGGCCAAAATGACCTAAAGACATGAGACATATCTCAGCTTCCAATTCCGTTAAGACTTTCTTGGTAGAAGTGTTTGTTTTCTTGGGAAGTAGGGCCTCCAAAATCATCCAAGGGAGAGACAAGAATCAGAAACTCCTTAAAGGCTGAAAGTTGAAACTGAGGAATACTCACTATTAAACCCTCCTCCATATCCCTGGCCCTGGATTCTTGCATTCTGGAGATGGGGGAAAACAGCACCATATTTTGGTTGTGAATTTAAAGCAAATGCAGCAACCAGTGAGTCCTTATTTCGATTTGAAGGATAGATGATGATAGACATGGAGATACATTACCAAGGTCTCCCTCAGGGACTGTTATCCCAAGGCTGAGAGGGTAACCAGCAGACAGTCTTCACTGGTCTGCCCCTTCAGGGATTGCCCAAGCTCTGAAGAGCTGCCTCCTCTAAGATCATTCCCTTCCTTTATGCCTCATATATCCAATGACTTACTGAGATGGGTTGTAAAGTTCTTGGTCCTTTGGCCCAGTGTGGAAAAACTCAGCCCTTTCCAGCTCCAGGGTGTCATGTAGTGTTCCTGAGGCTATCAGGTCTGAATAGCAGGTTGTCTCCTTTTCCTGTCCAATTATGCTTCCTTCCCTACTTTCTGCAGATGTCAATCCTAAGGACATTCAATGAGAAGTATACCAGACATTATGCTCCCTCTTAGAGTCTACTTCTTAGACAAACAACTGTCATATCCTATTTCTCAGATGATGCTGTCACTGTTGGTTCCATAATTCACATCGAGTTTATCAAGTCAGCAGCTTGTAATGGAATTTGCCAAAAAAAAAAAAAAAAAAATCAACTGGCAAGTCTCATATCACACTCCTTTCCCTGTAAAACAAATTCTTGAGTCAAAAGCAATATTTGTGGAACACCATCTTGGCAAGTAAAGAATTCTGAATGTCCACAGAGGACAATGCTGGCAGGAACATGTGGGCAAAGGAAGAAAAATTATATTTGAAAATCATTTCTTTCCTCATGAGAACATCACTGTCCCCTATGGGATGGAATTTGTCCGGTGTGTCCTACTACCCCGGGAGGCTGGCTGCCCCAATCTGTAATTTCCAGGGAGTTGCAACATGTCAGGGACTCCGTGCTGGCCTCTGCTATTAACACTCAGTGAAAGTGGCAGTCAGACCTGTTTTGGTGAGAGGAGGTCTGTTATGGAACCCCTGCATGTCCTCCACCCCTGCCTGGAATGATGAGTAAATCCATTGCATAAGTGCTGGGAAAAACAGGGAACAAAGCTTGTTGACATCCACAGCTCAGTTGTCTTTCCATCCTCATCTGTTCCACCTGATAAAAGAGCATCTGTCTTACCACAGCAGGCCTGCTGAGGGGTGGTCCCAGGATCATGGACATCCTCACACTCTTTGCTCAGTCTGAGCAACTCATCCATCTAGTCTCCCCGGACCTCCTTGTCCTTCATCTTCCAGTCTTTCTTTTTCTGGGTCCTTGATCAATGAGGCAAACCATATGTATGCCTATGCCCCTGCCTCACACCACTCTCAACACGCAGTGGACATTATTCTGTACTTTTGCAAATTTCCACTCTCCACTGTATTCCAAGGCACTCTCCTGAGTAGGACTCAAATGCATCACTTTCTGTTTTGTGATACGTTCACAACCAAGCTGATTGATCTGTGAACCAAACTTGGTTATGTCTTTATCCATCACTCCCACAACACACACACCAAGAGTCAGAGCCCTGGTGGGGAGTGAGAGATACAGGGCCTGGGACACTTGATTATACATCTTACTGTGTTCTGACTCTTCCCATTTCTCATCTAGGAGGTAGCTCACTTGTCTTTATATGGATTACTGTTGTGCCCAAATGATCTTATGACTTGATGGCTTTGATATAGCTCAGTTCATGATGGGTGATTTTGGCCACAAGATTATTTAGTGCCCCATGGTCAGGCATTTCATACCTATTAGGTCCAGTAGCATGTCAAAAATTGGTTTGTTTGTTTTTTTTAAATGTATCATTCTCTTCTGCATATACCCTACTTCAATACCCTACTTCAATACCCTAAAGTAAATGTTATAATTTTGCGTTTGGGCCCTACACAGGAGGCCATGTGAGATGATGAAATAATTAGAGTATAATATGGTTGGATTAACAGTCCATGTGTCCCAAATGGTAGGACTAGCTGTACAGTAGTCTGGATTTTTTACAGAGCCCTTTTCTTCTTTAAGTACTATTAAAAGTGGGTAATCCCTCCAAAGCGGGGGATCCTTTGGGTAATAAAGCTAATGCACCTGGTTCCCAGGAAGCTGACTCTAAGCTGGAGGTCTGCATGCATGAAATTTATTGGGGAGAATTCTTGGGATAACACTTCGAGAGGAGTGAAGAAAATGTGGTTAGACAGAGACAAACTGTTAAATTGTGATTTTAGTTGCAAAAAAACTTTCAGCAAATCTTTCAGGAAGTTCTTCATCTGGGATAGACTTTCAGGCTTAAATTGGAGAAACGGCTCCAGGCTTATATGTTTTTACGGAAGTATCCACTGTAAGCACACAGGGATCAAGGAGGCTCTGTTCAGTTAAAGGCAAATCCCCAAAGAAGAATCAGCTGAGAGCTGCCAAAGGCCAAGGGAATAAGTGTTTAATCCTGGAGGTGGAGTGGTGGAGACATTAGATTTGCCAGATTTACCAAATAAAGGTACAGGGTGCTCAGTTTAATATGAATTTCAGATTTTTGAAAAAGTATAAATATATAATATTTAAACTTTGGGACATATTTATGACTAAAAAACTATCTGTGTATATCTAAAACGTAAATCAAATTGGGTGACAAACAAAAAGTTTTTTATTTCATCTAGAATGGGCAGGCAACAGAATAAGATATTACTGGTCTAGCAAAATTTATTATTTTAATATGAACAATATGTAATAAATATCTGACATAGATTGAATTGTGTGCCCCCAAGATTCCTGTATTGAAGCCCTAACCCATAGGACCTCAGAATGGGACTGTATTGGAAACTGGAACTTTAAGGAGGCAATTAAGAGTTAATGAGATCCTAAGGGTGGGGTCTCCATCCAAGGTCCTTATAAGAAGAGGAAAGGACACCAGATATCACTCTCTGTCTCTCCAGGCATGAACAGAGAAAAGACCACATGTAGTGGAATCATTTGGCCATCTGCAAGCCAGAAAGAAGTGTCTGCCTCATTAGACACCCTGGCACCCTGATCCTGGACTTCCAGCCTCCAGAACCATAAGAAATACATTTCTATTGTTTAAGCCACTCAGTCTGTGGCATTCTATTTTGGCAGCTCAAGCAGGCTAATATAATACCCTTCCCCAATTAAGCAGTTAACTGTAAAACAAACTAGAAAGCAAACACAGTTTGCTAACTAAATATTTAATTAACACAATAGAAAATAAAGTCATTGATACCCCTGTCTTGGTCACTGTCACTAATATGGAAATTCAAGTATACATAATAGAAAAGACAAATGATCTTTTGTATTAATTGAATACTAAGGCAAGCAAAGAGTAAAACACTTATTATAGAAGGAAGAGTTCTAAACAAAATGTTTATTGAATTTGTTTCATAAGCCATTAAAGTTTTCAGAAAGAGCTGAATAAACAGCAGCAAAGCTTTAATAAATTGAAATTTTCCATCATAAAAAGCGAAAATTGGGATTCA
Organism: Trachypithecus francoisi; assembly: GCF_009764315.1. Classification (NCBI taxonomy): domain Eukaryota; kingdom Metazoa; phylum Chordata; class Mammalia; order Primates; family Cercopithecidae; genus Trachypithecus; species Trachypithecus francoisi. The sequence goes on from NW_022681472.1 coordinate 6,150,519, forward strand.
AACAGAGATGGTGGACAAAATCTGTCCTGACCATTTCTTTCAAGCTTGTTCATGCCAAGGAAATGTTTCTCATCCGAGTGTTTTCTTCTAACATAATTTGATTAAGTAATTTTAAAATACCATAATGGGGAGTTTAAAATTTTGTGACAAATTATATTTTATTTGCATTTATTGGAGTTTCCTAAAATAGTGTCTCTGAACATATTCTTAATGGTCCAAATTTTCAATATAAATTTTTCTTCCTGAGACTTTGCTGAAGTTGCACATCAGCTTAAGGAGATTTTGGACTGAGATGATGGGGTTTTTTAAATACTCAATCATGTCATCTGCAAACAGAGACAATTTGACTTCCTATCTTCCTGTTTGAATCCCCTTTATTTCTTTCTTTTGCCTGATTGCCCCGGCCAGAACTTCGAATACTACATTGAATAGGAGTGGTGAAAGAGGGTATCTTTGTCTTGTGCCAGTTTTCAAAGGGAATGCTTACAGTTTCTGCCCATTCAATATGATATTGGCTGTGGGTTTGTCATAAACAGCTCTTATTATTTTGAGATATGTTCCATCTATACTTAGTTTATTGAGAGCTTTTAGCATGAAGGAGTGTTAAACTTTATTGAAGGCCTTTTCCGCATCTATTGAGATAATCATGTGGTTTTTGTCATCGGTTCTGTTTATGTGATGGATTACATTTATTGATTTGCATATGTTGAACCAGTCTTGCATCCCAGAGATAAAGCGAACTTGATCGTGGTGGATAAGCTTTTTGATGTGCTGCTGGATTCGGTTTGCCAGTAGTTAACTGAAGATTTTCACATTGATGTTCATCAGGACTATTGGCCTGAAATTTTCTTTTTTTGTTGTGCCTCTGCCAGGTTTTGGTATCAGAGTGGTGCTGGCCTTATAAAATGAGTTAGGGATGACTCCCTCTTTTTCTATTGTTTGGAATAGTTTCGGAAATAATGGTACTAGATCCTCTTTGTATGTCTGGTAGCTTTCAGCTGTGAATCCGTCTGGTCCTGGACTTTTTTTGATTGGTAGGTTATTAATTACTACCTCAATTACAAAACTTGTTATTGGTCTATTCAGGAATTTGACTTCTTCCTGGTTTAGACTTGGGAGGGTGTATGTGTCCAGGAATGTATCCATTTATTCTAGATTTTCTAGTGTATTTGCATAGGGGTGTTCATGTTATTCTCTGATGGTAGTTTGTATTTCAGTGGGATCAGTGGTGATATCGTCTATATCATGTTTTATTGAGTCTATTTGATTCTTCTCTCTTTTCTTCTTCATTAGTCTAGCTAGTGGTCTATCTATTTTGTTGATCTTTTAAAAAAACCAGCTCCTGGATTCATTGATATTTTAAAGAGTTTTTCATGTCTCCATCTCCTTCAGTTCTGCTCTGATCTTAGTTATTCCTTGTCTTTGGCTGGTTTCTGAATTTGTTTGCTGTTGCTTCTCTAGTTCTTTTAACTTTGATGTTAGGGTGTCAATTTTAGATATTTCCTCCTTTCTCTTGTGGGCATTTAGTGCTATAAATTTCCCTCTACACACTGCTTTAAATATGTCCCAGAGATTCTGGTATGTTCTGCCTTCACTCTAATTGGTTTCAAAGAACATCTTCATTTCTGCCCTCATTTTGTTATTTACCCAGTAGTCATTCAGGAGTAGGTTTTTCAGTTTCCATGTAGTTTTGCAGTTTTGAGTGAGTTTCTTAATCCTGAGTTCTAATTTGATTGCACTGTGGTCTGAGAGACAGTTTGTTATGATTTTCATTCTTTTGCATTTGCTGAGGAGTGTTTTACTTTCAATTATGTGGCCAATTTTAGAATAAGTGTGATGAGGTGCTGACAAGCATTCCTATATACCAATAACAGACAAACAGAACCAAATCATGAGGGAACTCCCTTTCACAATTGCTACTAAGAGAATAAAATACCTAGGAATATAACTACAAGGGATTTGTAGTTCTTCAAGGAGAACTACAAACCACTGCTCAAGGAAATAAGAGAGGGCAAAAACAAATGGAAAAACATTCCATGCTCATGGATAGGAAGAATCAGTATCATGAAAATGGCCATACTGCCCACAGTAATTTATAGATTCAATGCCATCCCCATCAAACTACCAGAGACTTTCTTCACAGAATTGGAAGAAACTACTTTAAACTTCATATGGAACCAAAAAAAGGGCCAAGACAATCCAAGTCAAAGTAACAAAGCTAGAGGCATCACACTACCTGACTTCAAATGATACTACAAGGCTACAGTAACAAAGCAGCCTGGTACTGGTACCAAAACAGATATATAGACCAGTGGAACAGAACAGAGGCCTCAGAAATAACACCACATGTCTGCAACATCTGATCTTTCAAAAACCTGTTACAAACAACCATTGGGGAAAAGATTCCCTGTTTAATAAATGGTGTTGGGAAGCTGGCTAGCCATATGCAGAAAACTGAAACTGGACCCTTTCCTTACAACTTACACCTTATACAAAAATCCACTCAAGATGGATTAAAGACTTAAACTTAAAACCTAAAGCCATGAAATTCCCAGAAGAAAATCTGGGCAATACCATTCAGGACATAAGCATGGGCAAAGACTTCACGAATAAAGCACCAAAAGCAATGGTAATAAAAGCCAGAATCAACAAATGAGATCTCATTAAACTAAAAAGCTTCTGCACAGCAAAAGAAACTATCATCAGAGTGAATAGGCAGCCTACAGAATAGGAGAAAATTTTTGCAAGCTATCCATCTGAGAAAGGGCTAATATCCAGAATCTACAAAGAACTTAAACAAATTTACGAGAAAAACAAACAACCCAATCAATAAGTGGATGAAGGATATGAACAAACACTTCTCAAAAGAAGACATTTATGCAGCCAACAAACATGAAAAAAAGCTAATCTGCACTGGTCATTAGAGAAATGCAAATCAAAACCGCAATGAAATACCATCTCATGCCAGTTAGAATGGTGACCATTAAAAGTCAGGAAACAACAGATGCTGGAGAGGATGTGTAGAAATAGGAATGCTTTTACACTGTTGGTGGGAATGTAAATCAGTTCAACCATTGTGGAAGACGGTGAGGCAATTCCTCAAGGATCTAGAACTAGTAATACCATTTGACCCAACAATCCCGTTACTGGGTACATACTCAAAGGATTATAAATCATTCTACTATAAAGACACCTGCACATGTATGTTTATTGTGGCACTATTCACAATAGCAAAGACTTGGAACCAACCCAAAAGTCCATCAGTAATAGACTGGATTAAGAAAATGTGGCACATATTCACCATGCAATGCTATGCAACCATAAAAAAGGATGAGTTTATATCCTTTGCAGGGACATGGATGAAGCTGGAAACCATCATTCTCAGCAAACTAACACAAGAACAGAAAACCAAATACCACATTCTCACTCATAAATGGGAGTTGAACCAAGAGAACACATGGACACAGGGAGGGGAACATCACACCCTGTGGCCTGTCTGAGGGTAGGGGCCTGGGGAAGATATAGCATTAGGAGAACTACCTAACGTAGATGACGGGTTGATGGGTGCAGCAAACCACCATGGCACATGTATAACTATGTAACAAAACTGCATGTTCTGCACATGTACCCCAAAACTTAAAACATAATAATACTTAAAACATTTATTTTTTTTTAATTTCCCCTTTATTTTGGTTACTAATCTCTGTGCGTGTGTGTGTGTGTGTGTGTTTACCTGTTCTAGGTCATTTCAACAACAATTTCTTTCTTGAACACTGCCATGCAGCATGCGCATTTGTATTCCTGCTGTGATTGGATTGGTGCCCAGTGATCACCTAACTCTACAATGTTTTATTTTAATGTTATGTCCCTTAAGTGGAAGTAGAGGACTCTCAGGATTCTAAAGAGGGGTATCCAGTACTTCTCAATCAACACTGAAGATTTCTACTTGTCTTTGGCAAAACATTCTCACGATCTCTGTTAGCTTCCTCAATTGTAGACACAAATTTATGGAAAAGATTATTGGTCCAATGGACATCGTGATGTCTGCTTCCAGGAATTTTAAAAAGCATATTAAGATACTAATTTAGTCTGGTATCCCCATCTTTACAGCAGTGAATAAATGACTTTTATAACCTTCATATAATTTTTCAGAAAGATTATTGTGCATCTTAACAGAACATCATGCATTAATACTTAATGCACTTTGAAATACAAAAGACTTAAAAAGAGCTACAGAAGAGGAATATAATCCTTAGGAAAGAGTAAAACCAAGACAAAGAAGATTAAAGGAGGCACATTCAGCTGAATAACAATTCGCACTGAAGTATCTATCATTAACTGCAGATGGTTAAGGTGAGTTTAGTATGGGCTGCAATAGAAACCAGAATGAGTTAAATTAGTCCTACGTACTTCCAACTGGAAGAATTCAAATTTTGCAGTCATTGAAAACCAGAAGCTAAAAAATGTAAATAGATACTTTTGTAATCAATTATAATTACTTAATTATGAAAATTATATACGTTCAAAAAACAAACAGAAACTCTACATAAGCATATTGAGATGAAATTGTAGTCACTGTGAATAAATGATGATTAAAGAGGTCTCAGAGAAAACAAATTGGCGTTGGTAGAAAGGCTTTTATTTGTCTTTGTGGGGCAAAGCCAATGGGAACAGTAATACAGAAAAGTGAAAAACCATCATGAATCTGCCATGGGTCTGACTACCTGATCTGTGGCTATGAGCCTTTAGAGATCAGGGAACAGCAGACTGCGGCATAATTTCTCATCAGTGTCCCTCAGGTTAGATGCTGTTCCTCTCTCTTCCTCGTTGGAACATTCAGTAATGTTAAGGGATGACAAAATCTTTAAAAGTGACTTTCACCTCTTATGTTTTCTGCCACTACTCACCCTTTTTACCTAAGAAGAGTTCCAAGATACGGCTATGCCTTTAAAACTTCACAGAAAATGTTGCTGCCTTTAACTTATAAATACACCTGCAAAACAGTGTAGAAAGGTGTAGTGAGCGTATTTCCTTGTAGGGAAGATCAAATCACACTCTTCTATGAAAGCTTCTTGATAAATTAATGTGGACATCACACCAGCCATCACAGAAGAAATTAGGAGTAAGTGAAAATTCATAACCATCTAATGATATGACCTATTCATTGGCATATGAAGTATGACTGCAATTTTCAGCTAAAGTTATCACCTTTGTAATCTCTTGAGTATCTACATTAATGAAGAGAAGAGGATAGTGTTTAATAGTTAATAATATAAATATATATTTGGTTTTAGGATGACTGTTCACTTTAGCCATCCTTTTGCTTTGGAAAAGAATCTTTTTTGAAGTAAGGTGGGAGGGTCCTAGTTCAATATGACTTTTAAAAGGAGGAAATTTTGGCACAGAGACAGACACACAGGAGGGAAGATTATGTGAAGATACACAAGGAGAAAGTTATGTGAAGACTGGAGTGATGCTACCAAAAGCCAAGAAACAATTGTGGCTACCAGAAGCTGGAACAGGGAAGCAAGATTCTTCCTCTAAGATATCTGAGGGAGCATGGCTCTGTCAACACCTTGATTTCAGACTTCTGAACTCAAGAACTGTGAGACAAAATGTTTATGTTGTTTTAAAAAATCTGTTTTTTGGTACTTTGTTATGACAGTTTTAGAGAACTAATAAGCCTCTTAATACTTTTCATGATGGAAAACCTGATGTTGCCTGAGTGTCTGTGGCCTACAACCAGCTGCTATAATAAACCATCGTGGGCTGTGCTCTTGGCACCCATCTTTCTGTTCTCGGGATGATTCAGCATCTCCAACAAACACATGCAGGATGCTGTTTCTAAAGGGCAGTTCACTGTCCCCTTTAAACCGGAATGTAAGAGATTTCTAGCCCTTTCTGAGTGAGTGCATCAAACCTCACAAATCGAGCTTACTAGTGGTCCAAAACTGATGTCATTTTCTTTGTCAATTGTAAATGTAACACATATTACAAAAAGGCCTGATGGTTCCCTAGACAAACTCCCAAACTTACATTTGGGTCTCTATATGTAGATTTGCAAAATGCTAATTTTACAAATGAACTTTGGAAAGTATTTCACAAAATCAAGGCAATGGGAGTTCACCTTATAGCACTCCCCTCACCATTTTTATGTATGCTTTCTCCCAGGCCTTTTTGTTGACAGGCATGAAGAACACTTGCACTTCAGCAGCACTGAGAGTTCTAGTGGAGTAGACTGTGGAAGAGCTGGAAGAATGGTGCACACATTTGTCCCTCTCACCACTTATCCTTCCAGCGTCCAGCAGTACAGTCCATAGCCCACTAGAAAAGGACAGATCCTGGCTACACAGGAAATGCTGCGTTTTACATGGACATTGCGCGTGCAGGCCTGTCTCTAAGCCCTTTCTCTAACCCACCTCATGCTGTCACTCTAACCCCTGAGGAATATGTAGGGTTTTCATTGCCAATGAATTTGTTGGTGGAAAATTATCTAATGGAGTATAGAACACCTTGAAAGTGGGTAAAGTTTAAAAGTGAGTAGAGGATAGCAACCACGCATGGCTTTGTTACTGTACAAGAAAGGCTGTTGAAGATTCAAAGACTCTTCAAACAATTTCTCCATGAAGTAGGAGATATATTATTTTAATCATCATGTTTACTGTAAGGTAGCATTTAGTACAGTCTTCAGTAAGTACTTGGAAGTTGTAATTGTAAGCATGCTTAGATCTATCATATCCTAGGCTGCTAGGCAGTAAGAAAAACAGCAATGTTCAGTTTGCTGTGCCCAGACTTGGCCTAGGTCCTCTCCCCACATTCTCTCTAAACCTCACAAGGAGGCACTACAAGGAAGATGCCATCAAATTCAGGAACTCTCCTTTAGGAATCAGATAGGGAAAATGACAATTGGAAAGATGGAGCTATTTGATTCTCATTGTGTATCTTGTGAATGACAGAGTGAGAATTAAAAACAAGCCTCATCTTTGCCAAAAAACATGCTTTTGTTTGTTTTTACTTCATTAACTTGTCATAGCGAAAAAAAAGGACTTTAAAAATTAGACTTAGAATCAAGTTTCTTATTTAGTTATATGACTTTGAAACATGCCGTACCTATCACAATGTCCCTCATATAGAAGATGCTCTAAACATAATTGCTCAATGTGTTTATCTGAGTTTCAGTTTCACTGACATCAAAATGGACCCACAATACTTATTTTAGTGGCTTATTTATCAAGATTCTGTAAGATAGATAAAAAAGCCCGATGTATTTTGCTTTCAATAAATGTCAGTTTTCACTCCTTTTCTTCTTCTTTCTCTCTAATATTTATTTATTTAAACAAGAAATAATCAGAAGCTTTCAACATCAGTGTGCGTTAATATTGTATAACTTTCATATCATGAGATAACTTGAACAAAAGAATCTGCCTTATTGTGTATGTCATGTTCTGTCAAAGCAAATGAGCCTGAAAAACTGTTTCCTTATACAAGGTAACAGAGATACATGTGGAAATTACAGACCGTAACTAACAATATATCATGCAAAATGTATAGTCAAAAGGAAACATCAGTATAAATAAAACTTCTTAATGTAAGACAGATGACTTTTTTATTTTCAATAAATGAGAAAATTTCAGATAACCTGAGCAGACAAACAGCATGCATGAAATTATTTTGCATCTTAATAAGATCAGTTTTTTGTTTTTTGTTTTTGTTTTTTTTGAGGCAGAGTCTCGCTCTGTCGCCCGGACTGGAGTGCAGTGGCCAGATCTCAGCTCACTGCAAGCTCCACCTCCCGGGTTTACGCCATTCTCCTGCCTCAGCCTCCCGACTAGCTGGGACTACAGGCGCCCGCCACCTCGCCCGGCTAGTTTTTGTATTTTTAGTAGAGACGGGGTTTCACCGTGTTAGCCAGGATGGTCTCGATCTCCTGACCTCGTGATCCACCCGTCTCGGCCTCCCAAAGTGCTGGGATTACAGGCTTGAGCCACCGCACCCGGCCAAGATCAGTTTTTAAAAGAAGTTACTATGCTGAAACAAGCAGATGACACATTGAGTTCAGTGGAGTTGCCTAAATAAATTACTCCAAGTTCCAGCCTGGGATGATGGAGGAGCACACTCACACTCATTCTGCCCCTGATTACGAAAATATTTTTTCTTGTCATAATAATCCATGGTAAGATTGTCTGTCCACTTCATTTCACCTCTTGATTGTAACATGGATTTTATCCCATTTCCCAGTGACCTTCTGTGAACGTCATGCAAGTTCATGATGATTTTATTCATTGTGGTATACACATGACTTGAAGAGTAATTGGAGAACTTGTTTTATTTTCCTTGGGAAACTAAATAAAAGCAACTATAACAAATCAGTCTTAAAAATATATATTTGAAAGGATAGACTTACATTGAAAGGAACTTATAAAGTTTAATAGAAGAAAAATCTACTAAAATTTAAGATTAGTGATTGTAGACAATTACCTTTTACTGTTATGAGAGTATTTTTGTATAATCCAAAGCATAGATGGCTTTGCTCTTGAAAAAATAACAATTCGTGTATTGATACAATTTTCCGTTTTGCAGCTAAAATGAAATCTAACATATGGCCAAGGAAAATGTGCAAGGTACTAATTGGATTTGACAAAATAAGTTCATTGGTGAACTCAGTAAAAGCAGAGAGGGAGGCTATTGATTTTCATGGATTATGATGGTGGTTCCAAAAAAGTGAAAATAATTAAATCTATCAAAACAAGTCAAGGAATATTTGCAGAGGAAGGGACTTAACCTAGTTCAACAGACATGAGACCCTTTTCTTCCTGACCCTTCATGGTTTCCTGAGTGGTAACCATGCGGCCTAAAAGAGCAAGTTCACTATGTGGTCACAGAACTCCCCAGCAGAGGTAGATTAAGACCTTTAGATATTGAAAATATTTTGACAATTCTATATGTAATTTAAAATAATGCTACTTATTTTATGGTAATGACTAACATTGTCTTTTTAAACATATTGCATTAACAAACTGTAAATGTTCTAGGCTGGGTGTGGTGGCTCATGCCTGCAATCCCAGAACTTTAGGAGTCCACAGTGGGCTGATCACCTGAAATCAGGAGTTTGAGACCAGCCTGGCTAACATGCCGAAACCCATCTCTACTAAAAATACAAAAATTAGCTGGGCATTGTGGCAGGTGCCTGTAGTCCCAGCTACTCGTGAGACTGAGGCAGGGGAATCACTTGAACCTGGGAGGTGGAGGTTGCAGTGAGCCAAGATTGCACCACTGAACTCCAGCCTGGGCGACAGAGCGAGACTCCATCTCAAAACAAACAAACAAATAAACAAACAAAAATTGTTGCTGTTTTCCTAGGTACATATATGCTCAATATGCTTATTGGGTGACCCAGTTTTGCTCCCTGTAAAAGATACATGATATTATGTACCTGTACCTGAGAGAGAAGGGTATAAGTTGTGGGTATATTTTTTAACTAATGGATTCACCTATTATGTCGAGGAAAGAGAGAAAATATAATATAATCTATTATTTTCACAAGTGGCCAACTTTTAAGAATTAGCTACTTCTTTTCGAATAATTTCATGAAAGATCTATATTAATACTGAAGGCGAGGATTTGAAACTCATTAAGAAATAGTACAATTCTCTATTGACTGTTTCTGCTAAGTGGCTACTAAATAACATGACTAATAATTGTTTATAAAGCTGCTTTCTATCCTGTTTTAGTTCTGATTATACAATATACAAAATGAAGAAAAAGGTATAAATTATTTTTAAAATTATCTCTCTTTAATACACACATTCTATAAATCTCCAGTTTTGTTCTGCAAAACTGCTGGTTCTAACTTTATGAAAATCCTGTTCAGCACTTCAGAAAAAAATAGGCCACTGATTTTGAGTTTAGTTGCCTCTGAAGTCAAATTACATAAGGGGGAAATTTTGAGCTACAAAAGTCTATAGGGCTACAAAGTATTTTGAAGGTTGTTCTATTTTTCTTTTCCTATGCTCCACAGACATGCTTCCTCACAGCTATAGCACGAGCCTTACAAGGCAAAATCTATCCCAGACATAACTGTTGTGAAGTGATTACAGAACAACACAGGGGAAATCAGAGCAGCTTCCTATTCACTTCCAAGCTGTATATAATGTCAACCTCAGCAGCCTCTAGTTAATGTTCCTATAGTCTCTACTTAGTGCTTAGTTAATGGGAGCTAACCTCCAATCCAAGTCCACTGGTGTGTAGCCCAATAAATCAATCTTCAGTCTTGCTGTTTACGGCTTGAGTTAATTTGAGTTGCCAGGAGGGTTCTAGGGCATTTAGAGCTACCTCTGCATCTCCAGGTGTCTCGGCAACAAAGAATATAAAAAAGAGCCTCGATCAAGAGGGTGATACACATTTATCACAGACCTTTCTCACTTACTGACTCCTTTCACAAAATTAAGCCTTTCACTAGGACTATAGGTGCATTAATAGGGCTGACTGTGTTCTTAGACCACTATCTTTGCTTTTAAATAATAGTAAATACTGGCCAGGCACGGTGGCTCACACCTGTAACCCCAGTGCTTTGGGAGGCCAAGGTGGGCGGATCACGAGGTCAGGAGATCAAGACCATCCTGGCTAACACGGTGAAACCCCATCTCTACTAAAAATACAAAAAAATTAGCTTAGCTGGTTGTGGTAGTAGTCCCAGCGAGTAGTAGTCCCAGATACTCGGGAGGCTGAGGCAGGAGAATGGCATGAACCCGGGAGGCAGAGCTTGCAGTGAGCTGAGATCGTGCCACTGCACTCCAGCCTGGGCAGCAGAGTGAGACTCCTTCTCAAAAAATAATAATAACAAATAACAAAAAATGTCAGGAAATCTATGGTTTTTTAAAATCACGTATTGAAATGGATCTCTGATAAATTAGTTCACCTCAGTGCTCAACTATGATTCACTTGGTAATTTTGGAAAACAGGGATATTATTTTAATTACCCCACAAATGGAAGTCCATAACCACAGAAATGAGACTAACCGAACGTTCATTACCTGAGAATATAACAATATCCATTAACCATGAGAATGAGCAGAACATGAACTAAATCACACTCACAATGGAGACTCAAGGAAAAATGGACCAGAGATCCAAGGTAAAACATGCTGTTAAGCCTCATAAGGATTGTTTTTGTGTCCTGGAGTCAAAGCTAGCAGTAAATGATTCTATAACTGCCTAAAGTAGTATTTTTTAAGTCGTATTTTGTATATCATTACAAAGAATGAAAATTAACTGCTGAAAAATAAATCTGTCTCGAATAGAACATTAAGAAATATCTCCTGGCAAAGAGAATCCTTAACTTCACTATTAGTCTTTAATTTGCCTTGCAAAGCCACATCATGTAGCTCAAGGTAAGTGAAATATAAAGTGAAGTGACTTGTCTAAATAAAATAAAAACAAATTTGATTCTTTTCTACAAAATCATGGTAATAGCTTTTCTTGCTTTTTATGTATAGTGTTTTTTGAAGTGATACCAGCATTGAAAACTATAAAGCCAGAAGTTGTAACTCACCTGAAATCAACAATGACATCCTATTCCGTTAGAATACTTAGTAGGAGAGTTTGCTGCTGGATTGGATACTGGAAATTTTGTAACTGATAAAGAATAAAGGATAATTATTTTAGATAGGGTTCTATTTCTTTAAGAAAAAGTCAAGTAAAATGTCTATGTTGTTAAAAGATTTTCTATGTCCAGATAATTAGTTTATTAATGCGATTTCACTTCTTCCTCTTCTTTGTCAATGCATCCATAGTGGATCACCCAGCCTGAACCTAAAGTAAATTCAAATATTCCTGACAAGGCCAGGCGCAGTGGCTCACCCCCGTAATCCAAGCACTTTGGGAGGCCGAGGCAGGTGGATCACGAGATCAGGAGATTGAGACCACCCTGGCTAACACAGTGAAACCCCGTCTCTACTAAAAATACAAAAAATTAGCCAGGAGTGGTGGCGGGTAGTCCCAGCTACTCGGAAAGCTGATTGAGGAGAATCGTTTGAACCTGGGAGGCAGAGGTTGCGGTGAGCCGAGATCGCGCTGCCGCACTGCAGCCTGGGCAACACAGCGCGACTCTGTCTCAAAAAAAAAAAAAAAAAAGGAAAGTTTCTGATAAGCTTAGGTAGAAAACCTCTCCTTTAAACTTATTTTCAAAGGAGCCGAAAATCTTCTTGGAAGAGAGTTATAATAAAGGAAAAACAAATAAGAAACAGCAAACTTGAATCAGTGAGTGTTTCCTTCTAGGAGAGGAAGGGTGGTCCCGGACACGGTGTCCACTGTCGCTATTTGCTCAGTGCCCAGGGTTCACCCCAGTCCTGCCTGAGTGAGAGGACTGTAAATAAAAATGAAAGATCAATTTCATAAAACTCAGGGTGACACTGAGATTTAAGGAGCACCACTAAGTTTCCTCTCCGTCAATGTGTAACATAAAAGGAGGAAAGTTTCCTTGCAAATATTCAGCAGGACACTTTACAATTTTTGCCATCTTGAGGTTTCTCCCACTTTTGGAAGAGCGGGAAGAGGTGATGGAGGTATACAGAGGTGGTGGTGCTCAGGTTACCTGGTAGGAAACATCTCTCCTCAGCAGATGGCCAGTGAGAAATGACAGGGGAGATTTCCTGAACTTCTATAAAGCACACCATTAAAAATACTCTAGAGATACTTGAATACCACTTTCTTTAAGGATACAGGTGCAGAGAACTGGTAGAATGAATATTTTTATATTTATTGGAATCATGTTAGTAAAAAAGAAAAAGCTACTGAGATCCAAGAAAGTAAGGCTGTGCTTCAGTTCTTTAGAATATCAAACTCCTTCCACCCTTATTTTTTTGGAAGACTGGTATCATTTCATTTATATTCTTGCCAGTTTCTCTTCTAATAATACAGGTGGATTTTAAAACTTTTAACTTTTCTTTCCAATGCCATAGGTATCTGTGAATTCTTAAGAGCAGTATTATATGTAAGTGGGTCTTCTAAGCAGAAAGATTATTTATTGATTTTTTTATTTGTTTGATAACCTTTTTTATTTTATTGATAATCTTTATTTATTATGATAGCTGGGACAGCCTCAGGAGGGTTAAGTGAGGAAGTATTGTGGACCTCAGGGACTGGGCACACAGTGATAGTGGGAGTCGGCCTGTCTCCCACACTCCCCTCTTCTGATTCTCAGCTCTGTTCTCTGCGTGTTGGTTCTCCCCATGGCAGGGAAGTTGGTTCCCAAGACCCAAACTTACGCTTACACTCTAGCATTCAAGCAGACAAGTGGACAGCTGTCCATCTCCAGTTAAAAATATTGCAGAGAAGAGTGCAGATTGTCCAGGTCACCTTCTCATACTGAGCATATGATGAAATGTTCTGGCTATTTTCCATTTTGCATAAAAGTGAATGCTCAACAATTTCAAGTTCCTCTTCATGAATATACTTCTTATGCAGACTCAAATAAATATGAGATATCATTTGAAAAAAAGATGAGGCCTTGGTCAATATAATAATTTTCTCTTTGTTTTACTGTTATCTTTAAGTAACAGCAATAAACAATGTTTTAGAAGTAATTTGCATATATAAATGTTTTAAAAGTAATTTTAAAACATTAAACAATTTTAAACAATGTTTTAAAAGTAATTTGCATATATAAAAAATTACATATTCAAAACATTTCTTCAATTCTTCAGTTTAAGTTAATAACTCTTCTCCCCAACTATGTAGAGTTGGAAAAACCCCATCTACTGATTAACAAAACCTTCTTCGGCTATATCTTCTTCAAGAAATTTGATCTTTCTAGGTAGTAATAGCATCACTATACCTTGCATCTAAAGCCAACTTGCTAATATTGGCTATTGCATTTGGTGAGGTAAGTCGTCAGTATATCTGATTCTAAAACCACTTAAAATAATAGCAATGCTACAAACTTCTTAACAGTGGCAGAAATTAGATGACAAATCTGAATTTTTAGTATTTACTGAATTTGTGTGATTACATGAAAGAAAATGAATTTAAAGATGTATTTTGTGATTCAGTAAAAATGTCAAGCTTTCTGTCAAGCAGAAACTTCCACTTCCATCAAGAGAATCTAAATTGATATTAATACAATGAATTTTGCACTACAAGGTCATAACCTGTCTTCAGACTAAGTGTTGAAAAAGTAAATAAGATGTATTATAGCTGATGTGCTGTGAGTTGACTCAACTTAAAGACTTAAAAATGTGGTAATCAGTGTCTGTTGTTATACTTTATTATGATATGTAATGTGTGAAAAATCATAGCTTATTTTCACAGATAAGTGTCTCATATTAACACCTTGAAAGTTTATCAATAAGATCCTGGAACAGCAGAAATAAAATAAGCCCATTCACAGAAAACAAACATATATTTAGAAATGTTCAGCAGCATTTACTTAGAGATTAAAACTTGAAAAGTGTTTTCGTATTCATTACTACATTTGGTTCTTATAGCCTTGTAATTATTATTATTTGAACAAGACAATTATGATTGAGAAATATTTCATAATAAAAACTAACTTATGTTGACCTAAAATTCAGAATTTTTCTATGTAAAATGATTTCTAATATATGGGAAACTAATTGGTCAAAACTCATAAAGCCAATCCTGTTATGATCACAGTTTATTCTGGGATCAACTTCTAGCAAGCTGCAGTCATCACCAGTTTTCTGCCAACTACAGTGATACCCTTTCCTGTTTACAGTGCATTTCTGTGAGGCTTTATTTTTCAAGGAGCAAAAGCATGAAACCTTTTCACCCACATGAAGCAATACTGCACACACCAACATTAACATCTGAACTTTTTCAGGTGACAGCTCATGGCAGAAAATGTTGAGCTTTTACAGATGTTCATCTTTTTTTTTTTCCCCCAACCAACTTAGCTTATCAAATTTTCTTGAACTATCCAGTTAGAAATATGAGGAGGATTGTCAGTTCCTCTCTGACAAGGCCATATGTTTCACAAATCAAATTTTTACACCTCTCTTTGCTATTTAGTGATGACATTTGTAGTTTAAGTGCTTTCACTAAAGCCTTTTTTGCCACATTTATATCTCTCTTTCAAATTCTTTAAAATATAATTATGCTCTTCACAGTGTTTAAGCCTTAAAACGGTATAGAATACTTTAAGTGAACTCTTCTCTTAGAATAGAGGGGTCATGCTTAGATGTTAAGTATCAGGCACTTTTGGCATCTTTTATGTGAAGAGCTAAAGATATCCTCTCACCAACATCAAGGAAAAAGCATCCCCCTTTTTAGCAGCATTACTGTGCATGTATGATTATTTGATTCATTTCTACTACAAGAACATGTTCTGAGAAATTATTTGATATGAGGTCATAACCCACAGATCTGACTTAGCAGATAAGAGAACAAATGAAAAAATGTACTAATGTTGAAGATGCCAAGTTTTGCTTGACAATATCAAACAGCATCAGTTTCAGTGATTTCAGTCAAGGAGAAGATGACTTTGATAGAAATACCAAGTTTTAGCAACTCCAATGTGTTAATTGAATTTGATGTCTTTAAGTAAGCCATGCTATCAAAAAGCATTCTTTATACAGTTTCTGAAATGCTTAGCTGTTCAACCAAATGAGCAGTAGAGTCCTGAATAACTGTGATAAAAGTTCTTGGCAAAAACATTGAGCACATAAATGCTGTAAGAAAATAAATATTCCACTTATTATAAGTTAAAGACAATTTTTTCTTACAGAGGTACTGATATCTGGATTTCCTTCTATAGTGCTACTGTGTCATTTAACTATGTACTTTTTTTTTGCTTACATGAATGTTTATACCTACATGTGATATCTGTTCAAGTTCTACACAGAAATATTAATGTATTATATTTATTAGGTTTGTTATGTTAACATCATTTAATAAATCCTTTTCTATTTAAGCTAGAAAGGAAGAATGTTTTGGTTTACAACTAAAAAGCTGACCAATACAGTAACAGGTATTAGAAATCAGAATTTAATATCTGGTCTAGTTGATTGGAAGCCTGTGAGGATTAGCATTAAATTATAAAATATTTGATAGCTCTGAATACCAGCAGGGAGCAGTTACCTAGAATGAGGTATCAAAGATAAGGCTTGGTTTCAACTGTGTGAGTATTGACCCTGTTAGTATGGGCATAGGATATGCTAGAAATGGGGAGTGAGCTGGTCACTTTTATGTGCACTACAGAACTTAGCAATTTAATATGAAAAGGTCTAATTTTAATTTCTTGGGTCAAATTATGGTCAGGGAATGAGCAAGTTTTCATAACTGACAAAAAAGTTTCTAATCTAAAAAATACAAAAAACTAGCTGGGCGAGGTGGCGGGCGCCTGTAGTCCTAGCTACTCTGGAGGCTGAGGCAGGAGAATGGTGTAAACCTAGGAGGCGGAGCTTGCAGTGAGCTGAGATCCGGCCACTGCACTCCAGCCTGGGCGACAGAGCCAGACTCCGTTTAAAAAAAAAAAAAAAAAAAAAGTTTCTAATCTTTGGTGGTATGTGGATCAGGGCAAAGAAAGAAAATCAGTCAGAGTTAGATCCTAAATATTACTGTGTATATGTGAATGGTTGTTTTGTCTCTTATGTGAAATTTCCTATGTAAAATTTAAGACATAGTGGGACAAGCTGAGCCTCTGACAAGTGAAGGATTGATGTTGGAGAGATTTAGGTGCCTTTTAGGCCTCTCTTTTTGGCCTTTTAGACCAAACACACTGCATCTCCATGCCAGGTGTGGAATCTGCTCCTTTCTCATCTGCCTAGACCCTGTGAGGACCTTACCTAAGGTTTTGGTGAGCAGAAGTGTGTTAATGTTCCTTAAGAATTACTGTAAAATGTTGAAAGACCCTAGGCCTCAATCTGTGTCAGATCACAGTATGCCTCAAGGATCCTATTTCAGGGCCAACCTGGTAAGAAAAGGTGTATACATCAAACTAACTGTATTTTTGTGTTAATATAAGAAAAAAAAAACTTAGTAAGTGAAAATGGGCATTGATGATGCTAACTTGGAGAAGTAAGGAAAGGTAATTCTCATTTGGGCCAGAACAATTAAAAAGAAAAAATATCATTGATTATTTTAATAGATATAGCAAAAGTGTGAAAAAGTATCAACTACCATTCATGATACAAATATCTGCAGACAATTAATAGAAGGAAATGTTTTTAACCTGATAAAGGATCTTACAAAAAAGGGGAGCCTGTGGGCATTTCCTCAAAATGCTAAGCTTATAGTTATCCTATGACCCAGCAACTCTATTCCTAGGAATACTCTAGCTATATTCAAAAGAACTGACAATGTGTGTATTTGCACAAAAACAAAATATGGTCTATCTCTACAATAGAATATTATTTGCCTATAAAAAGGAACACAGTAATAATATGTGTGGTTGAGCTTGAAAATATTATACTAGGCCACAGGCAGTGGCTCACACCTGTATTCCTAGCACTTTGGGAGGCCGAGGTAGGTGGATCATGAGGTTAGGAGTTCAAGACCAGCCTGGCCAAGATGGTGAAATCCCATCTCTACTAAAAGTACTAAAATACTAAAATTACCCAGGCATGTGGTGTAATTCGGGAGGCTGAAACAGAGAATTGCCTGAATCTGGCAGGCAGAGGTTGCAGTGAGCCAAGACAGCGCCACTGCACTCCAGCCTGGGTGACAGAGCAACACTCAGTCTCAAATATATATATATATACTAAGTTGATTGATTGATAGATAGATAGATAGTATATATATACATATAGTATACTATACAGTATACTATATAGTTTGATATGTATATCAAATATATATACACTAAGTATAAATATATATGTACACTAAGTAAAATAACTTAGTTAAAAAAATATTATTTGACTTTCTGTATAGAAATAATATACAGATATAGACACCTGTTGGTGGCTCTGAGTTAGAGGTTCTACGGTGCTCTGTTCAGAGTATAAGGGAGACCATAAGAAAATCCAGGGACTCAAAAGTGTCCTTCCTCAAGTTGCAAGGTCACTGAGCAGCTCCCCAGGTTTGTAGTTGGAAAAGGGGGCTTTAGAAGGGAAGGGTGAGTCTCTCTTGGTTGGAACTGGAAGTTGTCATTTATTTTAAAAGATCTTTATGTCCCTTTTGAAAGATAATAATATTGTAGCTACCATTTTCAATGCACTGTTCTGTTATTATGATGTATGTATGCCCCAAACAACATATGAACTAATTAAGTATTCCGACTATCTCCAGATTTCATGCAAGAGTATTCTGACACACAATGTTTAAGCAACTTGCTCAAAATCATTTAGCCAGTAAATACTTGGCTTTAGAAAAGAATCTATGACCTTGCTGGAGGCCACCTGATAATTTGCTAGATTCTGAGTGATAACTTGATGTAAGAAGACTATAGGAAGTTTTGTGTTCATTTTTATCCTCCGAAAACAAAATTAAAACTAGAACAGTTCTTACTCTGGTCAAAACCAAAGTATAAACACTACTGACATAGTCATTTTGTAACAAATACATGGGAATATTTAAAATTATAAAATTGTCACAGGTTTACCAGTTTATTTAAAATGGTTCTAGGGGAAAATCCAATTTTAATCTATCAGTTGTTCAAGTAAAATCAAATTAATAAATCTGTTTTTTAAGTTGAGAAATTCATGTTAGAACATAACAAACGAAAAATGGTAGGTTTAATTTATGGAAAGTCATCAGACTTTCATCATCCCCTGACTCCATGCTCACCAAACATCTTCTGAATATGTTTGTCTTTGCAAGTATATTTACTTCCAAGGAATTTTGGTGTACATCACCAAAATCTTCTTCTGTCTTCTTCTGTCTGAATCATATATTTTTAAATTGCAATTTGGTTCATACACTATCTCCTCGAGAATTTTGTCATCAAGAAATAACGCTGGATACCAACCCACTTGGAGCAATTGACCATTTCCAGTTTCTGTGAGTCTAAATCTGAGGACCAGTCCCTAGACCGTACAGCCTCACCAGCATGATGCCTCCTGGAGAAACTAGGCTTAGTGGGCTAGATGGATGCCCTAGAGAACAACCCTCTCTTATTTCTTGTCAGCTGCAACATTGTTGTCATCATGTGAAAGATTTATGAAACATATCTAAATTAAAAGTGTGGACTAACATGGCCAGGAATGGAACACACACCTCTCAACTTCAAGTCAAGTTATTATTCTGTAAGAGTCTCTCTGTCTCTGTCTCTCTCTTTTGATCTATGTACCTAAGCGTGCACGCGCGTGCGCGCACACACACACACACACACAACTACTTAAAATTGAGTGAATAAGTAGTTCCCAGAAAAGTGGCATTAGCATATGGTTGCAAGTAAGCATTGTTTTTGTCTAATATTAAATTAACAAAACTGATAAAATTATGTCTTGTGTAAGAAAAAAGTCACGTAAAGGGAAAGCAGACTGTAACTCTAAAATGTTGAAGTTATTAATTTCTAGAAGTAAAATATTTTAACATACTTTTAATTTTTTCTATTGTAACATTGATTCATATTGTACAAATTGGTAATATATGCTTTGAGATATAAAGCTATCTTTTTAAATTTTAAGATATAAAGCTATCTTTAATAAATCTACCTTTGGTAGAGTACCTTTCTCTTTCTTTCATCAGTGGTAGAGCAGGTAAATAATCTTTGAAAGTTTTTTGACTAAGTCTTGCATACTGTAAGGCAAAGCAGATATAAAGATAATTTGTTTTGGCTTTAGTACTAGCTTACAATTTTCAAGGAAAGTGATATGATTATAAAACAAACAATAGCCACCTAGTTTTCAATGACATAGATATGATACTTAGCAGAATTCTTAATCTTTATCATCCAACTTATGTCATTCTTCGATTCACAAAGCAGTTTTTCATGGAAAAATTCTTTCAAAACTCTTTCCATTCTCTAGAGGTATATCCCCATATATTTTATAACACAAATAGCTGACTTCCCAAATAAGGCATAATGGGATATGTGAAATGCTGCTGTCAAGATTTACACATAAAGCAATGGATTACAAGAATTATAAATTCCGGATGAAGTAAATGCTCTTCTGTGCTAGACTAGGTGCAAATTTCATTAACAAAGGAAGAATTTTAGGCTATAGTTTACATGAAGTATTTTTTCTAGAAAGAACATTTTATAAGTTAAAACGTCTATGCTAATAATTAATCAAAAATGTTTAAAGCTTATTTCAAATAGTTTTAGACTGTGTTGGCATTAGAATAACATATGAACACAAAAAGCCCACTTTTGTCAAGTCTGGCAGCCTGAAGATGCAAACATGGACATGTTCCCAACCATTACACAAAGTTCACTGGCTCTCAGTTCATGTGCCCATAAAGAGTTCCAAATCTCTGCATCAACTTGCAACTGATTATTGCTTGGAATTCAGATATGTTATATGGGGTGCTTCATGTGTACTCTCCAATATGCCTGTGAGCTTCAAAGTGACATCAACTATTTCTCCTTTCCCATTTCAGATCTCTCCATATTGCCCATTGTCAAGGGTCTTGAAGCCACTAGCAAGTGCCTCAGTGCCTACTCCTCAGGAGCTCCAGGAAATCCATCTTTTGTTCTCAAAATTCCACCACCACCACCATCTTCCCCTATACAGATAATGCCTTTATCTGTGTCTTGACACAATTCATCTTTACATCAATACCCAATGACCAGTTACATTATTTTAACAACATAACAGAATATCTGTGTATTGACAGGGTGAAAATCATTTATTTATTTATTGTATTTTTCCATTGGTAGTAAACTTTTCTTTAGAAAACTTAGATTTTTATTAATCTGGACTCAAGGATACAGTCATTGTTTTTAAGCTACAGCACAATTCCATTTTTTTCCTACAAGACAGAACAAGGAACAGAAGTGTTAACTTGTATTGCACTAAAGTGCCTTTCTATTCTCAGATCAAATTGCAAAAATCTTTTCTGTTATGCTTTGAACCATTAAGATATTGGCTTTGAAAGTCCATCAGGCACAGTAAGTGTTTATAGGTTAGTTCCAAAGACATCCTCAATACCATGTCATGCAGTAAAATAAGCAAATGGAACCAGGGCTGGACATGCTTTAATTAGTTTTGTCTATTGGAAATTACAGGAGGCTTATAGAAACCTCTTAATTCCTCCAGGCTTTATTACTTGGTATATTCACAGCATGTATTTTCTGTATCACCTTATTAAAAAAAGCCCAGGGTAACTACTAAAGATCACACTGTTTTTCCACGCCATCCAAGTAGCATTTTAGAGGAGATATAATGATTCTCAGCAAGAATAAATGTTTTATAATTTTGATCTTTGGCACAAAAATTAAAAAGAGCAAAGACAGTGTTTGTTTCCTGAGAGACACCTTCTGTTGTGTTTTTTTATCTCAATCTTTTCTGGTACACTACAAAACAATGACTTTAGAGATCTGTTTGGCAAGAGACAGATTTTAAGCACATTTAAATAGGATGGTATATTCTACTTGATCCATATAAAGTAAAAACTCATGTCCCCTACATCTGATAATATGTCTTTCTCCATTGAAATAATCACTTTTAATAATTCCTAGTGCTTCCCTCTAGAAATTTTTATGATGAGAATATGATATTAATTTACATAAATTTACCAACTTACATAAATTCATGTAAAAGTGCCAAAATCACTTCCTGTAATTTATTGCTCCATGTGAGACAAAAAGCCAACTACATGTACATTATAGATCTACATGTAAGACATGATGATAAAACTTCTCATCTCAAACATGTATAATGTATTAGTCAAAGTTCTTCAGATAAGGAGAACTAATTGGAGATATAGAAAGATTGATGGTAAGGAAATAGTCTATGTAATTATGGAGGCTAAAAAGTCCAAATCTGCAGAGTCAATGTCCCAACTTGAGTCCGAAGGCAGAAGTTGCTGTAGAAATAGGAAAAGGTGATGTCCCAATTTTAAGGCCTTTGGGGAAATTAGGTTTTTGTTCTATTCAGGTCTTTGTCTGATTGACTGAGTCCCATCTACATTAGAGAGGACAATCTGCTTTATTCGTTCTACTGATTTAAATATTAATATTACCAAAAAAAAAAAAAACATAGAAACATCCAGGATAATATTTGACCAAATATCTCAATACCCCGTGACTCAGTCAACTTGACATATAAAATTAACTGTCATGGGTATTATGAATATACATGTGGTTTGGAGAATTAGCTCTTGAAAGAAATTAAAAAGGATTTAACCCAGGAGTTTGATGCCAGCCTGGGTAACATGGGGAGACCCTGTTTCTACTTTTTAAAACATTTTAAATAGTCAAGAGTGGTTGTACACATCTATAGTCCCTGCTACTGGGGAGGCTGACATGGGAGGATTGCGTGAGCCCAGGACGTCAAGGCTGCAGTGAGCCATGTTGGCACCACTGCATTCCAACCTGGGCTGCAGAGCGAGACTTTGTCTCAAAAGAGAAGAGGCTTTAACCATAAAGAAAAGGTTAATAAAATGCCACATTAAAATTAAAGTTAACAAATTCTGTTTTTCAGTAGCTACAATTTAGAGAATACATTTACAAAGTGAAGTATGCTACAGCAATCAAAATAAATAATCAACTGTTATAAGCAATAACATGGATAAATCTCACAAGCATTGTGTTGAATGAAAGAAGCCATATGCAAGAGTGAATGTTCTATAATTCCACTTATGCTAACTCTAGCAACTAACAAATATGATCTTTAGAAGTCAGGATAACACTTGCATTTGGATAGAGTAAGGATAAAGATCTGGTGGTTATTTATAAGCTTACATTCACTTTGTGATAATTCATCAATGTATAAATGTATATTTGTATGGTTTTCTTTATGTATAACACACATATAAATAAGAAGTCAACTGCAAGCTTTCTTATATTTAAAAGAAGCAGTTAAATTGCCAGTCTAAAG
Organism: Trachypithecus francoisi; assembly: GCF_009764315.1. Classification (NCBI taxonomy): domain Eukaryota; kingdom Metazoa; phylum Chordata; class Mammalia; order Primates; family Cercopithecidae; genus Trachypithecus; species Trachypithecus francoisi. The sequence goes on from NW_022681472.1 coordinate 6,173,462, forward strand.
TACAATTTTGCTATATCTTCTAGAGTTATTAATCATCAGAGAAACTGAAGACAAAAATAAATTTGCAAAACCAAGAGGAAGGCACAATCAATACTTATTATAAAAACACAATTTTAATATAAAGAAAGATAACATAATTAGGGTTAACATTTATTACTTTTAATACTGCTAAATCTAACATTAGAAAAAAATACTTCTCAGATTTGTTTTAAAAAACACATAATATGTAAGATAAAACAAGTATAAGCATATATACTAAAGGCTTTTAGGCTTACATATGTTCTCTAGTTTTCCAACTTCTACATCACTCCTTATATTACATTTGTTCAGCGCCAAGTGAAATTCATTCAAATCTATAAGAAACATAAATTTATTATGCCAATAAAATCATTGCAGATTATGAAAAAGGAAGTAAATTACCACATTACTTTTACTAACTGTGATGGTTAATTTTATGTGTCAGCTTGACCAAGTTAGGGGATATTCAGATATTTAGTCAAACATTATTGCGAGTGTGACTCTGAAGGCATTTTTTTTATTTATTTTTATTTTTTTAATTTTTACTATCTTTATTGTGATTATTATTCGTTCTTTTATTATACTTTAAGTTCTAGGGTACATGTGCACAATGTGCAGGTTTGTTACATATTTATACATGTGCCATGTTCGTGTGCTGCACCCACTAACTCATCATTTACATTAGGTATATCTCCTAATGCTATTCCTCCCCCTACCCCCTCCCCACAATAGGACCCAGTGTGTGATGTTCCCCTTATTGTGCCCAAGTGATCTCATTGTTCAATTCCCACCTATGAGTGAGAACATGCGGTGTTTGGTTTTCTGTCCTTGCGATAGTTTGCTGAGAATGATGGTTTCCAGCTGCATCCATGCCCTACAAAGGATAGGAATTCATCCTTTTTTATGGCTGCATACTATTCCATGGTGTATATTTGCCACATTTTCTTAATCCAGTCTGTCACTGATGGTCATTTGGGTTGATTCCAAGTCTTTGCTATGGTGAATAGTGCCGCAATAAACATACGTGTGCATGTGTCTTTATAGCAGCATGACTTATAATCCTTAGGGTATACACCCGGTAATGGGATGTCTGGGTCAAATGGTATCTCTAGTTCTAGATCCTTGAGGAATCGCCACACTGTTTTCCACAACGGTTGAACTAGTTTACAGTCCCACCAACAGTGTAAAAGTGTTCCTATTTCTCCACATCCTCTCCGGCACCTGTTGTTTCCTGATTTTTTAATGATTGCCATTCTAACTGGTGTGAGATGGTATCTCATTGTGGTTTTGATATGCATTTCTTTGATGGCGAGTGAGGATGAGCATTTTTTCATGTGTCTTTTGGCTGTATGAATGTCTTCTTTGGAGAAGTGTGTGCTCATATCCTTTGCCCACTTTTTGATGGATTTGTTTGTTTTTTTTCTTGCAAATTTGTTTGAGTTCTTTATAGGTTCTGGATATTAGCCCTTTGTCAGATGAGTAGATTGCAAAAATTTTCTCCCATTCTGTAGGTTGCCTGTTCACTCTGATGGTGGTTTCTTTTGCTTTGCAGAAGCTCTTTAGTTTAATTAGATCCCATTTGTCAATTTTGGCTTTTGTTGCCGTTGCTTTTGGTGTTTTAGGCATGAAGTCCTTGCCCATGCGTATGTCCTGAATGGTATTACCTAGGTTTTCTTCTCGGGTTTTTGTGGTTTTAGGTCTAACATTTAAGTCTCTAATCCATCTTGAATTAATTTTCATATAAGGAGTAAGGAAGATATCTAGTTTCAGCTTTCTACATATAGCTAGCCAGTTTTCCCAGCACAATTTATTAAATAGGGAATCCTTTTCCCATTTCTTGTTTTTCTCAGGTTTGTCAAAGATCAGATGGTTGTAGATGTGTGTTATTATTTCTGAGGCTCTGTTCTGTTCCATTGGTCTATATGTCTGTTGTGGTACCAGTACCACGCTGTTTTGTTTACTATAGCCTTGTAGTATAGCTTGAAGTCAGGTAGCGTGATGCCTCCAGCTTTGTTCTTTTGACTTAGGATTGTCTTGGCAATGTGGGGTCTTGTTTGGTTCCATATGAACTTTAAAGCAGTTTTTTCCAATTCTGTGAAGAAACTCATTGGTAGCTTAATAGGGATGGAATTGAATCTATAAATTACTTTGGGCAGTATGGCCATTTTCACAATATTGATTCTTCCTATCCATGAGCATGATATGTTCTTCCATTTGTTTGTGTCCTCTTTTATTTCACTGAGCAGTGGTTTGTAGTTCTCCTTGAAGAGGTCCTTTACATTCCTTGTAGGTTGGATTCCTAGGTATTTTATTCTCTTTGAAGCTATTGTGAATGGGAGTTCATTCATGATTTGGCTGTTTGTCTGTTACTGGTGTGTAAGAATGTTTGTGAATTTTGCACATTGATTTTGTATCCTGAGACTTTGCTGAAGTTGCTTATCGGCTTAAGGAGATTTTGGGCTGAGATGATGGGGTTTTCTAAATATACAATCATGTCATCTGCAAACAGGGACAATTCAACTTCTTCTTTTCCTAACTGAATACCCTTGATTTCTTTCTCTTGCCTGATTGCCCTAGCCAGAACTTCCAACACTATGTTGAATAGGAGTGGTGAGAGAGGGCATCCCTGTCTTGTGTCAGTTTTCAAAGGGAATGCTTCCAGTTTTTGCCCATTCAGTATGATATTGGCTGTGGGTTTGTCACAAATAGCTCTTATTATTTTGAGATATGTTCCATCAATACCGAATTTATTGAGAAATTTTAGCATGAAAGGCTGTTGAATGTTGTCAAAGGCCTTTTCTGCATCTATTGAGATAATCGTGTGTTTTTTGTCTTTTGTTCTGTTTATATGCTGGATTACGTTTATTGATTTCCATATGTTGAACCAACCTTACATTCCAGGGATGAAGCCCACTTGATTATGGCGGATAAGCTTTTTGATGTGCTGCTGGATTCAGTTTGTCAGTATTTTTTTGAGGATTTTTGTATCGATGTTTATCAGTGATATTGGTCTAAAATACTCTTTTTTTTGTTGTATCTCTGCCAGGCTTTGGTATCAGGATGATTTTGGCCTCGTAAAATGAATTAGGGAGGATTCCCTCTTTTTCTATTGATTGGAATAGTTTCAGAAGGAATGGTACCAGCTCCTCCTTGTACCTCCGGTAGAATTAGGCTGTGAATCCTTCTGGTCCTGGGCTTTTTTTGGTTGGTAGGCTATTAATTATTGCCTCAATTTCAGAGCCTGTTATTGGTCTATTCAGGGATTCAACTTCTTCCTGGTTTAGTTTTGGGAGAGTGTAAGTGTCCAGGAAATTATCCATTTCTTCTAGGTTTTCTAGTTTATTTGCATAGAGGTGTTTATAGTATTCTCTGATGGTAGCTTGTATTTCTGTGGGGTCAGTGGTGATATCCACTTTATCATTTTTTACTGCATTTTTGATTCTTCTCTTTCTTCTTTTTTATTAGTCTTGCTATCGGTCTATCAGTTTTGTTGATCTTTTCAAAAAACCAGCTCCTGGATTTGTTGATTTTTTGGAGGATTTTTTGTGTATCTATCTCCTGAAGACATTTTTAAATGAGATTTACATTCCAATCAGAAAGCAGAGTAAAGCAGAGTGGCCTCCCTAATTATAGTGGGCCTCGTCCACTCAGTTGAAGACCTGACTAGTACAAAAAGCCGATTCTCCTTCCAAGCAAAAGAGAATTTTGCCTTTCTCACTGTCTTTGAACTGAAACTGTTTTTTTTTTTTTTTTTTTTTTTTTTTTTTCTGGCTCTGGAGAAAAAAATAAAACTGTTTTTTCTGGCTCTAGCTCTGGCTCTGGCTTTTGCCAGTCTTCAGACTGAAGGTATTTCAGAAAGTCTAATAATCACACAAGTAAAAACCTTTTATATCAAATCTATGCACTATCTCATCATCTGTGTATGAGTTTCTATTTTCCTAACAATACACACACACACATTTTGTGTATTAGATTTATTTTTCTACACTGACTGTAAATTTTTATTTCTTTTTGCTAAGAAATGTGTTACACTTTTCTGAAATTTAGACCTCCTCTCCTGTGCACTGCCCTGTCTTACTGTTTGCCTGTTTTGTTATTGCCTGTCTTTATTTGTTGTAGAAATTATTTATATAATCCTAATAGTAATAATGTCTAAATTATAAATGTAAAATGTTTTATCAGTTCTAAAAGTGATTGTGGATTGCTTTTTTCATTTTAGTATCATCATTTAAGAACTATTAAAATTTAGTCTTACTGTAGTATAATTTGTTAGTCATATCCATTAGAGTTTTTGTTTCTTTATCTTAATAGATATTCATACTTTGGGCCATTAAAGATTACACCAGGTATTTTCTTCTAAAGTTCATAATTATTTACTTTTATATTTATATCTCTAATTCAACTTTACTTTAATAAAGAGTAGTGTTTCAATGTTTTGTTTATCCAAATGAATAACCAGTGGTTAGAATATAATTGGTTGATTCTTCCCCCACTCTTCTGTGTGTACCCAAATCATATAACAGCAATTATATGACATATAAAACAATTGTATAGCTTGGATGTATTTTGATATTATCACAACTTTCCAGTATTTCTCTCTGGTAAAGCAATATTTGTCTTCAATCTATTTCTTCAGTGTATTTGGGTATATTTTAGGCCACTGACTTTTCTAAAATAAATGTATACATTGCTTGTTAAATTTTATTTGAAAACACATGCTAACCTTATTTTTAAAGAATCACTGCTTATAGATACTTTTTTTTAAAGAATCAATCTGCTTTTATTGACTGTATTTTAGAATGTGTTATACCTCTCAAAGTCTTCTCATATATATTCCAACAAATACATAAAGAACAACAAATTATTCTATATAAAGCAACTACAAATATTTTCCTAGACTTATTTCTATTAGTTCTAAAGTTAAAAAAAAAGTTAACTCTTTTAATACTTACATATTCTCATTCTTTGTGAGAACATTTCTGTGATAGTATTCAGAAATACAAATGATTTTTCTAAACTTACATTTAGTCACCTTGGTAAATTATCTTACTTATAAAAAAATTTCTCCATAGACCCTATAGGATTTTCCATGTATCCTTCCAATCATCTGTTAACCATGACTCTTTGGTTTTGCCATGACAAATCATTATATCTTTTTAAAAATTTTCCTTGTTGAAAAGGGCTGCCCATACAATATTGATGAAAAATGTTCATAGACACATTCTTACATGATTTTAAAGAAAATGTAAGGGGATAATTCTTAAGTAAGCAAATTTCCTATGATCTTTCTCAAATGAGGAATTTTATTGTTGGATTCATTATGATCAATCTAGTTTTCCCTGTAAAATAAGTTTTGCATAGAATTTTTCATATTTTTTTTTTTTTTTTTTTTTTGAGACATAGTCTTGCTCTGTCGCCCAGGCTGGAGTGCAGTGGCCCGATCTCAGCTCACTGAAAGCTTTGCCTCCCAGGTTCACGCCATTCTCCTGCCTCAGCCTCCCGAGTAGCTGGGACTACAGGCGCCCGCCACCTCGTCCGGCTAGATTTTTGTATTTTTTAGTAGAGACGGGGTTTCACCGTGTTAGCCAGGATGGTCTTGATCTCCTGACCTCGTGATCCACCCGTCTCGGCTTCCCAAAGTGCTGGGATTACAGGCGTGAGCCATCGCGCCCCGCCATAAATATTTTAAAGTTAAATTATCCTGATGAGATTTTAATTGCTCATGATTTCTATTTTCATATAAAATTCCAGAATTTATTTTGCTAATAATTTCGTTTTAGAGTGGTGGTATCTAGAGCTATAAGTTAGTTTGGTCAGTATTTTTTCTGGATTTTGCATTATTTGCTTTTATTTTTTCTTTAACACCTATTGACTTCAAATAAATAAATTAGAAAATGTTCACTTTATTTGTGGTTTAATCCTAATTTGGTTACTGTAGCCTTTATTTTTTAGAAATTACTTCTAACATTATTTGTGTTGTTGCTTTGAGGAGGCAAAATTTAAACTACTGATTCAACTGTTTTGTTTTGTTAAGTATTTTTTTAATACCTATGTCCTTCTGTTTCAATGGTCATAAGTGATTACTTTGGGAAAATTTTCCAATTATTTTATATAAATTTAAAGTTGATTGGCATGAGATTTTTTCCTAGTAATATGTTAGGCACTTTTGAATACATAACTTTGTCACTACATGCATTTATACAAACTGGTTTTCTGTTTTTGTTGATAAATCCTACCAGATACTTTTTCGTTTATTATTTTTAAACAATCAAATTTTTGATACTCTATTGAATGCATTTTTATTATATTGGTATTTGATTTTACCTGTATTGTATCATCTTTTTCTATTGTGGGTTTATACACATACAGATTTTTGCTAAATTATTAAGTTGGAAATTGATTTTACTAATTTTCATCCTTTTAAGTGAACATAAGAATTTAAGGGTCTGAAATTCTTTTGAAATATGCCTTAGCTATATCTCATGAATTCCTATCAAAAAATATTTTCACAAGTACAAAATTGTAAGGTATTTTTGTACATTTTCTTTTATCAATGAGATATTTACAGGTGGGATTTTAAGTTTTATTTAGATATATAATTTGCAGTTTATTTTATTGTAAATTTATAATCCAATATTTTTGTTGTCAGAGAATGTCATATGTGTATTAATTTTTTTGACATCTGTAAGAGTTAGATGTAGGGCTTAGAAAGTAACCAATATTCAAAATGTGTCTTGTGTGCTTAAAAATATTCCACATATCTAAATTTTATTTTTTATTTTCCAGCATTTTTGAGGTATAATTGTAACCATGGAATTATAGCTCTAGCTGGCTAATGATTGCTTAAATTGTTTCAAGTGGTACAGAGCCAAAATTGCCCAGCCATGGTCAACAGAAAGGGCTTTAACCTCATAACTCTGAACACCACCAGCCTGGCAGAACAGCAGGGACTGTTGGCGTCACCAGGGACTAGCTGGGACCGCTGCAAAAGCTTGACTCACCCACCCCCAGCTCAGAGAGACAGATTCGAACGTTGTCTCCTGTCCCCTTGCCAGCTGACTTGCAGTAAAGCTTTTCCTTTCTCAAAAGATAGTGTCACGGTGTTGATTTCTATGCCCATCACACAGTGAGCCCATTGCTTGGTAACGTAATTGACAAACAAAATTCAAAAATACTTAAAGTGTACAACTTTATGTTTTGATATATGTACACACTGTTAAATGACTACTACAGTCAAATGAATTTGCATAGCAATCACCTCACATAGTTACCTTTGTGTGCATGCATGTGGGCTGATGGTATTTAAGATCTATCCCGTTAGCAAATTTCAATAATATGATATATTCTTATTAACCCCAATCACCATGCTGTATACTAGATCTGCAGAATTTATTCATCTTGCATAACTTCAGCTGTGTGTTCTTTGATCAACACCTCCCTATTTCCTCCACCCTGTAGGCACTGGCAACCATTACTCTATTCTGTACTTCTGAGAGTTCAACTTTCTTATATTCCACATATAAATGAGATTATGCAGTATTTGTCTCCCTAAACCTGGTTTCTACATTTGCATGCTGAGTTTGCAAAATGTCCACAAGATTACATGTCATTTATGACATTCAGAATGGCTATATTCTTGTTTATGTTTATTTAACTGATCAAATTCTTAGAGAACCATGCTGTAATCTTGCATGCTAATGTCAAATTTCCTTTGTAAGTCAATCAGTAATTTTTCATCTGGTGTACAGAAGGTATTTACCATAAAGTAAGTTAACCTTTATATTAACTGAAATATAAACTTTATTCAAACCTTCTTAATGTTTTGCCTAATATTAGTTTTTCTGTTCCAGGATTCAATTCAGGATACCACATTTCTGGTAGTGGCAGGTTCTTAGATTTTCATTTTTTTTTTTTCTGACTCTAATAATTTTGATGACTACTGTTTAATTATTTTGTAGAATGTCCCTCAACTTGAATTTGCCTTATGTTTTTCTAATTAGACTGGGACTTTGGGGATTTAAGGAGAAAAACCAAAGATATACAGCTCATTTTCTTCCAGTATATTAGGGGTATATACTATCAACATGGCATCACCATTGAAGTTGACTTTGACCACCCAGTTGAGGAAATGACACAGGATTCTTTTGGTGCCATTTTGCTAGGCAGACATCTCCATCGTCAGAAGTGTCTCTGACTTGGCGTCACTTGGCTCTGGGCTCACCACTGGGCACACCACTGGGCTCACTCTGCCCACTCAGCCCAACAGGCTGTGCTTGGCTCATGCCTGGATTTTGCAACCACCATGGGCTCTGCACTAAACCCAGGGCTGAGGCTGGCATGCCATGACCTGCTTCCACTTGGGCACCTGCATCTGGATGAGGGGAACTCAGTACGCCTGAAAATTTGGAAATGCAAGCAACTGTGGAGTCCCAAGTGGTGCTGTGCCTCTTTCCCAGGGAGTCCCAAGGTCTGAGTCCCCAAGGACTCAGCTTGGCAAACAAGAGTGGTGGGGGGCTTGCTGCAGTTCATTTGTGTTATGGCTTTTGTTTGTTCTCAGGCCCCACAGCATGGTGTATGGGGGAATGGGGGCATGTTACAGTTTATTCATGTTACAGTTCATTTTTACCACTTGTAGCATGGCAAATAGGGGCTTGTGGTGCCCAGTAGCTTGGCAAACTGGAGGGAAGGTTTATGATGCTACAGCTGCTTTCACACCGTCTATTTGGCAGGTTCTGTGTTATTGTCCCATGTCCAAGAGGAATGAGGTGCACTGACACCAGAGAGTGAGCAAGATGGAGAAGAGATTTGTTGAGCAACAGAAGGAAAGTTATCAACAGAGAGGTGACCCAAGAGTGGGTAGCCCTCTGTGTGAGAGGGTCCCAAAGATCAGTAGCCCAATGTGTGGCTGAGACTGGGACTTTTATGGGCTCAGAATGAGGGAGTGAATGCTGACTGGTCCATGGGTGGGCCTAGAAAAAGGACCATTTGATTGGATAAAAGGCATTGTGGAACTTCTCACTCCATTTGTGGCCTCTACTCAGAACTGGAAACTCAGTTCAGGCTTTAAATTATCTTCAGTTTGAAGGTCAGGTTTCACCAGGGACCCACCCCTGTCTGCCTAGGGATGTGTCTATCTCCTGCCACTATCAGTAATAATTGCCAATACTTACTCTCATTTATAAGTAGGAGCTGAATGCTTTGTACACACAGACATAGAAAGTGACATGATAGGCCTTGGAGACTCAGAAGGGAGTAAGGTTGGGAAGAAGGTGAGGGATGAGAAATTACTTAATGGGTAAAATGTACATTGTTTGGGTGACTGTTACACTAAATGCCAGACTTCTACGCAATATATTCGCAATATATTCGTGTAGCAAAACTGTCATTGTGTCCCTTAAAGTTATACAAACAAAACAAAACAGAAACAGAGTATCTCATAACTTATTTTTTTTAATTAACTCAAAATGGATCACGGTGGGGAGCAGTGGCTCATGCCTGTAATCCCAACACTTTGGGAGGCCAAGGTGGGTGGATCATGTGAGGCCAGGTGTTCAAGCCAAGCCTGGACAACATGGTGAAACTCCATCTCTACTAAAAATAAAGGATAAAAACACTTGGAAGCGCTGTGATTTCGATGATGATTGTGCTTTTTAATCTGTGTTGTTTGTATAGTCTGCAGATGTGGATGCTGCCTCCTGCAAGAAGTAGCTCACTGTGACAAAGCTGCCTTTGCTTTTATCACTTTGCAAATCAAAGAAGGGGGACATGTTGGGAACGGGCCCCCCCCCCAAAAAAAATATCTGGCCGTAAACTGGCCACAAAACTGACCGTTTTGTTCAGATCTGCTGAACACAGTGTGGCCATGGCATGCAGACTGAGAGGTGCAATTTAAGCTAAACACCTTAGGGGACAAATTAATAATTGCTCCATAGGAATAATTGTGCAGCACCTCTGCCTGTTCTGCAATGCAATCTTCCTAAAGAAGTATGTTCATTTTTTCTGACCAGGTTCAATTTTGTTTACAAATAGGTTTTTGAGGGCAGTATGCCTCAATTACAGGAGCAGATTTATTATGGTAAATACTGAGATCAGAAAGCATGTGTAACTGTGTCATAGAGTGATTACATCCAAGCATTATTACCAACCAAGATTGATCAATATGCCCAGTAAGTATAATTGTTCTCTGTGTCAGCCCTTGTTGAAGGAATACTCATGGCAATGGTGGTCATCACTATCATAGCTACCATTAAATTACTCATTGTGACTGGTTGTACTGCTTTCCTCAGGTTTTCTTCCACCATCTGTGACAGTTTTTTTAATCTGTCCCCAGGTGGGTGGCTGTGTTCAATGGGTGTTGCTCATTACAGTTGGGGGTCCTCCTCAGCGTCAGCCTCAACATGGCTGCAACCAGAGGATCCTCGGGATCCTCCCAGAATCTCTTCCTTGGCATCTGGCTCATGATAAGGTTTCAGGTGTCTTGATGGTATCCAAATCAGCTGTTGATTTTGGCTTGGAGAAATACAAGCATAACTTCTACTCCAAGTTATTATTTTACCTATTTCTCAACTTTATGTTATTGGATCTCTCCACCAAATCAGCTGTTCTGCTTCTGTCTCTGCAGCTGGTTTCTGTAGATGCTGTTCAGCTGCTGATAACATCTGGCCTTTGGGCAGGCTCAAAAATTTTAAAGTTAATAATGCTAGATTCTACTGTGTATGGGCTGTCCCATAATCCCTATTTCTTCCCCTTTGTTTTTGTCATCAGTTATTCATCTATATGAATTTGTAACTGAGCATTTTCAATTAGCTGTGTGGAATGAACCACATATGAAGAATCACAAATCACATTAATAGGCATATAAAAGCAGTCAATACCTCAATTACAGCTACAAGCTCCACTTTCTGAGCTGAAGTGTAGGGTGTCTGGAAAATTTTACCTTTTGATCCAGAATAAGAAACTTTACCATTACTAGACCCATCTGTAAAACAATGAAAATGCTTAGCAGGATGCAGGTTGTTTACCACAGGAATTGTAAATGCAAACCGTTCACAGTCTTGCTCAGCTAAGGGGACAGTAAAGAAAGTCTTTTAAATCTACGACTATTAAAGGCCAATTTTAAGTTATCTAAAGCCTCCAGGTTCCCTGTACTCAGAGGCCATTGTTCTATCCAAATTGGCTTATCTGTTAACCGTTATAAAGGTATAGATTCTGGAGGCTTAACAATGGCCGCTATCAAAATTGATATCCCAAACCTTGGCAGGAACTTTGTCTTTCCACTTGAAGTGGTTCTTTCAAACCCTGCACATTTTTTTCTAATCCCATACCAGGGACATACCTCTTTTCATGCATCATACGTTGATTCTGAGGGCTATATAATTGTTCTGGAATTAGAACTTGTGCTCCCCATTGTTGTAATAAATCTCTCCCCCATAAGCTTATAGATGCAGAAGTTATAATTGGTTGAATAGTCCCAGGTTGTCCATCAGGCACTTCACAATGCAAAATATAACTACTTTGATATACTTCAGGGGCTTTACGAGCTCCAACTATATTAAATTGAGTGGGTTGAATTGGCCACGTGGATGGCCAGTGCTGTATATAAATGACTGAAATGTCCATTCCTGTATCTACCAAACCTTTAAATTTCTTTCCCTGAATAGTTATTTCACAGGTAGAACGTTTATCAGTAATTTGATTTACCCAATAAGCTGCTTTGCCTTGTTTATTTGTGCTTCCAAATCCTCCTGTTTGTTTAATTTCACTTTTTCCCATTCCCACATATGGCACAATCAGGAGCTGTGCTATGCACTCTCTTGGCCCTGCTTTCCAGGGAACAGAAGTAGATATAACAATTTGAATTTCTCCATTGTAATCTGAATCAGTGACTCCTGTATGTATTTGTATCCCTTTTAAATTTCAACTAGACCTTCCTAAAAGTAATCCTTTGTCCACACTGGCAAGGGTCCACAGACTCCTGTTGGGATCTTTTGTGGGGGTTCCCCAGGCAGAAGACTCACAGCTTTTGTGCAGCATAAATCTATTCCAGCACTACCATCTGTGGTATTTCCCAAAATCGGGTTCCCATCTTTATCAAACTTAGAGTGACACTAATTAGCCCAATATTTTCCTTTTTTACATTTTGGACATATTTCGGGCTCAGCAGTTTTCTTTTTCCCCCTATCTGGTGGCCTAACTTGCTGATGTTTTCTACATTCTTTTTAGTATGACCATGCTTTCTACAGTTAAAACAAGCTCTAGGAAATGGAGTATTTCATTTATCCACTCTCAGTCATGCCATTGCCTGTGCCAACAAAGTAGCTTTATGCAGATTACCTCTGATACCATCACAGGCCTTGATATAATCAAGTAAATGTGTTTTCCCTCTGATAGGTCACAGAGCAGCCTGGCAATTGGGATTAGCATTGTCAAAAGCTAGTAACTGCAGCACTATATCCTAGCAACCGAACCTGCAATCACCTTTTTAAGAGACTCCTGTAACCGAGCTATAAAATCCATGTATGGTTCTTTTGGTCCCTGTTTTAGAGCACTAAAGGAAGGGTATTATTTTTCACATGAAGTGATTTTTTTACCCAAGCTCTTATGCACACTCCTCTAAGCTGTTCTATGCCATCATCCTGCATGACCACTTGTGCATCTAAACCAACCCAGCCACCAACCTTCAATAGTTGGTCTGCAGTTATATTAATTTGAGGTTGGGGCTGGGCATTGCAAGCAACCTGAATGGAAGCTTCATCTGCCCACCAACTTTTAAATTGTAAGAACTGAGCAGGAGTTAGACAAGCTCGAGTAAGAGAGTCCCAGTCAGTAGGAATCATCTGACCGGAAACAGCAACATTCTTTAACAGTCCCATTACAAAAGGAGAACCTGGTCCATGCTGATTTATAGCTTGTTTAAATTCTTTGAGTAATTTAAAAGGAAAAGGCTCAAATGTAGCTATAATATTTCCCTGCTGATCTGGGGGGTGTATTCTAACAGGGAACTGCTAAGCCTCTAAAACACCATCTCATCTAGCTTCCTGTATTCCTGCCTGAATAGGACTAAGAGCGGTCGCTCAAGGCCCTGCTTGAACAGTCACTGGGGCAACTACTTTTCACCTAGCGTCCTCTGGAAAAGAAAGATCTGGAGCGCCATTTTCTTCAAAATAATAATGAAGGGGTGCAGAAGGGTACGGATGAACCTCTCCCTCCTTTGCCACTTTAGCTTTAGCTGGCAAATAAACCTGCTCTGTAACCTCTTCTGTTACTTTGTTATACTCTCCTTCCTCCTCATCATCAGTGTGAAAAAGCTCCAAGGTGGAATGAACCAGATCCCACACTTGTCCCATTGTTACCCTGACACTTCTGAGCTCCCCTTCTTACACACTACAGGGATTGCTTTACAAGTACTCGGGTATCCTCCAGCTAGTTCCATATTCTCCAACCATTGCTCTGGTGACCCTTCATCCTGAATTCGAGCCCTCACGATGGACACCACTTGCCGAGACCAGCTCAGCTGGGGAGATCCTAACCCAGTGGCGCTAGAGGAATTAAAGACACACACACAGAAACATAGAGGTGTGAAGTGGGAAATCAGGGGTCTCACAGCCTTCAGAGCTGACAGCTGCAAACAGAGACTTACCCACATATTTATTAACAGCAAGCCAGTCATTAGCATTGTTTCTACAGATATTTGATTAACTAAAAGTATCTGTTATGGGAAATGAAGGGATGGGCCGAAATAAAGGGGTGGGTCTGGCTAGTTATCTGCAGTAGGAACATGCCCTTAAGGCACAGATCACTCATGCTATTGTTTGTGGTTTAATAACGCCTTTAAGCAGTTTTCCTTCCCAGGTGGGCCAGTGTTCCTTGCCCTCATTCCGGTAAACCCACAACTTTCCAGCGTGGGCATTATGGCCATCATTAACATGTCACAGTGCTGCAGAGATTTGGTTTATGGCCAGTTTTGGGGCCAGTTTATGGCCAGATTTTGGGAGGCCTGTTCCCAACACAATGTGATGTGCGCCTGTAGTCCTAGCTACTTGGGAAGCTGAGGCGTGACAATTGCTAGAACCCAGGAGGCAGGGGTTGTAGTGACCCGAGATTGTGCTACCGCACTCCAGTCTGGGTGACAGAGCAAGACTCTGTCTCAAAAATAAAAAAACTATTTAAAAAAAAAAAATGAATCACCAACACAAGTGTAAGGCATAAAACTATAAAATTTTAAAATAAAAAATAAGAGAAAATTAATCTGACCTTTAGCTGGCAAATAAACCTGCTCTGTAACCTCTTCTGTTACTTTGTTATACTCTCCTTCCTCCTCATCATCAGTGTGAAAAAGTTCCAAGGTGGAATGAACCAGACCCCACACTTGTCCCATTGTTACCCTGACACTTCCTAGCTCCTCTTCTTACACACTATGGGGATTGCTTTAAGAGTACTCGGTTGTCCTCCAGCTAGTTCCATATTCTCCAACCATTGCTCCAGTGACTCTTCAACCTGAAAGCCTGGTGAAGAGTTCTTAGACTTGACATCAAAAGTACAAGTCATAAAAGAAAAATCTAAATTGTATCTTACCAAAATTAGTTGTTTTTACTCTATAAAAGCACCCATTAAGCTATAGGCTTGAAGAAAATGTTTCTAAACCACATTTCTGACAAAGGACTCATGTCTAAAATACATAAAGAACTTCCAAAACTCACTGCTAGGGAAAAAAAGCCCATTAGAAAATAGACAAAAGACAAGAGCAGACATTTCTCTGGCATCTAAGTGTATTAAAACATGTCAATATTATTAGCTATTAGGAAAATGCAAATTTAAGGCCATAATGAAATATTCCTGCATGCCTATCACAATAGCTAATTTTTTTTAATGACAATAACAAATGCTGACTAGAATCTGGAAAACCTGATTACTCATATATTGTTGCCAGGAATGTCAGATAGCACAGCTTCTCTTAAAACAGTTTGTCAATTTCTCTTCCTGCCTTCCTGCCTCTCCTTCATTCTTTCCTCCCTCCCTCCTTCCCTCCCCCTTCTCCCTCTTTCTTTCTTCTTTCTTCCTTTCTTTCTTTCTCTCTCTCTCTCTCTCCTTCCTTCCTTCCTTCTTTTGAAGGAGTTTTGCTCTTGTTGTCCGTGCTGGAGTGCAATGGTGTGATCTTGGCTCACCACAACCTCCATCATGAACCAGGTTCAAATTATTCTCCTGCCTCAACCTCCAGAGTAGCTGGGATTACAGGCATGTGCCACCACACCTGGCTAATTTTGTACTTTCAGTTGAGATGGAGTTTCTCCATGTTGGTCAGGCTGGTCTCAAACTCCTGACCTCAGGTGATCCATCCGCTTCAGCCTCCCAAAGTGCTTGGATTACAGGCATGAGCCACTATGCCTTGCCCATTTGTCAGTTTCTTACAAACTAAACATGTGTGTTGGTGAAAGCAACCCCACACCACCCAAAGGCACCCTGAGTCTGGTGGAGACAAAGGATTTAGAAAGAGACAGAATAAGCATTTAAAAGGTGGGTCGAGGAGACTGGAGCATCGGATGCTTGCTCACAGCCCAGAGCTCTTGGGCTCCACCCAATTTATTGGTTTACAAGCTCTTTGTTCTTAGGGCAGATGGGAAGGGGAGGAAGGAATGAGGAAAAGGATTAATCAGTGAAGGAGAACTCATGAGTCATTCAATATAGTAGTGGCAGTTTCTGTGAATTTCCTTGAGCAAAGGCGTGTGTCTGAACTACTTAAGATCTTTAACTTGTTGGGATTTAAATGGGTGGGAGGGTGGGAGCGTGTTTCCGGAGGAGCCAAGGTGTTTGATTATACTCCACTGCTTCAAAGGAGTGTTATCTCCCTGAGCAACCTGTGGAATGCTGCTGAGCGGTTATGCTCTCAGGGCATAAAGACATGGAGGCAATAAGGAGACTTTTCTCCTCAGGGGCCACCCATGGCTTCCCATGGGTGTCTCACACAGGGGAGATCAACTCAACTAGCACCCCAGACACTCTCTTTCCCACAATGCGCTTAGCATATAACCCAGCAATTGCACTCCTGGGTATTTATCCCAGAAAAATAAAAATGTATGTTCACACAAAGTTTTGCATGTGAATGTTTCTAAAAGCTTTGTTTGTAATAGTCAAACTACAAAAACAACACAGAAGTCCTTCAACAGTTGAATGATTAAAGAAACCTCAGTACATCAATACCATGAGATACCATGTAGCAATAAAAGGGAAGGAGCTATTGATACACACAGCTTGATGGCTCTCCAGGGGATTTTGTTGAGTGAAAAAAGCCAGTTCCAAGTGATTACATCCTTTAAGATTCCATCTAATTAACTTTATTAAAATGAGATGATTATAGTCCTGAAGAAGGCATTAGTGGTTTCTAGGGATTAGGTGAGAAAGGAAAAATTTTTTTTATCTCAGGAATGGGGAGCCCCTTTAAATTATCAAGCTCAGAGAGGCATTTAAAGTGTCACGGCAGTCAGGTCTCACTCCCCCTTGAGCTAAATAATTACCTCTTGAAGCCGCTTGCTATGCTCTAGACTAACTCATGCGAAGTAGCCATAAATGCCATATACTCAGTATCTCAACAATGTATAACCAATCAGTAATCAATGTTATTTTGCAAGCCAGTGACAATTCCTGATGAGCATTTACATAATTGCCCCCTCTCCTGATTCATCTTTTTTTTTTCTTTAAAACCTTGAGCCTCTCCTTTGTTCTCTGGAACACTCTCCATGGCAACCTGGAACTGTGCCCTGGGTTGTACTCCCAGGCTGCAGTCCCAAACCTTGGCCTAAAAAAACCCTCTGTATTAATTTAGCATCAGCTCCTGTCTTTTAGGTCAATGTAGTGATGGGTGAAGAGGGAGGTTGCAGCTTATGAAGGGTCACACAAGGGAGGTTTGTGATGGAATTATCCTCCAGCTTGACTGTAGTGGTGACTCTACAAATTCACACATGATAAAATCACCAAGAACTAATTGCACACACACACACACACACACACACGAATACATTTAAAACCAATAATATTGGAATACAGTCAATGGTTTATATTAATATTCTCCTACTGCAATATCTTACTTTATCTAACTAAAGTGTTACCACTGGATGACACTGGGTAAAAAGTGTGTGGGCTCTATTATTTCTCACAACTACATATGAACATACAGTTATGCAAATAATATAAATAAATCACTCAGACCAAATGCATCTTTTAGGTATTAAAAAAGTTAAAACTTTTATAATAATATTAACAATTATCATCATTATTATTAGTCACTTGTAGTCTGAAGCCTGAGCCCTTCCTCCTTATCTTCCCTCTAAGCTATTGCAAAATAATGGATCAAAGTTTGGTTTTCTTCTAACAAGTTCATGAAACTTCTTAAAACTCATTCTGAACTGATTATCAATTACTTCTGCCTTAGTTCAGTTTTATTTCACTGAATAGCCACCTTGTAGCTATTTAAACAGAACTCACTTATGATGCACCAAGTACTGTATCTTCCCCAAGAGACATATTCATAATTTATATTCCCATCCATTTTAAAGTGATTCATTCCTGTCATAACATTGTCTTACTAATTAGGGTCACATTTCTTCGCCATTCCCTTCCCAATCTCTCAAATGTGACATCTAAACAGCCTCCTTTTAAGACTTGTATTCATCTATAAACAACTCCTTCAAGGTCATTGATACCTTTTTGCACTGCTGAGAACACTTTCTAAGTCCATTACTTTCTATAAACCTGACATAAATAAGTCCACATTAACGTTTTCCAGTCGTCATTCACAGGAGTAGTAGAGTTTTGAAATTAAATCAGTAAAATAAAAGTCAGAAAATCTTCCAACTCAATCATCCTATTGATTTACTGAGAATGTTTGAACACCTAAGGTAGTGGTATTTTTTTTTTTTTTCAAAGAAATCAATGCTTCATATGTTTTTTTTTTTTTTTCAATGGCAAATACTTCTTTTAAATTAGCTCAATTTATTAATATTGAGACGTGAGTGCTGGGAACAGAAGAGTGTGATCCCTTTAAATGATATGGAAGTGGGTAAGGGAAGTGCTGGGTAGACCAGGACATAGTCCCTGGTTAGGGCTACCCCAGGGACCTAGGTGGATACAGGCACTTCTGCCTTCACACCCAAATGTTGCATTTTCCATGACCACCCTGGCCCACCACACCCTCCATCCTGGGCCTATAAAAACCCGAGACCCTAGCAGGCAGACAGAGCTGCTGGACAGCAACAGGGAACACATCAGCAGAAGAAGACAAGTGACTGGACATCAAGAGGATATCGAGAGGAGCACACCTGTGAAAGAGCAAACCAACAGATGCTGGCACCCCCCCAGGCCACTGAGCAGCGGAACAAGGCTGAGTTTGGCCGGGGCAATTGGAGGAGAGCTGGGCCGCTGAGCAGCCCAGCTCTAGGCTAAGACCATCTCCCTTCTGGCTCTCCCACCTGCTGAGAGCTAATTCTTCTCCACAAAAATTTGCACTCATTCCCCAAGCCCGCATGTGATCTGATTCTTCCAGTACCCCAAGGCAAGAACCCCCAAATACAGAAATCCCTCTGTCCTTGTGACAAGGTAGAGGGTCTAATTCAGTTGGTCTACACAAGCTGACTATGCATGGCAAAATTAAAAAAACCAAAACTAAAAGAGCACCCTGTAACACACACCCACTGAGGCTTCAACTGTAAACATTCACCCCTAGACACTGCCGTGGAGATTAAGCCCCACAGCCTGTTTGTCTTTATGACCCCCTAGAAGTTTGAGCAGTGAGGCACTGAAGAAGCAAGCCACACCCGCATCACACGTTCTGTGAGGAGGACAAGGGAACCTTTCCCATTTCAATATTATTAAGACTGCTTGCTAATAATGAGATCTGAAATGGGTACTCTTTCAAAATGTTAATATACAAAATATGCCCGTGCCTTTATGTTTTTTACAATTAACGTTATTATGTGTTTCTTGCCTTGAGATCCTTTCCAAGGTGCCGGACGATATTAGTTGCTTTCTGAGTTACTTCTTGAATTGAGGTGTCTTCAAGACATTAAGCTGAACACAACAAATTAGTTTAAAAGGAACTTGTTTTTAGTGTTCTCTATGTAAACTCTTTAAATGTTCTGACCTAACAGTCTTAGGCCAACTCCTATTTCTGCTTTTGAGAAGCCTCACTTTAGGGAGCAGTTGGATCCTCATACGCATTTTATGTTTCAAAATCCAAGTCTCTAAGCAGACATTCCATGTTTAAAGGGCTCCCAGAACTCCTGTGAGTTGAAAGTAGAGGTGGGGAAATGTGGTTTGGTCACTGTGACAGTGGCCCACTTGCTTTTGTCACACAAAGGCAAACTCTCAAGCTCTTGCATAATGGAAGGAATGATTGAGGCTAGGCCTCACGCTTTTTATAATGTGGGATTTTTATGCTGTGCTGTATTTTTCTTTCATCTTTTCCTGGCATGCTAACTATTTTGCATACATAATCTCTTAACTGATTTCATTTGCTCAGGGATCATAAACATTTTATATGCTATTGAAAGAAATTTTGCCTTTGATGTAGGATGCCTGGAGCTTAAATTTAAAATGTATCATTCATTACTGCACATTTTTCAACATTCTAAAATATATTTCAACCAAAACTATATCACAAACCAGAATATGTAACGCTGATACGCTATTTGAAAGTTACAAGGACTAGGTCATTATCACCACTAAAATCACTCCTGTTTTGCCTCTATATGGATGGATTCACATAGAAGTCTAAGTAAAAGAGAATTAAAATATAGCTAAGATGTTTAATTCTCTATTTCATATAATTATGTATAATAATGCAAATAAAAGTCTGTTGAATCATAATGTTGTTTGAATAATATAATTTTAGCAACTCAATCTTTAGGAATGAAAGATAGAGTGCAGACTATCCTTTAATAAACATAATGGCAATAACTAATGGAGTCACCCCTTGGCATCTAGTGAGGATTGGATCCAAGACCCAGCGATACTAAAATCCATGGATGCTGAAGTCCCTTATATAAAATGGCTCACTATTTGCATATAATCTATACACCTTCTCTCCTATACTTTAAATCATGTTTAGATTATTTATAATACTTAATATATCAATGTCATGTCAATTGTTATCATACTGTATTTTAATTTGTGGTTTAAAAAATTTTTAAATATTTTTGATTAAAGATTGGTTAAATTTATTGATGTAAAACCAATGACTAGATGGCTGACTATATATAGATGCATCTTTTCAGTTATTGAAGAAATTTTATAAACATAGTTGACTGTAATAACACACACACACACATACAACACAGTTCATGTCTTTCCAATCAGAAAACAAACACAGATTGGGTTAGCTTTTCTCAATAAATTTTCTTAGAATATACTTTCTTTATAGTTTCCAGTTGTCTATCAAATGGTTCATAACTCCTTTGGCAGTTTCAGAAGAAATGGCAGAGGCAATTTGGTCTACAAACATTCCTCAATTTGCATGTATTTCCCATCGGTAGTTTTACCTAGAGATTTTCTGATGTGTGTCAGTACCTTAGGTCATTTCAAGCAAAAAAGAAGGTTCAGTAAAGCCGATCCTAATGTAAAAGGTTGATATGTTTTTATCATGAATTTTTGCATTCGGCACTATTTATTTGAATTAATGACATTTTTGTTGCATCCTTAATTTTGTACCTAATAGGAAAACAAGCATGGCTAATAACTGAATTGGTTCATATCTAACTTAAGTTAGTTACGTACCATTCCTCTTGGACAACCTATTTTCACATTCATACATTATTGCTTACTTTTGTTGTATTTCTCTTATTAAAATATCATTCATTGTACCAGCAATTCATCAACATGCATCACTGACTTAAAAGGATTAATTAAAGCAAAGAATAGTAATTCCTAATAAAGATAAAACTAACATATAAAGTATAAAAATAAACAACTGATAATAATATAAATGGAAATGGTGAACATAAATCAAGAAATACGATTTGGAATATGAGTGAGAAGAAAATATTGAAATGTTCTGAATGCACAACCGTTCTGAAAAAGCAGACTTTGACTAGAAAGAACAAAAATAATTATCTAAAAATTATTGTTCTAATACTGAAAATCCTTAGTTCCCTGTATATTATCTTTTACAAATTTTATTAGAAAATGGCATAAATCTAATAAATGTATCATTATCATTTTCTGAAAATTTTGGTTATCTAAAATTTGAATTTAGGTTTTCTAATAAGTAATACATTAATTTTTGCCCAGAAGGCTTACAGAAAACTTAAATTAAGGAAATATCATTTAAAGGAATACTAGTAATAGCAAAAACTTATTCAAGTTACTTTATTACTAGCCAGGCACAGTGACCCACACCTGCAATCCCAGCACTTTGGGAGGCCAAGGAGGCTGAGGAGGAAGGATTGCTTGAGCCCAGGAATTTGAGGTTACCATGAGCTATGATCATGCCACTGCACTCCAGCCTGGGTGGCAGGGTGAGACAAGTGAGACCCTTTCTCTCAAAAAAAGAAAGAAACAAAAACTCTTACTGAGAAAATTAACAACTTGTACCAAAGTTAATTTTTAAAAATCTTATGATTGAGGAAGAAACAGAACAGATGTTAGCAGAATTAGTTATCATTATAATGATGTGGAAGTTGCACAAAAGTGGAAGAATAATTATTCTTCCATAAGTGAAGTCATAAGAGAACACGAAGCATCCCCTGCCTCAGCCTCCCGAGT
Organism: Trachypithecus francoisi; assembly: GCF_009764315.1. Lineage (NCBI taxonomy): Eukaryota > Metazoa > Chordata > Mammalia > Primates > Cercopithecidae > Trachypithecus > Trachypithecus francoisi. The sequence goes on from NW_022681472.1 coordinate 6,195,230, forward strand.
AGCTGGGATTACAGGCATCCGCCACCATGCCCCACACAAAAAAAAAAATAATATTTTTTTTTTTTTATTTTTAGTAGAGACGGGCTTTCATCATGTTAGCCAGGATGGTCTGCATCTCTTGACCTCATGATCCGCCCACCTTGGCCTCCCAAAGTGCTAGGATTACAGGCATGAGCCACCACACCTGGCAAGAACATGAAGCATCTCTTAGTGCACGTGTGGTAGTCATTTAACGGAGAGTGCTTTCTTGGTGGTTTTCACTAAGTGAGAAAGTTTCTCATATTTACTGAACATTCTTTTTAAGTCATGGCAGAGATTGAAATTATATTTCAGAATTAGACTGCATTTCCAGATACAGCAAGAAAGTCCCTTAATGCCGGCCAGCAGAATTGTCTATTATATCCACAGACAATCCTTGGTGATGGATAGCAGACTTCAGGATCAAAAGACCCAGGGTGAGTATGGCTTCGGTCAGTTCTCGACATGACTGCTGGATTGTCAGTCGTGAATGGGCAGCAGGACAAAGCCAGACTTACACAGATTTGTTCTCTGTCCAAGGGACAGACACACACTACATTTATGAAAATGAGAGGATTTTAAAAATTCTTCAGATAGGCATATCTTAGCTTATTTGGTTCACTGAAATTCCTGACACTCTCACTTCACTGATGAGGTTTTTTTTTTTTTTTTTTTTTTAATGTTCAGAAAAAGTTATTACAACTTCTTAAGAAAGCAAACTATGGAAAAAGAAACTAGACAATTGAATAATTGAATTTTACCCAGTTGTTAAGTCTTTGAAAACCATGTCTAAATTCAACAGCAAAGCATGATGAAATTTATTCCAGACATGAATGCAACCAAAGAGATGATAGAAGATTATTTCCTTGCTTTCTTCAAAGCCAAAAATTTAGACATTCAGTATATTTATTACTCATGTACCATGAAAAATGTCTTCAAAGTTTCTGAAGTTGTCAAAGGCAAGTTGTTTCCAGTACTGTTTTACAAAGCTTCCAACACCCCTTTCTTTTTCCTAGGAGGATGATTTTGAATTAGAAATGTCTGCCTTAAATAAAGATTCATTAGAAAAACTAATGGTATATTAAACCTTGCTTATTGCTCAAGCTTTCTCTTTTTGAGTTTTACATAGATTCATTTGTGAAGAATTGCAAAGAGTATAACTTTCTGATGTGAGTGTGCAAACATACACGTGTATACAAAATGGATATTATTGCAACTTTAGTTTTTCTTAAATTTGTTTTTTCATGTGTGGTATAAACATGATTAACTGATCCACAGTAGCCAAAAGTCTGAGAAATATTATTCTAAATGTAATATAATTTATAATTTTATTTTTACTTTAATACAATATGGCATACATAACAATTGATTAAGTGTTGTCATTAATTGATTAAATATTAATTAACACAGTTTATTTGATTGTGAAATTAACAGTTCAAATTAATAAGTTGTTTGCTTTATGATTCTTGTCTCATCATATTTGTGAGGAAAGAAGTAGCTACAAATTTTTTTTAGTCCTATGGATTATCTCTAATTGCTAGGAAAATAAGGAATTTACCTCATCTGGTATATCTTAAGACCTTGCTGTTCAAAGTTTAAGTGTGTATTTTATCCTAAGGTGGGAAGGTTTGTAGGTTATAAGTAGAAAGGAGGACTTTTTTGAATTATATATTTAGAAAATCATTTTGTAGAGATAAGTGATGGGGAATGCTAGAATAAATCACAGCTACTGGATTAAAGTCAGTGACATCAGTATGAACCATTTAGCTTAATATAAATACTGATGGATATACATACATACATATGTGTGTGTGTGTGTTTGTGTATGTTACACAGGTGAGAATAGATACAATTAGTATCCATTCATACATATATTTCATAGTTCTATGCACTAAAAGTGTCTAGAAACAATAACATCCCAGAAGCACATCCTGTGCCATTATCTTGATTTCTGATACCATTCTCCAAGTATAGGAACAAGAACTCTTTGGAGAAATGGCTCATTCAAGGGCTGGGAAAGAGATTATACAAGATGAGACTAGAACGTCTTGCAGATCCAAAAAGTAAGGAAGAACTAAAAAATAAAATGATAGGGTTGATTGAAAGAGATACAGGAGCCAAGTGAAAGAGCTCTCGATGGCAAGCTGGAAACATTGAAGTGAAAATAAGTAAAATCATATTGGTAAATCACCCAAAGTATAAAATAAATATTAATGAGTTCTTACCAATATAATTAAATGACTAAATAAATAAGTAAATGGAGGAGAAGAGAAAAATCTCCCAAGGAGAATACCAAATTATCTACATATTCCTTCTTCAAGAAACTAGACCACTATAGGGACAACTCTTAGCGACTTGTTTACAAAGAGTATAGTAAAGAAGTGAGAGGAAATAAGTTGACATGGAAACACCTGAGGAACACTACCTCAGTCAAATGATCAAGGAGAGCATCATCAGTGATGAGTCCCATGACAGCACTGCCCTTGACATGCATGACATGTTGGAATTGCACTTACCTCTGTCCTCTTCTCCCCAAAACACAAAACCCCAGTCTGACTTTGAGAAAAACATCAGAGAAACACAAGCTGAGTGACATTTTACTGAATCTCTCTGACCAATACTTCTCAAAACTATGGAGGTCATCAAAATCAAAGAACATTTGAGAAACTGGCACAACCCAGAGCAGTCTAAGGAGATACAGTGACTAAATACGGTTTTCTGGAAGGGCTCCGGGAGCTGAAAAAAACACAAATAGGGAAAAACTAATACATCCAAGTAAAATATGGAGCTTAGCTTAAAAAATGAACAAAAAATTACTCTGGCTACTCTAGAAAGAATGAGATTTGGGACATGCAATTGCCTACATAGCACCCTTTCTCCCTTCTTTATAATAACCTATGTGTACTTAGCTAAGATCCTGTGTTTCCCAAACTCCTTTGTGGGAGCATGGCTCTATTTATTTACATCCAATCAGATGTAAGCCAGATTGTGTGGAACCTCTGAGAAGTCTGCTGAGAGGCAACTGTTTCAGCTAGGTGGCGAGGTCTTACCCACCACTTCTCTATGCAGTCTGAGATAGTGACATGATGGAAGAAGCTCTGTAGTCATCTTGGATTAAAGTGACCTTGAGGATGGCAGTCTCACAATGAAGATGGCTGAGTAGAGGACACATGAGCCTGGGTCCCTGATAACTGCAGAAACATCACACCTGCCTTTTCTACCTACCTTAAAACTGCTTATTTTGCAAGAGAAAAGTGAGCCTTTTAATATTGAAGGCATGAGTTTTCTGCATTGCACATCTGAACCTAATCTTACCTGACATAGGCAATATTTGGAAGTGTCAAGGCTAGTTAATAGAGTATAAGTAGCGTGAACCATTTGATATTGCTTTTCCTGTAGGTGAAAAAAAATTCAAGCATTAGCAATTTAATTTGGTTCATTCTAAATAGTGTTAGTCTAAGCAAAAGTGTGACTTGGTCTAGGATTTGGAAATGGAAAAATCAGAAAGGTTCAGGATATATGTGGAAGATCAAACTAATAAGACTTAATGATGAATTATATGTTTTGGGTAATTAAAACAAATGAAATGAATGTGGCATCCAGCTTGCAGGCATTAGCTACTGGATGCATCCTGGACAGAAATTGTTGGGTAGTGAGCTGAGGCGAGTGCTGGGCAGAGGTAGCATCTGGCTCCTGCCAACCAGCGACACCCCTCAAAGCAGGGCAGCAGTTTTCCCTGAACCAGGTCTGAGTCCAGCATGTCTGGGTGCTACAATCTTCCAGGGGGTTGCCTTATTTTCGTCACTCCTTGCTTCAGTTCATTCACCACCGTCCCTGGATATATTTCTCGAGGAAGCAAACACTAATTGCTGTGCCATCCCCTTGTTTGCTATTTTTTTTTTTTTTTTTTTTTTTTTTTTTTTGAGACGGAGTCTCGCTCTGTCGCCCAGGCTGGAGTGCAGTGGCCGGATCTCAGCTCACTGCAAGCTCCGCCTCCCGGGTTTACGCCATTCTCCTGCCTCAGTCTCCCGAGTAGCTGGGACTACAGGCGCCCGCCACCTCGCCCGGCTAGTTTTTTGTATTTTTTTAGTAGAGACGGGGTTTCACCGTGTTCGCCAGGATGGTCTCGATCTCCTGACCTCGTGAACCGCCCGGTGGCTCAAGCCTGTTTGCTATTTTTTAAAGACTAAAAAAACAAACTACTACACCAAGTTTTAACATTTTTCTCTATACATTTTAACACTCAATCATCTGTTCCAAACCCAGTACTCCTTGCTTTCCTACCAAAACCATGATTATTAATTAATCTACATACTGTCCTTTTCATACCTGAGGTGTATTTCTTCCTCTGTGTCTTCTTTAGCTTCTCCAAACCTATTTGCACTCCTACTTCTCTATCTGAATCCAATCTCTTTTACCTGATCTTCCCTTCCCCTATCACTGAATCCAAACAATTATTCCTTCCTCTGATCCTGTTCAGCACTGAATTATAACATTATTCCACAGATATATCGAATAAGGGAGTGCTTTGACTGAGCCCTTAGATATGCTGCATTTGGTTATTCTAATGTTGTTATTAACTCCTTAGTAGGTAGAAACAGGCCTTATGTGTCTATTTTTGGTATTTAGCATTCAGTTTAGTATTTATGTTAGTCATGAACGCAACGTAGCTTAAAAATAAAACAATTGCTGTAATTTCTCAGGGTAGTTCACCAAGTAAAGGCAGTATTTGGTGTAGACACGATTAGTCATTTCTATTCATTTGTGCCACCTTAAATGGTAGAATATTACATACAATGATACATTGTCTTTGTTTGGTAAAGAACAATGTCAAAAAGACCAGTTATTCAAATCTGCAAGCTAGAATATCAATATTAGTCATATTTAAATTTATTTTTGTAGAGAAAGTTTTATAGAAGCATAAACTATGGCTTAAAGAACAATTTAAAAATTAAAATCATACCATATATCTTGTTTTATTAATTTATGTTATCAGAATCCCTTGCACACATTTTAGTAGAACTGCTAGATCTCAAGAGTACATTTGTTTTGAAGGATTTTGCAGCCACATTTCCTCTAGATGTGAAAACACAGTGCATATGTCATCTCTTTCCTATGAAAGATGATGCCCTTGGCAGAGTTACCATCTAAAATACCCAGGACCACTCTACACAGAGCACGTGTGTCAGCCATCATTTCACTCAGAACATTAAAGTCCTAAAGAATGATGTCTTTTTTACCCTGAAGGTTGCATCACTTTCAGGAACAGCCATGGAAATGTTTGCCAAATGAGCCACATTTCTAGAGAGGGGGTGACTGCTATTTTGGTTGATCAAAATATATCACTTAAATTGGATAATTCTAATATAGAATGTGAGGCATCGCACTTTTCTAGAAACGTGAAATATTTCTATTTCAAGTCAGTCATTACTCTGTGGCTTAACGCTATACGTTCTTACCTGAATGTTGTCTTTAGACTGTCCCTTTTGTGTTCCTTTTGTACACTCACTTACAGTTTGTCTACTTCATTTTTTGTCACTTTTCGGTGGGTTCCTGTTAAAACACTTGATACCCTGGATAACCTAACAAGAATGAGTCAAATTGGAATTCAGAAAGAGCTGGCTTCACTATAATGTTGGTAATACTACCAATATTTTGCATGTGGAGAAACAATGATTAAGCAAAAAGCAACTATCTGAGGATAATCAAGTAATAAATACGTGATGCATATTCAAATACAGGTTTCCTAAATCTGCATGCTTCCCATTGTATAATTATAGATTTCATAAGTTGTGTATTTTACATTTGCATATACAGGCACAATTCCTCTTTACTTTTGAAATAAGTCTTCAACTTCAAAAATGAGCTACTCTGCTTCCAATTTACTTTAAACAAAATACAATTTAGAAGGGTAAGAATAAAGGAAATAATATTTAGGGAATGCCTGCTACATGTCTGACATTAAGCTACAAATTTTTATGTTAATTAATCATTTCCAATTGGTAGCTTTCATCTAGTGTTTTGCAGAAACTCTTAATCTCATTGGCAGTTAAAAGTGCACTGTAAGGTGGATGAATTTAGCAAAGGCAATCTATCCTGATGATTGTATTCACAGTGTATAGCTTCATGTCATTTTTAATTAAAGATAATAAATTGGTTTGACAGGAATAGTTCAATTTCATGCATACTCATTTATTTCAATTATCTATTCAATAATTAGTAATTCCAACCTTATAGAACATCTTAAGGTAGTAACTAGAATCCTTAGTTCTTTATCCTTTGACCTTTCATGAGCTTTCATATTAATATATGAAAGGGACTTTCAAAGTGTTGAAAATTCAACAATGCAGAAACAGACAATGGCCCTATTCTCATACAACAGGGCTGACTTTGCAGTAGGCTAAACAGATAATAAACGTAGGAAAGTAATACTAACTATAATTTTTTTTCCTTTCTTTTTTTTTTTTTTTTTTTTTAGAAAAGTCTAGTCAGGCGCAGTGGCTCACGCCTGTAATCCCAGCCCTTTGGGGTGCTGAGGCGGGTGGATCACCTGAGGAGTTTAAGACCAGCCTGGCCAACATGTCAAAACTGCATCTCTACCAAAAAAATACAAAAATTAGTTGGGCGTGGTGGTGCGCACTTGTAATCCCAGCTACTTGGGGAGACTGAGGCAGGAGAATCGTTTGAACCCAGAAGGTGGAGGCTGTAGTGAGCTGAGATCATGCCATTGCACTCTGGCTTGGGCAACAAGAGTGAACCCTGTCTCAGAAAAAGAAAAAAAAAAAGTCCTTTGTTTCATTAGTCCTTTCTCCCCTTGTTATCCAGCCTTATTTCAAAGTGGCACTGAAAGTTTTCAGCCTCTCTTTATTTTTAGTCATTCAGATCAAATGCCTGCCATGATGAGCAATAGTGAGGAAACAGGAACTTCCAAGAACCTTCCTAGAGCTCACCATAGAGGTTATATAGTGTTCTTAATTACCATCCATCATTCAACCTGGCTTTTTAATTGCAACTTTTTCTATACAATCTGCTTGTCCCTGTTTTACTTACTTATAAATAAGAGCAGTTTCTGCCAAACACGTTTCTCATCTGTGAAGCACAATGGGCACATGCAATTAACGCATTAACTAGGGTAGACCACATGGGCCTCTTTAACAGTGAGTAAAAGAGCTATGGTAAAAAATGCTGATGTGATGTGTCTCTTAAAAATACTTTTACATGATGTGTCTTTAACTTAAATTATTTGATGAGTCTGAAAGAAGAGAAATTTAGTGATTTAAGTGTTCAATTTTTACGAATGTACAGACTTCCTCTGTGTAACATTTATTTACTTACTTCTGTTTTATTGAGCCTTTCAACTTCATTTAACTTTGCTGACGTTCTAATGAGTCAAAATTTGAAAAAAAAGAGCGCAGTTTTACACTGATAAACATGGACCCTGAAAAGAATAAAAAGAACATGAAAATCTCATTATTACTTTTATAACTTAGTTTTAGCTTTCCACATTCAAAAGGTTCCCAAACTAAATATCTAACCAGAAATGTCTGAAAAGCTGTTTGAACACATCACTGTTTTTTTTGGAAATTGCCTGTCTACATTCCTTGGAGAATGTTTAATTGTTGTATTTATTGTAGCCAATTCTTTGAAAAATTAACAGTATCTCCTAACTTGCTTTTGCAATCTTTGTTAGCATCCAAAATTGCAAATAAGGATAAGAAAAAATAATCTAATAATCAGTATGAAATGTATATATTTGAAAATGTCTTTCTCCTATCCTAAAATTCATAACAAACCTAGGTAAAAATAACTATAGGGGACAATCAAAGTCTACCCTATCTGTGATTAGAAATTTTGTGACATTCTTTCCTAATCCCTAGTTGGCTAGCACAATTGGAGGAAATCATCTTAATGGATGCATGAGAGTCATTGATCATAGACTTTTCCCTGTCTACTACTACACAAGGGAATTTGAGTTAGTAAAATTATACAATTTCTCTTTATTTACTTAGAGGAATTCTCTCTTTCTAGCTGCATAGTAGGGGATAATATGCTCAGGGATATGGAGACAAAAGAATTCATCCTATGCCAATTTATTGTGGTAGGAAGACAAATTCTCCTACATTAACGTAAGCCTGTGGGAGCTCCTTCCAAGGACTGATGGCAATATAGAAATACATAGTACACCTAATGTAAAAGATACAACTACCATGTCTCTAGAATAAACAGAAGAAGGATGCCTTATTTATCTTGCAATAGGCAAAGACTTCTTAAAGAGGACACAGAAAGCATTAACCACAATATAAAAAGGTTGACCTTATTAAAATAAAGAACTCAACAAATTAACAACAATCCTTAAGTTTGTGAATACATAAAGAAGACTGTGAGGAAATAGCTTCGATGCATACTGAAGAGAGGTTTTACTTCCATAATACATAAAGAACTCATAAAATCAAGCAGAAAAATGGAGAAAACTAATTATCAGAAAATTAAACATTAAAATGAGAATGGGCCGGGCGCCGTGGCTCAAGCCTGTAATCCCAGCACTTTGGGAGGCCGAGACGGGTGGATCACGAGGTCAGGAGATCGAGACCATCCTGGCTAACACGGTGAAACCCCGTCTCTACTAAAAAATACAAAAAACTAGCCGGGCGAGGTGGCGGGTGCCTGTAGTCCCAGCTACTCGGGAGGCTGAGGCAGGAGAATGGCGTAAACCCGGGAGGCAGAGCTTGCAGTGAGCTGAGATCCGGCCACTGCACTCCAGCCTGGGTGGCAGAGCAAGACTCCATCTCAAAAAAAAAAAAAAATAAAATAAAATAAAATAAAATGAGAATGAAATATTATTGCAATCATTCTCAACTATCTAAAGCAAAAATGAGAGACAACAGCAAGTGTAACATGGACATGGAGCAATTAAAACTCTCATACAGGCTGGGTGTGGTGGTTCATGCCTGTAATCTCAGAACTTTGGGAGGCCAAGGTGGGAAGATTGCTTGAGGCCAGAAGTTCGAGACCAGCCTGGAAAACATAGTAAGATCCTCATCGCTACAAAGCACACACACACACACACACACACAGAGAAAAACACTCTCATACATTGCTAAGTGGGAGTGTAAACTGGCTGTCCACATTGGCAAATCATTTTGCAGTACCTACTAGAGCAAATCATATATTCACACTATGACTTCCTTTCATTCCTGCCAATGAGTGCTTATCCCCAACAAATTATATGCAAAAGAATGCCCATACTAGCATAATTCATAATTGCCAAAAATGAAAACAATTCACATGTCTATAAATACAAGAATGAATAAATATAGCAAGACATGTTTATAAAAGTGTATTTGACACAGCAACAAAATAAAATTATTATCATAAACAAGAACATAAATGAATTTTACATCACAAAAAACATTCATGCTGAGTAATTTCATTTGTTCAAAGTGCAAAACCAGGCAAAACTGGTCTATAAAGATGGTGGTCTGCATAGCATTGGTAACTGACTCAGAGGTGACCTGAGGAGGTCCTCTCAGTTGGTTAATGTTCTATATGCTGATTGTCTCAATGGCTTCCTCCTGACATGCTCCCTTTGCCCAAATCCAGTAATAATCCATAGGCCCTATGATCTACAGAGGCTGAACATTTGGCTCAGCCTCCCAAGACAGAGAAAGGTGGAGATGGGAGCAGGGAAATCTGAAAGGACAAATGAATACCAATCCCATTTCAAGATTTTGAGCAAATATGTTCTAGAGCAGGTCTGGAATCATCCTTAGTCAAGGGTATGGCTTCTTATTTCAGTCTTCTGTTTTTTTTCTGGCAAAATTGTATTATGATCAATTAGGTCAAGAAAGTGCCACCAAACAAATCTGGAAGCATAAAATAACATCTTAAAAAGTAAGAGACACTAATAAATAGTGGTTAAGAGCTTGCATTTTGGAATCATAGCTGGGTCTAATCTGTGCCCCAAGGTTCTTATTTCCAAACTTCCAGCACTAACATTTACATTGTTAAGATGTGTGAGGGTTCAGCGAGATACTGAAGGTGAAGCTTTTGATACAAGGCCCAGCACACAGTAAATGGCAGCTAACTGACATTAAGAAGCTGTGTTGCAATAGATGAAGGTTGTATAGTTTTCAGCCCAGGTCAGTGTGAAACAAATGACTCCCGAAGTAACTTTGAGGTACATGGCGAAGTGAGAGGGTTCTGAAAAACAGAGTGGTCAAATATACCAGTCAAGCCAAGCACGGAAAATGAGTGATTTTGGACATCACAGTTAGAGCAGATGGAATTTTGAGTCCCTGGAATATTTTTTAAATCATGATTAATGAATATAGTAAATACAATAGGAAATGGAAAACCGATAAAATACTGTAAAATAGTGACAAAATAATAACAAATCTGATAGATTCAAGCCCCCATGCACTGCTGTAAGCCTGAGGACGCCAAGGGCTGGAAAGAGCCATGGGGTACAAGAAACACAGCAGCCAAATAAATAACCAATTGCAGTCAAATCCTGTGCAGAGGGAAAACTATGCTACAAAGAACATCATCGGTCAACTGAAAAAAATAACATATAGATGATTAGATTTTTAAATACCATTTTTTAAAGCAAACTGAAGAAAATATCTATAGAAAGACTTTGAGATTTGAGTAAATAGCAGTGCTGACCCTTTACAGCAGGGAACTGGTGACTGGTTGTGGAAAGAGTCAGAGAGAGGTGCTTGTACTTTTTAAAATGTTTCACCATGATTATATGTATGTGTGTATGTTCACACATGTATGTGTGCATGTTTCTAATAATAAATACTTTTTCTGAGTAAAGTGGGAGTTTTTGAAAGGCAACAAGCTCAGTTGCACAGAACATGGGCTTTGGAGTCAGACAAATTCCATCTCCTCCCACTTACTGGTTTACCTCTATCATGTTACTTAAATTCTTAAGCCCTAGTTTTATATCTAGATCACATAAGGATGATCTATGGTTGTTATTGCAATAAGTGAAGGAATTGGTATAGATTTCTGAAGTTTGTTAGCTCCCTCAGTATGTTGAAAGGGATCACCATTAGGCTCTGGGTACCTAACTGTTTACACAGACAACTGCAGTGACAACTAGGGCACCCATGCTAACTGCAGGTCAGAACAACACTCTGTAGTCACTCTGCTCACTAAGATGAGGAAACATGGAACATATTTAGAAAGGGGCCCAATAAAATGCTGTTGGGTGGGGGTTTAAAGGGCCTGAAAATCCTAAATTTGTAGGACCACCTGTTCCTTAAACAAAGTGAAAGAATTTTTTTGTTTGGTTTGTGTTTGGTTCATTTTAAGAGACTTGTGACAGCTCTTATATTGACAGTAGTTATTTAAAACTTTTAAAATTACACATGAAAGCTCTCAATCTACGTGAGGAAAACCTTTAACCTCAGACACATGGAAACTTTGGTTCAGTGTACTTCATTTTAAAAAGTAAATAATTTTTATTTTTGACTTCAGGTTTATATAAATAATTAAAAATTACTTAAACACTTAAACACGTTTTCTTGTTTGATTCTTTTGAACAACAACAAAAAATAACTTTCAAGACAAGCTCCATGAAGATGCTTTGTTTTATACTTTTTTTCCCTATGGATAACTTTATGGCAAATGCTCCAAGATGTCAAAAATCTAAAATAACTGTGCATTCAGAAAAAAAAAAATTCAAAAATAAAAAATTTCAAAGAGTAAAATGACTAGAATAAACAATGTGGATATTTATTTATTCTTATACTTTTCCAGTCAAATACATTTGAGGTCATTTTTAAAAATAAATACAAATAACAAAATGGAAACTACAGATGAAGAAGGAAGATTGGGATACTTCTCAGCAACAAGGAGAAAGAGGGAATTGAGAGGTGCTGCCCCTCCTCACTTGAGGGAAGGCTCCCTAACCCCTCTCAGGGTTACGCATGTATTTTAAACAATGACAATAACAACAAAGGGTCACCTACAATGACATGTACATGCTATTGCCTCTATATTTAAATTTAAAATTGTATGTATGTATTTGTGGAAGAATACAAAAGTTAAATATATTCCAGAATATCAGAAAAAAGCATATTTATATTTTTATCAGAGAAATAAGCCTTTTGATTTTTCCTTTTAAAAAGAGTTTTATTTTAGAAGAGATTTAGATTTATAGTTATTGCAAATGTAGAGCAGAGAGTCCCACGCATACTAATCCCTAGTTTCCCTTATGAACACTTCATATCAGTATGGTACGTTTTTCACAATTAATAAAAAATATTGCTACATTATTATTAATGGAATCTATACATTATTCAGATTTTCTGTTTTTCTCTATTTTTTTCTGTTCCAGGATCCCGTCAAGGATACTACATTTTACTTTGCAGTTATGTCTCCTTACGTTGCTTTTGGTTGTGATAGGTTCTCAGACTTTGCTTATGAATGTCATTAGAATTTAGGAAATTATGTGTCAGATATTTTATTGAATATCGATCAATTGAGAATTATCTGTTGTTTTTCTCCTGATTAGACTGGGGTTATGGGTTTGGGGAGTAAAAACACAAGGGCAACGTTCTATTCTTATCACATTACATCAAGGGTATGTACTATTAGCATGACTTGTCACTGTTGATATAAACCTTGATAATCTGGTGAAGGAAGTTTTCATCCATTATTTCCACCATAAAGTCACTGTTTTATTTCTCCCTTCTATAAAGTAATCTTTAAAAGAAATTCACTACGTATAGCACAATTTTCACTTGGCTCCTCTATCCTTTTGATATATCCCATGATTGTGTGTGTGTCTGTGTGTGCATGTGTGTGTGTGCTGTGTTTTAACATTTTCTTATTTTCTGATCCTACAAGATGCTCAAGGCTGATCTTGTATATTTCCTGTCCCAGTCACAGAGTCAGCTATTTCTTTAAAGAGTTCTGGTTTCTTTTGTCGATGAATGGTACGAAAATCCAAGATCTGGGATGTCTTTTTATCTAGGGCTTTTCAACTGACAGGACAATAAGACATTTAGGTGTGTATATATCTGTGTATAAAAACATATGTATAAATATTTCTATATATAATTTTATGTATGTTAAGGTAAACATGAGTTCATACTGATATCTCCAACTGTAATAATTTCTACATGGAACAGTCTCAACTTTTCCCCTGGTTTGTCTTTAAGCTCCTACTCCAACACTTAAAAACAGGGTTCTCACCCTCTGCCATCTATTTACTAAATTGTTCAATTCCAGTGTACATATATAGTGGCTTCAGACTTATTAACCTATATCCCCATGGGAAACAACTTTATCAACTAGAATGCAATTCTTATGAACGTTTCTTTTGTCCAGTTTCTTGTGCGCAGACTCCACACTGATTTTCAAAGATATATAGGTCACCAATTAATTGCTCACTTCCATCAGTGAGATTGTTTCTGACATTTTTAATACTATTACATTATTTTGTCACATTCTATACCTCATCCTGTTGTCACCCAATCTCCTAAATAGTTTTCTAAATTTACATATGTTAAGGTACAATGTTTGTTCTGTAACTTTCTATGGGTTTTGACAAATGCATAAGCACATGGTTCCACCATTAGATTATCATATGTAATAGTTCCAATGACCTATAAAATGCCCTATGTTTCACCTATTCAACCCTCTCTCACCCCAAACGTCTGGCAATCATTGATGTTTTTTATTGTCTTTATAGCTTTTCCTTCTACAAAATGACATATAATTGGAATTATATAGTATATAGCTTTCAGTCAGGCTAGCTTCTTTCACATAACAATATGATTTTAAGATTTAAGTCTGTTTTTTGTGGTTATATAGTCCATTTTTTACCCCTCTATAATATTCCATTGTATGGATATTCCACAGTTTGTCTACCAATGTCTATCCATTCACTTCTTGAAAGACATCTGGATTGCATGTAGTTTTGAGTAATTATAAACACATCTACTAGAAATACAAGCATGTAGGATTCCATATGGACATAAGTTTACTGGAGTGTAATTATTGCATTGTATGGTAATACTATGTTTAGCTTTGTAAGAAGCTGCCAAACAGCCTTCTAAAGTGGCTGTGCCATTTGCTTTCACACTGTGAATCACCAAGAGTTTCTGCTGCTCTGCATCCTCGTAGCCATTTGTATTTTCAGTGTTTTGAATGTTAACCATTCTCAGTGGTATATATCAATTTTACTGTGATTTTCATTTGAAATCCCCTAATGACAAATAATGTTGAGTACATTTTCATGGGTTTATTTCCTCTTTGTATAACTTCTCTGGTGAAGTGTCTGTCCAGATTTTGATTACTTCTAACTAGGTTGTTTGTATTTTAAACAATGAAAAGTTATTTGTATTTTGCAAATATTTCCTTCCAGTCTCTGGCTTGTCTTTTTATTCTCTTAACAATGTCTTTTGCAGAGAAAAAAAATTTAAGTTTGATCAAGTCCAAATTATCAATTTTCTCTTTCTTGTGTCATGCTTTTAGTATTGTCACTATAAAATTATAATTAAACCATTGGTAAGTATTTTTTCTCTTATAATTTCATGTAAAAGTTGTATATATTTTACATTTTACAGTTAGGTCTATAATCAAATTTGAAATAATTTTGTAAGAAGTCTAAGGTCTTTGTCTAGGTTTTGAATATTTTTAAAATTTTTTACATACAGACATTTTAATTTTTCCTCAGCATTTGGTTGAAAGACTATCCTTTCTTCATTGAGTTGAATCCTTTGTCAAAGGTTACTAAGCCATATTTCCGTCGATCTATTTGTGGAATCTCTATTCTGGTTCATCCTTCTATATGTTTATTCTTTTGCCAATAGTAGACTGTCACTATTACTTGTGCTATGTGGTAAGTTTTACAAACAGGTAATTTGGGTACTTCGACTTTGTTCTTCAGTCCTGTATTGGCTCTTCCAGGTCTCACCTTTCCATACAAACTTCAGAATCAGTTTGTCAGTATCTCAATCTGTTCCAGCTGTCGTAACAAAATGCCATAGAATGAAGCTTTAGCAACAAGACGTTTATTTCTCACAGTTCTGGAGACTAAGGTGTCTGAGATCAGAGTGCTGGCTAATTCTGTTTATGGAGGGAGCTATCTTCCTGGTTTGCAAATGTCTGCCTTTTCCTGTGCCCTCCCGTAGAGCAGAGAGATAACCCTCTTTGTCCTCTTATTGAGATCACTAATCCCATCACAAGGACCCCACTCTCATGACCTCATCTAACCTAATTAGCTCTCAAAGGCCTCATTTCCACATACCATCACACTATGTGTTAATGCTTCAATATATGAATTTGGAGGGGGGTGCAAAATTCTATCCGTAACAGTCAATATCTACAAAATACCTTGCTGGGATTTTTATTTTCATTGTGTTGACCCTAGAGATCAATTCGGGAAGAACTGATATCTTAACAATGTTGGGCCTTCCAAACCAGGAATTTGGAATATCATTCCATTTATTTAGATATTCTTTGGCTTTTTATCAATGTTCTGTATTACCTTCACACATAGGTTATCTATAATTTTAGCTTAAATATACTATTTATGTGATATTTAAATAATATTATATTTTTAACCTCAAATTCAAATTATTCATAGTTATAGTATAGGAAAGTAACTGAATTTTCACATAAACCAAACTTAATTATAAATTGCATAAGTTTTTTATGCAATTCTTTGGGGTTCTCTCTATATAAAATCATATAATCTACAAATGGAAAGAGTTTCTTTCTTTTCAATCTGTATACATTTATTTTCTTAGTCTTGTCTTACTGTAGTAGGTAGGAGTTCTAGCACTACGTTGAATAGGAGTTGTGAGAGGACCTCCTTTGTTAAGTATGATTTTTACTGTAGGTTTTCTGTGGCTACTCTTTATCAAATTCAGACCATTCTCTTTCGTTCATAGTTTGTTGATAGTTTTTATAATGAATGGATATAGCATTTTGTCAAATTGTTTTTCTGAGCCAACTGATATGTTTGTATTATTTTAATTCTTTTGTCTGTTGATTGGATACATTACATACATTTATTTTCTAAACTTACACAACTGCAGTAAATCCCACATTGTCATGATGTACTTTTTTGCATTACTAGAATTAATTTACTAATATTTTGTTAGTATTTTTGCATCTCATTTCATGAGAAATAATGTTCTATTTCTTTCTTTTTATCTTTTATCTGGTTTTGATAATAGGATAGTTCCATACTTACAAAATAAATTAGAAAGTTTTGCTCTGCTTCTGTTTTCAGGAAAAGTTTATGAATAATTGGTATCATTTCTTCCTGTGTTTTGTACAATTCACCAGTGAAACTATTTTGACTGTTGATTTATTCTTTAGAGAGCTATGAGTTATTGATTCAATTACTTTAATGCATATAAGCACTGGGAATTCAGGCTGGCTTTTTGCTTTGTTTGAGTTATGGTAGCTTGTGTCTTCCAAAGAACTGGTCTATTTCATCTGGTTATCAATTTTGTGGCCAGAGAATTGCTCATATATATTTTCTTTTTAATTCACTTAAAGGGCCTGATATTAGTGTTGATCACTTTTGCATTTCAGATATTGGTAATTTCTTTATTCTCTTTCTTTCTTTCACCTGCCTAGAAATTTATTACTCCTATTAAACTTTTCAAAGGTGGATTTTTTCCCCTATTTTAAATTTTATTAATTTCTGTTCTAATTTTTGTCATTTTCTTATGTTTTCTTTAGCCTAAAGGGTTCTTTTGTCTCTATTTTTATGGTGAGAGCCAGATTATGGATTCTAGATCTTTCTTCTCTCTTAAATATACTTTGAATGCTACAAACCTTCCTCTAAGCACTGTTTTGCTGCTTTCCACACATTTTGATAGTGTGTTTTATTTTCTTTAGTGCAAAACATTTTTAAATTTCCCTTAAAAATTCTTGTTTGATCCATATATTACTTAGATGTAAATAGTTTAATTTTCAATTATTTGCAGATTTTCTAGTTGCCTTTTTGGTACTCTTCTAGTTTAATTAAATTGTTCCTGTGGACATATTCAATATGCTTTCAGTTTAAATGTTTTCCTTTATTTTGTAAATGTGCTGTATTACATTGATTGATTTTTATATGCTAAACTATCCTTGTACTCCAGGAGTAACCCTCACTTGCTTATGGTGCATAATCTTTTTAAAGTGCTGCTGGTATTTTGTTGTAGATTTTTACATCAATATTCAACAGTGTCATCGGTCTGCATTTTTTTTTTTTTGGTTTCCATTTTTGTTTTGTTTTTCCCTATACTTCTTTGTCTGGCTTTGTATCAGGGTAGTGCTGACCTTATAAAATGAGTTTGACTGTATTTCCTCCTCTGCAAGTTTTTAGAAAAATTTGAGGAAGATTGGTGTTAATTTAATTCTTACAAAAATTTTAAGGTGTGTTTATGATGCAGATTGTGGACTATCTTGATAAATGTTTCATGCAAGGCTGAGTTGAATGTGCATTCTTCAGTTGTTGGATATGGCATTCTGTAAATGTTAACTAGATCAAACTGATTGATAGTGCTGTTCAAATAAAATATATCTTTACTGCTTTTCTGGCTGCTTGAGCTATACATTACTGATAAGGTATGCCAACATCTCCAAACATAATAGTGGATTTATCTACTTCTTCTTTCAGTTCTATCAATATTTGTCTCGCATATTTTGATGATGTATTGTTTGGTGTGTATGCATTTCGGATTTGTATGTTTTCTTGGAAAATTTGCCCCTTTATGATTATATAATGCTCCCCTTTTCATTAATAATTTCCCTTGCTTTAAAGGCTTGTCTTTAGTTAATATAGTCAATCAAGCTTTCTTTTGATTTTTGTTAGCAAGACACATTCTTCTCAATCTCTTTACTTTTAACCTCTTTATTTTAAAAGTAGACTCACTGTACATAATAGATAGTGAGTCTTGTTGTATCATACATACTGGCAATCTCTGCATTTTCACTGGCATATTTAGACCGTTCAAATTTAAGGCGATTATTCCTATCTCTGGATCAATATTAACTATGTTTGTAACTCCTTTCTATATATTGCCAGAGACTTCTTTTTCTGTCCACTATGGACTTATATGAGTATTTTTATATGACTCAATTTTATCTTCTCTTTCAGGATATCAATTATACCTTCTTAAATATTTATTTTATTATTTTTTCTTGATTTCTTAACTTTTATTTTAGTTTCAGGGGTAAATGGGCAGGTTTGTAACATGGGTATATTTCAGGTCACTGAGGTTTAGTGTATGATTTATCCCATCACCCAGGTGATAATAATGTTACCCAATAGGCAGTTTTTTACCCAAACGCCTTTCTCACCCTCCCCACTCAAGCAGTTCCCAGTGTCTATTCTTACAGCTTTGGTTTATGTGTATCCAATGTTTAGCTCCTGCTTATAAGTGAGAATGTGCAGTATTTGGTTTTCTGTTCTGGTGTTATCTCACTTAAAATAATGGCCTGTAATCCCAGCACTTTGGGAAGCTAAGGCAGGTGGATCATGAGGTCAGGAGTTCAAGACCAGTCTGGCCAACATGGTGAAACCCCATCTCTACTAAAAATAGAAAAAATTAACTGGGTGTGGTGGTGTGTGCCTGTAATCCCAGTTAATCCCAGCTACTTGGGAGGCTGAGGTAGGGAAATCGCAAGAACCCAGGAGGCGGAGGTTGCAGCGAGCCACGTTCACGCCATTGCACTTCAGCCAAGTGACAGCACAGTGTGAGACTCTGTCTCAAAAAAAAAAAAAAAAAAAAAAATGATGGCCTCCAGCTTCATCCAAGTGGCTGCAAAGGGCATGATTTCATTACTTTACGTTTTATGGCTTTGCAGTATTCCGTGATGTATATGTACCACATTTTCTTTATCCAGTTTACGGTTAATGGGCATCCACTTTGATTTCAGTCTTTGCTATTGTGAATAGTCCTGCAATGAACATGCAAGTGCATGTGACTTTTTGTTAAAAAAAAAAAAAAAGTCAATTTCTTTTCTTTTGGGTATACATCCACTGGTGGGATTGCTAGGTTGAATGGTAGTTCTGTTTAAAGTTGTTGAGAAATCTACATGCTGCTTTCCACAGTGGCTAAACTGATTTACATTCCCACCAGCAGTCTCTAAGTGTTCCCTTTCTCACATCTTCACCAACCTCATTGTCTTCTGACATTTTTTAATAGCGATTCTCACTGGTGTGAGATGCTGTCTCATTGTGGTTTTGATGTGCCTTTCTGTAATGATTAGCAAAGAGTATTTTTTCATATATCTGTTGGCCATATGCATGTCTTCTTTGGAGAAATGTCTGTTCACGTCCTTTGTACACTTTTTTTTCTTTCCTTTTTATTTTTATTTATTTATTTATTTATTGAGATGGAGTCTTGCTCTGTCACCAGGCTGGAGTGCAGTGGTGTGAACTCAGCTAAGACGTTCTCAATCTCCTGACCTTGTGATCCACCCGCCTCGGCCTCCCAAAGTGCTGGGATTACAGACATGAGTCTCCGTGCCTGGCCCCTTTGTACACTTTTAATGGGGTTGTTTTTTGTTTGTTGAATTAAGTTCCCTACAGATTGTGGATATTAGACCTTTTTTGGATGCATAATTTGTGAATATTTTCTCCCATTCTGTGGGTTGTCTGTTTATTCTGTTGAGAGTTTCTTTTGCTGTACAGAAGTTCTTTGGTTTGATTAGGTTGCACTTGCCAATTTTTGGTTTTGTTGCAATTGCTTTTGAGGACTTAGTCATTAATTTTTTCCCAAGACTGATTTCCAGAATGGTATTTCATAAGTTTTCTTCTCAGATTCTTATAGTTTTAGATCACACATTTAAATTTTTAATCCATCTTGAGTTAATATTTGTATATGGTGAAAGGAAGGTTCAATCCTCTGCATAAGGCTAGCCAGCTATCCTAACAGCATTTATTGAACAGGGAGTCTTTTCCCCATTGCTTCTTATTGTCAACTTTGTCAAAGATCAGGTGATTGTAGGTGTGTTGCTTTATTTCTGGGTCCTTTTGTCTGTTCCGTTGGTCTATGTGGCTGCTTTTCATACCAACACCATGCTATTTTGATTACTATAGACTTACAGTATTGTTTTATGTCAGATAGTGTGATGCCTCCAACTTTATTATTTTTGCCTAGTATTGTGCTGGTGATTTGGACTCTTTCTTGGTTCTATATGAATTTTAGAGTGATTTTTTTCTAACTCTGTGAAAAATGACATAGGTATTTTGATAGTAATAGCAGTGAGTCTGTTCCCCTGTGCAGTATTGTCATTTTAACAACACGGATACTTGCTATTCATGGAATGTTTTTCCACTTGAATATGTCTTCTTTGATTTCTTTCAGCAGTGTTTGGTAATTCTCATTGTAGAGATCTTTACATCCCTGGTGAGTTGTATTTCTATAGGGGTGGTCATTTTGGATTGTCCCGACCCTCAGGACAGTCGAACGGGCCCTGGAAGGGGGAGTGGGAATGGAGGAGACAAGAAAACACGAGAAATGGAGACAAGACAAATAGCCTGATCAAGTCTCGTTTATTGAATGTAGGGTCATGCCTTATATAGGCTGGCAGAGGAAGAGGTTGGGCCAGGGCGGTGACGGGGAGCCGGGTCTGCTCAAATTACAATCGCGCATGCGCCGTGGGTTTGTACTTTTCCCGGGCGCGGGATCCCGCCTGCGCCCTAGGCTGCGTATCTTCCTGGGCGGGAAAATGTTTGCGCGCGCGCGGGAAAGGTTGGAGCGCGCGGGAACAGTTTAGGCGCGCCCGGGAAAAACGTAGGCGCGCGCGGGAAAAGCTATGGGCGCGCACGGGAACAGTTTTGGGCGCGCGCGGGAACAGTTTAGGCGCGCGCGGGAAGGGTTTATAATAAAGAACCCGGAAATGTGCCGTCTTGTCTCCGCTTTGCGGAGATCAAGCAACAGAGGTCGGCTAATTCCGGGCCTCATGGCTCCGGACATTGGATTGTATATATTTGAATCTTTTGTTTTTCTTTATTAATCTAGCTATCGATCCATCTTGTTTATTCTATTGAAGAGCAACTTTGGGTTTCTCTGATCTTTTCTATGAATTTTTTGCATCTCAAATTCATTCAATTCTGGTTTGATTTTAATTATTTATTTTCTACTGCTAATTTTAGGGTTTGCTTGCTCTTCTTTTTGTAGTTTTTCTAGGTACGACATTAAGTTATTAATTTGAGTTCTTTCTAACTTCTTGATGTAAGTGTTTAGTGCTATAAATTTTCCTCTTAACATTACTTTAGCTATATCCCAAAGATTCTTGCATGTTGTGTCACTCTTTGTGTTAGTTTCAAATAGTTATTTTTATTTTTGCCTTAATTTTATTCCTAACCAAGTCATTCAGGAGCAGGATGTTTACTTCCACATAATCATGTGGTTTTGAGATACTTGATTCAGGTCTGATTTTGATTATTTATATTCTACTGCTAGTTTTATGGTTTGTTTGCTCTTGTTTTTGTAGTTTTTCTAGGTGCAGCATTAAGTTGTTAATTTGAGTTCTTTCTAACTTCTTGACTTGTCTACTGCTATAAATTTTCCTCTTAACATTACTTTAGCTATATCCCAAAGATTCTTGTATGTTGTGTCACTCTTTGTGTTAGTTTCAAATAGTTATTTTTATTTCTGCCTTAATTTTATTCCTAACCAAGTCATTCAAGAGCAGGTTGTTTAGCTTCCGTGTAATCGTGTGGTTTCGAGATATTATCTTGGTATTTATTTCTACTTTTATTGTGCTGTGGTCAGAGAATGTGGTTGATATGATTTCAGTTTTTTTTTTTTTTTAAATCTGTTGAGACTTGCTTTATGGTGGAGCATTTTGTCAATCTTGAGTATATACTGTATACAGATAAGAAGAATGTATATCCTACTATTGTTGGGTGGAGTGTTCTTTAGCTATCTATTAGGACAAATTGGTCAAGTATTGAATTTAAGTCCAAAATATCCTTGTTGGGCTTCTGCTGCAATGATCTGTCCAATACTATCAGTGTGATTCGAAGTATCACACTATTCCTGTATGGTTATCTAAATCACTTTGTAGATCTCTAAGAACTTGTTTTGTGAATATGAGTACTCCAATGTTGGATGTGCATATATTAAGGATAGTTAAGTCATATCATTGAATTGAATCCTTTGTCATTATGTGATGTCTTTCTTTATCCTTTGGAATGATCATTGTTGGTTAAAGTCTGTTTTATCTGTTATAATACTAGTGATGCCTGCCTTTTTTTAGAATTTTTGTTAGTGTGATAAATATTTGTCCATTTCTTTACTTTAAGCCTATGTGTGTTGTTACTTGTGATGTGGGTCTCTTGAAGATAGCAGACAGCTCAGTCTCGCTTCTTTATCCAACTTTCCACCCTATGCTTTTTAAGTGGAGCATTTAGCCTGTTTACATTAATCATCAATAATGATATGTGAGGATTTGATCTTGTCATCCCATCGTTAGCTAATTGTTATGCAGACTTGATTGTATAGTTGCTTTATAGTGTCAACAGGCATACCTAAGGCATACCTAAGTGATTTTGGTGATGGCAGATATTTTTTCATTTTCATACTTAGCACTGCCTTTAGGATCTCTTGTAAGGCAGGTCTAATGATAACAAATTCACTTAGGATTTTCTTGTCTGAAAATGAGTTTATTTCTTCTTTGCTCAGTTGGATGGAATATGAGATTCTGGGTTGGAATTTCTTTTCTTTAAGGATGCTGAAAATAGGCCCCCAATCTCTTCTAGCTCGTAAGGTTTCTGCTGAAAGTTCTACTGTTAGTCTGATGGGATTCCCTTTGTAAGTGAACATCCTCTTCTCTCTAGCTACCTTTAAGAATTTTTTTTCACGTTGGCCTTGAAGAATCTAATGACTCTTATGTCTTGGGGATGGCCACCTTGTCTAGTACCACACAGGGGTTCTCTGTATTTCGTGAATTTGCATGTCAACCTGTCTGCTGAAATTACAGAAATTTTCATGAATTATTTCCTCCAATATATTTTGCAACTTGTTTGCTCTCTCTCATTCTCATTTAGAAATGCCAATGAATTATATGTTTACACAGTCCCATATTTCTTTACATAATCCCGTATTTCTCAGAGTTTTTCTTCATTTGTCAATATTCTTTTTTCTTAATTTTTGTCTACCTGCATTGCTTTGAAGGAGCTATTTTCAAGCTCTGAGATGCTTCCTCAGCTTGATCTCTTCTATTGTTTATGCCTTGTTTTTTGAAATTCCTATAGTTAATTTTTTATTTCTAATAATTCAGTTTGCTTCTTTCTTAAAATAGCTATGTCATCTTTTTACTCTCTTGGATTGTTTTACTGTTTTCCTTGGCTTGGGTTTTAACCTTCTCTTGTATCTCATTCAGCTTGCTTGCCATCTAGTTTCTGAATTCCATTGCTGACATTTCAGCCATTTCTATCTAGTTAAGAACCATTGCTAAGGAGCTAGTGTAATCCTTTGTAAGTAAGAGGACACTCTTAACTTTAAGAGTTGCCAGAGTTCTTGCACTGGTTCTTTTGCATCTGTGAGGTCTGATGTCCCTTTATTCTTTGAAGTTGTTGTCCCTTGAATGGGGCTTTTTGTTTTTATGTTCTTTATTGCCCCTGAGGGTTTGACTGTGGTACAAGTTGTGTATAGTCGAATGGCTTCATTTCCAGATGCTTTCAGAGGGCCAATTTTCAGCTCAGCAATCCTGAACAGCATGTTCCACCCTGTGGGGCTGGAATCAGGCCCTTAACTTTGTCCTCTGGCCCTTGAGGGGTAGCACTGGCTGCACTGCAGGGCTGAGATGTTCCCAGACCACTGGCAACAGCACTCCGTGGGGGTTGTATGCAAAAGTGCACTGGCAGGCAGCATGGGGGTAGTGTGTGAAGGTGCTCCAGTGGGGTGGTGGCAGAGTCATGGCCAAATGCATTCCAGTAGGGCAGTGATTGGTGGGGGCATCTTGGAGGGACACACTCTGGTGGGGGGCTGTCAGCAAAAGGACTTTGGTGGCGTGGCATGGGCTGTCTGCAAGAGCACTATGGCCACAGCGACTGCAAAATGGTTTAGTGAGACAGCTGAAGATGTTTGTGAGCTGGTGTTGTCAGACAGGGACTCTGGAGGGGGCCATCAGAAAGGGAGTGGGGGTGCACAGATGAAACTCACCCCTGTGCCAGAAGAAAGGCAGCCATGTTCTCTCTAAGTGCAGCAGATAACAAAGTTAAAGCCACCTGAAGGAATATGGAGAGTGTTGGGGGATGGGTGCCTATGGCATCTTCCACCGCATCCTTTCCCCCACTAACCAACTGGGCTCTGTGCAGATTCAAGCTCTGTCTTTGCCAAATCTCTGGGCAGTTTCTCCTGCCAACTAAAATGATAATGGGGATCATGGGGTCATCTATACTAAGATTCCAGACATCTGTGGAGATAGTGGACTGATCTATATTTATTTCTCTCACCCCTTCCTTAGAATCCATTTAGGACCAGGAATGAGTCCTGATGCTTGACCTCAATTATACTTCCTCTGATTTTTTTTTAGTGCTTTTCTTACAGTTTACAACATACACTTTTAGCTACTTCAAGGCCACCTTAAAATGATACTGTTTTTCATGTTACTTCAGGCAACTTATAATGGAGGATCCAAATTTTGACTCTCACATCCCTTGTGACAAAGCTTTCATTTAACTTATTCATAGGCTGTAAATGCATGATACTTTATTACTATTATTACTTGTAATAAATTGTTATCTTTTACATCATTAAGAATTATAAATAATAAAGCACATTAATTTACCAAAAGTCATTACTTCTCTGTTGTTCTCCATTTCTTTACATTGATTCAATATTCTGACCTAAATGGTTCCTTTTTCCAGAATAAAAAATAATAATAAACCTTACAAAGCCCGTCTGTTGGCCATGAATTCTATTTGTTTTTATGTGAGAAAGATTTTACCTCTTTTTACTTTTGAAAGGTAATTTCACAGGGTATAGAATTTTAGGTTGGTAGTTTTTGTTCTTTCAACATTTTAAAGACACAACTCTGTTTTCAACTAGATTTTCTTTTGTTTATGTGGTTTCCAATAAGAATCTGATGTTTCTGCTATTCTTCCTCTATAGATAAAGTATTTTACTCCACTCTGGGTCTATTTAGAAGTTTATCTTTGTCTCTTGTTTCCTGGAGTTCTAATGTATGTTTAAGGTGAAAGCTTTTTGGTTTTCTTGTTTTTGTATTTATTTTGCTAGATGTTCTATAACCTTCCTGATTCTGTGATTGTCATTAATTTTAAACAGTTCTCAGCATCCGTACTTCACAACTTTCTGCTCCATTGATTTTTTCTTCTTCTCATGATACTTGATTACACCTATATTACATCATTTTAATTGTCCAACAGTACACAGACATTCTGTTCTATGTTTTATCCCCCTCAACTTCACCTTTTAATTTCATTTTGGGAAGTTTCTGTTAACTTATATTCATGCTTACTGATCCTTTACTCAAGTCTGTCTTGCTTCCTTCCATCCTACTGATGACTTCAAATGACATTTTTAATTTGTTGTAATGTTTTCATTCTTAACATTCACTTCTGATTTTTAATGAAAAATACCATATCTCTATTATGCATCTGGTCTTTTATGTTCTTACTTTTTTATTAGAGCCCTTAACACATTAGAAATCATTTTTGGTGTTTTGTTAGGGGGATTTTTGGTATTTTTTGTTGAGATAAGACCTAAATAACATGAGATTAATCTTTATGAAGTGAACAATTCAGTGTCATTTAGTGTATTCACAATGTTATACAACTATCACCTTTATGTAGTTCCAAGACGTGGTCATCATCCAAAACAAACCCCAGGCACATCAAGCAGTTATCCCCTACTGCCTTCTCCTCAAAAACCACCAGTCTCCTTTCTGTTAAATGGATGTATTTATTAGGCTACTTCATATAAATGGAACCATACACTATGTCGCTTTTCACGCTTGGCTTATTTATATTAGTATAATGTTTTCAAGGTTCATCTATGCTGTGGTGTATAGTAGATTTCATTCCTTTTTAAGGCTGAATAATATTCCATTGTGTGGATATACCACCTTTTGTTAAATGTCAAATGTCCCTGGATAAGCATTTGGTTTGTTTCCACCTTTTGGCTATTTGAATAGTGCTGCTGTGAATATTTATGTGGAAATATTTGTTTGAATACCTATTTTTATTTCTTTTGAGTGTATACTTAGGAGTGAAATCCCTGGGTCATATGGTAATTCTATGTTTAAAATTGTGAGGAACCTCCAGAGTGTTTTCCATCATGGCTACAACATACTGAATTCCCATTAACAATGTACAAAGGTTTTAATTTATTCTTATCTTTCCCAATATTTGTTATATTTGTTTATTATTATTTTTTGATTATCACCATCTTAGTGGATACAAAGTGATATTTCATTGTGGTATTACTATGTATTTTGTTAATGATTAATGATGTTGAGGATCTTTTCATGTGCTTATTGGCCATTTGTATATCTTTGTTAGAGAAGAAAATAATAAAAATAAGAGCAGAGATCAATGAAATAGAACACACACAAAAAGGAGAAAATCAACAAAACAGTAAGTTGATTCTGTAAAAGATTAGCAGATTTTTAAAAATTCTAAAATGTTGGAGCAAGAGAAAAGAGAGAGAAAAAATACAAATTACTAATACCAGAAGTAATATACTGAATTTCAGTACAGATCCTACATATTTTGAATCCCTTTTTGTCAGTAAATTATAAGACTTAGATAAGTTGTACAAATACATTGAAAAAATTAATTCATTAACATAAATGCAAGAATAAAATTAACATTACATATTAATCTTAAGGAAATTACATTTGCACTCAAAACATTCTATAGAAAAAAATTCCAAGCTCTAATTGCTTCACTGGTGAATTCTGCCAAAATTTTATGAAAGAGATCAATAATACATTTTTAGAAAATGGAAGAAAAATAGCTTTACAGTGACATTATAAGAAACAAATGTTATAAACCAATTATTCTTCGTAACAGACTGACTAAAAGAAAATAAACAAAAGTAGTATAAATCAAAACTATTATTAAACAAGAAATATAATCCATTATTACAGAGTGGGATTTATATCAGAATTACGTTTGCTTTTACATTAATAAATATATGTATGTAATTTAATACTTAAATCATAAATAGAATAAAAGACTACGTGTAAGGTTTAACAAAAACTATCCTTTACCCTTCTTCATGAAAATTTGGTCTTTGGTTGATTCCCTGTTTTGTTTCCATAGAAACTAATGGCATGTTTTACTAGACAATGCTGTTTATGGAAAAGCTGACCCTGGATAGATACATTGCTCCTGTAGTGGCAATTATAAATACAGTATTCTTCCCTTATCCCCAGTTTTGTTTCCACACCTTCAGTCACCCCAGTCAACCATGGTCCAAAAATACTAAGTGGAAAATGTCCCCCAAAATTCCTAAGTTTTAAATTACATGTCATTCTGAGTAGTGTGATGAAATCTTGCCCAATTCTGCTTCATCCTGACTAGGATGTGAATCTTCCCTTTCTCCAGTATCTCCACTCTGTGGGGATCTCCTGTCTGCCTGTTAATCATTTAGTAGGCATCTCGGTTAACAGATGGATTGTGGTGATATCACAGTACTTGTGTCCAAATCACCATTATTTTACTTAATGATGACCCCAAAGCGCAAGAGTAGTAATAACGGCAATTCAGATACACCAAAGAGAAGATGTAAAGTGCTTCCTTTAAGTGAAAAGTTTAAAGTTCTCAACTTTATAAGGAGACAAAATCAAAGGTATGCTGTGATTGCTAGCATCTATGGAAAGAACAAATTTACCTGTGAAATTGTGAAGAAGGAAAAAGAACTTCAGGCTAGTTTAACTGTTGTACCTCGACACTGTAAAATTACAGCCACAGTACATGAAAGGTGCTTAATCGAGATAGAAAAGGCATTACACTTGTGGGTGGAAGACATTATCAGAAACATGTTCCTAGTTATGGCAATTGGATTCAGCACTGTCCCTGATTTCCGGCATCCACTTGGGGTCTTGGAATGTATTCCTGTGAAGCAGTGGGCACTGCCATATACTGTGTGGCCCTTCTATCTTTCGGCTTTTTTGAATGAGATAACTTGTGAATGGGCAGGTTACAGGGCACTGAAAACTATGGTTATGGAGCTCTTACAGGCCTTTGGGGTGATAGTGCAGCTTCTAAGCTAGCAGAGCTCCTACACCAATAGGAATTTTTGATAGAAATCCACATTTATAATTGTATATCTTCACTGCATTTTACCAAATCAACTCTTTTTAGGTAGATCTGTTTAATAAAAGCTAAAGAGTTTGATATATAACTCAATACTGAATCATGCAGTAGTTCTTATAATGTCAATATACTCAGTTTTGATAATCAGTTATTTTATTGATGAAATAGTCTATAGTTTTAAACATATATCTTCATTGAGAATCAAACCAAGCATTTTCTTGATGGTGGGAAAAGAAAAATAGTGTTATATTTCAATAGACCACTGTAAGTGATTTATTGAAGTATTATTCTTTAAAAGTTAGGCAATACTAAATAATTATCAATCAATTCTCAATATGTGAAATTGCAATGCGGGTTATAGTTTATAATGATCTTACATGGTTCTCTTAATCTAATTGTATTTTTTCTTTATCATTTTCTCTACTAAATACTAAAATTACAAGTTTGTTCTCTTGAACAAAAAAAAAAATATGTTAATATATTCCTCCTGCTAAGATCAAACTATATTTTTTTGGTGACTGGAGGGTACATGTCCTGCTGAGGTAACATAAATTGCTACACTTCCCTAAGAGTGTTCAGTTCCAGTAACAATCTACCCTGCCAGGTCCCAGTAGGAGAAAATGACTTACTTCTAAATCTAGTGAATATACAGACACATTTAACATCTTAAAGTGTAGTTTTACCAGATGATTTTTAATATATATGTCATAATATATAATATGACAAAATTATTTTATGGATTGTTATCCCAAAAAGAACCACTCAAATCTGAAGATTATAAGCACCTATTGATTAATTACTCACACTTGTCAAGGGTTTAGAAGGTTATGGCAATTTAATAAAATTCACAGACAGTCTGGGCACGGCAGCTCATGCTTGTAATCCCAACACTTTGTAGGCCAAGGCTGGCGGATCATGAGGTCAGGAGTTTGAGACCAGTCTGGCTAACATGGTGAAACCCGTCTCTACTAAAAATACCAAAAAAAAGTAGTGGGGCGTGGTAGCAGGTGCCTGTACTCGGGAGGCTGAGGCAGGATAATCACTTGAACCCGAGAAGGCAGAGGTTGTAGTGAGCCGAGATCGCGCCACTGCACTCCAGCCTGGCAACAAGAACGAGACTCTGTTTCAAAAAAAAAAAAAAAAAAATTACAGGCAGAAACAAATTTTTCCTCTTTCGGAAAATACACATTTTTATCTCCAGTCTCCAGAACAATATTAGGTGAATGTAGGCTATGATGATTTGAACTTTGATCTTTTAAATTTGCAGTGACACTAGAGTTGATATTTTGCCACTGAAACATAATATAACTACATCTTGCTGGGAAAAGATCAGGAAAAGTCGCAATTCATAATAGTATATTAACGAAAATCAGACTGACTCCTGATTTCCTGTAAGGAAGGATGTTATAGAAGTTGGGAGGTATAAAATGCCTAAATTATCTTCACCTCTTCTCATTTCTCACCCTCTGCATCTTTATCCCCCGGGATGTTTTAGAAATCTCCAAGGCCAGCAGAAAAAGGCAAAATATTTTTCAAGTGCTTAAAGGAAAGTACTGTTAACCCAGAATCCGATTCCAGCAAAAATATTCTTCAGGCATAAAGGGGAAATCATGACTTTTCAGATGGTGAAAACATACAGAACTTGTCCCCAATAGGTTGACCCTAAAATAATGGCAGAAGGAAGTTCTCTAACGGTCAAGATCTGTGGCTAGGTAGTAGCCTAGTCAGTTCTTAGAACTAACACCAAAAACATAATCCACCGAAGGAAAAAAAATAATAATATATAGAACTTCATTCAAATGTTTAAAAGTTCCTCTGCTGAAATTCTCATTGTTTTTTTACCCACAAATAAGGCCCGTCTCTCTCTCTCTGCTTGGAAAATATTTTTCTTGGTTTTTAGTTTTAGAAGTTTGAAGATAATGTGTCTTGCTGTGAATGTATTGGAGTTTATCCTGTTTGGTGTTCACTCAGGTTTATATCTTTTGCCAAATTTGGGAAGGTTCTAGCCATTATTTTTTCAAGTACTTTCTCAGTCAGCCTTTCTTTTTTCTCTCCTTGCAAAAGTTTGATAACATGAATCTTAGAAATTTTATTACAACCTTCTCTGTTTCTGAGGCTCCACTCCTTTCTTTTTAGTCTATTTTTTCTGTTAGTCAGATTGAGTAATTTCAACTATGTTATCTTTCAGTTCACTTTTTCATTTTATGCCCCCTCCATTCTATTGTTACACACATATATGGAAGTTTTGTTTCAATTATTATATTTTAAAGTTGAAAACTTCTATTTTTTTGTTTCTTTCCTGAGACTTTTCTTTTTTTTTTAACATTTGTATAAAGCATATTTATAACTGCTCCTTAAAGTATTTTAATAATGGCTGCTTGAAAGTCTTCAATAATTCTAACATCTGTGTCTTCTTGATAGTGTAATCTGTGGGTTATCTTTTCTCATTCAAGTTGAGATCTTCCTGTCTCTTGGTATGATGTATGATTTTCCATGGAAACAAGCTGGGATCTTCAGACTCTGCTATATCAAACATTGCCGGAACCCTTAAGGCCAACCTGCAGAACAAAGCCCTCTCAACATTATATTTGTTTATCCAAGTTATTTAAAGCAATTATACTTTGTTCATTCATATCAATGTACAGTATTTCATTTCTATTGAGAGAGTACACTTATTATATATGCTTTATAATATATAAATTGATAGATTACACTTTATTTCCACATATACAGATAAACTTTATGTTGAAACCATTTTATATATTTTTTACATCTTGAAACTTATGAATAGCTCTGCAGCGATAATCCTTGATCTATCTTTTGGTGAATATATGTCCTTATTTTAGTTCACTAGCTACGTAAGAGTGGAATTGTTGAGTCACAAAGTGTACATATACTCAGCTTTGACAGATACTTCCAAACAGTTTTCTGATATGGTTGTACTAATTTATATTCCCATTAGCAGTGTATGAGAGTTTCAGTGGTTCCACACTCTTGACAGCCCTTGGATTACTGTTTTCTTTTTAGCATCATTGGTGATTGTGTCATTGCACTGTGGTTTTAATTTGCATTTCTTAGATGGAGAATACGGTGCTTCATGTGTTTATTGTACATCTGAATATCCTCTTATTTGAAATGTCTGTTCAAAACTTTTGCCCACTTAATGTAGAATTGTCTTTTTCTTTATCATAAATATATTGGAGTTCTTTATATTCTCTGAATATGCATGTTTTGGAATCTATATCTATAGTGACATAGATATAGATCTATATCTAAATGATTATCTTCTATGTCTCCGTAGGCTATCTTTTCAATTAATGTTATCTTTTGATCTGAAGTTCTTATTTATAAGTAAGTGTGATACAGCAATATTTTCTTTGTGGTTAGTGCATTTTTTCCTCCTTTAAGAAATGTTACCTCCTTTAAGGTCATAAAAATATTCTTCTGTGTATATTTCTAAAGGTTTCATTGTTTATATTTATATCTATAATTTATATTTATGTAAATATAAATCTATATACTTATATCTATAATTAAAGTGGAATTGATTACTGTAAAAGGCATGAAGTAGAGACAAGAGATTTTTTAAATCTAATAGATTAAGAGTTACTTATTTACAAGACCATTTTTTTTCCACCATTACAATGCAGCATTACGTTTTTTTCATTAGCAGATGAAGTACTCCTATTCCCAGATTCTATCCTTGTTTCAATTTCACATTGCCTTATTTACTATCACTTTATAATAGATCTTAAAAGAGAGAACATTGGGAAGTTTGAATAAATAATAATTTTAAATTATCTATTAAAGAAAAATCCATCTTTATTCTTTCAATTTTTTTATTTTAATTGAAAGAGAGCTTTGTATGTTTCAATCATGTACACATGGTGTTTTGAAGTATATGTATATTGTGGAATGCTTAAATCTAGCTAATAAACAAATGCATTTTTTCTGATTTGATAAAAACAACTTCATATTCTTTACTCTTTTCAAAAATAGAATGCATCTTAATTATAGTCACCTTCTGTACAAAAGATTTCTTGAAATATATTCCTTCTATATAATTATAGTTACATATCTTTTGACCAAAATGGATATTTTTCATATGTAATACATTTTTTAGTTTTTATTTTTTAATTATTAAATTTTATGTATAAAATAAAATCCTTCATGTGACTTTTAAAATTTTCTTATATCTAAGAGAGGTGAACAGGTCTAATTATAATAGCATTTGGAGACAAATTTACATTTGTAAATGTAA
Organism: Trachypithecus francoisi; assembly: GCF_009764315.1. Taxonomy (NCBI): domain Eukaryota; kingdom Metazoa; phylum Chordata; class Mammalia; order Primates; family Cercopithecidae; genus Trachypithecus; species Trachypithecus francoisi. Next base: position 6,227,770 of record NW_022681472.1, read on the forward strand.
ATTAGCTATTTGTTTGTTTCTGGATAGGTCCACAAACATATCCAAATATTTTTTGCAGATAAAACTGATGATATCACATAAATAACAACCTTTTCTGCAAAGTTTATATTAATTATTAGGATAGTTTGTGAGAGTTTGCAACCTTATACAATCACTTATTACAATCTTATACAATATTTTATAAGACTTTTGCAATCTTTTATGACCTTATATAAGATCATTATTTTGATCAATGATGAACTGCACATTCATTTCATAAAATTATAATGAAGAGGCTGTGCCTAGTGGTGCACACCTGTAATCCCAGCACTTTGAGAGGCTGAGATGGGCAGATTGTTTGAGCTCAGGAGTTTGAGACTAGCCTGAGCAACATGGAGAAACCCCAATTTTACAAAAAATACGAAAGTTAACTGCGCATGGTGGTGTGCAACTGTAGTCTCAGCTACTGTGGGAGCTAAGTTGGGAGGATTGTTTGAGCCCAGGAAATCGAGGCTGTAGCGAGCCCAATGCCACTGCACTACAGCCTGGAACGGTTACCATCCCTAAAGACCTTCTAGTGGGACAAGATGTGGAGTCGGAACACAGTGATATTGAGGTTCCTGATTCTGAGTGTAGGCCTAGCCTAAGGTGTGTGCCTGTATCGTAGTTTGAAATTAAAATTTTAAAAAGTAAAAATTTTTTAAAAAGAAAAAAGTATATAGACAAATGATAGAAAGAAAGAAAATATTTTTGTACAGTTGTACAATGTACAGTTTTGTCTTGGTTTCTTTTTTTTTTTTTGAGACAAAGTCTCACTCTGTCGCCTAGACTGGAGTGCAGTGGCACCATCACAGCTCACTGCAACTTCCACCTCCCGAGTTCAAGCGATTCTCATGCCTCAGCCTCCCAAGTAGCTAGGATTACAGGCATCCACCACCACGCCCAGCTAATTTTTGTATTTTTAGTAGAGACGGGGTTTCACCATGTTGGCCAGGCTGGTCTCAAACTCCTGACCTCAGGTGATCCACCTGCCTCGGCCTCCCAAAGTGCTGGGGTTACAGGTGTGAGCCACCACACCCAGCATATTGGTTTTAAGAGAAGTGCTATTACAAAAGAGTAAAGGAGTGTAAAAAAAGTTAAGTTTATAAGGTAAAAAAAGTTATGCTAAGCTATGATTATTATTAAGAAAGAAACTTTTCAAAAATTAAGTGTAGTGTAGCTTAAATGTACAGTGTTATAAAGTCTACGGTAATGCACAGTAATGTCCTAGGGCTTCGCATTTAGTCACCACTCACTCATTGGCCCAGAGCAACTTCCAGTCCTACAGGCTCCATTCATGATAAGTTCCCTATACCGGGGTAGCATTTTTCATATTTTATACTATATTCTTACTTACTTTTTTCTATGTTTAGAAACACCAATGCTTATCATTGTGTCAGAACTGCCTACAGTATTCAGTAGAGTAACATACTGTATAGCTTTGTAGCCTAGGCGCAATGGGTTAGACCATGAATACTAGGAGTGTGGTAGGCTCTACCATCTGTGATTTAATTACGTATTTGTCAGATCATATCCCCATTATTAAGTGACACATGATGATAAATCCTAATTCTGAAAAGAGTCAGGCATACTTAGGTACTTTTTTATTATCTCCCTGCACCTTGCCTAGCAGATTTAGCCTCAGGCCCTTGGCTAACTACTGACCATCCTGAATGATTTATGGTTTCAACTGCCCATGAGACACACTCCCAGGGATTTCTGATCTAGAGGTACATAAATTTATGACTTAACTACTTTGGTGTAAGTGATTGACAAACAGACACTTGTACAGATCAAGGAGCTAAAGCAGTTTATAAATTTAAGCCAGCCATGTACAGAGATACGAGCATAAATAAATGATGCATAGAATCTTTGAGACTATCTCCTTATCCTCAGAGTACAACTATGTTGGATTTATATTCTAGCCTACTAATGACACAAGTTGGAAAGTTGTTGATGAAAACATCCACCCACTTTTCTTACAAACAAGGTTAGATATTTTCTCTTCCTTACATTTCTACAAATCTATTACTTGCAAGCTATCTCTCCATATGCTCTCAGATAACTTATACTATAACTTATATCTATGACACTTTGGTACTAAAAACTGCTAAGATATTATATGTGCTATGCAAATATATAACATAAATACTATGATTTGCAATGGTCAAGAGTGTTACTTACATTTTATTTAGTTGAATTCTGTATAGACCCCCAAATGATTAATTATAAGTGAAAAAAATATAATTTTTAACCGAGATAATGCCAAATAAAAATGATATACAGGATTAGAGAAAATATATCAAGAATCTGCTCTTGAAAGCCATTGTAAGTTGTCAAATAACCACTAAAGAGCAAGACTCTGTCAAAAAAAAAATCTGCAATGATATATCATTTTATGCTAGCAATAATGGCTATTAGTAAAACACCAAAACAACAGATATTGATGTGGATATGGAGAAAAGGAAACATATATTGTTGCTGGGAATGTAAATTAATTTAACCTCCATGGAAAATAGTATGGAGATTTCTCAAAGAACTAAAGACAAAACGACCATTCAACACGGCAATCTCACTATTAAGCATTTACCCAACAGAAAATAAATTGTTATATCAAAAGGGCAGCTGAACTTGCATGCTCATCATGACACTATTCAAAACAGTAAAGTTGACCAACCTGAGTGTCCATCGATGGTTGACTGAATAAAGAAAATGTGGTACATATCCACCACAGAATAGTATGCAGATATAAAAATGAACTAAATCATGTCCTCTGCAGCAATGGGGGTGGAGTTAGACGCCATTATCCTAAGTGAACAAACTCAGAAAACCAAATATTGCATGTTCTCACTTACAAGTTGTATCTAAACGATGGGTAAATATGGTCATAAATAAGAAAATAATAGGTACCGGGGACTCCAAAAGCAGGTGGAAGTTGAAAAACTTAACAAGTACCAGGTTCACTATTTGGATATTGGATACATCAGAATCCTAATCCCCATCAGTATGCTATCTACTTGTGTAACAAACAAGCACATGTAGCTTCTGGATTAAGATAAAATAACAGAAAATAAAATAAAACTTTACAGTTAAAAAAAAACCTGTTGCAGCCCAGCACAGCAGCTCACACCTGTAATCCCAACATTTTGGGAGGCTGAGGCAGGCGGATCACGAGGTCAGGAGTTCAAGACCAGCCTCACAAACATGGTGAAACCTCTTCTCTGCTAAAAATACAAAAATTAGCTGGGCCTGGTGACACGTGCTGGTAATCCCAGCTATTCAGGAGGCTGAGGCAGGAGAATCACTTGAACCTGGGACGCGGAGGTTGCAGTAAGCCGAGATGGCACCACGGCACTCCAGCCTAGACGACAGAGTGAGACTCTGTCTCAAAAAAAAAAAAAAAGAAAAAAAAAGAAAAACCTGTTGCTAAATTAGGAGTCTGATTCAGAAAATATTTACTTATTTTACTTCAAAATTGACCCCAAGTTTTGTGCTCATATCCATTAATATATTATCCAGTTTTTTTAATGCAATCATTATTTTACTCTGAGGCAATAAACGTTTCTATTTTTCTTTGGAGTGCCAGTTTCATCAAAGTTGCAATTACATGTATAAAAGCAATGTTTAATATACCTAAATTGCTTGTTTCAAACATAATTTATTGATGAAACAAACATATTTACAGCTCTTTTCTCAATGGTCACTTCCACTGGGAAGGATCAAAAATAAATAAAACATCAATGTATAATTATGGTTTTGTAGTTAAGGACAACTCTGTGACATCATTTCGGTCAAAAAAGGATTTGCAGAATTATAATGGTAGGGTATAGAAGGTCTTGGTGCTTTTAGAGTAAGGGGGCATTCAAAGCTGGTGCTATTTCTCCACTCTCCTTCCCAAGCTTCCCACCTTTATGATGGTCATGATGTTTCAGACTATCCCACGTGTCTCACAGGAACGAGCTGACAAGCATAATGGAATGATTTCCAGAATGGCTACATGAGGGGCTTGGCAATTCTCTTCCCAGTAAAACAACCAGTTAACTGGTAAAATATACAAGAAACACTCACTTACCTTAAAGTCTCTGAAAATTGATCTAATTGCATGTAGTAAATGGAGAAACAGTTATTCAAAAACACCTGCTAACTTTCTGTGAGAACAGCAAGAATCTGTAGCATTTGAACCACACAATCTGCTTCAACTAACTTCCCATGCATGTCGTAAGGAGTCTCCAGCCTGACGGTACAACCAAGAAAGAAGGCTCCCTTTTCTCACTGAATAGTATTTCGCTCAAGTAGGAACATGGGACTGGTAACTATTATCTCCCATACCCCAGCTCTCTGTGTAGAAGTCTTAATCTGAGAAGGGACAGAAAGAGGATTAGGGTTCCCTTCCTTCACCCAGCTGACACGCATAGGGCAGAACTTCTATCCAGACATGTTAGCCTAATAAAACTAGGACCCATATCTTTCCTGCCACAGCTAAATGGTATGACAGAAGTTCATACTAGGAAAGAATGATGGGAAGACCAAGGGCTGTCAACCCTCTTCTCCACCCCTATGTCCACTCATGGAACAATGGTGTCACTCTTGAAAAGAAAAATATAGTAATCAAAACACCTGAAAAATTTAAGCTATAGAGAGGAAAAAAGAAAAGGGGGTGCCAGAAGCTGCCTTAAAGAGAGCTCAGATCTTAGATTTAGTGAACAAAAACTTCAAAACAGCTATTATAAATTTTTTCAAAGGACTACCAGGAACTGTATCTAAAGAATTAAAGTATAATGACAAGTTTTTATCTACTAGAGAATATCAACACATAAATAGAAATGATAATGAAGAATCAAATGGGAATTTTAAAGTTGACAAGTACAATAATAAAAATTTAAAAATTACTGAAGGGCTCATCAGTAGATTTGAGTTGATAGAAGTAAGAACAAATGAACTTGATAAAATTAAAAGATAATTAATGATCAGAAAAACAGATAAGAATGAAGAAAAAGTTAACAGAACCACAGATAAATGTGGGACAACTTAAGCAGTCTAAAATATGCACAATAGGCCGGGCACGGTGGCTCAAGCCTGTAATCCCTGCACTTTGGGAGGCCGAGGCGGGCGGATCACAAGGTCAGGAGATCAAGACCATCCTGGCTAACACGGTGAAACCCCGTCTCTACTAAAAAATACAAAAAACTAGCCGGGCGAGGTGGCGGGCGCCTGTAGTCCCAGCTACTCAGGAGGCTGAGGCAGGAGAATGGCGTAAACCCGGGAGGCGGAGCTTGCAGTGAGCTGAGATCTGGCCACTGCACTCCAGCTTGGGCGACAGAGCGAGACTCCATCTCAAAAAAATAAAAATAAAAATAAAAAAATAAAATATGCACAATAGGAATACCAGAAGAAGAGAGAGAGAAAGGAACAAAATACCATTACAAAATAGTGGCAGACACTGCAAATTTGATGAAAAACACAAATACTCTACATATTTAAGAAAATAAACAATCCCTAAGTAGGATAAATACAGAAACATTCCCACCAAGAAGCATCATATTCAAAAGGTTAAAAGCAAAATATAAAAGGGAAACTGTGAAAGTAGCAACAGAATAAAAGTTTAGGCCAGGCACAGTGGCTCACGCCTGTAATCCCAGCACTTTGAGAGGCTGAGGCGGGTGGATCACCTGAGGTCAGGAGTTCGAGACCAGCCTGGCCAACATGGTGAAACCCTGTCTCTACTAAAAAATACAAAAAAAAAAAAAAAAAAATTACAGGGGTGGTGGCTGGTGCCTGTAATCCCAGCCACTCGGGAGACCGAGGCAGGATAATTGCTTGAACCCAGGAGGTGGAGGTTGCAGTGATCTGAGATCTTGCCTTTGCACTCTAGTCTGGGCAACAAGAGCAAAACTCCACCCACCCACCAAAAAGAAGAAAGAAACAATAGGTTCCAGAGGTTCTGAGATGGTATATTAAAAATCCTGAAGACAAAAAAATAGTCTACCAAAAATCTTATTCCCCAGTATACATATTATTCAAAAACGAAGAAGAAATAAAAATGTTCCAAAGCAAGAAAAACAGAAAATTGTTGCTAACCCACCTGCCTTAAAAACATACTAAAGGAAGTTCTTCAATGCGAATGTGACAACAGATGGTAATATAACTATACACACTCCCACACATCAAAGTAGCTTCAGTAAAGGTAATTTTGTAGATAATGATAATGATAAATTGTCTTTTTTTCTTCACTTAGTTACAAGGCAAAGAGATTGAATTAGTCATTTTTAAATTTCCCACAAAGAAAAGCCCAATTCCAGTGGCTTCACTGACGAATTCTACCAGACATTTAAAGAAAACTTAAGACTAATAATACCTCATAAACTTTCAAAAAGTTGAAAATAGAGAACACATTCAAACGTAATTCTATGAATCTAGAATTCCTTGATAAGAACAAGAAAAAGATGTCACAAGAAAAACTGCAGACCAATGCCTCTTATTAAAATAAACACGAAAATTGTCAACTATTAATTACCTGAAACTAATGACATGCAAAACAGATTACACACCTTCAACAAGTAAGATGTAGCTCAGAAATGAAAGATAGGTGTAACATGTGAAAATAAATCAATGCAATATGCCATATTGATAGAATAAAGGACTAAAACCACACTACTTAATCTGAAAAGACCCAGAAAAGCCATCAAACAAAATCCAACATCCATTTATAATAGAAACACTAGACAAACTCGAAGTAAAAGTGACCTTCCTCATTCTGACACACAGCATGTATGAAACACTCAGAGCTAATATCATAATAAATAAAATAAGAAAGAAGATAATGATGTTTGCTCTCACCGCTTCTGTTCCACTGCATGCTACATGCTCTAGTCAGAAAATTTAAGCTAGAAAAAAAAAATCCAGATTAGAAAGGAAAAATAAAACAATGTCTACTTACAGATGACATGGTATTTTATATCTACAACCCTCAAAATTTACTAAAATACTAATAAAGGGGTTCACAGAGATTAAATGATACAAATTCCACATACAAAAATTAATCATCTTTCTATACATTGGCAATGAATAAAGCAAAAAGGAAGTTAAGAAATGATTTTATTTATAATAACATCAAAAGGATAATAAAATACATGGAAATACATTTTTCAAAATAAGTACAGTATTTGTAAACTGAAAACAACAAAATATTGTTGAAAGAAATTAAGTTCTAAATTATTCATATAGCAATGAGTTAAGATTATTAAAGTGACAATACTCCCTCAAATTTTATCCATATATCATGAAATTCAAAATTCCAGCTAGATTTTTTGGAGAAGTTAACAAGCTCTTCCTAAAATTCACATGGAAGTCAAAGAACCAGAATATTTCGTTAAAACAATGTTGAAATAGAAAAAGTTGGAGGAATCACAGTTCTCTTTCAAAAGCTACAAGAAAGATATGTGCTGAAATAAAACAGTGTGGTGCTGGAATAAGAATAAACATATGGATAAATGTATTAAAACTAAGAGTTGAGAAGTTAACCCGAATATCTATGATCAATTGATCTTTGGCAAAGAGTTCTTAGCCATGACACCAAAAGTAAAATACATAACTTTTCCTCTGGGAAGATCCTTTAAGAAGATCCAAAAACAATTGACAGACTGGGAGAAAATATTTGCAAACGTGTTATCTGACAGAAATCTAGTATCTAGAATATATAAAGAACATAATGGAAAAATACAATGTACTCTAATCCAAAAATGGATGAAGTCATCAAGATTTATTTCACCAAGAATACCTACTGCCAAATAAGCAAATGAAAAGATGTTCAACATCATCAGTCATTAGCAAAGTGCAAATTGACACCATGATGAGATGTCACTTTGTGCATATTAAAACAGCAAGGCAAAAATATTATATATAGTATTGACAATACAAAAATGCTGACCAAGATTTGTAGAAACCGGTGTTCGCAATCATTGGTGGTAGAAATTTAGAATTGTACAGACACTCTGTAAAATAATTTTACAGTTTCTTCATTGAAAACATATGTAATCATACATTTAGTAGATAATCCAGCAATTGCCTTACTGGGTATTCATCCCAGAGAAACAAAAAGTTATGTGGATGCAGAAATATGTACATGATATCTCACAGAAACTTTATTTAAAATAGTCCCAAACTGGAAACAATTAAAATGTTTCTCAATAGGTGAAGGATGAGATATACTTCTATGCTTATATGGAATACTACTCACCACTCAATATAATTTACTATGAATACACACAACAACTTGGATGGATCTCAAGGGCATTATGCTGAGTGAAAACAGCTTATCTCAAAATGTTGCTTACTATGTGATTCTACTTATATAACATTCTTAATACGACACAATCATAGGACTGGAGAACAGATTAGATTCCCCAGGGTAAGCAGTGGCAAACGGGGTTGGGGCAGGGCTGCGTGAAGATCTTTGTGAAGGTGAAATAGTTCTGTATCTAGATTGCAGTGGTGGTTACACAAATATGAGCATGAGATAAAATGACACAGAGTTATATTTACACATTGAGCCAATATTAATTTCCTGTTTGATGATGTATTAGAATGTAAGATACATTGAGGGAAGCTGCGTAAAGGATGCAGGTCTTTTCTGGAATATCTATCCAACTTTCTGTGGTTATATAATTACTTCAAAATAAAAATTTAACAAGAGAAAGAAATTTACAACATAGTTTTATCTAAAAAACGTAATACTAAGTGAAATAAACCAGTCAAAAATACTATTTGTTGTATGATAATGTTTACAAGAAATGATCAAAATAGGCAACTATAGAGAAAGACAGTCTGCAAGTGGTTGCCAAGGACTGGAGGTGAGGTGGGGCAGGACAATGGTGAAGAACAGGTAGTAGGTACAAGGATTTTTTGGGGGATGATAAAAATATTCTAAAATTATATTATGATTATATTTGCACAACTCTCTGAATACACTACACCCCATTGAATTGTGTACTTTAAACAGATGAACTTTATAGTGTATAAAGTATAACTCCGTACAACCGAATAAAATGAAGAATATCTGAAAGTCCCTGAGGTTTATTGAGGCCCTAGCCTTGGCCTTGAGCTCAGAAGTTGATGATGCCATCAGGATCCACTGAAACTAGATGGATCTGCAACTTGTTGTGTTTCACAAGCATTATATACTTTGGAATTATAGATAAAACTCTTATTAATTAGTTTTAACCATTGCATGGCATTCCACTGTATGAATACACAATGGTTATGTATTCTTATTTCTATACACGAGTAATTTGTGTATTTCTCCTTATGCTCATAAAGGGAAATTTTATATTGAAGAGAACAATTTTTGTGTTATGACATGAGCCTATCTTAAACTTTTTAGATGAAGGCGTATTTTTCTATGAAGCAATGGACCAATTACTCTCCTACTGACACACTGTGTCATCCCTGTTATTCAGGCTGTTTCCTGTACTTGTTATTGTCAGACTTTATTTTTCAGTGAATTGCTTTTAAATTGCACATCATTGTGAATTGCATTTTCCTAATTTCCAGTAAAATAGAGTAGGTTTTTAAAAGCTTATTTATTTTACATTTACAAATCAGAAAAAAAAAATCATTATATGATTTACCCATTTTCTATTATTTTAATTGCAGCATTTTTCCTTTTAGATTTGTATAGTAACTGTAGGAATCTTTATTGCAAATATCCTTGCCAGCTTCTGGCAAGCCTTTTTTTGTTGTTTGTAAAGTCTTTTTTAGATTCCTAAAGCCTCTGTTCTAATGGAGGAGAAATAATAGTTGTCTTTAAAAATTGATGTGTATTTTATATAATTGTTAATATTTTATTTTCATACTTTGATTTTTCTTAAACCGAAGCACCTTTCTATGTTTTAGGTAATGCTATATTTTTTTCCATATAGATAATCAATAGCCCCAGTATAATTAATTAAATACTCCATTCTTTGTGAATTCATACTACCACTCTAAGATGCTGACTCCAGAGATGTTTTGAGATTTATTTTACTAGATACGTGAGTGCACTATCTTGCTGTCATTAACATTTTGCATTATATATAAGCCTCTAGTTTTCAGGACCATGAAGTGGATATAAATTCAAACTCATGGCTGATGACATATGATTATGAGTCTGCTGGATGAAATTTGTCCACCCAGTGTCCCGATGAGGCAGATGAATTTGATCTTGTTGCTTCTTTACACCAGTGGGGAGATGTTTTGATATTCATTGTTTTGCTGAAGATATAATCAGGCATCAGCAATTCCTCAGCACTGATATGGTTAAAACATCTTATGTCACCCAACGTTCAGCTTATTTTTAGTATAAAAATTCACTAAATTAAAATTATTTTAATTTTTGATATTTGAAATAGTTGAGATAATTATCTCAGATTACAATCCTCTAAGAAAGTTCTAAGCATATTTCTAAGGGGGAGGGGCATGGAGACTATTTTAAGATATTTAATTAACTTCTAAATAAATACCATACATACCACCCACAGCTCTGTCAAAGCGAGGTAGTCATATTTGCTATGCATTTCTTATAAAGTCGCTAAAATGTTTTCTGTATCACATTTTCAAAATTCCAAGTCACCTATACTGTAACATAGTGTAGAATGTAGCATGTTTTCACCTTCAAGGAAAACCTATTATGTGGCATTAAACAATTGCTCTCCTAAGCTTTGCTACAGCTCACAATTTTTGTTATAGAATGTAATTACTGTTTCTTTAATCATGAGATTAGCTATGCTAGACTACACATGTAACAGTTCACATTTTCTTCTTTGCTTTTGTTATGCATGAAGATACACTGATAAACGCTCTCAATTTAATCTCTGAGTACATTACAAATGAAATAGATGTCTCTGAAAAAATTTGTATCAAAATAATTTTTTAAATTTCAAGCTCATTTTTCAGTAAACCTTATTATAAAATTAAAAGTGATTATCTTTAAGAAAACATACGCCTTCAATCTTTTCTCTACACAACCAATTTAAAAACTCACATATTTTAGAAACATTATAATTTTCTGACAAAATGTGAGAGCTATTTAAGTATGTTTTAAAAATATGAAGCATGAAAGTATGGGAAGCTATGAGATTGATTTGTTAGAGATTCCACAGGCACTAGCAATGTGATCCCAACAATATGTAAGAAGTTTTCATTAGGATTACACACAACTGGGCAGAGTGGTATTGCAGACTGCAGCTGATCAGCTTTAAAGTTTTCAAAAATAAAAAGAAAGAAGAAAAACTGACAAATAGGTAATACATGTATTATTAAATACCTTTTGTTGGACTGTAACCATCACCTGTATCAACATTTATTATTTCTATTGCCAAAACATTATTCATATACACTGAAAAGACAAACAAAACACAATTGTCAATGTTGAGTTTCCTTGCATTTTTTTCCTCCATATTCATGAGAAAGTCAATAAGAAGGAGGATCATAGAGGTCACAAGATTAGTGAAGGCCCCCTAGCATTAGAAGGCAAGTGGTGGTGTTATTCATTTTTTCTTTTGTTCAGATTTTTCCCAACCAAAGGTTTCCAAGTCTACAGATCCTAGAAGGTGATTATTAAAGTCTAGGAGTTATTTCTTTTTAAATGAATGTATTGCTCAACTAATTCATGTTTGTTGTAGAAAATCTATAAAACACAGATAAGCATACAATAAATAATCACTTCAAATCCCCACAATTGAGGCAAAAACCCTACACCAATTGAAACAATTTTAAATGTAGATATGTGTGTTTTTTATTAACACAAAGAGTGAAATTGCCTTTGACTATGATAAGTCTAGAAACCATAACATTCTGCTACTGTATTGCTAATTATAATTCTCATAAATCAAATCAATCTTTTTTCTCAAATTCAAATTCAAATATGTCACTATTTTTTTAAAATAAAGAAATCCATCCCAATGTACCCTAAAAAGTTATGTGCTTTATTTTACATGATCTTCATCTTTCAGAGCCAGAAGGCAAGAAATTTACCTAAATTTATCTAAGCTTTGGCTTTTTTTTTTGGACATATAATGTTTATATATCATAAAGTAAACAACATGTGTCAACACAAAAGAAAGAAAACTGTGAAGTAATTTGAGGCTCCACTGCAATATTCTAATTTTATGGTCTCCTTCATTTCCTTGAAATAAGGTAAATGGAAATTAGGATGGCATTTAACAAGAAGAAGATGCAGGGGCTCTAAGGAGGAAAATGAGCAGGATCCTTGCAGCTGTTTCCAGTGTGCTTACCTCTTGTGGTAGGCAGGAGAGTATTTCTGGTTTCATTATCCATGAAGAGGCTTCCAAATGGATGCCTCCCCATAGGGTTCCCAAGCAATCATTCCATTAGTCAATGAATCGAGAGACACTCAGTGACTACGTCATCAGACTAATAGCACATTCACAGGTTGTAATAAAGGAAAGTTAACCAAAGCCTCTGCTTCTCACAGAAAGTCCAGAGTCAGAGACATACCTCTTGACCCACATTCCACACCCAAAATATTCCCTTGTCCTCTTAACTAGGAAACTGATTTGTGTTTTCTTTCCATTCTCTGTGACCATACACTAATTAAATAAATATGTGCTGGGCGTCAATAAGAAATAATTCCTGTCATTAACAAGAATCCCTCCTTAAGTTCAAACTTGAATCTTTCTGATTTCAAAGCTGCTGCTCTCAGGTAATAAAGTATACTGCCTTTTACAGAAATAGTATTATTTCATTTTCCTTCTGTAAGTTTTTGTCTAACATTTGCAACATACATGCAAGGGGATACAATCTCCATCACTTTGATGACAACCTGAAAACCAGAAATATTCAAGCAAGCTTTCCAAGGTAAAAAGCAGGTAAATTGCAGAGCCAATATATGAACACTGTTATTCCAAATACATGAGTGGAATCGAGATGAGGTGGACACAAACAATGCCCAGTTTCTGACCCAGGGTAACTTCCTAAGTGGTAATGCCACCTAAATTAGGGATAGCAGGTTTGAGGAAGAAGAAAAATCAATGATCATTGTATCAACTGAGTGAATAGAAATTGGAGGTAAGATAGAAGACAAAATGTATCATTTTGTTTTCAAGAATTTTGCAGACCAAAGTCAAGGAAAGATTTAAGAGTATCTAGATACACAAATAAGATCAAATCAGCATGAAACTTTATTGGTTTAATGGCTTAGCTTGTTAGGTTAGTATGTTTCCGATAAGATGACAGAAACTTGAGGATATTTGTTGACTTGAGAAGCAAAAGGCAGAGATGAAGGAGCAGCTGAAGAAGGGAATTTGGAAAGAATGTTCCAAAGAAACAGTAAAGAATGGGATCAAGAAACAAGAGTGTAGGCTTAATTTAGACAAAAGACACTTGATTTCAATCAAAAAGACATTTGATTTCAATAACCTTAATTAACTTCTATGGTATTCTGCTTTGATGTCACTAATTTTTTACTAGCAATATTTGTCTACCTGTTACTTTGAATTTTATGACAATTGAATTATTTTTAATCAACTTCCTTATGAATGTATAATACAAATATACATGGTATGGTTTGTATTTTTGTTATTGGACACTACATCATGATAGTGGTCATTAGGGCAGTCTGCATACTACAAAGTGTAGCAGAAAGGGGGTGACAGAAAGATCCTCTGTAATGTTGAATCTCAGACATTCCTATCAGTATCAGGTCTTCAAGTTGAATTGGGCAATTATTGCTACTTCCAATCCATGGGCATAGTCTTGTCTTCAGAATTCCAAATCTCAAAACTATAATAAAGTTACTAAAACATTATTAGTGTAATCCATTTCAAATGAACTGCCACATATATATAAATAAGCAATAGATGGTTTAAGGAAAGAGCCATCTAATCTAAAAGTTTAAAGCAAAGATTCCAGGTTGAAGGTTGAGTTCAGCTAACATGGTTGACTCTTGGACTCTTGGTTTTTTGCCAGTGGTGGTGGGACATCTTTGCATACTTTTGAAACTTTTTAAAGATGTTTATGTATGTCAGTGGAAGTTGTTAATTCAGGTGTTATTTTTCTCTATAATTAAGCTTCCTAGTCATCCAACATTTTGGGTAATAGCATAGTTACTATCTCATTAAAAATGTGAATGCCAATGAAGAAACATGTTTCTAGAATGAAGCAACTTCTTTCTTTTTACCAGGCCACTGTGACAGAGATGAAGCATTTGATTTCAATAACCTTAATTAACTTCCATGGTATTCTGCCTTGATGTCACTAATTTTTTATTAGCAATATTTGCCTACCTGTTACTTTGAATTTTATGACAATTGAATTATTTTTAATCAACTTCCTTATGAATGTATAAAACAAATATATATGGTATGTTTTTAGTTTAGTGATTGGACACTGCATGATATCAGTAGTTAGGTCCTAACACCCAAATATGTTGTGTCCCAGCCCTATGTTTGCTTCTTTATAACTTACCACAATGAAAGTTTGCTCATGAGTGTATAGTAGGTTTTTGCCGGTATCTCCACCTGGAATATAAGATACAAGCACAAAACTGTCTTTCTTTTCACTATTCAATTCTCATTGCCCAACCAAGGGTGTGGATTAGTCACTTAATGTTTGCCGAAGAAATGCTTGAATGAGCCAAATCATTGTAAATGTTCCAATTGATTTGCTTTCTACAGACCTGGATTTTGATCTCCCTTTCTTTTTTTTTTTTTAGTTTAGTAACTTTAGACTATTTCAATGATTTTCTTTAACAGTAAGATAGATGGATGGATAGATAGATAGATAGATAGATAGATAGATAGATAGATGACAGACAGATATGTGAATTTTATCAATGATATGGTTTAGATCTGTGTCCCCACTCAAATCTCATGTCAAATTGTAATTGCCAGTGTTGGGGGTGCTGTTGGTGGGAGGTGATTAGTTCATGGGGGCAGTTTCTAATAGTTTAGCACCATCCCCCATGTACTGTCTCATGATAGAATTCTCATGAGATCTGGTTGTTTAAAAGTGGGTAGCACCTCCACCCTCCAACTTTCTTTTTCCTGGCCATGTGAGATGCCTTCCTTGATCCCCCTTTGCCTTCCTAAGTTTCCTGAGGCTTCCCAAGAAGCAGAAGCTGCTATGCTTCCTGTACAACCTGCATAA
Organism: Trachypithecus francoisi; assembly: GCF_009764315.1. Taxonomy (NCBI): domain Eukaryota; kingdom Metazoa; phylum Chordata; class Mammalia; order Primates; family Cercopithecidae; genus Trachypithecus; species Trachypithecus francoisi. The sequence goes on from NW_022681472.1 coordinate 6,242,929, forward strand.
TCATGAGTCAATTAAACCTCTTTTCTTTATAAAGTACCCAGTTTCAGGTATTTCTTTATAGTGGTGTAAGAATGGATTAATACAACCCAATTCAACTCATTACAGATGAACAAACATATATTTTTTTACTTTATTCTAAATTACAGTGGTTTGGTTTTATATGTGTGCTTGCATCTTGTTTACAAATAATCATATTTTAAAAATCCAACTGTACTTCATATAATCAAATAAGTGGATTATAAAGGTATTTTCATTTTAACCACTATAAATACAGATGCTGCTAAGTTGTTAATTTCCTGAAAATAATTTCTTACATCTGTTTAAATCCATTAGAATACAAATGACAGGCGAGTTCTTTGATATTTCTTTTGATGTCCTTAGAATGCATTTATCTCTTTCTCGGAGAGCTAATTATTTATTTTGTTCTTTATATCCTTTTAGAAAGATATCATTAATGTTTATTCTTTTTTCTTCCTACTGTTTGACCTCATTTGTAGGTTTTCCACAAAACATAACAGCTTGAATTTGGTGAATGGCTCATCACATGAATCACAAAATATAAATTTTGCTTTGAGGATTTTTTCTCTCCCTAGCCCTAGTTTAAGAATCCTTAACGTGATTTATAACTTCTCCCAATTTCTTTTTACCTCCACTTTGCCATTTATTAACGTCTTTACAATTTTATTCTCCCTTCTAAACATATTTCTTCTCAGCACAAGTCAGTTGTTTTAATACACTCTTGTGAGGACAGGGAGAGCACACTAACCCTGGAGAGGAGCAATAGCCTGAGAGATTAGAACATTATATGAGAAATTTGACTAAAATTAGAGAAGCAACAGATGCCTTTCTCACGAACAGGTCTCAGGAGCATGACTTGACCCAGGAGGTTTAGTACATGGTCCTGGGATTTAGCAGTGATGAGGAAAAATGTGCAGTGCCTTGGGACACTTGCTTGTTTAAATCAGTTTTGCCAATCATTGTCTTTGCCCTGAATTTTTAAATATTGACTTCCATATTTGCAAGGCAAACGCTCTTAATTTCTGATGCAGTTAGTGAAGTCTGCCATCTACTTTGTCCCAAGCCCTTTAACTGACATAAAGAGAAAGGAATTTTAAGAATCGAAGTATGTAAAAGCCAAATTGTTCTCTCTGTCTCTCTCCCTCTCTCTCTCTCTCCCCCTCGCCCCCGCCACCCAAGCGCACACACACACACACACACACGAAGAAATAACAGTCCAGCGAGTTTGAGTTATTTACCTGTTATCACAATGGATGGGACACCTTCCCTGCCTCTCATTACATTTATGCCTGTGGCCCCTGAGGAAGAGTAGAGCCTAAGAAGAAGAGTCTGGCTCCCTGATCTCCATGTAACTCTACCAACCAGAAATAGATGACCAAAAATATAAATCCAGGTATTCAGATTTCTAACATGATCATCTGGAGATTAAAATGATTTTTTATGATTAATCACGATGATCTAAATAAACAAAAATACTTATATTAATTGTATTTTGGCCATATGATAAGAGTCATACGAATTCCAACTCTTCTTGGCTGGTTAGCATGTTCAACAGAACCCCTGAAGATAGAAAGATATATCAACAGGTAAATACAACCTCTCCATGTTTATGATACATTGAAATTAGAAGCAACAGGAAAAAGAAGGTGAATGGAGGTAAATGACTCAATTGAGAAATTAGAAATATGGCCAAGTTCTGCTATAAACATACTTTGGGTTTTGTTTTTCTTTCTTTGTTGTCATTTTTCTTTGCTGCACTTGAGCAAAACCATGATTACCAACCACATATGAGGTGCGATCATTCTTAAATACACTTTGACATGGAGATGGTAAACCCAATAGAAACATGACTCATCCCCAAATATATACACTATAAATTCATGATGCCAAATTGAACAATTAAAGATTTAGAAGGATTAGTCATCCACATTTTTTTTTAAATAACTGTAATTGCAAATAATGTACTTTACATTATACTGTAAGATGTAGTAATGACTGAATAAAATCTCAATGTAGGATAATTACATAAGAGTACCCCAATAATACCTGTGTTAATAATAATGTCTCTACCTGCTATCAGTGATGAAAAAGAGCATGAATAGGAAACCTGGTTAGCTCAATTAAGGCTCTTAATAATAAGGTGAGTGCGTCGTGATAAGCACAATGTTTTGCATTAAACATATTGGGTATATTGAATATTATGAAGGAAAATGGAAAATTATAATTATGAGATAAAACTACAAAGATAAGTGATATCAGAAAATGGGAAGTAAAAAATATAGTCTTTGTCACCCAAGAAATTAAAACCCAAGGTTTTAATTTTTCTTTTCTCTTCATTTATACTTTTCATAAATAAGATAGTTAATATTTAACTTGATATTCTTGAGCAAAGTTGAATTACAAGAATTTTAAAATTTGCATTATAGATTCCAAACTACTTTTGAATATTCTCCACACATTTAAATGACATCTTTTCCAAAGCACCATGGCTTTAGAGATAGAAAGGGCTTGACAGGGTGCTATTAATTATGACATTTTCACAATTATTTTCAAAAACTAGCTGGAATTTTTATAAATAATGTATTAACCTGATGTGATGAATCTAGATAGTAAATTATCTCTTACACTTTTTTTAACAAAAGCTAATGGCACTTGTGGAAATACACTGATCTGACTCCATCAGAAAACACTTGTAACATGGTAATGAAAACCTGAATACCACAGATAAAACACAGCAAATGAATTGCCTCATGTTATGAGAGCAATATCAAGCACAGTGTGAATGTTGCTATTAATTCTTAGTTTCCATTATTGTTGCAAAATGTTGTTAAAAGCATTTGTGAATTCAAACTAATTAAATCTTTTGACCTACTCCAAAAGAAGTGATCCCCCAAGACATAGCTTCAAAAATCTAATTTTCCTTCAAACTGTTGTATATTTGAGGGTTTTAATTAATTCATTAGTTTATTTAATATGATACAATTAATCTTGATTTTGCATTTCATTTTAATAACTTTGATAGCTTAAGAACTGCATTTGATCTTATGATAATTTTGCCTGAGATGTGTTATAATCTTGAAGAATTTCTTCAAATTCCCATTTGCAAATAGTCTCAGAATTTGCAAGTGTTTGCTTGTTGAGCACAAATACATTTAAAGGTAAAAGTAGCAAAAATGCAGACAATCACAAATAAACACTGAAAATAAACACAAAAATGTGTTTCCAAACTTCTTTATATTATTTTCTTACGGACTTAGCCTCTGATCGGAGAAGAAGTGCTAATGTGAAACTCGAAGACTTCCCCCCAGGAGACTTCTGATGACTCTTTTAAAGTGCATTATTCAGACTAGAGTGAGCAGCTGCTCCTGTGCCCAACTGTGAATGGTTCTGAAAGCTTTTCTCTATATGTCACTCATCCAACTGTCATAGTTCACAATAATCTTGCTTTAGGTTAAGGCCTTAAAATGTCCCCATTAAAATACATATGAATTAATTGGCAACGGGGTGACAGGTAGAGGGAGACTAGATTAATCCAAAGATTTTCAAAATATTTTTGAAAGGTTTCATGAACAACTTTTACTCATAAAGTTTGAAACTTAATTCCACATTAATTCATTCATTCACAAGTATTTATTTGTATGGACCAGACACTATTGTTGGTATAGTAATGATTCAGGCACATGTACCAGGGGAGCATCTGCTCTGCTGTGGCCTGCAAAAGACCTTTGGGTTTCCTGAAGCTCTCACTACTTATCCCGCCTAGTGTCACTTAGCCTGCACTGCTTTGTATTGTGTATTGCATAGGATAGCAATCTCCTCCACCCATGGTGTGTCAGATACTGGAGGGGGTGATTTTATTTGACATACAGCACTGATCAATGTCTCACTGTGAAGTTTAGAGGATGCTGATGGGATGCCGAGTATTTTGGGCAGTATGCAGCAGGTCTAGAGATTGAACACGTGTTTTACGCATGTATATTCTTTGACTTACAACTTACATATAGTGTCTTCTAGCTCTATTTCCCAATGAGCTATTTGAGTTAATTGGCTCATTTCCTACTGAAAATAAATTTGAACTCCACAGGAAAATATCCTGATTTACTTAATTGCAAAAGATATGTCAATATTTTAATACCCAACTTTTCAATTCCAATCATTAGGGACTATTTTCATAATATATTGAATTCAAGGACTTCTAAAATATAAGCAATGATTTGGGAAAAGGAAAGATGAACTTGGAAGGTATAGAGTCTCTACAGTAAAAAATAATTGGTTATGTTCTAGCTGCATGGCTTTATTCATGTAACTTCTTCAATCATAGCAATGTTTACTTAGTACCTACCATGAGCTAAAAAGAAGTACAAGACATTGAAGACATATCTCTGAAACAATAGGTGCCTTATAGCAATCAGCTTATGGTCTAGGAACACCTAAATAACTACAAACAGGGCAATAAATACAGTCGTGAGGTTTATACAAAAAGTTAGGGAGATAAATGGAAACCACATCTATTGTATTTTGGGGGATCAAGGCGGGAGTATTTGGAGAAATATAACAGAAATTAGCCAAAAGAGGAGGGAGATAAAGCATAAACAAATTCTTTCAGAAAGAAAAAACATGGACATAAGGTGGACAGATGACATGGAGTAGAGTTTATTGATGAAACCAATGTGAATTTCTATATTTTCTCTCAAAATGAGAACCATAATGCTTGTTATACTTGCCCCACAGGGATTTATTTATAAAGAGCAAATGAAATGGAAATGTTAGAGATACATATGAGAACTGGAGTATTTCTAGTTTCACTAGGTGGCTTCTATTCATAGTAAAGACTTTTCTAAAATTCTTATTAACTGTTATTCAGTTTGTTGAAGTACAAGTAGAAAAACAGTTTTAGTTAATCAAATGTTTAAATATCATTACTCTATGTATAAATATACTATATTTTATCAATTCTTTACAACATTTTTGTATCTTAGCTAAAATCCCTTATATATTGTTACATTATAAATTTAACATATCAAAATTTTTAATACCTAAATGTCTAACAAAACATTACAAATTAATAAATGTCCTATAAATCTAATGAGTTAAGCTCATAAAGTTAATACATTTTAAGTTCACATAAGTATTTCAGTGTTGCTTACAATCTTAATGAAAATCCCTTTATACATTTTAATATTGAGTGTAAACATAATTAATCTCTTTATACATTTCAAATAGAAAAATGAGGCTTATCCATTAGGTCTCTATTGTACCAAATTATTTTAAACATAACAAATATCATTACACTAAATATACATACTTGTTACAAATATAGCACAAAAATATTCAAATGATGAGTTTGATTGGCTTCGTAATTTTGAATATTTATTTCTGGTTATTCTGAAATTCATATTCAATGCTTATCTACTACCAATTGTATTATTCCAAACAAATCAGGATTCTGTTTTCAGTATTTTTATGTCATCCGTAGAGATATTTTATCAGAATGCTGGTGTCAATACTTAATATACTTATTGAGACCATGAACTCTTGTAGTCACAAAAACAAATTTCCATGATTTGCTAAGAACTACATTCCTATATATTCACCTGATTTAAATCGGAAACCTACCAACCAAATTTTCTAATCTGTTCATTGAATTCAACTAATTAGTTTACTGCCAAATTCTATTCTAAAATTTTTTTTTCCTCTTTCTCCTATGTGATAGGACCACAATTTATGTAGCTATTTTTATTTTGTCCCATTAGATGGTTTTCATCTGTCAAAAGTTTGTCACATAATTCACATTTGACAGTACAGGTCCTGCCCTAGGCACTGATGTGGAACGTAGAGACACAAAATTCATTCTCCCATGAGGCTTACATTCTCGTGGGGTCATTATCTGATAAGGGCTTACATAGAAAATTAAATAAGATTATGGAATAGTAACCAAGTAATTTCTTTCATTAGTTAGTCAGATAAGCCCTTTCCTAATAGAAAATGAGCAGAAACTTTAAGATCAGGGAAGAAACGTGACTGAATAGAAGGAACTGCTAGTGCATTAGGATTGAACATAATGTATTTAAGTGTTTCAAAATCAGGCAAGCAGGCCAGAACATAGAAAATTAAGGAGGGAAAGGTTGGACAGATACCTGCAGGCCAGATCTTTCAGACACTTTTAGGCAAGGATAAATGGAACAAAAAAGTCATTGTATAGTGTTAAGCAAGGGTGGACATGGGTGCATTAAAAAAAAAATTCTACTGATTACCATGTGTAAACTAATTTTAAGAAGCTAGATTGTAGATTGTAGGGAGATAAGAATGCAATTAATTAGGTGCCAGTTGTTGGGAACTCAACTAAGGAAATAAACATGAAGGTGGTAAGAAATGGTCAGACTCAGGATATATTTTAATGTTAGAATATGTAAGAGTTGCTGAGGGACTGAATCTGGTCTTTGAGGGTAGAAGGGAAAATCAATTACTGTTGACGTATTACTCTGAAATTTGGAGTTTGAGAATCATGGTTGTGAGAGTTCTATTTTGGACATGTTAAGTTGGAAATGTCAATGTAACATCCAAATAGTGATGTCAAAGGCACCATTTGATATACATCTGGGGTTATGGAGAAAAATCAGGGCTAAGAAACATATTTTAGAGTCATTGACATATAGGTCTATTTAAAGCCATGAAAAGAGTTGAGATAATATAAAGAGTAGGTAGACAGAACAAGATCAAAGGGCATGGGAACAAGTGATGCAATATTTTGTAGATGAGAAAAAAAGAAAGATGAGCCAGGAGGAAAAAAGAAAGAAAGAAAGAAAGTAGATGGTGAAATATTTTATAGGAGGAAACACTGTGCATTTTGTTTTCTTAGAAGACCAGGGAAAAAAGAGTTCAGAATGGGAGGTATGGTCAACAGTGCCAAATACTGAAAATCAGCTGGGTGAGATATAAACAGAGAAGTGAATATTGGATTTGACAACACAGAAGTAAGGTCAGAGCCTGACTAGAGAGGGTTGAGAAGAGAATATGAGGTAAGGAAATTATGATAGTGTCTGTAGAAAATTCTTTCAACAAATACACATTATCTTGTTCTTTTTGTTAGTCTGGTAGAGAGATGAGACAATATCTAGAAACCTACGTGGCATCAAGGGGTCAGGAGACAGTTTAATATTAAATGAACACATGATTTTATGCTGATATAACTAAAACAGTGAAAATAGAGATATGCTTATGCAGGGGAGAGAAGAGATAACAGGTAATAATTTAATATTTGAGATGTAAGACCAGATGAGATCTACTACTCAAGTAGAGGTGGATTTTTCGTAGGATCTTTGGTAGGAAATAGAACAGTTTTTTCTTATAACAAGAAAATAGAGAGCAGGGAGTAAGAAATAAAGTAAGAAAATATGACCAGATTGTTTGGTCATACTTGAAAGATTTCAAATATCCATTTGAAATCTGTGATCATGAATTTAAGTTAGACTCTTTAGCAACTATCTTGTCATATTCTCAGGCAGAATAGGGGCTAAATGAAGTCTGCAATCTTTGATTTTCTGTCAAAGTAATTTAACAGGAGAAAGAAGTGAGAGAACTAAGAATGTCTGCAAAAGAGAAATTACAGCGATGTACCATGAAATCCAGGCTGGCCAGGGAGGGTTTGACAGCAAAATAGGGCAACTGACAATGAGAAAAAGAAGTGGTGATGCAGTTTTGTTGTTGGCGATGAGGTTATTGATGTAACATGGAAATGGACTTGGTGGTGCTGCTAAGTAAAAATGTTGTCAGTGAGGAGATGCAGTGAAGGCAAATATTATCTACAGTTGTTGACGTCACAAGGAATAGCGATAGAAAGGGAAATGGAAGGGGAGATCTTAAGCAGGACAATAAAGTCACAAATGAATGAAATAGAAATGACTAGGAGACAAGTAAATTGTAAGTAACAAGAAGAGGTAGCAGAGGTAACATGAAAGTTTAAAATTCAGAATTAAGACTTAATTAAAGGGAATGGTAACTAAAAACTTTTGCCATTTCTAGACTCTGTATTTTTAAATATTTCAATGAAGTATATAAATACCAAATTTCTTCCTTTTAAATTACTACCTTATAGCCATAGAAATATAGACGGCCTATAACAAATACCACTTTTTAAAAACCCACAATACTAATGCAAATTTACCCCATATAGAGTGTTTAGCTTGTTAAATATATGTATATTGAAAAAACTCAAAATCTTCTCTACATCTTAAAGTAAGAGTTGATAATCGTTTTTCTGTAAAGGGTAAGAGTAAATGTCTTCAGTTTTATAGGACAAGCAGGCTCTATGGCAATTACTGAACTCTACTACTGTAATGTGAATGCAGCCATAGATAGTATGTAAATAAATTTGTGTTTTTGAAACAATAGAACTTTATTTATAAAAACAGGTGATGGGTTAAATCTGACCTCCTGGTCTTAGTTTGCCAACAGTTGAGTTCAACAACCAACTTAATTAGAATCTCAATTTTAAACTCTAGTGGATTATAAAAATCAATAATAGCAATGCCCTTATATCTATATCTCTAAATATATATTTAAGTGGACAGTATTTGGAATTGAGTTTTGACCTATGAATATTTTGCCTTACAAATATTTGAAATTTTGGAGATTAAAGACGACTGAGTTATGCATAGTTGCTCAGCATTCTAAAGACACAGCATGTAGACAAATTCAATATAACATACTTATCATTGGCTGGGCGCAGTGCCTCACGCTTGTAATCCCAGCACTTTGAGAGGCCGAGGCAGGTGGATCCACAAGGTCAAGAGATAGAGACCATCCTGGCCAACATGGGGAAAATGCGTCTCCACTGAAAATACAAAAATCAGCTGGACTTGGTGGCACGCACCTGTAGTCCCAGCAACTCCGGAGGCTGAGGCAAGAGAATTGCTTGAATTCAGGAGTCATAGGTTGCAGTAAGCAGAGACCGCACCGCTTCATTCCATCCTGGTCAATGTTACCTATATGTATTTCTTCAAAAGGTAAAATAAAAGATGTTTGAGGAAAAAATTGTCATACTAGTTGCTCTTAGAGGAGTTCATTTAAATACGTTTTTTAGATAAAATTGTACATCCACCATTCATGATCTACAAGATCAAATAATGAAGTTAAGGGCCGGGTGCCTTGGCTCACGCCTGTAATCCCAGCACTTTGGGAGGCCGAGGCGGGCGGATCACGAAGTCAGGAGATCGAGACCATCCTGGCGAATAGGGTGAAATCCCGTCTCCAGTAAAAACACAAAAAAATTAGCCGGGCGAGGTGGCGGGCGCCTGTGTTCCCAGCTTCTCGGGAGGCTGAGGCAGGAGAATGGCGTGAACCCGGGAGGCGGAGCTTGCAGTGAGCCGAGGTCACGCCACTGCACTCCAGCCTGGGCGGCAGAGCGAGACTCCGTCTCAAAAAAATAAAAGAAAAAAAAAAAAAATGAAGTTAAGATAAAAATGGCCTAGGGTAACTTCCAGTTTCCAGTCTGGCATCTAAGGGCTCCAAAAATTATCATTTCCATCTCTACAAGAAGATAAAAGAAACTGAACAAATTGAAAATCGTCAATTCCTTTTAGATCTTTCAGAGAATTGAAGTCACCACATCAGTCACTGTCCCCCAAAATTAGAGAGACAAAGCAAACTAACACAGGAATAGAAAAACAAAATACCACATGTTCTCACTTATAAGTGGGAACTAAACATCAAGAACCTAGAGACACAAAGAAGGAAAAACCCACAGCAGGGCCTACTTTAGAGCAGAGGACGGAGGAAGGTGAGGATCAAAAAACACCTATCAGGTACTATGATAATTACCTGGGTGATAAAATAACCTATACACCAAATCCCCATGGTATGCAATGTACCTATATAACAAACCTGCACATGGGCACTTGAATCTAAAATAAAAGTTAAAAAAAAAGAAAAAGGCCGGGCGCGGTGGCTCAAGCCTGTAATCCCAGCACTTTGGGAGGCCGAGTCGGGTGGATCACGAGGTCAGGAGATCGAGACCATCCTGGCTAACACGGTGAAACCCCGTCTCTACTAAAAAATACAAAAAACTAGCCGGGCGAGGTGGTGGGCGCCTGTGGTCCCAGCTGCTCGGGAGGCTGAGGCAGGAGAATGGCGTGAACCCGGGAGGCGGAGCTTGCAGTGAGCCGAGATCCGGCCACAGCACTCCAGCCTGGGCGACAGAGCGAGACTCCGTCTCAAAAAAAAAAAAAAAAAAAAAAAAAAAAAAAAAGAAAAAATTGGAGAGACAGATAGGCACATACAAAGTATCACAATATATCAGAGCAGAAGTCAAGGAGCAAAAACTGCTGCTAGAGCCAGTAGTGAAGTAAGAAAACCTAACTATAATTTAAAAAGTGTTGAAGGCTTAGTATGGACAAGAAAAAATCTACCCCAGTCATATAAGATTCAAACTGCAGAAAATCAAGATGAGAGAACATTCAAAGAAGTCAAAAGCAGAAATACACTTTACCTATAGAGAAGCAAGGATAAGATTATATCTGATTTCAGACACGATGCAAGTAAGAAAAGATTATAATAAAATACTTAAAACAGTGAAAGAAGAAAATGTGACCAACCTAAATTTCTATTTTCTATAAAATTATCCTTCAAAGGTAAAAGAAAAATACAGATTTTCTGAGATAAACAAAAATTGAGGAAATTTGTTACTATTAGATCCATCTTGCAAGAAATGTTAAAGCAATTCTTCAGAAAGAAGAAAAGTTATATAAGTCAGGAAGTCATATGTACATTTTATTAGTCTGCTTGTGCTGCAATAACAAAATACTTGAAACTCGTAAATTTATAAATAATAGCAATTAATTTTTCCACAGTCTGAAGGCTGGGAAGTCCAAGATCAAGGTGCTGGCAGATTCATTGTCTGATAAGGACTCTTTCTGCTCCCAAGATGATGTCTTGTCGCTGTGTTCTCTAGAGGGAACAAACACTGTGTCCTCATGTGGTGGAAGGGGAACAAGGGGTGGTAGCTCTCTGAAGACCCTTTTACGAGGTTTTAATTCTATTCATGAAGACAGAGCCCTCATGACTTAATCACTTCCTCAGAGGCCTCACTTCTTAATACTGTCATGTTGGGGTTTTCATTCCAACATACACATTTTGAAGGAACACATACGTTCACACCATAGAGCCTGCAGTGATAGCAGCCTTGAGAACATTTATTTCCCTTGGCTTCACCCCTAAGGAGGTGCCATATGATTCAGAGCTTATTTTTGGAACTATTTTCACAATTACCTGTAAATCTGCACCTGGGGTGAAGGTATTACCTACTCTACTGTACCTTTAAAAAGTTTAACAATAGCAATTTGATGTCAAACTTAATGGTATGAATGTTATCACTTGTGAACTAATAGTACCTTGCATGGATATGCTTAAGATTAAACATGGGCCTAGAGCCATTGAATTGGGAAAAATGAAGAAACATTTTAGGAGAAGGAAAATATAAGTTTTTGTAATTGCATTCATCTTCACTGTGATTCTCACTCTTCTCAACCCAATAAACCTTACTTGCATTCCTTATGTTCCCTCATAGTCATTATAAAGACAAGATCATCTACACAATTAAGTCAACCTTTCAGAGTTTTTTTCCTATCTGCTTAAGGAGCATATGTTTCAGTTGTTCATTCCAATTTCCAATGAGATAACTGCTCTAAGGCTGACAGGGATGGGGTATGTTCATGTTGTGTTTTATTGCCTTTTTTTATTATTATTTGCATTTCTTACCAAAAAAATAATTTCAAGTTCAATCAAGAATTTGCTGTTTCAAACCTTTGATTGCATTCTCTGAGACTACTTGCATTATAAGTTAATTGAGAAATGGGTTAGAATAGGTGTTCATCTCAGTTAACACCCATTTATTATACCTCAAAGAGATCTAAAAGGCCAGCAACACACTCAAACCTTTTACTAGGGAATTATATTCACAGTTGTTTTCAAGCATTTGTTTCCTATGAGTGATAGGTGTTATTTTTTAAATCACATTGGTGGTTTTCACTGGTGCAAAAGAAAAGTGTTATCTCTTTGCCCATTGATGAGTGGCGTAAGTGACTATCTGCCTTTGCATTTCATGAATTCAACTAGCAAGCTTAGGAAACAGACTAAGGCATCTGAGCTGGTACCTGGGCTTTGGTTTTGTTTTGTTGTCTTATTAGTAGGAAGGTGGTAAACAACTCATAACCAATTCAATTGTCATAAAAGTTTACATACAAAATGCAGTTATCTGGAGTGATCAATTCTGCCCTGTATTTTACTGAACAGTGTATGTTTGATATGTAGACATTAGCAGAAAACTGATTTATAGTGCTTAATATTATTAATAATGAGATATTCATTAGTGGCACAGGTTAGTGAAATATCACTACAAATAATTATGTGTAATAACTCATTACCCAGCATAAATGTAAATGCTCTTTAGTTTCAAACTTTTTGTAATGTTCAATCTCCTTACTTTGAGAGAAAAGCATTTACTAGTTGCCTGTCAATTATCAAAAATGCAAATATGCCCTAGTGACTTACCATCCCTTTTCCAGTTTTTTGTTTATTTGCTTGTTTGTTTACAAAATATTACTTTTCTTTGCATGAATGTAAAACACCTAGTTATATTATGCAGTTCATTTGGCTCAAATTTTAATGAAGCATATCCATTAAATTATCCAGATACACCTACTCTAAATTAAGAGTCTTCTAAATATTTCAAGGAAATTAACAAAAGAATGTATATGCTGTCTCCCTGTAACTGAATGAAAATTAGGTAAAACAGAAATGCCAGTGAAGAGTCAATATTATTGTAGTGAGAGAAAAAATAATGAGGTAACAAAAGGATCAAGCAGAACACTAATGTCTTTTGACATCTCTCACAAGTCTGAAGTGGGCGTGTACAACATTCTCCCTGACAAGCTCAGCCTCTGTGCTCTGTGCTGCCAAGTGCTGCCCACCCATCAGTGTGCAGAGGCAGCCTGTGGGCAAGGCTACCTCATGGGCAAAACCAGTATTTTGTAAAAGGCTTGAAGGAAGCGTTTTTATCTAAAGCTTGACAAGCATTGATTCCACCGAATTTGATTAAAAACATCTATTAATGTCAACCTTTAAAAATAACAGTGAAGGCTGGGCGCGGTGGCTCAAGCCTGTAATCCCAGCACTTTGGGAGGCCGAGACAGGCGGATCACGAGGTCAGGAAATCGAGACCATCCTGGCTAACACGGTGAAACCCCGTCTCTACTAAAAAATACAAAAAAAACTAACCGGGCGAGGTGGCAGGCGCCTGTAGTCCCAGCTAGTCGGGAGGCTGAGGCAGGAGAATGACGTGAACCCAGGAGGCGGAGCTTTCAGTGAGCTGAGATCCGGCCACTGCACTCCAGCCCTGGGTGACAGAGCGAGACTCTGTCTCAAAAAAAAAAAAAAAAAAAAACAGTGAAAAGCAAACAAACAACTCCATCCAAAAGTAGGCGAAGGATATGAACAGACACTTCTCAAAAGAAGACATTTATGTGGCCAATAAACATATGAAAAAAAGCTTATCATCACTGGTATTAGAGAAATGCAAATCAAAACCACAATGAACTACCATCTCAAGCCAGTCAAAATGGCAATTATTAAAAAGTCAGGAAACAACAGATGCTGGCGAGGCTACAGAGAAATAGGAATGCTTTTACACTGCTGGTGGGAGTGCAAATTACTTCAAACATTATGGAAGACAGTGTGGCAATTCCTCAAGGATTTAGAACCAGAAATACCATTTGACCAAATACCACTTGACCCAGAAATCCTATTACTGGGTATATACCCAAAGAATTATAAATCGTTCTACTATAAAGACACATGCACAAGTATGTTTACTGCAGCACTATTTACAATAGCAAAGACTTGGAACCAACCCAAGTACCTATCAGTGAAAGACTGGATAAAGAAAATGTGGCACGCATATGCCATGGAATACTATGCAGCCATAAAAAAGAATGAGTTCAGGTCCTTTGCAGGGACACCAATGAAGCTGGAAGCCATCATTCTTAGCAAACTAATACAGGAACAGAAAACCAAACACTGCATGTTCTCACTAATAAGTGGGAGTTGAGCAATGAGAACACATGGACACAAGGAGGGGAACATCACCCACCGGGGCCTGCTGGGGAGTAGGTGAAGGGGAGGCATTAGAACAAATACCTAATGCATGTGGGGCTTAAAGCCTAGATGACAGGTTGATAGGTGCAGCAAACCAGTATGGCACATGCATACGTATATAACAAACCTGCACATTCTGCACATGCATCCCAGAACTTAAAATAAAATAAAATAATTAAATTTAAAAAGAAGTTCCTCAAATAGGACTCAGCTCAATGTCTCTAAAGTTCTCTCAGTCTTCTCACCTCTCTGTGTTGCTTTTTTACTTCAAGTTTTTCATCTGTTCAAGGCCCAGAGGAAGACGGAACTGACTTTCTGCAGCTCACTCTTTTTTGTTTGTTTGTTTGAGACAGAGCCTGACTCTGTCATCCAGGATAGAGTGCAGTGGCACCATCTCAACTCACCGCAACCTCCACTTCCTGGGTTCAAGTTGTTCTCCTGCTTCAACTTCATCAGTACAAGTTCCCACCACCACACCCAGCTATTTTTGTATTTTAGTAGAGACAGGGATTTACCATGTTGGCCAGGCTGGTCTTGAAATCCTGACCTCAAGACCTGATCTGCCTGCCTCAGCCTCCCAAAGTGCTGGAATTACAGACGTGAGCCACCATGCCCGGCCAGCTCACTCTTAAGAATCAAAAGCGGCTGGGCGCGTTGGCTCAAGCCTGTAATCCCAGCACTTTGGGAGGCGGAGACGGGCAGATCACGAGGTCAGGAGATCGAGACTATCCTGGCTAACACGGTGAAACCTCGTCTCTACTAAAAAAATACAAAAAACTAGCCGGGCGAGGTGGCGGGCTCCTGTAGTCCCAGCTACTTGGGAGGCTGAGGCAGGAGAATGGCCTAAACCCGGGAGGCGGAGCTTGCAGTGAGCTGAGATCCGGCCACTGCACTCCAGCCTGGGCGACAGAGTGAGACTCCGTCTCAAAAAAAAAAAAAAAAAATCAAAAGCATGACTCCCTAGTAAGTCCTCACAACCACCATTGTGTCTTATGGGCTTATAACTGGCCAAATGCTCATTTCTGAAATAATGCTTTTGGCCAAGGAAATTGGAGCAACTAACATTGTCTGAAGAAATCACTGTGTGAAGGGAGATGGGAGTAATCTGATTTAGGTAAAATAATCAATGCCTATCACGAAGCAGGAAAAATGATCAATCTCTTCTCAAAGCACAGAACTGCTAAAGAGAGAAGGACACATGGAAGCATTTTGGAGAAATAGGAGCACTACCAACTGTACATCCAAAGCACAGAGATCTAGAAAGAAGAAAAGTTCCTAATTTTCAAGTCTTCACGTAGGCCATTTCTATTTTGCATGCATCCACTGCCAATGTGGGTGGTATCCTGGGACTCTAGGCATTATGTCTTGGCTTAGAAATTAGCTCTGACCCGTGTTTGGTTCACATGAGTATATAACGAGCAAATACAATATAACAAAACATTTGTACTTTTCATGAACTGTTACATTAGCAATGTGTTCATGGGTAAATAAAGACAATATTAGAATACTTAATAATAAAGTGATAAATACTGTGTCAACTCTGAAATAACTATTTTACAAAATAATGAATCAAGAAATATTATTTTAAATGCCAACAGTTTGATCAAAACTTTGGTTCTACCAGTTTTAGTAAAAGCACATCTATCAGTTTTGAGATGGTTCACTACTACAACAAATGTCAATTTCTAAATAATTATAAACAATACAGAGAAAGAAAGCTGATTCTCAAATGCAGCAAATAAAGTCAGGAATAAGTCTGCTTTGTCCAACAACTTCTCACCCAACAGCCATCACACATTTAGCATTTGATTATGCATGTGTTAGAGAGGCATGACATTCCATAATACAAAATTATAACTAAAAGCCATCTGTTTCTGCTTATGTTTTAGCAAGTTTTTATAATATGAAAACAGCTATTTTTCACCAGAATAGACAGCTGGTTTGTCTTAATGTAGCTGGTCCTTAAATTTGACATGCCAGTCAAGCCACGAGGGGAGAACAAAATATATAATTTGATATACCAGCAATGTCATTGCAAGAGAATGAAATGTAGAAGCCAGTATGTGTGTGTGTGTGTGTGTGTGTGTGTGTGTGTGTGTATGGTGGGGGGTGTAATAGAAAGATAAAAATTAGAAGGGAAGAAAATTTTATTTACAAACAACAAGCATTACGTAAGTTTCAGATGATTCACATTTAAAAGATATACTAATATTGATTTTTTCAAAACACTCTGCTTAAAACAAAATGAAACCAGCAAAATCTCCCTGAGATTGTTTAAATAATTTAAGGTAGGCCATCCTCTGTCCTCAGCCCACTTGTATGGAACACTCCACTACAAATGTAAGGAAACTTAAACAATTTCTTCACCATCATGCCTCCATTTCACAAATGAAGAAACTAATCAAGTCCACACGAGGCAGAAGAAGAAAAGTCCAGATTACAACTTGGATACTAAAACTTTATCTCCACTGTATCAGACTGCTTATCTGATGCAAATCATTCCCTGTGTCTCCACCTAATCTGCTAATTTTCACCTACATACAATTACTCATTAAGATCCTTCAGGAATTCAATTGAAATTATTTTCAGTCAAACATTTCCCAAATTCTGCTTTCCACTAAAATTCGGCTTGCATTTAATAAATTCCAGGAAGCTATTCATGATCACTCACATACTTCTTAAAGTCCCTTGTGTCTGATGATTAAGATTCATTGTCAATAAATGTACATAGAGATGATTAATAGTATATTGGTTTTATACACATTACGCATAGTTCAATAAGTAGTTAATTTAGCTATAAAACATATCCAATGTTAAAGCAAATTACAAGTAATGTGAGCATTTAACCAAGGCAAACTTTTGGAATGAGCTGCCAATTTCACTTCATTAAGGTTTTGGTGAACATTTACTTTCTGTTTTCTGACTGTGATTAACTTTTGAACTTCTATGCCTCATGCTAATTTAAATGTTACAGTGATTATGGCAAATAAGCATAGAATCCACAAATCCCATCTATGAAAATTGGCAGTATTGAGTAAAAATTAGTATCATCATAAAGCATATAAACTGTGCTTTCTGATCTAGCTTTTAATTTATGACCACACTTCTCAGTGGGTCTTCAGCTTCCTCATGCTCAACCCCCTAAAATTCTATTAAGCTTTCCCAATAGCCCTGCTACTCACTGTGCTGAATGAACTATTTCTCTCCCTTTCTGTCTTCTCCAACTGCCAGCACCCGTTTATTATTTTCTATTAGTGGATCATCTTCATTTTTATTTCCTGAGAAAATAAAAGCTTCTTAGGAGAAGAAAATTACCAGTTTTTTCTACCATCCAACTAACTACAAATATTCCTGTTAATATGTGAGAGCTGTATCTTGTCCAACATAAGAACAATCCTTCTGCTTGTGAATGGATTCTACCTTCTCTTATCTTCCTAGAGCTTAACTCCTAAATTTATTTCTTCTTTCTCTTAAATCATCAATTTCCATCTGTGTAATCACATCCAAGAAACTGGATGAAATTGCTTCCACTTATGCAAAGTATATCCTTAACCAAGGCAGATGTTACACTGAGCCAAGATCACTCCACTGCACTCCAACCTAGACAAAATAGTGAGACTTCGTCTTAAAAAAAAAAAAAAAAAAGTATATCCTTAACACTTTAAGCTTTTTCATTTGGGTATTAACTCATTTTCATACTGCTATAAAGACATACCCAAGACTGGGTAATTTATAAATGAAAGAGGTTTAATTGACTCACAGTTCTGCAGGGTTGGGGAAGCCTCAGGAAACTTACAATCAGGGTGGAAGGGGCAGAGGCATTTCTTACATGGCAGCGAATGAGAAAGAGAAAATTCTTTGGGAAGAACCCCTTATATTAATAAAATCATCAGATCTTGTGAGAACTCACTCACTATCATAAGAACAGCATGGGGAAAACCGCCCCCATGATTCAGTTACCTCCACCTGGATTCTCCCTAGCCACATGGAGTTTATGGGGATTACAATTCAAGATGAGATTTTGGTGGGGACACAAAGCCTAACCATATAAATTTGCCACCTCATTTCTCTGTTCATTTTAATGGCAAAATTCTTTTAAAGAGGTGCCGAATCACAGTCTCCCCTTTTTCATCTCCCACAAAACACTCTAATGTGAATTTTCCCACCATCACTGCACTAAAATCATTCTCATCCAGGCCTCTGAGAGCCCTCTTTTCTTCAAATCAAATGACCTAATATCTTACTATTCTTCATCTACTCAAACCCTTAGCAATGATTGACATGCTCAAATCACTATTCAACTGTTCACTGTTCTACTGGAAACTGTCGTTTTTCACTTAGTCTTAGAGAATGCACTTCCTTGCTTTTCCGCTGACCCCACTAGATATTCTTCTTAATTTCATTTGCTGTCTCCCTTTTCCCCTTACCTAAATATTGAATTGCCCTAGACCTCAGTTTTTGCTTTTTTTTTTCTTTCAAACTGCACTCCCTCTATTTGTGATGCCATGCTATATCATGGCTGTCACTAGGATGACTACAAAATAAGTAGCTCTAGTTCTAGACTTTCCCCTAGAGTTCTATGTTACTTGTTCAATTTTCCATTGACATGCCCAATCACACCAAAATTTATATGAGCAAAAGGAAATGTCTGAATCCTGATGATTCCAACTCCTTAAAAATAATTTCCTTTTTTAGTCTTTCCAAACTCAGAATGACCATTTGAGTAATTAGGCCAAAACATACATAATACGGTTTGGATCTGTGTCCCCACCCAAATCTCATGTCCAATTGTAATCCTCAGTGTTGGAGATGGGACAGTGGGAGGCGATTGGATCATGGTGGTGGATTTCTCAGAATGGCTTAGCACCGTCCCCTGAGTGCTATCTGTGAAATAATGAGTGTGTTCTCATGAGATCTGGTTGTTTAAAAGTGTGTACCATCTCTCGTTCCTGCTCCAGCCAAGTAATATGTTTGCTCTCCTTCACCTTCCACCATGATTGTCAGTTTCCTGAGGCCTCCCCAGAAGCCAAGCAGATGCCAGCATCATGCTTCCAACCATGAGTCAATTAAACTTCCTCTCTTTATAAACTACCCAGTCTCAGGTATTTCCTTATAGCAATGCAAGAACAGGTTAATTCAATACACTTTATCCTTTATTCTTTGCTTTCCAGTAAACCTGTATTCAATCAATCAGAAAATCCTACTTTGAAATTACACCTTGAATATGTCTACTTTATTCTATCACTTTTTACTGGTAATAACTTCCAAACAGGTCTCTATGGTGACTTTCTTGTCACATGCATAAGCATTTCTTCATGCAGCATTCAGAAAACTCTTCCAAGAATGCAGAAGAAGTTTTCTTGCTTGAATCTACCACTGGCTGTTAATAATACTTAGAATAAAATTCAACTTCTTAGATGAATCACGACCTAGCTTCTCCCTACCGCTCCAGTCTCAACTTCTCTTCTCCTTGTCTCCTGCAATCCAAATACCAGATTTTTTTATCCATCTTCAAAATTTATATATACTTTCACTCTAGCAATTTCACCTTTAGCAATTATTTGAAAGTTGAGTAATTTATTTTAATTCACTTTACACCTTCTTCAAAATCTAAGTGCTATTGTTCTCATCCTTTGATCTGATTGGTGGTTAGCGATTATTTGAAATAACAAAACAAACAAGTAATAATGTTGGATTTATACAGATATTTATTGTACTGCTGTTAATGATGATATGAGATATTAAAATGACACAAATAATGTGAAATGTGTTTAATAAAGTTTCTTACATGGAGTAAATGAAATAATAGATTCAAGAGTAAATTTATTGATGTGACAATATATACTAGCGAATGAAAAAAACTGTATTAAAATTTTCACAGTATAATTCTGAATATATTAGAAATAATAAATAACCAAACATGTAAAACTAGAATATACACATTAACATGTTAACAATAATAATTTAAGTACTGGAGAAAAGTTAATTTTAATCCTATTTGAGCTTATTTGTTTAAATATGTTATATAATAATGTGTATCACTTGGGAAATAAAGAAAATGTATATCTATAAAATATTGAGGATTATATTTACAAGAAGATTTTGAAAACACAGCCAGTTGATTGAGCCCTCATCTCCCTCTACTGTGAAATGCATGGGACTACCTCTTCAAATAAATACCAGGACTTACAGGGGACAGCGTTTGATGCTTTGTGTTATATCGGGGGTTTTGATGGACTGGACTGGCGTGAGAGTCCATCCACTAGGGTGGGAGCCTAACAATAGGAATTGGAAAGGAGTTGATGTTAAGAAGATCTGTCTTTGCTGATATCTGGGGACTCCATGAAAGAAGCAAACTGTTGACCATTCTGAGTCCCTAGAGTCCCAGAAAGCAAGAGTGAGTATAAGGATGATGTCTTTTGGGAATTTCATAAAGTAAAAATGAGGCCATGGTAAAACAAAGAGCCTTTCTTCAAGAACTTCAAAACAGAACCGGCTTTTAGTCCTCAAGTGCAGGGACAGAAATGGGAAGTCCATTTGCGTTTCGTCCTCACTGGACCTCTGCTATTTAGAATGCTGCAGCCACCTTGCTTAAGCACACAGGAACCCACAATAGAGAAGTGGAGTGCCCATCTGAATTCACAAGAACTTACCACCAATCAGATCGAAGGATGAGAATAATCGGACTTAGATTTTGAAAATGAGTAAAGTGAGTTAAAATAAATTACTCAACTTTCAAGTAAAGTTTCATTCAAAAAAGAGAAAGAAATGAATTTTTAAAAGACAGTGAAACAAACAAAAAACTTCAAACTGCTCTGATTGTTTCCTACTGCTCTGTAACAATAGCAACACTGCAGTTTAAGAAGCCAGTGTTTGTTTTCTACAGTTACCATGGTTTAGGAACATAAGTAAGGAGTACTGGGTCCTATGTTCAGGGTCTGCAAGGCGTCAATGAGGGTACCAGCCAAGTTGCATTCCCATGTGGACATGCAGCCATTTCCAAACACATTCAGGTTGTTGGCAAAATTCATTTTCTCCCAAGTACACAATTTAGGGCCCCAGCTTCTTGCTGGCTATTGTTTGAGAGCTGCTTCAGTTGCCATGGGACCTCTCTGATGTGGCATTTTTCTTCTTCAGGGCCAGGAGGAGTAACATCCATAGTCACTGTCGTATTCTATTGATTGGAAATAAGTCCCAGTCCTGTCCACATTCAAAGGAGAAGATTGTGCAGGAAGTGAACACCAGAGAGGAGAAATTACTAGATATCATCTTAGAGTCTGTCTGCCACACAAATAAAATTATGAAAAATGTAGCTAAATTAAAGGAATTGGGTCATCACTGAGACCTATAATGAACAAGAAATATATCAAGTGAGAGATCAAAAATTAAGAGGTTAAAATCATGAGGGGAAGGTCAAGGAACTGAGTGATGGAGTCAGAAAACCTAATGTATGATAACCTGGGGTCTTGGGGTTGAAAACATACACAGTATAAAAGAAACAGAAGATTGTGGAAGCACAGTAATCCAATAAATAACAGGAAAACAGTTCTCTTTACTTGATGGAAACAATGTAATAGAAACATTGAAGTCTGAAAATCAAATGGGTTCATAGAGTTCCAATCTATATTGAGGAAAGTACACACACATACATATTTATACACACACATATTTATACAAACACATCCAACTCCCCCCCCAACACACACACACACAGACACACACACCAGGGAATCTTCCTGAGCATACAACAGCTAGTCTACATTTTCCAGTCTTCTTTGAAAGTAGATGTAGCCACAGATGAATAATTTTTGTTAATAAATTCTGAAAGGTACACCACTTCCATACCTGGCCCATGGAAATTTATGAAAGTTCTTCATGTTCTGTTTTTACACATAGGGTAGGTGGAATGGAAGCCACTCCTCAGGCAACTTTGTAAAGCACACATGAGCTGGTAGAAGAGTCATCAGATGTGATGACAAGCTACAGGGAAAGCTGTCTGCTGCCTGGTTCACCTGCCGCAAAGAGAGAGCATATTTGTCGGTAAGTTTCATGCTCACAAAAATAGAAGTAAATCCTTCACTTGCCTCTTAGAATCAACACTGTAGAAATAAAGATGAAAATACAAAGAACATATGAAAAATATTATTATGTTGAAGTCTGTGGACTTAGAACAAATAGAAGTTTTATAATTCGGGGCTTTCCTATAGATACACTGGTATATTCACATCAGCATATATCATTCAGTTATTCAAAAGAATAAATGAGAATCAGTGAGTTGAAATGATTTCCATAGTGTCTCACCCTTGATATGAAGAAGAAAAACAAAAAGTGGGAAAGTGTGTTTAATGAAGTGTCATTAAAAAAGAAAAACATCAACATTAACTTTAAAAAAAATCACTTTATGGGGTAGGTGCAGTGGCTAACACCTGTAATCCCAGACACCTGTAATTCCAGCACTTTGGGAGGCCAGGGCAGGTGGATCGCCTGAGCTCAGGAGTTCGACACCAACCTTAGCAACACGGTGAAACCCCATCTCTACCTAAAATACAGAAAAATTAGCTGGACTTGGTGGTAGGTGCCTGTAGTCCCAGCTACTCAGGAGACTGAGGCAGGAGAATTGTTTGAACCCGGGAAGCGGAGGTTGCAGTGAGCCAAAATTGCACCACTGCATTCCTGCATGGGCGACAGAGTGAGACTCCGGTTCAAGAAAAAAAAGTCGCTTTATAAACACTTCTATGTTTACAGAAAAAGAATGTTGAAGGATATACATGAGATTGTTATAAAGACAACTTAAAGAGAGAAAGGAAATGATACTGGTAATGGGAAGAAGAATGAAGAGGATCCAGCTAGAAAAAAAATAAATTGTAATACACTAAAATAAATTAATGTAATCACATTCATAATTAATGTAAAAGCCTCTTTAAGTGTATATATGTGTAAGGAAGTTAAGTAGATATTTATTAAACAATTTTAATTATCTCAAATTTGCTTTCTATAGTTATATGGCAGACCTAGAATAGGATAGTTACCAATGATGTGTGATGTGTTGTGTCTCAAAGATACTGGGGTCAAAGGATGCATGGAAAAACACAGTCATCCAACTATTGTCCTAGATCCTGTATTATAACCTTAACATTTTAGAAAATTTATTTTCTCTCACTTTAGTGTTTTAAAAAAAATTCATATAAATGCCAAACGTTCCAATCTATTCAAATTGAAATGATGCAAATATCTATTCTATATGTATTTATCTTCATATATATTGATCTTTTCTTTGTCTTAATCTCAGTTGTTTTGAAAATCATATCAAAATAGGAAAACATAAGAATGATCGATAAATTATTTAACATATTATATACTCTTCAACGACATAACACTAAACTTTGTTACCTGGGACTGTTTTAAAAATGGACTTCCAAAAACCAATCATCTGCTTTCCTTGTTTCTATCATTTTTATATATTAGTATTTTACAAGAAGCCAATTTATTATTATGGCTCTTTTTGAAATTTTCACTTCAAGAACTCTCATTTTGACAGAACTCTTTACATGTTGGCTTAATAATAATTTAGTAATTCAAATCAGCCAAAATGTTCTTTTGCAATTTTTTAAAGTAATAATCTCCATTTGCATTGAATTACAAATGTATCAAAACAATGAGAAATATATTCATATTCACAATATGAAATATACAAATTTAAGAATGAGTTTAGGTGACATTATTCTATATGCAGAATAATCAGTAGCCAGAAAACAAAACTAAATACTCAAGTTGTTACTGGAATTTTGTGAAGAATGACATTTTCTCTCTGAGTCTTCTTTCAGTGTCTAAGAATTACTAGTTAATTAAGGGAAATCTTTAAAAAGCCTTTGGATCCTCAAAGTTTTTCTGGATGGCGCTTGACTTTCCTCATGTTCTCAGTTTGTTTTCTATAGCTTGCCATTGCTGTCTCATGTCAGAATTCTTTAGTTACTCCTTTTGTTGTTGTGTTTGGTTTGATTTAGTTTGATTTGGTTTTGGTTTTATTTGTCTCAAAGTACGATACTACAGACCTCTTTTCCATTGGGTAGTCCACTACTCTACAGTATACAAAATAGATATTCACCATCTCCAAAATTTTAGTAATTTTTTTCGGTGACTAATTTGTCACTCACTGACCTAACCAATGAATATCTAAACATGATAGTAAAGAGCTGCTATTTTTGAAATAGTCCATTTAGAAAAGTAATGAACTTCATTTTATTCCATCTATTAGAAATATAAATATTCACATTTAATTTTTGTAGAGCATTTTTCTACAGCATTCCAATAAGCCATATATAATGGATGTGGTCTTCCCCACAAAAGAAAAAACAAGTGGTCTGCTCTCTGGCAGTGCCTTTTTTTCCCATCAGATCAAGAAAGTACATCCAGTGCAATAATATCACAACATCCACACATGAGGAAAGTCATCTAGTCCTTCTAGTCCACACTATTCTCTGTGTCCCAAATAAATATAAATAAACTCTTGTAGAAATCAATACTGAAATAAGAAGAAAGAAAAATAAATTAGCAAACCAAAAACATTTTTGGTTTGTCTATTTAAAAAAAAAAAAAAGATCTATTTGCATCTCTTCCTTTGAGAAATGTCTGTTCAGATCCTTTGCCCATTTTTAAATTTGGTTACTTGTTTTCTTGCTTTTCAGTTGTTTTAGTTCCTTATATATTTTAAATATTAGTCCCTCATCAGATGTATGGTTTACAAATATTTTCTCCCATCTCATAGGTTGTCTCTTCACTTTGTTATTTCCTTTGCTGTGTGGAAGATTTTTGGTTTGATGCAATCCCATTTGTCTGGTTTTGCTTTTGTTGCCTGTACTTTTGGAGTCCTATCTAAGAAATCATTGCCTGGAACAATGTTATGAATTATTTTTCCTATTTTCTTCTAGTGGCTTTATAGTTTAAAGTCTTACATGTAAGTCATTTATCCATTTTGAGCTATTTTTAAAATAGGATGTGAGATAAGTTCTAATTTAATTCTGCTGCTTGTGGATATCCAGTTTTCCCAGCACTATTTATTAAATAAACTGTCCTTTCACCATTGTATTCTTAATACCTTTATCAAAAATCAATTGACTGAGAAAAGTTGAGTTTATTTGTGAGTTTTCCATCCTATTCCATTGGTTGATGTATCTGCTTTTTATGTCAGTGTCATGCTGTTTTGGGTCACAATAGCTTCATAATGCATTTTGAAATAAAGATGTGTGATGTCTCCAGCTTTGTTATTTTTGCTCAAGATTGTTTTGACTATTTCGGGAATTTTTTGGTTTCTTATGAATTTTAGGATTGTTTTTCATATTTCTGTGAAAATGGCATTAGAAATTTGATAGGAACTGTATTCAATCTGCAGATTACTTTGGGTGGTATGGATATTTTAACAAGATTAATTCTTCCAGTCTATGAACATGAGGTATCTTTTTATTTAATTGTATCTTCTTCAGTTTCTTCCATGGTATTATATAGTTTTCAGTATACAGATCCTTCACCTTCTTGGCTAAATTGTAAATGGGATTGTTTTCTGGATTTCTTTATAGAATAGTTTATTTTTAGAATATAGAAATGTTACAGATTTTTGTGTGGTGATTAATGATTGGCCAACAGCTATATAAAAAAATTTCAACATCTCTAATCATTAGAGAAATGGAACTTAAAACCACAAGATATCACATTCTGCCTGTTAGAATGGCTACTATGAAAAAAAAGAATGATGACGTGTTGGTGAGAATGTGGAGAAAAGGCAATCCTTGTACACTGTAGGTGGGAATGTAAATTAGTAGATCTGTTTTGGCAAATAATATAAGGTTTCTCAAAAAGCTTAAAATATAATTGTCATATAATCCAGTGCTTCTGGTCATATATCCAAAGGGATTTAATTAGTATGTTAAAGAATATCTGCACTTCCATATTCATTTCAGCAGTTTTTACTTTAGCCAAGAAAGGGAAGCAATCTAAGTGTCCATCAATGGATGAATGGATAAAGAAAGTGTGAAAAAAATAGATATATATAGATAATGGGGGAGGCTATGCATGCATGAGGGTAGGAAGTTATGGGATATCCCTATACCTTCCTCTCAATTTTGATCCTCACCTAAAATTGTTTTTTACAAAATAAGTCTAAAAAACCTTACCATAAAAGTGAAACTTTTAATAGTATATAGTATTTCCAAAGTGATCATCTCATTTTATATTATAGCTGCCCTGTTTATTTATTTAAATAGATGCCTATGTAATAGAATTGAACTATTTGGGTTTTTTTAGTTGTACTCACAGTTCTAATTTTATATACATATATAAATACGTGTATATATATAAAATTATGTTATATAAAAATATATAAAAATATATGTATACACAGAGAGAGAGATAATGGAATACTATGCATCCTTAATATAGAAGGAAATCCTGTCATTTGAGACAATATGAATGAAACTGGAGGATATTATGTTAAGTGAAAAAGGACAGACACAGAAAGGCAAATACCACATGTTCTCACTCATACATGGACTCTGTCAAAGTAGATCTCATAGAAAAAGAGAGCAAAAAGGTAGTTACCAGAGCCTGACAGTGGTAAGTGGAGGAGAGGGAAAGAGAAGATGCTGATCCAAGGGTACAAAGCTTCAGTTAGACTGGAGGAAGAAGTTTTAGTGATCTATTGCACTCCATGTTCACCACTGTTAATAACGCTGTATTGTATATTTCAAAATTGCTAAAATTTATTTTTAATGTTTTCACCACAAAAAAAGATAAATTGGGGAGGTGATGTATATGCTCATTAGCTCAATTTATCTTTTAAAAATATGTACATAGATCAAAACATCACACTACTCTCAAAATTATACATAATTATTATTTGTTAGTTTAAAATAAGTTTTAAAACCCCTGGCGAGTGAGTCTCTAATAAGCTTCCTTGGCAGACAGCATTTCATACATATTGCCATCCATGTACTGTGTAACTACTGGGAGAGAATTTTTGGAAGCTTGTGCCTGATTTCCTGAGACTTTCATTCACCTTTTACCTTTGCTGATTTTTCTTGGTATCCTTTTGCTATAATAAATTAGAGCTGTGAGTACAACTGAAAAAAAAAAAAACACAATTCAATTCTATTATATAGGCATCTATTTGAATAAATAAACAGGGCAGCTATAATATAAAATGAGATGCTCACTTTGGAAATACTATATACTATTAAAAGTTTCACTTTTATTGTAAGGTTTCTTTTCTAGACTTATTTTGTAAAAAAACAACTTTAGGTTAGGAGCAAAGTTGAGAGGAAGGTACAGGAATATCCCATAACTTCCTAACCTCATGCATGCATAGTGTCCCCCATTATCAATATCACCACAAAGGTGGTACATTTGTTCTAACTGATGAACTTATATTGGCACATCATTATCACCAAAAAGACTATAGTTTACGTCGTGGTTACTCTTGGTGTTGCACATTTTCTGGGTTTGGGCAAATGTATAATGACATGTAGTTATCATATAGAATAGTTTCACTGCCTTTGAAGTCCTCTGTGCTCTACCTATTCATCCGTCTCTTCTAATCATTGGCAACCACTGATCTTTTTATCGTCTCCATAGCTTTGCCCTTTTCAGAATATAATGTAGTTTGAATCACACAGTATGCAGCCTTTTCAGACGGGCTTCTTTCACTTAGTAATATGCTTTTAAGATTTCTTCATGGCTTAAGAGCTTATTTCCCTTTCGTGTTAAATATTATTCCATTGTCTGGATGTATGTGCTTATCCATTTACCTATTGAGGGTCATCTTGGGGACTTCAAAGTTCATCAATTGTGAATAA
This sequence comes from Trachypithecus francoisi, assembly GCF_009764315.1. Taxonomy (NCBI): domain Eukaryota; kingdom Metazoa; phylum Chordata; class Mammalia; order Primates; family Cercopithecidae; genus Trachypithecus; species Trachypithecus francoisi. The sequence goes on from NW_022681472.1 coordinate 6,270,939, forward strand.
AATGGCTACAAATATCCATGTGCAGGTTTTTCTGTGGACATAAGTTTTAAAATCCTTTGGGAAAATACCAAGGAGCATGCTTGCTAGACCAGATGGTGAGAGTATGTATAGTTTTGTAAGAAATCATCAAACCATCTCCTAAAGCGTCTGTACTGCTTTGCATTCCTTCCAGCCATTAATAAGGATTTCTGCTGCTCCACATTCTCACCAGAACTTGCTGGTGTTATGAATTTGGCCCATTTTAATAGGTTTGCAGTGGTATCTCATTGTTTTAATTTTCATTTACCTGATGGTATATAAATGATGTGGAGCACTTTTCCTCTCCCAATTTGCCATCTATATGTCTTCTTTGGTGAGGTTTCTGTTCAGGTCTTTGGCTTATTTTTAGTTGATTGTTTTATTATTGTTACATTTTAGGAGTTTTTTGTATATTTTGGATAACCATTCCTTATTAGGTATGTTTTCTGCGTATGTTTTCTTTCAGTCTGCGGTTTGTCTTTTCACTCTCTTGACAGTATTTTTTTGCAGAGTAGGAGTATTTAATTTTAATAAGGGTCCAGCTTATCAATTACTTCAAGGATTGTGTCTTTGCTGTCATAACTTAAAAGTCATCATCAAACTCAAGATAATCTAGATTTTATTCCATATTATTGTCTAAGAGTTTGATAATGTTGTGTTTTACATTTAGGTATGTTATCCATTTTGAGTTAATTTTTATGAAAAGTGTAAGGTCTGTGTCTAGATTCCTTTTTTGGCATGCGAACGCCCAGTTGTTCCAGCACCATATGGGAAAACATGATCTTTGCTTTATCGTCTTGCCTTTGCTTCTTTGTCAAAGATCAGTGGACTATTTCTGAGCTCTCTATCCTGTTCCATTAATTAATTGTCTATTTGTTCACCAATACAATATTGTCTTGATTATTGTAGCTTTATAGTAAGTCTTAAAGTTGGGTAATACTCGTGCTCCGACTTGTCCTTCTTCAAAAAAGTCATCAATTCTGGGTCTTCTGCCTCTCCATGTAAGCTTTACAATCAGTTTGTCAATACTCATAGACTAATTTTCTGAGATTTCTATTGGGATTGCATTTAATTTATAGATTGAGAAGAACTGACAATATGGAGTCTTCCTATTCATTAACATGAAATATATCTCTGTTTGTTAGTTCTTCTTTGATTTATTTTATCAGAGTTTTGGAGGTTTCCATGTATAGATTTTGTACATGCTTCACTAGATTTATACCTAAGTATTTAATTTGAGGGGAAGTGTTAATATAAATGTATTTTTTTATTTTAAATTCCACTTGCTCATTGATGGAATATAGGAAAGTTGTTATCTCCTATTTATTAAACTTGCATGCTGCAAACTTGCTATAATTGTTTATTAGTCCAAGGAGTACTTTGTTGATTCTTTCCATTTTTCTATACAGATGATCAAGTCATCTGCAAATGAAAACAGTTTTATTTCTTTCTTACCAATATGTCTATCATCGATTTCCTTTTCTTATCTCATTGTAGTAGCTAGGGCTTCCAATACAATGTTGAAAACCAGTGGTGAGAGGACATACTTGTTTCATTTCTGATCTTAGAGAGAAAGTTGCTAATTTCTCACATCAAGCGTGATGTTAGCTTAGATTTCCTGTAGATGTTCTTTATTGAGTTGAGAAAGTTCACCTCTATTGCTAATTTACTAAGAGTTTGTATCATGAATGTGTGTTGGAGTGTTTCAAATTATTTTTCTGCATTTATTGGTGAGATCATGTGATTTTTCTTCATAAGTCATTGATGTGATAAATTACATTAGTTGATATCTGAATGTTGAACCAGCTTGCATACTTCAAATAAATCCCATTTGATCGTGGTGTATAATTCATTTTATAAGTTGTTGAATTCAATTTTCTTTATTTTTTTATTTTTTTTATTTTATTTTTGAGACAGAGTCTCTCTCTGTCACTCAGGCTGGAGTTCAGTGATGCCATCTCGGCTCACTGCAAGCTCTGTCTTCCAGGTTCACCCCATTCTCCTTCCTCAGCCTCCTGAGAAGCTGGGACTACAGGCACCGGTCACCACGCCTGGATAATTTTTTTTTTTCTGTATTTTTAGTAGAGATGGGTTTCACCATGTTAACAAGGATGGTCTCGATCTCCTGACCTCATGATCCACCTGTCTTGGCCTCCCAAAGTGCTGGGATTGCAGGTGTGAGCCACCATGCCCAGCCAAATTCAATTTTCTAATAGTGGGTTTTTGTACCTGTGTTCATGAGTAATATTGTCTATAGTTTTCCTTTCTCATAATATCTTTGTCTGATTTTGGTATTAGGGTGATTCTAGCTCCATAGAATGAGCTAGAAAGTATTTCCACTGCTTCTATCACAAATAAAGAGATTGTAGAGAATCTGGTAAAATTTCTTTCTTAAATTATTTGCTAGAATTCACCAATGAACTCATTTGGAACAGATGCATCCTGTTTTGGAATGTTATTAATTATTGATTCAATTTATTTAATAGATATAGGCCTATTCTGATTGTCTGTTTCTTCTTGTGTAAGCTTTATCAGATTGTGTCTTTCAAGGGATTTGTCCATTTCATGTATTATCAAATTTGTGAGCATAGAGTTTTTCATAGTATTCCTTCGTTATCTTTTCAAGGTCCATTGATGTCCACTTAATATACTGCTGTCTCCTTGTTCATTTCTGACATTAGTACTTTATGTTCTCTCTCTTGTTTTCTTAGTTAGCCTAGCTAGAAGCTTGTCAATTTTATTAATCTTTGTGAAGAAGCAGGTTTTTGTTTCGCTATGTATTCTTATTAATTTCCTGTTTTCAATTTTATTGATTTCTGCTATTCCATTATTTCTTTTATATTGTCAATTTTGAATATAATTGTTCTTTCCTTTCTAATTTGCTAAGGTGGAAACTTAGGTGATTGATTGGGAATACAACAATCATCTTGGCAAGGCTGTTTTTTTTCTGTTAACACTCAAATATTTCACTTCACTTTTTTCTTGCTTATATGGCTTCCGAGGAAAAGTCAGATATAGCTATGATATTTTGCTTCTCTATAAGTAATATGTGTTTTTCTCTAGCCTCTTTCAGATTTTGTTATTTATGTTTGACTTTTGTTTACTTTGAAAATGATACATCTAAGTGTGGGGTTATTTTGACATTTACCCTATGTTAACATTCTCTGAATTTCCTGAATCTTCGGTTTGGTGTTTGACATTAATTTGGAGGAATCCTTGGTCATCACTGTTTCAAATATTTATTCTGTTCATTTTTTTCTTTCTTTCCCTTCTGGTATTCTCATTACATGTATGTTGCACCTTTTGTGGTTGTTTCACAGCCCTTGAATATTTTGTTCTTTTTTTTTTTTTTTTTTCATTCTTTGTTCTCTTTGCTTTTCAGTTTCGGGAGTTTCTATTGACATATGCTCAAGGTCATACATTTTTTCCCTCAGCAGTGTCCAATCTACCAAAAAGCCCATCAAAGGTATTCTTCATTTCTTTTACAGTGTTTTGATATTTAGCATCTGTTGTTTCTTTCTTTAGATTTCTATCATTCTGTTTGAATTGCCCATCTGTTCTTGTGTATTAGCTACTTTAGACATCAGAGCCCTTAGCATATTAATCACAGTTATTTTAAAATCCTTGTCTGATAATTCCAACATCCCTGCCATGTCTGGTTCTGGTGCTTGATCTGACTTCAAAATGTGTGTGTGTGTGTGTGTGTGTGTATATATATATAGAGAGAGAGAGAGAGAGAGAGAGAGCATTTTAGTATGCTTGCACCTTTTTATTGATAGTAAGATAAGATATACTGTATAAAAGGAACTTCTGTGAATAGGCCTTTAGTAATGTGGTGGTGAGGTGTGGGGCTGGGAAGAATCCTATAGTCTTATGATTAGTTCTCTGTTTTTCAGTAAGTCTCTGCTTCTGGGCTATGACTTTCACAAGTGCTTCTCCATTTTTTTCTTCTTTTTCTCTCACTCCACATGCAAGGCTGAAGTAGGCTGGACTTGGGTATTGCCCTTTTCTCTGGCAAGTTATGCTCTGGCATAACTCCAGCTGGTTTGGCTCTGGTTAACTATATTAGTCAGAGTTCTCTAGAGGGACAGAACTAATAGGATAGATGTATATTATGACGGGAAGTTTATTAAGGAGTATTGTCTCGCACAATCACAAGGTGAAATCCCCAAATGGCCAGCTGCAAACTGAGAATCGGGGAAGCCAGTCTGAGTCTTAAAACCTCAAAAGTAGGGAAGCTGACAGTGCAGCCTTCAATCTGCGGCCAAAGGCTTGAGAGCCCTGGCAAATCATTGATGTGGGTCCAAGAGTCCAAAATCTGGAGAACTTGTAGTCTGATGTTCCAAGGCAGGAAGTATCTAGCACAGAACAAAGATGGAGGCTGGAAGACTCAGCACATCTACTCCTTCCAACTTCTTCTGCCTGCTTTATTCTAGCCACCCTGGCAGCTGATCAGGTGGTGCCCACTCAGATCGAAGGTGGGACTGCCTCTCCCAGTCCACTGACTCAAATGTTAACCTCCTTTCTCAACACTCTCACAGACACGCTCCGGAAAAATATTTTGCATCCTTCAATTCAATCAAGTTGACAATATTAACCATCACAAGTCCACCCCTTGACAACTTGAACCCATACACATCTCCAGAAATCATATATAATCTTCAAATAAAGACAATAGTAAGGTCATAATTATGCCTAACTTAATATGGCTATCCTTCGTACAACCAGAAACACACTAATCCTTAACCTAAATGCTATTACATAAAGTTAACAAACACTTAAATACTGATATGAAGTCAGTAAAAATTATGCCACATGATAAAGAAAAAGAATGAAATAAAATGAAGATCTTTTCTTACTACAAGTGTATACATGCACAAACATGTTCTAAACAAAATAAGGAAGAAATACTCATCACAATTACAGTCCTTGTTTCTGCAACTGGCCATGTGGTTATAACTGGTATTGATGACTACCTTCTTCTACTACTCATTCTGTATCCTCTTTGTTTTCAGTAAGCACTTCAGTGGGTCATGGATTTTTTTTACCTGGTGGGATGAAGCAAACCTTCATTCCTGAAGAGTCTGGACCATTAGTAGGTCCTGTCTGGATTGGGTTGTTGTAGTTTCTCATTGACCTTAATCGCAGTTCATGATAAAACTAAGAGATGCCCTAAGGGATCTCCTGTATTTCACACATTCTTCCTCACCTCCATTGTGGGCAGTAGACTGCTTTCATCTTGATAGTCCAGATCAATCACCACAGCCAACACTGTAACTTCCTTCTTAGCCTGTTGACTTAGAGGTAGGAGGAGCCCAAAGTGGCCAGGTGGCAATCTTAATTTCCAGTTTAATGGAATTGTTGTGTCTCCGGTGGCAGCATTCCTCCCACTGAAACTAAGACCTCTTGGCCAGGAGAACGTAATGTATTGGGAACAGGAAGCAAAATCTTGCTAGTCGGTCCCTAGGGGTGATGGTGAGTGGTGCCATCTCCACTTCTACCCCTTGATTCCCGGAACTGTGAATCCTGGTATACACAGCCTTCTAGAGTACTTATTTCTCAAGTTAAGAGGGCAAAACTTGTTATGAACAGAGTGCCCCAGCATATTTCAAAATGGTTCCTTTTCCTTTTCTCCTGCTGGAAGTATGAGGGGATTTTTCTGGTTTTACTGTGAGAACACTGTGGAGCTCCTGAAGGTAAGACTCACAAAAGCATGGTGGAACCCTAGATATTTTAATTCCTAGATTTGTCCACACCTGGACTCCAGCAATTCTGAATTATGTTTCAAGTTCTCTTACTCCAACACAGGTTCCTGTGGAGGTTTCTACTCTAGCATGTTGTAATTACTTTTCTCTACCTGTCTATGTCTTCAATTTTGGTAGCAGTAGTTTGCCTTGTGACCTCACTTCTCTTATGAATCTCAGAAGAGTTGCTGACTTTTTATTGTATTTAACGTTTTTCCTGTGATTAAGACAAGAGCAACAGTCGAGGTCCTTACATGTGGAATCTGACCAACTGACTTTTAATATGGATTAAAATTTTTATATTTCTGACCAATTCCTTTTTTCTAAGATTTTTAATAAAACATAAGTAAATGACTTTTCTACATCTTCATCCTCATCAACTATAACAAAAACACAGGCCTTAAAAGATTCAGGAAAATAAGCATTTTATACACTTTCCATATTCTTATACAGAAAACAAATTTCAGGCACCCTAAGCTACTCTCATAGATTGAACCCATCTTCAATAACCTTATTTTGTAAACTGCAGATTAAATGTTTTGTACTTTAAAGTCACAATGTTTTGAACTTTTTTGTTTAGTCGGTTTGTAACCTGGTCAACGTGTATTTGTGAAATGCCTACTAAGAAAATAAGCACTGTGTTAGACTGAGAATGGAGGAAGATAAAAGGTGTTTTGTTATTGTAAACACTATAGTATTTTATAGCAGACAGTTGTGGAGAAATATAATCATACCATAATAAACTTGTTATATTCATATAAGTTACAAAGGGCTTAAGGTTCCGTCTGTTTATTTCAGTTGAATATATGAACAGAATTCAGATGAGAAAGATTTATGGTTGTCCAGTATGGACTTTAGCTAATCTTTAGATATCATAATATCTAATTAATGATTATGCAACTTTTTCTATAAAAAATAAAAATGGAGGTATATCAGCTGATGTGTTTACAAAATGTCTTTCTTTCTTTTTACTTTTTACTAAAGTAGTCATAATAGCAAAAGATGAAACTTTATTGTAAGTAACAGAAGAAAATTATTTCATTTCTGTTATTCATATGACACATTTTACATTTGTAGCAAAATAAATGTTATATATGCCAGAGTGCAAAGTTCTGTAATGAAATTGGAGGTGGAGAGGAGAAAGTTAAGGCAATCTCTACCAGGAAGAGAGACAGAAAAATATCAGCCCCTGCCAGAGTAGAAATGCCCTTAGGAAAAATCTGGCAACCAAAATAAATTATAAACTAACTTAGCACAGGGATTACTAGGGCCCTTGGAATTAAATTTTTACCCAATTTACTTTGTCTCACGCTGTCTTTATAGTAAATTTTAAGACTCAGACCTCAAAATAAATAATATAAATTTTTAAAACAAGGTATTTTGCAAGAATTGGCTGATTTTGTTTTTATGCCACATAATATGTCTCTATTATTAAATTTTAAATAATACCGTCCTATTCTTCTATATGCCTATTCTTTTATTATCTTCTCACCAAAATGGTTATTAAATTTCATTCCTTTCTCCCTTCAAAGACACCTTGCTGTTTTACACTTTCATTATTTTTCTTTTTCTTTTTTCTTTCTTTTTTTTTTTTGAGACGGAGTCTCACTCTGTTGCTAGGCGGAAGTGCAGTGGCTCGATCTGGGCTCACTGCAACCTCCGCCTCCCAGGCTCAGCCTATCGAGTTGGTAGGCCTCCTGCTTCAGCCTACCCAGTTGCTGGCACTACAGGAGCGCACCACCACGCCCGGCTAATTTTTGTGTCTTTAGTAGAGACGGGGTTTCACCATGTTGGCCAAGATGGTCTGGATCTCTTGACTTTGTGATCCGCCCGCCTAGGCCTCCCAAAGTGCTGGGATTACATGCGTGAGCCACTGAGCCTGGCCTATTATTTTTCTTCTTGCTTTAATATTCTTCTTATTTTATTCTTCTTGCTTTAATATATACTTTATTTTTATTTCATATAACTATTTATTCCCCTGAAATTACTGAAAAAATAACTACTTCATTTGGATAGAGATTGAACAAATGGTAGTGACTCAAAATGTATATTGGTGATTGAAATTATTGTTTACACATACCAACTATTTCTAACTCTACTTTTTTCAGGTGATTAATAACATATGGAAAACTCTTTGACCTGTTACATTCCTTGATACTTCACAACAAAAACTACTATTTATTTACTACTACTATAAGTTTAATAAATTCCTCTAATTTACAGGATACTTAATTTACTGGATACTTAATAGGCATTATCAATTCAGTTCTTACATCAGTCATATAGGATATATAATTTATGACTATAGTTTAGAAATAAAAATGATACTTTGACAGGTTTATTAATTTGTCCAAGTAACACAACTCAGGAGAAAGTCAGAATTTAAACACATCTACTATGTATGTGTTATTCTTTATCATCTATTTTACCTCCACAAGGAAAAAAAAATGCTCTTAATTCAAAAGATTATATGTTCCTCAGATGAAATAGAGGAATCTGAGATGATCTCAGGTATTAATTAGCCAAATGGCAAACAGACATGAAAGGAAAACAAGAAAGATCCCAAATTGGGAACTGTGTGGATGGAAAGCCAGATGTTTCAGAAACCTACAGAACAGGAAGGAGGCCCTGACCAAGCTCTTCAGATGGCCTCCAGCTATATGTCACTAAATTGAGAGAAATGCTTGAGTTGAACAAGTAAGTGAAGACACTAAGCAGTGGCACAAACTAATTTCAGAACAGCACTCTGATTTTGGCTACTGGCAGATGGAATTGGGTGGAAGCAAGAGATCAAAAGTTTACTATCTAGGGCAGGGCCTCTAGAACCTAGAACCTGAGGCCAGGGTTCAAGTGTTGATACTTTATTTGCAAAGTGCAGGCCCAGGGCTGTGAATGCAATGAAAAATGGAAGTGAAGCACACAGAGATCAAAGCTTAGGATGAGCCTCGAAGATACGGGGGATTTCTCAGGCAGGGCTGTAATCCTATCTCAGAGTAGTTTACAAAAGGGACAGAGGAAGGGGGTGCATCGGCTTCACTCCTTCCATGTCCGTTTCCTGTCAGTGGAGAGTTTCTCATGGCGGGTCATTCCAGGTTGTGTCCCCCAGCGCGAGTTTCAGCTGGCGGGGGCCTAGGGCGCGGGCCGCCGGCCCCGCACTCGGAGCGGCCGGCGGGCGCCGCTGGCCCAGGGCAGTGATGGGCTTAGTACCCGAGCCAGCAGCTGCGGAGGTTCCGCCGGGTCCCCCAGCACTCCCGGCCCGCATGCACCGCGCTCGAATGAGCCTCAGCCGCCTCCCTGCGGGGCAGGGCTTGGGACCTGCAGCCCACCATGTCAGAGCCCCCACCTCCGCGGTGGGCTCTGGCGCTACTGGAGCCTCCCCGACAGGCGCCGCCCCCTGCTCCATGGTGCCTGGTCCCATCGACTGCCCAAGGGCTGAGGAGTGCAGGCGGGGCGACTGACCGGCGGGCAGCTCCGCCTGCAGCCCCAGTACAGGATCCACTAAGTGAAGCCATCTGGGCTCCTGAGTATAGTGGGGACTTGGAGAACCTTTATGTCTAGCTAAGGGATGGTAAAAGCACCAATCATCACTCTGTGTGTAGCTCAGGGTTTGTAACTACTCCAATCACTACTCTGTGTCTAGCTCAAGGTTTGTAAATACACCAATCAGTACTCTGTAACTAGTTAACTTAGTGGGGACTTGGAGAACTTTTCTGTCTAGCCCTCTGTGTCTAGCTAAAGGATTGTAAACACACCAATATGCACTCTGTGTCTAGCTCAAGGTTTGTAAATACACCAATCAGTACTCTGTATCTTGCTAACCTAGTAAGGACTTGGAGAACTTTTCTGTCTAGCTAAAGGATTGTAAAGGTACCAATCAGCACTCTGTCAAAACGGACCAATCAACTCTCTGTAAAATGAACCAATCAGCAGGACGTGGGTGGGGCCAGATAAGGGAATAAAAGCAGGCTGCCTGAGCCAGCTAGGGCAACCCCATGTGGTACCCTTCCACAGTGTGGAAAGTTTATTGTTTTGTTCTTTGCAATAAATCTTGTTACTGCTCACTCTTTAGGTCCATGCTGCTTTTAAGACCCGTAACAGTCACCACGAAGGTCTGCAGCTTCACTCCTGAAGCCAGCGAGACCACGAACCCACCAGAAAGAATGAACAACTCCAGACGTGCTGCCTTTAAGAGCTGTAACGCTCACCACAGAGGTCTGCAGCTTCACTCCTGTTAGTGAGACTACGAACCCACCAGAAGGAAGAAGCTCCAGACACATCTGAACGTCTGAAGGAACAAACTCTGGACACACCATCTTTAAGAACTGTAACACTCACCTCGAGGGTCCGTGACTTCGTTCTTGAAGTCAGTGAGAACAAGAACCCACCAATTCCAGACGCACTATGAAGGAAGCAATAGCTGAATCTGAAACACCCGTTAATGGTGCATTACCTATGAAACTACAAGGCTGGACTGAAAATGTCTGTGAGTTTTCAAGTCTAAACAGATATTTATGCTCTCAAACTTATCCAGTCTATTAATTTTGTATGCCTGCCTTAACAAATTACCACAGACTGAATGGCTTAAAAAATATAAATTTATTTTCTCATATTTATGGAGACCAGAAGTCTAAAGTCAAGGTGTTGGCAAGACCATGGTGCCTCTGAAGGCTCTAGGAGAGAAACTTCCATGTATATTGAGACTCCTGGTAGCTCCATGCATTGCTTACCTTGTGACTAATTCTGTTTTCTGCCTCCAACTTTGCCACATTCTCCTTGTGCCCAGGATTCTTCCTTCTTTCTCTGAAAAGGACAGTCATCATTGCCTTTAAGGCTCATTCAGGTAATCCAGGATTATCTCATCTCGAGATCCTTAATTACATATCCAAAATCATTTTTCAGATAAGATAACATCCAGGTATTCCAGGAATTAGCGCATAAAGCTATTTTGGGAAGCCACTATTCAATCCACTACGGGAATAGGTTGTTAAATGCAACAGTCTTTTAAAAAATGAATACTCTCCAACATCCACTGCAAATGTGGCCTGAATTGCAAAGGTCAATGAATAATCTTCCAAGGGGCTGAGTTGGAGACCCTGGAGAACAAGATAAGGGAATTTTTCCATGTTTCAGCACTAGGCAAAGATGGATCGGCTAAAAGATGCCATAGCTGGGGCAGAGAATATTTGTAATCCTGTCCAGCAGAATTTAATAGTTGCTATAAAGTAATGCCATCTTGGTGCTTTCCATCCTTGCCTGCTCTTCGTTGGGGTTAGTGAAACTGACCCAACAGTCACATAGATAGTTTTCTGGATAAACAGAAATTGACGCTCTGGTCTTAAAGGTTGAAGCTTACTTTTGCTTCATCTGAGTTCCTTCCTCAGGAAACCACCTTCAGGTCTCAAAAAAAAGTATTAAAGAACTGAAGCTCACCTAATCGCCACATCCGGACAATATAATATGCCACTTTCATTCATCATGATTGCTTCCTTGTTCCTCCCTGGTTCCTGTTTTCTTACACATTGTTACATTTCTTCCCTGCTATGGAAACCCCTAGTTTTAGTCTGTCAGGGAATTGGATTTGGGACTGAGCTTACATTCTCTCTGCTGCAGCACCAGATTTAAGCCTTCTTCCTTGGTAATACTTGTAATCTCAGTGATTGACTTTCTGTGCAGTGAGCAGCAGGGCCTAGGCTGAAGCCCTGGTGTTTTTGGTACCATTACATCATGAATAACTTGAGTGTGCTTCACCGCTGAAGGTATCCAAGTGTGTGAATGCAGGGGAAGGTTGAAGGGAAGCAGGCAATTTTTCTGTGTATTTTTAAGAGTCACAGTCTCACTCTGTCATAATTTGCCTTTAATTTAAAAGTTACAGGAAGCTACCTCCCAATCTCATGAAAAATACTGCACATCACACACAAATCTTAGATTTAGTGGTTCCACCCCAATTGTCTTGACTGAGTAAGGGATGACCATCTATAGAATGAGGAAAGGTAAATGGGGTCACCTGGCAGAAACCTTTAGTTGTTCAAAAAAAACCAAAAAAGTGTTCTTTCTTTCCTAAGAGCAGAATTGTAGCTTGTGGTTACGATATAGACTACATGGAGACTGCATGTATCAGTCATTTTACTGCTAGATGTGGCCTCATGACTGTTCAAAACCAATGGATGGTGAGCTAATGCAGCACAGGTGTTTCCTGGAAAGTCTTTAGCATGCACCTTTCCATGCCATTTCTCCCTTGTTGCTGACTGGAGTAACCAGAAAGACCTTGAAAGTTTCATGTTCCAGGGAGTAGAACCATTGTCAGCTGATGTCTCTGAATGATTTTTCAAGACAAATACACTATGGAGCTGCTCAGTGAAGTATAGGATACACTGTGAATTCTTACCCATGTGAAAAATAAAATACTTCATCCTTTGTCTTATTATTCTGAAGTACCTTATTACAAAAGATAAGCCTTTTAGTTTAGAAGAATTTTAGATAGTTCACTTCAATTAAAATTATTGTTCAGCAATTAATGTTGTTACAGAATGCACTGGGTATTGTGGGGAAGAGTAAAAACACAGGCAGATAGAGAGGATCAATGTTTTAAGGAGCTTTAGGTTATTGGAGGTATCCGAAGAAATAACAGAGTAAAATACCAGACAAATAACTAGAATATGAACCCTCATATAAATTCTAGAGCAGATTGTAGGAAGAGCCAAATGTGCATTGGGAAATCAGAAAAGACATGACAGAAAAATGTAACATTTGGACTAGAGATTTGGTTCAGATAAGAGGTTGTCAGGTGTAAATCCAGAGGAGAAAAAAGAGCAACCGAGTAGTTTTACACACTGTAGTAAGAGTCATGTGCATATTCAAATCTGTGATAAGCACATAGCCTATGTAAAACATTTGCTACATCCTGCGAGGAATATAAAAAAATAATGACCGCTTCTCCTCTCAATGGACTTGCAAGTTAGCAAGGAATACGACACAGTCACAGAATTAACACTACACACAGAATTTAATGAGTGCTACAAGGGACATATAAATAACCTGTTAGAAAGGAAGAGCTCCACAAAACTCTTAACTCTTTCAAGCAGCAATATTGTTTTCATTTGTAAAATTAAAAAGGTACATGACAGAATCCACAATGTTATTGTTTTTAATGTTAAATGAGCTAAGGACTGCAGAATGTGCGAGTGCCTTAAACATGGCAAACATGCTGGTGTGGAGATTGTTGTGGTTTTCGCTGTGGTTGTTGCTGTGTTTTGCGTTGGGTCCTGGGGGTTGTGTAGAGTTTGGATAATCAGACTTCACATCAATTTTGGTAGAAAGACTAGCTTGCACAAACTGTAAAATCAGGAATATCCAGGAACCATTCAGAGCATAGGGGACAGTTTGCTTTCATTGTGACATGATATAGACAGGGTAGTAGATGGCCTCCCTTCACTGCCACGCTAAGAGGTTTGGATATCGTTTGATTGGTGGGGACAGGCTATGCACTGAATGCATTTGAGCAAGGAAGCTATAAGTTGAAAGTTTTCATAAGTTTTTTGGCCAGATTAAATTTCAGAGAACCTGGAAGTAGAGTGACCCAGATAGAAGGCTATTTTCATAGTCTAGTGAGAGGTAATTAAAGTGTAGAGCTAGAGCCATAGATGTGGGGAAGAAAATGAAGGGAAGAGTTTGAGAAGCATCACAAAGATATAATTTATAGAACTAGCAATTGATTACATACGAGAACTGGTAAAGTGAGAAAGAGAAAATTTTTAAAAAGCTGTCAGGTTTTTAAGTGGTCAGGATAATGAAGATGATAATTTCAAGAAAGAAGTAAACAAAAAATGCTGGTTTGTTTTGGACATATTCTTTGATGCAATAGTGGAACATGTTGGTAGGATTCTCACTTAGCAGTTGGAAATTGCTGATTGGCAGTTGGAGTGAGAGCTGGCTAACATGCAAGCTGTGCTCTTAGTGGAGAGAGCTGAGGCAAAGAATATAAAGTAAGGTTGTTTTGATTCTCTGGCCTGGAGATTACTCTGCTCTTTATTTCGAAGGGGGCATTCAATAAATATGTGTGTCAACACAGCTGAGGAATTTGGCAATACCTCTGTCTCCTCATATTCATACCAGCAAAGTGCAGACCTCGTTAACAGCCCTGTTATTCCTCATCTGTGCCCTTGTTGCTCAGGGTGTCAGACGATGCTGGTAATGAGCCTGAGAGTATATGTGTAATTCCTTTAGAAGATGAATACAAATGTTAGCTTGGCCTTCATCCCCTCAAAGTTGTACTGTTTGTCACAAGGAAGAGAAAAATAATAGATTCAGAATAGATTAGTAAAACTTTACCTCATTATCATAAAAAAAAAACCCTGAAGAACCTACTTTCTTGTTTTCAATACACTCATTAGGTTCATTACTTCAGTTGATTCATTACTTTATCTCTCATATCTGTCTTGGTGATGGAAGTTTATTTGAAAGTTTATTTCCTCCAATTTTATAACAGTTTCCAACATGTGTTCATGTTCCAAAGAGCTTCTGTTTTTTTCTTCCAAACAACTCAGTATTCTTCATTAAGCATCCTAGTATTATCAGTATCTCCTGCTCGCTAATCTCCTAGTATTATCAGTATCTTTACACACGTGCACAGACACATGTTATTGAATAATTCATAATTTAGGATAATTCATAATCTTCCCAGAGGGTACAATAACTCATCTAATACTGAAAATAAAATTCAAAAATGTGAATTAGTCCCTTCTTCAGTCACTATGAATTTAACAAACTGAGATGTAGCTGCTTCTTTGAATATTTTTACCAATGGAAATTAATGTTACATGATGTATTTGAACAACTTACTTAATTATTTACTTATAAATATAATCCCTGGAATTAGCTGACTTAAAATATTGCCCTGACCACATTTTGGCTGTGTATTTTTTAAGTCACTATAACTCTCTTAAGTGAAAGATATCATTTGCAAAATAGATGCATAATTGGTTCTCATCCCTCTGGGATGTGAGCATGAGAGATAACTTAGTAGTGCCAAAGGTGATAATTCGGGGTAATGGCAGTAGTCATCCTAGTGACAGTAGCAGTAATAGTAGTTAGTGGTGGTACTATTGGTAGTAGTGATGGATCAGTTAAGAATTTACTTCTAAAGTCCTGATGGATATTGAAGAGGGGCCATTTTGATGTAGATAAGGATAGAGGACTATGCAGAGTTGCCCAAAGATAAAATGAAGAGTTAGCAGAGAGAAAGTTAAGACTGACCTGGGACAACTCCCCAAATTGAGAAGATGAAGGAGGATGAGCCAGCAGTGGAAAACTGAGAGAAAAAGAAGGGACGGGTGTCAAAGAGGAAACAGCAGTGAACCTTGCCAGATGCTAAGGAGAGTTTCAATAACCTGAGCATTGAACGAGTGTGAAATGGGTTGAAAATTGTCTATCTTCAAGGCAGTGAGAACACAATACAGGTAATAATAGGCTTAAGGAAAAAAGGTGGTAAACCTAAATATGCCATATAAGATTTTTTGTGGTAAAAGAGAAAAGAGGACAAAGATACATCAGTCATGGGAGGTTGAGAGATGAGCATTTTTGCAAATGAAGTACAGAAACACAGCCAGGACCATGTGTTTGCACATTGTGGATGGCAGCTTTCTCTGACAGATAGAGCTGCCTCCCTGGGACAGAGTTGAGAGGCTATGACAAAGGCTGCATGATACACAAAGCTGGAAGTACTTACCTTTTGGCTCTTTATGGAAAACGTTTACCAACCCCAACTCTGCGTGATCCTGGGAAAACTGATTTTGGGACTTACAGATAGAAACATGTTTACTCCTCCTCAATTACATGTATTCAAAATATATATATATATATATACACACACATATATTTTTATGAAAAAATATTTGTGCAGATTGATTATTTATGTAGATACCAGCTCTCCCTTCTTGACTGATTAGCTTCTAAGTTCCATAAAGAATCCACTGTCCCATGATAACTTTTTTATTATGTCACTAAACAAAACCAATAAATTCCATCATCATTCTGTCAATTACATAAAATTAAATGCAAATAAAAGTTTAAAATTTTTCACCACCAAAATATAGTTAGAAAAGCAACTTTATAAAAATAGAATAATTTTTCACATTTCCTACTATTTGAAGGTGCATTTTAGAGTAAGCGGTTGAATTTATGTATAATAAATCAAAATTTGTGAGCATATTTAATCATTTTTATATTACAATTATTTTTAATATGAATCATTCAATAAATTATCACATAATGAATTAAGGAATAATAAAAAAGCATTTATTACTTCTAATATGTATACTGTCATGAGTACAGAGAATTAACAAACTTGTTAAACACCACTTTAGTGAGTTATGGTTTCTATAATGCTCAATAAAGACAGATGCCAAATTTAATTCAATTTAATTATACATTTCTCCTGTTGGAGTATATTGAATTTGAAAATGTTAAAATTTACTCATTGGTTCTAGGCACAAATAAACAGTATGTCTCATATATTTCAGAAAATGGGTAATAATACCTGACTTCTCAATTTTCATGAGAAGCAAAATGGAATGTACTATTAAAAGTCTTAATGTTACATGTGTTGCAGCTGCCAAATTCTAAAATTTCCAATTAATGACTGTACAATAAACATTAAAATAATAAGCAAAATAATTAAGAGTGAAGCTTACATATGGCTTATATGCTTTTAACTAGGCGTTTGGAGTTTGCAAAGACCAAGCGCTGCAGCACTAATTTCGTTGAGAGATTTTTTAAAAATTAGTGTTCTTCAGAGAATCTAGATGACTATTCAGAAACAGTTAAGCATGTTAAGTAAACTTTCATATAAGAATGTTTTTTAAAATTGTGTTTGAAATGTAACCAACACATTGGTGTTGATTCTTCCTTAGACAGTGTCAATATTTTTTAAATAAACCTAAAATGCTTGAAATTTATCTGTTTGTATATTTTGTAATGAAATTAAATTTACTATTAATTTTCTTTATCAGAGATTTTAGAACTCTTTTTAGATTTTTATGTTATAATATTTTTGATAAATATACCTGAATTTCTAGCATCTTAAGAATTTTAAATGATCAGGCCAGACACAGTGTCTCACGCCTGTAATCCTGACACTTTGAGAGGCCAAGGCGGGTGGATCACCTGAAGTCAGAAGTTCAAGACTAGCTTGGCCAACATGGTGAAACTGCATCTCTACTAAAAGTACAAAAATTTGCCAGGTGTGGTGGCGCAAACCTGTAGTCCCAGCTACTCAGGAAGCTGAGACAGGAGAATTGCTTGAACCCAGAAGTTGAAGGTTGCAGTGAGCAAAAATTGCACCATTGCACTCTAGACTGGGTTACAAGAGCAAAACACTGTCTCAAAAAAAAAAATTAATGATCAACAATGACTTGGCTTTTATTGTTATACCTTCTCTTGGAAAAGTAATCAAAACTGCCTTTGATGGTAACAAAAAAATACTTTTTTTCTTTTGAACTTGAAAATGTTTTAGAGAAGAGATAGAGTAGATGATATTTGAGTCACTAATAACATCTAGATGCCTTAGTTGCAGAGAACAATCAACTCCCAGACTTCTTTAGAACTATATTCTCAAGGATGTAGAGATATTCTGGCCTATCTGTAACACTTACTCTGAGGACGATGCAACATCAACTAAAACATTTGCTACTTAAGTTATGTTATTATTGGGAACTTGGGTCTCTCAAACTAATGCTTCAGAAGATTGCCTCTTGCTCAACAAGAAGAAAATGTCAGGACTTTCTCTGTGGCTTGATGCTGTTTGCCATGAAGAGTGTCCAGGGACTGAGCAGGTGCAGGCTCTGTTCCAGGCAGGCCAAGACATGCAACCAGCTTTGCTGTCACTAGCCCATCATCCATTCCTGCCTAGGGAGAACAAAGTTGGGAATTCAGTAAGAAGTTAAAGATGAAAAGGGGGACTGCTATGGCAACAAAAACTGCTGGAGTTCTGTTCTCACACACTCTGCATAAATGTCACCTGAGAGGGGCTCAAAAACCACTTCTCCCATGGCCTGTGTAGGACACAGGGACATCAGAGGCACATGGGGATGACTCTAGGTGGAGCTCAGAGAGTGAAAAGAGAGGGCTATGACTGGAAGGGGCTGGGTTCTCCCTATGGCAGGGCACAGGGTGTGCTTTCTAACGGCCAACTGTGGATCTCCTGAAAGAGATCCAAGTTGAGCCATCGCCAACAGATCCCATGGTGTTGAAGAGGACTGCCTGGTGGCTGCGTGACACTGACAAGAGCTGCTACATAGGGGCTGAGTGGGAGTCACTTGTGTCCATCTGGAGAGGGTTTCACCTGACTCAGAAAATTACCAGGTGTCCTGGCGGGGAAGTCTGAGAAATCCACCATGGCCTTTACCTAAAAGGCAGCTTTTAATTCTTTTGGAGATTTAGGAACATATTGGAAATATGATTATTATTAATAAGTTGATAGAAACTTTATACCTCATGGCATTCTCTAATTCTTAATTTGAAGCTCAGAAAGGAGCTCTTTGTTTTCCTCTACTGAATTAAGAATTCCTTTTGTGTGTTTGCCATTTCAGCAACCTTGCCAAGATATGTCACCTCCTAATTTCTTATCTTCACTCTCTTCCTCTCTCTGTGGGGTCTCCAATATCTCCAAACTTTTGGTGGTCTCTACATAAACTTAAAAAAAAAAAAAGCAGACAAAAATAAACAAAAGCTTATTTAACTCATTTCTCCTCCTCACTTGAGAGGAGCTTATTTTCCATTGCTATAATTATGAAACAAATGTTCTATACCCATAGCTACTATTTCCTTACCAACAAATTGTTAGTGTGCTGAAATGCGTTCTTTCACACTTACTCTATCAAAATCACCCTTCCGAAGACTTTAACCATTTGCATCCTACCTACAAAAAAAAAGTCCTGTGTTTTTTCTTCATTTATTCTCAGTCACATCTTAAGAGTATTTTTGTTTTTTGGATCATTTCTATGGTAGGTTTCAGGTGTCGGAAATATTGAGCAAAGTTTCATTGATGCAATGAACAAGAATAGAAAACTTTTATTAGAAGACGAGATTTTGACATATGTGGTTAAAATTACAACTTTAAGAAGTAAATAAGACATTTATAAGACAATATAAATATATATGATTTTTTGAACTAAAAAATTACAGTAACAATACTTAATAAAATATAAAGATAATATGGCTTCTAAGCATTCCATCGCACAAAAAAATGTTCCTCCTCTTCCAGCTGCAATAGAGATAAGAGAATTTACACAACAAGCATATTGTCTATAATTTGACATGCGAACGTTACACTGAATAGAACTCAAAATGCCAACAGCCATTAGTAAGTGTAAAATTGTGCTAAGATTAAATGACAAACCTTTGACTTTTTTGTTTTTCGTTTGAATATGACTTTGTATATTTAAGAACATCATAATTTCAGGACTGTGTTAATAAACTTTCTGTCTTGATAAATTACTGTCATTATCTGTAATAATTTAGATCCTATAAATACATGCACACTCAGGAAAATAATAATTGCGTAATTCCTAAGAATATAATTGATAACACATTAAAATTATGAAATTTTAAATAAATTTACCCATACCTATTGCCTATTAAGAATTCTTGGCCGGGCGCAATGGCTCACGCCTGTAATCCCAGCAGTTTGGGAGACCAAGACTGGTGGATCACGAAGTCAGGAGATCAAGACCATCATGGCTAACATGGTGAAACCCCGTCTCTACTAAAAAAATACAAAAAATTAGCCAGACGTGGTGGTGGGTGCCTGTAGTCCCAGCTGAGGAAGCTGAGGCAGGAGAATGGCGTGAAATCAGTGAGCCAAGATCGCACCACTGCACTCCAGCCTGGGCGACAGAGCAAGACTCCGTCTCAAAAAAAAAAAAAAAAATTCTTGACAGAATGAACATCCTTGCCCTACTCATAGGGGTACATATGAAGTGCTTCACCAACACACCAGTTGTACCTGAGTCTATCTTGGCAGTAAAATGGAGAAAATGCTAGATATTTAAAACACTTTAACAAGTCTGTTGATGGTCTAAGCTAAATGGGAGACGAATAGGGAAAAGCTTTGTTTATTTACCCTCATTGTCTTCAGATGGCTTCTAACCCATTTCTACTTCCAGCCTTTTCCCCTCTCCAGAGCATATCTCACAGCTTTTCTGTTGGTCCTGAGCAGGCTAGTGCAGAAACTCTATCTTACATGCAATGCAAGAATTATTCCCACCTGTCTGGTTAGTCATGATCCTTGGCTAAGCGGCCTGCAATGGGAAAGGGGATTGTGCCAGTGTCTTTCTCTTTCTATATGGCTCCTTTTTTTCAAGGAATTCAAGAATCGGGTAGAGGAGATAGTTCGTACATAGGGTAGTGCATGGCACGGCATGGATTCTGTTACTAGAGTTCTCTTTTGTTAATATGATAGTGGTCAACATGCTTCCTATTTAGTATATCTCCAAATCTCAGTACTCACATGCAGTATCTTATGGATTCTTGAAAGTCTTCAGTGCTTCCCAGTGCAAGCAGAACATTCACTAATTGCCAAAGAGACTACTTGTTGCCCAGTTTTTCTATAGTAACAGAGATTAACTGAACAAATGAAAGCCAAGCTAAACAAGATAATTCTCAGCATAAACTGTAGCTTTCAGTGACTGCCTAAGGTGTCACTGATGGGAAGTGGAAATGATATAAGCCATTTTCACATAGAACTCAGCTAGTCTCAGCTAGAACTCAGAGGTATCACATGCCAGCTTTGACCGTACAGAGGACAGTGTCCTACGAGATGATGAAATAACAGATGGAAGGATCCTGGATCCCTGAATGATTATGTGGCGCAGAGATGCCTTTTCAATCTGCACCACCAACCTCTGAAGGGTTATGTCAGAAAATTTATAGGCCGTTGTATTGTAGGACTTCCTTTTTATTAGCTTAGACATTTTTCTTTCTAATAGTCCAACTAAACTACTACGACTTACCCTCAGCTCCTGCTGTGTCTCCCTCATACTGACAGAAAGCACCCTCTTGGAAAGATCTTACCATAAGGATTGTGACCTGTCTACCTCCTGAGTTGTCCCAAATACCCAAGATAAATTTACGTATCATTGCCACTTCAAATAATGAAGGCACTGCTCTATGTAGCTGCTCTTTCAATCAAAGCAGATAGCACTGCAAACCTCCTACTTTCTGATTTCTACAGGCAGAACACAGTAAAGAGTCTGTGCATCCTGGCTCTGAAACATGCTGTGAGAAGGGAGATCTCAGTGTTTCCTTCCTCCGTACCCTGGCCTCTTCCTCAGTACCCTACCCTAGAGTTTTACATGTGGCTTACTGGAGGAAGATCAATGAAAGGAAAATGCCACTGCATCCACACTGGGTAGCCAGTTTTGTCTAGCTTGGATAATTCTTTCCAGACATTTAGGCTGGGATGGGGTAAGTTATTAATACTCCCTTGATCTGTTCTCTATTCAGCACTGTGATGGTTAATTTTATGTGTCTACAGGGTTGATTCCCCCCTCAAGTAGGGGACAACAAATGAGTAACTTGTTCACCATATTCATGTAGATAATAGCTCCAGCTTCTGCTAATATGTCTCTCCCTAATAAGGGTGTGGGACTTTCAGGCATAACAGGAAAGGCATGTGAAAAGAGCAAAGACTGTCAATTACAACTGAGGAGGTGGGAGAAATACCTGGTTACAGGTTGTCCCAGGATTCCTCGGATGGTAATAGACCTTGAGCAGAGCCATTTGGGGCAGGAGATTAACACTGAGAAGGCCGCACCAGTGTCCAGGAGGAAGTCAATTTCCTGGCCTTCAATGGTTAAACTTACCCGGGCTCAGTGAGGGTGACGACATGAGCTGGCACTTGCCCCGATCACCCTCAGTCCTGTTGTTAGATCTTCTGGTTGGGGGCTTCTGGCCCAGAGAACCTTTGTCCTCTGGGGCAGTATGCCTTCCAGTGATTGCTTCAGCATAGTGGACATGGGCAAGGTGGTGGCTTGTTTCTCGTTGGACAATCTTTTTTAAGATGTCCTTGCAAACCACACTGATAACAAGCCCTACCAGGTGATTGGCCTGCTCCATTTTCTGTCCTGTCTGAACAACCAAGGTTTGTTTGTCTGAGGGCCATGACTAAGGCTGCATCCTGTCTCTTATGTGGCTTTTCCTTTTTTGGCCTGTTCTTCTTGGTCCCTATTATAGAACTCCGAGGTTGCCAGGTTTAATAATGCCTCCATATTTTGTTCAGGGCCCAAGGCTTGCTTTTGTAGATTTCTCCTGATATCTGCAACTGATCGTGTAATGAACTTATTTTTGAGGATCAGTTGACCCTCGAGGGAGTCAGGTGATGGGGGAGTATACTTTCTTAAGGCCTCCTGTAGCCACTCAAGGAAGCCAGAAGGATTTTCTTCCTTTCCTTGAGTTGTGGTGGACATCATTGAATAATTCATGAGCTTTTTCCTAATTCTCCTTAGTCCTTCTAGAATACAGGTGAACAGATGTTTGCAACTCCAGTCCCCATGATCTGAGTTGAGGTCTTAGTGGGAATCCATACCAGGGACAGCTTGCTGACCAGTAGGGAATGTCTCCCTTTCTTCAGCTGTCATTCTATCATCTATTTGACTAAGACACCAGATATCTCCAAACTCTTGAGCTGCAGCTAAAGTCACATTCTTTTCATTAAAGGCCAGGGTTTGATCTAATAATAGCATGATATCTCTCCAAGTGAGGTCAAAGATTTGCCCTAAACCCTGTAGGACATCTATATACCTATCAGGATCGTCTGACAACTTCCCCAGGTCTCCTTTGATCTGCTTTAAATCAGAGAGAGAGAAGGGGACCAATTCCTCTTCCCCTACAGCTTGAAGGGGGTATAACCAATAGCCCAGGGACTTTTGTGGTCCCTTGGAGATTGCTTCTTTACTTCTGGGTGGGGGAGATTAGAGGAGGCTTATCATTAATAGGAAGGGGAGCTGTAGGAAGGCTAGGATGCGGAGGTAAGCTGAGAGGTCCTCCTGTGGGATGTAGATTGCAAACTTTGCATAGTTGTGGATTATCGTTCAATGAAAAGAAAGGTTGGACATAAGGTATTTCACGTCATTTGCCTTCCCTCTTACAGAAAAGGTTAAGCTGCAGGATAGTATTGTAATTTACACTTCCATCAGGTGGCCACTTCTTCCCATCAGAGAGAGAATATAGGCACCAGGCCATAGTGCAGAAAAAAATGAGCTGCCTCTTTTTCAGGGTTTGAGGGTCAAGTTGGTCCCAATGGCTTAGGATGCATATCAAGGGTCAGCCTGTTGATACCTGGATTTTTCCCATCTGAAAGAAAAAAAAAAAAAAAAAAACCCTTTCTTTTTTTTTTTTTTTCCCTGCCTAAGAACCTGCAGCAGTCCCTGGACCCTGCTGTTTGGAATAATTGAGCTCACTGAAGCAGCAGCAGAAACACTAGTTTTCCTCCTAGACCACAAAGAGGACTGAGGAAGGTTGGATTTAGTGGCCCTTACTGACACATTCTCAAAACCTGCACCCTTGTCTTTCATCTTAGACCACAAAGAGGATGAAGAAAAAAATCTAATTTAGTGGCCCTTACCAATGTATCCTTTTTTTTTTTTTTTTTTTTTTTTGAGACAGAGTCTCTCTCTGTCATCCAGGCTAGAGTGCGGTGGTGTAATCTCAGCTCACTGCAAGCTCCACCTCCCAGGTTCATGCGATTCTCCAGCCTCAGCCTCCCAAGTAGCTGGGACTACAAGTGCCCGCCACCATGCCTAACTAATTTTTTGTATTTTTTAGTACAGACGGGGTTTCATCATGTTAGCCAGGATGGTCTCGCTCTCCTACCTCATGATCTGCCTGCCTTGGCCTCCCAAAGTTCTGGTATTACAGGCGTGAGCCACCATGCCCAGCCACCAATGCATTCTTGAAAACCTGTTAGAGTCCTAAGAGTTTTCTCCTGTTGGTATTGGGACTTTACCCTTGTTCTATAAAGACGATATGCCTCAAAATGGAGCAAAGAGCCATACCCTGAGGGAGGGAAGGGATCTCCAGGGTTGGAAGAATGATGTCTTTTGTCCTCACTTCTCATCATATGAATAGGAAGGATATAATTTCTGAGACTCCTCATATTCTAGCTTTGGGAATAGCCTTTGTTAGGCCTGCTAGTGGGAGGAGGGATCCTAAAATTCCAGATAGTACCCTCCCTGAAAGGGCTTTGGGCAAAAATTGTCTTTCTGATTGGTGAGTCTGGTGCCTAAGGAAGGGAACAGATTTTCAAAATTTATACTAGAAATCATTCTTATAGGAGAAACTAGAAAAGCACCAGAAACAGGGAGTGGCTTTTAGAAGTGGGACTAGCCTCAGAAAAGAGGGGTGGGAGGAAGTTTGACAGGTATTAGGACCCAGGAGGAAAGGGTCAGGATAGATAGGAAAGATGGGCAAGTCTCGCTTGGGCAATGTAACTTTGAGAGTTCTGCTCATGGCTGCAGGGTCAACCAACTTTTTGTCAGGAAGCCGAAGCTGAATGGCTTCCCTCTCTGTCGACCCTCGGCTCAGCCCTAAAGTATAGGAAAAGTGGAAGCTGGTTCTGTGCAAACCAATGTTCCCAATTCTGAAGAGTTGGGGATTGTTAGAGAGCCCTTTCCCAGAAAGCCTGACACCCTTGTCTTTAGTCCAGTGACCAACAGGTGCCCAGTGTTTGGCCCCCAAATTCTAAGGGAAAACAGGACAGAATAGCAAGCAAAAGGAGTTCAATGATACTGCATGGTGATATCCTGGACAAGCTCCCAAGATGTGTCTGGATTTGGTTCCTTCTGATGGATTCACGGTCTTGCTGACTTCAAGAATGAAGCTGCGGACCTTGATGATGAGTGCTACAGCTCTTAAAAATGGCACAGACCTGAAGAGTGAGCAGTAGCAAGGTTTATTGTGAAGAACAAAAGAACAAAGCTTCCACAGTGTGGAAAGGGACCAGAGTGGGATGCCGCTGCTGGAAGGGGGTAGCCAACTTTTATTCCCTTATTTGTCCCCTCCCATGTTCTGTTTCTGTTCTGTCAGAATACCCTTCATTCAATCCTCCCTGTGATTGGCTACTTTTAGGATCCTGCTGATTGGTGCATTTTACAGAATGCTGATTGGTGCATTTTACAGAGTGCTGATTGGTGCATTTGGCAATCCGCTTGCTAGCTACAGAATGCTGATTGGTGCATTTTACAATCTCCTTGCTAGCTACAGAGAACTTATTGGTGTGTTTTTACAGAGTGCTGATTGGTGCATTTTGCAATCCTCCTGTAAGACAGAAAAGTTCTCCAAGTCCCCACTCAACCCAGGAAGTCCAGATGGCTTCACCTCTCACCTTCTGCCTATGAGCCTGCAATATTGAAAACAAGTTAGTTACTTCCTAGACACAATGGTAGTAAGGCATTGAGTAAATACACTTGTTCCAAATCAGATAAATTGGCCAAAACAAAGGGGCTACAAGCCCCATAAAAGTCTGAAATCCAGTAGGACAGTCGTTAATCTTGAAAGAGCTAAAAGATCTTCTTTGACTCCACGTCTCACATCCAGGTCATGCTGATGCAAGAGGTGGGCTCCAACAGCCTTGGGCAGCCTTGGAGACTTTGCAGGGTACAGGTCCCCTTCCAGAGGCTTTCATGGGCTGACATTGAGCGTCTATGAGTTTTCCAGGTACATGGTGCAATCTGTCAGTGGATCTACCATTCTGGGGTCTGGAGGACAGTGGATGTCTTCTCACAGCTTCATTAGGCAGTGCCCCATTGGGGACTCTGTGTGGGAGCTCCAACCCCACATTTTCCCTCTGGCCTACTCCAGCAGAGGGTCTTCATGAGAGCTCCACCACTGCAGCAAACTTCTGCCTGGACATCCAGGCATTTCCATACATCATCTGAAATCTAGACAGAGGTTTCCAAACCTCAACTTTTTACTTCTTTGCAATTGCAGGCTCAACAACATGTGAAAGCTGCCAAGTCTTGGAGCTTGCACCCTCAGAAGCCACAGCCTGAAGTGTACCTTGGCCTTTTTTAGCCATGGCTGGAGCAGCTGGGATTCAGGGCACCAAGTCCTGAGGCTGCACACTAGGCTGCACACAACAGGGAGCCTTCAGTCCTGACCATTAAATCATTTTTAACTCCTAGGCTTCCTGGTCTGTGATGGGAGGGGCTGCCACGAAGGTCTCTGGCATGTCCTGGAGACATTTTCATCATTGTCCTAGTGATTAACATTAGGCTCCTTGTTACTTATGTGAATTTTCTGCACATAATTTCTCCCCAGAAAATGAGTTTTTCTTTTCTATTGCAGGGCAGTCTGTAAATTTTCCAAACTTTTATGCTCTGTTTCCTCTTGAAACCTTTGGCACTTAGAAATTTCTTATGCTAGATACCCTAAATTATATCTCTCAAATTTAAAGTTCCAAAGATCTCTAGAGCAGGGGCAAAATGCCACCAGTCTCTTTGCAAAGCAAGAGTGACCTTTACTCCAGTTCCTAACAAGTTCCTCATCTCCATCTGAAACCACCTCAGCCTGGACTTTGTTGTCCATACCACTAGCAGCATTTTGGTCAGAGCTATTTAACAAGTCTCCAGGAAGCTCCAACCATTCACACATTTTTTCTTTCTTCTTCTGAGCCCTCTAAACTGTTCCAACCTCTGCCTGTTACCCAGTTCCAAAGTTGCTTCCACATTCTTAGATGTTTTTACTGCAGTACCCCAATACCTGGTACCAGTTTACTGTATTAATCTCTTCTCACCCTGCTAATAAAGTCATACCCAAGACTGGGTAATTTATAAAGGAAAGAGGTTTAATTGACTTACAGTTCCATAGGGCTGTGGAGGCCTCAGGAAACTTATTAATATAATCGTGGTGAAAAGGGGGAAAAAAAACAGTACTTCTTCATGGGTCGGAAGTGCTGAGCAAAAGGGGAAATGTCCCTCATAAAATCATCAGATCTTGTAAGAACTCACTCACTCATGTGAACTGAGAGTAACTCCCCCCATGATTCAATTACCTCCCACTGGGTCCCTCCCATAACTTGTAGGGGTTATGTGAACTACAATTCAAGATGAAATTTGGGTGGGGACACAGCCAAACCATATCACTCCTCTAGTAGTTCTTGGTGTCTATTGTTGCCATCTTACATCCATGGGTAACCAGTGTTTAACTTCCACTTATAAGTGAGACTATGCAGTATTTGGTTTTCTGTTTCTGCATTAATTTGCTTAAGATAGTGACCTCCAGCTGCATCCATGTTACTGCAATGAACGTGATTTCATTATTTTTTATGGCTTCGTAGTATTACATGTTGTATGTATACCACATTTTCTTTATCCAGTCCACCATTGACAGGCACTTAGGTTGATTCCATGTCTTTGATATTGTGAACAGTGTTGTGATGAACATGTGAGTGCATGTGTTTTTTCTTTGGTAGAACAATTTGTTTTCTTTTTAATATACATCCAGTAATGAGATTACTGAATTGACTGTAGTTCTCTAGTTCTAAGTTCTTTGAGAAATCTGAGGGACTTATACTTTATTTTTATTTCATTGATTACTTTTATTTTGCTAGTTATTGAATTTATGCCTATTAATTTGTACTTAATTACTTTTTATACAGACATAGTTTGTCATTTCCTACCCAATTCTCATATAATAAACTGGGGATTTATAAATGAAATACAAGCATGATTTTCATAGAAAATGTTAACTCGACTAATTGCTTGGTAAAAACACTCAACTTTGTATTCAAAACAATATCCCAGAAACCCAGGTGCCTCATTCAACCTGTCTATATTCATACATAGTTTATTTTTCATTTGTTTAAAAATCATATTCTAATAGTATTCTTCAAGGTAGAGTTTGTATTATTTTGCATGCTCTGAAAGAAATTAAACTGTGTCTGCATTGTTGACATTGTTCAACTTTTGTTTTTGTCCTTATTTTGTTTGGTCTAGAAATAGAAACAAAACCTTGGAAATGTGAAGTTATAGAAGACTGAGCATGTGTCACAATAAAGACGATGTTTCTGAGGGAAAAAGTAGGAATTGGCAGACCTAGTGATTTTCATGCTATCAGCATCCATGAGAGTTTGCAGCCACTCCAGAGGGGGAGAGAGGGGCGGCCAATTAGAGGCTGAGATGAACACAGATAAGCTGGCTGCCAATAAAAATATGTATTAATAAAGTGTTCAACAGTTGAATTTAAAATTCATGCAACAAAGGAAAAAAACAATATCTGCATCCTTTGGTTAAGAATGAAACAACACAAATAAACAAACAGTAAAACTTACAAAAGTATTAATGAACCTTCTCACTCTCCCTTCAGGCTTAAAAAAATCCTAATTATAGCAGCCAAAAGGTAGGGCTCATGACAGACATGGGGCAGCTCCAAGTAAGTAAGCTGATTTCTCTCTTTTTCTTTTCCTTTTTTTTTTTTTTTTTTTTTTTGAGATGGAGTTTTGCTCTTGTTGCCCAGGCTAGAATGTAGTGATGCGATCTTGGCTCACTGCAACCTCCAAATCCTGGGTTCAAGAGATTGTCCTGTCTCAGCCTCCCAAGTAGGTGGGATTACAAGTGTGCACCACCACATCTGGCTAATTTTTTGCCTTTTTAATAGAGATGGTGTTTCACCACGTTTGTCAGGCTGGTCTCAAACTCCTGACCTCAGATGATCTGCCCATCTCGGCCTCCCAAAGTGCTGGGATTACAGGTGTGAGCCACCATGCCAAGCCGGCTGATTTCTTTATTAAAAGTCCTATTCCAGCACTGAGCATGACACTGAAAAGATAGACAACTTTCTAATTCATTAGAAACAATACAGGGGGAACCCTTTCCCAGTGAACAGCGGCATCATGTTTAGCAGCATGGAAACTGCCACACTTGCTCCCCCTACCTAAGGGAAGGGGTTTACCTTGAGGCCAGCAGTGCACTGAAATGTGCCTCTGAATGGGAATGCTGCTTCTCTGGTGGAGCTTGTCTGGAGTCTGCTGGGGCTGACAGTCCACACTTAGACTCTGCACACACCACTGCATTCCTTTTGTGAACAACACATGGCCCAGGGACACTTTCTAGCAAGACAGCACTGTGTCTTAGAAAGGGAAAGGACCTTAGGGTGTGCATTAATCCATTTTCATGATGGTGATAAAGACATATCCAAGACAGGGCAATTCACAGAAGAAAGAGATTTGTTGGACTTACAGTTCTATATGGCTGGAGAGGCCTCACAATCATAGCGCAAGGCAAGGAAGAGCAAGTCACGTCTTACATGGATGGCAGCAGGCAAAGAGAGAGAGCCTGTGCAGGGAAACTCCCATTTTTAAAACCATCAGATCTCGTGAGACTTACTATCATGAGAACAGCGTGGGAAAGACCTGTTCCCCACAGTTAAATTACATCCCACCAGGTTCATCCTGTGAAACATGGGAACTGTGGCAGTTACAATTAAAAATGAGATTTGGGTGGGGACACAGCCAAACCATATCAGGGTCATTTGTTCTGGGTTCTTTTCCTATTTTTGCTGTTTTGAGTGATCTTATGCACATCATTTAATGTTACTAGGCCTCAGTTTTTTCAACTGCAAAATGACCATACTTGCCTCACAGTACTGATGTGACAATCTAATAAGTTTGACAGCAAATATCAAATTTAATTGTGAAATGCTAAAATCATTTCACTTAAATTCAAAACCAAGAGGAATGTTCTTTGTCTTTACTTCTACTCAAAATTAGGTGGAAGATTCTAGTCAATATAATAAAAAGTTATGGAAAAAATAGAATGTATAGGATTAGAAAGGCAGAAACAAAAATTTGAATACTGTAGCTAGAGTACCATAGTTTTTCTAACAAACTCAAGATAATCTAGAAATATATTAATAAGACTAAAGAACTCAAAAGTGTTCCTAGCTCTATTATCAATATAAAAATTTATTGTTTTCCTGTATGTCAGCAATGAACATACAGAAAGCATACTTTTAAAGGTATGCATTTTATAATACCCACAAGAGTTTAATATTTATAGGAATTCATCTAAAAAGATATGGAGCACATTGATGAGGGAAAATGCAGTACTACTGAAAGAAGACCAGAAAAGACTTAAGGAAATGGAAAAACATAGGGTATCATATGTGAAAACACTCAATACAGTAAAATATCATTTGCCTAAATTTACCTATCAATTCAATACAATTTCAACTAAAATCCAAATGGGATTCCTTTTAGGGAACTTTTAAAACTGACTTAAGTGTTCATATGGAAATGCTAAGGTCTAAATCAAGTCAAGACACTGCTGAAGAAGAGAGGGGCTCCATTAGCCCTCCTAGATATCAAGACTTGCTATAAAGCTATGGTGATTAATGTCTTGTAGAACTGTCACCATGATAGACCAATGCAACAGAGCAGACAGCCCAGAAACAAACCCACAACACAAGGAAACTTCATAAGTAGCAGAGGAGGCTTGAAAAAACAGTGGAAGAGTGCTTTGATTAATAGTGCTGTTTATCCTTGTTGAAAGATTGTAATTAGATATACATAAAAAGTAAATTTCAGGTAAATCTTAGTGTGTTAAAAAAAGAAAAGTACTTTAACATTGTTTTTCTAAAATAATTTCAATAATTTATGAAAAAATTATTGGAGAATATGTTGTACTCAATGCTCAAAAAGATTTCTCCAAAAAGCACAAAATTGTAATTATAAAGGAAAAACTGATAAAGTCAACTATTTTAGAGCCTGACACTTCTATATTACGAAAGATACTCACAGGTAGAAAGACAAGTCTAGACTGGAGAAAACATTTGCAATGCACGCAAGTGACAACGCATTAGAATGGAAGATACATAAAGAACTCCTAAAAATCAATATATATATATATTTAATATATATAAATAATATATAAATATATATATAATATATAGATAGATTTTTTTTTTTGAGTTGGAGTCTCGTACCGTTGCCTGGGCTAGAGTGCAATGGTGCAATCTTGGCTTACTGCAACGTCTGCCTCCCAGGTTCAAATGATTCTTCTGCCTCAGCCTCTTGAGTAACTGGGATTACAGGCACATGCCTCCACGCCTGGCTACTTTTTTGTATTTTTAGTAGAAATGAGGTTTCACTATGTTGGCCAGGCTGGTCTTGAACTCCTGACTTCGTGATCTGCCCACCTTGGCCTCCCAAAGTGCTGGGATTACAGGCATCTATATATATATATATTTAATATTTTTTTCTTTTTTTTATTATTGTTATTATACTTTAAGTTCTAGGGTACATGTGCATAACGTGCAGGTTTGTTACATATGTATACTTGTGCCATGTTGGTGTGCTGCACCTATCAACTCGTCAGCACCCATCAACTCGTCATTTACATCAGGTATAACTCCCAATGCAATCCCTCCCCCCTCCCCCCTCCCCGTGATAGGCCCCGGTGTGTGATGTTCCCCTTCCCGAGTCCAAGTGATCTCATTGTTCAGTTCCCACCTATGAGTGAGAACATGCGGTGTTTGGTTTTCTGTTCTTGTGATAGTTTGCTAAGAATGATGGTTTCCAGCTGCATCCATGTCCCTACAAAGGACACAAACTCATCCTTTTTATGGCTGCATAGTATTCCACGGTGTATATGTGCCACATTTTCTTAATCCAGTCTGTCACAGATGGACATTTGGGTTGATTCCAAGTCTTTGCTATTGTGAATAGTGCCGCAATAAACATACGTGTGCATGTGTCTTTATAACAGCATGATTTATAATCCATTGGGTATATACCCAGTAATGGGATGGCTGGATCATATGGTACATCTAGTTCTACATCCTTGAGAATCCTAACTGAAAATCAAGCAAACAATATAGAAAGATAATTCATAAAACTTATAGGACATACTAGTGGAAAATAAGCAAACAAAAATACTCTCCTTTTCGTTTTTTGGCAGAGAAATGCATATTAAAATCACAATGAGACAGAATATAGCAACAAGATTTTGCAAGTGTGACAATGCTAAGACTCCTAAGTAAGTATATGGGGACATAAAATTTCTAACATTCAGCTAGTGGAATTTTAAATTTGCACAACCCCTTTGCAGAGTAATTTGGCAATATTTGAGAAATATACACATACACTATGAACCAGCAATTATATTAAATATATTCACATATACACTTGTGAGTATACATTCATTGCATTTTCTCTACTATTCCATTAAATATTTCATAATGAAAATACGCTTTCTTTGAAGTTGAAAAATGTTTGTGTGTGCATATACACAGATGAGAAGTAATTTAAATCTTTTTAGCTAACCTGAAAACTTACTATAATGTGTGCTTCTATAACACACTATTTTATTCTTAACTGTGTCGCTAATAACCTCTCCACTTTTGGAAAATTGTTCTAGGCATTTATGTTTCCTGTTAGAAAGGGAACTATGGAATAAAAAGAATTCATGTCTCTATCTTCCCCACTATCATCATCACATATTTTGCATTTAATGTGCGCTCAAAAACATTAGGAGTTTGAGAAGCTTGGCGCTCACTAATTCAGGTCCAGCAAAGAAAGCAGGATGTCGTTTGGAGGTGAATGTCCAGGAAAGAGTCTTGGAAAACTATTGTTTCTGAGCTACATATATGCACAAGCTCTGGTTTATGGATTCTTCTGAATTTTTAGGACTGGATACAATACTGACAGGATAGTGTTTAGGGGCTCATCTCCATTGACATAATTCCATTCCAAACCTCCATTGTGGGTCAGTAACCCTGATGTATTGAGATACCCTGGGCACCGGACTGTGGAACTAGAGGCCTGTTATACGGTGCCCCCAGGAAACAAACATGAATGCTTAAAAGTAGCAGTGTGAGACTGGGTGCGCTGGCTCACGCCTGTGATCCCAACATTTTGGGAGGTTGAGGTGGGTGGATCACCTGAGGTCGGGAGTTCGAGACCAGCCTGACCAACATGGAGAAACCTCATCTCTACTAAAAATACAAAATGAGCCGGTGTGGTGGCACATACCTGTAATCACAGCTACTCGGGAGACTGAGGCAGGAGAATCACTTGAACCTGGGAGGCGGAGGTTGCGGTGAGTGGAGATTACGCCATTGCACTCTAGCCTGGGCAACAAGATCAAAACCCCATCTCAAAGAAAAAAAAAAAAAGTAGCAGTGTGTTCCTCAGGATGAAAAGTTTATTTGTTTATCTCCAGTATCTGATATAGTAGTTACTGTCATTAAGAAGATTATATCTAGTTTTAATGTTTTCTAACTACCCTTTTAAATGTACTTTGGTCTAATCTGTTTTTAATCTAATTTTGCAAATGTTTAATTGCATTCTGCTCAACCACTAAGAAAGTATTGTGATACACTCTAAGTAGTTTTGATTATATCATGAAGTATGTGTTTCTGTCAAATGGTTATTTTCTATGGTTCTCCATGTCTCTTTTTTTGTGATATATAAGCATAAATAACTTCTAGATATGAATAATACATCAAACAAAGTAGAGCTCAATAGTATCAATGCACTTTTATATAAAAATCAATGGTTACTTCTTTGGCATTGAATTCCAACTTACTGCCTGTTCACAGTGATATCTGCTCATTTGACATTCTTGAAGAAAAACACAACTGAGACAGCTGAAATGTATCATTCTTTCTATAATAAAAATCTGAAATATAGATCTGTCAGATGACACAGTTTCTGTATAATAGAGGGATACTCAAAAGCCAGAATAATTTATTCAACTTGTATACTTTATTGATTTTTGGCTGGGAATACATAATAGAGCCCAATATGTGGAATAGTTCCTTCACCATTTTTTTTGCCTTTTAAAAAATTAAATGTTTTGTTTTTAGATTTTGTGGATACATAGTAGGAGTATATATTTCTGGGATACATGAAGTGTTTTGATACAGGAATGCAATTTGAAATAATCAAATCATAGAGAATGGGGTATCCATCCCCTGAAGCATTTATTCTTTGTGTTACAAACAATCTTATTTAAACTCCCTTTTAGTTATTTAAAAATGTACAACTAACTTATTGTTGACTACATTCACCCTGTTCTGTGTTCAAATAGTATGTCTTATTCATTCTTTTTAACTACATATATGTTTTGTACCCATTAAGTAACTGTTATATAAGTTTGATATATAGAAATCAATGTAGTTGTGATAGACACCAAAGTCCTCTGATCAACAACCATTTGCAACCTTTTTCTCTTATGTAGCCATCCCACTACAGAAACTATGAAAGCTAATCACTCATGTTCCAAAGTTCCTTTGCTTTTATGGGTGCTGAAGCAGCATGGTACTAGCCAATATAAGCAGAAATTGACTGGAGGAAAGAAGTTCTGTGCAAGTTTTGATTTTCTAACAAAAGGGACAGAAAGCCTTAAGTATAAATGTCTCCTGGTGTTCACAGTTATATGAAGAACCTGAGGCACCACATATGGCAGGAAGAGCAAGGGTACAACAAAGAGGTTGGCTCTGCCACTGCATGAATGCCGACAGACACTATATTCACATTTCTATTTTTAAGACATTATAAATAAGGCTGATATTGTTTGGCCCTGTGTCTCCAACCAAGTCTCATCTCAAATTGTAATCCTCACATGTCCCAGGGTGAGGCCTGGTCCAGGGTGATTGCATCATGGGGGTAGACTTCCCCCTTGCTATTTTTGTGACAGTGGGTTTTCATGAGATCCGGTTGTTTAAGAGTGTGTGGCACTTCTGGCTTCACTCTCTCTGCTGGCGCCACGAGAAGACATGCCTTGCTTCCCTTTCGCCTTCCGCCATGATTGCAACTTTCCTGAGACCCCCCCAAGTCATGCTTCCTGTCAAGCCTATGGAACTGTGTGTCAAACCTCTTTTCTTCAAAAATTACCCAGTTTCAGATAGTTCTTTACAGCAGTGTGAAAACAGATAATACAAAGGCTGAAAGCTGCTCACAAACAAAAGCTACTTCTAACTCAAACACCAAATAAATAATCTTTCTATTAATCTAGCTAGTTGATTTATAAAGAATTAATTTCCATTTTTTCACATATCTCTTACAATCACATACTACTTTTAATATTTTCTTTATAGTTCAGATTCTCATATATTATGCCAGAAAATCAGTTAGCACCTTTATTTGTCATTAGAGTGATGGTGAAGGAGTGCATTTAGCTCATAATGGATCTATTATCACCTGTTCTCTGTGTCTCACCCATTTTGTGTTGACATAATCTACCCCAAGTATAAAATCTGGGTCTGCAGGATAAAGGGATAAGCCTCTGAATAGTTCTGGCTAACAGAAACTTTCTTCATGATAGAAATGTCCTTGAGTGTACTGGTAGTCACTAGTCACATTTAGCCATCGAGCATATGAAATATGCTCAGCACAAATGAAGAATGCAAATGTTAATATTACTTAATTAAAACTGAATGTGTCTTTGCCTTGTGACTACCTTATTGGACAGTAGAGACTACAGAAACCAAGACAGAGTGGTCAAAGTTCACTATGACTGTGGCTTTCAGACTAAATTTTAGATTTAGTTGTCTCTGGTGCCTTCCTGATGCTTTCCTGTCTAACCAAATTTGCATATGTTCTTCAGACTTAAGTTTCTAAAGCACTAGGTGATTTCACCTGGTTGTTCAAAAGTTGTATGGGATACTCATGAATTAAAAATTAAATTTCAACTTCTGATATTGACATTCAAGATTCTTCATAACTTAGACTCTCTTTTTCTCCTGAAGTTCCTCCATATATATGTTTACTTTTACCAAAAGGGTCTACTCATTGTGTTCTAATATATTCATAATTTTCTCTCCTGTTTGCAGTAATTTTACCACCTGCGATGTTCTGCATGCATCTGTAGGTCAAATTAAAAAGTTTTGTTATCTTAACAATATTAATTCTCTAATTCATAGACATAGGATGTCTTTCCATTTATTTAAGTCATCTTTAATTTTTCTTGCTTTTTTTTTTTTTTTTTTTTTGAGACGGAGTCTCACTCTGTCGCCCAGGCTGGAGTGCAGTGGCCGGATCTCAGTTCACTGCAAGCTCCGCCTCCCGGGTTTACGTCATTCTCCTGCCTCAGCCTCCCGAGTAGCTGGGACTACAGGCACCCGCCACCTCGCCTGGCTAGTTTTTGTATTTTTAGTAGAGACGGGGTTTCACCGTGTTAGCCAGGATGGTCTCGATCTCCTGACCTCGTGATCCGCCCGTCTCGGCCTCCCAAAGTGCTGGGATTACAGGCTTGAGCCACCGTGCCCGGCCTATTTAAGTCATCTTTAATTTTTCTAAACAATATATCGTTTCCAGCATAAACATTTCTCAGCTTTGTTAAATTTATTCATACGTATTTTTGTTAAATTTATTCAAAGTATTTTATTCTTTTTTGATGCTAAAGTCTTTTTTGAGTTTTTCCTTGTTTTTTTTATTTTGCTTATTACTAGTTTATAGGAGTATAATTGAATTTTATGTATTGATGTCATATTTCTGCAATGTTATTGAACTTCTTTATTATTTCTAGTAGTTGTTAGTGAGGTTCTTAAGACTTCCTATATATGAGATCATGGTTTTCTTCAAATACAAATAGCTTTACTTTCCAAAATGAATGCTTTTTTTTTTTTTTCATTTTCTTACCTTATTGCATGGCAAGAACTTCCATCACGTAACTGAAGTGTTGAGAGTGGGCATCCTTGTTTTGCTCCTGATCTTAAGGGCAAAACATTGTCTTACAACGTTAAATGATTATATTAGCTTTGGGTTTTACATAAGTGCCATTTTGAAGTTGAGAAAGTTTCTCTCTATTTCTAATTTGTTGAGGGTTTTTATTGTGAAAAGACATTAAATTTTGACAAATGAAATGTCCATATATTTAAGATAATTGTGTGAGTTTCTTGCCCTTTATTCTATTCATATCATGTATTATATTAACTGACTGTAAGATGTAAAACCAACTTTGTAGTCTTGGGATAAATTTCACTTGGCTGTGCACGTATCATATATACGTTGCTGTGTTCTGTTTGCTAGTATTTAGTTGAAGATTTTTGGATCTATACTCATAAGATAGATTGATCTTACTTGTAATATATTTGATTTTGGTATTAGAGTAATACTGGCCTCATGGAGTTTGTTTGAAAGTGTTCCCTTTTGCTGTGTTCTTTGGAGGAGTTTGCAGCAGTTCTAGAAGGGAGGTTTATAGCAAAAAAAAATAAAATAAAATAAAATAAAATAAAATATCAAAAACAGAAAGATCTCAAATGAACAACCTAAAGTTACACCTTAAGGAACTAGAAAAAGAAGAACAAACTAAGCACAAAGTTAATGAAACGAAGGACATACTAAAGAACAGAGCAGAAATAAAAGAGAGAGAAACTAGATCAACAGTAGAAAAGATCAACTATGAGTTGGTTTCTTGAAAAGATAAACACAATTGCAAACCTTCAGCTGGACTAAGAAAAAAAGGCTCAAATAAATAAAAGCAGAAATGATAGAGGATATATTAAAACTGATACCACAGAAATGCAAAGTATCATACGAATCTACTATGGACAGTATTATACTAACAAACAGGATAACCTAGGAGGAATGGATACATTCATAGACACATACAACCTACCAAGATTTAATCACAACAAAATAGACTATCTTAAGCTCAGCCGAATTCTACCAAACATTTCCAGAAGAACTATCAGGCTTTTTCAAACCTTTCCAAAAAAGTTAAGAAGAGGCAATACTTTCAAACTCATTTTTCAAGGCCAGTTTGATCCTGATATTAAAGCTTTATGAGGACACCACAAGAAAATAAAACTACAGGTCAATATTCCTCATGAACATAGATGCAAAAATTGTCAAAAAAAAATATAGGTAACTGGGCTGGGCACGGTGGCTCACACCTGTAATCCCAGACAGGGTTTCACCATGTTGGCCAGGCTGGTCTCGATCTCCTGACCTCAGGTGATCCACCTGCCTCAGCCTCCCAAGATACTGGGATTACAGGTATGAACTATTGCACATGGCAATTTCTGCCTTTTGATCAGATTTTTAGACTAACTTTAAAGTGAATATATTTCTCTCAATCAGCTCCCTAAGCATGAAAGAGTACATTTTCACAAAATTTATCCCTACCAAGTGTATATGGTATACTAGTGTTGCTTAATATTATAGCTAAAAAACAGTTATATTTTTGCTTTGCTTTACTGTTACAGGAAGTTTTGAACCTATTTTGTTTTTGATGTTATACAATAATGTGAATGAACTTTAAACTATATTATTATAAAGTAGACTCTGCTTTTACTCTACAACTAGGATACTTTAACATCTATCTCAACTTTCCTTGCACAAAAGAATATTAAAAATGTGTTTTGAGAATGCAAATAGCTGCTATAAAAGCTTAACAAGTCAATGGTGGATTTTTTCAAATACCTCAATTGCAGAAGCAGAAAAGTGGTGTCATGTTGATGTAGAAGATAACACATATACTATGTGTGTTTATCTTTCCCTCACTCTGATTATTGGGTTCTTAGTTATTGAATATTGATTTCCCTTGCTTGCTTCTATTTTTAATGTTTGTTGATAACTAACCTGAAGTATAGACTGGATTTCTGTTCCATCTCAGTACGCAGTCAAGCATGCAAAGCCCAATGTCCATGCCTAGTCTCTACTTTGGAAAAGGGGCAGCCCCCTGAGTTCTGTGATACTCCCAGACATACCCATTATCTGTCCCGGCCTTTCTACACCACAGGTAATTTAGGATTTTGTGCCAGTGTGTTTGTTGTAGGCCTGAGATTTGCATGTGTTTTGGTGTGGGGGTGGGGAAGGGTGAGGGCAAATCTGATGGTTTGTTGATACTATAAAAAAGAAACAAGCTCACTTACATTCCTAATCCCAGTCTTTGGAAACTTAAAACTGTGTAGCTTCTCTGTAGTCCTACATCAACAAGATACCACTTTTCTGCTTTTGCAATTGAGATATTTCATGATTATACTATTTAAACGGCTCTAACAGAGGTCTTTATTTTTTGTCTGGTTGTTCTAGTGTCATTTTCTTTGCAAAAATTATTTGAAGATGGTGAAAGTGTTGTGGGTGGCCTCCTAAAATTATAGTTGGTTTTGAAACTACCACTGTTGCTGCTACCCGTAGAGCATCTTGCTACTTGGAACACTGTCTGGGACTTCGAGTCAGCATGACTTCATATTTAAAGGTCAGCTCAGGTTTTTGGAAGTCAAGCCACTCCATTTTGGACTGCCATCGGCAACCCGGATGCCAGTGTGGTGTGCTGGCTCCCTTAATTTCCTAGCTGTTAATGTAATGACACATGGCTTCCAACTGTGCTTCAGTAAATTGCTTCTTCTTAAGATGCTTTACCATTCTTGGATCTCATAGTGCACACATATTTCAATTTTAAAGCAAAAAGAAAACGAAGAAAGAAAAAAACGGTTTATCTTATTGCCTGAAGGTAATTGTGTAAAAGAGCCATTCCAGCATCGTGATACAAAAAGACTCTGGCTCATATTTCATGCTGATTTCTTCCTTTTGCTCACACAGGAATGTCCAGCAGTG
This sequence comes from Trachypithecus francoisi, assembly GCF_009764315.1. Lineage (NCBI taxonomy): Eukaryota > Metazoa > Chordata > Mammalia > Primates > Cercopithecidae > Trachypithecus > Trachypithecus francoisi. The sequence goes on from NW_022681472.1 coordinate 6,310,254, forward strand.
ACAAGAAGAACACATGAATCTTTCATCTATAGTCAAGAAAACTAGTTTATACATTAAACACTTTCAGGATATACATATTTTATATGTCTAATTAATAAATTTAACATCCATTTAGTCCAACAAAATCACTTTAGAAGACCAAAATACTCTATTGTGGCCTTCATCACTTACAAATAAGAAGTGATTAAATAAATGAATGCATTATTTATCAAATTTTCTCTTCAAGATTGCAGAAAACTCAGTGATACCATGGGAATTCTTTGAACAAAAATATAATTTGTATCTTTTCCATAGCCTACTATAATGCATATCTATTCATCAGGAGAAATGATTTTAGTTAAGCTATGCAAATATGAACTGTTTTTAAGAAGAATGGATGAGAAAGCAAAAGAAAATTTAAATAATTCATAAATGTCAGAGTTTTCCAGAAACCAAATGAAGGATTTTAACATGAGGGAAATGAGAAGATAGTGCATTCCATTAAAAGAGGCATGTACTCAAAGTGAATGGGGAGAAATCTGATTCTTGCAACCCAAACTGCTTTAAATTTTTTAACATGCCATCAGTCACAATAAAGAAACCAAAGAATCTACTCCTCAGAATTTGTTTCCTTACTGGCCCTGTTTTCATATAAAAATAATTAAGCCCAGTTACAATAACTATGAAAGTATTTGGAACCATTTGCAGCAACTAATGTAAACAGTGTTCTTTATAAAAATAAAGACAAAATAAAGAATTCCTGGAGATCCAGATGCCTGGATTTTCTAATCTGGATTATTTTAATTGAGTGAAGAAATCATAACCATACTTTGTCACAGGAGAAGAGTGAAGAAGGATCTTAACCAAATGTTGTTTAGGATTTGCTTTTGAAGTTTTGTCTTGTATAATTTATGCATTAAAAATATGTAGTCTGTCACCAGGGACAGCAGTTCATGCTTGTCATCCCAGCACTTTGGGAGGCCGAAGCAGGCAGATCCTTTGAGGTCGAGAGTTCGAGACCAGCCTGCCAACATGGTGAAACACTGTCTCTACTAAAAATACAAAAATTAGCTGGACTTTTTGGTGCGTGCCTGTAATCCCAACTACTTGGGAATCTGAGGCAGGAGAACCGCTTGAACCAAGGGGGTGAAGGTTGCTTTGAGCCAAGATCAGCCCCTGCACCCCAGCCTGGGTGACAGTGCCTCAAAAAAAAAAAAAATTAAATTTAAAAAATGAAAAGAAATGTAGTTTGAGTGGAGGTAGGAGAAAGGTCAGACAAGACTCTGGGACTATATATATACACACATAAATATATAGAAGCATATACAAATATATATATATGTACATGATCCACACATACACTGTGTGTATGTATATTCCAAAGAAACATTGCTTCTGTGACAATATCAGTCAAATAAGTTGGTTTGCATGACTCTTCTATTTTCATTTAAACTTCAAATCCTTTGAGAAGTTAGGAGTACATCCTTTACATCTTCTGCTGCTTAACATCTGAGACAACATGATATTCAGTACTCTAAGAAGCAGTGTTGCTTTTTTTCAAGGCATATAACTGACTTTTAACATATGGTCCCATGCCACAAGGCTGTGACTACACATACTGGTTATAAAATAGGCACTATACATTTTGGTCATCATTATGCGCTCTCTCTCTTTTTTTTTTTTTTTTTTTAAAAAAAAAACGGAGTCTCGCTCTGTCGCCCATGTTGGAGTACAGTGGCGCAATCTCGGCTCACTGCAAGCTCCACTTCCTGGGTTCACGCCACTCTCCTGCCTCAGCCTTTGGAGTAGCTGGGACTATAGGTACCCACCACCATGCCCGGCTAATTTTTTATATTTTTTTAGTAGAGATGGGGTTTCACCGTGTTAGCCAAGGTGGTCTCAATCGCCTGACCTGATGATCCTCCCGCCTCGCCTCCCAAAGTGCTGGTATTACAGGCAAAGTGCTGGGATTACAGGCATGAGCCCCCGCGCCTGGCCTTTTATTTTTTTAGAAGTCTTACTCTGTCACTCAGGCTGGAGTGTAGTGGCACAATCTCGGCTCACTGCAACCTCTGCCTCCTGAGTTCAAGTGATTTTCCTGTCTCAGCCTCCCAAGTAGCTGGGATTTCAGGTGTGCTCACCATGCCTGGCTAATTTTTGTAATTTTAGTAGAGACGGGACTTTGCCATGTTGGCCAGGCTGGTCTCAAATTCCTGACCTCAGGTGACCCACTTTCCTTGGCCTCCCAAAGTGTTGGGATTACAGGTGTGAGCCACTGTGCCCAACCTCGTGCTCTCTTTTTATAAAGGTACCATTTCAAATGCTTGTCATTCCCAGTAGTGGTGATATCTTAATAGATGGGTGATTCCTAAGCAGTCATCACCTGGCAGACTCCACTTAGGTGTTTTTTCCCCACTGGGTATTTTTTTAACCCTCCAGTGCTATTGCAGAGGGGAACAGTGACTAAAGGACTGTCACTTTCTTCCCAAAATGTTCTAAGATTCAAGATTTTTCTCATATTTTCCATTATTCCCTTCCACCCCAAATACCTACAGTGACGCGGCCTATGCATCAGAGTCCTGCGTATTAAGTGTTCTGTGCTTACTTGTGGTCAGAGAGAACTGCAGAGGCTAAAAGTAGAAATCATTCAGATGTGATCAAAGTGAATTAATGCTCATCACTCAATTATACTTCACAATTATAACTGCTTTCCCCAAGTTTTGAGATACTTTTTAGTTTTGGGTTCAATCTAAATATTTTATAATTTCCATCCTAATCTATTTTTTGATGAAAGTATAAGCATATACTATCATTTTGTTAATTATTAGATTTCTATTTTGAGTGTATTTGTTATGAAGTAACATACAGTGTAAAATACCACTTTATCACTGAAATTTGTTAAAATATAAAGTGCAACACAAGGTCAGTTTTTCAAAATGTTTCCTATTTTCCACTAGCTCCATTCCTTCTCTTAGTATCCTTCAGAATTTTTTACTATCTTAAATTCTTGGGGTGCTAATAATCCTGTTTGTTGTGATTTTTTCACTAATCTGTTTGATGAGCATTTTCCTCATATGGTTTGTGATTTCTTTATTGGGACAGGGCAACTGTTCACATCCGTTTCCTAGCTTGGGATTTCCAAACCTTAAGGCTAGGGTCAATTTAACTGCAGACTTCCACAGGGCGTGGGATAAGAGTTTCTTCCATCCCAAGCTGGGAATAGAAAGGATCTTCTCTGCAGCATCCCTGGATTGGAGGTCAGATTTTCCAGGCATCCTCCATGGGAAGGACATCCTAAGGAAGCAACTTGGTTTATGCTCATAGCATTGTCCTGGCCCCAGGCTGCACCATCTAATCCCGAGTGTGAATTTAAAACACCAGCCTCAACTTTACTAGGCCCTATACCTGACTTTATTTTGTCCCTGGCTTGCCTTTTGTATGTCTTGATTTAGGTTCTTTCCATTGTAAAACTCAGAGACTTTCCGTGTTTCTTTCCTCTCATATTCAATTACATATTTCATGTTCTGTATCATATTTTGTTCAGCATTTTAGAAACCTGAAACAGAACAGGATTCTGGTTAGTTCAGTTTTCCATGTCATTAGAAATTTGGGGCATGGGTTTAAAACATAAGACGTAGTCTTGCTGGCTCTTTGCGCCTCTAGTGTCTGGGCTTTGATTTAACACTGGCCACTAGAACTCCTTGTCTTCACAGTGCTTGGTTCATTACCAGGATCAAATTAGAATGTTCTCCAGATTCATCAACATAGATCTGTGCGGCTCCAGCCTGTTCCTTCAGCTCTGCCTCCATGCTCTGCCCTTCAGAGTTAATTGTACATCCAGTTCATGTGTTTTACCTTTATACATTTTTTCTTTCTTTTGTGGGCAAATGGTATCATATTGTCAATCACATATTCCATTCCCTGACAGCAAGTCGTGTTGTTTCTTTCACATACTTTTCCAAAAAACGGATTACTTGATACTTTCCACTTCTAAATGATTCTAAATTTCTAAAAATCCAAGTTCTCTTCTAACTTGACTTAGTTTTTTTTCTCTCAAAATATCATTACCACTTCACGTGTGCAAGTCTTACCAGCTTACGTAGCTTTTACCCAGCTCATTTATTTTGATGTGGTACTTTCTTTTAAAATCTGAAAAATGGAAATTTCTACTACACACACACAAAGGCACATGCACACACATACACACACACATACACAAACACACACACACACACATACACACACACATACACACACACATGCACACATCCTAAAATTAAAAATAGTCATTGCACTTAGACTGGAGAAATGAAGGACAGGGTATATATCCTTGGGAAATATTTGAAATTTTTACCATTTGCAATATTATTTTCAAGAATAAAAACAATATTAAAAACATAGACAAACAAGTGTTATACAGTAACATGTACAAAGTAAAAAGCAATTTATATGACTGAATTATAATGATGTCTATAAAGTTGGCTGAATTTTCAAGTTACCTTGTCAATCGACAGTTTTTAAAATCTTCATGTAGTCAATCCAGTTCCATTTTAAATGATAATTTCATTTTGTTATTTTAATATTTGTTTATGTTATATGAGCCAGTCATATTAACCATGTGGCATCCAAGTTAATGTGTGGTTAGTGTGTAAAAAATAAAATCAACAATTACATAGGTCTTGTTTAAATGGCAGTAAGATGAACAACAGCAAATGAATATTATGAGAAACCTAAACTTGACGAAGTTCATTCGTAATTGTCATTTGTTACTGTCATCTGCAGGTAAGCTTACTGTGACTGTTTCTGAGGAACGCATTACACTTACATTCATAAGATTTAGCTGCATTTCACCATGTTGGGTCTTAAAAGGCCACCAAATGTCAAGCATCTGAGATTTGTTAGGTTTTATCTTTTAAAACTTAGTATAACAAAAAATTGTTTTGGATTTTAAAAGGTCATGAAATATAAAACTGTTATGGGATATTAGGATTTATCCTTTTAAACCTTTTTAGTAAAAATTAATTTGGATCTTGGGAATCACTAACACATTTAAAAACAAATATACTACAAACTCCAGAAACATCTTTCCTCACTCACGATACAAAAGCTACTAGAGTATTTTCTCTAAAACTAATACTGCATTTTACAAAAGAACTCTAAATATTGGGAAACGATGCCTATTTTTAAAAGTTTATTTTGTAATTGAAAAACAGTAGCGCTGGCTCTTTGAGGCCCTCTCTTGGCAGCACACTACATGAAATATTTCCTCAAAGGGTTTGGCTGTCACGGTTACTTATGCTTGTAATTCCAGTGCTTTGGGAGGCTGAGGAGGGACGATTGCTTGAAGCCAGAAGTTTGAGATCAGCCTGGGGAACACAGTGAAACCCTATTTCTACAAAATTAAAAAAAAATTAGCTGGACATGGTGGCATGCACTTGTTGTGCCACCCACTCAAGAGGCTGAGATGAGACTATTGCTTGAGCCCAGGAGGTGGAGGCTGCAGTGAGCTGTGATGGCACCACTGCACTGCACTCCAGCCTGGGTGACAGAGTGAGACCTTGTCTCAAAAAAAAAAAAAAGCTTTGGCACAAAGTATTCTTTAAAAAGATCTATCAACCCCACATATGAGTACATCTTTTTATGTCAGATTTTAAAGGCTCTGATCTAATATGAAGTGAAAATCACCTAAATTACTTAATACTCAATTCTGAGTATAAATACACTTGTCTATGGGGTTCCGTGTCAAATGCTGTAAGAGAGTGCCCAAATTAGAAGAACCCTACAGCAACACCTTTTGTAAAAGTCAGAAACACTTTCAAGTCTGCTTATAGTAAATTCAGATTGCTCCTGAATTTCAGGCTTGGCTCTATTTCAATTTTGACGTCTCAGGAATGGTAACAATGACAAGTAAGAGGAAGGCAGACATTGAGCAATTCTGCTTTAAAGTCTCTTTCTTTCAGAGAGTTTGCATTTTTCAGCCACATGCAGAACTAACAAGTTCCCTAAAATAATGATATTCCTTCACTGACTCTTTCCTTATGTCCCAGGACTTAAGAGACTAATGAAGGTTAAGATAAATGCCTTCCCAGCAAAATCTGACAATTTTCTAGGTTGTAGATCTGAGAGAGGGGGGTCAGTGGGGAGAACAGCATCCCAACATTGTCATGAATGTATCACAGATCCTTCCAGATGTTTTCTGTAAGTGTGAAACTCATTATTTCAAAATTCCTGCAGATTATGAAACCTGGAGACCTCTCTAAATTCCAAAATTAGAGATTTTCCACAATACTCATATGTTTTTTAAATATTCATCCCATGGTATTCTTTTTATTTCCAGATGCAGTATATAAAACTGACAGCTTACAGTAAGAAATATTTCTTATGATAAAATATTTCCTATGCACTTTATTGCTTTTAGTTTTGAATTATTTCAAGATGTGTTAGAAAATGAACAAAATAAAAGATCTTCAGTATATGTAAGATTAAATGAACTAAGTTGCTTAAATCAGTGGTTTCCATATCAACGATGTGACTACAAGTTGAAAGTGCCAAAGTCCTAAGTGTCTCTTCCTGAGAAATTTCCCATTCAGGGCTCAGGAGCACAAAACTTTTATTAGCGTTTCTCTGGGGAATCAGTTGGCATTCCTCGGTCTCTGCAAACTGGACAGCACATTCCTTTTACCAATTCAGGACTGGCACAGGGAGCCGGGGCACAAATCTCCACCACACAGGTGACCTGGCCACTCTGAAAGGCAACATGCACATATCACCTCCATGTTTTTTATAGTCAAAGTACGTAAAAGACAAATAAATATTTCTTATAATACATAATCTAATAAGCTGACTGTCTCAATATAATAAAAATTGTTCATAGTATAAGCTCATTTTTGCATGGTTTCTATTCAATCTTTCTTTCCACACATTTGCAGCATGAAGAGCAAGGCTGCCCTATAAAATGTTACCTACCTTACCGTACCATATGGTAGGATTAGCTGAGGAAGTTCATACATTTCTAGATGGCTGGAAAGAATCAGTTCTGTTCAAAAAGCAAACTAAATAACAAATATAGAGCATTTTTTTTTGTTTTGGTGGACACCATGACAACACTTTTTTATTTTTCCATAGAATTGGGTAGTTTACCAAGTGCCCGCAGTGTTTATAGTGAGCCTGACTGGAGAACAATGAGATGAACTCAAGTCCCAGGCTGACTCAGTTTACTTGTTGACATAAACTTCCTTAGCCTCAGCTCCTTCGTCCATCAGTGAATATGGAAAAAGCTTGTTGTCTCTGGCAAGTGTTCATTAGATTGTGGCTATACTTTTTTATCAATGAGCAAAAACCTCAAAATTTCACACCAGTACCTTGATCTTAAAAATATACCTAGAATCTATTGACATAAAGTATTTTTTTTCTCCTTTTGAATTTTTCAGTTATGCTTCAAGTGGCTGGCTAGGAGAAGTGAAATGAGTGGAGCTGGAGGGGAGAACTTCTCGCAGCACAAACCTCACAGACGCAGTGAGTGCAGTCTTCTTTCATCCAGCGCTCTTCGGCCTTCCTTGGAACTCCTTTAACATCTGTACACCCTGCCTGCCTCAGGCGTGCCTCCAGCTTGTTTATCTGAAAGAGGAGGCAAAGGAAAGAAGAGTGGGAATTGAAGTGGAACAAAGCCGATCAATAACGTGGTTTGATGAAATGCTCTATTCTGTAAGCACACACCTAGAAGGCAAAAGAAACTTCAAATCCTACATGATCTTTCTTAATATTTTCCCCCAGAACTTAATGAGCTTGAATCATCCAGTATCCAAACTAATAAACAGTTCTGTAGGTGTTAAAAAATATTGAACATGGACCTAGAGTCTGAAAGAGTTAATTTCTAAAGGAAGGGGAATTAAAATCAAATGAATAAAATTACATATTTGGAAAATCTTCTCAATAAGCATAAATGTAAAGTCAACTAATAAGTATTTTTACTATTTGTCGCCCAAGTTGTTATAAAATAATATGTATTTAACAAATATTTATTAAGTTTCAAAGATGAAAGCAAGCAAACGAGGGTCTCTCTGGCTTTACAATTTGGTAGAAAGGCCAACAAATCACAGCTATAAGCCACTAGATAATGAAGGTCTTTAGGAATCCCAAGGAGAGCAGAAGGGAAGTTGATATGGTTTGGCTTTATGTCCCCACCCAATCTCATGTTGAATTGTAATTCCAAATGTTGGGGGAGGGACCTGGTGGGAGGTGATTGGATCTTGGGGGTGGATTTCCCTTATGCTGTTCTCATGATAGTGAGTTCTCATGAGATCTGATGGTTTAAAAGTGTTTGACAGTTCCTCCCCCATTTGCTCTCTCTCTCCTGCTGCCTGAAGAAGGTGCTTGCTTCCCCTTTGCCTTCCACCATGACTGTAAGCTTCCTGAGGCCTCCCAGTCATGCTTCCTGTTAACCCTATGGAACTGTAAGTCAATTGACCTACTGTCTTCATAAATTGCCCAGTGTCAGGTAGTTCTTTATAGCAGTGTCAGAATGAACTAATACAGAAGCCACACTCAGTTCTGCCTCAGGCAATGAGGGGAGACCTAATTTTATGGACTGAACTATGTTCCCCCAAAATTCATAAGTTGAAGCCCTAATCCCCCATGTAACTATATTTGGGCATAGGGCCTCTAAGGATGTAATGAAGATTAAATGAGGTCATGGGAGTGGGGCTCTAACCTAATAGCACTGGTGTCCTTGTAAAAAGAGGAAGAGACTCCAGGTGTGCTCACACAGTGAGGGCCATGTGAGGACACAGGGAGAAGGTGGCCATCAGCAAGCCAAAGAATAAGGCCTTGGAAGAAACCATCCTTGATGACACTTTGATCGTGGACTTTCAGCCTCCAGAACTGTGAAAAAATAAACTGTTTAAGTTACCCATTCTCTTGTATTCTGCTATTGTGGTGAGCAGACTAATATATGTTATATGGAAAAAAGCATTTGAGCTGTGAAAGATGACCATGTCTTTCAGGAGAACAAGCAGGGAAAAGGCATTTCAGGCAAATGGAAAAATATATATATATATGTGATAAAGCATGGGCACCACAAATAGATCAGTATTTCAGAAATGTACATTTTTCTCCCCTCCTTCATTGGGGACATCCACAGAGAACACGTTAGTGGGAACTGAGGTGGGATGAGTGGGTGGCAAAGAAAATTAGGACCTTAACAGTCACATAAATTAATTAAGTGCAGTCTCTAGGCAATGGGAAATAACATCACAATGATCACTCCAGTGGCAACATGAAGGATCACTGGTGAGAAACTAGCAACGAGACCAATATGGGCTCCACTGAGGAAGGAGGCAGTGAGACTAAAAGAGGCATGTAGCAGGTAGAGGAGATTGGCTAGATGTGGGTTTAAGAAGAAGAGAAGAACCCCCAAAATCGCAATGAACTCAGGCTTCATTTAGAAAGCAAAAAGTCTTGATGTGAAAGAATTTTGATTCTGTAAATTCTTTTCACCACTTGTGCATTGAAGTAGGACAGGAGGGTTGGCTCTTGGAAGATAATTTAGCATGAGAGCCTACACTTAGGCAGTGGCATCCACCCATTCATTACTCAACAGATATATTCAGTACCTGATATGTACCAGTTAATACACTAATAAACTAGCAGGACTTGATCCTTGACTTTATTTGAGCTGCGAGAATGGAGAGGATAAGACAAATATTACAATGCAGACTTGAATGGCAAGGCTTCACAATAACCAGATGTGAACCAAATAATCCATTGCTAGAGTGGGGTCATGGGTTTGAAGAATGAAAATCACAAAAAGTCTCTGAAGATATTAATGAATATGTCCTAGCAGACTAGGACACATAGAAAACTTTTATTTCCAAAAACACTGGGAAAATGCATATCTATTCTAAACTTTAGGCACTTAGGACAGTAAAATTCTTTCAAACTTAAATAAAATGACAAATTAATAAATTATTTAAGGGAAATAGTTTTGCTTTTTTTGTTTTGTTTTGTTTTTTGAGAGAGTCTCACTCTGTCATCCAGGCTGGAGTGCTGTGGCATGATCATGGCTCACTGTATCCTCAACCTCCTGGGCTCAAGTGATCATCCCTCTTCAGCCTCCCAGGTAGCTGGAACCACTGGTGTATGCCACCATGTCCAGCTAATTTTTTGTTGTTGCTGTTGTTTTGTAAAGATGGTGTCTCGCTATGTTACCCAGGCTGATCCTGAACTCCTGGACTCAAGCAATCCTTCTGTCTTGGCTTCTCAAAGTGCTGAGATTACAGGCTTAAACCACCACACCGTGCTCTAAGAAGGGAAATAAATAGGTTTTTTTTCGTTGTTTTTGTTTTTGTTTTTGAGATGGAGTCTAGCTCTGTCACCCAGACTGGAGTGCAGTGGCAAGATCTCGGCTCACTGCAAGCTCTGCCTCCTGGGTTCATGCCAATTCTCCTGCCTCAGCCTCCCAAATAGCTGGGGCTACAGGTACCCGCCACCACGCCTGGCTAATTTTTTGTATTTTTAGTGGAGACGGGATTTCAACATCTTAGCCAGAATGGTCTCGATCTCTTGACCTTGTGATCCGCCTGCCTCGGCCTCCCAAAGTGCTGGGATTACAGGCATGAGCCACTGTGCCCGGTCAGGAAATAAATACTTTAAGAATCTTGTATGTACCAGGACAGAGTGCGGTGGCTCACACCTGTAATTCCAGCACTTTGGGAGGCCAATGCGGGTGAATCACTTGAGGTCAGAAGTTCAAGATGGTTAGCATGGTGAAACCCCGTCTCTACTAAATATACAAAAAATTAGCTGGGCGTAGTTGGGAGCACCTGTAATCTCAGCTACTTAGGAGACCGAGGCAGGATAATCACTTGAACCCGGGGGGCAGAAGTTGCAGTGAGCCGAGATCGTGCCATTGCACTCTGGCCTGGATGGCAAGAGCAAAACTTCATCTCAAAAAATAAAAATAAAAAATAAAAAAATGATCTTGTATGGACCGTAAGTATAAGAAATACAGTGTACGGGAGTTTTGTTCCAGGTTTTACTACAAAGCCTTGATAATAAAAGGATGTAACTTTCCTTTTCCTATCACCCCATGTATTCATTGTTAGTATACAGAAATGCCATTAATTTTGTATATGTTTATCTTGGGTTTATGTTGTATCCTGTAACCTTGTTCAACTCATTTATTCATTTTAGGAGTATTTTTGTAGATTCCTTGAGATTTTCTATGTAGGTAGCTGTATCATCTGAAAATAGTTTAATTTCTTCCTTTTCAACTTACAGGTCTTTTCCTTTTCTTGACTTATTGCACTGGCAAGGACTTCCAGCATTAGGTTGAATAAGAGTGGTGAGAAAGGACATCCTTGCCTTGTTTGCAATGCCTTGCAATTTTATGGGGAAAGCATTCAAACATTCACCATTCAGCATGTAAATGGCAGGGTGATGTTTCCCTTTTGCTGCTTTCAAAATGTTTTCCTTTTTGTTTTCAAAAGTGTGACTATGATGTGTCTTGGTGTACATTTCTTTGGAATTGCCCTGACCTTCTCTCTTCTTTCTATCCAAGACTTGAATAACACAAATGTTGGATGTTTTATTAAAATCCCACAGGCTTCTTAGGCTCTGCTCATCTTGTTTTTGTCTATGCTGTCTCTGTTGTTGAGAATGTACAATTTGCTAGTCTTCTATCTTCCAGTTCACTGATTCTTTCCCCTCTGATCTATATTCTGTTTTGAGTCCATCTATTGATCTTTTTTATTTCTGTTATTATAGTTTTCAGTTCCAAAATTTCCATCTGGTTTCTCTTTGGGCCTTGTATTATTTTGATGAGATTTTTCATCTATTTTTCATTTGTTTCCAGTGTGTTTGAAATTGCTCATTGAAGCATTTTTTATGACTGCTTTATTTATTTATTTGTTTATTTATTTTGAGACAGAGTCTCACTCCGTCTTCCATGCTGGAGTGCAATGGCGTGATCTCGGCTCACTGCAGCCTCCTGCTCAGCCTCCTGAGTAGCTGGGATTACAGGCGTGTGCCACCACACCCGGCTAATTCGGCTAATTTTTGTATTTTTAGTAGAGACAGGGTTTCAGCATGTTGGTCAGGCTGGTCTCAAACTCCTGACTGTGTGATCCACCCACCTCAGCCTCCCAAAGTGCTGGGATTACAGGTGTGAGCCACTGCGCCCAGCCTATGACTGCTTTAAAATCTTTTTCAGATAACTGCAATACCTCTATCACTTCAGTGTTGATTGCCTTTTTTTATTCCATTTGGGATCTTCCTAGTTCTTGGTATGATGAATAATTTCCTATTGAAACCTGGAGGCTTTGGATCTGACTGAAGCCTTCTATTTCAGGTATTTTCCTCTGAAACTGCTATGGCATGGGAAGAGGGGTCCCACATCATTACTGCCATGTGGGAATAGAAGTCCAGGTTCCCTCCCTGGCCTCCGTTGACACACAAAGGGGTTCTTTTCATTACTTTTGGGAGGAATTGGGGTTCTGGCTCCCTGTCAGGCCACCTCATAACCCTTCTGGATGGAAGGTGTAGTATTCTGTGACTCCTCCCCACACGGCCTCCATGCACCTCAGGATGGAGAAGGGCAGGGCAGCCTTATCACCCCCTGAAAAATGGAGAGCACTGGAGCCTCCCCTAGGCCTTCTCTGCAACCACCCCAGTGAAGAGGGAGGGGAGCTTCATTCCCGCTGAGTGAGGATGCAAGCCCAGGCTCCCCTGGTGACCCTAAGCTTTTGAGTGCAATCATCTGGCAGGACGATTCCCTAGTTTCCTACTTGGCTTTCTCGGACAGCAGTCTCAAGGGGTCCTTAGGTGCCTCAGTATAGCCTGGGGAGAGTGAAAGCCACTTCCTCACTTGGGTTTTGCTGATCTTGCTGCAGGTGGGGGCCACAGTTTCTTCTGTGCTGTTTGGCTGGGGAAGAATGGTTATTGTCTAAAAGTTACCTGTATTGCTAGGCCTCCACTTTTCTGGCCTGTTGTCTAGAGGGACTCAGGTTTTGCTGGGCCTTTTTCTGTGTCTGTTGATATGTTCAGGTTGCTGGCTTCTTCAGCTTCAAGCCTGAGCTACATGAGGAAAAAGTGCCCAGGAAAGAGCATCACATTGCTCCTGGAGTCCAAAGTCCCTGATCAGTCTGCTTTCTTGCTCTTCACCATTCTGAGTCACCTAATGTTTGTTTTAAACGTGATATCCAGGGGTTGTAGCTGTCTATACTATAATCAAGAGGCATCTGGGTGCAGTGGCTCATGCCTGTAGTCCCATCACTTTGGGAAGTTGAGGCAGGTGGGTCACTTGAGGTAAAGATTTCAAGACCAGCCTGGCCAACATGGTGAAACCTCATCTCTGCTAAAAATACAAAAGTCAGCCAAGCGTGATGGTGGGCGCCTGTAATCCAAGCTACTCGGGAGACTGAAGCACGAGAATTGCTTGAACCTGGGAAGCAGAGGTTGCAGTGATCTGAGATCGCACCACTGCACTCTAGCCTGGGCCAGAGAGTGAGACTCAGTCTCAGAAGAAAAGTAAAAATAAAAGAAAAATAAGCAGGAGGCAAAAATATATCTACTCCGCCTTCCCAGAAATAGAATTCTCATTAGACACTATTTCATATAACATTTTTACTTAATTTATTCCAACTATTGCAGTTGTAGATTTCCTAAGGATATATAATCAAAAGTGTAGCCTCCTCAGCCTCACTGCATTCCCCAAAAGGCAGCTGCTGTGTCAAAGTATATAATACTGACAATGATTGTGTCATTGTTGCCCTGCATTCCAGAAGCATCTTGATGTGCATGGTTCCTGCTTGGGGTTGAGCTGCATCACTCCCCAAATTCAAATCTTGAGGGCCTAACCCTCTGTACCTCAGAATGTGATGTTTTTTGGAAATAGGAGTATTGCAGATGTAATTTGTTATAATCAAGTCATGTTAGAGCAGAGTGAGCCCCTACTTCAATGTGACTGATGCTCTCATAAACAAAGGAAATCTGAACACAGATTGGCACACAGGGATAATCCCATGTGAACATAAAGACAGAGATCGACAAGCTAAAAAACATCACATTCTGAGGTACTGTCTAGTGAGACTTCTATTGCCTATCTCCTTCTGCAACAGGAAGGTGTACTCCAGATAAAGATGCTCCTTCCCCTGGGTTGGAGGATTGAAAAACTGTGGAAGATAGACACAGCTGAATCCCAAAGAGCATGCAACATGAGTGAGAAACAATCCTCCTTGTTGCTGTAAACTGAGATTTGGGTTGTTACTGGAGTGTAACTTAGCAAAACCTGTCTAATTCATGGCTTAATCTAGACCATGCTGCTGTATAAAATGCAAGTGAAAGAAAAAAATTATCATCAAAACAACAAGAATTACCAAGTTATTTTCTTCAGTAATGGCCCTGATACAATGATGTAAGTGTCTTTTCACTGGGAGTTGTACAGAAACAGTTATGGGAAATTTAGAAGGGGTTTCTTATTAACCAGTTCATGTTGCTGAAAACCTTTTGTGTGCAAAATTAAAAGGGGTAATGGAAAGTACTGCAGAATTGTAACTACATAAGTTTGAACTATAAAGTCAAGGGCACTCCAAGACTCAGTGTTGTAAAGTTCAATACTTTTGCTTGGTGTACTTAAGATGCATCTCCAGATGTTTTATGCAAGAGCATAGCCATAAACCTGAAGAGCCAAGCTCCTACAAGATACCAGGACTTTTAAATGGGCAAAGAAACCTCTCTGTGTTGAGAAATATGAGTAAAACATAAAGCAACTCCAGTGTTAGTTCCAGCATGTAGCAAGCTTGTAAATCATCACTCCCATCCTCATGACAAGAAAAATTGGACACCCTGAAAATCAATAAATTTCTTAAAGAGCTAAGGTTGCAGGGCAAACCACTCAGGTGAAATCTGAAGAGACAGGAGGATAACAAGAGAGGCAACAATCAAGATCTACTTACCTGGAACAGACTGACTGAGCATTGAGCCATACTGGTGGGAACACCCTGATGGTTAGTTTTATGAGTCAGCTTGGAGATTGCTTTCGGATGAGATTAACATTTAAACTGGTGAATTCTGGGTAGACCTCATCATCGAATCCGCACACATGTCGTATACCAACGCCTGAGCCCTATCTATCACTCTCATTGCCACTTCCCTAACAAGTGCCTACAGTACTCGAACTATTCTCCTCACCCTAACAGGACAATCTCGCTTCGCAACCTTAGTCAACATTAACGAAAACACCCCCACCCTATTAAACCCAATCCAAAGCCTCACAATCAGCAGCCTACTTGCAGGATTCCTCATTACCAACAGCATCTCTCCCATCTTACCTCCCCAACTAACAATATCATCTCACCTAAAACTCTCGGCCCTGTACTTAACCGCTCTAGGCTTCCTAGTAGCCTTGGACCTTACTCTTATAGCCAATAAGCTTAAAATGGATATCCCATCATACATATTTAAATTCTCTAACATACTAGGATATTTTCCCATTACAATTCATCGCACAGCTCCCTACCAAAACCTACTTATAAGTCAAAACCTAGCTTCCCTTTTACTAGACTCAATCTGACTAGAAAAATCTATACCTAAAACAATCTCACATATCCACATTATCACCTCCATCCTCACAACCACTCAAAAGGGTATAATCAAATTTTATTTTCTCTCTTTCCTTATCCCTCTCACCCTAGTCTTATTTCTAATAATGTAACCTATTACCCTGAGCAATCTCAATCACGATATATACACCAACAAACAATGTTCAACCAGTAACTACCACAAATCAATGCCCATAGTCATGCAAAGCACCCACACCAATAGAATCTTCCCCAATTAACCCCGGCCCTTCTCCCTCAAAAATCACTCAACTCCCTATATTGTTAAAATTAACCACCAACACTAACCCATCAAAATCTAAAACCCATAAAACCAACCCCACCTCCATCACTAATCCTACTAAAAGACTCCCCAGAACCTCAAATCCTGAGCCCCATGCCTCAGGATACTCTTCAATAGCCATTGCCGTAATATAACCAAAAACAACCATTATGCCTCCCAAATAAATTAAAAATACCATTAAATCCATATAAGCTCCCTCATAATTTAAAATAGTAACACAACCAACCACACCACTAACAATCAACGCTAAACCCCCATAAATAGGAAAAGGCTAGGAAGAAAACCCCACAAATCCCATAACCAACAGTACACTTAATAAGAATAAAATATATGTCATTGTTTCCACATGGGCTCTAACCATGACTAGTGATATGAAAAACCATCGTAGTATTTCAACTACAAAAACACCAATGACCCCAACACGCAAACCTAACCCATTCATAAAAGTAATCAACCACTCCCTCATTGACTTACACACCCCATCTAATATCTCCATATGATGAAACTTTGGCTCACTCTTTGCAACCTGTCTAACCCTACAAATCATCACAGGCTTATTCCTAGCAATACACTACTCACCAGATACCTTCTCCACCTTCTTCTCAGTCTCACACATCACTCGAGATGTCAACTACGGCTGAACCCTTCGCTATCTCCATGCTAACGGTGCCTCTATGTTCTTTATCTGCCTCTTTCTACATATTGGCAGAGGCCTATATTACAGCTCATTCCTCTTTCTAGAAACCTGAAATATTGGCATTATACTTCTACTTATAACTATAGCAACAGCCTTCATAGGCTACGTACTCCCATGAGGTCAAATATCATTCTGGTGTGCCACAGTAATCACAAATCTTCTATCAGCCATCCAATATATCGGAACTAACCTTGTCCAATGAGTCTGAGGTGGATATTCAATTGACAATCCCACCCTCACACGGTTCTTCACCCTTCATTTCATCCTACCCTTTATTATTACAGCCCTTACAATTCTATATCTACTATTTCTACATGAAATAGGATCAAACAACCCCTCCGGAATTTCCTCTCACTCCAACAAAATTAGCTTTCACGCCTATTATACAATCAAAGATATCCTAGGCTTAATCCTTCTCCTTCTCGCCCTAATGATAATAGTATTATTTTCACCTGACCTTTTAAGTGACCCAGACAACTATACTCCAGCTAACGCCCTAAACACCCCCCCCCACGCCGCACATTAAACCAGAATACTTCCTATTCACATACGCAATTCTACAATCTATCCCTAATAAATTAGGAGGAGTGCTAGCACTCCTCCTATCAATCCTCCTTTTAGCACTTACCCCATACTCCATAAATCCAAACAACAAAGTATAATATTCCGTCCACTTAGCCAATTCCTATACTGACTCCTAATTATAATTCTACTAACTCTCACTTGAATCAGAGGCCAACCAGTAAACCAACCCTTCATCATTATTGAGCAAGTAGCATCCATAATATACTTTATCACAATCCTAACCTTAATACCACTTGTCTCCTTAACCGAAAACAATCTACTCAAATGAACCTGCCCTGGTAGTATAAGTTAATACACTGGTCTTGTAAACTGGAAATGGAAACTTCTCCCCAGGACAACTCAGAAAAAAAGCACTCAACTTCACCACCAACACCCAAACTGGCATTCTAATTTAAACTACTTTGTGTATTCTATGGGGTGTAAGCTTTAAATGCAACTTAAGTACTAATTTATTTTATCAGACCCCCTGTGTAAATCATGCATTACTGCTAGCCAACATGAATATTATATAGTACTATAAATGCTTGACTGTACATAGCACATGCTCTTGCACATTTACTAACTACCCTTGAAAACATGCTTACAAGCAAGAACTCTAATGATTTAACCAACTGTAGAACATAACACTAACATTCAAAGATCAAGCATCTCCCCAAGAATATCAACTAACACGACTGTTCATTTATCGTACATAGCACATTAAATCATTCATTGGGCATAGCACATTTTAGTCAAATAAATCCTCGTCACCACGGATACCCCTCTCAGTTAGGGGTCCCTTATTCACCATCCTCCGTGAAATCAATATCCCGCACAAGAGTGCTACTCTCCTTGCTCCAGGCCCATAACATGTGGGGGTAGCTATAGTGAACTGTATCTGGCATCTGGTTCTTACCTCAGGGCCATAGAAATCGAAATCGCCCACACGTTCCTCTTAAATAAGACATCTCAATGGATCACAGGTCTATCACCCTATTAACCAGTCACAGGAGCTCTCCATGCATTTTGTATTTTTTATCTCCAGTGTGCACGTGACCCCATCACAGAAAGCTGGCCCCCCCACACCGTATGTCGCAGGATCTGTCTTTGATTCCTAGTACATACCATTGTTGATCGCACCTATGTTCAATATCCCAGCCCCGCATAAATACCATAAGGTGTTATTTAATTCATGCTTGTAGGACATAACAATAGTCAACTATATGACACGTCCTTCTTTACACTATAAAATCACAACAAATTTTTTACTAAACCCCCCTCCCCTACCTCTGACTTTTTCCCTAAAAATATACTTTTGCCAAACCCCAAAAACAAAAGCCTGAATCCACTTAGCCAAAGCCTATGTTTTCATCTTTTAGCTGTGCATAACTTTAACTGCTACCCCTCAACTAACACAACCCTCATCTCATCCCACTATTCTCAACCTTAATCTCTTCTTTATTCTATCCCACCTATATACTTATCCACTACCAGACCCACATCTTTATTATCACAACCGCAAAGATAGCACTTCGCAACCACATACTCCTCCAAAAATCTAACAAAACCCCGTTTATGTAGCTTAATTTACCTAAAGCAAGACACTGAAAATGCCTAGACGGGTTTATATACTCCATAAACAGACAGGTTTGGTCCTAGCCTTTCTATTAACTCTTAGCAAGATTACACATGCAAGCATCCCCGTCCCAGTGAAAACACCCTCTAAATCACCACGGTCAAAAGGAGTAGGTATCAATCACGCACGACGCAGCTCAAAACACTTTGCTCAGCCACACCCCCACGGGAGACAGCAGTGAAAATCTTTAGCAATAAACAAAAGTTTAACTAAGCTATGCTACATTCAGAGTTGGTTAATTTCATGCCAGCCACCACAGCCATACCCAAGCTAATAGAGACCGGCGTAAAGAGTGTTTTAGATCTATTCCAATAAAGCTAAACTCCATCTAAATTGTAAAAAACCCTAGCTGATGTAAAATAAACTACGAAAGTGGCTTTAAAATTTCTGAACACACAATAGCTAAGGCTCAAACTGGGATTAGATACCCCACTATGCTTAGCCTTAAACCTCAATAGTTAAAACAACAAAACTACTCGCCAGAATACTACAAGCAACAGCTTAAAACTCAAAGGACTTGGCGATGCTTCACATCCCTCTAGAGGAGCCTGTTCTATAATCGATAAACCGTGATTCACCTCACCATCTCTTTCTCAGCCTATATACCGCCATCCTCAGCAAACCCTAATAAAGGCCACAAAGTAAGCATAAATGCCCCCCGCAAAAATGTTAGGTCAAGGTGTAGCTTATGAGATGGTAAGAAATGGCTACATTTTCTACCTCAGAAAATCCCACGATGACTGTTACGAAACCTAAGAGCTCAAGGAGGATTTAGCAGTAAATTAAGAATAGAGTGCTTAATTGAATGAGGCCATAAAGCACGCACATACTGCCCGTCACCCTCCTCAAGTATATTTAAGGATCAACTTAACTAAACACTCCCTCATATTTATATAGAGGAGATAAGTCTTAACACGGTAAGTGTGCTGGAAAGTGCACTTGGATAAACCAAGGCATAGCTTAACACAAAGCATCCGGCTTACACCCAGAAGATTGCAACATAATTTGATTGCCTTGAGCTAATGCTAGCCCCAAACCTAATCAACACTAATACCAAATTAACCTCTACTAAATCATTTACCCATACAAAAGTATAGGCGATAGAAATTTTATCCTGGCGCTATAGACACAGTACTGTAAGGGAAAGATGAAAAAGATTAACCAAGCACAAAATAGCAAGAACTCACCTCTATATCTTCTGCATAATTAATTAACTAGAAACAGTTTTGCAAAGAGAACTAAAGCCAAATTCCCCGAAACCAGACGAAAACTAAAATCAAATTCCCCAAAAACAGCTAAAAGAGCACACCCGTCTACGTAGCAAAATAGTGGGAAGATTTATGGGTAGAGGTGACAAGCCTACCAAGCCTGGTGATAGCTGGTTATCCAAGATAGAATCTTAGTTCAACCTTAAGTTTACCTACAGAATCACTTAATCCCCCCATAAGCTTAATTGTTAGTCTAAAGAGGGACAGCTCTTTAGACACTAGGAAAAACCTTATATAGAGAATGAAAAAACCCAGTTCCCATTGTTGGCCCAAAAGCAGCCATCAATTAAGAAAGTGTTCAAGCTCAACACAATTATCTAAAAAAATCTCAAACATTCTACTGAACTCCTCACATCACATTGGATTAATCTATTATTTCATAGAAGTGATAATGCTAATATAAATAACATGAATATTTTCTCCACTGCATAAGCCTACATCAGACTGAAAAACTTCACTGATACTTAACAGCCTAATATCAATAAATACAAACAAAGTCAATATTATTCATACTGCTAACCCAACACAGGCATGCTTTTAAGGAAAGGTTAAAAAAAGTAAAAGGAACTCGGCAAACTTAACCCCACCTGTTTACCAAAAACATCACCTCTAGCATTACCAGTATTAGAGGCACACCTGCCCAGTGACACATGTTTGACGGCCGCGGTACACTGACCATGCAAAGGTAGCATAATCACTTGTTCCTTAAATAGGGACTCGCATGAATGGCACCACGAGGGTTCAACTGTCTCTTACTTTCAACCAGTGAAATTGACCTGCCCGTGAAGAGGCGAGCATAAAATAATAAGACGAGAAGACCCTAAGGTGCTTTAATTTACTAATGCAATCAAAATCATATAAATCTGCGGACTTTAAACTACTACACCTGCATTAAAAATTTTGGTTAGGGTGATCTTGGAGCATAACTAAACCTCCGAACAACCTATGCTAAGGTTACACAAGCCAAAGTGAGTCAACATCCATAATTGATCCAATAACTTGACCAACGGAACAAGTTACCCTAGGGATAACAGCAAAATCCTATTCCAGAGTCCATATGGACAGTAGGGTTTACGACCTCGATGTTAGATCAGGACATCCTAATGGTGCAGCAACTATCAAGGGTTCGTTTGTTCAACAATTAAAGTCCTACGTGATCTGAGTTCAGACCGGAGGAATCCAGGTCGGTTTCTAATGTGGGTGGGCCTCATCCAGTAAGTTGAAGGCCTGAATCGAACACAAATAGCAGCCTCCCAGAACAAGACTGACTTCTCCAGCAGATAGCCTTCTGCTTCATCTGCACCATCAGCTGTCCTGGGTATTCAGTCTGTCAGGCCAAGATTTCGGACTGTCCAACCTCCATAATGGTGTGAGCCAATGTCTTTGAATACACATATCAGACAGACAGACAGACATTTCCTATTAGTTATAGTTCTCTGGAGAACTCTGACTAATACAAACACTTAAATGGTAATTTTAAGAAGTTGCTGGAGGCTTCCTTCACTTTTTTGTTCCAGTCAGGCCCTGAACAAATTGAAGGATGCCCCCCTACAGTGGGGAAAGGCACCTGCTTTTCTCAGTTCACCAATCACCAATCCTAATGCTAATCTCTTCAGAAATATTCTCACAGAAACTTCCGGAAATATTGTTTAGCCAGAGAGCTGAGCATCCCACGATCCAGAATTTGACACATAAAATTAACGATCACACTCAAGGTGGCATGGGAAAGAATCTGTTGACCTGAAGATATGTCAGTAATAACTTCCCAAACTAAAATGCAAAGAGAAAACTGAGAATGAAAAACTAACAGAAAACCTAAGAACTACAGGGCAATATAAAAAATGTGAGCGTGACAAACTACTAGGTGTTATTGTCTTAGTGAGGTAACGTACTCATGAAGTTTAACTTAAGGAAACTTATAAGGTTCTCATAGAAGACATCTAAGAAACATCCCCTCCTGGCCCTGGCAGGGGCAGGGAAAGATATCCTTTGTGAAAAACACCCAGAGCCTTCTCCATATAAAAGGCCTCTATACCAAGGGGAAGGAACTTGAAAGGGTACAGTACTAAATTCTAAAACAAACTGGGAAAAGGGATTCTTATCCACTGCATCCTACTCCAGGCTTCCTGACTCACCTAATCGGGAAAAAGCCAACAGAAAAACCAGGGGTCTGTCCTCCAGTGAAATAAATTACCTGCACACCAGCCAGGGAAAGGAGTAGGAGGTGGAGAAAAAGCCACAGTACTGGAGCAATGCTTGTGAAAATCACAGCCTCAGAGCATAAGCCCACTGGACAACTGAGGATTCATCAGAAGATGATATAATATTTCCCATCCCCACACCTAAACAGCACATCAACCAGATGCCAGCATAATAACAGTGATTACTGCTGATGCAGCTGAAAGACACAGACTCTCTCTAAGGAAGAATACGTAAGAAAGGCCAAAGTCAGTAGGAAAAACAAAAACAAAGAGACTGAAGGAATTTAAAGCCACGGCATCTACGGTTACAGGAAACACTAAATGCAGCACAACATTCAGCCTTTTCAATACAAAAACCTAAAGCAAAGGCTTATGACTACAGTTCCTATTACCCAAGACATCATGTATAGCTTTAAACAAAATTTACAAGGCATGCTCCAAAGAAGGGGAAAAAATACAGTTTTAAGATGCAAAACAAGCATCGGAAGCAGACCCACATGAGACACAGATGTTGAAATTATCTGGCAGGGATAAAAAGAACTATGATTAATACATTCATGGCCCTAATAGAAAAAGTAGGCAACATTCAAGAAAAGACAGGTAATGTAAGTAGAGAAAGAAAAATGCAGCCTGTAATCCCAGCACTTTGGGAGGCCGAGACGGGCGGATCACGAGGTCAGGAGATCGAGACCATCCTGGCTAACACGGTGAAACCCCGTCTCTACTAAAAATACAAAAACTAGCCAGGCGAGGTGGCGGGCGCCTGTAGTCCCAGCTACTCGGGAGGCTGAGGCAGGAGAATGACGTAAACCCGGGAGGCGGAGCTTGCAGTGAACTGAGATCCGGCCACTGCACTCCAGACCGGGCGACAGAGCAAGACTCCGTCTCAAAAAAAAAAAAAAAAAAAGAAAATGCTAGAAATCAAAACTATAGCAGAAATGAAGAATGCCTTTGATGGCTTCATCATTAGACTAAATGTATTAGTCAAGATTGTCCAGGGAAATAAAACCAATAAGACGTGAATGTGAAGAGATTTACTGTAAGGAATTGGATCCATGTTTACAGAGATTAAGAAGTGCCACAATCTTCTATCTGAAAACTGGAGACCCAGGAATGTCAGTGGTATAGTTCAAAGACTGGAGAGCCAGAGAACAAATGGTATAGATCAGACTGAGTCTGAAGACCTGAGAACCAGGAGTGCCAAGGGCGGGAGAGGCTTATGTCCCAATTCAAGCAGTCAGGCACAGTTAATTCAACCTTCTTCCACTTTTGTGTTCCAGTCACGCCCTGAACAAATTGAAGAATGCCCACCTACACTGGGGAGGGGCACTTGCTTTTCTTAGACCACCAATTGTAAAGCTAATCTCTTCAGAAACATGAAAAATACTGCTTAACCGGATAGCTGGGCATCCCACGATCCAGAATTTGACACATAAAATTAACTATCACACTCAAGGTGGCAGGGGAAAGAATCTGTTGACCTGAAGATATGTCAATAGTAACTTCACAAACTAAAATGCAAAGAAAAAACTGAGAATGGAAAACTAATACAAAATCTAAGAACCACAGGGCAACATTTTTAAAAATGTGACTATTCAGAATCCCTTATAATTCCATATTAATTTTCAACAGGCTGTTTCATTTCTGCAAAATTGGTGTCCAAGTTTGCTAGGGCTGTCATAACAAAATACCACAGACTAGGTAGCCTAAACAACAGAATTTTTTTTTTTTTTTCTCAAAGTTGTAGAGGCTAAAAGTCCAAAATCAAGGTGCCAGCAGGGTTGATTTCTTCTGAGGGCTTTCTCTTGACTTGCAGATGGTTATCAACTACATCCACATTATGAGGTACTGGGGATTAGAACTCAACATGAAAATTTGAGGAAAAGACACAATTTAGTCCATAATGCTACACCCTTTGAACCCCTAAAATTCATGTCTTTCTCACATGCAAAATAAACAATTCACCCCATCGCAATAGCCCCTAAAGTCTTAATCCATTCCAAGTCCCAAATCTCATTAAAATATCATCTAAACCAATTATGGGTAAGACTAGAGTATGATTGACCCTGAGAGAAAATTCCTCTCAATCTTTGAACCTGAGAAACCTAACAAGTTATTTGCTTTCAGAATACAATGGATAAGGACTTCCGGTAGATCATAGCAGACAGGAGGCAGGACTAGATTGCAGCTCCGGATAGTGCAGCATTGCGGAGGCTCTCATTGTGAAACTTAGCTCCACATCAACTGCAAGAACAAAACAGCAATCCCGAGAGGATCCACAGACCCTTTGAAGGAAGCAGACTGCTCCTGCAGGACCCAGGAGTCACCCCAAATACTGTAAGTGCCCCAACTGCAGAAGTGGGAAGGGGAGACCCTCCTTTCCCAGACACACACCTCCACTGGACAAGCTGAAGGTCTGTTTGTGGGAGATGTTCCCGACTTTACCTGAAGCTGAGTTGAGTTAGAACCAAGCCAAGTGAAATACCAGGGGGGAGGAGGCAGCAGGGAGACCCTGAGAGCTCACTGAATTCCCAAGCAGCCCATTCCTGCCTGACACCACAGGGATCCATCAGGAGAGAGGCCAGAGGAGCAGGGGATAAAACCCCACTGGAGAGAAGGACTTCCCTAGCTGAAGTTTGTAACAATTTGAGTGGGGCCAGAAGCCTCCTAGCCAGAACTCTGGGGAGGGTGCAAATCCAGCTAGCAGACATCAGAGGCAGGGAAGAACTAAAACGCTTTTCTTTTCGTAGTTGGGAGGCGGAAAGCCTGAAAGCCTCTGGCAAGTTTTCAAGCCTGCCCTCCACCTGGAAACAGACTCGGGGCTGTTGCAGGTGGCACGGTGGGAGTGGGACCGGCCCTTCGGTTTGCATGAGAGCTGGGTGAGGTCTGTGAGTGCCAGCTTTTCCCCACTTCCCTGACAACCTGCATGACTCAGCAGAGGCAGCTATAATCCTCCTAGGTACTAGGTACACAACTGCAGTGATCTCAGAATCTCCTCCCCATCCCCCACAGCAGCGCAGCAAGACTGGCCCAAGGAGAGTCTAAGCTCACCCACGCCTAGCCCGGTCCCCACCTGATGGTCCCTCCCTACCCACCCTGGTAGCAGAAGACAAAAGACATATAATCTTGGTAGTTCTAGGGTCCAGTCCCTCTCTGTACTACTACAGCTGGTGCTTTCTGCAGAGCACCACCTTCTGGCAGGAGGTCAACCAGCACAAAAATAGAACATTAAACCACCCAAGCTAAGAACCCTCATGGAGTCCACTTCACCCTCTGCCACCTCCACCAGCACAGGTGCTGGCATCCATGGCTAAGAGACCCACAGACAGTTCATATCACAGGACTCCGTGCAGAAACCACCAGGACCAGCCAGGAGCTCAATAAACTCACTGACTGGCTAGACCCAGAAGAGAGACAACAATCACTGCAGTTCAGCTCACAGGAAGCCACAACCACAGGAAAAGGGGGCGAGTACTACATCAAGAGAACACCCTGTGGGACAGAAGAATCTGAACAACAGCCTTCAGCTCTAGACCTTCCCTCTGACAGAGCCTACCCAAATGAGAAGGAACAGAAAACCCTGGTAATACAAAAACACAGGGCTCATCAATGACCCAAAAAAATCACACTAGTTCACCAGCAAAGGATCCAAACCAAGAAGAAATCTCTGACTTACCTGAAAAAGAATTCAGGAGGTTAGTTACTAAGCTAATCAGAGAGGGACCAAAGAAAGGCGAAGTCGAATGCAAGGGCTTGTATCAAAAAATGATAATGGAAGTGAAGGGAGAAATATTCAACAAAATAGAGTGCTTAAATAAATAACAATAAAAAATTCAGGAAACTTTGGACACACTTTTAGAAATGCAAAATGCTCTGGAAAGTCTCAGAAATAGAATTGAACAAGTAGAAGAAAAAAATTCAGGGCTCGAAGACAAGGTCTTTGAACAAACCCAATCCAACAAAGACAAAGAAAAAAGAATAAGAAAATACGAACAAAGCCTCCAAGAAGTCTGGGGTTATGTTAAACGACCAAACCTAAGAATAATCGGTGTTCCCGAGGAAGAAAACAATTCTAAAAGCTTGGAAAACATATTTGGGGGAATCGTCGAGGAAAACTTCCTCAGCCTTGCCAGAGACCTAGATGTGCAAATACAAAAATCACAAAGAGGCCGGGCGCGGTGGCTCAAGCCTGTAATCCCAGCACTTTGGGAGGCCGAGATGGGCAGATCACGAGGTCAGGAGATCGAGACCATCCTGGCTAACACTGTGAAACCCCGTCTCCACTAAAAAATACAAAAAAAAAAAAAAAACTAGCCGGGCGAGGTGGCGGGGGCCTGTAGTCCCAGCTACTCGGGAGGCTGAGGCAGGAGAATGGCGTGAACCCGGGAGGTGGAGCTTGCAGTGAGCTGAGATCCAGCCACTGCACTCCAGCCCCGGCGACAGAGTGAGACTCCGTCTCAAAAAAAAAAAAAAAAAAAAAAAAAAGAATCACAAAGAACACCTGGGAAATTCATTGCAAAAAGATCTTCAGCTAGGCACATTGTCATCAGGTTATCCAAAGTTAAGACGAGGCCGGGCGCGGTGGTTCAAGTCTGTAATCCCAGCACTTTGGGAGGCCGAGACGGGCGGATCATGAGGTCAGGAGATCGAGACCATCCTGGCTAATACGGTGAAACCCCGTCTCTACTAAAAAATACAAAAAAAAAAAAAACTAGCCGGGCGACGAGGCGGGCGCCTGTAGTCCCAGCTACTCGGGAGGCTGAGACAGGAGAATGGCGTGAACCCGGGAGGCGGAGCTTGCAGTGAGCTGAGAGCCGGCCACTGCACTCCAGCCTGGGTGGCAGAGCAAGACTCCGTCTCAAAAAAAAAAAAAAAAAAAAAAAAAAACAACAACAACAAAGTTAAGACGAAGGAAAGAATCTTAAGAGCTGTGAGACAGAAGCACCAGGTAACCTGTAAAAGAAAACCGATCAGACTAACAGCAAATTTCTCAGCAGAAACCCTACAAGCTAGAAGGGATTGGGGCCCTATCTTCAACCTCCTCAAACAAAACAATCTTCAGCCAAGAATTTTGTAGCCAGTGAAACTAAGCATCATATATGAAGGAAAGAGACAGTCATTTTCAGACAAACAAATGCTGAGATAATTTGCCATTACCAAGCCACCATTATAAGAACTGCTAAAAGGAGCTCAAAATCCTGAAACAAATCCTGGAAACACATCAAAACAGAATCTCTTTAAAGCATAAAGCACATAGGACCAATAAAACAAAAATACAAGTTAAAAAGCAAAAACAAAAAGGTATGCAGGCAACAAAGAGCACAATAAATGCAACAGCACCTCACATTTCAATACTAAGATTGGAAGTAAATGTCCTCAATGCTCCACTTAAAAGATACAGAACTGCAGAATGGATAAGAACTCACCAACCAACTATCTGCTGCCTTCAGGAAACTCACCTAACACATAAAGACTCATATAAACTTAAAGTAAAGGGGTGGAAAAAAGCATGTTATGAACATGGACACCAAAAGTGAACAGGGTTAACTATCCTTATATCAGACAAAACAAACTTTAAAGCAATAGTGGTTAAAAGAGTCAAAGAGGGACATTATATAACGGTAAAAGGCCTTGTCCAACAGGACAATATCACAATCCTAAACATATATGCATCTAACACAGGCGCTCCCAAATTTATAAAATAATTACTAATAGACCTAAGAAATGAGATAGACAGAAACACATTAATAGTGGGGGACTTCAATACTCTACTGACAGCACCAGACAGGTCATCAAGACAGAAAGTCAACAAGGAAACAATGGATCTAAACTATACCTTGTAACAAATGGACCTAACAGATATATACAGAACACTCCATTCAGCAACCATAGAATACTCATTCTATTCAACAGCCCATGGAACTTTCTCCAAGACAGACCATATGATAGGCCATAAAATGAGCCTCAATAAATTTAAGAAAATTGAAATTATATCAAGCATTCTCTCAGACCACAGTAGAATAAAACTGGAAATCAACTCCAAAAGGAACCTTCAAAACCATGCAAATACATGGAAAATAAATAACCTGCTCTTGAATGAGCACTGAGTCAAAAGTAAAATCAAGATGGAAATTAAAAACTTCTTCAAACTGAATGACAAAAATGATACAACATATCAAATTCTCTGGGATACAGCTAAGGTGGTGCTAAGAGGAAAGTTTTTAGCCCTAAATGCCTACATCAAAAAGTCTGAAAGAGCACAGACAATCTAAGATCACACCTCAAGGAACTAGAGAAACAAGAACAAACCAAACCCAAACCCAGCAGAAGGAAGGAAATTACCAAGATCAGAGCAGAACTAAACAAAATTGAAGCCAAAAAAAGTACAAAAGATAAGTGAAACAAAAAGCTGGTTCTTTGAAAAGATAAATAAAATTGATAGACCATTAGCAAGACTAACCAAGAAGAGAAGAGAGAAAATCCAAATAACCTCACTGAGATATGATACAGGAAATATTACAACTGACACCACTGGAATACAAAAGATCATTCAAGGCTACTATGAACACCTATACACACATAAACTAGAAAACCTAGAAGAGATGGATAGATTCCTGGAATTCCTACCCACCCAGAAGAGAAAATGTATATTCCCTCCTCATATACTTAGAGTCCACAAGAAAATCTAATATGAGTTTATTAGATCTTCTCATCTAGACACTTTCTGCCTCACCAGACACCTTGTACGTTGTTTTGACAATCTTGATTAGCTAATCTCCAGCTACACCGAACATCACTCTGTTCCTTATGTATGTCATAACCTATTTAACCTTAACTGTTTCACCTTCTATAATTGTTATTTAGTAATAACATTACCTGTCTCTTAATTTTAAAAAGCCTCTGGAGTGTCTTTTATTCATTCCTTTCAACCATCTACCTTTATTTGTTTAAGAAAGTGAGGAGGCTGGGTTTTCTGGAATAGTTCTAATGTATGCATTTTTTCCCCAGGCCTAATTAATTTTAGGTTAACAAATTATAGTGGCCAGCATGGTGATCTCCATATCTCTGTTTATATCAGTTTATTTGTTTTATGTAATTGGCATTCAGAACGGAATTCTGTCTTTGTGACAACAAAGAATTTTTCTGACCTCATGTACCATCTTTCCAATACCCAACTGATTACCAAGTCACAGTGAACTAAATAATCTTCCTTAACTATGGTCTCTAGTTAGTCTACTGTCAACTTGTCATCATCCACATCCTTTTCCACCAATCTCAGAAACAGAAAATCCTTCCCGGATCTCTTTCCCTTTGTGGTTTTGGGTTAGAGTCTACCAATGAGAGGCACTGATACAAGATTTCGAAGCAGATGCCGTTAGTTAGTATCCTAAGTGTAGTTGTCAGCAGATGCATAAAGAAGGGTTGGGTTTGGGGATCCTGCACAAATGAGTGAGATGTGCTATGGCTTCCTGGTGAGCTCCCTCCAGTAGCTGTTTCCACGACCTTTGTTCTCACTGCTCCAACAGCTGTGAGAATCTCTGATTTCTCTTATTAAAACCTTTTCTATTTGTAGTACCTCCAGTACATGCATGCACACAGTTTTGTAGTATCTGTGAAGACCTCACTAACATTTTGACAATAATTAAATGTGTAAATTCTTATATCTCATCCCATTGTTCATTATATACCCTACACACACACACTCACACATCCATGCCCCCTCTACAGTCAGGTAAACTAGATACGATCTTAAATAGAAATAATAAAATGTTCTGCATGTAATTATGTGTTATTCTCACAATAATCAGAATCAAATAAAAAGGGCAAATATAATTTACTGGACCCAACTACATACACAAGAGCTATAACATGTCATGGAAATTTGCAGAACACTTTTGTTAGCTTGATGCCATCATGGTTAATAAATCAAGACCAAAAAGTATCATTCCTAGACATTCCAAAGTCACTTAATAAAGGTAAAATCTCAACACTGTGAAATGTCAAGACTGACCTTATGTTGCAGCCCATAAATGTAATGTCACCTAGAGTTAGGAAGTAAAGGTTAGAAATCTTTGGCTGAGGTTTGGAATCCCCTCGCATCTAAGGGATGAGTCTCAAGAACATTAGTAATCTCCCATGATGAGGCCCATTATGGGATACAGATTCTCTGAAACATTCTAGATTCTGTTTAATCTATTTCTTTGCTGTCTAATTTCACTTCCAGAAATATACATGCTCTTTATCTCTATGCTCATTTTTCATAAAACAAAGGGTTTTTGTAAAAAGCTACTGCATCCACACTGGTGATACCACAAAGTGGCATACACTGGACGATCAAAAATGTCCTTCTCCAGCTAACAGGCTCACTGTTACAACCTATCTTTCAATGTGGGCCATTAAAAACTTATGTCTCAGTATAGTAAGTGACAGATCAATAGTAAGTACTAATTTCACAAATACTCAGGGCTTCTTGAATCCTAAAAGACCGTTTACCCTCACAAAAGGCTGTCTGTCTTCATCATCCCCATCTACCTTTGGGTGCTCCCCACTCTAGTTGCACCTGACAGTCACCCAGGAAATCTGCAGTTTATCATTGCTGTCTATCCTGGGTTCTTTATTTTTCTCAGTCCCCTTTAGATGATCTGGGTTGATTTCTGGCTTCGGTCAATATTCCTTATTGCTGGTGTTATGTTATGTTTATTTATTGTTTAAATCCTATCAGTCAGGCATTTGCTACATGTCACTCAGTGTACATGAGGCACTGGGCACTGCTGCAACTTCTTTCCGCCTCTATAGCCTGGTCATAGCTTGAATAAGTCACTGACCTCTATAAGAGATCACAGGACCTTCTAGTTCTCTCATGGAACCTTGCCCAGCCTGTCATACACCTTAGATTATGGAGAGATCTAGAGCTAACTTTTCATGCTCCAACACAAAGAAACTGGTTATTTTTAGACACGGACTTTACACCAGGCTCTGAAGATACCCCTGTGAAATAGTCTCAACTATTAAGAAATTAACAATGGAATGAAAGAGACAGACAATTAAATAGGCAAAAACACTCCATCTTGATACATTTAGAGATAAGTACTAAGAATGCTACTAAACACCTAGAAGGGACAACTACTGCAGTCTTGGGGTATGTTTAAAAACATACATCTCTGGGATGTTTTTAATCACTACTGCACACATCAGATACACAATTATCACCAACAATATGTAATTAAATTGAAATTGAACTGAAATGTTGCTCGTGGAATCTACCTGTGTCTATAAATCCATAAATTAAATTTATGAAAAAATAGTTTGTTGAGTGATATATGAGTTAATGTTTAAGTTGTTTGGGCCCACCTTCTCTAGCCCAGCGCTGAGGACTTTTCTTTGCTGTTATAACTTCTCTTCTCTGACACACATTAACTCACTGGCATGAAACAGGGTTTGCAGACTCTGTGACGTCCAGAGTTCTCAGTCACCCCAACCATTTCATGCTATCTATCTTAAGGGTAACCTAGAAGCAATGCCTCATGGCTTTCAGATTTTTATAGGACTCAGATTGGGCCAAGCACGGTGGCTCATGCCTGTAATCCCAGCACTTTGGGAGGCTGAGGCAGGTGGATCACCTGAAGTCAGGAGTTTGAGACCAGCCTGGTCGATGTGGTGAAACACCATCTCCACTAAAAATACAAAATCAGCTGGGCATGGTGGTGGGTGCCTGTAGTTCCAACTACTTGGGAGGCTGAGGCAGGAGAATCACTTGAATCCGGAAGGCAGAAGTTGCAGTGAGCTGGGATTTCACCACTGCACTCCAGCCTGGGAAACAGAGTGAGACTCCATCTTAAAAAAAAAAAGAAAAACAAACAAACAAACAAACAAAAGATGCAGATTGGATGGCCAGGCACGGTGGCTCATGCCTGTAATCCCAGCATTTTGGGAGGCCAAGGTGGGTAGATCACCTGAGGTCAGAAGTTCAAAACCAGCCTGGCCAACGTGGCAAAACCCCATCTCTACTAAAAATACAAAAATTACCCAGTCGCAGTAGTGGGCACCTGTAATTCCAGCTACTCAGGAGGCTAATACAGGAGAATCACTTGAACCTGGGAGGCAGAAGTAGGTTGCAGTGAGCCAAGATCATGCCATTGCACTCTAGCCTGGGCGACAGAGCGACACTCCATCTCAAAAAAAAAAAAAGGAAAAAAGATTCAGATTGGACAAGTGATTTCAATAGTGGGTATTTCTGGTCAAGTGAAGGCACTGATACAGACTGCAGCTGCAGGCAGCTTAGCCTCCCAGTGGGAGCCTCTCAGGGAAGCATACGCACCTGGTAATCACACCCCTTCACCTGCGACTAGACGTGCTCACATCCAAAAGAAGCAATCATATTTTAAGGGGCTTGTAGTTCACAAAGTCCTTCTGTTCTAGAATCTCTTTGGATCCTCACAATAGCCCTGAAGGTCAGATGAGGATACTTGTTCTGAATGATTAAATAAATTGACTGCGTCAGGCCAATAGTGAGGACAGAACTTCCTGATGGCAGATTCCGGGCTCAGTCCATCCTCCTACAGTGTTTTCTGCTTTCAAGGCTATGATGCTATGAAGAAAAGCATACACCTCACAGTGACATTACTATCTAAGAAGCAGACAGCTTGGCATCATGCCTTGAAAGAAATCAGACGTATATTTTTGAATAAAAACATCTACATTGCTATTTCTAATACAAGTTTTTTCCTTCTTGTTGATTCATCCTTAAGTTTTAGGAAAAATGAAATAAGGCATGAGCCAGAACAACTGACAAAATAAGGAAAAGCAGAGCGGGTTGTGGGAATGTTGTTTTCTACAGCTTTGTCAGAAAACGAAAGCCAGAGAAAACAGTAATTCCTAAGAAGCTTCTTTGACTCTACTCCAAGAAAAATTGATAAGAAAAATATACATCGTGCTGTTAACAATTATATCCACCTGTGCAGATGAAACAGGCATCAAGTTCACAGTTATTCAGACAAGTGCTGGTGAGGCACTCGGAAGCAGCAAGCAGAGCTGGTGCTGACCAAATTCATGCCAGTCAGAGCCCTGAGCATTAGGTAGAAAGGATGAGGCTCTCTGCCTCTTTGTAGTGTGAGTTACCCCAAGCCCTCCTTCCCTAACTCAATTCTTATTACAATACTACTCCCTGCTGGCGCAGTGACTCACACCCATAATCCCAGTACTTTGGGAGGCCAAGATGGGCAAATCACTTGAGTCCAGGAGTTCAAGACCAGCCTGGCCAACATAGCCAAATCCCATTTCCACTAAAAATACAAAAATTAGCTGGGTGTTGTGATGGGCGCTTGTAATCCCAGCTACTCGGGAGGCTGAGGCACGAAAATCACTTGGACCCAAGAGGTAGAAGCTCCGGTGAGCCAGGATTGTGTCACTGCATTCCAGCCGGGGCAATAGAACAAGACTGTATCTTTAAAAAAGAAAAAGTAAAAGCAAGCAAAAAAAGCAACATAACTCCCTGTACAGGTTTTTATTATTCTGATACTGTGCTATATTTGTGGAGAGTTACTGGACAGCTCTTTTATGTTTAGTTATTCCAATGCATACAATAAGGACATGTTATCCGAGGAGAAAACGAACCTGTTCTCTGAGTGCCGTGATGGTTTCCTGAATTTCCGCTGCAAACGTGCTGAAATCTTGGGAGAACTTTGTTTTTTCTAGAACCGTCACATTTCTCGCATCTTCACCCACATATATTTCATCTTGTTGCCTGTTTATAACAAGAAGCAAATAAAATGCTGAAAAATAAAATTGTGTGAGAATTTTAAAATATCATCAAATCTTCTTTGGTCATTTGGCAGGTACAAGGCATTGTGATTGGTGTTCTGTGTGATCTTAAAAGGAAAATGATATGAATGGGATTCAAAATTAAAATTAAATGGCAGATAAGATGATAATCCAGAGTGTCACATCTGGTTCATGTAATTTATCTAAAATGATAAGAAAGTATTTCTTATGACATAAAGGGAGTGTCTTGTTGTATTACATATATATTTGATATATTATTTCGATCTTAAAGTATGTCTTTTGCTAATGAATTCCTCATTTGACCTTAAACAGTAAAAGAGCAGTGACAAATTTAATATAACATGTTATCCAGTAGTCAGGTAGGAAAGTTGCTTTTTCTATTATAAATTCATGGCAAGAACTAAAATAAGATAAGGATACTATGAGTGATGAAAATCTAACATTTAACCTGATGCAAAATAGGTCAGTCTTGTTGATAATAAAAGGATATAAGGAAATCATGGGTTGAATTTAAGATATGTTTCTTAGAGTTTACTGAAATTATCAAGAAAGAGAAGCAAAAAACCAGTTTGGGAAATAGAAATGAAATTTCTTTCTATTTATAATTATGATGTATTGCTAAAATATTTTTAGATATATTTGATTTATTGGGTATATCTGTGTTTCAAGTTCTCAATTTTTTTTCCAAATTTTGTAAAAACTTGCTCCTTGTGAAGAAACCATTATAACTTTCAAATTGTTCTGCTTTATTCTATTTGAAATATGTCTTCCATTGTTTACTAAGAAAATGGCTTGCCAGAAACGGTACATTCTATGAGCTTATAAAACAAGTTATAAATCAGAGACATAGTATAGAGTTTACATCCATCAGGGAATTTAAAAAAGGGAAACACAGAAAAACAACAAAAGTTACCAAGAGCAGTAGTTTAGTCACTGGATAACTCCATGTCCTCTGAGACACTGAGCTAGAGGCACCATGAGTCAGTACTGACCACATGCTAGCTCCTATACAGTACTGTGTTAAAAGGTTTAAATGTACAAGTGTTGTTAGGGATAATATTGATGCAAACGGTTGGACATTTTGCTTTCATAATGCTCTCTTCTGTAAATCTTCAGTGTCTAATCAAAGCTATTTAATCCTGAAGAAGCCTGAATGACTGTATGAAGATAACCAACAGTCTAAAGACCACATGTGGGCACACAGGGAAGTGGCTGATGTTGGTGAGCCCAGATGTTGTGGAGTAGAAGAGTATTCACAATTTAACAAGTATGTGTGGGTATGGGCCACGCATCAGGCATTCTGCTCAGGTAGATGGGTGCAGGATGTGAGGGTGCTGCCATTAGGCTCCTCACATTCTCTCAAAAAGAACAGTTGGCAAAGAAGCAAGACGTATAGCATCCGCACTGGGAAGACAAATAAGAGGTATAACCTCTTATTTATAGGCAACAATACTACATTTTAAACTTTACTGATGTACAACTGATACACACAAAAACACACATATTTAATGTATACATTTTGATGAGTTTGGACATGTGCATATATACCTGTGATACTACAAAGTACTCAATATAAATATATTCACCACCGCCAAAAATTTCCTTATGTTTTTTCATGTGTGCATGTGGTTTGTTTTGGTTTTTGTTTGTTCTTATGATGGTATTTAATATGAGATCTATCTTCTCAAACTATTTGACAGTGTACAGTACCATTTATTAACTATAGGTACTAGGTTGTACAGCGAATCTCTAGAACTTATTTGTCTTGCATAAGTAAAACTCTTTACTCATTGAGCAACAATTCTCCATTTCTTCCTCCTCCTAGCCCCTGACCACCAGCATTCTATTCTCTGCCACTCTGAGTCCAACTCTTTTAGATACCTCATACAAATAGAATCATGCAATATCTTCCTTTTGTGACTGCCTAATTTCACTTAGCATAGTGTCCTCTAGAACTACAATGACATAGCACCTCACACCTGTTAGGATGACTATTACCAAAAAACAAAAGATAACAAGTGTTAGTGAGGATTACACAATGTTGGTGGAAATGTGGGATGGTGTAGCCACTGTGGAAAACAGTATGGAGACTCCTCAAAAAGCAACATGGAACTACCATTTCATCTAGCAATTCCACTCCTGGGTATACAGCCAAAGTAATTGAAATGAGGATATCAAAGAGATGTCCTCATTCCCATGTTACCTGCAACATTATTTATAATTGGAACCATACAGAAACAATGTAAGTGTCCATCAATGGACAGATGAACAATACTCTATTGTACACTGACAAATTTGTTAAGAGGTATGATCTCATGTTGTTCTTATCACAATAAAATAAAATTAATAAAGTAAAATAAAATATATAAAAAATAAAGTTTTACTCATAAAAAATAATGTATGCTATTTAAGAAGACTTGCAAAATGCAGTAAAGTGTAAAAGAAAAGTCATCAGTACTCAATTAAAAAATGGGGAAGGGATGACCTATGTTCATAAGAATAAACGTTTAACATAATTATTTATATTTTTAGTTTGTTATTTCATTTACAAATAGGTTTTTTCCATAGTAAAAGTAGCACATTTTATTTTAGAAAAATATGTTAAAGCAGAAGTGCAGAACAAAAAAAAAAAAAAAAAAACACTTAAATTAATCAGGAAAAATGATTCTTTTATCTCAAAAATTACTTCACATTGTTGATTTCTGATTGAAAAAAGAAAAACATTTAGAAATCTCTGAAAAGCACATAATACAAAGAATAAAATCCCCGGTAGTCTCAAACAAACATGAATGCATAAATAAATAAGAAGGCAACGCCTTCTGCCTGGGAGCAGCGCAGTAATAAGTATGGGAAGCTGTATAAAGAGAATCCCATGTCAGGTCCACGTAGTTAGTTAGTGCCTGCTCTGCGCAGGCAGGAGTTGAAGTGCTAGAGTGCACTTTGTGTCACTTAAGTGCCCAGTTCTATAAGACACTTTAGCTAGCCTGTGTTTCCGGTGAGAATACTGAAGCTTAGAAAGTTCTTAACATGTCCACAGTATACAGAGCTGTTAAACTGCACAGCTGGGATGCAGATTAGGATTCAAAAAAAAGGGCCTTGCTCTTAACCAGTACACAGTTTATTTTCCATCCATAGAGAGTGGTGAGTAATTTACAGAATGATCAGATTTACATTTTAGACAATTTGGAAGGATGGAAGAGAGGCAAGGAGCCCAGGTAGGAAGGTTTTTGCAAAAAATGAAACACAAAAACTTGTATCCTCAAGTTAAAACAATAATCTTGAAAAGTAGGTATTACATGCCCATTTTACAGTTGAGAAAATGGAGATTTGGAAATTTTATATAACATGCATAGTTATGAAGTGGTAGAAATAGGATTTGAATCTATGTGCCTGACTCTAAAGCCTTCACACTTCCTGTCCAACAACACTATCTCCTCTCCTCAATTTTAAATCTTAGAGTACAGGGCCCATATATTGTTCAAGTTTACAGCTGTAATTGAAGAAATGGATGCCAAAAATGGATTTTGAATTTGGCTGAATTATACCACTTAGGAGGCAGCTATGGACAACAAAAATAGGATATATGGTTCCTTGAAAGAATCTGCATGGCCTATGGACTGTGAATTGCAATGTTTATTTTGGTAACTTAATTTCACAAGTATGTACTGACTCCTTATTCAATGAAAAGGAGTTACTGGACATCTCTATGCACAAGGTAATGTTTCTGCTTTCAGAAGCTTCCAAGTCAACAGTAGGGAGAAACTTTTTAAAGCAACACTTTGTATCAAGCTGCTATACAAGCTACATAAAAGACGTCCTAAAGGATTTCAAAGGAATAAGATTGATATTTCTCAATTTTCAAAGAGTTCAAAAATATTCCATCTTGGTCACAAGTCAATAGTACATGGCAAGGTTGCCATGTACTATTCATGAATTCAAATCAACTTAACATGAATTAACTTAAATAGATACTATTACCTTTCTCACAAACAATATGCTATTTCATATTTTCAAAAAGAATCTGAAAAATATCAACTCATAATGTCATTTAAGGGGTCAAAACTAGCATCATGCAATGTAGTTTTCTGCACTTCACTGAGAAAATTCATTGCCAAATACGCTCTGGCTGGGCTACTGCAGAGTGAAATGGAACCCAAACACATTACAGAATTCATTCTGTGTTTGATCCTTTTCATGTGGTTCACCTTATATGTAAATAAGTTAACTGTGGAAAATGTAAAGACCATCGAGGCTAGGAAGAAACTGCATCAACTAACGAGCAAAATAACCAGTTAATATCATAATGACAGGATCAAGTTCACACATAACAATATTAACCTTAAATGTTAATGGACTAAATGCTCCAATTAAAAGACACAGACTGGCAAACTGGAAAAAGAGTCAAGACCCATCAGTCTGCTGTATTCAGGAGACCCATCTCACATGCAGAGACATACATAGGCTCAAAATAAAGGGATGGAGGAAGATCTACCAAGCAAATGGAGAACAAAAAAAAGCAGGGGTTGCAATCCTAGTCTCTGAGAAAACAGACTTTAAACCATCAAAGATCAAAAGAGACAAAGAAGGCCATTACATAATGGTAAAGGGATCAATTCAACAGGAACAGCTAACTCTCCTAAATATATATGCACCCAATACAGGAGCACCCAGATTCATAAAGCAAGTCCTTAGACACCTACAAAGAGACTTAGACTCCCATACAATAATAATGGGAGACTTCAACACTCCATTGTCAACATTAGACAGATCAACGAGACAGAAAGTTAACAAGGATAACCAGGAATTGAACTCATCTCTGCACCAAGCGGACCTAATAGACATCTATAGAACTCTCCACCCTAAATCAACAGAATATACATTCTTCTCAGCACAACATCGCACTTATTCCAAAATTGACCACATAATTGGAAGTAAAGCACTCCTCAGCAAATGTACAAGAACAGAAATTATAACAAACTGTCTCTCAGACCACAGTGCAATCAAACTAGAACTCAGGACTAAGAAACTCAATCAAAACCGCTCAACGACATGGAAACTGAACAACCTGCTCCTGAATGACTACTGGGTACATAACGAAATGAAAGCAGAAATAAAGATGTTCTTTGAAACCAATGAGAACAAAGATACAACATACCAGAATCTCTGGGACACATTTAAAGCAGTGTGTAGAGGGAAATTTATAGCACTAAATGCCCACAAGAGAAAGCAGGAAAGATCTAAAATGGACACTCTAACATCACAATTAAAAGAACTAGAGAGGCAAGAGCGAACACATTCAAAAGCTAGCAGAAGGCAAGAAATAACTAAGATCAGAGCAGAACTGAAGGAGATAGAGACACAAAAAACCCTCCAAAAAATCAATGAATCCAGGAGTTGGTTTTTTGAAAAGATCAACAACATTGACAGACTGCTAGCAAGACTAATAAAGAAGAAAAGAGAGAGGAATCAAATAGACGCAATAAAAAATGATAAAGAGGATATCACCACCGACCCCACAGAAATACAAACAACGATCAGAGAATACTATAAATGCCTCTACGCAAATCAACTAGAAAATCTAGAAGAAATGGATAATTTCCTGGACACTTACACTCTTCCAAGACTAAACCAGGAAGAAGTTGAATCCCTGAATAGACCAACAGCAGGCTCTGAAATTGAGGCAACAATTAATAGCCTACCCACGAAAAAAAGTCCAGGACCAGATGGATTCACAGCTGAATTCTACCAGAGGTACAAGGAGGAGCTGGTACCATTACTTCTGAAACTATTCCAATCAATAGAAAAAAAGGGAATCCTCCCTAACTCTTTTTATGAGGCCAACATCATCCTGATACCAAAGCCTGGCAGAGACACAACAAAAAAAGAGAATTTTAGACCAATATCCCTGATGAACATCGATGCAAAAATTCTCAATAAAATACCGGCAAACCGGATTCAGCAGCACATCAAAAAGCTTATCCACCATGATCAAGTGGGTTTCATCCCTGGGATGCAAGGCTGGTTCAACATTCGCAAATCAATAAACGTAATCCAGGATATATAGACAGAACCAAAGGCAAGAACCACATGATTATCTCAATAGATGCAGAAAAGGCTTTTGACAAAATTCAACAGCCCTTTATGCTAAAAACGCTCAATAAATTCGGTATTGATGGAACGTACCTCAAAATAATAAGAGCTATTTATGACAAACCCACAGCTAATATCATACTGAATGGGCAAAAACTGGAAAAATTCTCTCTGAAAACTGGCACAAGACAGGGATGCCCTCTCTCACCACTCCTATTCAACATAGTGTTGGAAGTTCTGGCTAGGGCAATCAGGCAAGAGAAAGAAATCAAGGGTATTCAGTTAGGAAAAGAAGAAGTCAAATTGTCCCTGTTTGCAGATGACATGATTGTATATTTAGAAAACCCCATTGTCTCAGCCCAAAATCTCCTTAAGCTGATAAGCAACTTCAACAAAGTCTCAGGATACAAAATTAATGTGCAAAAATCACAAGCATTCTTATACACCAGTAACAGACAAGCAGAGAGCCAAATCAGGAATGAACTTCCATTCA
Organism: Trachypithecus francoisi; assembly: GCF_009764315.1. Classification (NCBI taxonomy): domain Eukaryota; kingdom Metazoa; phylum Chordata; class Mammalia; order Primates; family Cercopithecidae; genus Trachypithecus; species Trachypithecus francoisi. The sequence goes on from NW_022681472.1 coordinate 6,350,860, forward strand.
CAATTGCTTCAAAGAGAATAAAATACCTAGGAATCCAGCTTACAAGGGATGTAAAGGGCCTCTTCAAGGAGAACTACAAACCACTGCTCAGTGAAATCAAAGAGGACACAAACAAATGGAAGAACATACCATGCTCATGGATAGGAAGAATCAATATCGTGAAGATGGCCATACTGCCCAAGGTGATTTATAGATTCAATGCCATCCCCATCAAGCTACCAATGACTTTCTTCACAGAATTGGAAAAAACTGCTTTAAAGTTCATATGGAACCAAAAAAGAGCCCGCATTGCCAAGACAATCCTAAGTCAAAAGGACAAAGCTGGAGGCGTCACGCTACCTGACTTCAAACTATACTACAAGGCTACAGTAACCAAAACAGCATGGTACTGGTATCACAACAGAGAAATAGACCAATGGAACAGAACAGAGTCCTCAGATATAATACCACACATCTACAGCCATCTGATCTTTGACAAACCTGAGAGAAACAAGAAATGGGGAAAGGATTCCCTATTTAATAAATGGTGCTGGGAAAATTGGCTAGCCATAAGTAGAAAGCTGAAACTGGATCCTTTCCTTACCCCTTATACGAAATTAATTCAAGATGGATTAGAGACTTAAATGTTAGACCTAATACCATAAAAACCCTAGAAGAAAAATCTAGGTAGTACCATTCAGGACATAGGCATGGGCAAGGACTTCATGTCTAAAACACCAAAAGCAACGGCAGCAAAAGCCAAAATTGACAAATGGGATCTAATTAAACTAAAGAGCTTTTGCACAGCAAAAGAAACTACCATCAGAGTGAACAGGCAACCTACAGAATGGGAGAAAAGTTTTGCGACCTACTCATCTGACAAAGGGCTAATATCCAGAATCTACAAAGAACTCAAACAAATATACAAGAAAAAAACAAACAAACCCATCAAAAAGTGGGGAAAGGATATGAACAGACATTTCTCAAAAGAAGACATCATACAGCCAACAGACACATGAAAAAATGCTCATCATCACTCGCCATCAGAGAAATGCAAATCAAAACCACAATGAGATACCATCTCACACCAGTTAGAATGGCAATCATTAAGAAGTCAGGAAACAACAGATGTTGGAGAGGATGTGGAGAAATAGGAACACTTTTACACTGTTGGTGGGATTGTAAACTAGTTCAACCATTATGGAAAACAGTATGGCGATTCCTCAAGGATCTAGAACTAGATGTACCATATGACCAGCCATCCCACTACTGGGTATATACCCAAAGGATTATAAATTACTCTACTACAAAGACACATGCACACGTATGTTTATTGCGGCACTATTCACAATAGCAAAGACTTGGAATCAACCAAATGTCCATCTGTGACAGACTGGATTAAGAAAATGTGGCACATATACACCATGGAATACTATGCAGCCATGAAAAAGGATGAGTTTGCGTCCTTTGTAGGGACATGGATGCAGCTGGAAACCATCATTCTTAGCAAACTATCACAAGAAGAGAAAACCAAACACCGCATGTTCTCACTCATAGGTGGGAACTGAACAATGAGATCACTTGGACTCGGGAAGGGGAACATCACACACTGGGGCCTATCATGGGGAGGGGGGAGGAGGGAGGGATTGCATTGGGAGTTATACATGATATAAACGTTATGCACATGTACCCTAGAACTTAAAGTATAATTAAAAAAAAAAAAGCCAATTCCTAAAATAAAAAAAATTAAAAAAAAATTTTTTTTAAAAATTGTAGGTTTGAAGCAAATCTATAGTAAGTTGCCTAAAGAAATGAGATATTTCTATACATACCTACTTCTTAGATGACTTAACTCCGTATCTTTCTCATCAGGATAGTTGTATTGAGCTGAGCGTTTCTTTTGAGATTCTTGTGTCACTGCTCTCAACTGTCCTCTACTCCTACAGTCTGTGGGGAAAGAAGTAACCACAATAGCATCATGTGAGATGGGATGTCACGATCTCATCTAGATCATTTCTTTAATGGTCAGAGAGGGAAGATTGCCAAGAAGAAAGAGCAGAGAGCGAGAGTGAGACTCATTTAGTCCGTTCCATTTTGCTGGGTGACCACAGTCTCAGATATTTGCTTTTGCATGTCACTGAATCTCTGTTTTGCAGCAGCAAGTGGGATGCAGAGCAGTCTGTAGAGCCTCTGGAGGAGCCCCAGGGAGAGTGATGTTGAATCTTAGTGAGGGCATGCATTGCACGGCGTCTTTTATTCACTAAGGAATTGGCACAACGAAGAAAGAAGCAGAAAAGTCCTGGGTGGAATGCTTAAAATTTGGCAACTCCTCAAAGTGTCTCAGGCACACCTGATACCCACTAGAGATTTGTTTTTAAAGATGCACCCTGTTGCACGTCTGTACTGTGCCCTCAAAGTGGTTAAAATGGTAAGTTTTATGTTATGTGTTTTCATCACAATCAAAAAGATATGAGAATAACATGAAAAACTGGTTGCAAATAAATATGGAACTTTAAAAAGTGGTCTCTGATATAATATGGATATCCCCCTCAAACCTCCTGTTGAGATGTAAGCACCAGTGTTGGTGGAGCCTGGTGGGAGGTACCTGGATGTGGGAGCAGCTCCCTCATGTCTTTGTGCTGTTCTTGCGATAGTGAGTGAGTTCTCGGAGATCTGTTGTTTACAAGTGTGTGGGACCTCCCCCTACTCTCTTGCTCCCGATCACATCATGTGCCCTGCCTCCTGCTCCCCTTTGTTTTGGCCATGAGTAAAATCTCCCTGAGGCCTCTATAGAAGCTGAGCAGATACTGGTATCAGGCTTTCAGTATGGCCTATAGAACTGTAAGCCCATTCAACTGCTTTTATTTATAAATTACCCAGTCTTGGGTATTTTTTATAGCAATGCAAAAACTGCCTAATACACTCTCTAAAATTTCATATGAAAACAGATGGTCTGGAAACTAAGATATTTTAAAAATGAAAAAGAATGATATAGGAATCAACATTCCCAGATAGTAAAACTACGATACATGAAGTTCAAAAATAAAAATTCTTAATATTGATGGGAAAATAACTGAAGAAATAAAGCAGGATAACAATCCCAGAGCATCTTACCATGCAATTAAATTTAACACATTATATTAGGCAGCACAAATTGGAAAATAGAGAGAGAGTACTTTTGTTCTGGGCAACTAGCAAGTTATTCCTAAAAGAAGAGAAAGTGAAAACAACTTACATCTTCACCTTATCATACGTAAATTAAATTCAAGAGGGATATGACATGAAAGATTATCAAGCAAACACGAATATGAAATTTAGGATGATTTTAAAATGACACAACAAACTGCAAATGCTATAACACTAAACAAAATAAGAGTAAAACTTGTACATATGAACTCACTGATATTAAAACATACCAAAAATAAACTAAAATGAAAATATCCCAAAATGACAACAGTGACATGTCTAGAAAACTGGTTATGATTGTTACTTGTTTTCTTTGTCATTGTTTTCAATTAAAAAAGTATTTATAAAATCCAAGCACAGTTCACTGAAGAAAATCCAAGCCTTCTTATAAAGTTTACAAATTAATTATCATATTGTTGTATATTACCATAATTAGATAAAAAATTTCTGGAGGCCGAGTGCAGTGGCTCATGCCTCGGCCTCCCAAAGTGCTGAGATTATAGGCATGAGCCACCGCGCCCGACCTATTGCTCCTTTTATAATGATGAAGTCAAAACATTCTAGATAAAGCTGTACATTATACTAAGGGACCCACAGGTGCTTATTTTCCCCTACTGTTATGCTGTTACCTCAACTTAGTACTTTACTGATAATTAATAACCCATAAATATTTGCAGTTCTGGGTAAAAAAAAAAATACATAGAAATTTTTAAGAAGAATACAACTAAAGAAAGTAAACTTCTATCAGAAAATGAAACTCAGTCTTTCTATTTCTGAAGAGCACACAGCTTTTGTCAATAAATATTTATGGAGATCTTACTGAATTAAGGTATTAGGCTAGGCAATGTAGAGAAAATAAAAATGGATAAGCCATGGTTCCTGATTTTCAATAGGTTGCAAGTATTCTCCCCACTACAATGCAGCATCTCCAGCTAAGCCAAATATCTTTCTTTCCAATTCTCATATAAAAAGGAAAAATGTAGAGAAAAGGCTCTGCAGATAAACTCTCATCATCTATGGTCTTTCACTATTTTGTAGAAAGATAAAGCTTCAGAATTTATTTACTTTAAAGCACCAATAGATTGTTCAAGGTCGCATAAATAAAGCCCCAAAGCAAGGAATCATATATATAACTTCACAAGTGTACAGGGATGAGTACACCTGAACAGAAACAACCCACAAGACTGCAGTGACATGGCAGCTTTCTTGTAATGTGACAGCTAAAATGTTGTAGTTCTGACATCATTTCTTTTAATTCACTTCGTTATCTATTCCTAGATACTGCCAAAGAAGCAGAGTGTCCTTGATTGCTGAATGTTTGGCTGTTAAGCAAACAACATTACATTTAAATTCAATGTCAGTATAGTAGATGCTTTGATTTTATCCCTACGCATATTTATCTTATATAAATATATACATATGCATATGTATATATCTATGTGTATGTGTATATATACATACATGTGTTGAAGCCCTGTTCTTAGGCTTTACACGAGTTATTTATTTGAAACTTTACAATAACCCATGCTCAATATTATCTTCCCTATTGTTAACCTGAGGAAATTAAGGCACAGAAAGATTTTATTATCTCATACGAATTCCTACAGCTTTTCAACCGAAGAGACAGGGTTTAAATCCAGATTATATTGTCTTGTACAAAGTCCTACAGCTTTTCAACAGAAGAGACAGGGTTTAAATCCAGACGGTCAGACTCAAAAGTCATAATGCCACAGCACAGAACGAGGAAAACAGAAGAAGGTTAACGCCTAGATTTCTGGCTTATGCAACTTGCAAATAATAGGGTCATTATTTGTTAACAGAATGAATGGATGGATGAGTCTAGGATGGAAAGTAAAAGGAAATGACTTAAATTTAGCTCAGCTTAAATTTCTGGTCTATGTATGACATGGGGGCGATAGCAGATAGGGTTTTTGAAGACAGCAACAGATGTGGATGAAGATACAGCCAGATAACTCATGTTCAAGGGGCATAATGGTGTGTGTGTGTGTGTGTGTGTGTGTGTGTGTGTTGAATGAAACAAGGTCCTTCCCTATGTAGCACCTTCTTGCCTCTGCAGTCTCATTTCTCCCTAATGCACAATCCACAGCCAGTTATCCTGCTCCAAATTCATTTGGTCTCACTTGACTGACAAATGCCATACATGTCATGTCAGCCTTCTCCAGGAAGCCTTTCTCAACTGCCAAGAGCAAGTCAGATGTAAACTCATTATACTCTGTCAACACTCTCTGGATACATTGGGTCTCACTCCTCTCATTCTCTGAGAAGAGCAGAAGAGAAGGACCTTGTCCTACCTACCAGTTAATCCTCAGCACCTGCTTGTGGCACGTGCCGAGTAAATGCTTTAATAAAATTAGAAAATTCTCAAGACAGCAGGTTGCTTTAGGAATGTGTCTGAATATTGCAGTTTATTGGAGTGGATTGACAGTCCATGGTGAATAAACAAGGTCAAGTTTGGGAGACTGAGCTATAGTAGCTCAGGCAATCATGTGTCTTTCCATGAATTGATCAAAACTATGCACCTATGGAACACTAGTATCCCAATGCTGCACTCCATAGTCAAAATTGATTTTTTAAATTGGCAAAAATATATCTGATTTTCATTTTCAACACTTTCAACACCTCTTATCTGCTTGCAAAAAGGGAAAAAGTACAAATAACTGACAGCAAACTTACAAAACTGACAATAAATTTGGGGGACGCTTTGAGAATGAGTGCATTCATATTGCATATGAAACATCTCCGTTGTCTGGGGTACATGCCCTGGTTCTTTATCTGGTACCGAGAAAAAGTTCAGGACACGGACACACACGAGGAGTCGGTTCAGAGGCATAAAGTTTAATAGACCAAAAAGAAGAGAAAGAGAAAAAGCTTCCTCATGCTGGGAAAGCTGGTTGCCCAAGAGAGGGTCTCTGGTTTGGGACCGAACACAAACAATTTTGTACAGAGGCTTGAGGAAGCAGTGATTGATTTACATAGGGTCCAGGGGATTGGTCTGACCAGGTATGTCATTTATATAGCCTAGGATAAGACTAGTCCTCCCACCCCAGGAAAAGACCAGCCCTCCCACCCTAGTCTTTTATTGTGCAAATGCAACTTCTTCTTTTTTGAGAGGGAGTTTCACGCTTGTCGCCCAGGCTACAGTGCAATAGTGCAATCTCAGCTAACTGCAACCTCCGCCTCCCCGGGTCAAGTGATTCTCCGTCCCCAGCCTCTGGAGTAGCTGGAATTACAGGCGTGCACTACCCAGCTAATTTTTGTATTATTAGTAGAGACACGGTTTCACTATGTTGACCAAGCTGGTCTCGAACTCCTGACCTCAGCTGATCCGCCCACTTCGGCCTCCCAAAATGCTGGGATTACATGCCTGAGCCACCGCACCTGGTCGCAAATGCAGCTTCTAGCTGGCGGCCACTATGACACCCGCACATGTGGTGACAAGCGAAAGGGAGCGGGAACCGCCATGTTGGATGGACTTGGCTCTTAGCAGCATGTATTTACATACACATATCTATGCTTGCAGCCTGACCTTTAAGACTGCTTTTTGTTGGAGAAGAAATGATTTGGGGCTGCTTTTCATTAAAGGAAAATTCCACGGAGAACTTTTACTCTCGCTAACTTCCCAAAATAATTTCTTAATAATTCATATGTTAATAGCAAAATGGCTTCTAATTCTCATAAAAGAACTGAGTATATTAATACATCATATCCTTAGATGATGTTTCACCTTAATTAGAATTAACACTGAACTATTCCCACAATTGTTTTGAAGTGAGAGGGTTCCAGTAGCAACCTATTAATATTTCTTCATACTCTTACTGGTATTTCACTTTCTTATTACAATTGTTTTAGGAATCTATCACAGTGTAACAGGTTACTACAAACGCAATGGCTTAAAATGATACAAACGCATTTTTATGGATTGCTGCGTATTCCCTCAAAATTCGTATGTTGAAATTCTGGCAAACCACGAAAAGTAGGGTGAGGGGCATGGAACGCATTCTCCCACACAGCCTCAGTTGCAACCAGCCCTGCCAGCACTTGATCTCAGACTTCCTGCCTCTGGAATGAGGAGACAAGTTTTGCTGTCCCGTTTGTGGTGCTTTGTTACAGAATCCCAAGCAAACTACCACACGCAGCACATCACACCTTCCGTGGCCAGAATTCAGGACTCCAGGCACAGGTTAGCAGGTCCTTTGCTCAGTCTCATGAGGCTCCAGTCAAGAGGTTAGTGGGGCTACATTCTCATCTCATCTGGGGCAGAATCTGTGTTGGCAGAACTCACTTCCTCCTGGTTGTGTTACTGAAGGCCACCTGGAGGCCACCCACAGTTCCCTTCCATGAGGCCCTCTCCATAAGAAATAAAAATCAGAAAATGTTATCTCCACAACAAAGTGGTTTGCTTTCTCACAATCAGCAGGGGAATCTTTCTCCTTCCATCTACTAAGACAGAGTCTAATACGAGGTAGCTTCATCATGGGAGGGACACCTCATCACCTTTGCTGTAAGCAGGTCACAGGTTCTGCTCTCACTAAAGAAAAGGGATGACATGAAGGTGTGACTCCTCAGGGTTACATTAGTGTGTGGTCATCTCAACAACTATCCACTGCACACTGCACTCAACTTGCTCTCATGAATCAGGGAGATAGTTCCCACCATTAAAAAATTTACTGTAGTATGGAGATCTTGTAAGAAGCTAAAAAAAGAACTACCATTTGATCTAGCAATCACACTACTGGGTATTTACCCAAAGGAAAAGAAATCATTATTTCAAAAAGGCATCTGCACTCATATGTTTATCACAGCTCTACTCAAAAGAAGAAAAATATGAGATCAACCTAAAAGTCCATCGATGGATTAAAAAAGGTGGTATATATACACCATGGATGATGTGGTTTGGCTCTGTGTCCCCATTCAAATCTCATTTCGAATTGTTAAGTCTCACATGTCCAAGGAGGCATGTGATGGGAGGTGATTGGACCATGGGGGCGGTTCCCCCATGCTGTTCTCATGATACTGAGGGGGTTCTCATGAGATCTGATGGTTTAAAAGTGAGACACTTCCCCTTCACTCTCCCTTTCTCCTGCCACCTTCTGAAGAAGGTGCCTTCTTCTCCTTTGCCTTCCACCATGATAGTGAGTTTCCTGAGGTCTCCCCAGCCATGCGAAACTGTCAGTCAAAAACCCTCATTTATTTGTAAATTACCCAATCTCAGGTAGTACATCTATAACAGTGTGAAAATGAACTAATACAATGGAATAATATTCAGTCATAAAAAGAGTGAAATCATGTCTTTTGCAGCAACGTGGATGGAATTGGAGGCCATTATCCTAAGTGAAATAACTCAGAAACATAAAAGCAAGTAGCACATGTTCTCACTTATGAGTGGGAGCTAACAATGGGTACACATGGATGGACAGAGTGGAATAACATGCTGGAGACTCTGAAAGGTAGGAGAGTGGGAGGGGAGTGAGGGTCGAAGGTTGCCTATTGAGTACAATGGTACAAAGAAGTATACAACTAAAAAGAATTCCTATGTCTCAGGACTCTAAGAAAGAAAATGGTGACAAACTTCTTCTAATTTTCAATTTTGTTTTTCTCTCTTTATCATTATTGGAAAAAGTATGTTATTATGTTATTGTGTATGTTACTATGTATTATATATATTATACCTATATAATACATATTAGATATTAGATGAATATATAATTTCTTATAGTTATTACTTCTGCTTCCTTTATTTTTTAAGCCAGCTATTAGATTTATTCATCACTTCCGCTTATATCTTCATTCAGGCTTTCTCAGAACATTCATATTTATTTAGCTGTCTTTTCTCTACCATCTTTAGCTGTGTGTTTTGTTAATTTATTTTTATTATTTCATTTTTAATAAAACTACAAGTTTGTTTCTGTATTTACCTCTGTTACCCATAAATTTTGATAATAATGATGTCATTAATATTTTTAGATATTCAACTTAAATTTTGTTGCCTTATTGATAAAATATTTATTTGGTCTAATGACTAAAAAATTCTAAGTAGCTATTTTCTTTTAAACTTGATTATTTTAGATTAGTTGCATTGTGGTAAAACATAATGAAGTCTGCTTTCTGGAATTTTAGTGTTTCTAGTGACCTAGCATATAATCAATATTTGAGAATCCTTATGAATATTTGAAGATAAAGTTAATTTTAGCTTATAGGGACAAAGTTAAATACATCTTTCACAAATTGATCTCATTAATAATATTCAAACACAATTCTATTAAGCTGTGCTGAATGGATGTAAGCTATTTCAAAATTGAGATTTAAAAAACTTCTTTTTTCAGTTAATGCTTTTCTTACATTCAACTGTGTACTGTTATTGCCACTCCTGTTTCTGTGTGCCTGACTTAACTTTGATGTATGCTTTCATATTTGACCATTCTCAATATTTTGCTTACGTATGGCCCTTGTTAATGGTATAGAGTTAAAATCTGCTTTTTAGATACATAAAGCAGTCTTTGACTTCCAGTAATTCTCTTAAGGCACTGAAATTTCAGGCACATTTGGGTCTTACGAGGATTTTAAGAATTTTGTTCTTCAATGTTTCCTTTAGACTGCACATTGTTGGTTTTCCCTAGTGATCTGCAGAGCATATATCCTGTTTACCAAATATTTTGCATTTATGGGAACATATTTGAAACTAAATTTCATTAATTATCAATGTCATACTTTAGCAATATTAAGAATTACAAACATAATAACGTAATGAGGATTTGCAAATTTTCTAATTTTTATCATTTATCTTCATGCTTATGCTAAGTCAATTTTACCAGTAGAATTTTGACTTACTTGATTATGGCACAAACAAATGGACAATTACAAAATTTGCTGAAATAAGTAGATTGGTAACAAGGACTTGTGAACGTTGTTTAATTACACCTGCAATGCCTAAAGTATTATGCGAACACTCTTGATCCTATTGATTAGCTGATATGAAAAATTAGCTTAAATTGATGTTAAAATGTCAAGATTCTTGCATTTGTAATTCATTAGCATAAGATTCTACAAAGGAGGGTCATCAGCTACAAGACAGTTCTCATATTTACTAAAAGGCACGTTTCTAATGGGAAAATACTAAGAGGAACATATCTGATGGAAAAATACCAAGAGGCCCTACTTATGTGATGATAAAATAAACTTCTAGTATTAAGAAACCATTTTCTTAAGCAACTTGGTAAAGCCCTGCTAATGAATTGCCTAATCCTGGTACAGAAAAATTTTTCTTTCTTCTGTGATATAATAGATTGTAAATAAATGCAAAATGCTGTATTTGGAAGATAACTTATTCTTAGAACTTATGGGCCGGGCGCGGTGGCTCACGCCTGTAATCCCAGCACTTTGGGAGGCCGAGGCGGGTGGATCACGAGGTCAGGAGATCGAGACCATCCTGGCTAACACAGTGAAACCCCGTCTCTACTAAAAATATAAAAAAAACTAGCCGGGCGAGGTGGCGGGCGCCTGTAGTCCCAGCTACTCGGGAGGCTGAGGCAGGAGAATGGCGTAAACCCGGAAGGCGGAGCTTGCAGTGAGCTGAGATCTGGCCACTGCACTCCAGTCCGGGCGACAGAGCGAGACTCCGCCTCAAAAAAAAAAAAAAAAGAACTTATGAGAGGGTTATTTTCAAGGGAATGCTTTGTACTCTATGTAAAGTCAACATCATCAGTAGAGTTTGATTAATATTGTATATCACTGAACACTCATCCTGTTTTGTATCATTTCAGGGCTACTTATTTGCCCCTTTTCCAACTGTAATGTTCTCACCTTGATTTCAACAAGTTTTGCATGTAAGATATTAGGTACTAACAGACCCAAGGAGAGTGGGAGATGTCCTTATGGTGTTCTATTAAAAACAGCAAAAACTTTCAAAGACAAACCTGAGATCACTGTTGCAATGTAATTGCTTCATGAAAGCTTTATAGGAGTTGTTGAAATCTTACTTCTTTAGTAATACTTAGAAGGCATTGTATAAGTTAAGCATGAAACAACCACAGTGTCATGAAATATGATGGTAATAAAATTAGTCTCTTATGAAAGAAATTAAAGTTTAATTAGTTTACAAACATAAGCACAATTTATTTGAAAGAAAGTCATGAGCAAACCTAAATATATTTACATTTGTACATAAAATATACTGTATTTACAATTACTTGATGCTTTAAAGACAGAACTTAATGTGAAGTATGCAGCTGGAAATTACAAGACCAGATGGTTCAATAAATCCCAGTAGAAAATATACATCTGTTGACTCTTCGTGAAATTGTTTTATTTGAAGGAAGTTTTATTTAATCGAGTGGCATGGAGTCTTAGTACATCACTTATCTTGTCTTAGGAAATATCCCACCCGCCTTAGATGTAAGTTTTTAATTTCTAAAATAAATGAGGGTAAATCATTTTCTATTCCATGTTGAAGAGAATGCTTTCTATTTTATGCAAAGTCAGTTTTGTCAGTAGAGTTTTGACTGATTTATGACACAAGCAAATGTGTCAATTGCAGAGTTTGCTGAAATTAGTAGATTTTAAATAAGAACTTGAGAATATTATTTAATTGCATGTGTAATGCCTACAGTATTATGCAAAGACTCTTGATCTATTGATTAACTGATACTGAAAATTAGTCTAATTTGATGTTAAAATGTCAAGATTGTTGCATTTTCAATTTTTTAGCACAGGTTTCTAAAAAAGAAGGTCACCCAGCTAAAGAAGAGTTCCTATGTTTACTACTAGTGAAAGAGATTTGGAGAAAATCATAGAAGGTATAACAAAAGGAAAACTAGCGATGAGGTGACATGGTGGGGTGAGGAAAACAAATGGACTTGGCAATGGGGAGTCTGAGCTCTATCCCTAGGTCTGCTAATAAATAACTGAGGGCAAATTACTTAAACCTTTCCAACTTTTGCTTCCTAATCTTAAGATGAAGTGTTGGGTTTTTAATTTTGTTTCTTAGTCAAATAATCTCTTAGGTCACCTCCAGCTTCAAAAATCTATAACTGGCTGGGCACGGTGGCCCACGCCTGTAATCCCAGCACTTTGAGAGGCCGAGGTGGGCGAATCATCTGAGGCCGGGAGCTTGAGATCAGCTTGGCCAACATGGTGAAACCCTGTCTCTACTAAAAATACAAAAATTAACTGGGTGTGGTGGCGGGTGCTTGTAATCCCAGCTAGTCAGGAGGCTGAGGCAGGAGAATCGCTTGAACCCGGGAGGCGGAGGTTGCAGTGAGCCTAGACTGCGCCATTGCCCTCCAGCCTGGGTGATAAGAGTGAAACTCCATCTCAAAAAAAGAATAAAATTTAAAAAAAAAAGAAAATTTGTACCTAAGATAGCTCAGGAAAGAAAAGAACCTAGGAATATAATGTGAAACATTCTATAAAGTATGTTAAGTGATATAAAATATTAAATCTCAAAGAAAATATGAAAATTTTTGCTTTATCTTTTATGCCGGTAAAATAAGATTCTTGGCTTTATCATTATATTCATTCATTTATCAATCTTGGTTACTGTGATCTTTTGATAACTATAAATTTAGCATTTGTCTCATGAGGTTTCCCTTTTCCCTTTTCCTTAAAAGCAAATCAAATCAAACAACATTTTGAATACTTGCTGCTTATAATTTCACCAGCTACGGATCTGTCGGAGCTCTCTTGGTTCCTCATCTTTTCTTAATATTTTCAGTGGGCACTTATTGTTTCCTAGGCCTTACCTACAGCACTGAATTATTATGTTTCTGCTGGCTAAAAGAACAATAACTCCAATGAAGCAGCTGATTCATCTGATAATTATCCCCAAAACCACCCTACTGTTTATATAAGCTCTGAGTCAACTTCTAAGTTGTTTTGCCATAATTTGGACACTGTCAGTGGAATAGCATTTTCTCATGTACCTAGAAAAATAAAAAACCCTCCTCATGTACAACAAGCAACATAATCTTTCGCCAGAATATCCCATTATTTGAAGCAGAATATAGTCTCATTATCCTTACCAGTATTAATCCTTCCAGAGTGCTGTATTAATGAACTAAGTTATAAGTGTACTGGTTTTCTCCTACATATCTTGTACCAAAGACATCCATTCACCTGAGGCAAGAGTATACACAGAAGCAGCACAGAATTCCTGGCTTGCCGCTGCCATGTTTCTACATTCTCTGGTACTACTGATAGCAGTTCCTGTGCAAACACAGCATTCCGGGAATGACTTCCAGTAAAATGCTGGGTGGCCAATGATAAATGATTCTACAGAGAATATCAAGAAGTGGTTCCTGAAGGAGGTCATCTGAGCAGATAGTATCTGATGTGGCTTCTTCGGATGCATTTGCACATATTTTTTCACACATATTTAGATGCAACTTGCTCATATTGACAAAACCGGAGTCAGTATACACACACAATGGAGAGTATAAATCTATGTATCAAAATAACGTGGGCAGAGAAATTAACTCACAAGGTAAAAGCAAAAAGTTGGCAACCCCAGAGTGGAACAAATAGGATGCCTAGGGAAGAAAAAATCCCTGACTTTTATGGAGATTAACCACATGATTTTTATTTTTTCCTCATGGAGGGCTTGTAGGTTTATTTTTGAGTAGGAAAGACATATGTCAGATTGGACAATTCTGTCAATATCCACAACATACCTTTAAAGCTATGCTTACTTCTGGGGATCACACTTTAATAAAGACCTTGATGAATTATAATGTTCTGAAAGAAAAACAGATTAGCAAAATCAGAATAATGAAGCAACTCTAAATCATGCAGCATGAAGAAACTAGGGAGTTTAGGGTGAATGGTGTCTGTTTAGTGCAAAAGAAAAAAGTCATTATAGAAAAGAAAGTCATCTTCGAAGGAAAAGTGTAATGTCATACCAAAGGAGAATTAGAATTATCCCACGTTTCTCCACAAGGTGAAAAAGGCCAAACGGAAACCTGTTATGATAAGTTTCATCTTAGTATAAGATTAATAATGAAACCTAATGAATTATTTTTAAATGACATAGATTGCTCAGACGATGTGGGCTCAGAGCCTATGGGATTTCATCTTCTCTCTTCCCAGGCTAAAAGACAGGAGGGGGCCAGATGAAACAGTAAACAGGTAGTACCAGTTTTGCTTTTTACTTACGATAATCCTGAGGATCCTTCTAAGAGCTTTTTCGTCTTCAAAGAAATCAGTATTTTAGAACTGAATTCTAGGTCACCCCTTAGCTTCCGATCAAAACTGGTTTACTCAGACCTTGTGTCGGCACATTCCTCGCTCCCACAATAGTGTGAAAAAAATGATTAAACAGGATCTTCTGTGACCTTGAACAACCAGATATGCTGGATAATGCTGGCAGACAGGAAAGCTCACATGCCTGTGCTGTCCCCAAAGAGCTCAGGCCTTGGTCAGCATGCACCTCCACCAAAGACAAGAGGAAGAATCTCCCCTGGCCCTTACATGAGGCCCTCATCACAGGATGCTCATTGCAGCATGCGGACACTGAGCTCACAGGGATTCGGGAGCATGGTGCCCTGAAGATGAGCACCCCAAAGATGGGTCTTCTTCCCCTCCCCCACAACCCCAGGGGACAGGCCTCCCCTGGGCAGGTGGCATAGGAACATAGAGGCCACAGTGTGCTTGAGAGGAGAGGGAAGCCCTGGGGAAGAATGCAGCACACAATCCTCCTGAAGGCCACAGCCCTGGGGGAGCCACGCCCAGCCCTCCCCAACTGAGAACTCAGAGCAGCTCTCCTCTGAAAGGACTTCATGTTCAGATTTCTGAGGTTGCTCCGAGAGCTTCTGCCCTCAGAGCATGCAGCGTGTCTCCACTTCTCAGAAGGCCAAGAATGAACTGAATAAGTGGGTTGTCTTCCTGCTCTAGCCTAGGGGAGGCTGATGTCATAGCCCAGCCCAGTGAACCTGTCTCCTTCTGCTAGGTTTCTGCCATGGAGATAACCTTGACAACTTGAGCCAAGATAAAAAAGTCACTGTCCATGAAAGGGTCCTGAACAGTCATCAGAGAGAGGAGCCACTTTCTCAGTGAAAACATGACCTAAGGGACGGAGATGACAAAAGAACATCTGTTTAAAATAGTAACAATAATAAATATTAATAATACAAGTAGTTAGGCATTTCTGATGCTGCAAATGATGCCCTAAAACTTAAACAGATGATGTTGGAACTAAGAAGTTAAATAGATAAATTTAAAAGGAGATTGATCTCTGTTGAGACTGATTGGTGAATTTGATATAAGTGATCATGTGCAAAAAATGTGTCAGAGCATTTAGCAAAAACATAAAAGAGAGTAATATGAAGGAAAAGAAAAGAGACTTGGGGGGTAGACCTAATGCTCAAATAAAGAATGTTTCAGAAGGAAAAAAAAATATTTGGAGGATACATACAGATACACAGTAATTAAGGAAATATATGCTATAAATTTCCCCTTGTTGAAGAAATATGAAAATCTGTGAATTGAAATTGTTCCCTAAGTTTGACACTGAATTGATAAGGAAAGTTACATCTAAGCATATTCTGCTCTAATTCTGAACAAAAGATCTTACAGAATCCCATTAAAAAAGAATTAGAGACACCTATTTAAGCAAGGGAAAAAGTCCAGATTGGCACCTATCACACCTATCCTTCCAATTGCAATATAAGATGCCAGAAATCAGGGAAGGAACACTGGCAAAGAGTAGGAAAGATCACAGTCCAGGAATCCTGTGCAAGTAAGATGTTCTTCACTGTTCAGCAGGAAAAAGATACTTGAGCATAAAATAATTATTTGCAGAATACTTTACACAAGTACTCAATTTGAAAGCTTTACTTGATAGGCCACTTAAGGAAAAGAGGAAAGAAAAAAAAAAGCAATGAGTAGTAAAGGCAAGCATTTTCCACCTATATATGCACACACCTACACATGTGTACTCTTACTCTTGTGTATCCTGAATATGTATATATCTATACAGGAATGTACACAACCTTTCATGTATATACTTTTGTGTACACATATAAACATACCCATACATGTTTACAAATATACATGTGCACACTAATGCATGTACACACATCTACATATACACACTCATACATGCTTATACATACAATACCTATTCATGCACATGACTATACATGTACATATGCATACTTAAATATGCATATATCATACATACACATAGCTATACATGCCTATGCTATACATGCTTATGCAAATACATGTATATATGTACACAACTACACATGCACACACCCATATGTATACACACTCATGCATGCACACACCTATCCATGTACAGTTATATACACACATACATACACATGTTGTTAAGTTTAGCCCAAAGCTACCTCCTTACATATTTTAAGTTCAGCCTAAAGGTTTTTCCAGACATAGTGAACTGTAACCTAACTGGATGTGTAAACAGACTGTAGTTTACACTTGTGTCAATCACTAAGTTTTGGCCAATCAAAGGCAGCCAACTGTTCAAACTGTGTTCAATAATGCAAACGCTGGTCTGGAACCAATCTGGCTGTTTCTGTACCTCACTTCTGTTTTCTGTACATCAGTTCTCTTTTTCTGTCCATAAATCTTCCACCACATGACTGTGCTGGAGTCTCTGAGCCTACTCTGGCTCAGGAGTCTTCCTAATTAACAGATGGTGTCAGAAGTGGGACCTGAAGTAGCACTTCCCCTGATGCCCAGGAGTAACAAGTGATCAAGTGAGGTCCCTGCCAGGCCCACTGTGGTCCCTGCTCTCTCACAACAGCTGGGGATCCTGGTAAATTCTCTCTCAGATTCCAAAGCTCCACAGATTTGTTTTTAGCTCTCTGAGTTTGTTTGAGCAAATTTTTTATCTGAACTGGGTTCAGAAAACACAACAGAAACTGGACTGATGCAGAATCACATTGAATCTGATATTAACTTGCTTGGATCCAGTAGAGGCCTCTTATGTCTGACAGAAACTGATAATAAATGGAAATATTGCAGGAGGTGTAAATTTCAGCTTTTGGAAATTCACAAAGATTTTTGTGTTCTACTGCTTCCTAGCACTTTTATTTTTTTGTGTGCTTAGGTAGGAAAAAAAATCATTAACTAAGTTGATCAAGGAGATCTGATAGCCAAAGCCAAGATGTAAGCTAAAAAGGAGATCCTTAGTTTCTAAAGAACTGAATAATCCACCTTCCAGCTATGCCTACATTTTCATGTATAAATATCAACTCTGGAAGCAGCAAACCCTTATAGAAGTGGTAAAATCTAACTAAAGGTAATTTAAAATTAGAATGGAATGTTCCAAATGAATAACACCACACTTTAAGCAGTGAATCTGAAAATGAGAATTCCTGGCTAGGTGCGGTGGCTCACGCCTATAATCTCAGCACTTTGGGAGGCCAAGGCAGGCAGATCACTTAAGGTCAGGAGTTCGAGACCAGCCTGGCCTATATGGTGAAACCCCCATCTCTGCTAAAAATACAAAAATTAGACAGATGTGACAGTGGGCACCTGTAGTCCCAGCTACTTGGAAGGCTGAGACAGGAGAATTACTTGAACCCCAGGATCTTGCCACTGCACTCCAGCCTGGGCAACACAGTGAGATTCCATCTCAAAAAAAAAAAAAAAAAAGAAAAGAAAAAGAAAAGGAGAATTCTTGAATTAGTCTCATTTAGGGACACCTATTGATAGGCAGAAGCTTCTAAAAAGATTTTATTATTTTTACTATTTTTTAAAAGACTTTTTGTATATGGAAAATAAAAAGTTTAAGAGACTAATTGATAAGAAAATATCTATTAACCTTTTGGTTTAGTTATTATTCTTCCCCAAAGGCAAAAAGAAAGCTATCCCAAAGTGTTTACAAAAGATAAGACCTTCAGTAAAGTAGACTGTCTTCTTTCTCACAGCTATCCATGCTAAATCCAGTCATGGAAAATGCTTTCTTTGCCCTATTCCTTAATGGGCTCCATGCTGAACTCAGTAATTTCAGCTAAGAAACAGTAGCTAAGCTAGAAAGAACACCCATGGAACTAAAATATGCCTTTCTGGAATTTAACTGGCTATCTTTAAACCTTTTTGTAAAAGAAATCTACATTTATAAAGGAAATCTGCATCTTTAAGGATATCTGCCTGTGTACATTAGAAATTCTTGCCATTGTTTTCAATTTACATGACAAGTCAAACATTTTTTAAAGTGCTTTTCGTACTATCTTGTCTTAACTGAACTTTTACTTTCACTATTTTTTCCTTGGTTTGAGTTGATGATACAATATTTAGGCGTAAAGTCTTAGCTCTGTGCTGTCGAAATACAGATTTTCTTGTTTGGCTTGGGAGTTGGCCCTTTAGAAGTACAGATTTGGAGTTGCCTGGCTGGAGGTTGCTTAGGGCAATGAAGCATGTGATTGAAAAAGGGATAGTCTAAAGAGAGAAAGTAAAAATTATTTATAAGCTAGCTTTATGAAAGCCAGAAGATCTGTTTCTGTCTGTATTCATATGTCTACTATATATGTTAAGTGTATGTGATAAGATTTGGTAAATAAAATTTGTTTTTAAATTGTTGGCAAAATATGAATGGTTTCAAAATTGTCAATTAAATATAAGTAGGTACTTGTTTGATTTGACTGTGAGCTTATGGTTTGGTTTTGAGAGTCTGGATTCGGTGATCTGGACATATGGCCATGGTGAAGCCTGAGGATAAGTTCTCAGTTCCTAGAACAGCACCCACAAGCCAGGATCAAGCCAAACATGGCCCATTCTTCCCTGGCCCAGTTTTGCCTCCTGGCTTCTCTGGAAGGGGTTGTATCCTCCAGTCATCCTCCTCACAGCTGTTTTCTGGCCTGACTTCTGCATCAGGCATGGAAATTCAGGACTTAGACTGGCAGTCCCCTTCATAGTCCTCCTGGGTGCCACGTGGCTAAATGGCATATGGGGGAAGACATTAGGGAAGGTACCTGGGGGAAGACAGTGAAAGTACTGTAGTAGGATAAGTCACAGACAAAATCCCTCAGACACCAAGTTAAAGAAGAAAGGGCTTTTTTCTGCTGGGAGCTTCAGCAAGACTCACGTCTCAGAAACAGAGCTCTCCGAGTGAGCAATTCCTATCTCTCTTAAGGGCTTATAACTCTAGGGGTCTGCGTGAGAGGGTTGTGATCAATTGAGCAAGCAGGGGGGTATGTGACTGGGGGCTGCATGCACCAGTAATTAGAATGGAACAGGAAAGGGATTTTCACAATGCTTTTCCATACAATGTCTGTAATTTATAGATAACATAGCCAATTAGGTCAGGGGTCGATCTTTAACTACCAGGCCCAGGGTGTGGCGCCAGACTGTCTACCTGTGGATTTCATTTCTGCCTTTTAGTTTTTGCTTCTTCTTTCTATGGAGGCAGAAATTGGGCAGAAGATAATATGAGGGGTGGTCTCCTCCTTTAGTACCTAGGGGAAGACATTTTCAGTGCATGTTTTCCGATTGTATGAAAGCTTTCCCATGCACAAGGGCTGAGGTTATAACAGTAGCTAAAAGATTATTCCTGGAGAAATAGCCAGAGATAGGATACTTATTTCACTGGACAAGTTATAAAACAGTTAAGCAAGGTATTATAGATACTATAGTACTGGGCAAAGCTAACTGAATTGACTGAATTGTTTTGGTCAAAGGTATTGTAGATTAATGACAATCAGACCCACTTCCGGTGTAAAACATAAGTTGACACCTTTATTATACCATTGAAAGGCCTATCCCCCTAATAATATAGTCTCATATACCTTCTACTAATAAACTCTAACATAACTAAATGCTGCAAAGCCTTAATGCACTATGTCAAGGTGTATTTTCACAAGGTAAAGAAAGCTTTATATGGTGATCTGACTGAGGACAATCAATCCCTTCACAATCTAGAACCTGAAGACTGAATCTTCTGAGAACAACATCAGCGTTGGCCTTTGCCATCACATTGTAGCAAAACTTTGAGACCTTGAACCTTGGGTTCATGACCTCACAATTCAGAAGGTCCCCTCCACACTCTTACAAATGTATTCCCACTGGAAACTTTAAGGTAAAGCTAACCAGGAAAAATTCTCCCCAGAAGAAGATGACACCATTAATATGGGTAGCTTTTTCACCAGATCGAGAATCAAGACTTATCTGCTATCATAAGACTCTTATCTTTCTATTTTTTTCATTGCTTATACTTCTATGAACAACAAAAGTGAAAAAGGAGACTGTTGTGTGGACTCATGGGGTATACTTTAATTTTGTGAAAAATATTGAAGCCAGCCTTATACATAGACAACTTTGTGCTTTGATAGATGGAAGATGAAGGGCCAGTGTAAGTGAGAAATGTTCATGGTACATTTGTTGTCTCATAATCAGTCAGAAACAGAACATTGATACCCTCCTCTTAACCTACATCATAGGTTAAAGAGAACATTGCTGCCACAGGTTATGGAGAAAATTAATAGGAAGCCTTCACTCTTCCAAATGGGCATCTTTTGTTAGGTTTCTTTTTCCATGGTTTGGAGTAAATGAAGCAATGATTAGAAATTTATCCCTCATGATAGGCTCTTATAGCAGATAATACTGTAAATGCTATGCTATACAATATACTTTTTTTTTTCTTTATTTTATTTTAGAGATGAAATCTTGCTTTGTAGCCCAGGCTGGAGTGCAGTGGCACGATCTCGGCTCACTGAAACCTCTGCCTCCTGGGTTCAAACAATTCTCTTGCCTCAGCCTCCCGAATAGCTGGGATTACAGGCACCCACCACCACACTCAGTTAATTTTTGTATTTTTAGTAGAGATGGGGTTTTACTGTGTTGGCCAGCCTTTCCTGGAACTCCTGGCCTCAAGTGATCTGCCCGCCTTGGCCTCCCAAAGTGCTGGGATTACAGGATTGAGCCACTGTGCCCAGCCGGTTATACAACAGACTTTAAATGCTCCTGTGAAAGTTGTGCTAAATAATAAAATTGCTCTAGATTACTTAATGGTAAACAGAGAAGTGTCTTGCGGTTTTTGGCACTTCTTGTTACCCATGAAGAAATACATCACATCAGATATTATAGAGATTCAGTTGTAAGGAATTAATGAGCAGGCTCCTTGGTTAAAGTGAGTAGATTCTTTACCTAGCACATTCTTTGACCTATTTGATTTTATTTGGTTGGTTTGGTTTACGGGACCCCAGGTAAGGAGCATATTCCAAGCTCTTGGTATTATCCTCCTGATAATCATAACAGCAGTCTCCCTGCTGCATTGTATTCTCTCAAAAATTTTAAACGTTTGCATGAAACCATCTGTAGAATGTCAAATGGCCTTTCTTCAACTGGAATGACAAAAACCCAAAGAAACATGTGACCATGAGAACATCGTAGCCTATGAATGATATGCTGAGACAGAAAACCCAAAATGATGGTAACTGAGAGTGGTGATAAAGCCCTAAGTATTGGTCACACACTCACCTATGTAAGAACCTTACCAAAAAGGGAGAGGAGGCTTTAAACAAAATTATGGGTGGTCATTGTTTTGGACTGAGCTCCTGCACTAGGCCCCAACAAACCAGACAAAAACAAAATGGAGGCACTTATGCTAAATGCAACATAACCAAACTGAAACTTTAAGGAAGGAGATAGGTCCTAAAATGATCATTTCCCCCCCCCATAAACAGCAGATTCCAACAAAAGAAGGTTGCCCCTACTCTAACCCTCATGCACACACAAAATTACTTGACGTTTAGGATGATGATAGAGTGACATTAATTCCTGAAGTTTTGGTCTATCTCCCAAAGTTGAGAGGATGACCAGAAGAAATTGCTAAATTAAGTTTAGCCCAAAGCTGCCTCCTTACAAATTTTAAGTTTGGCCTAAAGATGTCTGGGCATAGTGAACCTGACTGGAAGTGCAAACAGACTGTAATCAACTCTTGTGCCAGGTGAGCCTCATAATCAGTTGGCCAATCAAAGGCAGCCAACTGTTCAAATTGGGTTCAAATAAGGCAAAACCCGAACTGTGACCAATTTGGCTGTTCCTGAACCTCACTTCTGTTTTCCATACATCGTTTCTCTTTTTCTATCCATAAAACTTCTTCCACCACGTGGCTGTGCTGGAGTCTCTCTGAGCCTGCTCTGGCTCAGGAGACTGCCCTTTGTCAATTAAAGTCTGTGAAATTCAATTTGTCTGAGGTTTTTAACAATGTACACATCTGTATGTGTACACACCTATACTTGTATACAGACATAGATGAAACATTTTATGTATTTATGTATATAATGCATATGCAAATAATGGGAAAAATAAATAAGGCTAATTTGAAAAGGGAAGCTCTAAATAACAGTAAATGAAGTAACTAAATTAAAGAAAGTCCTCACATTAATGAAGCCCTCTGTACACTAGGACCTGATGGTAGGCAGTGCACAGGGAGGAGCAGCACAGATGAAATGCAGCAGCTACTTTGTTACAGAGAGGACCAAGGGACTGAAAGAAATCTACTTAAGCATAAAAAAATTCAAATAAGCCAGGTGCAGTGGCTTACACCTGTAATCCCAGCACTTTGGGAGGTCAGGAGTTCAAGACCATCCTGGTCAACATGGTGAAACCCTGTCTCTACTAAAAGTACAAAAATTAGCCAGGTGTGGTGGTGGGTGCCTGTAGTCCCAGCTACTGTGGAGGCTGAGGCAGGGGAATCACCTGAATTCGGGAGGTGGAGGTTGCAGTGAGCCGAGATCGCGCCACTGCACTCCAGCCTGGCGACAGAGCAAGACTCCGTCTAAAAAAAAAGAAAAGAAAAGAAAAAAATTCACATAAAAGGAAGCAAGTACGTTGCTGCTGGGTAAATGATGAAACCGTTTCAATTTAGTGATAAGCCTGGGATGTTCACCCTCACCATTGTTAACACATAGCATTTGCAGAGAGCTCATACAGATCGATTAAAGGACAAAGACCATGAACACACAATGCACACAGCCAATCCCCAAAACCAAAAACCATGGAAACAGCTGTTTAAACATACTAACAGAGAAATGAAAATTAAAATGAGCTTGAGATAATTAAGTTTTTACTCACTGCACTATCAAAAAACCGAGGACTATATTACCAATTGCTGGTCGGGAAATAAAGTGGGTATTAATATAATTGTTTGTGGAATCGTCATGTGACAACACTTTTTTTCATTAAAAAGCCTTATATCCTGTACCTCAGCAACTTTACTTTGGGAATTCTATAAGAACCTAGCCTATGGAAATATAAGTCCTGATATGCAAAGTATGACTGTATAAATGTTGGTATATACAATTCTATCCATTAAACACTAAGCAATATTTTAAAAGAATTACTTATATAAGAAATACATAGAATGACTTGAGGAAATTTATAAAAACAATGCACGACAATGAAAGTAGTTAAGGGCAGAAAGGAAAACAAAAACACCACGCTGTTTTAGAATGGTCTCTAGTTTCTGTGAAGAGAAACTAAAATTCATGGGTTAAAAACTGTGGGTAGGGCCAGGTGCAGTGGCTCATGCCTGTAATCTCAGCATTCTGGGAGGCTGAGATGGACGGATCACCTGAGGTTGGGAGTTCGAGACCAGCCTGACCAACACGGAGAAACCTTGTCTCTACTAAAAATACAAGAATTAGCCAGGCCTGACGGTGCATGCCTGTAATCCCAGCTACTCGGGAGGCTAAGGCAGGAGAATTGTTTGAACCCAGGAGGCAGAGGTTGCGGTTAGCTGAGATCACGCCATTGTGCTCTAGGCTGGGCAACAAGAGCAAAACTCCACCTCAAAACAAAACAAAGCAAAACAAAAACAGTGGATAACAAACTTCTTCATTGAACATAATAAATGACATGAAAAATGCAAACCAAATCCTTAACACCCCAACTTTTTCCAGTTTGATTACCCATACAAACCCATAGTCTTACAGCTAAGTGACACAAATCCCAGCTCCATTATTTAGATCTCATGCCTTCTACCTTCAAAGAATAACAAGATATAATGATGTAAATCTTGATTGTATTTATATTATCACTGTTTAAACAGACTCAGACCCCATTTCAATGTGTTTAGGAATTTAGGAGAAGAGTTTCTCCAGGATTTTTAAAAAATGTAGTTAAATTTGGAAGGTGCTGATATCAGTATTAACCAGTAGGCTATTATTCATGGGAAACAAAAAGGAAAAAAAAAATAGCCCTGTTGAAAATAAAATTATTCTATAAAAGCAACATAAAGAGCTGAGGGTTAATTTAATCATACATTTCATTCTAACAAAATGAACCACTAGGACTGCTTGGAGTGGCCCTTTACATCCCAAATGGAGGTCTCTATTTTACTCTAGGATAATGCTAGTTAAAACAACTAAATCCGCTGGGCATGGTGGCTCATGCCTGTAATTACAGCAATTTGGGAGGCTGAGGTGGGCGGATCACTTGAGATCGGGAGTTCAAGACCAGCCTGGCCAACATAGTAAAACCCTGTCTCTACTAAAAATACAAAAATTAGCCAGGCGTAATAGTGTGGGCCTGTAATCCCAGCTACTCGGGAGGCTGAGGCCGGAGAATCACTTAGAACCCAGGAGGCAAAAGTTTCAGTGAGCTGAGATTGCACCACTGCACTCCAGCCTAGGCAACAGAGAGAGACTGTGTCAAAATCAATCAGTCAATCAATCATTTAAGCACCATCGCTTATTTTAATCTGAGAGTGAGATTAGCAAAGGAGAGGGAAGAAATCTATTAATACAACATGAATGAACACACAACAAAGACAAGTGTACTGAGTAGTGACATAGTTTCTAGGTCTTTTAACACACCTTCTCTGTCTGGGAAATTCACAACTTCAGGTCTCAGGGATGGACTCAGTGGAGTCAAACCAGCACTTCTCAACTGCCTTAATTAACTCAAACCATTAAAATGTATAGCCTATCTGAAACTACAGAGCCACAGTCTAGAAACTAGTTTCTCAGAGATCTGAGTGTTTCAGCATGCCCCTAATCTACATAGAGCAATGTTTCTGTTAATTGGTAAGTGTAAGAAGCCCATCCCATAAGAAAGTGGTCCACTTTTGAGCAGTTACTAAACACCCTTTTTTTTTTTTTTTTTTTTTTTTTGAGACGGAGTCTGCTCTGTCGCCCAGGCTGGAGTGCAGTGGCCAGATCTCAGCTCACTGCAAGCTCCGCCTCCCGGGTTTACGCCATTCTCCTGCCTCAGCCTCCCGAGTAGCTAGGACTACAGGCGCCCGCCACCTCGCCCGGCTAGCTTTTTGTATTTTTTTTTTTTTTTTAGTAGAGACGGGGTTTCACCGTGTTAGCCAGGATGGTCTCGATCTCCTGACCTCGTGATCCGCCCGTCTCGGCCTCCCAAAGTGCTGGGATTACAGGCTTGAGCCACCGCGCCCGGCCTAAACACCCTTTTTTAAGCCACTCATTTTAAACTGTCTTTAAATTTTTCTGAAAAATCCAAGCTTGTTAGTCAAAAAGTACACAAAAAAAATGCACGTGTATCCATTTGTAATGGTTCTCATTACAAACATTACATTATGGTTGGAACTACGTAAGATATATTCATATCCTTACGTAATTTTGCTACTGACATGACTTCTGAGCATTTTTATAGTGCCATAAAAAAAAAACAACACTGTATTTTTGTGTCCAATTAAGTAGTAGATGTTTACTACTGGCTTATTCATTTCCAGAGATTTTTTAAAGACACTCACAGAGAAAGAGTATTATTATTCATTGGGACCACAGATCTTGATAAGAACACTGCATAAACTCAAGACCCCAACCCACTCCTGGTCTGTTACATCCTTGCATCGCATTTTCCATAACAAATGTTGCCCACAGCAGACGCATTACCATTTAAATAACCAGAGGAGCCCTCCTCCTCTGAGTCTTCAACGTGGAACAATGGCAATGGAGGGAGGGCAGCAGAGGAACCGCCCTTGGTGGGGGCCTGCTTGCTGTCTCTGTGCCATGCACCTACCCTACAGGTGCTACCAGGTGGTGGTGGGCACAGAGGAAAGAGCCGAGTCCTTCAGGTCAGCTGTGGGACCTTAAAAAATGTATTTAGTTTCCAGGAGCCTTATTTTCCTCATATGTAAACCAGGGATAATAACACCCACCTTGAAAGACTCAGGACAATTATATGAGCTAAGTGTTTCCATGAATCACCTATCACATGGCCAGAGGTAAGAAGAGCTAGAAATGGTATGTGTCAGTATAAGGGGCACCCAGCCCTGGCCTCTACACGAAGCCATTGCTTCCTTGCAGGGCACCACTCTGGTCATCACAGCTCACACCCTGCCATGCCATCTATCTCTCCCTCTGCTCACCAGGCCCTATGTCCCATCCCAGGGACATTGGAGAAGAAGCAAAGGAGTGTTAGTAGTTGCCATTAATATGGTTTGTATACTGTTCCCTGTTCCCCCAACATTCTGAAGAGGGGGGACTATTTCATTATTCCTGGATCTAATCACCAAGAACTTGAGGTAAAGGAAAGAATGCCGCCCTCACCACAGTACCACATTCCTTTTTGCTGTGTCCAATAAAGCACCACCGCAGTGAAAAAGACAACCTTGACTCAGGTGTCATTGAGTCTGGCTCTGTCACCCAGGCTGGAGGCACGATCTGGACTCACCACAACCTCTGCCTCCAGGGTTCAAGTGATTCTCCTGCCTCAGCCTCCCAAGTAGCTGGGATTACAGGTGCCCACCACCACGCCTGGCTAAATTTCATAATTTTAGTGGAGACAGGGTTTTGCTATGTTGGCCAAGCCTGTCCTCAAGCAATCCACCCACCTTGGCTTCCCAAAGTGCTGGGATTACAGGTGTGAGCCATCGCACGCAGCCAGTGTTCTATCACGCTTCTAGCAGTGGCTTTCAATTTCCCCCCCGACCACAAATCTCTAGTACTACTTAGCTACTCAGAATGATCATTTCAGTCCTAGAGAACATCAGAACTCCCAGACCCATGGCCACTACATGGAGCAGGTATGAACCTGTGGTGGCACTTGTGTCGTTGGCATCCAGAGGAGCTCCAAGTATCCTCCCCTGTAACAGACACCTGTGACATCTTACCCGTGAAGACGTCAGCATGTTCTGCTTGACAACCATCAAGTCCTCAGTTCACCTCCAGGTTTCAACAAACAATACATCTTTTCTCTGGCCCTGGCTCTACCACTTACTCATATTTGGACTTTGAGAAAGTCGTCTAATATTTTTGAGCCATACTTTCATCAAAGGAGAAAGAAATCCACATTTCTAAAGGGATATTGTGAGAACAAAACAGATGCTTATAGAAGCACCTTAGGGAAAGTTTGGTTCATAAACACTGATGTTGTAGATACCACTAATTCTGTTGTGTCATTAGGGGAAGTTTTTTCCTGACTCTATCAAAATTTCTTTGTACTTCCAGTGAGCACTACTGCCACATCTTATAAAGAATGAATAGTCTAAGTTAGCCAAGTTACTATCAACTTTCATTTCTCTCGTTAGATGAACACCAAGAAGTAGATATAGTCAGTACCAAGTGATTGGAGTTTGATCTTTGGTGCAGAAATCTGAAATGCAGTAAGAAGGCAGAGGCCAGTTTTGCCAGCAAGTGTCCCCATTCTAACAAGGTTAATGTGGAATGGAAGAGGATGGGCAGGTTGGGAGCCTCTGTTTTTCCTGGTGTCCACCCCTTCATCATCCATCAGATTTCCAAAAGGAAAGTTCTGTGTTGTTGGCTTTTTGTGTATCTTTGTTTAAATCACATCTTTGACACTGAAAACAATTCAAGTGCATGAACATGCACATCAATCCAGATCTCACTCATTGCATTATTACTGACCTGCACAGCAGTCTTGCCACACTCGCAGGTCCACCTTTGGGATCTCGCTGCAGCTCAGGTAATCCTGTGGGTATTCTGCCTTTACAAAGACATCAGCCTGCACTTGCTGAATGCTGTCACCATTGTCACAGAGCACTCGGCCCAGGGACGCCTGCTTCAGCTGAGTGAGTTGTGCCGGGGTAAATACTCCAGGATTTTCATACCAGAACCTGATAGCCAACAAAGAAAGCATTGTCGTGGGTCTGTGGCCTGAGAACTCAGCTGCATGTCAAACAGCCACAATGCACCAAGAAGAGCTCAACATAAAAGACGCATACTGAAAGGATTATGCTTGTTCTCCAACTGAGTATCCTTTTAATTCCCTCCAATATTTACAACATTCTTAAATCCCATGCTTCCAAACTGTCATCACTTTCTACCTCAAGCTTTACGAAAGGATTCAAAGGAAAGTTTTCTAAGGTTTTCTCCCAAAAAAGAAAAGTCTATTATTACATTTTTTAAATTTTCATATATATATTTATGTATTTATTTATTTTGAGATGGAGTCTCACTCACTCTTAGCCCAGGCTGGAGTGCAGTGGCAGGATCTCAGCTCACTGCAACCTCCACCTCCAGTGTTCAAGCAACTCTCCTGCCTCAGCCTCCCGAGTAGCTGGGATTACAGGCTCCCGTCACCATGCCTGGCTAATTTTTATATCGTTAGTAGAGACGGGGATTTGCCATGTTAGCCAGACCAGTCTCAAACTCCTGGCCTCAAGTAATCTGCCCACCTCGGCCTCCCAAAGTGTTGGGATTACAGTCATGAGCCACCACACCTAGCCCTATTGCTACATTTAAATTCTATGAACTAACCTTAGAAATTGTCTGAGCAAGGTAATATTAATATGTTTGCCTACAAAGAGAGTACCACTTTTGATAATTAATATATATTATTTGGTTATATCTATCAATTAACTAGAATAAGCACATTCAATTTTAAATGAAAGGATACGATCAATTTTAAATAAAAGGTTAAAGTCAATATTTGAGTTAATTCAGTAAAGTCAATCCTTGGGTTTAATCATTCAGTAAATATTTGAATACCATATGCCATGCACTTTTTTATACTGGGTATAGAACAGGAAATTAAGATGGTAAGCAAAAGGACTTCTTACCACTCTCTTGATGTTATGGACTGAGCTGTGTCCCCCTAAAATGTATATGTTTAAGTCCTATGCCCCAGTACCTTCGAAGGTGACTCTATTTGGAGATAGGGCCTTTACATAGGTATTTCAGGTAAAAATAGATCATATGGGTGAGCCCTAACCCAGTATGACTGGTGTCCTTATAAGAAAAGGAAATGTGGACATAGATACAGACCAATGACCAAGTGAAGACCCAGAGAGAAGATGCTATCTACAGGCTGGAAGAGACACCCTAGTAGGAATCAACTCTGCTGATGCCTTGATCAGCGTCTAACCTCCAGAATTGTGAGAATAAAAAATTTCTGTTGTTTAAGCTATCCAGGCGGTGTGACTTTGTTACAATAGCCTAGCAAACTAATATATATGGGGAAGACAGCTTATCCCCTAAGCTGAAGCTTTTTCAATTATTTTCAGTCTTTGACTACATGTATTCTTTTTTTTTTTTTTTTTTTTTGAGACGGAGTCTTGCTTTGTCGCCTGGGCTGGAGTGCAGTGGCCGGATCTCAGCTCACTGCAAGCTCCGCCTCCCGGGTTTACGCCATTCTCCTGCCTCAGCCTCCTGAGTAGCTGGGACTACAGGCGCCCGCCACCTCGCCTGGCTAGTTTTTTGTATTTTTAGTAGAGACGGGGATTACATGTATTCTTAAACTATTGCCAATTGAGCATATTAACCCAATTGTGTTGGTAAAGAAATTCAATGTTAAAAATGATTTTAAGGAAATATACTATTAATTGTTACCAATGTGCAATAAAGGGAATTAAGTCCTTTGCTACTTTCTCTATAATTTCTAAGTGGAAGAGATTTGAAAGGAAATTTAAAGAATAATTTTTATTGTAATTTTAATTAAAAACTAAGCTCTGGGCTTTGTTTCAAGTCTTATATATATGATCTCTGCAATACTATAAAAGGTTATCTTGTCAAAGAGATTTACAAGATTCCTAGATCTTACTCAACACTAAGCTTTACTAATGATTCAGAAGATAACATGCCCTGGAACATACTGGATCCCAAGCAATAGAAGAGCACATGTCCACTCAGGAGAGGATGCTTAGGTTTGTGTTTCCTGGTTTTTATTCATGGTTAGTTTTGGAACAGTAAAGAGATTACATGACTAACTTACATTCTCCAGCCTGCTGTTTCCCATTATTTCATGATTAAATTTATTTACAATGAACACTTTAGATAAATCAAGAAATTTTAGAGAAGAGTTCCCTGTTATCTTTCCACTCGTAAATGCCCTCATAATGTAATTTTACAAGGAGATCTGGTCTAGGGTCAGCAGGTCTTCCTCCATGAGAATGAAGGGAGGGAATCTCAACGCTGCTCTCAATTCCTTCCTTCTCAACATCACTGAAGGTTGCAGACATCCTATGGAATAGGTATAATTGTTATTCACACTTTACAGATGAGGAACCTGTTTCCAAGTGATACATGTCCAAAGTTAAACAGCTGTGAGTGGTGAGACTCAGATTCAAGCACAACGTACTCCATCTAGCTGTCAATGTTTTAATCACCCACTTCTATTGCTTTTTGAGAAATTCTGTTTCTTCTCTTCTTACAAAGATTTACAAAAATAAATGCTATCTGATAATATTGGTGGTTACAAAAGTTCTGTCACCAAATGCTGTCTGCTATTTATTATACTCAATATGCATTAAATCATAAAAAATGTGAATCACAATGGGTTGTACATATACATTTCAGGTCAAAAATAACTTCTGTGATGTTTAATAAGTATAACAGATAATCCTTCACCTATCTCCATCTCTTAGCCGCTGAAACTGGGTAACAAACAGGCACATAAGTGTCGGTCCCACTCTCGTACCAGGAATCAGGTCTTCAACCATAAGGGCAGGCCAGAGGTCAATGTCACCTGGAGAGCCGTACAACCTGGAACAGAGACAGGCAGACAGTACATGTCTGAGACCAGAAGTGGCATTGAAAATATTCCTTTTATGAATGACACCAAGCATTATTTTATCCACACAAAAATAGAAAAGTAGATATGATTATTACTGCCTTCTCATTTCACAGGGGAAAGAATTGAGATGAAGGAACCCTCAGGGATCACCCCACAGGCAGGGTCATAACCTATCCAAGGACATATGACACGAAGTCTCATGCAATGTCCCCTGTGCAATTCTTTATAATTATTCTCTAAGCATATGGAATATGACTGTGTGTGTATGTATATATATATATATATATATATATGCAAGTGTCTGTGTTATGCTCATGTATAAATGCATCTAGCTAATTCCTTCAGAAATATATAGAAAATTAACAATTCAGCATTGAGAAATGTCCACGTCAGTGTATATGCTAGGTATGCGAAAAAGTAAAAAGTCAGAAGAAAATCATAATTTGAGGAGATGATAAGATAATAAGTGTTAGATAAGTGTCTCTTGCTAAAAAGGCAGTTAAGTATTTGATCTAAGATTTGAAGTAATTTTTAAAAACAACAAACAAACAAAAAAGCACAATGCAAATGTTTATTATAAGCCAACAGCCGTGGCTCAGTACTCACTTAGAGAAAGAAATATTGATCCATATCCTTGACACTCCTAGTAGGAGTCACTCTTATTGCTGTTTTTTCTCTGTACTCTAATGATAAATGTGACACCAACTTAAATTGTCCCTTATTTTATTTTATTTCATACATATGATTCCCTAAACTACAAATAGTTCAGTTTGCATGTTTTAACCTCGTCACAAATGGAAATATAGTGTTCATACTTCCTTTTTCTCACTCCACAGTTTACTTGGCGATGCAATTGTGTGGTTGCATACATTTGTACCTTCTTCATTTTGTCTGCTGTATAGTAAACAGTCTATTATTGGAAACCATTCCAATTTAGTTTAGTTACACTGGTGATGAACACTTGTGAGGTTTTCAACTTTTACATTAACATTCTCTACATGTTTCTTCATATGCACAAGAGTTTCTCTAGACTAGGCATCAGCACATTTTTACCACAGAGTCAGAGAGACAGTATTTTCAGCTTTGTGGGACAACTGTGGGTTCTGTTGCAACTACCCAACTCCTGTTTTGCATAAAAGCAGCCATAGACAACATATAAACAAATAGACATAGTTATGTTCCAATAAAACTTTATTTACAAAATTAGGAAAGTAGGTCAGATTTGGCCAATTGGCTGTGGTTTGCGGATCCCTGCTCTAGATTATGTTGCGCAAGAGCTAGAATTCTGAGTGCAGAGTATAATATCTTCAATTTTAATAGTTAATGCCAAACTGCTATCCAAAATTGATGTATGATTCATATTCCCATAATGAGTATACAGAATTACTCTGTGATACATATCCATATGTATAGACAATGCCAAACTGCTATCCAAAATAGATGTACAATTCATACTTCCACAAGAAGCATATCAAAACTCTCAATGCTACCTGGAGAGCCATACAACCTGGGACAGACAGGCATATTATTCCTTGACACATTGTAACTTATTCCATTTTACTTTATTTTGTTAGTCAGCTCTCATCACTGCTGCCCTTCCCCGCTTTCTCCTTCTTGGTTTCCATCTTCATTATCCTCTTATTTATCTTCATCTGGCTCCTTTTTGCTGCCACTTCTGCTCCTCTTCCTCTGCCTCCTCCTCCTTTCTTTTCTTAATTTCTGATAATAGGTGGACTTTTTAGATTTCCAAGTGCTTGCTTGAATGTTTGAGGGCCATTTAATTCAGGTGTGAATGTTGTGTTATTGTTTCCTCCTGTTTCAATTCTTTTTTTGAGAGATTTTTTCCTGAAATATTTTGATTTGCATTTCTGTTTTCTTGTTACATAGCTTTATTTGAAATTGGTCTCTCTCTCTCTCTCTTTTAATTCCGATGCGTTTTCATGAAATGAATTTCTGGTTCAATAGCATACTTTTCTATCACTATAGGGAAGTGAAGTCTTTTTGATGCCTGCTTTGGTGGTGATGGGGAAAAGTGGGAGTTAAAATGTTTTGTTTCTCTTTAAGTGCTAGAACATCCTTAATTTAATTTCATTCTGCTTTCATGTCACTATCAAATCTAAAGGGGCACTCTACCCTTTCTCTACTTACCTCCTTCTTCCACCCCCACCCCCCCAAAAAAAGCCATCTCTGGACACTCTCAGATTTGTAACTGATGTTGATAACTCCCAGGTTTCCAGAATTTCATTTGACAACTTAATACTTGGTGCTGGAGTTTTTCCTTCCAGAGGATTTTTTTTCTTTTTTCTTTCTTTTTTTTTTTTTTTTTTTTTGAGACAAGGTCTCACTTTGTTGCCCATGCTGGACTGCAGTGGTGCAATCACACCTCACTACAGCTTCAAGCTCCTGTGCTCAAGGGCTCCTCTTGGCACAGCGCCATCCTTTTCTATATTTTACCTTCCCTCCTTCCCATTTCTTTGTCCATGGAGATTTTTCTAACTAACTTACCCTTCTTTTCCCCAAACCCACAATGTCAGGCCTCTGAGCCCAAGCTAAGCCATCATATCCCTAGTGACCTGCACGCATATATCCGGATGGCCTGAAGTAACTGAAGAGCCACAAAATAAGTGAAAATAGCCTTGATGACATTCCACCATTATGATTTGTTTCTGCCCCACCCTAACTGATCAATGTACTTTGTAATCTCCCCTACCCTTAAGAAGGTTCTTTGTAATTCTCCCTACCCTTGAGAATGTACTTTGTGGGATCCAGCCCCTGCCCACAAAACATTTGCTCCTAACTCCACCGCCTATCCCAAAACTTGTAAGAACTAATGATAATCGCACCATGCTGGCTGCCTCCTTTTTCGGACTCCACCCCCCTGCACCCAGGTGAAATAAACAGCCTTGTTGCTCACACAAAGCCTGTTTGGTGGTCACTTCACATGGACACACGTGAGACATTTGGTGCCAAAGACTCGGATCAGCGGGACTCCTTTGGGAGAGCAGTCCCCTGTCCTCACCCTCACTCCATGAAGAGATCCACCTACAACTTCAGGTCTTCAGACCAACCAGCCCAAGGAACATCTCACGGATTTTAAATCAGGTAAGAGGTTGGAGAAGAGATTTCTCCAACCTCTCTCACTATCCCTCAACCTCTTTCTCCTTTCAGTCTTGGCGCCACCCTTCAATCTCTACTACTTGATTATTCACCTACATGTCAGAGGTGTCTGACCACATGGGGACGCCTGCCTTGGTCTTTCACTCCTAGCAGCAAGCACCGCTTTTCTGGGGAGCAAACAACCCCTGATCCCTTCTCTCCATGTCTCCACACCTTCTCCACTTTCCTGGCAGGCAAGCACTCCCCACCCCTTCTTTCTGTGTCTCTACCCCTTTTCCAGTTTCCTGGGGGACAGGCACCTCTCACCCCTTCTCCACTTTCCTGGGGGCAAGCACCCCCTACCCTTTCTCCACTTTCTTGCGGGGCAAGCCCCTCTCACCCTGTTTCCACTTTCCTGGGGGATGCAAGCACTCCCACCCCTTCTCTCTATGTCTCTACCCTTCTCTTTAAACTTGCCTAAGGGCAACCTTCCACCCTCCATTCCTCCTTCTTCTCCCTTAGCCGGTGTTCTCAAGAACTTAAAACCTCTTCAACTCTTGCCTGACCTAAAATCTAAGCTTCTTATTTTCTTCTGCAATGCTGCTTGACCCCAATACAAACTCGACAGTGGTTCCAAATAGTCAGAAAATGGCACTTTCGATATTTCCATCCTAAAAGATCTAAATAATTCTTCTCGTAAAATGGGCAAACGGTCTGAGGTGCCTGACGTCCAGACATTCTTTAACACATTGGTTCCTCCCTAGTCTCCGTTCCCAGTGCAACTTGTCCCAAATCTTGCTTCTTTCCCTCCCGCCTGTCCCTTCAGTCCCAGCCCCAAGCGTCTCTGAGTCTTTTGAATCTTCCTTTTCTATGGACCCATCTGACCTCTCCTCTCCTCCCGAGGCTGCTCCTCGCCAGGCTGAGCTAGGTCCCAATTTTTTCTCAGCCTCCGCTGCCCCACCCTATAATCCTTTTGTCATCTTCCCTCCTCACACCCGGTCTGGCTTACAGTTTTGTTCCGCGACTATCCCTCCCTGACCTGCTGCCCAGCAATTTCCTCTTAAAAAGGTGGCTGGAGCTAAAGGCATAGTCAAGGTTAATGCTCCATTTTCTTTATCCAACCTCTCACAAATCAGTTAGCGTTTAGGCTCTTTTTCATAAAATACAAAAACCCAGTCCAATTCATGGCCTGTTCGGCAGCAACCCTGAGACGCTTTACAGCCCTAGACCCTAAAAGGTCAGAAGGCCGTCTTATTCTCAATATTTTATTTTATTACCCAATCTGCTCCTGACATTCAATAAGCTGTAAAAATTAAATTCCAGCTCTCAAACACCACAACAGGACTTAATTAACCTTGCCTTCAAGGTGTACAATAACACAGTAGAGGCAGCCAAGTAGCAACTTATTTCTGAGTTGCAATTCCTTGACTCCAGCCACATCTCTAGCACACAAGAACTCCAGACACCTGAACCGCAGCTGCCAGGGGTTCCTCCAGAACCTCCACCCCCAGGAGCTTGGTACAGGTGATGGAAATCTGGCCACCGGGCCAAGGAATGCCTGCAGCCCCGGATTCCTCCTAAGCCATGTCCCATCTGTGTGGGACTCCACTGAAAATCGGACTGTTCAACTCACCTGGCAGCCACTCCCAGAGCCCCTGGAACTCTGGCCCAAGGCTCTCTGACTGACTCCCTCCCAGATCTTCTCGGCTTAGCAGCTGAAGACTGACACTGCCCGATCGCCTCAGAAACCTACAGGACCAACACAGATGCTTTGGGTAACTCTTACAGTGGAGGGTAAGTCTGTCCCCTTCTTAATCAATATGGAGGCTACCCACTCCACATTACCTTCTTTTCAAGGGCCTGTTTCCCTTGCCTCCATAACCATTGTGGGTATTGACGGCCAGGTTGCTAAACCTCTTAAAACTCCCCAACTCCGGTGCCAACTTGGACAACATTCTTTTATGCACTCCTTTTTAGTTATCCCCACCTGCCCAGTTCCCTGTTTTGATCGAGACATTTTAACTAAATTATCTGTTTCCCTGACTATTCCTGGACTACAACCATATCTCATTTCTATCCTTCTTCCCAACCCATAGCCTCCTTCTCCTCTTCCTCTCATATTCTTCCACCTTAATCCAAAAGTATATAGGATACCTCTACTTCCTCTTTGGTGACAAATGATGCACCACTTACCATCCCATTAAAACCTAATCACACTTACCATGCTCAATGTCGATATCACATCCCACAGCATGCTTTAAAAGGATTAAAGCCTGCTATCACTGGCCTGTTACAGCCCGGCCTTTTAAAGCCTA
This sequence comes from Trachypithecus francoisi, assembly GCF_009764315.1. NCBI lineage: Eukaryota > Metazoa > Chordata > Mammalia > Primates > Cercopithecidae > Trachypithecus > Trachypithecus francoisi. Next base: position 6,387,360 of record NW_022681472.1, read on the forward strand.
TAAACTCTCCTTACAATTCCCCCATTTTACCTGTCCGAAAACCAGACAAGCCTTACAGGTTAGTTCAGGATCTGCACCTTATCAACAAAATTGTCTTGCCTATCCACCCCGTGGTGCCAAAGCCATGTACTCTCCTATCCTCAATACCTCCCTCCACAACCCCTCCATAACCCATTATTCTATTCTGGATCTCAAACATGCTTTCTTCACTATTTCTTTGTACTCTTCATCCCAGCCTCTCTTTGTTTTCACTTGGACTGATCCTGACACCCAACAGGCTCAGCAAATTACCTGGGCTCTACTGCCGCAAGGCTTTGTGGACAGCCCCCATTACTTTAGTCAAGTCCAAATTTCTTCCTTGTCCATTATCTATCTCAACATAATTCTTCAGGAAAACATGTGCTCTCCCTGCTGATCGTGTCTGACTAATCTCCCAAACCCCATCCCCTTCTACAAAACAACAACTCCTTTCCTTCCTGGGCATGGTAGGATACTTTCGCCTTCAGAACCTGGTTTTGCCATCCTAACAAAATCATTACATAAACTCACAAAAGCAAACCTAGCTGACCCCATAGATCCTAAATCCTTTTGCCACTCCTCTTTCTGTTCCTTAAAAACAGCCCTAGAATCTGCCCCCACACTAGCTGTCCCTAACTCATCCCAACCCTTTTCATTACGCACAGCCAAAGTGCAGGGCTATGCAATTAGAGTTCTTACGCAAGAGCCAGGACCATGCCCTGTAGCCTTTCTGTCCAAGCAACTTGACCTTACTATTTTAGCTTAGCCCTCATGTCTGTGTATGGTGGCTGCTGCTGCCCTAATATTTTTAGAGGTCCTCAAAATCACAAACTATGCTCAACTCATTCTCTACAGTTCTCATAACTTCCAAAATCTATTTTCTTCCTCACACCTGACACATATACTTTCTGCTTCCCAGCTCCTTCAGCTGTACTCACTCTTTGTTGAGTCTCCCACAGTTACCATTGTTCCTGGCCCGGACTTCAATCTGGCCTCCCACATTATTCCAGATACCACACCTGACCCCCATGACTGTATCTCTCTGATACACCTGACATTCACTCCATTTCTCCATGTTTCCTTCTTTCCTATTCCTCACCCTGATCACACTTGGTTTATTGATGGCAGTTCCACCAGGCCTAATCACCACTCACCAGCAAAGGCTGGCTATGCTATAGTATCTTCCACATCTATCATCGAGGCTACTGCTCTGCCCCACTCCACTACCTCTCAGCAAGCCGAACTCATTGCCTTAAGTTGAGCCTTCACTCTTGCAAAGGGACTACACATCAATATTTATACTGACTCTAAATATATCTTCCATATCCTGCAACACCATGCTGTTATATAGGCAGAAAGAAGTTTCCTCACTATGCAAGGGTCCTTCATCATTAATGCCTCTTTGACAAAAACTCTACTCAAGGTTGCTTTACTTCCAAAGGAAGCTGGAGTCATTCACTGCAAGAGCCATCAAAAGGCATCAGATCTCATTGCTCAGGGCAATACTTATGCTGATAAGGTAGCTAAAAAGCAGTTAGCATTCCAACTTCTGTCCTTCATGACCAGTTTTTCTCCTTCTTATCGGTCACTCCCACCTACTCTTCCACTGAGACTTCCACCTATCAATCTCTTCCCACACAAGGCAAATGGTTCTTTGACCAAGGAAAATATCTCCTTCCAGCCTTATAGGCCCATTCTATTCTGTCATCATTTCATAACCTCTTCTATGTAGGTTGCAAGCCACTAGTCTGCCTCTTAGAACCTCTCATTTCCTTTCCATTGTGGAAATCTATCCTTAAAATATCACTTCTCAGTGTTCCATCTGCTATTCTACTACTCCTCAAAAATTTCTCAGGTCCCGTCCCTTCCCTACACATCAAGCTTGGGGATTTGCCCCCACCCAGGACTGGCAAATTGACTTTACTCACATGCCTTGAGTTAGGAAACTAAAATACCTCTTGATCTGGGTAGACACTTTCACTGGGTGGGTAGAGGCCTTTCCCACAGGGTCTGAGAAGGAAATTTCTTCCCTTCTGTCAGACATAATTCCTCGGTTTGGCCTTCCCACCTCTATGCAGTCTGATAGCAGATCAGCCTTTATTAGTCAAATCACCCAAGCAGTTTTTCAGGCTCTTGGTATTCAGTGAAACCTTTATATCCCTTACCCTCCACAATCTTCAGGAAAGGTAGAACAGACTAATGGTCTTTACCTCACCAAGCTCAACCACCAACTTAAAAAGGACTGGACAATACTTTTACCACTTGCCCTCCTTGGAATTCAGGCCTGTCCTCAGAATGCTACAGGGTACAGCCCGTTTGAGCTCCTATATGGACACTCCTTTTTATTAGGCCCCAGTCTCATTCCAGACACCAGACCAACTTGGACTGTGCCCCAAAAAACTTGTCATCCCTACTCTGTTCTGTCTAGTCATACTCCTATTCGCCGTTCTGAACTCCTCATAAATGCCCTGCTCTTGTTTACACTGCCGGTTTACACTGTTTCTCCAAGCCTTCACAGCTGATATCTCCTGGTGCTATCCCCAAACCACCACTCTTAACTCCCTCTTAAAGTAAATAAATAATCTTTGCTGGCAGGGCTATGCTGAACCTCCTTGGGCACTCTCTAATTAGAAGTCCTGGGTCCTCCCAATTCTTAGTCCTTTAATACCTGTTTCTCTCCCTCTCTTATTCCATTTAGTTTTTCAATTCATACAAAAGTGTATCCAGGCCATCACCAATAATTCTATATGACAAACGTTTCTTCTAACAACCCCACAATATCACCCCTTACCACAAAATCTTCCTTCAGCTTAATCTCTCCCACTCTAGGTTCCCAAGCTGCCCTTAATCCCTCTCAAAGCAGCCCTGAGAAACATCGCCCATTATCTCTCCACACCACCCCCCAAAATTTTCACCACCCCAAGACTTTACCACTATTTAGTTTTATTTTTCTTATTAATATAAGAAGACAGGAATGTCAGGCCTCTGAGCCCAAGCTAAGCCATCACATCTCCTGTGACCTGCACGTACACATCCAGATGGCCTGAAGCAACTGAAGATCCACAAAAGAAGTGAAAATAGCCTTAACTGATGACATTCCACCATTGAGATTTGTTTCTGCCCCATCCTAACTGATCATTGTACTTTGTAATCATCCCCACCCTGAAGAAGGTGCTTGGTAATTCTTCCTACCCTTGAGAATGTACTTTGTGGGATCCATCCCCTGCCCGCAAAACATTGCTCCTAACTCAACCACCTATCCCAAAACCTGTAAGAAGTAATGATAATCCCACCACGCTGGCTGCCTTCTTTTTTGGACTCAGCCCACCTACACAGAGGTGAAATAAACACCCTTGTTGCTCACATAAAACCTGTTTGGTGGTCTCTTCACACGGACACACTTGAGACACACAAACTTCCAGGGAACGTGGAGTTTCAGTGGCAGCTCCGAGAACTTGTTATTTTCAGACTTGCCATTGAAACTCATGCCATTTTCTGTCTCTCACTAATTCTGAAGGTATGAATCGTGTGTTATTTTGTGTTCTCGTTGTTGATCTTACAGATTCGGAGAAGGCTGTGGTGAGAGATTTAGAAATAAGGGACAATTATTTTCCTAGGGCTAACCTGAAAAAATGTCTTTTTCAAAATGTGTGGTAATCTGAGGGGTGTGAAATGGTGTTTCATTATGATTCTGGATTTTCCTAATGAATTATACAATTGAATATCTTCTACATGTTGATTGAAAATTTAGTTTTTTCTTATATGAAATGTGTATTTACACCTTTCACCTTTTTTATTTTATTTTATTTATTTTTTGCTTACTGTTAATTCTCTACATATTCTGAATGCTAATACTGTGATCTATGTCCAAATGTATTCTTTGTATTTGTGGTGGATTATATTGGATTCTCATGAAAATATTTTCTTAATCTTCAAGTCATTTTATCAATTTTTATATCAACTTTACAATTTTTTGTACCTTACTGAAAATTTCTTTCTTTCCCCAATGCCATAGAGATATTCTCTTTTATTTTTTGTGAAGTTAAAATTCTGCCTCTCAGATTTAAGTCCCCAATCTATCTGGAATTGATTTTCATATAAGATATGAGATCAGAATCCATACTCATTTTTAATCCAAGGGTAGCCAGTTGGTACCACACCACTTACTGAATGTGTTCTCACTTCTCACTGATGTTTCTTGCAACTCTTTCAAATATGATACTTCCATATATGAGCTATTTTTCTTGTGGCTCTCTATTCTATTCTACTGTCCTAATTACTAAAAGCTTTCTAGCAGTGCACTTGGCTTCCCTGGGCCACATTGAAAGAAGAAGAATTGTCTTGGGCCACACATAAAATACACTAACACTAAGAATAGCTGATGAGCTAAAAAAAAAAAAAAAAAAAAAAAAAAAATCACACAAAAAAAACTCATAATGTTTTAAGAAAGTCTATGATCTGTGTTGGGCCACATTGAAAGCCATCCTGGGCTGCATGCCTCCCACAAGCCACAAGTTGGAAAAGTTTGCTTTATGGAAGGGTTGCTAACTGGAACATCAAGCCACCCTACTATGTTCCTCTTGGCCATCAGCTTTACCAATTTAATTTTAGAATCAGCTGTTGATGCCACAAAGAAGCATTCTTCATTGGCATTACAATAAATATATCATTTGGGGGAAGCACTGATATATCAGTTTTACTGAATCTTTCTACACCTAACATTTAATTAATGCTTACAATAGAATTTTGAGATGTTCTTTATTTAGTTAGGATGTTCCATTTTTCCTAGAATACTAAGAGCCTTTCTTAAATTCTAGAGAAATATTGCATTTTACATGGATTATTTTTTCTGCCAGTACTGAAATGATCACTTTTTACTTTTTATTCAGCTTATGACCTAAATTATATCAACACTTTAAAAATCTTGGACCAATTATATTACTGAAACGAGCCTATTATGGTCATGTTATATATATGTATGTACATATGGCACTCAACTTGAGTTTTCAATGCTTTGTTTATAATTTTTATATACATTTATATGAGATGTTGTCTTGTAAATTTCCTTGCCTTGTACTGTTATTATTTATTTTAATATCACAATGTTTTTAATATCAAAGTGTTACTGGCCTGAGAAAGTAAGTTAGTGTTCCTTCTGTTGCATTCCCTAAATGACTCGATGGGCCTTTGGAACCACCCAAATTACATTTATAAGTGGAACACTAGGCTTGATTTTGTATAGCAGTTTTAGGTTCCCAGCAAAACTGAGTGAAAGATACAGAGATTTATCATACACCCCTGCGTTACTTCTTTAAAATAAGTAAAAAAAAAAAAAAAAAAAAAAAAGGATTGATCTCTGAATGGCTAGAATTAAATTGTTGCAGAATATGAGAAATAATAGTAATGGAAATCAGAAAGTTACATAGGGTCAGATTTATGTCTAAGAACTGTAAGAGTCCAGATAAAAAATAGTACTTAGAGGTTTTAGAAGTTAGAACATTGAACTTTCCCAGAGAGTATAATCCTGGCTTTGTTAATTTCAGTTCTTCATCATTGATCTGTTTCTCATCTCTTAAATAATCCAGCTAAGCGTCAACTATTCCTGTCCTTATTGTTCTATATTACTTTACCATGGCTCACCACAGCAGGTCCAAGAAATGCTGGGAGTCTTTGTGCATATCCTATATAAGTAACTTATTAATCGTGTATAGCCTATGTTTGGAAAAATAAATCCTCTCCACTTTCCTTAGAGGGAAGTCTGAGATCCATAAGCTCTCAAAATATTTCTTATTAATTCATCTGCATTACTATGGAGAATATCAATTCTATTTTTTAAAACTTTTTCAATTGTAGACATTGTAGCTCTTCTTTTGTGGTTATAATTGGTCACTAGTAAGATTATAAAGCAGCTTCTGTGTTAATAGCTTTGGTATGTCATTTCACTTGTCAACTTTCACCCCCAAACCTAATGTCAAATGTTTGTTCCATAACTTAAAATGATAATCCAATATAAGGCAGCATGGGGTTTTATGACTGCAAAGAGATTTGTAATCTGACATGGCATCTAAGGGGCACTGTCCCTGAAAGTGAGAATGACAATACACATCAAATCCATTTCTATTGCATGCAGCAGCAAATACAAAGGGCGCTGGTACTTTTGGCCAGAATTCCCCTAAATGCAGACAGCATGAGAGAGTACTGCCCAAAGCAAGGCTGCAAACTGCCATCATAAAATCTCCTGGCTTTGGTAATGTACCATCTAACTATGTTTAAATTTACCTTCTAACCTTTTCCATGATTGCAAAACAAAAACACACATGGAATGAGTAAACAGTCTACCTATGTTTAAAAAAAAAAGTGTGCTTTTGTTGGTATTTTGATATACAGAGAGTTGAAAGAAGATTTGCAGATCTTGAAATGAGCTATTTCATGCCATAAAGACCACAGTGTCAATTCATATCTAATTTCATAATGACAGTTTGACTTAAAGTCGGCTTTAGAAGGAAGGATAATAATAATAACTTTCAATCAACTGGATCATTCACAGAGACACAAGGGCAGAGGTCCTGTATGGAATTTTTTCAGGGTTATACATGCTCACCTGATTAGAGAGTGAAAGACAGATAGTGCAGCAATGTATGGTTTTAATGAAACAAATAAAAATCCTTCCCCAAAACACAAAGCAAAGGTTCTTTGTGATCAAGTGCCCTTGTGGAAAAGCTTTCTGAGAGACATCTGGATTTTCAGAGCAAATATGATCATTTAATAGCTTTTAGAGAAAAAATATATTTGCAACATGTCCTTTGGCAAAAAAAGAGGCAAAATACCCTTGTGTACTCTCACACAGAATAAAATTTCCTCTGCCTCAGGAAGACTGCATCCATTTAAGGGAAGTAAATGACATTTTACATCAGAGAAATTAAAACAATGAAAACATCCTATCCCACTAGCATGATTAGTCAGATCAGACACATGATACAAAATAATCTTATGGTTACCAGCACTGAAATAAAGGTGAATGACCAAAAAACAAATAAATAAATAAATAAATAAAAATAAAAAATAAAAATCTTATGGTTAATTTGAGTCACTAACAACACCAGACAGAAAAATTGTTTCTTTACCTGGAAGAAAACTTTCCGAGAATACTTTTTATTAAAAGCTATCTTGGGGCCGGGCGCGGTGGCTCAAGCCTGTAATCCCAGCACTTTGGGAGGCCGAGATGGGTGGATCACGAGGTCAGGAGATCGAGACCATCCTGGCTAACATGGTGAAACCCCGTCTCTACTAAAAAATACAAAAAACTAGCCGGGCGAGGTGGCGGGCGCCTGTAGTCCCAACTACTCGGGAGGCTGAGGCAGGAGAATGGCGGGAACCCGGGAGGCGGAGCTTGCAGTGAACTGAGATCCGGCCACTGCACTCCAGCCTGGGTGACAGAGCGAGACTCCGTCTCAAAAAAAAAAAAAAAAAAAAAAGCTATCTTGGGACTCTAGATGTTTCCTCAAAAATCTTAAGGACACCACGTTTTTGTAAAAATAAATTTTTCTACAATTAAAAATGTATGCATTTTAGAAAACTATATGTAAAGCTTTATGTTAACAAACATCTCTGTAACAGAAATAGCACAGAAAAGTAAACAAATGGGAAAAATGATTCAAGCAACTTTTATTTTTAAACAAGTATATAATACTATTCATTTATGGGAGGAGGAACTTTTCTTTCTACTACTACTTTAAAGGAGGAAAATAACCTAAGCTATTTATACAAGATTTTACATAGAACTAAAATGTAATAGTCATCAAATTTTCAAAAGCAGAATACAGAATATAGAACTCTGTAATTATGTCTCATATTAAAAATAATCATTTAAACTTTGTTTCATGATTAGAAGAAAAAGGAAAGAAGGGCTATAAATATAAGAAGAAAATTAAGAAATAGAATAAAATCAATGAAGGCAGAGACATCAAGAACAAGACAGAGATAAGTCCAGGCAGTCATTGAGACTGAGATAGACTTCCACATAAGAAAAGAGACAGGTCCATATCCAATAAAAATTCACATGTACTGAACAGTAGCATATTTGAACAACACTTACATCATGATAGCTATTAACAATTAAATCATTTTTAACTCCAATGGATAAATTTGCTTTTCACTGTCACCTTCAGGATGAAATACAAATAAGTTTTTTAAAAACTATTTTATTAAATTCTACCTACATACAGTAATCCTTTGAAATCCTGGGCCTGAGACATGTTCTCCTTTTATTTAAAGCGTTGACTAAATAAACATCAAGTATTAAGGACACACAGTGTCCAGGTGAGACTACCCACATCATAACCACAGAAGCAGAAAAATAGCTAAAAAGGAAAAAAAAAGAAAAAAACACTTTCCAGTGTGTAAGACAATGTCATTAAATGTCATGTTTACACACTACATAAGATGAGTTAGCATACATTCTGGGTAAGTAATCTACAGTAATAAATCATGCTTTTAATCCCTGATTGAGAAGTTAAAGATTAACTTTCCATTCAATCCACATATTCTTAAGGGTTCCCGGAGTTTTCTAGCCACCAGTCTAGACTGAAAAAGGGCTAATTAACAGCCCCTAATTTAAAGAGCATAGACCAGTCAGAAGGCAAAAACAGATATTTAAAACATAAACTACATTTTTATACCACATGATATGGTTTGGCTGTGTCCCTGCCCAAATCTCATCTTGAATTGTAGCTCCCATAATTCCCATATGCTGTGGGACGGATCTGATGGGAGACAACTGAATCGTAGGGTGGTTTCCCCCATACTATTCCCCTGTTACTGAATAAGTCTCACAAGAGCTAATGGTTTTATAAGAGGTTTCTCCTTTCACTTGGCTCTCATTCTCTCTTGCCTGCCACCATGTAAGACATGCCTTTCACCTCCCACCATGATTGTGAGCCCTGCCAGCCAAGTGGAACTATAAGTCTATTAAACCTCTTTTTCTTTATAAATTACCCAGTCTCCAGTATGTGTTTATCAGTGGCATGAAAACGGACTAATAGACCATGGTATTGATAAAAAGCAGATAATGAATAAAAGAATAGCTATCCATTGGTGGAATTCAGGACACTTAACAGAAATGTTGGGAGATTTATTCTTTTTTTTTTTTTTTTTTTGACATCAGAGTCTTGCTCTGTCACCCAGGCTGGAGTGCAGTGGCATGATCTCAACTCACCACAACCTCTGCCTTCCAGGTTCAAGCAATTCTTCTGCCTCAGCCTCCGGAGTAGCTGGGACAACAGGCGCATGCCACCATGCCTGGCTAATTTTTGTATTTTTAGTAGAATTGGGGTTTCACCATATTGGCCATGCTGGTCTCGAACTCCTGACCTTGTGATCTGTCCTCCTCGGCCTCCCAAAGTGCTGGGATTACAGGCGTGAGCCACTGCGCCCAGTGGGGTCATTTATTCTAAGCTGAAAAATCACATCCCTATGTTATGATACTGGTAGTAGTAAGATAGATGACTGATAGAAAAAGAGATAATGATAGATATAGCGAGATGACAGAGAATTAGAAACAAGTGACAGATGACTGATAAAGATAAAAGATAGAGATAATATAGATAGATAAGAGATAAAGAAATTATAGAAATAGATAATAGATACATAAGTACGTAAGTGGATAAATAGATAATAGATAGAAACTTCATCTCTACTAAAAATACAAAAATTAAGTGGGTGCAGTGGCACGCACCTGTAGTCCCAGCTACTAGGGAGGCTGAGGCAGAAGAATTGTTTGAACCCAGGAGGTGGGAGGTTGCAGTGAGCCAGGATCGTACCACTGCACTCCAGCCTGAGTGACAGATGACAGAGCAAGACTCCATCTCAAAAAGAAAAAAAAAAAAGAAAGAGTCTTTTCTACATACCAGCCAAGTGTTGTCACTTGGCATTTTATTTCTATTATTCTATTTAATCAACTATATACACTTGATTTATAAATTTCATGTATGTCCTCAAAATTGCAAAACTATTTTGGCTTGACTCTCTGACTTTTTTCCAATCTTATGAAATCCATTACAATGTGAGAGCTTCTCCACTCAAATCTGATTTCCCACTGTTCTACTCTTTCACAATCAGAGATGAACTAAGCTTTTCCTTCATTCAGCAAAGGAAGCCTATAGTCAGGACCTCCTCAACTATCCACCACAAACCATGCTATTGCACAGATCTCATAATTGTCCCCCACTCTTACAATTTTCCCTTTTAGATAACATTCTAAACGGATGAAAATTATGCCGTTATAAAAATGATCAGGCTTCATTTTGTTTCTCCAGCTGATCAGTCCCAATAGGGCCCATTGCATTGAAATTTAAAACCAATGTTAAGTATAGTAATAGAGCCATCTTTGTTTCCAGGTGGGCATGTTCCAGGGAAGGACCATAAGGACGTCTCACTTTGTATGCCAGGCCCCATCAAATAGACTAACTACTGGCTGTTATGACAGCCATGTCTAGAAGAAGTCAGAGATTGCCTCTATGTTCAGTAGGAAAAAATCCTGTGAGAGTTTAGCAGGGCTTGTCACAGATGCAGGAGGAGAGACAGGTCACACAATTGCTAGTTTTTTGCCTTTTCTAAGCCAGTGAGTGCTTCATCATTCACTACAGTATCACTTGTGTACCTTTTACTAAGCAAATAGGTGGAATAAAGTAGATACAATAAATATTTATGAATTAATGTAATTACTAATTGAATAAATACATGAATATTACAGTAAAAAGAGATGTTTCTATTTCAAAACTGCTAAAAATGTTTTTGTTGTTGTTATTTTCACCTTAAATATGTTTTCAAGTTTTATCAAACGTCATTTTGGCATACTCTGAGATGACTGAATACGTTTTATAACTGTATATTCTAATAGAATGTCCTATATTGATACTAACTCAGTTTTATATTCTGGACTTATATTAATTATTCCTTCTTAATCATGTTGGACTATTCTTAAACTATTGATGATTTGACTGACAAACATTTTTTTCTAAATGTTATTCCCTAAAAAAAATGACTTTAGGGTTAACATTACAGATCCTTTCTTAAGGTTTATACCAGAGCCATGCTAATTTCAGATAATAAATCAAGTGGGTTATCATCTTTTTATATATTCCATAATACTGCATAATGTGTTCTTTAAAATTTGAAATGTTTTGTCTAGCTAGAACTCAGAAACTATTAAAAGCAATTTTTCAATTATTTCAAATTAATGTAGGCTCTGTTTTGATATTGGTTTTCTTATTATTCTAAGACCAAATGGAAAATTATTCAATTACTATGATTTTCAAGCTATCTTTATAAAAACACAAATAGTAATTTCTTAGAAATCTGTTTTTTTTATGTTTTTGTAACTTAACTTTCAGTTTGGGAATATATTAATCAGTCTTTTTTTTCAACTTTTTACTTTATTAACTTTTGCTTTTGTATTTATTCTTTCCAACTTGAGTTAGACACTTAACATAAGTGAAAAATATCTGCTATGCTCATCCTGTGAGATTTTTGGTTGTTGATTACCATAACCTCACCTATCTAGACTGATACAGGTTTTCTTTTTTTTTTTTTTTTTTTGAGACGGAGTTTCACTCTGCCACCCAGGCTGGAGTGCAGTGGCCAGATCTCAGCTCACTGCAAGCTCCGCCTCCCGGGTTCACGCCATTCTCCTGCCTCAGCCTCCCGAGTAGCTGGGACTACAGGTGCCCGCCACGTCGCCCGGCTAGTTTTTTGTATTTTTAGTAGAGACAGGGTTTCACCATGTTAGCCAGGATGGTCTCGATCTCCTGACCTCGTGATCCGCCCGTCTCGGCCTCCCAAAGTGCTGGGATTACAGGCTTGAGCCACCGCGCCCGGCCAAGTTTTCAAATACATACATTCTACTTCCTATGTGAGATGTTCTGCAGATGAGTACATTGGTACTGGTTCTGTTCATTAAATGTGAGGACTCAAGTCCTTCTTCAATTTTATAACTCTTCTATTGCTAACCCTTCAAACTGGGTCTCTCTCTCATTCCTGTTTTCTACCTCTTGGAACTTCTATAAATATTTTATGTTTTCAATCTTTTGTCTCTATCTCTAAATCTCTTATTATTTATTCTTCTCATCTATCTGTACTACACGCTGAGTGAATTCTTCAGATTTGTCTTCCAGTTCACTATTTTTTTATTCAGCTATTTCTGGTATGCTGTTTCACTATCTATTGAAATCTTAATTTCAATTATATGTATCATGTCTTGAAATTCAGTTTTTCAAATACCTGTATTTTTACCTTTTCCTTTTGACATGGTTTCTATTCATTCTCTTACTTAGTTATGTTAAATGCACATAGTTTAAAGTCGCTCCTATCGTTTTAATCTCCCTAAGTTCCATTTTTATTTTGTTTTGTTTTGTTGCTTTTCATTTATTCTCATCGCTATCTTGCAGCTATGCATTTGCTGAAATGAATTTTAACTTGCATATGTGAGAAGGAGAGAACTTCTTGGGAGTTTGGTTTGTCATTCCCGTGATTGTCTGTATGCACTGGGTCGTAAAAGAATGCCTAGAGAGTGATTTCACATGTGCTTGTGCCAGGATTTCAGGGGTTTCATGTGCCCATGGGCTGTTTTTCATGTTAATTTATCTTCTTGTCTTTCCAGCACCATGGTGTTTGAGTAAATTCAGATTCTTTTCCTGTGTAACACAGGCTGGCATTAGAATTTCAAAAATTTTCCTGTTTTATTTTAGCTTCAGTCCCTGATGTTTACTCGAGAAACCATATTGCTGCTTCCTCTTTCCTGATGGGAAAGGATTTTCTAGTTCCCTTTATCCTTCCAGAGATGAGGCAGGATTTCAGGCTTTCTGCAGACAACTCTGTTTCAGGACTCTGACCGGGTGGATTCCATATCTCCTTACCCTGAATGGGTACTAAAACCTAAATTCTAATAACTAGGATCAATGTCTATGACTGATAATCCTGGGCCAAGACAGCATATTCATTCCTGATTTCTCTCTGGCTTTTAAGTTTCCTTGTGCTTTCTGACATGTAAGAATTGCCCTTTTTTTTTTTAGCTTGTTTATGTTTAAAGCCATTCTTTATAGTTTTACTTTTTGTTCAATGGTTCTATGTATTTTTTAGCAAAAAAGAAGCTTATTTTACCAAATTGATTATTTGCCAAGAAATTCTCAACCTGCCAGTGAAAAGAGGCTATTCGTCAAATGCCTTATAAAACACATCATTCTCTGTTTAAAGTAGCTTTTATATCACATTTCCCCATGATGGAATAGGCAAGAAAACACAAAGAAGAGTTTTTAATATTATATATAGCACAAATGTTTACATGTTTTAATTCATTTTCAAATATTTTCAGGTAACTAAAAGTAGAAAATAAACTAATGACTTCATTGGCTATAGAAGTCATGCCCCCCACCGAAAAAAAAAAAAAAATTCTATTCTAGCTAAAAAATGTTATGAAGTAACATTAATTGTTAATGAGAAAATTAGGGTATAGGCCAAACTATCCAAATGTTGCATAGAACATCTGGCATTATGCAAAATGAAAGTAAATATTGACTTAATTCAGTCTTTAAAAACATTCTAAACTGATTCAAACTAGTTTTTGTCTGCCTTAGGCTCATAAGTATTTGCAAAGGAGAATATTTTAGAGCTATTTAAAAGCATTCAGTAAGTTTCCTGTGGCAACCAATGAATAATATGCCCAGGGAAGTGGAAACTCAGATAGATCATGCAATTTGGCCAAGATCACAAAGTTAATTACTAGGAACCCAAAAAAGCACCAAGGTAGTATTTTCAGCACATTTTCCGAAATTCTCTGCCTTCTCCATATTAATTTTGGATGAAAGAAGTACAAATATTAATTCACAGATATCTTTATTACAATGTATAAAGGCTTTAAAATATTTTCTGTGCATTCTATAAATTTGCCTGATAACAGCTATTGCTCTCTTCACACAAAAACATAAAGCACATTGGTTGCTTTCCCCAATTCCAGCCAAGAAATGAAGATGTGGATTCAGGTTCTCTGAGGATCTCTATTTGTTTAATGAGGTGACAAGTCAACCTCACTAAATGGCACAAAGCACAGATTTTCAACAGCAACAGTGGTGCCATTTCTATTGTGAGGTTAGGAGAGATTGATTGGCATAAAAATTAATAACAAATTTCCTCAATTTTAATGTAAAGAGAAGATTAGAGAGTATACAAATGGGAGTATTCTCTCTCTTTTTTTTTTGAGACGGAGTCTCGCTCTGTCGCCCAGGCTGGAGAGCAGTGGTGCAAACTTGGCTCACTGCAAGCTGCGCCTCCCGGGTTCATGCCATTCTCCTGTCTCAGTATTCCAAGTAACTGGGACTACAGGCACCCACCACCACGCCCGGCTAATTTTTTGTATTTTTACTAGAGACGGGGTTTCACCATGTTAGCCAGGATGGTCTGGCTCTCCTGACCTCGTGATCCACCGGCCTCCGCCTCCCAAAGTGCTGGGATTACAGGCGTGAGCCCCCGCGCCCGGCCGAGAGTATTCTCACTTGCAGTCATTTGAAAATCTATTTCCTGAGCAAAAGAAAATACTGAGTTACACATCACTAACTATGAATTTTACTTAATTTAAAGCCAGTCTCCTGTGTTTTCATTCTGAAGTATACATTTTATGTGAATGTCATGCTGCTCTGAAAGGAAAAGGAAAGAATTGCTACCTACAGAAAGACAGGTTTCCATCTTTACTTAAAGAATGTTTTTTCTTTAATTTTCCTGAATTTTAATTTCCTAAATTTCCATAATTGGAGACCAGTGCAAATTCACTTACACATGGCAATCAGATGTGCGCATAGAGTTAACATCCAGGCACTCTGCTAAGTGCTTGACATGCTTTAAATTATTTCATCTTCTCAGTAAACTGATGAGATATATACAGTGATTATCCTCATTTTAGGGATGAGAAGTATGAGCCTATGAAGAAGTACAAAAGGCTCCACAGTGAGAAGGAAATGAAGAGAACACGTATAGCACTCTGGTCTGACATCAGAGCCTTTATGCCTGTATTGCTAAGTGCTGGATTAGGCTGTTTCTCACAGTCTCCTTCTGTGCTAAAGCTGAAGCAACACAGAAAATAAAAACAAACATTGGCAGTTGCATAATAGCAGTGCACCACCCTTCAAAGATGTGCATGGGCTAGTCTTTGGAACCTGTGAATATGACACCTTACGTGGCAAAAGAGATTGTGCAGATGTGATTCACCAAAGAATATCAAGAGGGAAAGACCATTGTGCATTAACTGGGTGGGCCCAGTGTAATCACAAGAGTCCTTAAAAGTGAAAAAAGGAATAGGAGAGTGAAAAGAAGGGACCACAGCGAAGGAGTGTGGGCAGCCTCTAGAAGCGGGAAAGATGGGGAAACAGATCCTCCCATGAAGCCTCCTGAAAGGGCACAGACCTGATTTTAGCCCAGCAAGATAAATTTCCGACTCCTGACATCTGAATTATAAGACAATAAATCTGTCTTCTTTTAAGGCATCTAGTTTATGGTAATTCATTACAGCAGTCACAGGAAATAATATAGTGGCTAAAAGCATCAACTTTGGAATCATATAGATTCAGATTAAAACCTGCAGTGTCCACTTGACAACTCCATGTCCTTCGGAAAGTTAACACCATGAGATAATGAAAGTGTTAATGGGAAGTGTGAATGTGCCCAGGGCATATACAGAAGAGATCCACCTCAAATTATTCTATTCATGTTGGAGCACGAATAATTATTTTAAAAAATAGCACTTCATGCAATAAATTGTCTTACAAAATAAGAGGTGATGTATGTCACAAAACACTCCTTTTTATGCAACATATGCTGACCAAATATGAAGAAATATTATTGCTATTAGATTAAAGCTATCCCATCCATAAAGCCTAAGAGGTTAACAAGAAAAACATGGCTTCCATTTGGGGACTTTTTTGATACAACTGTCTCATATTGAGACGAGAAAACTATAACTCGGAAGAGAAACAGAATCATTCCCAAGTCCTGAGATATATTGGAAAAACTCATCAAAGAACATCCTTCTTCAATTGTGCTTTGATTCTGCAACAGTAGGCATAGGCAAACTGTTCTTAAAGGGTGACTAGTATACCCTTGGACTTTTCAAGCCATACAGTCTTTGTTGCAACTATTCAACTCTGCCAGGTAGTGGGACATAGAGAATATTAAGTAAATGTGTCTGGCTATGTAACAAACTATTCACAAGAACAACAGCCAGCCTGCAGGCTGTGGTTTGCCAAACTCTGTGTTAAAGTGGCATCTTGACCTGAAGGGTGTTCACTCTAACTCTGAAGTTTTAGCACGCACAGTGCCGTTTTTTATTCTCAAAACTGCCCTGGGGTACATAACCCTGGTCCTATGGCCACATAGGACTAGAAGTCTCTGCTCTGCCCAGGATCCCACAAAGGCACTTGATTGTGTATCTATTCACCTTGAAGACCCCAAGTGTAGACAGGGACTGTCCTAGATATATGGCACAATGGTCATCCCATGTCTGCCTCACATTTCACAAAGATGAGCACAGTCAGCAACCCCATGAGATACAACCTGCTCAAATGAAGGGAAAGGGTGTGTCATGGGTCTGTATTTGCTGAGTAAACTACCCAGAGGCAGAGTTCACAGGAAGCAAGTGAAGATGACTCAACAGAGCCCTAAACACAAGGGCCGCTCCCGAGATCCTAGAGAGGGCCTGCAGGGTGTTCACGCAGTCACAAGTGTGCATAAAGTGTGTGTGCATATAAGAGTCAGGCCTCCTTGACTTTGTAGACACTATTCCAGATGCTGGGTGAACACACTCAACAAAAGAACTCTCAGCGGACTGGGATGGGGCTCAATAAATTCAGAACTATCACCTGCTCACTCACCCTCCAGAGATCATCAATGCAGGTATGGTGTTCAATTCACCTGTGCTGCCTCTCCCTCAAATTCTGTTTTATAACAGTGACTTAATAAATGTATGTAAAATGTAGGTATCAGTGCATTCAATGCAGGAAGAAAGGTAAGTCATTGTAAAAGAAAATATTTTTTAAAAATTATTTACTGAGTTAAAGAGATTGGAAAAAAAGGGAATTCAAATTATGAGACAAAAAAGAAACAACCAAGATTTTCTAAGTATACATTGAATTGAAAAATAAAGGGTGAAACTGTGAAAGAGAGGATCTAGAAAGATTAAAAGACGATATAATTTGGTTTCAAAGAGGATACGAAATGTCACAAAGGAACTGAAAAAGCAGTAGAAAACATGACATTGAGAAGAGATATATAGAAAAACAGAAAATAAATGGCTATGTTCCTTCTTGCTTGCTTGCTTTTGTTTTGGCAGAGAATAAAAGAGCTTTTCAAAACTTTAAAAAATCTATTATTGTCTAATGAGACCCATACTTAACTCCAATTTACTCTCAGGGCAGTTAGCCCACCACCCCCGACTCTGCCAGCAGAATGCCACTGAGTAATGGGACCGTCACAGGACAATCCCACAGCTCCCCACTGCTCCTTTCTTGTTTTTCTAAGGGAAGATTATCTAAGACTATAGCTAATTTATGGCTACCTATGCCTCTCTTGCTACAGGTACTGACACTAATGGATCTTAGCTGCACTTGGCTGAGAAATAAATGGGTTCTATAGATCAGCAGTAAACACAGCTACAGCAGGGAACACAGCTTCAGCAGCCCACCTATGCCTGCGAGAAGAAAGGGATGGACTAGACAGGAAATGGGAATTTGACTACAGGATTCATGTGCGTATAATATGTGATTGGGATGATGGCTAAGCTGAGTTTCTTCTCTTTTCATACACCAAAGCCAGATGCCTGGTTGCAAGCCTCTGGCTGCAGGCACCATGTATGCTGCTGGATGGGGTAGTGCAGCACAGGGACCTGGGAAGACCCACTGTCCCCAGAGGCCTTCCCGACAGGAGTGCAGAGCACTTGTGACTCCACATGACTCAGCAATGCTGTGGCCTGAGAGTTCCTGGCTGCACAGAAACGTCAATCTGGGATTAAAAAATAAACAGGCCGGGTGTGGTGACTCAGGCCTGTAATTCCAGCACTTTGGGAGGCCGAGGCAGGTGGATCACCTGAGGTCGGGAGTTTGAGACCAGCCTGACCAACATGGAAAAACCCTGTCTCTACTAAAAATATAAAAATTAGCTGGCATGGTGGTGCATGCCTGTAATCCCAGATACTCAGGAGGCTGAGGCAGGAGAATCGCTTGAACGTGGGAGGCGGAGGTTGAGGTGAGCCGAGATTGCACAATTGCATTCCAGCCTGGGTGAAAAGAATGAAACTCCATCTCAAAAATAATGGTAATAATAATAATAAACAAATAAACCATTCATACTGTAGTCCAGATATTCTTTCCAATCAGCCCTGCTGTAAGATCTTGTGTTGGAAGCAATTTTCAAGCTTTTCCTCATGGAAGGAAAAAAAGGACTTACTCATATTTTTAGCCTCTAAACAGTCACTTTGCACTTGAAACCTGCAAACTTATTTGCTATACTTTATTTTTGAATATTTTGATCGCTGTCTCTGCCATAGCCACTCAACTGTGGTCTTCACACAATTGTCATATATGAACCTATATATATTAGGTCTGATACAAAACCAAAATTGTTATTAAGGGTTTGGGCAGATACATACATTCAACTTTTTAGTTGAATACATTTTAGTTTACTACTGTTCTTAAAGTGATTATCAGCTGGGGACCATTCTTGTACAGCAAGTCCTTATGAAATAAAATATAAGCATGCCTGCGAACAATTCCAATTTTAGTTCCTTAGCTAGAAATGGGTTTTGAATCAGTTCTAATGTTTATATTCATGTTACAATTATGACCAAATTATACTATTACTTTTAAAGATTTTGGAACTGTTGTTTAAATTTCTGGTTTGCTATTTAGATATGTTAAAAATGCAAATTGTTTACATAGTTCAAATACCTAATCTAAGGCCACAGGAAATACAACGCCTCAAAAACAAAAAACTAAACCAACAAAACTTATGAGCTCCATTAATCCTTCTGCTTGTTTAACAAATACTAAGAATCAGGCATTGTTAGACACTTAAGGAGATAAGCCACACTCCTCCAGAATGTTCACATTTTAATATGGAAGTTGCATACGTAAATACTTGCAATGTACTATAAGTATTTTAATATTAATAGGTGCAAAGTTCTGTGATGTCACCAATGAAAAAATAGCTCTGCAGGGTTAACATTATTCGGTGCCATAGAAAGGAAGAAATTCATTGCAGGAGGATGTAAAGAGAGCTGCTGTGAACACTCAGGTCTAAGTAGGGAGAGGCCTAAAATACATAGTTAATTACGGTAAAAATTTTTCATTTGAACAATTGCACAGGAGCTAAAGTTTTAGGGGAAAAAATACAATTTAGAACGAATGTAAACTTGTTTCTGGCTATGGTGTGATGGAAAGGAGACTAGTTTTCCCATTATAAACGATCACAATCTCAGACTGAGGAGCCTGAGAAGAGGGAAACTCATGACAATGGCCTCAGTTTCTGTCTGGGAGAAATTTCCCACACACTGTACAGCACACTAGAATCCCAGCACAGCAAGGTGCAGCTGCACTCAAGAGGCTGCCATCCCAGTTCCAGAAAGCTGAAGCAGCTGGGAACAGATGGCGGGGCCTGCAGTGGGGAGGGGGCAGACATTTACCTTGGGGCCCCCACAGTCCTGGGGATGGCTGGCTGACACCTGAGCAAGAGGAACTGCATGAGGTATACGCAGGGCAACTGCTGCAGAAGGTTGAATCAGAGCACGGTGATGGCTCTAACACCTGAGTAACACCCAGAGAGCAGTCAGACAGCAGTTTGCCAAGTCTCCGAGTCTTAACAGAATAACTTCTATCCTTATAAGGATAAATTCTACTCAACAGAGCTGAAAACCAAGCCCTGGCAAGATTAGCATGGCCAACAGCATTTGGAAGTTCAGCCATCCCACGTCAGCGAAGCTTAGGAGACATTCATGGGGTTTCTACATTTCCACCCAAATGAAGCATGAAACCTATGCAAATATAAGACAGAATCACAGTAATTGATATGCACTTAGAAATTTCAAGACAGAGAAAGAAGCAAAATTGGAATTCACACTTAGGAAAGTAATGAACCCCTGAATGATGGCTGTAATGTTTAATTTATCAGAAAAGGACATTAAAGTCACTATTATACATGTATTTAACAAATTAAAGAAAGTATGCTCTTATTGAATTAACATTTAAACAAATATAAAAAGAAAATTAAGAATCATAAAAAAGGTAAATTCTAGAACAAGTACAATATTCAAAATGAAAATTTCAGTTGATATATGTAAAAGGAGATTGAAGATGACAGTAGAAAATCTGTGAACTAGCAGGAAAAATCAATAGAATATTTCCAACCAGAAGAACAGACAGGAGAAAAAAAATTAAGCAAATATAAAGTCTTCTACACTGCCAGTGGGAGTAAATAATATTACAACCGCTTTGGGTAACAATTTGGCAGTTTCTTATAAAGTTAAACACAGAGTTACTAAGTGACCTAGAAATTATACTGTTAGGTTTTTTATTCAAGAGAAATGGAATCATAGGCCCACAAAACGACTTGCATATGAGAGTTCATCGCAGAGTTATTCAGAAGCAATAAAAATGGCTTCTGAATGGCCACTTCAAATAGAAGATTAAACAAATATTTGTATATTCATACAAACAATACCACTCACAATGAACAAAATATATGATCTACAGGTGTACTTCACAATATGGGTGAACTTCAAAAAATCCCAAGCAAAATAATCTTAAAATAATACATATGGTATGATTCAATTTATGTAAAGTTATAGAAGAGACAAAATGAACATACAGTGAGAGAATTCCAATATGTGGTTGCTGGGAAGGGTCTGGGTGAGAAGACAGACTGCAAAGACCATGAGCTATGCTTCTGGAATGATGACAATGCTCTTTGTCTTCACTGGGGTAATGATTACAGAGGTATGAATATTGTTCAAAGGCATCAAACTGTACACTTAAAATGTGTGCATTGTACCATATGCCACTTTTGATAAATGATGTTAATTGAAAATTTTAGTTTAGTTTAGACAGATTTTGGTGATTTAAAGACAAAATGCATTAAATTGCATTCAGATGTATACTCTGTTGGTAAAATAGAATTTAGAAGTGAAATAAAGCATAAAGTTTTCTATAAAGTATTTGCTATGATTTCATACAGTATATAATGAGGAACAACTGAATATCTTCATTTCTGTAAGTGTTAAATTTTGGTAACATAATGGTAAAGATTTCTTCAGTTGAATTTCTATAATTGTAAAATAATCTATCATAGTACTACACAATTTTCAAAGGCAGGAATAAAAAGTAGATTCTCAAAGTGAAGAAGTTATATACAGATTGTGAGTATCCCTTATCCAGCTTGGGATCAGCAATGTTTCAGATTTGGAATCTTTTTGGATTTGGGAATATTTGCACATACATAAATGAGATATCATGGGAATGGAATCCAACTCTAAACACCAAATTCATTTATGTTTCACATATACCTTAAAAGATATATTTCAGCTGAAGGGGGTTGTGAAAGTCTTTTTTCCCTTGGGGATGCTTTTGTGCACCTCTTTTAACTGAAACTGGTCATATGAGTTCAGGATGGAATTTTCCACTTGTGGCATCATGACAGTACTCAAACATTTTTGCTTTTTGATTTTTGAGCATTTGAAGAATTTTGAATTTTTGAATTAGTGGTGCTCAACCTGTATATATTTATAACTTCTAAAACACAATTACTAAGACTCACCACTGTCTACACAACTGACGTTAAATTAATGTCATATTTTAAGGCTTTCAATTATTTTGCATTCTGTTTTTGCTAGACAAACAGAACTGCATGCCTTCTAAGAAATGGACCTTTGGGGATAACTGACTGACAATCTTATTTTAATTGGCCTCTTGTCACTTTTTATTTGCTCAGGCATGTGTGTCTTCTGTGTTGTAGGGCTATAGTGTTGACAGAATGAGTTTTGATTGGTTAAGTGTGTGCATTTTTAACTTTTTGAAATTGGGGTTAAGGTCATGTAAGAATCAAACATGTGATGTTCTCTGTTGTAACTTCTCATTCTTTTGTATAAAAGATTATAATACATCATAGTTCATTGATGCCAATTAATAGTTGATGAAAAAATAAGTTGGTAAGAATAAGTATAAAAATCTAGTTTTCATCTAAGAACATTTCTCTTGTCAAAGGTGTTCAAGCAAAGAATAATTTTCCAATCAAAGGCCCTTGGAAAATTAAAATGAATCTCACCCAAGAAAGTCCCACTTTCCCTAATGAAATATCTAGAGAGTAGCTGCTTTGTGCTAGTACCTGCGCTGAGCCCCAGGGATTCAAAGATAAATTAGACAATGTATCTGCTACCAAGGAGTACATACTCTTGGAACTTGTCATTCAATTAATATGTTATCTAGAAAAGCAGAAATACTGTGCAATGAAAATGACCAGGGATGGCAAGGCTCTAAAACTGGCATTTAGCGTCAAACTACAAGACTTGGTATAATTGTATAATATAATATCCTTATAAAAGTATTGTTTAGAAAAAAATGTGATACTTAAGACTCTTGTGCTAGCTATATCATAAAAGACTATAAACCTGTGAGTAGGAGAGAGCCATCATCAGTGCACCATATGCATAAATTGGGAGATAGGAGAGCTGAGGGAGAAAGGAAGAAAACGCTGAACAGAAAGAAGCAGAGACTAGAGATGAAGACAAGACGCTGGTCCTCCAGAGGTTTAAGCAGCTCAGGACCCTCCTGTGACGTAAAGAACAAAGTCATTGCCTCCAAAAGGGATAGGAGAAAAGGTCTGGTCCTTGACTAAGAGTGCATGGTAGTCGCAAATCTGGGGGCTGCTTTTTGGCCGAGGGAGCAGCCATTTGAAGGCATATGGGAGAGAAGCACCCTTTTCCTATGTCTGAGATACCAGCAAGGAAGGGACACTATATCAGTGAAGGAATAGGGGGCGTCCAGGAATCTGTGAGTCCTCTGAAAATACACACAGAATGTGGGGTCTATTTTTCTATCTTTGCTGTATCTTCCTGCAAAAGAAGTTTCATAGATTCTACTAGATTTATGAGATGGTCTTATGTGAAATGGTCAACAATCACTGTTTTACAGCAATTAAAGTTGCTCCTGGGCCTACTAAATACTCAGCAAAGGTGAGGGGGTAGTGCCGATGCAAGGCTTTTTAAGGCTGGCATGAATGTAAAAGTTGATAAACATTTAGCAGAGGAATGACAGCTGAACATGTAGAAGAAGGAAAAGTCAAGCCCACGGGAAAGGGGCGACCTTTCCTGGCACAGGAAGACAAAGACAGACAATGCAAGTTTTTGGGAAGGAATCATGCGGTTTGACTTCCTGAAACCCAGGAGTGGAAAGAGGGAAGAAATTAAAATTTTTTTTGTTAATTTGTCTGTTCATTTTTAATATTATCAAGTGAAGCTATCATAACATAGGTACATATACAGAATATAAGTTACTTAATTGGTGAAATATGATCTTTTTTTTTAAAGAGCTGAGGCAGGGCTGGGCATGGGAGCTCACATCTGTAATCCCAGTACTTTGGGAGGCTGAGGCGAGTGGATCACATGTGGTCAGGAGTTCGAGACTGACCTGGGTAACATGGCGAGACCCATTCTCTACTAAATATACAAAATTAACCAGGCCTGGTGGCACGCGTCTGTAATCCCAGCTACTCGGGAGGCTGAGGCAGGAGAATCACTTGAATCTTGGAGGTGGAGGTTGCAGCAAACCGAGATCGCACCACTGCACTCCTGCCTAGGTGACAGAGCAAGACTCCGTCTCAAAAAAAAAAAAAAAAAAAAAAAGCCGAGGCAGTTACACATTTTTGTGATTATGAGTGACAAAGTAAATAAAGTTATACTTACTCAAAACCAAAAGTAACCATATCCACAAAAAAATCACATACAGTATTATGTTTTCAAAAGAAGATTAAAAAATAGCTTTAAAAATGGCCTCTCTGGGAACTTACGTTCACAATTCAGTGGATAACTGATCTTCACCTTCTGCTCATTACATGTTTTAGGAAGAATAAAAAGAAACAGTGTGATTCTTGAGAGCAAGGACACTCTTATAAAAAGAAAATAATCCATTTTCATATGATCCTGGAATAAAACAAGCTCTTTAAAAAATAAAACACTTTCGACCAAGAAAACAAAATGAACAAAAGATTTCCTGAGCTCTTGGTACTGAAGGAGGCAGGATGTTTGTACATGTCCCAAATCCTACTGGCAAATGCTGTGCTCTGTGGATCTCAGAGCAGTGAACTCAGAGTAGATGCTAAGGAACGCCACCCAGCCCCCGCCCGCCTCACCCGGAACTCCTCTGCTGTCCTCTCCTCTAGAGGGCAGTGTTCCAAGTACAATTCCACTTAGAAAAAAGTGTCAGTTTCCCTGGTGCGTCTTAATGTTATGGGGGTGAGATGAGTCTGATGCTAATTCTAGGATTAGACTCCTTGGTGCAGCAAGACCCATGGCGTTTCATGTCTCACACATATCACAGGGGCCCTGGTGCCAGTCTTGACCCTACTTCTCATGTATCTCAAATGTCCTTCTTGGCACTCACAGTCAAGTCTTTCAGAGACAGCTGCCATCTGCTTTGGGATTGGGTTTCCGCACTGCTATGATCTAAATGTGTCTCCCCCGGATTCAAATGTGGAAGCTTCATCTCCGATGTAATGGTATTGACAAGTGGGGCCTTAGGAGATCAGGTCATGAGGGTGGAGCCCTCATGAAAGTTATTAATGAATTAGAAAAGAGGCTTCACATCACATTTGCTCCTTTTGTCTTCCCTCCACTCTGCCACGAGAAGATACAGGGCTCAAGGCACATCTTAGAGGCAAAGACAAGGGCCCCCACCCAGTGGACTGAAGTGATTTAAAAACAAAGTCCTAAAACCACACTTGTAAATTGATACAAAAAGGAAAAGAAGTAATAGGATAAAGAAATACTATGTAAATTAAACTACTTAAAGCTATGTCATCTTCAGCACTCCTGAGAAATTGCAATCTACAGAATTAAGGACTAACACTGTAAAAAACATTCCAATTTATTTATCTTGCACTCATAGTTGAATGAGTGTATGTTTCATATTTTACAAATTTGCCGTGAATGAAAGAGGAAAGTCAGGCATCTGTAACGGTCTAAGCAAAAAGCATCTGGCTTCTGCTGACTTCTGGCAACCCACCCATGCCAGTCAGCAATGCTCTCCTCCTCCTGCTGATGCCAAGCACCAGGCTGCACAGAGTTCCACTAGTTCAAATATTCTCCCAGGCAAGGATAACGACTCAACGTTTAGGCTGCATAGACTCTTGGGGCTAATATCCTATATGCATGAAAGGAAGAAATAGAAATGCCACTGAGTGAATGCTCAATGCAGTCTCCCCAGTTGCTGTCCGTCTGAAAGGGCACTCATACTTCACATCAGCCACTGCAAGGATGGACAGTGGCTGGCAGTGGAGGCTAATACAGCTTAACACTAGAACCACATGATTTAGGAGGAATTTAGGACAGGAAATTTGTAAGAAGAAACATTCCGGGTATTCTAATTTGTGGTGAATTTACGAGTTAGCTGCCAATTGAGAAGTGGGACTCAATTGCACAAAACATCATACTCCTAGCTTTTCCAATCCAGATAATCTATCCACAAGAAACAGTTAAAATTCTGATAGGATTGCATACATGGCCACAAGCCTATCTGTGCCATCTCTGAGCTTCTCCTGGAGGACTCTAGTAGCTGTGGGATTCCTGGCTGCTATGCTAGCCTCTCCTTACAATGCACCTTCCAGATGTCTGCCAGTTACTGTGTCAGGGAAGAGTCTCTCTTCAGGTCACTTTCCTGCTTTAGAGTTAAATACGGAGTGAAGATCAGATTCCCTTGCATGGAGCACAGCCTCTTTAAAACCTGCCCCCTATTACTTTTTTGTTCTCTCCTCCTGTCACTCAACCCCACGCCTTCCTGCTTCCAGTCCTTCACCCCAGATGCCACCTGCTGTTCCCCATCATCTAGCCTCTTACACTGAAACTTCTAAGACCAGATCAAATGGCATCTCTTATCAGTGGCTTGCTGTGAGCCTTCCATTTCTCACAGCTGTGTGCTCACAGCATTTAATCACGACTTCTACCAAGCCCTTTCCATACTGATCACAGCAGCTCCCTGGTTCCCCCCACATGCCATCAGGCTTTCCCTGTGTGGATGCTGTTTCAGTCATCTTGGCTCCCATGCCTACAACAGGGCTGGATCTGAGCAGATGTGCAATATCATAATGCCCCTGACAACTGAAATTATCATGTTATAATAAAACATCTAAAGCTAACATTTATTGATTGCCTATAATGCAGGAGGAATGGGGCCAAGTATCTGATGCATTTTATGTAATTTAATCTTTAAACAATTCTGAGAAGAAGGTGCTACTTTCTCATTTTATAAGTATCCTGAGACTGAAAACTGTTTACTTTTCACAGGCTCTCGGTACTGTTGGGTGGTAGAACAGAGATTTAAACCAGGTCTTCGTGAATCCAAATCAATGTCCTTTCCAAAAGAAATGTGCAAATTCAATCTGCAGGGTACTTTATTACACATTTTCACAGTTTGATATTCCACATATGTGACAAATTCTATTGGCATAGAAGTATTTATAGCCTTGGTTTTGCAAAGAAAGGCCTAATCTTGGCAATTGGCTACAGAACTTATAATTTTAAACTTCTTTGAAAGATTTTAGACAAAAAAACCTTAAAATATTAATAAATATTAGTCTCCTATATTTAACCTACTGCAGACAAAAGTTCTTTATGAAACTTGTTTTTAAAAAAATATTTTTAAAGGAGGAAGGTTGGTGAGCATGAGAAACAGCTGAATCTCATTCCTGGAAATGTATACTTGTGGTTTTAATGGAACTTCAAATCCCGTATATAGAAAAAGTAACAGTAATACTTTAATGAAAGACATTAAGGATGCAGTGAAAAAGCTCCAACTTAAATTCCGACCATGAAGTTAGAACTATCACAAAAAATAATTTGTTTTTATTGTCACTACTTTTCTCTCCCTAAGAAGGCCTATGTGATGGGCCAGTTTATTTTATGAATTTATATCAGAATGTATGGCCTCATATCAACAAAAGGGGCTTGCTTGGATTACCACAGAACATAAATGGGCTAGGTATGCTTGCCTCTCCTCTCCTAACTGAAATGCAAGTTAATAGGAGGTAGCAATATTTCCATTTCCAAGGAGGTGGATAGAAAAAGGCACAGAAAGGGGGATTTCAGTTTCTGGTGAATCCTTCCTTTAATATTAAACCTCTCCAACAACAACAAGTACTAAAAGTTCTGCAACACCCCCAGGGAACCAAATTCAACCACACAAAATGACCTTTAACACTTTTACCTCTCCTAAGAAATGTTTAAATCCAAGCAACATTTGCATACTTACTTTCTCAGTTTTTGTCTAATCTCCGAATCTTTAATTTCGTTTTGAAGATCCTCAAAGTTCTTAACTGAAGTCAAATTACAGAAAACTCTGAAGTCAACATATGGTGGGATCCCGTGGTCTCTACCCCTTTGAATGATGGTGGCAGCCGAGTCCACTGCTGCAGAATAAGCCGCGGAGAAGAGCCTCTGGGTCAGCTCAAGACTTAGAAGGTAGGAGGGTGCCCGCCATTTTGCAGCCACGCCAAACAGCCCCCGGAGGACCGGGTCTATCCCACCTTCCTTAATTATTCTGGATGGTGAAAAGAGCGCTTTATTGAATGGAAGGTGGCCTTCGGAAATTTCACCTAAGGTGTCATTCAGTCGGTAAAGAATAGGATTGATTAATATGTGGCCAAATCTAAAGGCTGCAGTAGCAAAAGAGTTAATGATGCCCGCATTCACGTTGGGGTTGTAGCCCCGGTAATCCCTCAGCATCCTAGTGCCAGGGTCCCCCAGGACCTTAGGCAGCCAGTGGCTGTAGGTGATGTGCTGTAGCTCTGCACCTACGATCTTCCTGGCTTCCTGGTAAACCGTGTCTCCGTCCCAGTGGGGGTTTAGGGCGGACAGCTCCGTGGCCACCCTGTTGTGTTCCCGGAACCACAGGGTGTGCATGGCGGTCAGAGCCAGATGCTCGTTGGCCCGGTGGTCCCCGGCCAGGAAACAGGGGCTGTCCTGCTCCTGTCGCTCGCACCCAGTGGGTGGGTCTGTAGAAAAGGGCAATAAGTGCTTTCCTGAAGGAGGCCAAGGCAAGCCTGTCCTCAGGAGTCCCCGAGGCACCGAAGGGTCTCTGAGAGCCTGGGATTCCCGCTCCGAGCTCCCGTAAACGTTGGAGCCATCGATGTAGGCTGTTTGCTGGTTGATCTGCTCTCGTGCATAGACTGAACCCACCTTCGCGGAGGGTCGGCCACTGGCACACGCGGGGCTGGAGCGCGCGAAGAGCATGCAGGGCGGGTGGGTGCCCCGGGAGTTGGCGTGCCGGGTGTTCATGGGGAAGCACGGGGGGTCGTTGGTGCAGACGGAGCTGCAAGGCAGCCCATCCAAAAAGCGGGCTGTGCTCAGCGCGGGCACTGTGTGGTCCAAGTCGTGCTCTAGAAACCAGCCCCAGTGCATAAGCATACGTGTGTAGCTGTGGTCAGGGGTGACGGCCGCCGCGCGCGCCCACACTGTAGCGACCAGCCGGGGCGACGGGAGGGGCTGGCGGGAGCCCGCGGGAAGGGCGAGCCCGCGGGGCGAGCGGATGCCGTCCTGGTAGGCGGGTTGCAGCAGGCGTGCGAAGGCGGTCAGCGCAGCGCCCCACGTGGGCTGCTGCAGGTTGTTGCACGTGCCGTCGTGGGCACGGTACTTTCCGTGGAAACATGGGTGGGAGCAGTTTGGCAGAGGCCTGCGAGCTGTGCATCCAGATAAACTGGCGATGAGGCCGAGGGAGCGCGGGGACACCAAGTCATTATACCGGAATTCTGAAAGACAAGTGGCAAAGGCCATGAGAAGGGCGGGCCTAGGAGGGCGCGGGTAATTTGGAACTCCAGGTGCTGCGGGAACACCCCGCCCGCCCTGGGTGGACAGAGGCCCCTCTTACTTCTAACAACATTTCGTTAGGTCACAACAAAAGGGGGATTCATTCTATAACACTAAAAGATGTTTCCAGAAGATCCCTGGATTATTTTTGTGCTGTTCATCCTGTAAACAATGGCTAGCTGCTAGAAGAAGCAAAATGGAAAGAGAACAGGTGCCAGCCAGCTACTAACTTCTACTCTATTCCTTTACAAGAACGATGTTGGCAAGGATTTGTTCATCCACATCCCAGAATTGTTTTGTTGATTTTTGTTTGTTTCATTTCAGAATTTTTTCTCTCAAGTTTTGTGCTTCTAGAGAACAAGATCAAAGAAATGTCACTATGGATCATGTGAATATTAACCCACATGATACTCGACAAGGAGGGATTAAGCAGCAACTTTCTGAACTACTATAAGCTGTCATTCCCTGGCAAACAGGCAAAATAATAAGGGACATGCTTGGAGCTCTACCTTTTAACAGGGCTTAAAATTCCAGCATTCTCCCAATGCTACAAAGACTGTTCACTAAGTCGTACGAAAAGTTACCATCCCTATTTAATCCCCAGAAACTGGCAAGCAATAATGGGACCATCTGCACTTTATCCGTGTTAGCCAGTTCCTGGCTGGATCCTGAGATATCCTGATCTTGGGAATCTGGATATTCTGGCTAAAGAAGCTTTGAAAACCCATCAAACTGGCTGACCAGGGACAGTCATATGCTCATTAGGGAAATTGTACAGAGCTCCAAGGACTGAAGCAAGACCACAGATAGGCCTTCTGCACCATGTCTCGGTCGGTTTTCTGAAGGAGAATAAGGAAAGGGTAAGCCGATAGAAGTTGATGCTGTATTCACAGCACAAATAGTATATAGCAAAGAGTCTTCATTTATTTCATTTATAAGAGAACAACTTAGAAAATCTGAAAGCTTTCTATATCATCTCATTTGATGTTTACTAAGTAGATGTCTGGTTTTAAGAAGAAATACACAAGAACTTGGATATACCAAAAAGCAAAACAACAACAACAACAACAGAAAAAAAAAAAAAAAACAAAAATCAAAAGAATTGGGGAGGGATTATAAATATTATAAGTGGTAGAAGAAATTTCAAGTAAATTCACTGAATGATTCAGGTGATTACAAGGATAAGTAGAAGAATATTCCCCTGGTAATAGAGCATTTCTCTGTAAGACACAATAATACCTCTTACATTTGAAACACAAGTTCACTTAATATGTTTCCTAAATTTGTTCTCTATACATATAACTGTCAAAAGCTGAGACAAGTTTGAATATATATTTATCATCCCTACTTTGGAATTACAGTTCCTATGAGAAACATCTGTATTTATTTGGTAAAAGTAATAAGTAAATTAATTTCTAAATCCCAAGATATTCTGGAGATTAAAAGTTCAGTGTCCATTGCTAAGGTGGTAGTCAGTTTTTCTGTGGGCAGTAGGCTGAGAACAGAATGGCTTTGCAGCTGACCTTTGCCTTCCAAGTCCACAGTGAGCCCCTGCTTCGCACGTTCCCGTATCAGCTGCAGCGTGTGCTCAAAAATCTCCCCTGCTCTTGCTGTTTCCACAATCAGTGGGTCACGCGGGTAATGAAACCGAACCAGCAGGTCACTGGAGGTGTGAAGTTTTCTGCAAATGACAAAACACATGATTCTTTACGAGGCAAGACTGCAGAATCCATGAAGCTTGCAAATACTGTGCATTTAAAAAGGCATTTCCCAAAAGTTCGAGAAGAATGAAAGCTCCACCACTACCATAGAAGCTCTACAGAGGAGCTGTGGGCTCTTTTCCTATTTTGGTAACAACTTGATTCCAAATGTTTGTCCCAGTGCTGAACTCAAAAATATATGTTGTTAATGAATGGATGATTTAAACAATAGTTTTATGCAGTAAACAACATCCATGGTGGGGTTCTAAACTGGAGGGATCAGTCAATGAATGGATTCTAGGGGGCTCAGTAAACCTTCTGAAGTACTATGCAATACCCTCGGTCTGCAGGACTTGGCATTTTGTGTCTTCTCTTTTCCTGAGTGTAATCTCCTAGAAATTCCCGCTTGCCTTTAGAATCCTGCTGAGGCCTCACTCTCCCTGTAGAGTTTCCCTGAGAGCTCTGACAAGCTATCACTCCATCTTCTCTATTACTCCTGTATCCTTAAATATGTCTCTTATATACTCAGTAAGATGTACTTGAATTGCTGACATATTGTCTCCTCTGCTAAAGAACGAACTAGGTTACTGATGAGATGAGATGTTGACCTATTATTGATCTTGTATCCCAAATACCAAGCCCACTGACCAGCACTCAATAGCAGTCTATGCACATTTGTAGAACTGAACCAAATATGTTAAAAAGAAATTTAAAAGCACTGAGAATGTGAAGCAAACTGTTTTACAGACTTTGGTCAACTGAGGTACATCTCATCCTCTATGTCTTGAATCTTAATAACTTGAGGTCACAGAATAATAATAATTATGCTAGTAGCTCACTTTGGTTAAGCACTTTCTATTCTCCAGGCACTACTGAAGCGCTTTTTACATATTATCTCATTTTTTCTTCCTAGCAAACACATCCATGAAGTAGATCCTACTGCTATCCCAATTTTACAGGCAAGAAGCCTGAGGTACAAAGATGTTAAGTTATTTGCCCAAGGTCACCCAGACAGAAAGTAATGTAGTGAGCAATCAAGGAGAGAATATAAATCGGCTGCGTGGCTCTAGAACACACGCCCATGACCACAAAGCCATTCTGTTTATGGATGTGCAGGAAGCCAGATGAGACTCAATTTGGGATTTTACGATGTCCCTTTTTGACCACTAACTGCAAATACTGAATATATACTTCATTCCATTATGATAAAACCAGCAATCATTGTTTTTGTTGTTAATACATCCTGATGTCACAAACACAGAGAAGTTAATGGGATTGGAAGTTTTCACTAGTCCACAAACATTCCAATTCAAATTAAAATAATGTAAAATGCCAAATATCCTAAACATAATGTTTGTCATAGGCTCCCAGTTTACACCGAGGTGTGTTCAACGTAATAATCATTCTCAATTCACACATTCAGGAGCACTGCATCTGACACTGTTTGGTGGATGCTGAGGTAACAGAGCCCATTACCTAGTATCTATTGTCAACCTGCATAGCATGGACCTTTGGCATAAATTAATGCCATTTATATTCTTTTTTTTTTTTTTTTTTTTGAGACGGAGTCTCGCTCTGTCACCCAGGCTGGAGTGCAATGGCGCGATCTCGGCTCACTGCAAGCTCCGCCTCCTGGGTTTATGCCATTCTCCTGCCTCAGCCTCCTGAGTAGCTGGGACTACAGGCGCCCGCCATCTCGCCCGGCTAATTTTTTGTATTTTTTAGTAGAGACGGGGTTTCACCGTGTTAGCCAGGATGGTCTCGATCTCCCGACCTCGTGATCCACCCGTCTCGGCCTCCCAAAGTGCTGGGATTACAGGCTTGGGCCACCGCGCCCGGCCGCCATTTATATTCTATGGGGAAGAAGTTTCCCCCTTTTTAGGGCGAACTGATAATGATGGCTAGCCCAGATGGTGACGCATACACAAGGACTAAAGAAAGCACTCTTCTGCAATCTTATGCACTATAATGTGACTTATGGAGATGATAAAAACCAAGTAGAACAGAAATGAAAACAAGTTTTCAATCTATATAAAATAAATTCTTACTGTGAAAATAAATGTCTTCGTGTGGAGTTAATTGCACTGTCAACTCTCTGTACAGCATCAAGAATGGAAGACTCAACAAAGTCATCGCCAGCTTGTCTACCCTGTATAGCTTTGAAAATCAATTCCATGATTATAAATATCAAACAGACCTTGAAGTTAGGCATGATGTGATATAAATGGCATTACATTTTTAAGAGAAAACCTCTAAGACAATGAAAATGTTATACAATATCTACATGATAATGCCCATTGCAGAGAGTAGATAATTATCTTGAAGTAAAGCTTCATCTAACAATAACAATGTTATTTAGGGAATTAAATTATTCCAAAATCTAGTAAAGCTATGTGAAATACTTCCTTCTGAACAACGCTGATTCACACGGGATCCAAGTTTGTCAGCAATTTGTCATCTTGGAGAAGGTATGAAATACTTATCTCTTCAGCCACCTTACTTTAATGTTAAACATTAAAGCAAAGTGAATATTGTTCCATCTAACAGAGGCTTCTTAAGGCAAGAATTGAACTCTCAGTAAGATTTATGGGAAAATTAATTTATGCTTTTTTATAGCGCTCCAACATGTGAAAATACTGCAAAGTTGAATCCTATAGACAAAGGAAGCTATTTACTTACAGCTGAGCATTTCCAATCTATTGAATCTTCTTCAAATAATGGTTTAAGAAGTTTAACCATAAAGGAACAAATACTAAATAAAAATAATTATGAATGAATATTTACAGTTCATATCAGATATATAATCGGCACAGTATCTAATTCATTTTGAGATATTAAAAGTAGAGTAACATTTTATATGACACAGACAATGAAAACAATAACTTTTTAGCGCTGCTAAATATTGAAAGCAAAAGTCGATATAGCTTTAAATGTTGAGTTTGAAATTAATGTCATTTAGGGGAAGTAAAAGTGATTACAAACTTAAATAGTAATAGGAAGGTATTGTATGTACTATCAAAAAGAACTCACAACGAAGTAACTAATGTAAGCCTAAGTCAAGGTGTTACCACAATATAGTATGGTGCTATTATAAATATATGTATCTATATATGTGTTTATATACATATTTAAGCATATATATTTCACAATCGATGTGCCCATATAGCATTCTATATCTAGATATTACAGGAAAATTCCTGTATATTATGACCATCTATATACCCTAGATTTTATTGTCTTAAAAAGACCACTAACATAAAACAATGAAAAGAAAAAAAATACCAGTGGTATGGAAATATTATAAGGAAAAAATAAAATTCAGGACTATACTGAAAATCCTTCTTGGCAAACTAGATTATGTGCAGCAATTGTGAATAAGTAGGTGGCTCCATTGTCAAGTCATTGCAACCTTTATCATGACCACAAGATTGAGGCTCAAAATGGCCAATGCTTTTCCTAGTCCAAAAAATACATGGGATTGACCACATATTAGCTAAAGATAATTGAAAGAAAAAAACACAAAAATTGATTAATTCAATTGGATGAAATTAACAATTTCCTTTCAAGTAAGAATATGAACAAAATAATAAATGACACAAATAGCTGACAATATTTGCAATCTCAAACTCTGATGCAGAAATGATATTCTGTTTCATACAAAGAAACCTTATAATACACTAAGAAAAAAATATATAGGCAAGTTAAAAAGAGGAAAGTTAAAAGTTAATAAGGATATAACATGCTCAAAATCACTTGTAACCTCAAAAATGAAATTTAAATTGTCAATGAACTACCATTTTATGCTTATTCTGGCAAAAAAATAAAAAGCTGGTTAAAGTCAAATTTTCTCAGAAGTGAGAGTTCCTATAAATCCTCAGGCAGCCTGATAGGACTGTAGAATGGACACCTATTTTGGGGATTGTATTTAGAGCCTTTTTTGGCTGGGAGGAGATGGCGTTTGTTACTTAGTGAAATTACATATGCACACATCCTTTCATCCAGCAATTTCAATCCCATGCATATATGTAGAAAAATTATAATTGAAATCCACAAGGGTATGTATGAGAATGCTTATTGTAGCTTTGTGCAGTAGGAATTGTAGAAAATTGGTTGTACAGCAGTGGAAGTGTGGGTGTATTAGTCTGTTCTCACATTGCTATACAGAACTACCTGAGACTGGGTAATTTACAAAGAAAAGAGGTTTAATTGGCTTACAGTTCCTCAGGCTGTACAGGAAGGATCACTGGGGAGGTCTTAGGAAACTTACAATAGTGGTAGAAGGTGAAGAAGAAGGAAGCACGTGTTACACGACTGGAGCAGTAGAGAGAGCAAAGGGAAAGAGGCAACACAATTTTAAACAACCAGATCTCGTGAGAATTCACTCACTATCACAAGAACAGCAAGAGGGAAATTCACCCCAATCACCTCCCACCAGGCCCCTCCTCCAACACTGGGGATTAAAATTTGACATGAGATATGGGCGGGGACACAAATCCAAACCAAACCAGTGTGCAAGGAAAATGTGGTGGATGTCCAACGTGCATGCAACAGTTAGAATTGCAAGTGCATGCAACAGTTAGAAAATGTGGTGGCTGTTCAACGTGCATGCAACAGTTAGAATTGCCTGTGCATATGTGGACAGACACTTAAAAGATGCTTAAGGTAAAAATTAGAAAACTAGAAAGAGATTACCATAAAATGATTGAATTAAAATATATAATACTTAGATGTAGTATAGTTGTTAACTATATAGCAAGGATGATGGAAACAGAGTATGGACATAAAAGGGAATGAATTAATTAGTTAACTGAGTAATTAATATAGTTACTGTGATTAGGAGAAAATAATACTATAAATATAGCTACATTAGTCTGCTTATGTGTTCAAAAAAAGTCAGTAGGAATGAGCTTACTTAATTTACTTTTACCTTAGAAATAAAGAAACTAAAATCAATCAAATCAATCTGCACTGGCATGTATGACTTGATTATTTAATCAACATATTCGCTTTTCTTTGTCCCTTTTACTCCTTCACTTTTGGACCTCAAATATAGAAAGCATCATTAACTACATGCTTCTGTTTGTGTCAGGTATTGTCACTGGGCCGCTGCATCTGGGACAAAATATGTTATCAAAGGTCTACTTGGATTGGGAAGTAAGAAGGTTGTGTGCTAGGACTGAGTTACCCTACAGGACGTAGTGCTATTGAGATGCCAAAATTTAAAAGGCTATTCACTATGGTGGACAGAAGTTGATGTAAAGTTTAAATTTCAGGAAATCATCATTTAATATGTGAATGTGAATTGGATTGATATTTTTGCTTTTATTCTATTTATAAAATTGTTTTGCTGTTATAGTTGTATAAGATTTACAAGCATGGGGATTTTACAGCCCTTGTCTTCAGCTTTCAGCTCATCCATTAAATGAAGAGAGCAAGCCTTGCTCAGCACAGAGCTCAGGGCTGATGTTGATTATCAGATAGCAAAGACATGCAAAGTTCTTTCAAAACTACAATGCACATATAAGGTGGCTTTCATGATTAATGTGTTTTAAAACCCAGAGGCAATCTGTATCCTCACATGATTATCAATTGATACTGTGTTATACTGTCATTTCCTTCAATATCATTTGCTATTTATCTATAAGAATCAGAAGTCAACCAGCGTGTAAAAGTGAAAAGGAGAAGAAAATTTAAAAAATGGAATAATATGCAATAGTCTTTGAAATATTTAAACTACACAAATAGAAAACACATAAAGTTGTTCAGATTCTTAAAACCACATTAAATACATGATATATTCAAACAAAAACATTTTTAATAACAAAGTTTTCTCGTTTTTATGTTAGTTATGATTTTTTTAAGTTTATGTGGTTTAAGAGTAAACTAAAACTAACTCTTTTATTATTCATTTATTTCAGTGTTATTTGGTACAAATTGCAAAAATGGTTTTATAAATTTCTTTAGAACAGCACTGTGTTATGTAAGTAAATCCAGTGTGTTGGGGACACATTAGAATTAATCAATACTGTTGTAGTTATTTGTCTCAAAAATCATCTCAGTTAATGGCCTAAGGAATAGACTAATCAGAAAATTCTGAGCATATTCTCCATCATTTTGTGCACACTTTTACAGGAGTAGAGGGACAATTAGATAATTTTTCTTTGTTAAGTCTCAGGGTTAATAAAAATGAGAAAAAGGCCTCAGTAGATTTACAAAATAAACATGTTTAAAGTTATTGATGCACATCTACTTGCAATCCTATCCTTGTATCTATGAGGCTATCACCATTATTGATGGTAAAATCAAATGGTAATATTGAGTCCTTTCAGAAAAGGGGGAGCTTAGGCCACGTGGCCACTCACTGCTCTGCATGAAAGGCCTGGTTCTGGGTCACTTGGGGACTGAACCTAGAGATGGGATGGGAAAACTAAACAGCTGTGCTCCTCTGTCACCATTGCTAAAATATGCCTAGACCTCAATAAAGGCTGAGATTTTTTTCACAATTACCAATGGGGTTTTGAGTATCTTTTTATCCTCCCCTTTTTCCCCCTGGGGAAGAAAATTAGCAGATGATTTAACTATCATAACTAAATAGGTCTTATCACTCTCAGTCTTTCCCTAAAAAGAATGATGCTAACACTGACATATGTGAGGGCTATCCTAGGACACCAGAGACATGACCACAGCATACACACTGATGGTAATGACTGCCTTTATGAAGTCATTTTCTTTCAACAGCAAAGAATCTGTCTTACTCATCACTTTGCATCATTAAACATGGAAACGAATCATTGCCCTGGAGAGCTCCACTGTTTTTCACAGACTGGAAAAGGAAAGGCACCATCTACTTTGTTTAAGGTTATGGTGCTCAGATTACAACTTTTTAATTGTTTTCTTTATAATGTTTAAACTATTCAAACACTACAACACCAAAAATCTGGAAATGCTACTTACACATATTAAAATGTATATGTTAAAATTTTGAGAACATTTATCTCAGGATAGAAGTATGTGGTCACTATGTATTTTATGTACAAAATGGATGGGAAATGTGTTACTTTTAATATAGTTAAAGGTAATATAAACATAAGTGTATGTATACTAGGTAGATGCTGTTGTTTACAGAAATATTTCCCCATTCATTGTATTATTAAAGTTTGACAAAAATAAAACAGAAAATAAAATAAAAAGCTTGGCAAGAGAGCAAAAATAGTTTGTAAACTAATTTACCCCCTATTCAGAGTAAATTGTAAAATGTAGTAAAACAGCAATTTAAAGCTCTTCAATCACCAATTTCACTTCATTAATGTTTGAATAAATATAACTAATGAAAATATTTCAATACCTTATTGTCCACTCATAACTCTGCAACAGCTTCAGTGGCTTAGAAATTGATGTTTGTCTACACCATGACAAATATTGGGATTAAAATGTCCAATAATTCAAATAGATAATCGTTTATACAGAGTTTTGAAAAATAACTAGAACTCACAAGAATTGAACAGGTTAATTAATGTATAGCATTTGGAACACATGGTAAATGCTCAATAAATGTTAACTCTTATTATTACTAGTGATATTCCTATGAATTTAGTATAAGTTATTTCATTAACTTGAAAGAAAAGGTCGCACTAACCTAAAGTCAGCTAATGTAGCCTTAAATCTTCAATCAGTTTAGTTTGATAATAATTTATTGGGTTAAGGATACAGTTGAAGTAGCAAATATTATAGGTGGGAGGATAATTTGGAAAGTTATTTCCAAACCTACATTCAAAATGATGAAAGACTGAGCCATAGAACAGGAGTCTCATAAAGAAGAGAAGTGGAAAAGAAGCAATTTTGGGGGAGGAAAGACCAGTGAGGCACTGAGTTGGGGTAAGGGAGCCGGGGAGGAAGATAAATCGTGAGGGCAGCTTCCTGCTTCTGCTATGAAGGCATGCTAGGAGGAGACAAGGTATTCGGGGAAAGACCAGGGGTTCAGATTTGAATGTGTTCAAGATCAGTTTTTAACATGAGGAATTGCGAGGACAGTGGGTCCACCAAAATGAGGTGCCCAACAGACAATTAGACACTTAACTAGGGATTTCAGAGGCTATTGCATTGCTAAGGATTGTTTTCATAAAATTTAAACCAGCATATGCATGTTACATGCTCCAAGTTTTTCATTTAATAAATTATGGGTCATCTTTGCATTTTTCACCTTGTCCACATATTAGTTCAATGTCTCAATGGTAAGAATTTTATCACAGACATACCATAACGTGCTTCCTCATTACCATTGCACTATTTTTGTAACTATTGTTTGAATTCCATCATGGAAACATAGAAATTCTATGCCAGAAAATATTTTGTATCTAATATTGAGAGAGTTATTGAGAGAGTTCAGGTCCATCTTTTAAAAAAATAAGAAAATCAATTCCAGTCATGGGTAAGGAAGTTATCCAAAGTGGCTGAGATCAATGAAGTCTGATGGCTTAACCCAGGGTTTTCTTCTCACTATCTCACACTTCTAATATTTCATATAAATGTGTTATGTATTCAGTCAAACCGAATCATTTTCACTAGCAAGAAATGGTCTATACTTCACAACACTTACTAGCACTTTGTAGTTAATATAATCTAGTGACTGTTAACAATAAATTATTCTTAAATATTTTAAAAAACCAATAAATATATAAATATTTTACCTAAATAAAATGTGTAGCATTTAGATACAAAATATTATCTAGAAAAAAGAGAGAAGTTGGCAATAGAATTAATATTTGCTGATATAAAATACATTGACAACATCCTAAACAAAGGATAGCTTCCCAGTAAATACTGTATCAATCTTACAGGTTATTTATGCAAACTGTTTACAAATCTATTAACTCTAAAGGGAAAATGAGCTTTCTGAAAAAATTACAAGTGTAGAAATCTTTTTGTTCCTTTGCTATCATAGATGCCCTGCTACAAACATCATTCAGTAAAATGTAAATTTTATATAATGCCTAAATGGTTGTGTACTTTTCATTATTGCACATCACTTCCTACGGCTGTAATTCCCAATGTAAATTAGAAACTCAAAAGTCATGATCACTTACTTGTGTCATTTACTCCACAAATGGAGTTACAACATTCTACTATGACTAAGTGGGGGCATCAAGATTGGAAAATCCTCCTGCAATGTATAAATTTTTCCTTTTAGTTATAACGACTTGGTGAATGAAAGGGTCTCACTCATAAAACATTAAATGTTACTTTATTTTGCCATATTTCACCTTATTCTGCTAGTTTGGGTTTTATAAATACATATACTCTTCTGTCTTGGATCTTAAATTTTCTCAAAACTTTTAAATTTGTATTCTTTCATCTTTCTCTTACTTTATTAAAAAATATTTCTAACACTATGAAATTTATTTGGTAGAAATTACTTTTCCCTCATATTGACATATAAATGCCCCAGAGCCAAAAAAGTTTTTATTTGTTGAATAACATTTATTTTATTGTGTTATTATCTCCTTATAGTCTGTTTCAACACCATAGAACAGAATATCTCTGAATGTTATCACTATTCTGAAATCTGGTAAATAAAATGATTAATGCATTTTACTGAATGTTTTACTTCTGTTTTGTTTTTGAGATGAAGTCTCACTCTGTCACCCAGGCTGGAGTGCAATGGTGTGATCTTGACACTGCAAGATCCACCTCCCAGGTTTAAGTGATTCTCTTGCCTCAGTCTCCCAAGTAGCTGGGACTACAGGTGCTCACCACCATGTCTAGTTAATTGTTTGTATTTTTGGTAGAGACAGAGTTTCACTATTTTGGCCAGGCTGGTCTCAAACTCCTGATGTTGTGATACACCTGCCTCAGCTTCCCAAAGTGCTGGGATTACAGGCGTGAGCCACTGCACCCAACCTGAATGTTTTACTTTTAATACGTATGTGTGATTACATTCAGTTACATTTCTGTTAAAGAAGATGAAATTCTTGTGTTGGAGATTCTAAAATGTTTTTTCACTGTGATCATAGTGCTTCTGTGTATGTGGAAGAACAAGACAGAGATGCAATACAGAGAGAGAGGATGTTTGTTTGCATGTGTGTTTAATGGCAAAGATTTTTAGCATTTCTAAAACATTGGGATATTAATTTAAATTCTGTAATAACTTTTTCCAAACAATCTCAAAGGCATTTTTCCACAGGTCTCATAAATAGTTGAAGAGCAAAACGTGAACACCATAAATTTATAAGAAACACAACTACCATAGATTTTAAATCAGGAAAATCATGAACTCACAGAGAATAGTAAAGTGAGACTAGGATTTTGTAACATTAAGAAATTTTAGGTCAACATGGTGGCTCATGCCTGTAATCCCAACACTTTGGGAGGCTAAGGTGGGCAGATCACCTGAGGTCAGGAGTTCAAGACAGGCCTGGACAACATGGTGAAACCCCATCTCTACTAAAAATACAAAAATTAACACGGCATGGTAGGCGCCTGTAACCCTGGCAACTCGGGAGGCTGGGGTAGGAAAATTGCTTGAACCCAGGAGGCGGAAGTTGCAGTGAGCCGAGATTGTGCCACTGCACTCCAGCCAGAGTGAGACTCCGTCTCAAAAAAAATAAAAAGCAATTTTATAAAATAAACAACCTCTAATACTATTAGGACAAATATTTGTTGATTACTAAACTACATTATTATAATTTTAAGAATATTATTCTACAAGAAGACATTTTTACAATATGGTATAATGAATGCATGCTGACTGATGTGCTGCTAATGAAAACATACATTTTATTTAAAATACCTAGACAAGGGATTCTCAATCCCAATGACTTGAGAATAAATCCACACTCCTCACTGAGGTTTGAAGATCCTATAGCAGGGGTCCCCAACCCCCAATACTGGTCATAGACTG
Source organism: Trachypithecus francoisi (assembly GCF_009764315.1). NCBI lineage: Eukaryota > Metazoa > Chordata > Mammalia > Primates > Cercopithecidae > Trachypithecus > Trachypithecus francoisi. Next base: position 6,429,070 of record NW_022681472.1, read on the forward strand.
TTAGTAACACAGCAGGAGGCGAGCAGCAGGTGAGTGAGCGTAACTGCCTGAGCTCCACCTCCTGCCAGATCAGCAGGGGCACTAGATTCTAATAGAAGCACAAACTCTATTGTGAACTGCACATATGAAAAATCTAGGTTGTGCACTCCTTATGAGAATCTAATGCCTGATGATCTGTCACTGTCTCCCATCACCCCCAGATGGGACCATCTAGTTGCAGAAAAACAAGCCCGGGGCTCCCACTGATTCTACATTATGGTGAGTTGTAGAATTATTTCATTATATATTACAATGTAATAATAGTAGTAAAGTGCACAATAAATGTAATGCACTTGAATCATCTCAAAGCCATCTCCCCACCCCTGGTCTGTGGAAAAATTGTCTCCGATGAAACCAGTTCCTGGTGCCAAAAAGGTTGAGGACCACTGACCTCAGAAGCTTGATATCTCAGAATATGTAAGTGAAAGAATATGAAAGTATTCATATGATAGGAAAATGGCAAATCTTTATAAATATGAGTTGATAAGCTAAATCTATTTTAAGTCAGGCCTGTGTTATGAAATATTATTGTACATAACGAAAGAGTTACCCAATCTCTTTTATAAACCCATAAGGCCTGGAAAAACTAAAAGGTAAAAAAGAATGTGCAAAACCATATTTATGAAATCTGTTCATTTTTAAGGGAAACTGAAATATGAGCAAAACCCAAAATAGCATTCCAGATGCTCATAGCTAAACTCTTTTATTTCAACTGTAGATTATCAATACAGCAAAAACTCCTGAACCCATTTGCAAAAAAAGCAACACTGATGTCAGCTCCCATATGCAGACATGCTGTGCTTTCCTTCAGTGCTTCCCCATGTAGAGAACACACCAGGCAGTCTTCACAGCCTGTCTCCACTTGTAAATAACCTCAGCGGAGTTTCAGTACAGTCTACGCAAGCCTGTCTACAAATGGACTCTCCCATCTCCCTTGTGAACTAAATAATGAAAAAAAGAAAAAAAAAAGATTTTTTATAAGACTACGGTAAACAGAATTTAAGCAATCATCATATATAATCAACCTGCAGAGGGTTCTAGCTATATAACTAGAATGATGATGGAATGTAAAAAGCTATGTCAATTATGTAGGCCAATTATAAATGCCTGCAAACATTGAGATATTTGTTCTGGTGGTTGTAAAGCTTACTTGGGAGTTCGATGGATTGATTTCTAATTTTAAACTGGGATTAAATATACTAGATTAGAATACGTAGTACATGTTGAATTCCACATTATGCTTCAACCTCTGGCTCTACATTTTGGCTATAAATACATCTTACATTCTATAATTTTTGGTTTGTAAGAAAACATGATACACATTTGCAAATCTTTGCTATTTATGTTTTTTTTTTAAATTGTTATTTTTCACTTTATATCCCTTAAGATTGTTTATATTTGAAAGTTTTCATTTTAAAAAGAATAAAACAGCTTTGACTATAAACACACTTGACCAGAAAGAAAGCATAAGAGAGCATGATTACTGAGGTCAGTCAGATAGGATTAGGAGTAGAAGCTGTTCGGAGACAGTTATTTGGATGTTGTAAATGGAGCTACTTACAAACACCTACCAGTGACTGTAAGAAACATGTTGGTCACAACAAGGCCAAATGAATTCCGAGCCATACATTCGTATCTTCCCTGGTCAGGGAACCCTGCGTCGTAGATAGTCAGCGTGCCTTCACCATCCACGTGGAATTTACCACTCTCAGTTATCTGCACACCTTCCTAGGGAACAAAAAAGAGTTGTCACTGGATGGGTGTGGTTCCTTAAAAAGTCATTTATTTACTTTTTCCAATGTGGGTTCATTTGTTCAACAGACATCTATTGCATGTCTGTTGTGTGCCAAGTACTGAAGGAGATACATGAATCTAGTGGAGAGAAGGAAGAGAGGAAAAGAGGTTTCTAGGAAGTGTGGTTTTTCTCTCTCTAATTATTAAATATGACAACCAAAAGTTCAGTCATGTAATTATTTAACAGAATAATTATTTTAAAATTATCACTCCAATGAATAGATAAACACAATTGATTCATATATTCCTTACTGCTAAAGATAATTCTGACAACTACATTTGGTCGGGCACAGTGGTTCATATCTATAATCTCAGCATTTTGGAAGACTGAGACAGCAGGATCACTTGAGCTGAGGAGTTCAAGACCAACCTGAGTGACATAGCAAGACCCTATCCCTACAAAAAAAAATAGAACAAAAGTCAGCCAGGCATGGTAGCGTGTGCCTGTAGTTCTAGCTACTCAGGAGACTGAAGTGAGAGGGTCACTTGAGTCTAGAAGTGTGAATCTGTAGTGAACTATGATCATGCCACTGTACTGTAGCCTCGACAACCTAGCAAGATCCCATATTTAAAATAAAAAAAATTAAAAATTAACAAGGAGAAGTATGTTCACAAATCCATCATCCAAAAACATCAAAATATTTTTATTAACATATTTCTAATTTCCCTTCTATTTCTTCCTTGCATGTACTCATATGTTTTGTATAGCTACACTGATATGTGTATTATATATATATACACAATTAAAATATACTGTAAGAAGATAAAAATAACTAAATTTTATAAGAACTATTATTAACATGCATTTACTTTTAATTAATATAGATTTACATACTTTTCATTATTATGGACTTAATTTTAAAAAGTAAAGGAAATTGGCCTTACGAAATTGCAGTTAAAATGGTGTGCCTCTGCCCTGCCTCTAGCCCCAAAAGACTCACAAGAAAAAGAGGATGGGATATATTTTTTCAAAAGAACTCACACTCCAGCTATAGCCAATAGGCCACAGTGTAACCATGAACGTTTCAAGTGAAAATAATGTTTCACAGGTCTTCGGATTCTCACAGCTGACTTTACCCAATGCTGGAAAACAAGTCCAGGCTATTGGTAGCTGTTAACTCCGAGTAGGAAGGGACAGGAAGTTGCAGGAACCTACCAGATGAGAGGGCAGATGAGAGAGACCAGACACAAGGCATGGATGAGGCAACCAGGTGCACAGGTCATAGGGCCCAGCGGGTCCTTCCTTCAGAACAACACCTTCCTTGTCTCAGGCTGGGCCACTACTAAATTTTCTTTCAAAGTTGCTCCCTTTTCCTCACCTATTGCCAGAACTCCAGACTAAATGTATAGCTCTGAAATATCTGCTTGGAGTCTCAGCAATCAGATAGCTTTCCAGTACATTCCTTATCTGCTTATGGTAAGGTGTTTCTATTGCTGGTAGCAAAGGTATGCTAACTCATACCTTTTCCAAACTCGTGAGCTGAAGAAGACTGTTATGAACAGTATATGTGATCGTGTGTGTAAAATGTCTGGCATAGAGTCGGAACTCAATCAGTTTGTGATTAAAAGCTACCTTTTACAAAGTAGACGCTGAGCTATTCTGCTGATGTGATTATATAATGATGCATGTCGTAGAGTGGAGAATAAGGCTTCAGAGACTGCCCAAAATGTATATTTTTCACACTTTCTATTTTTAGCATAAAAATGTTTTAATATATAATATCAAATTAAAAGGGGTTTTAAAAAATATTCAGACTAGTGAGAGGACATGAACCAAAAGACTCATGATTGAGACCCCTAAACTTACTCTTCATAGAGACTGGCATGTGAGACTTGCTACAGCACAAAAGAAGGCATTGTTAATATATGGCAGCAATAAAAATAAGCCAAGTGGTTTTGGAAAACAGCTTTGTAACCTTTCACAGATTTTATATTTTGTCAAAATGTTTCAAAAACTGACATTCAGGCGTGCAAATTTGTTGATTTTTAAGAACACTGATATCTGAGACCGACCATTTTGTTTTGATGAAAAATTTAAAACATCAGAAGCAGTTATGTTGGAAGAACATGGCTTCCAAAAGATGTAAGATACATAAGTAAGGAGCTATTGTTTCTTTAAAGCCATTCAGGGTTTGAAACTTCAGAACTACTTTTTCTTGTTTCTTTAACATTAGGCTTTCCATTCCTTTCCTGTCTCAGCCAATGACCTACTTTTAATTCACTTCTGAGTTATTAACTTAAAATGGTTTCTTATTGGCCACTAAACTCTTAATTTATATGTGTCAAAACCAATTTTCCTTAGAGGAATTCAGTTATGCTTATGAAGCTTTCATCACCAGGCAAATGAGAAAGGATAAACCTTATGAAAACACTGACCCAAAATCAGATACAGTCACTTAAAAAAAAAAAAAAAGAAAGAAAAATAAGAAACAGGAAATAAACCTGCTGCAATGTAAAAAGTATTATTTGCTAGCAAAAGTTGCAACAGTAAAAACTCGATATGAGAATCATTACCTCCATTTCAGTGGGTCGATACATCTGTCAGTGTTTTTAATATTACTGTACTTTTAGTTGAGATCTTACCTTATTCCAAGTAATTACGGGTTGTGGTTCTCCTTGAGCATGACATGAAATGTTTATATTCTTTCCAACCTCGACACTTGTATCCTGAGGACGTTGAGTAAACACTGCAAGAGCTGTGGAAACAAACCAAAATAACATCATGTCAAATAATATCATTTTTGTCAATATGTGCCAGCTGAGTCAAAGGTATGAGTCTGAATGCCACATTGGTTAAGCACACTAGTTTTTAAAAAATCAATTACTTGGACATCTAGGGGAATAACAAGCATCACACCCATGTTGGCGCCAAGTAGAGGTGAGAGCAGGAATTAGGCAAAAGGAATGCACTGAAACTTTCACTACATTTGCATTTTTAACACGTATCTCTTCAGCTGAGCTGTGGGTACAGGATTTTCATTATTCTTTCTCAGTACTTTTTGTTAAGTGTGAAATAAAACTACATGGTAACATCAAAATTTATTTGTGGCTAAGATAAAAAGATCCTGCTCTTCAGTGAGCATCTCATTTCCTCAAAAAACACAAACTACCATAACACACCTAATATGAAATAGATAATTGAGATAGCTCTATAACTATTAAAAAATGAATTCCTAATCCTTAAAACTCCCCAAATAAGAAATCCCCAGGAAGGAATTAAAATTATTTTACCAGGGAATTTAACCCAGTGTTTAAAAAATGTAACAGCAATTTTATAGACTCTCCTCTATAAAATAACAGAGGAGGGAATACTCCCCAACTCCTTTTGGGAGGCTCACCCTAATATCAAAACCAGATGATGACTATAAATAAAGAAAAAAAAAAACTACAGTCAAATACTTCTCATGAACATATACACAAAAATCATTAACAAAATATCGGCAAATAGAATTTATCAATATGAAAAGGTTTAGACATCATGAGCAAGTAAGGTTTATTCCCAGGATGCAATACTGGTTCAATATTTGAAAATAAATCGATATAATCCATCGTATTAACGGCTAAAGAAGAAAAATCACATAATAGTATCAATAAATAAAAAGTGTTTGCATATATTCAACACTCATTATGAGTTAAAGACCTCTCAGAAAGAAAATAAAAATAGAAGGGAACTTCTACAACTTGGAAAAGAACATGTACAAAAGCCCTAGAGTAAGGAAACACAGTGAATACTTTTCACATAGAAAATAAGGCAGGGATATCTGTTCTCTCCAGTCTTATTCAACACAGTGCTGCAATTTCTAGCCTGTGCATCATGGCAAGAAAAGGACATAAAAAGCAAACAGAATGGAAAAGAAGAGATAAAACTGTCCCTATTTGCAGATGAAATTATTGTCTATGTAGAAAATCCTAAGACATATCAAAAATACTCCAAAGTGAGTTCAGCAAGGTCTCTGGATATAAGGCAAATGTATTAATATATAGATAGTATTTATTTTATATACAATCAATGAACATATGGACATAGATCTTTTTTAAAAAATTGCTCAAAAGCATGAAATAATTAGGTACAAATTTAACAAAATATCTACAGTACTTATAAACTAAAAGTTAGAAAATACTGAAGTACAAAATCAAAGATTAAAAACATGAATAAGTATATATGCATGGATTGAAAGTCTAAAGACAGTAAAGATGTCATTTCTTTACAAGTTGATATACAGGTTTAATGTAATTCTCATTAAAATTCCAGCAAGATTTTTTTCATAGATATAGATGAGATTATTCTAAAATTTATGCAGAAATGCAAAGGAACTAGTATAACTAAACGGTTTTGACAAAAAAGAATAAAGTGAGAGCAATTAATCTCTACCGGATTTTAAGACGGGTCATGTAGCTGTAGTAATCAAGACTGTGTGGTACTGAGGAAACGGGAGACACAGACAAAACAAAACAAGTCCAAAAATGCACAAGCAAAGTCCTGTGGTAGTAAAATATGCAGTCTTTTAGAAAAGCTACCAAACCGTCTTCCTCATTTTTTTTTTTTTTTCTTTTGAGACAGGGTCTCACTCTGTCACCCAGGCTAGATCTTCGATTAAGGAAATAAGCTCTTTCATCATATCTTTCTTGAATGTTTCTGTATTTCTGAAAAAAAATTATGGTAACATCAAACATTTTATTACTGACAAAGATAAAAAGGTTCAGTTCCTCTGTTGGAATCTTTTTTTCTTATGTATTTAAATCTCATGCTATATTCTAAGTTAACACATGCATTTCAGAATGCTGAGACCATGGCTGATTGATGCCTGACAATGCATAATGGACATCTCATGAGGACCAGGGTCAGCCTATGAGGCAGTGACGCTCCTGATCCAATCAAGACGTCTCCAGTGTCTCACTCTTCACATCATAGCCTCCTTTGTCTGATGTCCTTTATTGCCAGCTGCTTTCACCTCCTGTCACAACAGATGCTCATTACCACGAGATGTGCCATCACTTGTAATATTTTGGAAATATCTAACACCACACTCTAAAGCAAAGCTCTTCTCACTATGCCGTTGCATCTCCTCATTTGGACTTTACCTAGACTTGGAATGCAATCTGCTTCTTTCCTTTGACCAATAATCTTCTAGTCTCATTCCCTTTCCTTTTCAGCCAAGCTCCTGTGAATAAATAGAAGCTTGAAAGATCCAATCCTTCAGGATGAATCCCAAGCAGCTAACTGGGCTTAAATTTAAAATAGAGCCAAACAGCCACTTCCTGACCAGAGGTGACACACATACTCTGAGATCCCTGAAAACATACATCTTTTTAACTTCAAGACCGTCAGAGCTTACCTGAACCAACCAATCAGAACTCAGCAAGTTTGAATCATTCATTTGCACAAATGAACCTGATTGGGAACGTGGGCGGAAACTTTTGCTACGAAACTTGAACTCTCTCTTTGTTCTCTGGAACGCACCTTTGTTTTACACTAGGGGTTGTGTCTCTCCAGTTTGCAAACTGTTCACTGGAATAAAATCTCTCCTTCAAATTGCTTTTCAAAGAACTTTTATTCAGGATCCCAAGTTTTATCACCTTTACCACTTTTCTTCCAAAATGCTAAACTCCTTTACCCCATTGTTCTTTCATTTATCTACCCTCCACCATTTTCTTGCATTTCTTCTCATTTTCTCTCCAAAATATCTGGAGTAAAAACAGAGTGATCCTATGTCCTGGTTTGTCAGGAACAAACTGCCCTTGTCAATTCAGATCCTATTTTACATCAACAGCAATGAATTTCAAGCATTTACTTCTCTTTCAAGTCACCTACTTCATTTCTTGGAATACCTTCTCCTACACAATATTGACTTCTCCACAAAGAAAACAGAATCCATCAGACTATAAATTCCTCAACTCCTATACTCCTCTTCCACAGAGGTGTCATTCAATCCATACACCCATTCTTACCTCCCCTCCTATCCTCATCTAAACTGAAAAAATAACTCTTCTCTTAAAGGTCACTTGCAAATCTCACCCCATCTTGCCACCTGAGTGATCTTAAATTATCTAATGCTCATGCTCTTCCATCTTTTCAGCCTCTCCTTCCTTTAGAAAATACCTAGGAAAAACAGGCCCTTCCCCTTGTTCCTGCATGACCCAGCCCCATTTCCACTGCTGTCTCTATTGTTTCCCTCTTCATTTGTTTCCAAGAAACAAATACGTTTCTCTGCTTATGTCCCTTCTATCCCCTTTATGCCACAGCCACTTTCATTAAGGCTTCGATTTCCTTGACTGCATGAAACTGCCCTTGTTCAGACCCTTAAAAAAAATTCCAGTCTTTACTGAATGCAACTTTTTGTGACTTTTGACACATTTGATTCTCTCCTTCTGGGAATAACTTTTTCTTAGCTGTTAAGACTCTTGCCTCCTCAGGGATTTTGTGTAACCCAGAGGCTGGGAATTCCTCTGTAATATCACTCATAGCTTTTTCTTCTCTCTACATTCCAAGGGGTTCCAATTCTTGGTCTTCTCACCTTTTCACTCAAAGCACGACCTCAGTTCTAAATTAGTTCATTAATAACCATGGAGTTTACATCTTAGGTCCACGGTCAGAAACCAATCGTCTCATGGACATCTACATTAATTGTCAGCAAGGATACCAAATTTAACTTTTTCCGAAACTGTATTGACTATGTTTTCCCATTTGGTAATTGAATTATTTTTATTAAATTAGGGAATTCTTTATATGTTACAGATATCAAAACACAAAACACACTTGTCAGTTATATATATTGTAAATGTCTGCTATTTCTGACTGATGAATAGAATATTCAAATTTTAATGTAGATAGGATTATCATCTTTTCTGATAGGCTAGTAGTTTCCTGTAATTTGTTTTGCAAATCTTTCTATACTACTATCATAATAATTTTACTTCTTGTTCAAAAAGAGTTAAATGTCTTAAATATTAAAACATTTTTATCTGGAATTGATTTTGATGTGTAGGGTGATATAAAGATGTAATTTCACCTTCTCCCTGTGGAAAATGAGTTTCCCAGAACTATTATTGAGAAGCCATAGTTGCTGCTCATGCTTACACATATCGCTTTTTTGTTTGTTTGTTTGTTTGTTTGTTTGTTTTGTCTCTTTGGTAAGTTGTTAATCCTTGGGCCAATCATACAATATGTTATTCCTGAGTGGTATACAGTAATACCATCTTGGTATTTGGATGATCTAGGTTATTTTTGGATTTTTGTTATTCCATATGCCTTCCAGAATTATCCTTTCAGTTTCCATCAATAACTCTTTTAGGGTTTTGATTGGAATTGCATTGATCTATAAATCAAAGGTGGAAGAATTAGCATCTTTACAATAGTAAATCTGTCTTCTTCAATTTCTTTCAATGACATTTTATTTTTCTTCTATACAATTCTTGCACATCTTTTGTTAGATTTATTTTTAACTTATACTTTCTTGTCATTTTAAGGAGTTTTGTTTTTAAAATAAAATTAGGCATTTTGTTGCTCATATGTAGAATGAAAAAATAGTTTTTACTTGTTAATGTCATATCCAATGATCTTCCTGAACTCTTAGATCTGATAGTTTATTTGTAGATGTTTTTGGATTGCGTATGAGGAAAATCCTATTATATACAAATAAAATTGTATGTATTTCTTGTAAAGTCATAACATTTGTTTTCTATGTCTTGCATTTTTGTAAAGACTAGATCTTCCATTACAACACTGAGTACATGCAATCTTCTTCTTAATTTTCAAAGGAATATTTCGGCCAGGCGCGGTGGCTCATGCCTGTAATACCAGCACTTTGAGAGGCCAAGACGAGTGGGGATCACTTGAGCCCAGGAGTTTGAGACCAGCCTGGCCAACATGGTAGAAACCTGTCTCTACCAAAATACAAAAATTAGCTGGATGTGGAGGAGCGTCCCTGTAGTCCCAGCCACTGGGGAAGCTGAGCCAGGAGAAGCGTTTGAAGTTGAGAGGCGGAGATTGCGGCGAGCGGAGGTCGCACCATAGCACTCCAGCCTGGGTGACAGAGTAAGACTCTATCTCTAATAATAATAATAATAATAGAAATATTTCTAACATTTCACCTTTAAAAATGTAATTTTCTATAGTTTTATTTCTACAAAAAAGGGTTTTTTTTGTAGAAAACATTTTATTTCTATATTGCTAAGATCTTCTCTTAATAATTAGTTAATAAATTTGATCGAATGTTTTCCTTGCATCTATTAAAATGATTTGTCCTCTATTAATCTACCAATATCAGTGGAGTCAGTGGGGCAATATTTTTTACAGAGATTAATTTTTTTTGTCCATAGTTTCTTTTATTAATTTGAAGTGTATTTCCTCTTATATTATCTGCAAAACTTTAAGACTGGGTTGACTTTTAGGACATTTACAGAATTCATCTGTAAATTTGCTGCCACTACTCCTTTCTTAACTTTTATTTAAACAATTAATTTGTTGGTTTTCTAATGCATCATTTTCATTTTTCTGATTTGAAACTTATAATCGTATTTTTATGCTTTACTATTTACCCTTAGTATCTGTGGCATTCATACTTACAGGCCTGAAATTAATAGATTAACCAACCTATTAACCAACACTTCATCTCAGATATGTAAGAATATTATAAAACTTTAATTCCAATAACCATTTTTCCAACATATATTCCATTGTAAGTCAGTATTTAATTGTATAATTTTATTCAATGTCATACCTTAATGATTACAATTATTATTATTGAACGTAGAAAATATTTTAATATTATCTATATGTTCATCAGGTTCTTTATTCACTACTGAATTTTTTTTTGCATCTCAGCTCTTTTAAGATTTTGTCTTTCTTCAAGAAGATAATCTTTAGCCCTCATTCTTGAATGCTTTGATGGGTATACAACACTATATTCTCAGTTTTATTTTCTGAAACTCTCTTTACTTAGCTCCTATCCATGAAGGAGTTGATGCTTATATAATATTAGATTTACAGTTATTTTTGTCAAAACACCTTGAAGAATCGATTCCAGCATCTTTTGGCTTCTGTTGCTACTGACATAAAGCCTGTTGTTAGTTTAACTGCTGTAAGTGATTTGCCTTTTTTCTCTGTCACTTCACTCAGCTCTCTGCCCAAATGTCATGTCCTTCTAGAGGTATCCCCTGACCTCTCTTTTTAAATGACATGTCCTGGTACATTTTTCTGGCCCTATGCCTTGTTGCTTCTTCATCACACTCTCTGGAATACAGGATACTTATTTCCTTTTCTTTCCCTTCAGATGAGAAGCATCTTTTCCAAGAGAACAAGGATTCTTCTGCTGTATTTACTGCTAAGTCACCAGTGACTAAAATAGTGATACCACAGGGTTTGTACTCAATATACATTAAATGTATTTTGTACCATGTACCAAATGGTTCCAGAATGTTTGCTAATAATCTTTTTGGAACTACTAGGAAATAAGAAGGTTAAAAATACTAGAATTAAGACACTATGAATTCTAGTATGCTTTACTGCAGATTAATGGCATTGATATTATTCGCCCCAAATTGTGATAATCATGAGCATTTATTAGATAAGGAAAGTGAGTCACAGAATTATGACAGAACATAACACAGATCAGTTTGCCATAGACACAATATATCATGATTTTAGCATTTTATAGATTGCCTCTTTACAGAGATGAGGTAGCAAAAACAGGGTACAAAGGAGCTCTTTATAAAGGATTTCTAATGATTGAACATCTATACCCAAGAAATATCAATTAACAGATCATGTCACCCAGATAAAGAACTCTGTCCTTTCTGCATTTTATCAAGTACATGGATAAAAACACACAAAAAAGTCTTCATTGGCCGGGCACAGTGGCTCCTGCCTGTAGTTCCAGCACTTTGGGAGGCCGAGGTGGGCAGATCATGAGGTCAGGAGATTGAGACAATCCTGGCTAACATGTTGAAACCCCGTCTCTACTAAAAATACAAAAAAAAAAAAAATAGCCAGGAGTGGTGGCATGTGCCTGTAATCCCAGCTACTCAGGAGGCTGAGCCAGGAGAATCATTTGAACCCAGCAGGTGGAGGTTGCAATGAGCCGCGATTGCGCCACTGCACTTCAGCCTGGGTGACAGAGCGAGATTCAGTCTCAAAAAAAAAACAAATCCTCACCAGTGTTCCTTGTTTGCTTGTTTTTTTTTGTTTGTTTGTTTGTTTGTTTTAGATGTAACATATTTGGAAGAGAAAATAATTATACTGGACTCCAGTCAAGAATGGAAAGGTATCATTACAGCCTGGTAGAATGGCTGAAATAAACAAGTTAAAATTTAAAAATGTATAAATTTGGGGAATTGTTTAGATTAAATAAAATTATCTTTACAAACAGAAGATGTAGATAATGAGAACAAATAATTAGTGTGGAGGCAAGGTGGCGGCAACCAAGAGGAAACAGTATGGAGGCGTGGCAGTTCAGACAAAGAACCCAAAAGGAAATGAAAAAGAGGGCGATCGGCCAGCTAAGCTGGGAGCCACTGCAGAGGAGGTGGAGGAAGAAGGTGGAGACTGGATCCCAGGCCCTGTTTGCAAGGGGGAGTGAAAAAACAAGGAATGGATTTTCATCTTTTCTCCCAGAGGAATAAATAAATTTCAGAACAAGATATTTTATGCAGGACTTGAGAATGTTGATGCCTCATTCTAAAGCAGATATTAAAGTGGATCGTAAGTATAAATAATTTGTGATTAGCGAGCTCTGTGAAATGAAAAACTGTAATAAATACATCTACTTTGAAGCTAAGAAAAAACAAGATCTCTTTATGTAGCTTTCAAATTCATCTCATGGACCATCTGCTAAATTCCTTGTTCAAAATATTCATACCCTAGCTGAACTAAAGATGACTGGAAACTGTTTGAAAGGTTCTCGGCCCCTTTTGCCTTGACCCAGCTTTTGATGAATTACTACATTATGATTTGTTAAAAGAACTCTTAATTCAGATCTTTAGTACACTGTGCTATCATTCCAAAAGCCAACCATTCATAGGCCATGTGTTCACTTTCATCATTTTGGATAATAGGATACGGTTTCAGAAGTTTCATATCATAGAAGAAGATGTTGCTCTTGTAGAAATAGGACCTTGTTTTGTCTTAAATCTTATAAACATTATTCAGGGAAGTTTTGGAGGACCAACTTTATATGAAAATTCTCGGGGGGCGGAGCAAGATGGCCGAATAGGAACAGCTCCAGTCTCCAAATCCCAGCGCGAGCGACACAGAAGACCGGTGATTTCTGCATTTTCAACTGAGGTACTGGGGTCATCTCTCTAGGGAGTGCCGGACAATCGGTGCTGGTCAGCTGCTGCAGCCTGACCAGCGTGAACTGAAGCAGGGCGAGGCATCGCCTGACCTGGAAGCGCAAGGGGGAAGGAAATCCGTTTTCCTAGCCAGGGGAACTGAGACACACAACACCTGGAAAATGGGGTAACTCCCACCCCAATACTGCGCTTTAAGGAAACAGGCACACCAGGAGAATATATCCCACACCTGGCCAGGAGGGTCCCACGCCCACGGAGCCTCCCTCACTGCTAACACAGCAGTCTGCGGTGATCTATCCGCAAGGCAGCAGCGAGGCTGGGGGAGGGGTGCCCACCATTGCTGAGGCTTAAGTAGGTAAACAAAGCCACTAGGAAGCTCGAACTGGGTGGAGCCCACAGCAGCTCAAGGAAGCCTGCCTGTCTCTGTAGACTCCACCTCTAGGGACAGCGCACAGCTGAAGTCCAATAGGGGAAGCAGTGGGGGCTGGTGCAGACGCAAACGACTCTGTCTGACAGCTTTGGGGAGAGCCGTGGATCTCCCAACGCGGAGGTTGAGATCTGAGAACGGACAGACTGCCTGCTCAGGTGGGTCCCTGACCCCTGAGTAGCCTAACTGGGAGACATCCCCCACTAGGGGCAGTCTGACACACCACACCTCACAGGGTGGAGTCACCCCTGAGAGGAAACTTCCAAAGGAAGAATCAGACAGGTACACTCGCTCTTCAGCAATATTCTATCTTCGGCAACCTCTGCTGCTGATACCCAGGCAAACAGGGTCTGGAGTGGACCTCAAGCAATCTCCAACAGACCAACAGACACTCCTTCTGACTGTCAGATGGAAAACTATCAAACAGGAAGGACACCTATACCAAAACCCCATCAGTACGTCACCATCATCAAAGACCAGAGGCAGATAAAACCACAAAGATGGGGAAGAAGCAGGGCAGAAAAGCTGGAAATTCAAAAAATAAGAGCGCATCTCCCCTGCAAAGGAGCACAGCCCATCGCCAGCAACGCATCAAAGCTGGTCAGAGAATGACTTTGACGAGATGAGAGAAGAAGGCTTCAGTCCATCAAACTTCTCAGAGCTAAAGGAGGAATTACGTACCCAGTGCAAAGAAACTAAAAATCTTGAAAAAAGAGTGGAAGAATTGACAGCTAGACTAATTAATGCAGAGAAGATCATAAACGAAATGACAGAGATGAAAACCATGACACGAGAAATACATGACAAATGCACAAGCTTCAGTAACCGACTCAATCAACTGGAAGAAAGAGTATCAGCGATTGAGGATCAAATGAATGAAATGAAACGAGAAGAGAAACCAAAAGAAAACAGAAGAAAAAGAAATGAACAAAGCCTGCAAGAAGTATGGGATTATGTAAAAAGACCAAATCTACGTCTGATTGGGGTGCCTGAAAGTGAGGGGGAAAATGGAACCAAGTTGGAAAACACTCTTCAGGATATCATCCAGGAGAACGTCCCCAACCTAGTAGGGCAGGCCAACATTCAAATTCAGGAAATACAGAGAACACCACAAAGATACTCCTCGAGAAGAGCAACTCCAAGACACATAATTGCCAGATTCACCAAAGTTGAAATGAAGGAAAAAATCTTAAGGGCAGCCAGAGAGAAAGGTCGGTTTACCCACAAAGGGAAGCCCATCAGACTAACAGCAGATCTCTCGGCAGAGACTCTACAAGCCAGAAGAGAGTGGGGGCCAATATTCAACGTTCTTAAAGAAAAGAATTTTCAACCCAGAATTTCATATCCAGCCAAACTAAGTTTCATAAGTGAAGGAGAAATAAAATCCTTTACAGATAAGCAAATGCTTAGAGATTTTGTCACCACCAGGCCTGCTTTACAAGAGACCCTGAAGGAAGCCCTAAACATAGAAAGGAACAACCACTACCAGCCATTGCAAAAACATGCCAAAATGTAAAGACCATCGAGGCTAGGAAGAAACTGCATCAACTAACAAGCAAAATAACCAGTTAATATCATAATGGCAGGATCAAGTTCACACATAACAATATTAACCTTAAATGTAAATGGACTAAATGCTCCAATTAAAAGACACAGACTGGCAAACTGGATAAAGAGTCAAGACCCATCAGTCTGCTGTATTCAGGAGACTCATCTCACATGCAGAGACATACATAGGCTCAAAATAAAGGGATGGAGGAAGATCTACCAAGCAAATGGAGAACAAAAAAAAGCAGGGGTTGCAATCCTAGTCTCTGATAAAACAGACTTTAAGCCATCAAAGATCCAAAGAGACAAAGAAGGCCATTACATAATGGTAAAGGGATCAATTCAACAGGAAGAGCTAACTCTCCTAAATATATATGCACCCAATACAGGAGCACCCAGATTCATAAAGCAAGTCCTTAGAGACCTACAAAGAGACTTAGACTCCCATACAATAATAATGGGAGACTTCAACACTCCACTGTCAACATTAGACAGATCAACGAGACAGAAAGTTAACAAGGATATCCAGGAATTGAACTCATCTCTGCACCAAGCGGACCTAATAGACATCTATAGAACTCTCCACCCCAAATCAACAGAATATACATTCTTCTCAGCACCACATCGCACGTATTCCAAAATTGACCACATAATTGGAAGTAAAGCACTCCTCAGCAAATGTACAAGAACAGAAATTATAACAAACTGTCTCTCAGACCACAGTGCAATCAAACTACAACTCAGGACTAAGAAACTCAATCCAAACCGCTCAACTACATGGAAACTGAACAACCTGCTCCTGAATGACTACTGGGTACATAACGAAATGAAGGCAGAAATAAAGATGTTCTTTGAAACCAATGAGAACAAAGATACAACATACCAGAATCTCTGGGACACATTTAAAGCAGTGTGTAGAGGGAAATTTATAGCACTAAATGCCCACAAGAGAAAGCAGGAAAGATCTAAAATTGACACTCTAACATCACAATTAAAAGAACTAGAGAGGCAAGGGCGAACACATTCAAAAGCTAGCAGAAGGCAAGAAATAACTAAGATCAGAGCAGAACTGAAGGAGATAGAGACACAAAAAACCCTCCAAAAAATCAATGAATCCAGGAGTTGGTTTTTTGAAAAGATCAACAACATTGACAGACCACTAGCAAGACTAATAAAGAAGAAAAGGGAGAGGAATCAAATAGACGCAATAAAAAATGATAAAGGGGATATCACCACCGACCCCACAGAAATACAAACAACCATCAGAGAATACTATAAATGCCTCTACGCAAATCAACTAGAAAATCTAGAAGAAATGGATAATTTCCTGAACACTTACACTCTCCCAAGACTAAACCAGGAAGAAGTTGAATCCCTGAATAGAGCAATAGCAGGCTCTGAAATTGAGGCAACAATTAATAGCCTACCCACTAAAAAAAGTCCAGGACCGGATGGATTCACAGCTGAATTCTACCAGAGGTACAAGGAGGAGCTGGTACCGTTCCTTCTGAAACTATTCCAATAAATAGAAAAAGAGGGAATCCTCCCTAACTCATTTTATGAGGCCAACATCATCCTGATACCAAAGCCTGGCAGAGACACAACAAAAAGAGAGAATTTTAGACCAATATCCCTGATGAACATCGATGCAAAAATCCTCAATAAAATACTGGCAAACCGGATTCAGCAGCACATCAAAAAGCTTATCCACCATGATCAAGTGGGCTTCATCCCTGGGATTGACAAAATTCAACAGCCCTTCATGCTAAAAACGCTCAATAAATTCGGTATTGATGGAACGTACCTGAAAATAATAAGAGCTATTTATGACAAACCCATAGCCAATATCATACTGAATGGGCAAAAACTGGAAAAATTCCCTCTGAAAACTGGCACAAGACAGGGATGCCCTCTCTCACCACTCCTATTCAACATAGTGTTGGAAGTTCTGGCTAGGGCAATCAGGCAAGAGAAAGAAATCAAGGGTATCCAGTTAGGAAAAGAAGAAGTCAAATTGTCCCTGTTTGCAGATGACATGATTGTATATTTAGAAAACCCCATCGTCTCAGCCCAAAATCTCCTTAAGCTGATAAGCAACTTCAGCAAAGTCTCAGGATACAAAATCAATGTGCAAAAATCACAAGCATTCTTATACACCAGTAACAGACAAGGAGAGAGCCAAATCAGGAATGAACTTCCATTCACAATTGCTTCAAAGAGAATCAAATACCTTGGAATCCAGCTTACAAGGGATGTAAAGGACCTCTTCAAGGAGAACTACAAACCACTGCTCAGTGAAATCAAAGAGTACACAAACAAATGGAAGAACATACCATGCTCATGGATAGGAAGAATCAATATCGTGAAAATGGCCATACTGCCCAAAGTTATTTATAGATTCAATGCCATCCCCATCAAGCTACCAATGACTTTCTTCACAGAATTCGAAAAACTGCTTTAAAGTTCATATGGAACCAAAAAAGAGCCCGCATTGCCAAGACAATCCTAAGTCAAAAGGACAAAGCTGGAGGCGTCACGCTACCTGACTTCAAACTATACTACAAGGCTACAGTAACCAAAACAGCATGGTACTGGTACCACAGCAGAGATATAGACCAATGGAACAGAACAGAGTCCTCAGAAATAATACCACACATCTACAGCATCTGATCTTTGACAAACCTGAGAGAAACAAGAAATGGGGAAAGGATTCCCTATTTAATAAATGGTGCTGGGAAAATTGGCTAGCCATAAGTAGAAAGCTGAAACTGGATCCTTTCCTTACCCCTTATACGAAAATTAATTCAAGATGGATTAGAGACTTAAATGTTAGACCTAATACCATAAAAACCCTAGAAGAAAATCTAGGTAGTACCATTCAGGACATAGGCATGGGCAAGGACTTCATGTCTAAAACACCAAAAGCAACGGCAGCAAAAGCCAAAATTGACAAATGGGATCTAATTAAACTAAAGAGCTTTTGCACAGCAAAAGAAACTACCATCAGAGTGAACAGGCAACCTACAGAATGGGAGAAAAGTTTTGCAACCTACTCATCTGACAAAGGGCTAATATCCAGAATCTACAAAGAACTCAAACAATATACAAGAAAAAACAAACAACCCCATCAAAAAGTGGGGAAAGGATATGAACAGACATTTCTCAAAAGAAGACATCCATACAGCCAACAGACACATGAAAAAATGCTCATCATCACTCGCCATCAGAGAAATGCAAATCAAAACCACAATGAGATACCATCTCACACCCGTTAGAATGGCAATCATTAAGAAGTCAGGAAACAACAGGTGTTGGAGAGGATGTGGAGAAATAGGAACACTTTTACACTCTTGGTGGGATTGTAAACTAGTTCAACCATTATGGAAAACAGTATGGCGATTCCTCAAGGATCTAGAACTAGATGTACCATATGACCCAGCCATCCCACTACTGGGTATATACCCAAAGGATTATAAATTATTCTACTACAAAGACACATGCACACGTATGTTTATTGCGGCACTATTCACAATAGCAAAGACTTGGAATCAACCCAAATGTCCATCTGTGACAGACTGGATTAAGAAAATGTGGCACATATACACCATGGAATACTATGCAGCCATCAAAAAGGATGAGTTTGCGTCCTTTGTAGGGACATGGATGCAGCTGGAAACCATCATTCTTAGCAAACTATCACAAGAAGAGAAAACCAAACACCGCATGTTCTCACTCATAGGTGGGAACTGAACAATGAGATCACTTGGACTCGGGAAGGGGAACGTCACACACTGGGGCCTATCATGGGGAGGGGGGAGGAGGGAGGGATTGCATTGGGGAGTTATACATGATATAAACGTTATGCACATGTACCCTAGAACTTAAAGTATAATAAAAAAAAAAAAAAGAAAATTCTCACTACCAGGCACCAAAAATGCGTTGCTATGTCATAATATCCATCACATCTGCAAAATACAGAGAGAATCAGCAAGTGAAAGGTGCAGAAACTGAGACAGACAATGTCAAAGATCGTTCTTCCTCCTGATCCCACTGTTCAGACCACAGTGGAATAAAATTGAAAATCAACTCCGAAAGGAACCCTCAAAACCATGCAAATACGTGGAAATTAAACAGTCTGCTCCTGAATGATCACTGGGTCAACAGTGAAATCAAGATGTAAATTTCAGAACTGTTTGAGCTGAACAATACTACACAACATATCAAAACCTCTGGGATAAAGTAAATACGGTGCTAAGAGGGAAGTTCATAGCCTTAAATGCCTACATCAAAGAGTCTCAAAGGGCACAAACAGACAATGGAAGGTCACACCTCAAGGAACTAGAGAAAGAAGAAAAAACCAAACCCAAACCCAGCAGAAGAAAAGAAATAACAAAGATCAGAGCAGAACTACATGAAATTGAAGCAAACAAGCAAAATACAAAAGACAAATAAAAAAAAAAAAGCTGATTCTTCGAAAATATAAATAAAATTCATAGGTCATTAGCAAGATTAACCAAGAAAAGAAGAGAAAATAACCAAATAAGCTCAATTATAAACGAAACCGGAGATATTACAACCAATACCACAGAAATACAAAAGATCATTCAAGGCTAGTATGCAAACCTTCATGTGCACAAACTAGAAAACCTAGAGGAGATGGATATATTCCTGAAAATATACAATCCTCCTAGATTAAACCAGGAAGAATTAGAAACTCTGAACAGACCAACAGTAAGTAGTGAGATTAAAACAGTAATAAAACATTTGTCAAAAAAATGTCTAGAATTCACAGCTGAATTCTATCAGACACTCAGAAGAATTGGTATCGATCTTACTGACACTATTCCACAAGATAGAGAAGGGGGAATTTTCCCTAAATCATGCTATGAAGCCAGTATCATCCTAACACCAAAAACCAGGAAAGGACATAATAGAAAAAGAAAACTGCAGCCTGGCACAGTGGCTCACTCCTGTAATCCCAGCACTTTGGGAGGCCGAAGCAGGTGGATCACAACGTCAGGAGATTGAGACCATCCTGGCTAACACAGTGAAACCCCGTCTTCGCTAAAAATACAAAAAAAAAAAATTAGCTGTGCGTGGTGGCTGGCGCCTGTAGTCCCAGCTATTCGGGAGGCTGAGGCAGGAGAATGGCATCAACCCTGGAGGCAGAGCTGGCAGTGAGTCAAGATTGAGCGACTGCACTCCAGCCTGGGCAACAGAGCGGGACTCCGTCTCAAAACAAAAATAAAAAAGGAAGAAGAAAACTACAGACCAAGATCCCTGATGAATATAGATGCAGAAATCCTTGACAAAATACTAGCTAACCAAATTCAACAACATATCAAAATGTTAATCCACCATGATCAAGTGGGTTTTATAACAGGGATGCACAGATGGTTTAACATATGCAAATCAGTAAGTGTGATACACCACATAAACAGAATTAAAAACAAAAATAACATAATCATATCAATAAATGCAGAAAAAGCATCTGACAAAATCCAGCATTGCTTTATGACTAAAACCCTCACCAAAATTTGCATAGAAGGGAAATATGCTAAGGTAATAAAAATCATATATGATAAACCTACAACCAACATAATACTGAATGGGGAAAAGTTGACAGCACTACCCCTGAGAACTGGAAAAATACAAGAATGCCCACTCTTACTATTTCTATTCAACATAGTACTGGAAGTCCTAGACAGCAATGAACAAGAGAAAGAAATATAAAGTCCATCCAAATTAGTAAAGAGGAAGTTAAACTCACTGTTTGCTGATAATATGATTGTATACCTAGAAAACCCTAAAGGCTCCTCCAAAAAAGTTCCTAGAACTGAAAATGTGCTCAGCAAAGTTTCAGGATAGAAAATTAATGTGCACAAATCAGTAGCACTGGTATACACAGGAGCAACCAAACTGAGAATCAAATCAGGAACTCAACTCCTTTGACAATAACTGCAAAAAATAAAATAAACTACTTAGAAGTATACCTAATCAAGGAGGTGAACGAGCTCTACAACAAAAAGTTCAAAACACTACTGAAAGAAATCATAGATGACACAAATGAATGGAAATAGATCCTGTGCTCATGAATAGGGATAATCAATATTATGAAAATGACCATACTGCCAAAACCAATCTAAAAATTCAACGCAATTGCCATCAAAATACCACCATCATTCTTCACGGAACTAAAAAAAGCAATTCTAAAATTCAAATGGAAGCAAAAAAGAGCCTGCATAGCCAAAGCAAGACTAAGTAAAAAGAACAAATCTAGAAGCATCTCATTACCTGACTTCAAACTGTACTATAAGGTCAAGGTCACCAATACAGCAAGGAACTGTTATAAAAATAGGCACATAAACCAATGGAACAGAACAGAGAACCCAGAAATAAAGGCAAATGCCTATGGCCCACTGATCTTCATTAAGGCAAACAAAAACATAAAGTGGGGAAAGGATACCCTATTCAACAAATGGTGCTGGAATAATTGGCAAGCCATGTGGAGAAGAATGAAACTGGATCCTCATCTTTCACCTTATACAAAAATCAACTCAAGGTTCAAGGACTTAAATTTAAGACCTGAAACCATAAAAACTGTAGAAGATAACATCAGAAAAAAACGTTCTAGACATTGGCTTAGGCAAAGACTTCGTGACCAAGAACCCAAAAGCAAATGCAGCAAAAACATAAATAAATGAGACTTAATTAAACTAACAAGCTTCTGCACAGTAAAAGAAATAATCAGCAGAGTAAACAGACAACCCACACAATAGAAGAAAATCTTCGCAATCTATGCATCTGATGAAGACTAATATCCAGAATCTACAAGGAACTCAAACAAATCAGCAAGAAAAAAACAAACAATCCCCCAAAAAAGTAGGCTAAGGACATGAATAGACAAGTCTCAAAAAAAGATATACAAAGGGCCAAGAAACATATGAAAAAATGCTCAGCATCACAAATGATCAGGGAGATGCAAATCAAAGCAAAAATGTGATACCACCTTACTCCTGCAAGAATGGCCATAATCAAAAAAAAAAAAAAAAAATTGATGTTGGTGTAGATGTAGTGGAAAGGAACACTTTTACACTGCTGGTGGGAATGTAAACTACTATAACCACTGTGGAAAACAGTGTAGAGATTCCCCAAAGAATTAACAGTACAGGCCGGGTGCAGTGGCTCACGCCTGTAATCCCAACACTTTGGGAGGCTGAGCTAGGTGGATCACTTCAGACCAAGAATTTGGGACCTGCCTGGTCAACATGGCAAAAAACCATCTCTACTAAAAATACAAATGTTAGCCAGGCATGTTAGCATGCACCTGTAATCTCAGCTAGTCGGGAGACTGAGAGAAGAGAATCGCTTGAACCCTGGAGGCAGAGGTTGCAGTAAACCAAGATCGCACTAGTGCACTCCAGCCCGGGTGACAAAGTCAGACTCCGTCTCAAAAAAAAAAAAAAAAAAAGAAAAAGAAAAGAAAAGTAGAATTACCATTTGATCTAACAATTCCCCTACTGGGTATTTACCCAGAGGAAAAGAAGAAGTCATTATACCAAAAAGAAACTTGCACATGCAGGTTTATAACAGCACAATTTTCAATTGCAAAAATATGAAACTAGTCCAAATGCCCATCAATCAACAAATGGATGAATAAATTGTATATATACACACACACATGCCATGGAATACTACTCAGCCATAAAAGGGAATGAAATAATGGCATTTGCAGCAACCTGAATGGAATTGAAGACTATTATTCTAAGTGAAGTAACTCAGGAATGGAAAACCAAATATTTTATGCTCTCACTCATAAGTGGGAGCTAAGCTATAAGAATGAAAAGAGATAATAATGATACAATGGACTTTGAGGACTCGGGGGAAAGGATGGGAGGGTGGTGAGAGATAAAAGACTACACATTGGATACAGTGTACACTGCTTGGGTGATGGGTGCACCAAAATCTCAGAAATCACCACTAAAGAACTTATTCATGTAACCAAACATCACCTATTCCCCTCCAAAAAATTCCACTGAAAAATAATAATAATAATAATTCATGTGGCAGTGACCTCTGGGGATGTTACCAGTGAAACATCATGAATGAGTCCACACCATCCATGAAAGCACTCCCACATTGCAGCTATCCCACAACACTCTACATGTTGCCCTTACATGCCCTTACATGCCACTCTACATGTTGCCCTTACTGACCAATGCCCAACACATGTTGCCCTTACTGACCGACAGTGCACGTTATTCAGTATTACCTTCTGCTTACAAAATATATTTTAAAATTAAAATAACAGCTAAAGTATCTATCTAGGAAGGAAGTTACACATTTGAGTCTGAATTGGGACACAGAAATACCTGAGACCAGGAAGGGTCTGAAAACACAGGTAGCAGGGTATTAAGGGGGCTTTTCCATCTCTCTTAGTATTGTTGCTAAGGCCAATGGCACAGGGAGAAAAGTGAGATGTGTCCCAGCCATGAGGTGCAGAGGGCCAGCAGGATTGCACTGCCTCTCCCCTGTGGGGCTTACTGAGCAGATCCAGAGCCTGTCCGACACCACCAGGTGACTGTGGGAGAGACGGTCCCATGTCTTTGGGCAGTGCAGTGCTGAGGGGAAGAGGCCTCATATAATTTGGCTCTGTGTCCCCACCCACATCTCACTTTGAATTGTAATAATCCCCACGTGTCAAGGGCTGGACTGGGTGGAGATAATTGAATCATGGGGGTGGTTTCCCCCATACTGTTCTTGTGATAGTGAGTTCTCACGAGATCTGATGGTTTTATAGGGGGCTTCCCCCTTTGCTTGGCACTCATTCTTTTTTCTGCCACACTGTGAAGAGTTGCCTTCTGCCATGATTGTAAGTTTCCTGAGGCCTCCCCAGCCATGCAGAACTGTGAGTCAATTAAACCTCTTTTCTTTATAAATTACTCAGTCTCAGGTATTTCTTCATGGTAGAATGAGAACGGACTAATACAAGGCCCTTCATTTTCTTGGATATGGAGAGAGAGTTGCCTCCCATAAAACTGAAAGTGTCACACAGAAGCGGAGACTAGCATTTACTTCCCTAGTTAGATGTCTGCTTGGTCAGTGGACTTGATGACATGGTAGAAGTGAATAGCAGGAGAAAACTAGAAAGCAAAGGCAAAGCTGAGAGACAGAGCAGCATGGCAACGTGACATGCTATAACAAGTCAGTGCCAATTTATTTTAGTGTAAAAAAAAATGAAATCCATGCACAATTTTTTCCTAATATTCCTTCTCCATGAACTTTCTGAAGTCCCTCAGTACTGGTACACAGAGAGATCACTGTGATGATTACAGATTGATCACTGTAGTAGTTAGTGGTAACCACAGAAAATGGTGACTTAAGCTGTCTTTCAGGTAATAAATGCTCTGTAGGACTGTACATTGAGTGAGGAAACTATTAGCTGGGGTTGGTTCTAAGAAGAGGTAAGATTGGCTGAAAGACCAAATGCTGGAGCTGGATGTCTCACATCAGGAAATAGAGTACTGGGAGGACTTCAATATGGCCTCTGAATAATACACACATGAAGCCTGGGAGCTGGCCACGCAGAATACCCTGATGACCAAGCAAGGCCACGCAGCAACAGAAGGAGAGGTTGCCACACTGCTGACTTCCAGTCAGCAGGCTTTTCTCCTCCCTTTTTCTGTACCCTCACTGAGAAGGACACCTCCAGAACAAATCCCATGTGACATGAACCCAGGGTCACTTTTCCATATGTCTACTGAGTTAGTCCCAACTCTTTTATTATTGAGTTACTTTCTTTACTGACAGAAAATGCTACCCTTTTCATGCATTAATTTCCAGATAAAATGTAACAAATTTGTAGATTACATATTGTTTTCTAATATGCCATCTGGGTACATTTTAATTATTGTAGGTTTTTCTTGCATTTTAGTATCTAGTATAATTAGCCCTCCTTGATTCTGGTTCTTTTTCAGAATTTTCTTAGTTATTCTTTCTTGCATATCTTACCTAATTTTGATGATTTATCACTCAACTCTATGTTAAATGACAGTGATGAGAGTAGAAATCTTTGTTCTGTTCCTTTCTTTATGAAAATATTATCTCACTTATTGATTAAGCAAGATTCTAGCTAATGAGTTCAGTAGACCTATTTTATGTTAAAGAAATATCTATTCAGACCTATGTTATGAAGAGTTTTTGATGAGAATGAATGTTGAATGTTTAAAAAATGTCTTTTTAGTAGCTATGGAAATACTCATGATTTTTCTTCCTAAATCTATTAATATAAAGTATGTTAATTAATAAAATATATTCTTTCCTACTACTGTTTTATTCTTAAATTTCTGGAATAAATGCCACTAATGTTTTGAATGTGCTACTGGATTCTTTGATACCAATGATTATATTTATTTATTTTCATTTTGGATTTTTGTGTGGATATGTAAGAGCTTTGCTTTTTTATTTTTAATTAATTCTTAGAGTTTTATTATCAAGATTATGCTTGTTTTTAAAAAATACTTTATGGCATTAATTATTTTCTAATCTTCGAAGCAATTTAAATAACATTGGGAATGTTATTTAAAGGAGTGATAGTTCCTCCTGGAAAAGCGCCTGACCACATGATTTACTAAACGTAGCTCTTCTACAGGTTTAACACATGGAATAATTAACAACCTCTACAGCCATGCCAGAGTCATAATTTGAATATCTGTTCTGCTCTGATCTCTGGCAACTTGTTTTCTCCTTGTAACATTCTGTTAGATTTCTCTCTCTTTTGACATAAATTTTCATTAATTAGATTTTTCTGTAAAATTAGTAATTTTATCCATTGCTTACAAATATTTGCATATAATTATCCAAAATACTAGTGGAAAAAATAAAATGCATAAGTAAGGGTTAGAAGCACCTCTGGAGTGAAAAGACACTGTCAAAAACATATGAGGGATATGAAGACAGATATGAAAAAAGCCAGCATAATGCTCTGAAAACAAAGAGCTAAAAGGAATTGAAGATAAAGAGAGAGAGCTAGACATTGGGCAAAGAAGATCAACAGATCAGTGGCACCCAATTATTTTGGCCTCAGGAATCCTTTACTTTCAAAAATTATTGACAAGCACTAAGAGCTTTTATTTATATGGCTTACATGTGCATCGGAAACTAAAACTGAGAATTTAAAGAGTTATGTGTTCATTTTAAAATTACGATTATAAAATCATAGCATTTTTAAATAACATATTTTTATGAAAATTAATTATATTTTCTAAAAAAAGTAGTGAGTAGACTAGCATTGTTTTACAAATCTCAATAATAGAAGAACTGCTTCCAAATTCAATCTCTTACAATTAGTTGTTTTGGTTGAAGTCTATGAATAAAATATTACCTCACAAAGACATGTTTTTAAAAGTATAGGAGTATTTTTAAGGATTTTTTTTCAGATAATTGTAAACATTCTTTGATACTATACCAAAATTTGACAATTGGTAGCTTCTTTTGACAATTTCCTTTATCACACAAGCTACTGAAAGGATATGTATGTAAAGGTCAAAATTTAATGAAAGTAGTATTTCCCCATTTCATCAATAACAGCATCAAGTTAAATTACTTTTCTTTTTTACTTTCTGCTACAAACAAAGGATATAATGATATACTCCTACCATTTGGCACCCACTGTCTTGGTTCAGGCTGAGGCTCCAGCAGTTTTACCCACCATGATTTTTGCACCATCAGCGCAAATGTCAACCCAGCGAAAAGGCAAATTACTGATACCATTAGGAGAAATTTTTGACCTAGGAAGTCCCCTCGAGGATCTGGGGATCTCCCTCAACCAGCAACCACGGAACACACTTTGAGAACTATTGCAACATACACAAAATGTGGAAGTTCCCCAAAAGGAAACAAATAATGAGACAGAAGCAATGTTAAAAGAATTAATTCAAGAGAACATTCCTTAAATAAAATAGCATTTGATTCTTCATAGTAAAAAAAAAAAAAAAAAAAAAAAAACCAACAACAAAACACCTAATACCCAAAGAAAATTCAACACTAAGACACCTTAGGCAGAATAAGACTGTCAGCACATGAAATTCATGTGCAATATGCCCAAAATATAGTCAAAGAAGCCAATTCCTAGCTGGAAACAGATGAAAGTTCTGCAAAGTATTACTGGGAACAGGTACTGGGGGGGAAATGTTGTTCATAATCTCAGAGATAAAATGATTCAATCTGCTATACTTTTTCTTGAATTCATTCACTCTTCCCTTCCCACCACTGTGATCCTAGTTTATAGATCTCATATCACTTGGTGACAGCAGTGGCCCCAGTGGTTTCTGACTTTCATTTTTCTCTATTCCAAGCTATCTTATCCTCTTTAGGTTAACAAATATTATATATATATATATATATATATTTTTTTTTTTTAAGATAGAGTCTTGCTTTGTCGCCCAGGCTGGAGTGCGGTGGCGTAATCTTGGGTCACTGAAACCTCCGCCTCCCGGGTTCAAACGATTCTCCCTCTTCAGCCTCCCAACTCAGTCTCCCGAGTAGCTGGGACTACAGCACATGTCACCATGCCTGGCTAATATTTGTAGTTTTGGTAGAGACAGGGTTTCACCACGTGCCCAAGCTAGTCTCGAACTCCTGATCTCAGGTGATCCACCAGCCTCAGCCTCCCAAAGTTCTGGGATTACAGGCATGAGCAACCACCACCCTCAGCCCAGGTTAATGAATATTCTGAATAATGAATGTGATCAAGACTTTCAACAGTTTTATAGTCTGAAGTCTAGATCTGATGTGTTCCAATTCATCTAACCATCCCAACTAACTCCTTCCATATGGCTCTCACCTGCCACTATTCACAAAATCTGGTGCGACACTTAGGGCCCTTTGTTCCTTTGTTCTCAAAAAAACTTGTTTGCTTCCATATTCATGCCAATTGCTAGTGGCATTTTCTCAACTACGGATATTTGGTAGATTTACCAAATTCTTCTACATATGCCAACTCCTAGATTAAATGGTGTATTCTAATACTAATTTCAACAGGGGCAACTTAGAGTGGTCTTAGAGAGTTGAGGAAGGCTCCTTAGGGAAATGAAGTGGCTTCTAGATTGAGATCTAAAGCATCAACAGGAGCAAGTCAAGTGAAAGGATTTGGCAGTGGGGAAAAATCAAGATGAGGCTATTTGATGTTCTTACTTCATATTTGGTTTTAATAATATGTGTGGACTTACTATTGGTCCCATTTTAAAACATACAATGTAAATACCACCTAATTTTTGGATTTTAGTTGAACACCAATTCAAAAGTAGTTTGAAACATTCTGCACACTCGCTTTTGTTATTTCCTCTTAGACAGAAAGGTTTGCCAGGGCACATCATAGCTTGACACCTTTCCACAATTGTGTTTTCAAATCTTCCCACTCGTTTGAGTTGCTATTTGCACGTCTTCCCTACAATCTTTTTTCCCTCTCATAGAACCTCAACTTCCTTTAAAAAAAAAAAAAGTTTAATATGTCTAAAATACAAGGGGAAAGTAATTGCTAACAGACCATATGTAGACAGTAGCTCCGTGTAGGGTTTCATCTATGTTCAGGCATCATGAACATGTCAGCATTCCCAAGGCTTCTTCTCACACCTACATTGATGCATGCAGCAGAGCTTTGCTTTTCCTTCCCCTATGCTCTCATCAACATATGTTACCTCTGAATTGAGATCTACTGCGTCAGAACAAATTGCAGCAAATTGTGGAGAGACTCAGGAAATTATATTGAAATGTACAGCAGTGCTGAAAATGCAGTTTAGGTGCTGTGCATTTTGTAATTAAGTTCCATCATTTCACCATAAGCCAGAAACTAAGAAAAAATTTCAATAGTAATTAATAACAACCATTTTTCATTTTTATATTGGAATTATCTTTAAAAATTCAGATCTTGAATTTTTTTCCCTTTTTACATCTCAGTTGACAATAAATTATGGATGAATAACACAATCTCATTCCACAATATATATTATGTAGGATAAACCTAAGTACAGTTGTCACATGAAGAGTCTGAAGGCAGTGTCTTTACTGTATTCCTAATACCACTGAGCATAAAACATACTTCAGTGTCAGAGTGAGATTCAGTCCGTCAGGCCTGAGAAGCTGCATTCTTTTGTAAGATAGTCTAGGCAGGTAGGACTAAGTAATCATAGTAATGGTAAAAAATTTTGTAAGAAAACCTGAAATGGCATTTTTAAGGAAAACATAATCATAATTAGTATGAATGAAATAGAATTCTAAAAAATGAAGTTATATAAAAGACTGATTGGAAGAAGATATCAAATTTGCATTTCTTAGGTCCTATGACTCTATATATATATATGTATATATATACACACACTCATATATATAGAGAGAGAGAGGTGCACACTTCAGAATGCGAATATGAATCACAGTATATATTACCTTTGGGTTTTACAGTCAGCTGCACAGACACTTTTTTCACCCCCAATGAACTGACTGCTTGACATTCATATTGGCCTTGATCATGCTGTGCTGCATGGTCAATTCTCAAAGTGCCAGAGGAGAGAACTGTATGCCAGCCTTCCACAGGGAGCTGCCCTCCTGCAAAAAGAGGTAAAGAAAGTATTCTACATGGCCCAGAACACTGAAAGCCGGAGCTGCTGGCTGTCTTGGGTAAAGGGTGAGGCCTGTCTTTTAGGAAATCCTTGGTGCTAGGGTGTACTGTGAGGGTTGTGCCCTAGCATTGCAACTCCAGAAACACAGCATCCCCATGCCGCTTGTCCTGGAACATCTGCCACTGCATTCTCATCTGTCACCAGAACAGCCCAGCCTCCTAATGAATTTTTAACCTTCATGTTTGTGCCCCTCAGCCTTACTATAATCAGAAAGCAAATTTCAAAACCAATCTGATTCTTAAATTAGATTTTCAGATATCTTCGTGACAATTGTCTATCATGTGTATGCAATATTTGGAACACAACAACGTGATTGAAATACGTTTAAAATGCAGAGGCAGCATATCGAAAATGGTGATTTTGTGACATTCATGCTGTTACTCTACACAGACAACCAGAGGCCATTGTACTTTTCACTTCTGAGCTTATATGAGCTTCTGAATCCTTCTTAACACTTTATTCTTATGGTCATTAACAATTAAATCAGATTATCATTTTCAACTAGATTAGTGAAAACTTGTGTCTTAATGAATGTCTTGTTATAGATGGAAAAAGGAATAGCTAACCCTATTGAGCATACACACACTGTGCCATCAACTGTTCTAAATGTTGAAGAGTATAAATTATTCAAATCAATCAACACAACCACCCTATGATGTAGGAAACGTCATCACTCCCAACATAGCAACAAGGAGTCTGGAAAACAGCAGTTAACACATTTGCCCAAGGTCACATGACAAGCAAATAGAGGAGGAGTGGAGATGTGAACCAAGGCTTTATGGTTCCAAAGTCTACCTCCTATCAACTAATCTTGTAAAGAACAAAGCAAAAAAATTAATAAAAGAAATTCATGAATGTAGATGTATTTTGAATTTTATTTAGTACCTTAACTAATATGGAAAGTAGGATTTCCAAGCCCGGAGGAATCTTAGACAAACTCTCATCCAGCCAATTGTCAATCCTGTTCTGTTATGTGCCCAGGTTCCCTGGAAGTGTCTGGTCCCTTGGTGGGGCACAGGGGGTTAAATCCTTGCCAGGCCCACGCCCCACCCACCCACACTTCAGGAACAGCTGCTCTTTTTTGCGGCTTCACTTCGGATTTCATTTCACTTATGATTTCATTTTGTACTAGAAGAAAATTCTCCCACTAAAAAGAAATGTTTAAAACTGCTACTCTTGCGGCCGGGCGTGGTGGCTCACTCCTGTAATCCTAGCACTTTGGGAGGCCGAGGCAGGCAGATCACGAGATCAGGAGATCAAGACCATCCTGGCTAACACAGTGAAACACCGTCTCTATTAAAAATACAAAAAAAGTAGCCGGGCGTGGTGGTGGGCGCCTGTCTTCCCAGCTACAGTTTGAGGCAGGAGAATGGCGTGAACCCTGGAGGCGGAGTTTGCAGTGAGCCAAGATCGCTCCACTGCACTCCAGCCTGGGCAACAGAGCAAGACTCTGTCTCAAAAACAAAAAACAAAAACAAAAACTGTACGCTTTCCAATAATTTTATTTTAAAAATCAGGAAGCCAAGTCCAACAAGGGATGATCTCAGGAAGGCCACACACTCAAATGCCAAAACTCAAAACCCACAAAAATTATGATGATGTTATTTTTAGATCAAAGATTACTTTCTGTGTAATTTTTTCATGTCCATGATATACCTTCGATAATTAATTTAAACCATGTTTTTTACTCTCCACAAAAGAAGGAGTTTATTTTTCTCCACAATTACTTGTAGATATTCTAATACCTGTTTTTGTCCAGATAATTACAGGAGGTGGGTTGCCGTCAGCTTCACAGAGCCACTCTACAGCATGCTCTTCCAGCACCACTTGATCCTTGGGGGCTACTGTAAATTGTGGAGGAGCTAAAGAGAATGAAACATATATCAAAATTGAAAATTATTTTACAAATTTTCAGTGCCAATAGAAAAAAGAAAATGTGTTCAAATATGTCGTGTGATCAGAATTTGTTTCCAATTATATATAAACAAGGTTATAAAGAGGGTGGAGATGCTTCTGTATGTTTGTGCCTGTTTGCAAGGAAGCCAGAAATACACACATCTGGTCTGCAAAGTAGAACGGCAGTAGCCAAGGAGAAGAAACTATTTCTAAATCTTATGGCAGCTGTTTCCCATGATTAAATCATATTGGTTATCATTTTACTAGATGTGAAAAACATATTTAAAGCTACAAATCATACTTTAAACAATTAACAAAACCATTTTCTCCAAATTTTCACATGCACAATAAAATTTGAAACGAGTTGATTTTTCGATTTCAGAAAGAAAAATAAGCTCCTTAAGATTAATGTTCCTACAACACTTGAAATTATACTTTTGAAAAAGTCACATTTATGTCAAAATTCAGAGTTCCAAATATTCAGATTTTGTATTATTGATTTTATATAAATAAGAAATAGCTAATAATTGCATATACCGTTCCTGAAAAGGGATTCTGTCCGTGACACTTTGATTGAATAAAAAAATAAATCAATGTGGCCATTTAAGAAGAGCACAATGGGCCGGGTGCGGTGGCTCAAGCCTGTAATCCCAGCACTTTGGGAGGCCAAGACGGGCGGATCACGAGGTCAGGAGATCAAGACCATCCTGGCTAACACGGTGAAACCCCGTCTCTACTAAAAATACAAAAAAAACTAGCCGGGCGAGGTGGCGGGCGCCTGTAGTCCCAGCTACTCGGGAGGCTGAGGCAGGAGAATGGCGGGAACCCGGGAAGCAGAGCTTGCAGTGAGCTGAGATCCGGCCACTGCACTCCAGCCCTGGCGACAGAGCGAGACCCCGCCTCAAAAAAAAAAAAAAAAAAAAAAAGAAGAGCACAATGATCCCCAGTAACGCCTAAGTGATCAAAAGAACTTTCACTAAGAATGATGGTTTCCAGCTGCATCCATGTCCCTACAAAGGACGCAAACTCATCCTTTTTTATGGCTGCATAGTATTCCATGGTGTATATGTGCCACATTTTCTTAATCCAGTCTGTCACGGATGGACATTTGGGTTGATTCCAAGTCTTTGCTACGTGTGCATGTGTCTTTGTAGTAGAATAATTTATAATCCTTTGGGTATATACCCAGTAGTGGGATGGCTG
Source organism: Trachypithecus francoisi (assembly GCF_009764315.1). Taxonomy (NCBI): domain Eukaryota; kingdom Metazoa; phylum Chordata; class Mammalia; order Primates; family Cercopithecidae; genus Trachypithecus; species Trachypithecus francoisi. The sequence continues at coordinate 6,461,941 of NW_022681472.1, forward strand.
GGGGAGGAGGGAGGGATTGCATTGGGGAGTTATACATGATATAAATGATGAATTGATGGGTGCCGACGAGTTGATGGGTGCAGCACACCAACATGGCATAAGTATACATATGTAACAAACCTGCACATTATGCACATGTACCCTAGAACTTAAAGTATAATAAAATAAAATAAAATAAAATAAAATAAAATAAAATAAAATAAAATAAAATAAAAATAAAATAAATAAAAATAAATTCATTTTTTATCAAAAAAAAAAAAAAGAACTTTCGCAATTGATTTTGTAACTGGAAAGGGGTCCCAATACAGACCCCAAAAGAGGGTTCTTGGACTTTGTGCAAGACAGAATATGAGGCAAATCCATAGAGTAAAGTGAAAGCAGGTTTATTAGGAAAGTAAAGGAATAAAGAATGGCTACTCCACAGGCAGAGAAGCAGTATAGGCTGCTTGGCTGAGTATACGTACAGTTATTTCTCCATTATGTGCTAAACATGGGGTGGATTATTTACGAGTTTTCCAGGAAAGGGGTGAGCAATTCCCAGAACTTAGAGTTCCTCCCCACTTTAGATCATAAGAGGGAACTTCCTGACATTGCCATGGCATTTGTAAACTGTCCTGGTGCTGGTAGGAGTGTCTTATAACATGCTAATGCATTATAATTAGCATATAATGAGCAGTGAGAACAACCAGGGGTCACTGTCATTGCCGTCTTGGTTTTGGCAGGTTTTTTGCCAGCTCCTTTACTGCATCTTGTTTTATCAGCAGAGTCTTTGTGCCCTGTATATTGTGCCAACCTCCTATCTCATCCTGTGACTAAGAATGCCAAACTTGCTAGAAATCCAGGCCAGCAGGTCTCATCCTCATTTTACCCAGCCCCCATTCAAGATGGAGTCACCCTGGTTCAAATGCCTTTGACAACCTGACAAATCATTTCTCTGACTTGTTAGATGTTTGCACAATTCCTCCTACTCCCTTTCTTGCACCTGCATCTGGAAATACAAGAACCACGACAAAGTAAATAATATTTGGCAAAGTGTATTTGTTGCAAGTTTCATACTGTGTGCAGGTACTAAAGAGTTTTTTAAAGTCATCATCGATTCTAGGTAAGGTGTTGGACTAAATAACTATGGTATAAGGTAAATTTCCAAGTCACACAAATTCGTGAAAACCCTCAGGAATGCCTGCAAGCTATTTGTAATAGAGTTCTAGAAGAGTCAAGCTGGAAAACAGCCCACAAATCAGCAATCTCAGGCTCCTCACTGCACAGATGAGAAAATTCAGACTGTGGGAGGGAGGATTGAATTTCTCTTGGTCAGAGCTAATAAGCAGAAAAGATAGTAGAGAATCTGGGCCGCTCAACCCCCAGCCTGATGTTCTTTCCAGAACATTACACTAACTCCCAAAATTACTAAGAACAACTTAAAAAGAACAAAAATATTTCTACATTAAAAAATAGATTCATGACACAGTAAAAGAGCTATATAACAAAAGATGATAGTAGTTAAAAGAAATAATGTAGTCCTGGTTCTAGGGTTGGGAAATTTGATTTCAACTTTTGAAAAATACTAACTTTAGTAATTATTAAAATAATAAAATTTTATTTTATTTTAATTATTAAAAATATTAACATTTAATAATAACTTTAATAATAGTTAAAGTTCACAGTTAGCCAAGTCTGTGTGAAAAGAATTTTTAAGCTTCACATGTTCTCACTTTTAACAGAATCCAAGATCCACATCTTAGCAAAGTATAGAAAACATTTAAGAAAATAGTCAGTTTACATTTGTTTCTAACAATAAAATGAGTAGCTTGCTAGGTCGATGAAGAAATTATAAATATCACCAAAGCAGGCAGAGAAGGTGGAATAATTAGACAGGAATGATGAAGCTGACGTCTTTGGGCTTTCCATTTAAAATGATGGCCTTCTGACACCACCTCCAGTGCTAAAATAGCACATGCTGAGATGAAGTGTTTTGCTATTTTATTAAAATCTAAGATTCTGGCTACTCATTAAGGTGCTGCCTCACACATAAAGCATTTTGATTTACATTGCTGATAACCATAGGCCTTTTTATCTATGTGTCCACATTGTGATTCATATCTTTCATAGAAGCTTTTTTGTGTCGTTTTATTTATTATTTATATTTGTTCCAGTCAGTCTGAAAAAGGAAGTTTATCTGTAGTTAACTGTGATTTCAGTTTTAATAGACATTAAAAGATCAAGAACATGGGTCCTGTTAAAATGACACAAAAGAATAGCTCTTAAAATGTTTAATCTATGACCAGGCAAATAAAATCAGCCTTTTAAATAAATGCATAGAATGATTAACGGACCTTTTTGAAATCAATTCAACATCTGGACACTTACAGATCCAAGAGTGACACAAGTGCGTGGTCATAAATAACAAAGGACAAGCAGATGGCCATTTCAGTGCAAACTCACTGGCAACAAGAAATCATTAGCATATTGCGGTATAAGAAATAGGCAGGATGGTAAATGTTACCAGAGTTCTGTTAAGCATTGACTGACGCAGACGAGCAGACAGAAACATAGGAAGGAAGTACATGGAAAAAGCTGAGAAACAAAAGCCTAGTACAGTGTCGAATACAGGCAACCACTAACGTGTGAAAGTGATCAGGCATTAGGTTTCTAAAAAACAGACATTGAACACAAAATGATGTAAGCAAAACAAAACACAAACACAATGTCTTTGAAAGCATTTTTCAATCTCAACATATTAAAAGTTTTAAAATAATGTCTGGGTCCTTTAAAAGTAATTTCCCCCAAGAAAATATTTCATTTCTGCACCTTCTTATTAGAGGAAGGAAAGTATTTTCAGGATATTAGCAGTTCTAGGGAAAAACACAATTTTTTTTCCTGAGACATGTAAATAGGAGCAAGAAAGTATTGATCTATTGCTACTTAAGGAGTTGATGCTAAGCAGTTCAAATTAAAAAACATTCTCTGAATGCAGGAAGCCTTGTGCTTTATGGAGGCCAAGATCACTCTTGGGGTTCTGGAGCCCTCCCAACTCAGGCACCGCACTAGGCTGGCCACTTCCATTTTTCTCTGTTCTAAGTTTCACAAGGTTCAGTGTTTTGGTAGACAACATCCCATGCAAATCTTAAAATAATGAAACTAAACTCAATCAAAATATTCATGACATCGGGAAGCCCTTAATGTGAATTACCGTACTCTCGTCAACTGATGAAAAACTGTTTTAGAAAGAACAGGACTTTTGGTATGACTCCAATAGCACTTATATTATGCTGTTTATTAAACTCTAACCCTACAGGAGGATGGCATGCAAGCACACATGCACACACACACACACGCACACAAACACATCCACACACACACAAACACATGCACGTACACACACCAAAAAGCAAGGGGCCACCCCAGGCTGAGAACTAAAGTACAAAGAAGAATGTGCCTTCTTTATAACACGATTGCATGCCCATGCTTATAAATTAATTTCTGGATTCAGAATAGTTTTATTTTATTTTATTTTATTTTATTTTTTTATTTTATTTATTTTTTTTTTTTTGAGACGGAGTCTCGCTCTGTCGCCCGGACTGGAGTGCAGTGGCCAGATCTCAGCTCACTGCAAGCTCTGCCTCCTGGGTTTACGCCATTCTCCTGCCTCAGCCTCCCGAGTAGCTGGGACTACAGGCGCCAGCCACCTCGCCCGGCTAGTTTTTGTATTTTTAGTAGAGACGGGGTTTCAGCGTATTAGCCAGGATGGTCTCGATCTCCTGACCTCGTGATCCGCCCGTCTCGGCCTCCCAAAGTGCTGGGATTACAGGCTTGAGCCACCGCGCCCGGCCCAGAATAGTTTTATTATTGCCGTTGTTAAACAGCCTGGCCTTGCAGGAGCCTTCAACATGTCCTCAAGCTCTGTTGAGTAGACAGTTTGGTAAGTGACTATGAACACAGGGCACAGCCTTTTCACTTTCATATCTGTACTGTCTTTCCTGTATCTGTAAAATATTCTGAAGCACAAATATTTCTTGACAGTTTCCTTCCAGATTAATGACTCCATCTCTTTTGTTGCTAATGGTTGATTCTGACCTTTGGATAAAGATTGAAGTAGGAAAGAAAAAAAAAAAAAAACTTTTAACTTGAAACAGATTAGCTTTGAAAGTTTTATTGTGTCAAGAAATAATTGGCAAATAAAAATATCTCTCCACTGATGTACATGACGTTATTTAAGTTGAAAAATAATTTTCTGAGTGTGGCGGGAGGAACATTTCAATCATGACCTTCTGCCCCCATACCTTGTACAATTATGTTTGCTGCAGCTTGAACAGAGCCATAGCTATTGCTAGCATGACAGGTAAATCGACCGTGATCCCGTTGTGTGATGTTCTGTAAGTAAAGTCCACTGGACGTTGCCACGTGCCTGGATCCATCCAGCTCCAATCCATTGTCCCTGGTCCAAGTGATATGGGGGTGTGGGTGGCCTGTGGCCATACATTCCAAAGTTGTGCTGGTGCCAATTAAAACCTCTGTGTCCTGGGGCTGGATTACAAAGGATGGTTTGACTGATAGTAAAGGGAGAACAAAACAAAATCCAGCAAGTAGGAGTTAGGAAGATGTATTTATTCTGCATTGTGGTTTTAAGATTACTGTCATTTTCAAAATGCCTTCAAACTAAAATATTACATATATACATTGAATTCCCAGAGAATTAAATCTAAAATAATGAAATGTGGATTTGCTATGAGTAAATACTTTTTAAAAAAGATTGCTTGCCTTGATATCATGATATATTATAGATACTACAAAGCACCTACACAATACATATTCCTTATTTTAGGGGCTAAATGGTTAAACATTCCCTCTTAAGAATACTCACATTTTTTTAAAGCACAATTTAGGCACACGTCACTGGGAATAAATAAAAGTGCTAAGTCTAAGTAGTCATTTCTTCCTCCTGTTTGCTACCTGGAATTCGGGCAGGAATGCATTTGGGTTACAGGAGCCACTTTGTGATTAAGAGGTGAAAATTATGAGGAATAAAGAAACCTATGTGCAAAGCAGATCAAAAAGCAGAAAGAAGTATATTATTGGCTCATTGGGGTAATGTGGCAGCTCTGTGACAGACTACCCCTCTCCTACTTGTGGCATACAAATTAAAATACACATACACACACACAAACACACACACATAGATGCTATGCATTTAAGCAATATCTAGCCAAGCTTTCAGTTACTTTCAGTTAAACGTATTATAAATTGATTCATCAAGTATCCATGTGAATAGAAAATTTAGATTTTCATGTAAGGAGTTCCAGTCTTACAAATTCATAGGAGATTCTCTTTCTGAGCATCTCAAGCAAAAATTAAATACTTGCTAAGGTGTTAAAAATGCCTAATGATTGAGTCTAAGTTTGGGGAAGGGGCTCCTCCATTCCTGAGATGAACATACTCAGGAGAATGGAAATAAATTAAATTAATCCAATTCAACAATAAATGTTTAATTTAATTCCTAACAATAGTGAAAGTCTTATGTATATTAGTAACATGCTGGATGTTGGAAAGATACAGAGATGAACAAAAGCACTCCTCCTTGTGTGCTCCTACTCTAGCTGCACGAACAGAGGACAGAATACATCATCCGTAAAACCACAGCATGCCTCGGAAAGAACTGTCTCAGAGTTAGATGTAAATGTGATAGGAGAACATTCTGGCAAGAGGTAAGGGAAAGTATAGGGAAAGCTATTATAATAATTGAAATAAATGTTCTGAAGTAAGTCAGTAGCAGTAGAACCGGAAAAGGAGATAATCTGATGCATCTTAGAACTACATTTTCAGAGAATTGTGGAAGAAGGAGTAGCACTCGAGGGTGAATCGGAGGTTACTGGAGGAGAGTAATGATATCAATAGAGATAGCAAACACAGGATGCTGTGGGTTTGTGTGGGCAAATGTGTTTAAGAAATGTAAAGATTTACATGTGAAGATAAAAAGAAAGTCCTGGCAACATCCATTGAAAGCTCAGGAAGGATCTCAGCAATAGAGACTATAAATTTTACATGAAGTATGAAAGCTGAAGGTCTGGGAAGAGCTCAGATGGAAGAGGAAAAAACTGATTAGGGCACAAGGGACTACAGAGAGGGAGGGGAGGACAGCGCTATAAGGAACACCACATTTTAGGCAGGCAAATGAGATTTAAAAAGAGAATTGAGGACATTAGGAAAGGATCAAGAGGAAATAATCTCCTCAAAGTAGAAATAAAATTGAGACAATAATTAATGGCTTACCACCAAAAAAATTCCAGGACCAGACGGATTCACAGCCGAATCCTACCAGAGGTAAAAGGAGGAGCTGGTACCATTCCTTCTGAAACTATTTCAATGACTAGCAAAAGAGGGAATCCTCCCTAACTCATTTTATGAGGCCAACATCATCCTGATACCAAAGCGTGGCAGAGACACAACAAAAAAAGACAATTTTAGACCAATATCCCCGATGAACATCGATGCAAAAATCCTCAATAAAATACTGGCAAACTGAATCCAGCAGCACATCAAAAAGCTTATCCACCATGATCAAGTGGGCTTCATCCCTGAGATGCAAGGCTGGTTCAACATATACAGATCAATACACGTAATCCACCATATAAACAGAACCAAAGACAAAAACCACATGATTATCTCAATAGATGCGGAAAAGGCCTTTGACAAAATTCAACAGCCCTTCATGCTAAAACCTCTCAATAAATTAGATATTGATGGAACATATCTCAAAATAATAAGAGCTATTTATGACAAACCCACAGCCAATATCATACTGAATGGGCAAAAACTGGAAGCATTCCCCTTGAAAACTGGCACAAGACAAGATGCCCTCTCTCACCACTCCTATTCAACACAGTGTTGGAAGTTCTGGCTAGGGCAATCAGGCGAGAGAAAGAAATAAAGGTATTCACTTAGGAAAAGAAGAAGTCAAATTATCCCTGTTTGCAGATGACATGATTGTATATTTAGAAAACCCCATTGTCTCAGCCCAAAATCTCCTTAAGCTGATAAGCAACTAAGTCTCAGGATACAAAATCAATGGGCAAAAATAACAGGCATTCTTATACACCAGTAACAGTCAAACAGAGAGCCAAATCATGAATGAACTCCCATTCACAACAGCTTCAAAGAGAATAAAATACCTAGGAATCCAACTTACAAGGGATGTAAAGACCTCTTCAAGGAGAACTACAAGCCACTGCTCAGTGAAATAAAAGAGAACACAAACAAATGGAAGAACGTACCATGCTCATGGATAGGAAGAATCAATATTGTGAAAATGGCCATACTGCCCAAGGTAATTTATAGATTCAATTCCATCCCCATTAAGTTACCAATGGCTTTCTTCACAGAATTGGAAAAAAACTACTTTTAAGTTCATATGGAACCAAAAAAGACCCCGCATTGCCAAGACAATCCTAAGCCAAAAGAACAAAGCTGGAGGCATCATGCTACCTGACTTCAAACTATACTACAAGGCTACAGTAACCAAAACAGCATGGTACTGGTACCAAAACAGATACAGACCAATGGAACAGAACATAGCCCTCAGAAATAATACCACACATCTACAGCCATCTGATCTTTGACAAACCTGACAAAAACAAGAAGTGGGGAAAGGATTCCCTATTTAATAAATGGTGCTGCAAAAATTGGCTAGCCGTAAGTAGAAAGCTGAAACTGGATCCTTTCCTTACTCCTTATACGAAAATTAATTCAAGATGGATTAGAGACTTAAATGTTAGACCTAAAAGCATAAAAACTCTAGAAGAAAACATAGGTAATACCATTCAGGACATAGGCATGGGCAAGGACTTCATGTCTAAAATACCAAAAACAATGGCAACAAATGCCAAAATTGACAAATGGGATCTAATTAAACTAAAGAGCTTCTGCACAGCAAAAGAAACTACCATCAGAGTGAACAGGCAACCTACAGAATGGGTGAAAATTTTTGCAATCTACTCATCTGACAAAGGGCTAATATCCAGAACCTACAAAGAACTCAAACAAATTTACAAGAAAAAAACAAACAACCCCATCAAAAAGTGGCAAAGGATATGAACAGACACTTCTCAAAAGAAGACATTCATACAGCCAACAGACACATGAAAAAATGCTCATCATCACTCACCGTCAGAGAAATGCAAATCAAAACCACAATGAGATACCATCTCACACCAGTTAGAATGGCAATCATTAAAAAATCAGGAAACAACAGGTACTGGAGAGGATGTGGAGAAATAGGAACACTTTTACACTGTTGGTGGAACTGTAAACTAGCTCAACCATTGTGGAAAACAGTGTGGCAATTGCTCAAGGATCTAGAACTAGAAATACCATTTGACCCAGCCATCCCATTACTGGGTATATACCCAAAGGATTATAAATCATGATGCTATAAATATACATGCACATGTATGTTTATTGCAGCACTCTTCACAATAGCAAAGACTTGGAATCAACCCAAATGTCCATCAGTGACAGACTGGATGAAGAAAATGTGGCACATATACACCATGGAATATTATGCAGCCATAAAAAACGACGAGTTCGTGTCCTTTGTAGGGACATGGATGCAGCTAGAAACCATCATTCTCAGCAAACTATCGCAAGAACAGAAAACCAAACACCACATGTTCTCACTCATAGGTGGAAATTTAACAATGAGATCACTTGGACACAGAAAGAGGAACATCACACACCGGGTCCTATTGTGGGGAGGGGGGGCTGGGGAGGGATAGCATTAGGAGATATACCTAATGTAAATGACGAGTTAATGGGCGCAGTACACCAACATGGCACATGCATACATATGTAACAAGCCTGCATGTTGTGCACATGTACCCTTGAACTTAAAGTATAATAATAATAATTTTTTACAAATGCTCCTGGGTGCGGGGTCAGACTTGACCTAGAGGCAGAAGGGAAGGAGGCTTTGGAAGGAAACAGTGGTGTTTCGATTAGAAATTACTTGGTGTAATCCCAGCACTTTGGGAGGCCTAGGCAGGAGGATCGCTTAAGGACAGGAGTTTGAGTCCGCAGTGAGCTATGATCATGCCACTGCACTCCAGCCTGGGTGACAGAGTGAGACCTTGTCTCTACAAACATTTTTTAAAGAAATTACTTGGGAACTATGTGAGGAAGTATCATATTCAATCAATCGGTAACTCAAGTGACTTTTTTTTCCTGGAAAACCTCTTGATTCCTGCAGTTTCCTCCATTCACTTTGCCACTGCCCTATCCATGCCGCCACCCGCTCTCTTCTGCCCTGTGGCAATTGCTACTGCTGACTTCCTCATCCTGACATGCCTATCTTACCATGCCCTCCTGTTTGTTCTCTGAACTGCCGCCAGCATCGTTTTTCTTAAAAAAAATCTAATTTTGATCAACTCCGTGTAGCATCATGAGTAATCTGAGTGATCTGACACCACTTTACACCTCACCAAATCTCGTGTCATTCCCAGCCTCTCCTCTCTATGCTCCACGATCATCTCTTGAATGTGCCTTGCTCTGTCTTCCCTATGCTGTCTTTTCTCCTAAAATGATGCTTCAACCCTACTTCTCTGGCTCTCTCCCACTTGTTTCTTTCAACTTAAAGGTCATTGCTCTTGGGAAGATTTGAATGAATGCAATCCTCCGAGGCTGCTGCTCTAAGTGCTCCCCTCCACTGAGATGGGCTGGAACTGGCTCTGGAGGGCCAGTTGTCAAATTTTCAGTATTCTGCAAACTGATTGCTACACAAAGTCATTCTTAAAATTTTAATTACATAAACTTACAATCAAATAAATTTTATTAACATCAAAATTAACAAATTCATCCCTATTTTTTACATTTTATTATTATCTTCGGTCTCAGGGTTATTATGCCCACTGTGTCTGCACACTAGAAATGCTATATTATGATGAACTTCTGTGCATCTCTTCCAAACTCCACATTCAGTGATATCATTTTGGTAACTAGGAACTGGCCATGGTGAGATTATTTATACAACAGATACTGACAAATGCTGCAAGTCAGGACTCTCTGCTCCTCAGAGTCAATTTACTAACATTTACCAGCACACAACTGTCCTTTATGCTTCTCTTCCCTCTCCTTACACATCATAAAGCTTATTTCTTGAATTATGGCTATCATCTAATATATGATAGGCTCAGTAAGGTGAGAGACAATGTATTTCCATCATGTCAACATGCTATTAATGAAAATGTGTTGCAGTCATTACATCCGGTTTATATAAGCCACTGAAATTATGACAAAGCAAAGCCCCTGGAAGGTGAAATGAGGAACGTGGTTGATAACCATGCAATCTTCAACAGCTAGCTCAATGGGCATTCAATAAATATGTGTTGGATGAATTCATGATGAATGAATGATTGAATGAATTTCTGAAAAGAGTAATAGTCCTGCCTAGATAACACTGGTTCACTCTGCATAAGGATGCTGGATAGCCGTACGGAGAATCAAAAGGAGAACAGAAAAGTCTTGGAACCACAATATGCTGTACCAGCAAGGAACTAAGGTAGGAAATTAAAATAAACTTCAAGAGGAAAATTTCAAGTTTCTCTAAAACGAAATTAGAAAAATCACAGCCAATGGAAATAGCTTCACTTTGAAGCATTATATACTCTAAGGCAGCAATATTATGTCATTTTCCAGTGCAAATAATAGATAGAACCAGAAAATAATAGTTTTACCTGGACGACTGGAGTATCTGAGCATGGCACTCTGTGTCTTGGCTTCCCCAGCGGAATTTTTGGCCATGCACTGATAGACACCTTGGTCTGACTCTCTGGTGTTTTGGATCATGAGTGTGCCATCATCAAACATATTAAGTCGAGTATCATCTTCCACATCCAATGAATGACTGGAAATATATGTTATACATGTATATTATTTAATCCCATTCATGTTTAAAACTCTTAACAAGACTGAGAATATAATACTATATAGCTATGTTTCATGTCTACCCAATTTGTTAAATTTATTTTATCTGAAAACTTTTAATTATTTCACTTTAAATCCTAGTTATCTGCTTCCTATTTCAAGATTATACCCTGAACAAAGACTGTGAGTCAACATTTGATAGAGGGAAATGGGGTTGAGATGTTCTGCCTTCCTGAGTGGCATGAATTTAGACACTGATGCAAGCACTCCCATATGACAGACACTTCAACACATTTTTATACATCTGAATGCCCATTTTTCAGAAAAGAAATCACCAGATGGTAATATGTAATCTTTTTACCTCCTTCCATGAGTCATTCAGTATTCTTTCATATTTTGTTAAAGTGTAAAACAAATATTCCTATTCAAACCAGCACGGGCTCAAAGCCAAGTAGAATTATATGACTGAGCAGTAAATAACATACCTACCTACCCAGTTGTTGAATATCAGGCCCCTTTCTCTAACTTGAACCATTTGGATACACTAGAAAATTCCCATTTATCAATTAAGTGCATAATCCATTGAGTGCAAGTAGGTTCAGATGTGCAACATCATATTACATCAATAACCACAAGAAAGGGAGTGCCTGCATGAATTATTTTTAGCAATAAATGCAAAGCTACTGACACAGAAAAATACGTTAGAAATTTTTACAGATTTTTTTCTGGCCAAGATTTTTTTCTTTAAAATATTTAATGATTATGTATGAGAAGGTATATAGATCTTCACATGTGTATGCTTAGTACTAATGAACGTGTTAGGCATAGATAAAGGAAATCTACTCTCCTCCATCTTCATCACTCAATGCATATTTATTAAACACCAGCTAGGTGTCACCCACAAAAAAATCATTCACAGAGAAAAAAAAGTCCAGTAGGAGAATCCCATAGTTCTCCCTCTAATTTGTATATTTGTTTTATAAAGCCAGGTAAACATTTTCCCACAAATTTCAAAATGTACCCACACTGAAGAATAACAATCTATTCCCAAATAGGTAAAAACAGCAAAGCTTGTTAAAGAGATGAAGAAATCATCATTCTTATCTAACCATTTTTGTCATGAAAGATAAGAAAGAGACAATGGCCATATTTCACTTTTATGTTGTAGAGCGGAATCCCAGAGTGAAGGCAGGAAAGATGGAGACAATCTGATCTTCTTCAGCCGTTGGGTGAGAAAAGCCCCATGTGAAGAAAAAGTACCAATTAGCCAAATAAGAAATTCGAGTTGTCATTTTTGAACAGATAAGTTTCAGAAAAAGCAGGCCTGCTTTTGGATAGCCAACAACGCAAGACAAAGGCAAGAAAAGGAGAAACTGGATGCTCCTATCCATATCACCTGTGAAGTTTCTTAGTGTAAGTAGCATGGAACGAACATCAGAAAGAATGAGTTTTTTCAAGGCCGGGGGCAGTGCCTCACACCTGTAATCCCAGCACTTTGGGAGGCCAAGGCAGGCAGATTGCCTGAGGTCGGGAGTTCAAGAAATAATATTTTTTCTTAAAGTGCCCAATTCAAGAGGCTCATTTAGTATTAAGCAATTTAATTATTTTAAATGCAATTCTAAGATTATCTAACACTGAACCCAAATAAGACTACTTGCAAAGGAATATGACAAATGATGAAATCACCTTTTTCAGAAGATGATTTAAGTTCCTGGAATTTTGTGTCAAAACTTTGCAGCCCAAAATTTCAAAGGCTACCAGATATGTATGTGCTATCTATCATCTGGCTACACAATGCAATAGAATTCACCAAGATTCATTATGTTAAAAATGATATAAAACAGGCAGTAGCACATTACACCCATAAATTCAAAATGCATCATTCCTTTTCCTAGTAATTTCCCTCTTTGTTCATAACCTCTTCATTATGCTCATAAAACTTGTTTGCTCATGAATCATGATGTTCCTTCCCAAAAAATCAAAGTCTTCATGTTTCAGTATACTCCTTTCACATTGTCAGTTTGATGCAAATAGCAATCATATGTAAAAACACAAAGGTTTGCAGAGGTAGAATATATATGAATATATTCTATTTTTCTTGACAATGTATACATAAACATATTTGATTTAATGAAGACATACAAATAACTTCTATTAAGATGTTTCATTATAACAATCATTTGTTAAGTGCTTTCTAAGAACTAGGTGTTGTAGCTAGATACCAGAAATATAGATAAATAAGTTATCACCACACAAATTAAAACCATCCTCTATGGACACACACAATGACTCACACCTGTGATGCCAGCATATTGGGAGGCTGAGGTGGGAGGACTGCTGGAGGCCGGGAGCTTGAGACCAGCCTGGGCAACATAGTGAGACCCTGTCTCTAAAAAAAATCTAAAAATTATCCAGATGTGGTGGCATAGGCCTGTAGTTCCAGCTACTTGGAGGCTGAGGCAGGAGGATTGCTTGACCTCAGAAGTTCAAGCCTGCAGTGAACTATAACTGTGCCACTGAACTCTAGCCTGGGCAAAAGAGTGAGACTCTGTCTCAAAAAAAAAAAAAAAAAAAAAAAAACTCCACATAGAAAACCACCATCAGCCACAAATTATAGTATAGTTGTAAAGTTTGCTTATAATCTACCAGAACTATCAATCATATTTACCATGTTTAGAATTTGAATTTATCTAGAATGGCCTAAATTTCCATAGCTAAACCTCAACATTAAGAAAAGTGTGGAAGACAGCCAACTAGATGCAGCCAGGAAGCCCTTCTCCCACCAGGAGAAGCCAAAATATTGAAAAAGCCATCACACTTTAAACAGATCTTTTGAGGGAAAGCACTGATGATTGCTAGAGGGGAAACACAGACACTGAAGCTGAATAGGGTGGAAGCTGGGAAGCCTGCACAGAGTTGCCAAGTGCCAAGAAGACCCATTCCTCATCCTGATCAGGTCCTAAGGAACAGGTGAGTGAAGGAACTGCAGGGCACCACACCCCCGCCATGGACCTCTGGGATCCTAGCTGCAAGAGATCCCATGATCCCCATAAACATTTAAATTGGTGGGGGAAGGCAGCAACAGAGCTTGAGCCTGCATGGAGCCCAGGTTTTACACATGGGGCAACTCCAGCAAAATGTGACCATAGGTGCCCATGCCCTCAGGCTCTCCACTTTGCTCTGAGTCACTCTAGCCCCTGTTGACTGCTAGGTTGGGATGCAGCAGGGCTGCCTTTCCTACAGGACTGGGGCCAATCTGATCTGCATGCCCCCTTGTCTCTGGACCTCCCAAGGACCCAGCCTAGCTGGTTCCATAAGAGCATGCATACAACACAGCCTCCACTGCCCAGCCTGAGTGCTTTGCCAGCAGCCTGAGAGCACTACAGCCTCCCCAGTACAGCCAGTGCTTGACCCCAGGGGGCTAAAGGACAAAACCACAGGCTCAATCCCAGCCCCCGAGGGTCCAGGCACACAGTTGAAGGATATCAAGCTGAGATCTGTGACCAGAGATTGATCAGGGGAGGAACCCCCAATCTCAGAACACTGCGAAGAGTGAGATGCAGATTTGTGTTCTGGTACAGGAGCTGGGTGTGCCTCCCTGCCACGGGGCCAGTATGGGAAGGATGTGGCCTTTCTGCTAGCCACAGCCTCTGCCTGAGGGAACTCCATGGCCTGAAACACCTGACAGCCCAGCCATCTGGGTGCAGAAGGCTTGGGACAAACCCAGCGGATCCAGTAAGCTATAAGGCAGCCAACAGGAGACCTAGTCAAGGAAGCACAACTCGGGCAGTCCCTGCAGCCATCTGCTGGGCAAAAAACCCCAAGCTGTGGGCACTACACCAACTGCATAGCCAAAACAACTCCACCGTGCCTGGAGTCCTCTGCCCTTGACCTCCTACACAAACACCACCGATGGACATCACAAAGCACAGAGGACCAGTGGGTCACTAGGGAGTTGTGAGTCTCCCTATCTTTCGGCTCAGGTTTCCCCTAAGAGTGAGAGTAGCACAGCCTGTCAGGGCCCCTCTGGGTCTAAGAAAATGTAGGTGCATCAACAGTGATCGGAGGGGGTCCCACAAGGCCCAGGAATAGACTTGGCAAGGAAATATATCTCTCACTCCCTGTCTCTCCCACCCCAGAGCACTGCAGCAAACAAGAACAAGCTGAAATAGAAAAGAAGTGCACAGCTGAGGAAGAGTCTGTGTGTCAGCCCTTACTCTTAAGCATCATCTACTGAGTTGCAGCCTGAAATACACCACCAAACAAAAATTCTTTTAGCACGTATCACCCATGAAACACAATGCAAAAATCTAGCCTCAAATTAAGTACCCACACAGAGCCTTGATATTCGGAAAGCACACAGAAGCAAAGTCATTCAACTATATTCAACACACACCACAGTCAAGACCTCAAGGGAAATAAAGAACATAAAAACAAAAAAGCCCCATACAAATGACAGCAACTTCAAAGAGATAAAGAAACACCAGCCCCTCGAATGAGTAAGAATGAGTGGAAGAACTCTGGCAATTAAAAAAGTCAGAGCATCTTATTACTTCCAAATGACTGCACTGAGTCACCAGCCATGGATCCTAACCAGATTGAAATGGTTAAAGTGACAGACATACAGTTCAGAATCTGGATGGCAAGGAAGCTCAATAAGATAAGGAGAAAGTTGAAACCTAATCCAAGGAAGCCAATAAAATGATCCAATAGTTGAAAGATAATGTAGACATTTTAAGAAGGAGCCAAACTGAACTTCTGGAATTGAAAAAGTCACTAAAGGAATTTCATAATACAGTTAGAAGCATTAAAAACAGAACAGACCAAGCAGAGGAAAGAATCTCAGAGCTCAAAAACTGGTTGTTTGAATCAACCAAGTCAGACAAAAAGAGAGAAAAAAGAACTAAAAAGAAGGAATAAAATATCTGAGAAATATGGGATTACATAAGGAGAACAAACCTACAATTCATTGGCATTCCTGAGGGAAAATGAAGAAGAGTAAACAACTGGGAAAATACATTTGAGAATATAGTCCACAAAAATTTCCCCAGTATTGCTAGAGACATCAGCATGCAAATTCAAGAAATTCAGAGAATCCCTGTGAGATATTATACAAGATGACCCCGAGACACACACAGTCATCAGATTCTGTGAGGTTAACATGAAAAAAAAAAAAAAAAAAACCTTAAGGGAAGCTAGAAAAAAAGGTTAGATTTCTTACAAAGGGAGCCCCATAGGGCTAACAGCAGACTTGTCTGCAGAAGCCTTGCAAGCCAGAAGAGATTGGGTACCTATTGTCAATATGCTTAAAGAAAAGAAATTCCAATCAAGAATTCCATATCCAGCCAAACTACACTTTATAAGTGAAGGATAAATAAAATTCTTCCCAGACAAGCAAATGTTAAGAGAACTGGTTACCACTAGAAAAGCCTTATAAGAGGACCTTAAGGGAGTCCTAAACATGGAAACAAAAGAATGATGCCTACTACCACCAAGACATATTTAAGTACATACCCCATAGATAGACCCTATAATGCAATTACACAATCAAGACTGCCAAACAATCAGCTAAACAACAAGATCAAAACATCACATATCAATATTAACCTTGAATGTAAATAGTCTAAATGGCCCATTAAAAAGGCACAGAGTTGCAAGTTGGATTTTTAAAAAGACTCAAACTTTTGCTGTCTTCCACAGACTCATCTCACATGTAATGACACACAAAGACTCAAAGTAAAAGGATGGAGAAAGATCTGTCATGCAATTGGAAAACAAAAAAGGGTAGGAGGTTGTTATTCTTATATAAGATAAAACAGACTTTAAACCATCAACTATAAATAAAACGACAAACAAGGGCATTACATAATGATAATGAGTTCAATTCAACAAGAAGGCAAAGAAATTCTGAACTTAAATTTGACAGTTGACCAACTAGACTTGACAGCTACAGAACACTTTGTCCAATAATAACAGAATATATATTCTTCTCATCTGTACATGGAAGATGATCACATACTTAGCCATAAAGCAAGTCTCAATAAATGCAAAAACATCAAAATCATACCAACCATACACTCAGACACAATGTAATAAAAATAAAAGTGAATATCAAGAATAGTTCTCAAAATATGGAAATTAAACAATTTAATCTTGAATGACTTTTGAGTAAACAACAAAATTGAAACAGAAATCAAAAAATTCTTTGAAATTCATTAAAATAGAAACATAACATACCAAAATCTCTGGAATGCAGCAAAAGCAATGTTAAGAGGAGAATTTATAAAGCTAAACGCCTACATGAACAAGTTAAGAAAGATCTCAAATTAACAATCTAGAGGAACAAAAAAAAAAAAAACTAGAATAACCCCAAAGTGAAGCAGAAGAAAAAATATAACTGGCCGGGCACACAGTGGTTCATGCCTGTAACCCCAGCACTTTGGGAGGCTGAGGCAGGAGGACTTTTTGAGGCCAGGAGTTTGAGATCAGCCTAGGCAAATGTAGAAAGACCCTATATCTACAAAAAATGAAAATATTAGTTGGGTATATTGGCATGTGCCTGTAGTCTCAGCTACTCAGGAGCCTGAGGAGGAATGATTGCTTGAGCCTGGGAGGTCAAGGCTGCAGTAAGCCATGATTGCACCATTACAATGTAGCCAATTTAGCGTGGGTGACAGATGACACCCCATTTCTAATTTTTTAAAAAATCAATTTTTAAAAATGAAATAACCAAATTCAGAGCAGAACTATATGAAACTGAGACACAAAATCCATACAAAAGACCAATGAAACCAAAAGTTGGTTATTTGAAAGGATGAACAGGATTGATAGAACATTAGCTAGATTAACAAAGGAAAAAAGAAATTAAACAACTTAATCCTGAATTTCAAACTGTTGTAGTATCATCTTTGTCATTTCTGATTGTGCTTATTTGAATCATCTCTTAAACCAGAAAGAAACTGAAACCCTGAACAGGTGAATAATGAGTTCCGACCCATGGGCAAAGGGAGGGGAACATCACACACCAGGGCCTGTCGTGGGGTGGGGAGCTAGGGGAGGGATAGCATTAGGGGAAATACCTAATGTAGATGACGGGTTAATGGGTGCAGCAAACCACCAAGGCACATGTATACCTATGTAACAAACCTGCACGTTCTGCACATGCATCCCAGAAAGTAAAGTGTAATAATAATAATGAGTTCTGAAATTGAATCAGTAATAAAAATCCTACGAATCAATCAAAAAAGACTTGGACTAGACGGAGTCACAGCCAAATTTTACCTGACATACAAAGAAGAGCTTGTACCAATTCTACTGAATCTATTCCAAAAACTCAAGGAAGAAGGATCCTCCCTAGCTCATTCTATGAAGTGAATATCACACTGACACTAAAATCTGGCAGAGACACAACAAAAAAGGAAACCGTGGGCCAGCATCCCTGATGAACATAAATCCCAAAATCCTCAACAAAATGCTAGCAAACTGAAGCCGGCAGTACATCAGAACGTTAATTTACCACGACCAAGTAGGCTTTATTCCTGAGATATAAAGTTGGTTCAACATATGCAAATCAATACGTGTCATTCACCACATAAACAGAATTTTAAAAAATTATATGGTCATCTCGGTAGATCCGGAGAAAACTTTCTATAAAATCTAACTCTCCTTCATGATTAAAAAAGAAAAAACCCTCAACAAACTAGGCATCAAAGGAACACACCTCAAAATAGTAAGAGCCATCAGCTACAAACCCACAGCCAATATCATACTGAATGGGCAAAAGCTGGAAGCATTCCCCTTGAGAAGCAAAACAAGACAAGAATGTCCACTCCTATTCAATATAGCACTGGAAGTCCTAGCCAGAGCAATCAGGTAAGAGAAAGAAATAAATGACATCCATTAGAAGAAAAAGTCGAACTATCTCTGTTTACTGATAATATGATTCTATACCTTGAAAACTCTAAACCTGCCACCAAAGCCTCCTAGAACTGATAAAGTACTTCAGTAAATTTTCAGGATACAAAATCAATGTATAAAAAATAGTAGCATTTCTGTACACCAATAATGTTCAAGCTGAGAGCCACATCAAATATGTAATCCCACTTACTATAGTCACAAAAAGAAAAAATATCTAGAAGTATATCTAACCAAGTAAGTGAAATATTGCTATAAGGAAAGCTACAAAACATGGTTGAAAGAAACCACAGATGACACCAACAAATACAAAAGCATTTTATGCTCACAAATTGGAAGAATCAATATTGTTCAAATGGCCATACTGCCCAAGGCAATTTACAAATTCAATACTATTCCTATCGAAGCACCAGTGCCATTTTTCACAGATTTAGAAAAAAAAAACTATTCTAAAATTCATACAAAACAGAAAAAGAGCCTGACTAGCCAAAGCAATTCTAAGCAAAAAGAACAAAGCTGGAAATATCACATTATCCAACATCAAGCTATTCTACAAGGCTACACTAAACAAAACATAGTGCTAGTACAAATACAGAAACATAGACAAACAGAACAGAATAGAGAACCCAGAAATAAAACTGCACCCCTACAGCCATCTGATCTTCAACAAAGTCAACAAAACTAAGCAATGGAAAAGGATTCCCTATTCAATAAATGGTGCTGGGAGAACTGGCTATCCATATGCAGAAAGATGAAACGAGACCCCTATATATCTCCATATACAAAAATCAACTCAGGATGGATTAAAGACTTAAATATAAGACCTCAAACTGTAAAAATTTTAGAAGAAAACCAAAGAAATATCCTTCTCAACATCAGTCTTGGCAAAGAATTTATGGCTAAGTCCTCAAAGCAATTGCAATGAAAACAAAAATTGACAAGTGAGACCTAATTAAACTAAAGAGCTTCTGCACAGCAAGATAAACTATCAACAGAGTAAACAGAGAACTTACAGTCTGGAGAAAGTATCCACAAACTACACATCTGACGAAAGCCTAATATCCAGAATCTACAAGGAACTTAAACAAATCAACAAACAAAACACAAATAACCCTATTAACAAGTAGGCAAAGTACAAGAACAGACACTTCTCACAGGAAGGCATACAGGCAACTAGCAAACTTATGAAAAAAATGCTCATTATCACTAATCATCGGATAAATGCAAATCAAAACCACAATAAGATGCCATTTAGCAGCCGTCAGAATGGCTTTCATTAAAAAGTCAAAAAATAACAGGTCTTGTTGGGGCTGCAGAGAAAAGCGAATGCTTCCACACTGTTGGAAATGTAGATTAGTTTAGCCACTGTGGAGAGCAGTTTGAAGACTTCTCAAAGAAGTAAAAGTTGAGCTACCATCCAACACAGCAACCCCATTACTGGATACCAAAAGAAAAATAAATCTTTCTACCAAAACGACCCATGTGTCCATATGTTAATTACAGCACTATACGCATTGGCAAAAACATAGAATCAACATAGATTCCTATCAATGGTGGATTAGATAAAGAAAATGTACTACATACACACCTTGGAATACTATGCAGCCATAAAAAATAATGGAATCATGTCCTTTGCAACAATCTGAATGCAGTTGAAGGCCATTATCCTAAGTGAACTAATGCAGGAACAACAATGACAACAAACAAATACTGTTTTGTTTTTTTTTTTTTTTCCAGATAAAGGCTTGTTTTATTGTAATGGCTGATCTATGTAATCACAGAGGCCAGTATGTACAGACAAAGGGGGAGCTTTTATTTCTTGGTCTCTTCCTCCTTGGACAAAGTCTTGATGATCTCCTTCTTGGCCTGGAGGCGCTCTTCACGGCGCTTGCGTGCTTCCTTGGTCTTAGACCTGCGGGCCTCAGCCTGGTCAGCCAGGAGCTTCTTGCGGGCCTTGTCTGCCTTCAGCTTGTGGATGTGTTCCATGAGAATACGCTTGTTTTTGAACACATTCCCCTTCACCTTCAGGTACAGGCTGTGATACATGTGGCGATCAATCTTCTTAGACTCACGGTATCTTCTGAGCAGCCGGCGCAGAATCCTCATTCTCCTCATCCACGTGACCTTCTCTGGCATTCGGACATTGGCTGTACCCTTCCGCTTACCTATGCCCATGTGCCTGCCCTTGCGGCGGGCCAAGGTATTTTTCCGGCATCGCGCCCGGGAATGGACTGTCACAGGCTTGCGGATGATCAGCCCATCTTTGATCAGCTTTCGGATCTGCTGACGGGAGTTGGCATTGGCGATTTCATTGGTCTCATTGGGGTCTAACCAGACCTTCTTCTTGCCACAGCGGAGGACACTAGAGGCGAGCCACTTCTGAAGCCTGAGCATACTCATGGCTGCGGCCGCAGCAGCGAAAGGCAAATGCTGTTTGTTTTTATAAACTTACAAATATTCTCACTTGTAAGTGAGAGCTAAAATATTGGGTGCATATGGACATAAAAATGGGAACATTAGACACTGGGGAATACATGATGGAGAGGTAGGGAGGGAGATAAGCATTGAAAAACTATGTATTTGTTACTATGCTCACTTCTTGGGTGACGGTTCAGTCATATTCCAAATCTCAGCATCAGGTCGTATACCTTTGTAACAAGCCTGCACTTGTACCCCCAGAATCTACAATAAAAGTTGAAAAAGAAACAGAAAAGTCTGGTTGGTTTTTACATCTCTTTGATAAAGTAATTGTCTTGCTCAACATCTTCTAATGGGTCTCAAAGTTTATAAACTGAAAGCTCAAGTCATTAGTTTTGCCATTATTATGCAATCTTTTTCTATTTCTCCCCAAGGTAAAACCTTAATTCTTACAAATGTGCTCTACACACTTTCCTGAAACTAACCTTCATTTATTTTCTTTCTGAGCTTTTAATTATTCTTTCTTCAGCCTGGAAGGTTTCTTTCATCTTTGAATCTATTCAGTTATTCTAAAACTACCTATTAAGTGCTGGTAATCATTTCATTTTCCTACTGAGAAGTGTAAAGAATCTCTAAAATTATCTTGACAAATGGCTGTTTTCTAAAATTTGTTTAAATTATAATAAAAGAAAGGGATTTTTAAGAAATTGATTCTTAGCTATGAGTTGAGATTTTGTGTCTTTGTGTCTTTTGTGATCAATGTTGATAAGTGTTCTATAACTGCTTGAAAAGATAGTATGGTTTATTTTTGTATATAATTCATATCATCAGTGTTCTAAGCTATGTTTAGATATTGTTACTAATTTTTGTTCCTAATCTTTCTGGGAAAGCAGTATTAAAACGTCTTGCTATAACTGGATTTATGTAAATATATCCTTATAATTCTCTCAATCTTGTTTCATTCTTCAGCAGCTATTTTGTTAGGTATATAAATGTTCATGAATTTTAAATTCAGGTGAATTACAATTTTTATCATTAAATGTGATCTAATGATATGCGATTACACTATAATATTCTTATATCATCCTTATCTTGATCAGTATAACTTAGTTGACATATTTGTTTACCTATCGACCTTCCACCTCTCAGTGTCATAATGTTTCAGATACACCTCTTATAAAGAGCATATAGCTGGATTTTAAAATTCAATATTATGCCTTCCAATAGACTATTTATTGTTTTTACTAATGTGTTTAAATTTATTTCTGATGAGTTATTTTATATTTTCTCTTTCCCAAGCCTTTTATCTGTCTTTAATCCATCCCCGCTTCCATTTTATGTATTGATCCAGTTTTCTTTATCCACTTTTTTTCTTCTCCTAGTATGGAAGGATCTTTCTATTTGTTAGTATTTCATCTTAATTGTTAATATACACTCTTGACTTAACAGAATTCACAGTATCACTCTCCACCTAAAAAATGAGGCGTGTAAAATAATTTAACTATGTTCTCTCTCCTTATAACTCTTCTATTAATATTGTTTAACATTCTACTTTTTTCTTACTTTAAAGTTGTTCAATCCTTAATTTAGTAATCTAAGCTTATTCATATTTATCAACATGTTTAAAACTTTCTTTGTTCAAATTTGCTTTTGGCAAATCACATCTTTCTTATTGGATCACATTCTTACTTACTGAAACACATCTATTTGTAGTTCTTTCAGCAAATATTCCTGAATAAAGATCTATTCTTTGCCTAAAAATGCTTTTATTTTACCACGTCAGATAATTTAGCTGGATGTAAAATTGAAGGAAATCAGTTATTTTTCCTTAACACCCTAAATATATTTCATTGTCTTCTGTCTGATGTAAAGTTTACCGCAAGTATAATTGCTGCACATTTGAAGGTAATCTGCAAATTACTTGTGAATGAAAGATTTTTGTCTCTGACTTTCAATGTTGTGATCACAATGAAGAGTACAGATTTATTTTTTAAATCCTATTTTGGAATCAATATAATTCTTATTCTGAAATTGTGTGACTTTTTTATTTCTGGATAATTCTATCATTACCTTTTCAAACGTTTCCTTCAGCTCACTCTTTCCTACCTGCCTTTCTGGAACTCCTACTGGATAGACACTAGACCTTTCCATTGTAGTCTCCATGTCTCATTACCACACTTAAATCTGTTTATTCCCACATACCTACTTTCTAATCTTCAAATTCTACCTCTGGTTGTGTCTAATCAGTTTTTAATCCACTCATCTAAGGACCCTAAATCCAGGCCCTCTCGAGGGGAGTAGAAAAGGATAATGATAATAAAAGGACAGATGGGTAGCTTCTGAGTTAGGGTATTTTTCTTACCCTGGTTCATGTCGAACAGATGTTTATTTCAAATTATTTGCTATACCACAATTCATGCTCCATGTACTTTCAGGATATATATTATCTTTCTATAAAAAATACTCAACAGTAAATAATCAGTAAGTTAATAGTTGCTCATGTTAAACATGTTAAACATTTCTTGTCATAAATTCTTCTCTTTCATCTTTAATTTTTAAATATAAAATGATTAACATTTTAACGAACATTTTTACCCATACTTTTTTTTCTTTATTCTATTCTTTCTGTTTAGATTTCTTTGTTTTCCTTTCAACTGCATCTTAGCTTCTTTAGTCACTATATTTGAAACTTTTATGTCATAAGTTAAAATAGGCAATGTGATTTTTTCACTTGTTTCTTTCTAAATACTAGTGAGTATCTTTGTAACCTTGAACATATCATTTTAAAATTTAAATTGTAAGAAAGCAGAAAAAGCAGTTTTAAGGTATTACAAGCAGTGATTTCTGTTTCTCAAGCACACTTGAGCAATCTCAAGACAGAAATAAATTGAACACTTCTATCAATTGAAGTCTTTCTCATGGGCTAGATTCCAGATTTAATACTATTCATAATTGCCTTCTATATAAGTTATTTTTAACCTATACTTAATAGACTTTTTACAAGAATTTAAAACACATGGCTTAGTTTCTGGCTACAATTATAAATCCAAATTATACACAAAAAGCCAAAAAATTGTATAATATGTTTTAGAATATTTTATACAGACAAGCAAAAAAAAAAATCAGAGTTGATTATACATGTGACAAAAGAAAATCAGTGAAAGTTCGTGTCAGAACAGAAGGGACACATGAAAACCATGCGAATTATCAGTAACAAAACTAATGATAATACAATTGTCCAAGCGTTATCATTGAATTATACTAGGTATATAGTGCACTTTATGTTTCTATTTTACTATAACTACCAGTTCAATTTTAAAACAGATATATAGACCAATGTAACAGAACAGAGGTCTCAGAAATAATGCCACACATCTACAAATATCTGATCTTTGACAAACCTGACAGAAACAAGCAACTGGGAAAGGATTCTTCATTTAATAAATGGTATTGGGAAAACTGGCTAGCCATATGCAGAAAACTGAAACTGGACCCCTTCCTTACACCTTATACAAAAATTAACTCGAGATGGATTGCAGACTTAAATGTAAGACCTAAAACCATAAAAACCCTAGAAGAAAACCTAGGCAATACCATTCAGGCCATAGGCATGGGCAAACAATTCATTACTAAAATACCAAAAGCAATGGCAACAAAAGCCAAAACTGACAAATGGGATCTAATTAAACTAAAGAACTTCCGCACAGCAAAAGAAACTATCATCAGAGTGAAGAGGCAACCTACAGAAGAAAATTTTTACAATCTATCCATCTGACAAAGAGCTAATATCCAGAATCTATAAGGAACTTAAACAAATTTCCAAAAAAAAAAAAAAAATCAAAAAGTGAGCAAAGGATATGAACAGACACTTCTCAAAAGAAGACATTTATGCAGCAAACAAACATATGACGAAAAGCTCATCATCACTGGTCATTAGAGAAATGCAAATCAAAACCACAATGAGATACCATCTCATGTCGATTAGAATGGTGATCACATTTAACTTTTCAAACATTAGTTTTTACTATTTAATTTTATACTCACAGATTTTTGGACTCATTGGTTTTATGTTTTATCAAATAGTACCATGAGCATAAAACAAATGACTACCTTTTTAAATAATTTTGCATGTCATTTATTGCCAGTTTGCTTAAATAATCCTATACTGATTTACCATAGGAAAGTTGCAACATCAAATATGAAGTATCAGTTTAAATCTGAAATAACTTAGATGTGGCTATATCAAATTATATTCAGCTTTAAAACAAACTAGTTTGTTATTAATCCCAACATTTCATTGTAGAAATAATACAGAATTATTTTAGTCAGTTACAGAATCACTGAGATCTGGAAATGTATGTTTTTGTTTTTGTTTTTGTTTTTGTTTTTGTTTTTTCTTTTGAGACGGAGTCTTGCTCTGCAGCCCAGGCTGGAGGGCAGTGGCACAATCTCAGCTCACCGAAAGCTCAGCCTCCCAGGTTCACGCCGTTCTTCTGCCTCAGCCTCCCTAGTAGCTGGGACTACAGGCGCCCGCCACCACACCCGGCTAATTTTTTGTATTTTTAATAGAGACGGGGTTTCACCGTGTTAGCCAGGATGGTCTGGATCCGCTGACCTCGTGATCTGCCCACCTAGGCCTCCCAAAGTGCTGGAATTATAGGCGTGAGCCACCGCGCCCGGCCAGAAATGTATAAATTTTAAGAAAAATGCCTTTACATAGCTTGAGTTGGTCAAAAGATAAAAGTTAAAAGACATTTTATCTTTAAGAAACTCTGAAAACTTTGGTAATTTCTTCTCTAGATAAAGGAGTTAAATTGAGTTAAAAAGATAGCTGGAATCAGAAAGAGAATCACAACCCATGTCCATGCTCAGTATTTACTTGTTGTGTATCCAAATAATCTCAGGTTTGGGGTTTCCTTCTGCACGGCAGGTGAAGTAGACAGTATTTCCTGATGGTACCTCCACATCCTGGGGCTCAAGAGTAATTCGGGGGCTCTCTGCAACAGAAAAATTATTAATATATTTTTCAAAGATACAAAATTATGGCCTTCTAAGATGCTGAGAAAGAGATATAGGCAATTTAAATTTATTTCTACATTAAAGTTTTACACATCGAATGTACCAGGTTAAAGATTAGACATATATTTGACTTATACTTTAGGAGTTTGAAAGATTCACTGCACGAAGGGATCTCCAATGAAGTAAATTAAGTAAATTTTCCTGTGCTTTTATTTCTAGGAGCTCAATACAACCATATTTATGGAAGGAGTTTGATTTTATGGATCAATTTTTCAAATCAAGTGCTTAAACTGAGCTTGCAATTTTGTAGGCACTCTTCCTAGACAATTAGCCATCTAAGCACCCAACCACCCACTTTACACAATTTACAACAAGTGATATGTCTAGACCTCAAACCTGGTTGAGCAAAATTCTTATCTATATAAATGAATGATTCCATCTTCCAATAACAATTGAGTGGTAAAACATGAAAACACTTAAATTATTTTAATAAGAAGATGGAGTGATTGATTTTGTAATGAATCAGGTAATATTATTGAACTTAAATTATAAAGAACAATATACAAAAGGAACTTTTAGTTTTCTATAGTTTCACTTAATTCTCTTTAAACCTTTCTAATAACAAAACTCTTCCTTTTATAAGTGCCTTATCTGAAATTTCCTGTCATTAACCATGACTATTATGTCTGTAGAACATTCGTAGATCTTTACTAATCTTGCATACTTCAATAAAAGTCCATATAATTAATATCTTCGCTTTATTCTCTTTAGATAAGTGATTTTATTTGTTTATGTAATTAAAAAAATAATTCAACATCAGCTATGTGCCAGACAAGGCACTAGGACTAGTGATGAAGCAGTGTTCAAAATAGACAAGGTCTCTGTATCAAAGGGTTCACAGTTTCATTGAAGAAGTTGAAAATAAACACACACACACACAAGCACACACACACACACACACACACATATTAACATAGGCGACCACTGCTTAGATGGAAAATAAGTGATGTTTTGATGGATTATAAAAAGGAACCTGATTCAGTATGGAGGGATAGGTAGGTCAGTGGGAAGGGGGTTTAAATGAAGGCTTTCCATGGAATTCATATTTAAGAGGAAGATCATTAAAAGAAGTAGAATCAGAATATTGTAGACAGGAAAGACAGCATGTAAAAAGTCCTTGGGTTGAAGAAAGGCTTAAGAACTTCCAAGAATGGAGAACACTGAGGTGGCTACAACACTGAGAAAAGAGTAGGTGACTAGAGCAGAGTATAGCCAGGAAAGACTGTACAAAAAGAATCAACCACATTAAGAATTGTGTGCTTTATTTTAAGGTAGGAACCCATATAAGGATTATGGGTGAAGAAATGATGTAATAAGATGTGTTTTTAAACAATTTTCCCAAACATAAAGGAGCAAGAAAAATGAAAGCTGGGATATCAGTTAAGATGTGAAGCAATCCAGCCAAACTTGACTGCAGTTTGAACTAGAAGTTAGTAGTAAAGATGGGAGC
This sequence comes from Trachypithecus francoisi, assembly GCF_009764315.1. Taxonomy (NCBI): domain Eukaryota; kingdom Metazoa; phylum Chordata; class Mammalia; order Primates; family Cercopithecidae; genus Trachypithecus; species Trachypithecus francoisi. Next base: position 6,489,713 of record NW_022681472.1, read on the forward strand.
TATGGACAAGCTTGAGAATTTTTTGGCAGTAAAGATCAAGTCAATTTTCTTCTCAATTTGAATATAAATTAATTACATTAATGTGATTTTTAATTACTTGTTTAGAGAAATTCAAAAAATGGCTTGCCAGTGAGAGAGTGGAAAGCAAATTTTTGCTGTATTTACAGCAGTCATGTAAGCGAATCTCCAAAACACTGAATTATCACACACACGCACATACACGAGAGTGTTCATTTACTTCTATTTAACCCGAAATACAGGTATAGAGATACACAGAGATATATCCTTATATTCACATGAAAAGCTTTAAATGAAAATCAAATAATATTGTAAGCAGCCATAATAAATTATTTAGGTAAAGCCTATTGCTTTAGTAAGGTTGTCAGAATATAACCATATGCTTATTAAATCCAAGGTTTCCATTATTTAAAAATTTACAAAGAGATGGTAAGACTGATTTTTATTATTTTAGTCATATTCATGGTCCCATTATACATTTAAAAAATCAATTACTGGATTTGTTGAGAGGCTTTCTCAGCAACGAATATTAGCAATTATTTGATTTAAAGTTGAAACCCCTAACTTACTGATTATTAACACTAAGTCATACGAAGGAATAAGTGGAGATTTTAATGTTGGACACCACTTCTGGTGACCTTGTTGAAAATCAGTTTTCTCAATATTTATCCCTTGAAATTATGGAAATTAGATTAAATGTTCCTCAAAGACTCTCTCAGCTCTTAATTTTATGTTGATAAAACCTTCTTTAAATGAAAATGCAGATGATGGAAAGGAAATTGGCCATACTTTTACCACATTCCTTAAAAACACTTTCTGATAACACATTCTTCTAAAATGCATATTATATAATAAACCTTTACAGAAAGACAGCAAATGAGAGACATTTCTATGTTATGTACACATTGAAATTTACGTACGGCAATTGAACTCCTCTACTGTTACTGAAGCAACTGCACGCCCATGGAGTCTCCTGGGATATTCACAGGTAGCCGCAACCTGGGTGTGGCCGTGTTGGGCAAAGCCTTGTAAAAGCTCCCCCAGCCACATCAGATCACAGTCACAAACCAGGACGTTGGAATCCAGACGCCTAGGCATGCAGGCAAGAAGCACAACTGTTAAAAGGGACTATTAATTTCTATGATAAATCTTTTGAGTGGTAATATTTAATTTCCCCCTGATTTACCTTGTCTGTTAGATTCTATTAACCAATAAACAGATATTAAGAATCACTTAACTTGTTGCATATCTCGCACAGAGTAGACACATTTTCATATTAACCATGTTTTTGAGAAGTCACTTTAAAACTGGAAAAGCAGTTTTCCCTTAATGTGCACTATGTCTACTATAAGTAAATAATTGTGAGGTGAAATGAATCCTTATTTGTTTTAGAGAAACGTAGAATTGAAACTGTAAGTATAGTCAGGTGAAGTGGCTCACGCCTGTAATTCAAGTGCTTTGGGAGGCCTAGGCAAAAGCATCACTCAAGGCCAGGAGTCTGAGACCAGCCTGGGCATTCTAGCAAGGTTCCATCTCCAAAGATAAAAATTTTCTTTAATTTCTTTATGGTTTCAACTTTTATTCTAGATTCAGGGGGTACATGTGCAGTTTGTTACCTGGGTATATTGCATAATGCCGAGGTTTGCAGTTCTATTGATCCCATCACCAACGTACTCAAAATAGGACCCAATATTTTTGTAACCCTCACTCCCCTCCCTCCCTTCCCTCACCAATAGTCCCTAGTGTCTATCATTGTCATTTTTATAACTATGAGTATCCAATATTTAGATCCCACTTATAAGTGAGAACATATGGTTTTTGGTTTACTGTTCCTGCATTAATTCACTTAGGATAATGGCCTTCAGTTACAGCCATGTTGGGCAAAGGACATTATTTCATTATTTTTTATGGCTGTGTATACAATTTTTTTAGTTAGCCAGGCATGGTGGCACCCGCCTGTAGTCCCAGCCACTTGGGAGGCTGAGGTGGGAGAATCACTTGAGCCCAGGAGCTGGAGGCTGCAGTGAGCTGTGAAGGCGCCACTGCGCTCCAGCCTGGGTGACAAAGTGAGACCCTGTACCAAAAGCAAAAACAAACAAACAAAAAAGCTGTAAGTATGGAAGTGTTCCAGTTTGCTTTGTTTATGTGTTATAGAACAAGGAAGCTGTAATGTGGTGGTGGTATTTCAATATTTTTGGATTACTCAAAAGCGTGGTAGAAGCTTTGCTGCCCAAAGGAGGCTTATGAATGTGATGTGTGATCCACGCAGCTCCCCAAGGAGGTCAGCTTTTTTTCTTTTGTAAACTCCTTGGCATCAATATGGATAGGCATGTGTTCTCTGTGTTTTCCATTTGCTCTAAAGGACAGAAGCCAAGCTTTCCTTTTTTGTAATGCTCAAAGTCCCGGTTAGAAGGTCCCCCTCTGGAATTGCCACATGCAGACTGTAACAGGAAGGCAATGGCTCTTTTCATTTCTTTATGGTGTTTCCTAATATAGGCATACAAGTTATTCATTTTTGCCAAGTTTTACTGTACTTCACTAATTTTTTCTAGCATATTTTTCCTCATGAAATAAAATAGATCACCAAAGAGATTTATATGTATCTACCTCCATTCTTGCCAAAAGATGTCTGGCAAAAAGTTACAGAAATGATTAATACTTTTTTTTCATTTCTCCCAATGGGTTAAAAAGGGAGCTTTTGCTAAGTGGAATTCACAAGTCTGTCTGTGGTGGCAAATGGATCACACTCTATGCAAGGAAATCCAGCAATGAAACAGCAATGTGAACATATTTACAATAGGTGTTAGATTGATTGTAAGAAGTAGTGTCCTATGTGACTGGAGGAGAATACAAAATGCCATAATTTTAATAACTTTTAATCAAAATTATTCATGCACAAAAGTCCTTACAAATATGGAAAACAAACACACAAACACAAATTAAATCTAAAGATACCAATTTGCAAATAAAAAAATCACTTCACTGTATTAATTTAGAAATTTGCATGGATGTCATGATACTGGAAGAGACAAACCTGAAAGTAAAAAATTGTGCTATTCTCTAGATTTAGAAATTAAAACACTTCCTAAAACAACTGTATACATTTTAATAAATTTAAGAAAGTCTTATTATCTGACAGTTTCGTAAAATGTTTTGTAGATATCCAATTCATATGACTAATTTTTATAAGTGTATCTAAATTTTATTATATTACCCTGAAAATGATAGCTAAATTTAGTAGCTTTAAATTGCTAAAGGGAAAAAAATTTTTATTAAAAAAAAAAATGAACATAATACTGTTGAACAAGATCTGTTTTGTAGCCACGTAGCTGGTACAATAAATCAGTCAGTGACAAGGAACAGCCAAGGCCTGCTCAACCAACAGCGCTCTCCTGGACAAGTGCTAGTTGACTTTTACGACTTACACCCCACTCCCGACAAGGCTATAAAAAAAAAAAAAAAAGGCCGGGCGCGGTGGCTCAAGCCTGTAATCCCAGCACTTTGGGAGGCCGAGACGGGCGGATCACGAGGTCAGGAGATCGAGACCATCCTGGCTAACACGGTGAAACCCCGTCTCTACTAAAATACAAAAACTAGCCGGCGAGATGGCGGGCGCCTGTAGTCCCAGCTACTGGGGAGGCTGAGGCAGGAGAATGGCGTAAACCCGGGAGGCGGAGCTTGCAGTGAGCTGAGATCCGGCCACTGCACTCCAGCCTGGGCGACAGAGTGAGACTCCGCCTCAAAAAAAAAAGTCAAAAAATGACAGGTGTGGTGGCTCACGCCTGTAATCCCAGCACCTTGAGAGGACTAGGCGGGTGGATCACGAGGTCAGGAGTTCAAAACCAGCCTGGCCAAGATTTAGTAGAGACTCCGTCTCTACCAAAAGTATGAAAATTAGCCAGGCGTGGTGGTAGGCACTGGTAATCCCAGCTACTTGGGAGGCTGAGGCAGAGAACTGTATGAACTCGGGAGGCAGAGGTTTGCAGTGAGCTGAGATTGGGCTACTGTACTCCAGCCTGGGCAACAGAGAGAGATTCCGTTTCAAAAAAAAGTCAAAAAAATAATAGATGTTGGCAAGGCTACAGAGAAAAGGAAATGCTTATTTAATTAGAATGTAAATTAGTTAAGCCACTATGGAAAGCACTTTGAAGATTTCTCAAAGAACTAAAAACAGGCTGAGCATAGTGGCTTATGCCTGTAATTCCAGCATCTTGAGAGGCTGAGGCAGGAGGCTTGCTTGAGCCCAGGAGCTCAAGATTAGCCTGGAGAAGATGGCGGGACCCTATCTCTACAAAAAATTTAAAAATTAGCTGGGTGCTGGTAGCGTGTGTCTGTTGTTCGACTACTTGGGAGGCTGAGTTAGGAGGATCCCTTGAACTCAGGAATTCAAGGTGGCACTGAGCTATAACTGCATCACTGCACTGCAGCCTGGGACAGAGTGAGACCCTGTCTCTAAAAAAAGAAAGAAAACAAGAATTAAAAACAGAACTACCATTTGACCCATTTGATCTCAGTACTGGGTATATACCCAAAAGAAAATAAACTGTCCTACCAAAAAAAAACATAGGTTCATTGCAGCACTATTCACAATAACAAAGACAGGGAATCAACCTAGGTGCCCATCTGTCCGGAGCCGTGAGGCTCGGAAATTGCCGCGGCCTCTGTTGCTTAAGCTCTGCGTTGTGGAGACAAGATGGCGCACTTCCTGGTTCTTCATCATCAACTTTACCCACGCGCGCGAACTTTTCCCGCCCGCGCGTAGATAACCTCCCGCGCCCGGGAAAGACTAAGTCTACCGAGCATGCGTCTGGTGACGTCTCTCATTATTCCCCTCCCCTCCTGCTCTGAGCCCTTCCTCTTACCTGGCAGCATATATAAGGCATTACACCACCACCATTAAATGAGACTTGATCAGAATACTGTCTTGTCTCCATTTCTTGTGTCTCTTGTCTCTCTAAATTCCCCCACCCCCTTCTCCAAGGTCTGTGTTAATGATCCCGCTGGTCGGGACATGTGGCGCCCAACGTGGGGCTTGGATACGAGGGAACTGCGTGAGGAAGAGGGCGCATAGAAAGGCCGGCGACTAAAGTGAAAGAAAAATCCCTCCGACCGTCGTGGGAGCCTGCTGCTTCGGAGTTGAGGGTAAGTTACGCGCCCAAAATGGGACAAGAATTAAGCCAGCATCAAATCTACGTAGGGCAATTAAAAGAGGCTTTAAAGACACGGGGAGTAAAGGTTAAAAGTGGTGACTTATTTAGATTTTTTGATTTTGTAAAAGACACCTGCCCTTGGTTCCCGCAAGAGGGGACCATTGACATAAAGAGGTGGCGTAGAGTGGGAGATTGCTTTCAAGATTATTATAATACTTTTGGACCAGAAAAAGTTCCAGTGACAGCCTTTTGTTATTGGAATCTAATCAGAGACCTAATAGATAAAAAGGAGGCCGATCCACAAATAATGGCTGCGGTCACCCAGACTGAGGAAATTTTACAAGTCAGTTCTCAGACCGACCTCAGGAGCCCCCCGCCAGCCAAAAAGAAGTAGACCTTATTTCTCTTGAAAGTGATGACGAGGGGACCAAGGCTCTTTCGGTTAGAGACAAAATGATGCTAGGCGTACAAAAGCCTAAAAAATATCCAGTTCTACATACATCACCAAAAGATAAAAGTGACAATCCTGGCCCTCAGATGTAAATTGGGACAACTTAGAGGAAGAAGCAGCTAGATATCATAATCCTGATTGGCCCCCCTCTTTCTCGCATCCGCCTCCCTATAACGGAACGCCTGGTGCCTCTGCACCCGACGTAATGGCGGTGGTTAATCGAAAGAAGAACTCAAAGAAAAAATCGGTCAACTTGAAGAGCAGATAAAGTTAGAAGAATTGCATCAGTCACTAATCATTAGGCTGCAAAAGTTAAAAACAGGAAATGAGAGGGTAACAAATTCAGAGAGTATGGGAGGCTTCCCTTGCCCGCCTCAGCGGCCCGGACAACATGTCCCAAAAGGGAAGTTTTCTACTAGCCGAGACACGGAGTCCTCCGATAAAGATATCTTCCCAGTAACTAAAACTGTAGATGGACAGGGTCAGGCCTGGAGGCATCATAATGGATTTGATTTTACTGTTATAAAAGAGTTAAAAACTGCTGTTTCTCAATATGGAGCTACTGCTCCCTATACTCTTGCTATAGTAGAGTCTGTGGCCGATAACTGGCTTACTCCAACAGATTGGAACACACTAGTTAGAGCAGTTCTTTCAGGGGGAGATCATTTGATTTGGAAATCGGAGTTTTTTGAAAATTGCAGAGACACAGCCAAAAGAAACCAACAGACAGGAAACGGTTGGGACTTTGATATGTTAACTGGCTGTGGTAATTATTCCAACACTGATGCGCAGATGCAATACGACCCTGGATTATTCTCACAAATCCAGGCGGCGGCTACAAAAGCCTGGAGGAAACTCCCTGTTAAAGGCGACCCAGGAGCTTCACTCACTGGAGTCAAGCAGGGACCTGATGAGCCGTTCGCAGATTTTGTCCATAGGCTCATGACAACCGCAGGAAGGATTTTTGGTAATGCCGAGGCGGGGGTAGATTATGTTAAACAATTGGCTTATGAAAATGCCAATCCAGCTTGTCAGGCAGCAATCCGTCCTTATAGAAAGAAAACAGATTTGACTGGATATATCCGCCTCTGTTCAGACATTGGACCCTCCTATCAACAGGGTTTGGCAATGGCCGCAGCCTTTAGCGGACAAACCGTAAAAGACTTCCTTAATAAAAAAAACAGAGAAAAAGGAGGGTGTTTTAAATGTGGCAAAAGAGGACATTTTGCAAAAGATTGCCGCGGGGATTCAAATAAAAACTCTGAAGCAAAGGTTCCAGGCCTTTGCCCAAGGTGTAAAAGAGGAAAACATTGGGCTAATGAATGTAAATCTAAAACTGACAATCAGGGAAATCCTTTACCCTCCCAACAGGGAAACGGGATGAGGGGCCAGCCCCAGGCCCCGAAAAGCTTATGGGGCGGTCAGCTTTGTTCCAGCCAGCAACAACAATCCATTTCAAGACTTAGTAGAGCAACCCCAGGAAGTGCAGGACTGGACCTCTGTGCCACCTCCCACACAGTATTAACACTGAGATGGGAGCACAAGCCTTGGGCACTGGAATATATGGGCCTTTGCCTCCTGATACCTTTGGATTGATCCTGGGAAGAAGTAGTGTCACTATGAAAGGTCTACAAGTTTTCCAGGAGTAATCGATAACGACTATACTGGCGAAATTAAAATAATGGCCAGGGCTGTTGACAATATTATTACTGTTCCTCAAGGGAATAGAATAGCACAATTAGTCCTACTGCCTCTAATTAAAACAACTAATAAAGTCCAGCACTCTAACAGAGGAAAGGGAGGTTTTGGATCATCAAATATATATTGGGTACAGCCAATCACTAATCAAAAGCCCTCCCTGACCTTGTGGCTAGATGGTAAGTTGTTTACAGGATTAATAGATACAGGGGCTGATGTAACCATCATTAGACAAGAGGACTGGCCCTCTCACTGGCCTACCACAGAAACTTTCACTAACTTAAGAGGAATTGGACAAAGTAATAATCCCAAACAAAGCTCTAAATACCTTACCTGGAAAGACAAAGAAAATAACTCAGGTCTCATTAAACCATTTGTTATCCCTCAACTGCCTGTTAATCTCTGGGGACGGGACCTACTCTCCCAGATGAAAATTTTGATGTGCAGCCCCAATGATATAGTTGCTACACAAATGTTAGCTCAGGGTTATAGCCCCGGAAAAGGACTGGGAAAAAAAGAAAACGGTATTCGACAGCCTATTCCAGCCTTAAGACAATCTAACACAAAAGGGTTTGGAAATTTTTAACTTCGGCCATTGACATGCCTGTACCCCAAAGTGTGCTGACCCCATAACATGGAAGTCGGATGAGCCTGTTGGGTTGATCAATGGCCTTTAGTTAATGAAAAGCTAATTGCAGCCCAACAGTTAGTACAGGAACAGCTAATGGCAGGGCATATTGCGGAGAGTAACTCTCCCTGGAATACACCCATATTTGTCATCAGGAAAAAGTCCGGTAAGTGGAGACTATTACAAGATTTAAGGGCAGTAAACGCTACTATGGTCCTCATGGGTGCCTTACAGCCCGGGCTACCTTCTCCGGTAGCGATCCCTCAAGAATATTTTAAAATTATCATAGACCTGAAAGACTGCTTTTTTACAATTCCCCTTCATCCCACTGATCAAAAACGATTCGCCTTTAGCTTGCCAGCTATAAATTTTAAAGAACCAATGAAGCGATACCAATGGAAAGTGTTGCCTCAAGGTATGGCCAACAGCCCCACCTTGTGTCAAAAATATGTGGCTACAGCCATACACTCAGTTAGAGAGACATGGAAACAAATATACATTATACATTACATGGATGATATCCTCATAGCAGAAAAAATGGGAGAACAAGTTCTACAGTGTTTTACACAACTCAGACAAGAGCTAACCACTGCGGGGTTACACATAGCTCCAGAAAAAATACAATTACAAGACCCTTATACATATTTGGGTTTTCAAATAAATGGACCTAAGATTACTAATCAAAAGACAGTTATCCGTAAAGATAGGTTACATACCCTCAATAATTTCCAAAAACTCCTTGGAGACATTAATTGGCTCCGGCCATACTTAAAACTTACCACGGGAGAGTTAAAACCTTTATTCGACACCCTAAAAGGTGACCCCAACCCTAAGTCCTTTAGGTCATTGTCAAAAGAGGCGCTTTTATCACTCCATAAAGTAGAGGCGGCTATTGCTAAACAATTTGTCACCAGCATAGACTATTCACAGCCATTAACCTTTTTAATATTTCACACAACACTAACACCTACTGGTTTATTCTGACAAGATAACCCTATTATGTGGGTCCACTTGCCTTCATCTCCCAAAAAGGTATTACTCCCCTATTATGATGCCATAGCAGACTTAATTATTCTAGGAAGAGACAATAGCAAAAAATACTTTGGAATTGAACCTTCTACGATCATACAACCTTATTCTAAGCCACAAATCCATTGGCTAATGCAAAACACTGAGACGTGGCCGATTGCTTGCGCTTCTTACGCTGGTAACTTGGATAACCATTACCCACCAAATAAGCTTATCCAATTTTGTAAGCTGCATGCTTTTGTCTTCCCTCATATCACCAGTAAAACACCCTTAGACAATGCCTTATTAGTATTCACTGATGGGTCCTCCACAGGGACTGCTGCATATACCTTTGCAGACACCACTGTTAACTTCAAAACCAGTCATACGTCAACTCAACTAGTGGAGTTGCAGGCCCTAATCGCAGTGCTGTCAGCCTTCCCTAATCAGGCCCTTAATATTTATACTGACAGTGCATATTTAGCTCACTCAATACCTTTACTTGAAACCGTAGCACAAATCAAACATGTGTCAGACACAGCCAAACTATTTTTACAATGCCAACAAGTAATACATAACAGATCAACACCTTTTTTCATTGGACATATTAGAGCTCATTCAGGATTGCCAGGACCTCTATCCCAAGGCAACCAAGTGGCTGACTTTGCAACCAAGACTGTAGCTACAACTATAAATACAAATTTGAATCAAGCACAGACCGCTCACGCTTTACACCACCTTAATGCTCAAACCCTAAGATTAATGTTTAAAATAACTAGGGAACAAGCTAGACAAATTGTTAAACAATGCCAGACATGTATAACTTATCTGCCAGTCCCTCACTTAGGAGTAAACCCAAGAGGACTAGTTCCCAATATGATCTGGCAAATGGATGTCACCCATTATTCAGAGTTTGGTAATTTAAAATACATCCATGTATGTATAGATACATTTAGTAGATTTATATTAGCCACCCTACAAACAGGTAAAGCTACCAAACATGTAATAGCCTATTTACTACACTGTTTTTCTGTAATTGGAAAACCTAAACAATTAAAAACAGATAATGGTCCTGGCTATACATCTAAAGGTTTCCAAGACTTTTGCCTAAAATTACAAATAAAACATACTACTGGTATCCCATATAATCCTCAAGGACAAGGAATCGTTGAAAGAGCTCACTTATCCTTAAAAACTACCATTGAAAAGATAAAGAAGGGGAATGGTACCCTACTAAGGGCACCCCTAGAAATATTCTTAATCACACACTCTTTATTTTGAATTTTTTAAATTTAGATGAGCTGAATAAATCAGCGGCTGATCGATTTTGGCATTCTGACTCTAAAAAACAATTTGCCATGGTTAAGTGGAAAGACCCATTAGACAACACATGGCATGGTCCAGACCCAGTGTTAATTTGGGGAAGAGGCTCCGTTTGTGTTTTTTCCCAAAATCATGATGCAGCCAGATGGCTACCAGAGCGATTGGTAAAACAGGTACCTAACAATAACCAACCCAGGGAATAACTCTCTCCCTGAGAGTACCTTTCTTTCCTTACAAAGATGAACTCCAATTACAAACTCCTTGGATTCTCGTGCTGACTTGCAAGGCATTCCAAGTTCATGCCGGTTTTGGTGATCCACGTGAAGCTCTTATGATCATACAACAACGACATGGTAAGCCTTGTGATTGCGCTGGGGGATATTTCGCCAGCCCACCTAATCCTTATATCACAACTGTATCTTGCTCCTCTCACACAGCATACCTGCCGTCTAATTCCCTTAAGTGGAGGTGTGTATTAACCCCGAGAATATCTAGTGAAGGGGATAACATAACCTGCCCTTGTACCACATTTTGGGACTCTATACACAGCTCCTGTTTCACCGCTTATCAGAAATGTACCTCTGGCGGTAAAACATACTACACTGCTACCTTAACAAGTACTAGAGACCCTACTATAGGGGCCAGCAATGTCCCTACAGTATTAGGAAATACCAACAACCTCATATCAGCTGGCTGTACTGGTACAGTAGGGCAGCCTGTCTGCTGGAATGTTAACCCCCCTCTTCATGTCTCTGATGGGGGAGGACCACAAGACAAGGCCCGAGAAATTATGGTACACAAAAAACTTGAGGAATTGCAAAAGTCCTTGTACCCGGAAATTTATTACCACCCCTTGGCCTTGCCCAAAACTCGATGGAGAGAAAAAATTGATGCCCAGACTTTTGACCTCCTCACTGTTACACATAGTCTGCTTAATAATTCCAACTCTGGTCTAGCCAGTGATTGCTGGCTGTGCTTACCATTGGGAGATCCTGTTCCTCTTGCCATACCCAGTAATGACTCAAGCTATACACCCAATACTTCCTGCGCCATCATTCCTCCCCTTCGAGTACAGCCCCTCGAATTCTCTAACTCCTCTTGTATCTACTCTCCGCCTCTCAACAATTCCTACGACATTGACGTAGGCATAGCTGAGTTTACTAATTGCCCTATTATCACTAATGTTTCTCATTCGCTGTGCGCCCCAAACAGTTCAGTTTTTATATGCGGAAACAATAGAGCATATACATATTTGCCCACAAACTGGACAGGACTTTATATCCTAGCCACTCTTCTGCCAGATATAGACATTATCCCTGGAGATGAACCTGTACCTATTCCAGCTATAGATCACTTTTTGGGAAGAGCCAAAAGGGCAATACAATTTATCCCCTTACTTGTAGGATTAGGCATCACTACTGCCGTAACAACTGGGGTTTCAAGCCTAGGGGTCTCTGTTACTCAATACACCAAATTGTCTCGCCAATTGATCTCAGATATGCAGGCCATCTCAAGTACTATACAGGATCTACAAGATCAAGTAGATTCCCTGGCAGAAGTAGTGCTTCAAAATAGGAGAGGCCTAGATTTATTAACTGCCGAACAGGGAGGTATCTGCTTGGCTCTACAGGAAAAATGCTGTTTTTACGCCAACAAGTCCGGGATCGTCAGAGATAAAATCAAGCGTCTACAAAAAGACCTAGAAAAACGACGAAAAAAAATGACTGATAACCCGTTTTGGACTGGGTTCCATGGACTCCTCCCTTATATCATACCGTTATTGGGCCCCCTGCTTTGCCTATTGCTCTTACTCTCTTTGGGGCCTATAATCTTCAATAAGCTCATGACATTCATTAAGCAACAAATCGAGGCCATCCAAGCCAAACCCATACAGGTCCATTATCATCGCCTTGAACAAGAAGATCACGGTGGTCCATACTTACACTTGCTATAAACCACCTTCCTTGTGCGCTGAACTGGACAGCCAATGACGGGTAAGAGAGTGTCATCTCTCACTAACCTAAGACAGGAGGGCCGTCATAGCTACTGCCTAATCCCATGACGGGTACCAGTGAAGAGATGTGTCACTCCAACCTAAGACAGGCGCAGTTCCCGAGGGAATATCTTCTAGTCGTTTAATAATATAAAAAAGGGGGACCTGTCCGGAGCCGTGAGGCTCGGAAATTGCCGCGGCCTCTGTTGCTTAAGCTCTGCATTGTGGAGACAAGATGGCGCACTTCCTGGTTCTTCATCATCAACTTTACCCGCGCGCGCGAACTTTTCCCGCCCGCGCGTAGATAACCTCCCGCGCCCGGGAAAGACTAAGTCTACCGAGCATGCGTCTGGTGACGTCTCTCATTATTCCCCTCCCCTCCTGCTCTGAGCCCTTCCTCTTACCTGGCAGCATATATAAGGCATTACACCACCGCCATTAAATGAGACTTGATCAGAATACTGTCTTGTCTCCATTTCTTGTGTCTCTTGTCTCTCTAAATTCCCACCCCCTTCTCCAAGGTCTGTGTTAATGATCCCGCTGGTCGGGACACCCATCGACAATGGATTGGGTAAGGAAAATGTGGTACATATACACCACAGAATACTATGTAGTCATACAAAAGAATGAAATCAATCATGTCCTTTGCAGCAACATGGAAGCAGCTGGAGGCCATTATCTTAAGTAAATGAACGCAGAAACAGAAAGCCAAATATTGCACATTCTTACATATAGGTGGGAGTTAAACGCTGGGTGCTCATGGACATGAAGATGGGAACAATGGGGACTGGGGACTACAAGATGGGTGACGGAAGGAGCGGGGCAAGGATTGAAAAACTACCTATTGGGTACTATGCTCACTACCTGGGTGACAGGTTCAATTGTACCCCAAACCTCAGCATCAGGCAATGTACTCTGATAACAAACCTGCACATGTACCCCTTGAATCTAAAATAAAAGTTGAAAAAAAAGATTAAAAAAAAAAAAAACAGTATTGTGTTCAACATTCACATTTACATTTTGAGTTTAATTTCTTGTAATTTTCTCAAAAAGGAACATACAAGAACTTACTCCTCTAAATATAAAGGAGTAAGTTCTCACTTCAGCATCACCATGATGTTCTTCTGAACTGAACATTAGCAAGGATGTGAATATACATCCCCTGGGAGCATCCCGAGCATGGCAGCCTCACCATGCAGTTGTCCCATTTTCCAGAGTCATCACTGCTTACTCATCGCCTTCCCTCAGTTATACCTTCCCTTATGGGTCCTCATGCTTGTGTGTTTTGTTTACAACTGAGCACAAGATTTCATTTATTTCTAATTATTATTTTCAATTTAAGATAGTCATCCATAGTGGAGTTGCAAAACATGAAGAAAACAACAAAAGGATACAGATTTTCACTTACCAGTTGAAAAACTCCTTTTGTGTTTGTAAAATAATCTAGTAGTAAAACTATGCTTTCATATGATAATCTGAGTAATCTTTATAATAATTTTCAAATTTATCAAGAGAAAATGTTTTCAAAATTTTGCCTATAATTTAGAGCCATGAGTATTGAAAACTAAGAAGCAATAGAGTCAATCAATAAGAAAGATGGTTCTTATGAACCTTTATTAGACTATACTAAATATTGAATACACTATGTTTAAAATCATTACTTTACTCTTCTCCATTTTGAAAGTGCTCTTATATCAAATATCATACCAAGTATAATAAATGAAAGCCTCTCTGATAGTATGCAGTCAAGAATCACAGCACTAAAATAATTACTCACTTGGATATATTCTCTGCTCAATGAAAAATTTCAAAGGAAAAAAGTGGTGCCAGGTAAATTAATCTTTTCCATTTGAAAACAGTAACACCTCACTTGTACTTACACAATCCCTTTCACTTAAAGATCCAAAAACACTTTTAAACAAAACACAATCAAGAATATTTTATTGATTTTTACAGTCCACTTGTGAAGGCTGTGATTGTCATGAGTTAGAAATGGCATGACAGATGGAGAACCCAGCATTGGGTGACCTTCATAGTGCCAAGACTGGAGTCAAGGGCAGAATTACCGCTGGTTTCTCTGCCCTCACATGCTATCAGTGAGTGGACACTTCTCAGTTGAAAAACTTTATTGTTGAAGGTGGAATTTATTTAATAGTAGGTGTAGCCCTCTATTGCTCGCCTATATTCTGTTGTTCTCATCTAAATTGTAGTCTAAATAAGACACGAGTTGAGGATTTGGAATAAACAGATGCCCAGTTTCCACCCTGTCTTGGACCCATCAGGATTTCATGGACCCTGAGCAGTTTGCTCAAATCATCTGTATGTCAGTTTCTCAGTTTCCCACAAAACAAGTTCATAAAATAAAGATACTTCATCAAAATAACAAACTAAAAAAAATCATCTGAAAACATTTGGATGCACAGTGCATGCATGTAAGGTGCATACTAGCACATCACTGTAAGGAGAACTCCCTCGGCCTCTTTATTGGCAGTTATTTTTGCATGTGTGTTCCACCAATGGAGTGAATGCTGTTTCAGTAAATGTAAGAGAAGGCTGGAACAAAAAAGCTGCTACTAAGATTTAACAGGACAGAATAATAAAAAGAGATTAGAAAAAACTAAAGGATTTAGCACTTCAAAACTTTTTCTGAGTCACAGAAGGCAAGAATGACCCAGATAGAAATTTATATAGACAAGAAACACTGCATGGGAATTATAATTGCAAATATACAAAGACAGTGATTCTAACCATATCTGATGTAACAAATTTTAAAAAAAGAGAGAAAACAGACAAGTAGAAAATAATACACAATATTTCTCCCACCACCAAAATGGAACATCCTATGACCCTGTTACAAAATGTCTTGGCATTTTGCATATCCCACATAGGACTGAAAAACAAGAATAAATGGATGTGTTATTCCAAATGGCTGGTGCAGCCAGTTCTGACAAGTAAGAAAACTTTGGCAAAAAGCAGTTATCATGGATGGAACCGGAAGCCATTATTTTTAGTGAAATAACTCAGAAACAGAAAGTCAAATACCTCATGTTTTCAAGCTTACAAATGGGAGCTAAATAATGCATACACATGGATGTAGGGAGTGAAATAATAGACATTGGAGAATCAGAAAAGTGGGTGGAGTGGGCGTGAGGCATGAGAAATTATCTAATGGGTGCAGTGTACACTATTAGGGTGATGGCTATGCTAAAAACCCAGATTTCACCACTATGCTATATATCCATGTAATAAATCTACACTCGTACCACTTTACAGATAGATTAGATAGATAGATAGGTAGGTAGGTAGATAGATAGATAGATAGATAGATAGATAGATAGATAGATAGATATGGTCAGTTGATGACCATATCCGAGACTTTTGAGGGCTTAGATACAGTCAAAGAACATCAAGAAGACTGGGAAGCAGCATTATGTGTGTCTGACATGAGAATTACCAAGAAAGTAGGAAATAAAGACTTGAAGAAAAGGATTAGGAGTGGATGAAATGTCTCCTTGATTAAACTCAAAGATTACAAGTGTTATTTCTGGGCACCACTTGGGCCTGGATTTATTTTCCTCAGGGCTCTGATTTTTACTTAATAATAACATTTTCTTGCTCATGGACCTGTGTCTAGGAACACAATATTAGAAGAGCAACCACAACAAAAGTGGCCTCTGTATTAGGCCATTCTTGAATTGCCATAAAAAAAAATACCTAAGACTGGGTAATTTATAAGAAAAGAGATTTAATTGGCTCATGGTTCTGTAGGCTGTACAGGAAGCATAGTGCCAGCATTAGTTCTGGGGGAGGCCTCAGGAAGCTTTTACTTGTGGAGGAAGGAGGAGCAGAAGCAGGCACTTCACGTGGTGAAAGCAGGAGAAAGGGTGGAGAGTGACATAGGTTATAATGACCAGATCTCAAGAAAACACACTCAATATTGGGAGGACAGCACCCAGCCATGAAGGATCTGCCCCCATGAACCTCCCATCATTCCCCATATCTGACACTAGGGATTACAATTGCACATAAGATTTAGAGGGGACAACATCTAAACTATATTAGCCTCTGATACGGTTTGGCTGTGTCCCCACCCAAATCTCACCTTGAAATGTAAAAATCCCTACATGTCAAGGGCAGGGCCAGGTGAAGATAATTGAGTCATGGGGGTGGTTTCCCCCATACTGTTCTCATGGTAGTGAATAAGTCTCACAAGATCTGATGGTTTTATAAATGGGAGTTTGCCTGCACAGGTTCGCTGGCCTGCTGCCATGTAAGACATTCCTTTGCTCTTTTTTCATCTTCTGCCATGATTGTGAGGCCTCCCTAGCCATGTGGAAATGTGAGTCCATTAAACCTCTTTTTCTTTATAAATTACCCAGTCTCATGTGTGTCTTTATTAGCAGTATGAGAACAGACTAATATAGTAAATTGGTACTGGGAGTGGGGCACTGCTGTAAAGATACCCAAAAATGTAGAAGGGACTTTGGAACTGGATAACAGGCAGATGTTGGAACAGTTTAGAGGGTTCAGAAGCAGATAGAAAATTGTTTGAAAGTTTAGAACTTCCTAGAGACTTGGAGAGCTCAGAAGACAGGGAGATGTGGGAAAACTTGGAATTTCTTAGAGACATGTTTAATAGCTTTGACCAAAATGCTGATAGTGACATGGACAATAAAATCCAGACTGAGGTAGTCTCAGATGGAGATGGGGAACTTGTTGGGAACTGGAGTGAAGGTCACTCTTGCTATGCAAAGAGACTGGTGGCATTTTGCCCCTGCCCTAGAGATCTGTGGAAATTTGAACTTGAGAGAGATGATTTCAGGTATCTGGTGGAAGAAATTTCTGGTTGGCAAAGCATTCAAGAGGTGACAGTGCATAAAAATTTTGAAAATTTGTAGCCTGATGATGCAGTAGAAAAGAAAAACCCATTTTCTGGGGATAAATTCATGCTGGCTGCAGAAATATGCAAAAGTCATGAGGGGCCAAATGCTAATCACCAAGACAATGGGGAAAATGTCTCCAGGGTATGTCAGAGAACTTCATGGCAGCTCCTCCCATCACTGGCCTGGAGGCCTAGGAGGGAAAAATGATTTCATGGACTGGGCCTAGGGCCCCCCTTTTCTATGCAGTTTCTGAACATGGTGCCCTGCATCCCAGGTGTTTCAGCTCTAGCCATGACTAAAAGGGGTCAACATACTTCTCAGGTCATCACTTCAGAGGGTGCAAGTCCAAAGCCTTAGCAGCCTACACACGGTATTGGGCCTGTGGGAGTACAGAAGTCAAGAATTGAGGTTTGGGAACCTCCACCTAGATTTCAGAGAATGTAAAGAAATACCTGAATGTCCATGCAGAAGTTTGCTACAGGGATGGGGCCCTCATGGAGAACCTCTGCCAGGGCAGTGTGGAAGGAAAATATGGGGTTGGAGCCCCCACACAGAGTCCCTACTGGGGCACTGCCTAGTGGAGCTGTGAGAAGAGGGCCAACATCCTCCAGACCCCAGAATGGTAGATCCACTGACAGCCTGTACTGTGCACCTGGAAAAGCTGCAGACACTCAACACACCCCATGAAAGAAATCAGGAAGGAGGCTCTGCCCTGCAAAGCCACAGGAGCAGAGCTGCCCAAGACCATGGGAACCCACCTCTTCCATCAATATGGCCTGGTCATGAGACATGGAGTCAAAGGAAATTATTTTGGACCTTTAAGATTTGAATGCCGGCCGGACGCGGTGGCTCAAGCCTGTAATCCCAGCACTTTGGGAGGCCGAGATGGGCGGATCACGAGGTCAGGATATCGATACCATCCTGGCTAACACTGTGAAACCCCGTCTCCACTAAAACATACAAAAAACTAGCCGGGCGAGGTGGCGGGCACCTGTAGTCCCAGCTACTCGGGAGGCTGAGGCAGGAGAATGGTGTGAACCCAGGAGGCAGAGCTTGCAGTGAGCTGAGATCTGGCCACTGCACTCCAGCCCCGGCGACAGAGTGAGACTCCATCTCAAAAAAAAAAAAAAAAAAAAAGATTTGAATGCCCCACTGGATTTTGGACTTGCATAGGACCTGTAGCCCCTTCATTCTGGCCAATTTCTACCATTTGGAATGACTGTATTTACCCAACACCTGAACCCCCATTTTATGTAGGAAGTAACTAACTTGCTTTTGATTTTACAGGCTCATAGGAAGACGGGACTTGCCTTGTCTCAGATGAAACTTTGAGGCTGTGGACTTTTGAGTTAATGCTGAAATGAGTTAAGACTTTAGGGGACTGTTGGGAAGGTATGATTTGTTTTCAAATGTGAGGACATGAGATTTTGGAGGGGCCAAGGGTCGAATGATATAGTTTGGCTGTGTCCCCACTCAAATCTCATCTTGAATTGTAATAATCCCCATGTGTCAAGGGTACTAAATCACAGGGACAGTTTCCCCCATATTGTTCTCATGGTAGTGAATAAGTCTTATGAGATCTGATGGTTTTATAAATGGGAGTTCCCTGCACAGGCTCTCTTGCCTGCCACCACGTAAGACATTCCTTTGCTCTCTCTTCATCTTCTGCCATGACTGTGAGGCTTCCCCAGTCATGAGGAACTGTGAGTCCTTTAAACTTCTTTTTCTTTATAAACTACCCAGTCATGGGTATGTCTTTATTAGCAGCGTGAGAACAGACTAATATAGCCTCCAAGGCCCGTGATGGATACACCTGTGTGAGTTTTCCACTATGTGCTCCCTGACTGACATCTGGGAAGCAGGCATCTATCCTTTTCTGATAACTGGAACTTATACTTGTGTTTGGGGTTGAGGATTGGGGTGGGGCGGTAACCACAAAATAAAACATCAACAGTGTAGAAGGCTACACACAGATGGGAGTGAAGAGACAGCTGGAATGAAGGAGGGTGGAGACACTGGTGTAAAAAAGTGATGGACATCAGCCCACGGACCGGAGCAAGGAAGGCGTGGAGAACACAGACTTTGCAAGCATGGGGATTTTTGTTTTGTTTTGCTTAATGTAGGAGGAAATGAGTAGGAAGACAACTCTGTACAACAAGGGAAAACTGAAGCCTGGCCCGAGGAATCAGATTTTCTTTGGAACTTCTCACATCTCTTTACTCATAAAAAAGTTAAATGAAAAGGAAGTCTTGGGAGTCTTTAGATTTAGCCAGCAAGGATATTACAGAGAACCGAGGAAAACTTCTATTTTCAATATTCCTTTCAAATGTCACTTCTAAGAGAATACATGAAAGCCCAGAAGACTCTCTCGGTTCTCTATCGCTCTGCAGTTAACAAAACCATTTTCTCTCTAACATGCTAGAATTGCCATGTCTTTCACAGCAAAAGCAGGAGAAGGCAACCAACCATTGTTTGGGATTTATTTTGGAGGAAATTATCAAGTTTTTGTGTTAATGCACTTGCTTTCACTTACAATCTTTGTAAGGAATCCAGATTAGAAAAGCTCCCAGCCGGGATTTTAGATAATTTGTTGTTATGCAAAAATCTGAAAAACAAAAGATAAACTTTAATCACCATACAATAATAATGAGTTTGATAAACAAAACCTTTCTTTTCACCTAACTGTGAATCCAATACCTTTTTTGAAATATTTCAGTGAGAAAGGGCAAACAGAAGTCAGAGTGTCATTTACACAACCATCTGTTTTAAAGATTTACATATCTCTATCTACCACTACTATATGGGTATTTTTTCACATCTGTATACTTTTGATTTTTTTAGTTTACTTAGAGATTACAAATGCTAAAAATAAATCCATAAAAATAAATATTTAAGTATGACAAAATCAAAGTAAATAGTCAATGTATTCATTATCAGCATGCAATGTACACATATATCAAATCAGCATGTTGTACACCTTGAATGCATACAGTTTTTATTTGTGAACTAAATCTTTTAAATTTAAAAATAGTGGCACAGGCCAGGCATGGTGGCTCAGGCCTCTAATCCCAGCACTTTGGGAGGACAAGCTGGGCAGATGACTTGAGGTCAGGAGTTTGAGACCAGCCTGGCTGACATGGTGAAACCCTCTACCAAAAATACAAAAATTAGCTAGGCATGGTGGCAGGTGCCTGTAATCCAAGCACTCCAGAGGCTGAGGCATGAGAATTGCTTCAACTGGGGAGGCGGAGGTTTTAGTGAGGTGAGATCACACCCCTGCACTCCAGCCTGGGTGACAGAGCAAGACTCTGTCTCAAAAAAAATGAAAAATAAAAAATAAAAAATAAAAAAAGGGGAACAACAATATATGACAACAGAGGCCTGCAGGTTCCTGAGTAACTGATGTAATCCTGCATGTGTGGGATCACATGGAGATGTGCAAGCTCTGCCTGTCCCTTACTGGCCAGCACAGTTTTGCTGATCCAGAATTCCACTGGGTGCTACTGTGGTTGCTGCTCAGCCAGCCATTTCTACATGCCCAGGGCCAGATCACAGAGAGGTGCACTTATGAGGCCGTGTCCCCCTGCGAGGTGATGGAGGGTGGTGGGAGGAGGAGAAGATCCAGGCCTCAGTACTTCTCCCTCTCCCTCCACCCAAGCAGTCCTGCACTGGCTTTGGCTCCCTCCATGCTGCCTTGGCTATACCCATTCTCCTCGTTATGACCAGAGAAATTATGACCAAGGAAATCACCAGCCAGAGACTGTCTAGTCACGAGGACCAGTGAATACATATTCGGCAAAGAGCCCATGTGTGAAGAGAGAAAACACGATGGTCTCTGCAATACAGAGAAAAGATGGAAACCAGTTTTATTAAGACTCAAGGATATTAGCATAAATAATCAATTTATATCTTAAACTTAAGAATTAGCTACATCCAGCCACTTTATGAACTGTACTTCATGACTAGTACCTCTGTCACAAAATTAAATAAAATCATGTGGCCATATTTTCTTATCCGTGTTTTGTCTTTTTGTTTTTGGCTTTATTTTAACTATATTAAGCGTTAAGGTCGGGGGAGTGAGCTGGGGCCAAACTATTTCTACTATTTTGGGAACCTGAATTTCATTGATGCACATCTGAGAAGATAAAAAGTTTTCCTGATCCTTCCTATTTTGATTCCCTGTGCTTGTCTTTACCGGCACCATCTGATTCACCCTGAGTTGGGTGATTCACTTCTGAGTTGAAGCAGTGGCTAGAGATGATGACGTGAAGACGGATATTGACAAAGACTCTCTTCTTGACCAAACTCTACACAGGTTCTCCTGAGCTCTTTTCCAACTAGACCTGACTTTTGGCTTTCCATGTCCATCTCTACATTGTCCAATTTTAGCAAGAACCCTGATACTAAGTTTAACCAGCACGTCCCGCCCCTTGACACTTGAAATTCCTCATCCCCATCATTTCACATGTGATATTTGATCATCACCAAGAGTCCTGTTAAATAGGGTCACCCTGAGCCTTTCCCCTAATGTTTCCTCTGGGTGATTTTCCATCCATTGACTTCACCCTGCTCCTGGGCTATCAACTCCCACTTGCTCATGGCGTATTTGGAACTCAGCCCAATCTTTCTCCCCTAGTGCATAACTCCATTGCACTGGGGCCCTATACCTACACCTGTCACCATGGCCGTTCTTGAATAACATCTTTCTTGCCATGCTTTAACAAGTGTTGTTGAATAACTTTTTCTTCAACAGTGTGCAGATGTATAACACAGTAATTCTCATTCTCTACCTCAAGCCCTAGCCGTATGCCATTTCCTTATCTTGGGGAACACTGGGACACTGGAATAGAGTTTCATGATGGAGAAACAACTTATAGTAGATTGCACTGAACCTCGGGAAAAGCCAAATTACCAGGACAATTTATGCCTGCTTTATTTTTGCTAGGTAAAATCAAAGCTTTCTTTATGATTTTATAAGTAGTGCAGTTCTGCAAGATAACAACAGTAGAAAGACTGTTGTTCTTTCTTTAAATGTATTTTAGAGGCTAGAAATTGCATCCATGATTGAATATTGAAAGATATTATTTATTTTCCAAGCCAAGCAGACCAGAATTTATTGCTTAACAGGCAAAACAAATCAACAGAAAAGTAAAACATTTCCATCATCACAGATTTTGAAGCAAGTTATGAAGCAAGGTATGTAAATATTGAAAAATCCTTCTTGGATTTTTTTCTTAATTTTGTACAAATGGTGACAAAATATCCAAATCAATGATATTTTACAACAATTTATGTCAAACGTGTTATATGATTCCCAAATCAGATATTACTGCTACTTGATATTTCTATAACAATTTTCTTTCAAGCAGATTAATCTAAGTCTCAGTCCATTTATGTATAAAGGAGAAATTATGGTAATAATTGTCATTGTTTATCTCCTAGAATACTATCCTAGTAGTATTCAGTAAATTAAAACAGTAGTACTATTCCAGCAGTACTGATTTGCATGGGGTGCAAAAATGTATGCTTGTAGTTTCTTTTTTCTCCTTTCTTCTTTCCAACTTCCCTGAATTTAATCTTCAAAACAGTTCTGCAATGTATTTGTTGATTTCTGCTTGTAGACGACTTTGATTGCTTTACTCCCCAAAAGAAGCTAAAAAGCACTTTTTTCTATGTTAAAAAGTTTAGATAGATAGATAGATAGATAGATAGATAGATAGATAGATAGATTTTTTTTTTCTTTTGAGACAGAGTCTCGCTCTTGCCAGGCTGCAGTGCAGTGGCATGATCCCGGCTCATTGAAACCTCCGCCTCCTGAGTTCAAGTGATTCTCCTGCCTCAGCCTCCTAAGTAGCTACAGGCGCACGCCACCACACCCAGCTAATTTTTTTGTATTTTTAGAAGAGACAGGGTTTCACCATGTTGGCCAGAATGGTCTTGATCTCTTGACATCGTAATTGGCCTGCCCCAGCCTCCCAAAGTGCTGGGATTACAGGTGGGAGTCACTGCACCCGGCCAAAAGTTTATATAATTATTTGCTGCTGCTGTCTTCTGTCAAAGATGCTTGACCAAAAAAATAATATTTGAGCAGTATCTACAAAGTTTATACAGAGTTTATACAAAGACTTGTCTCCTTCCTGTGACAGAAACATGCATATTATCCAAAAAGTCAAGTAATGAATGAGCACTTTCTCATAAATGTTCTAAGAAAGTAAATCTTCTGCCTAAGGTTTAGGTTAATGTTTCAAGATGTATCCCTTGAAAATCCAGGAGACTTTTGAGAAGCAGAATAAAGATCATATTCAGATCCTACTCCTTGAGAAAACTTCTTGAAATGGCCTCAGCTTTAGTGAGGTGCATACCAGATAGAGAAAACATTGTCCAGTCTGGTGGACTCTGTGTTCTTTAATACCAACCATAAATTTTTAGCCAAAAAGTCCAAATTCTGTAATGCTTGACATACATTAATGAAAGCACCACTTCGATTTTCTGCCTGAGCACCAAACTCTAAAGCAACTTGAACATTCTAATCCATGTGGCTCCACTAAATGTGCTTGGATTCTTTTGCTTGGTAATGTAATAGTAAGTAGTTGATTGTGTTTGAAGATAAGACTTATCTTTTGGAGAAAACCTAACTTGGTAAAGTGAAGATTTTCAAATCAATCCTTCTTTTTATAGAAAAGAGGGAGAGGCAGGACTTTCTCGATTGCATTGAGATCATGACTTCACTGAAAAGAACATTCCTACCCAGGTGTTAGAGGTTAGTACTTATGAATATAATACAAAGGAGCTTTTGTCAAATCATAACAATAAAGAACCATTCTAGGCATTGTGCTGCTGCTGCTGAATGCACATTACTCAACTATGTGCAGTTCACAGATAAAGTCATGGTAAATTTGCTTGAATTTAGAAATGCCTTAATAGGATAATTTTAGCAATAAAAATATTATTTCAGCAAACAAATTTCAAAGTTAAAGGGAAAAGAATTTTAGTTCAAAAGAGTGAAGTAGATATGCAAATATTCCTCAATCTCTTTTGAGTCTCCACTGAAATAATTACCGGGATGCTTAATATGAGCAGATATATCCATATTCATCAAGAGGGCAGAATGTGTAAGGTCACCAACAGATAAGAGTATTCAGCAAATTCTGGATAAATAAAATGCATGAGAAAATGTTGACAGATGAAATCGGAGAGAAAGCTGCAGCCCAGAGAATCCTATGAGGCAGGAGCAGTCTGACTGTGTGTCGCCCAGAGACCCCAAACAGTTAAGGCAGGGGCAGAGGAGGGAGAAGTGAGATTGCAAACAAGGGTTCACAAAGACCTGGATGGAGAAACACAATAATTAGTAGCCACCATTCATATAGAACACCAACAGCTAAGAGGAAAAATGTTAATGATATAGTGATAGATGAGATAGACATAGAAATAGAGATTTTTTTCCAAAGAAATTGAACAAATTGAAAGAAGAAAAGTAATGGAATTTTTGTGGAGCTGAAACCCAAGCAAAAAAGCCTTCCTCATTCTGGAATTTTAGGAAGATAAACCTGCATTTTACTTCCAATTGTGCAAACTAAAATTTGCACCAAAGGGGAAATTTTATAAGAAAATAAATTTATCTAAAAGAGAGCAGGTGAAACTCACACTACCAATTGAAATATTTCTAATTTCAAATGTCAATAAACAATGAAGAATCACAAGGCATGGGAGGATAATTAGGAACATGAAAAAGAAAGGCCAACATTTTAAAAAAGGAAAACAATGCCAAAGAAACAGAGAAATTCCAATAGCTAGAGAAAAAAAGTAAGAGAGCATTACAATCATTACATGTACCCAGAGACTTCAATATATATCATACTTATAAAACAAGGATAAGTTTCTATAGAAGATAAATAAATAGGAAACAAGAAATATCTCTTAGGAATTAAATTCTGATTAAAAAATATTTTCATGTAGTAAATGTCAAAAATTAAGTAGAACATACCAAGTTAGGAGTCAAAATGACAAAATAACAGATATTATAAAACAAAAGATAAAAAATGTAGAGATCCAGATGATCTAATAATCAACTACAGTATGTCTAGAAGAGAAGACAGAAGGAATAAGGGGAAACATAGTCAAATAAATAATTAAAGAGAATCTTTCAAAATTGTGGATGGATTTGTCTTTACCTTGAAAACTCCAATAATTGAAAAGTCTCATTCCTTGATGTAAATTTATAAGATTTTATTTTGATTTTAACTATATATTTATTTAGAGACAAGGTCTCACCCTTCACTCAGGCTGGAGCACAGTGGCACAATCATGGTTCTTTGCAGCCTCAACCTGCTAGGCTCAAGCAGTCCTCCTTCCTCAGCCTCCCAAGTAGCTGAGACTACAGGTGCCTGCCATCATGCTCAGCTAATTTATTTTTATTTTTATTTTTTGTAGAGATTGGGTTTTGTTATGTTGCCCAGGCTAGTCTGGAACTCCTGGGCTCAAGCAGTCCTCCTACCTCAGCCTCTCAAAGTGCTGGGAGTGCAGGCCATTACACCTGGCCTGTAAGATTTTTAAAAATAAAGAATAACCATAAAATTTTAAACCTCTCTGTGAAAATAAAATTTATTTCCTATAAAACAGAATCATAATAGGCTAGAAGAAATAGAATGGACTCTTCAAAGATCAAGGGAAACTTCTTGAACTTACAATTTTATAACAGATGACCTATTTCCTATGAGGAAATAATACATACAATTTCAGGCATTCAAAGATTATCAAAACTATCTCCCTTAAGACTTTTCATAGTAAGTTCTTCAACATGTGTTCCAGCAGAACAAAGAAGTAACACAAGAAAAAGGAATAATGGAGACGAGAAACCATGGACTTCACTCAAGCAATTAGTGAAGGGAAATTCCAGGTTGATGGCAGATGACACTAATCCTAATGAAAAGTCAGTTCAAATTAGAAGACAGGGGTCTCTGGTGTAAAAGAGAAATGACATGGTTTATATAATTTGGTGATACAAAAAATGTGAAGATATTGCAAAGGCACATAATGCATTTAGAATGTCCAGGAAGAGCACAAAATATATACGAAAGTAACAGTTCAAATATGAACCAAAGACATGACATTATTTTAAATAATTTAAATCACACAAGAAAATTGTCCTTTTATTAAGACAATTATTTTTGAAGTGGCCAGATTCATAATATTTACACGAAGAGAAAGAAATAAAATGTGAGCACGTTTCCTGACCCTACAATCATTTAGTTAAAATATTATATACTTTTAATTGTTCAAGGTAATTTATGGTCAACAGCAAGAAATTTCATTGTAGTTGCATGGTAGGATAAACATTTTGAATATCTGAGTAATATAAAGATAATAACATAGCTAACAGAATGAAGATATATACATATATATTTAGTTCACTCATCGGTATGTAATTGACCTTCTAGTGTGTGTGTGTGCATGCATGTGTGTGTGCATGCAGGTGTGGTGTATGTATCACACAGGGATAGCACAAGCAAGATAAATTCTGATCTTCAGAGTGAAAACTGGTATCTTCTACAGTGGAAAAGGAATGAAATAAAAATCTGTTACCTAGTTGTGACGGTTAATACTGAGTGTTAATTTGATTGTATTAAAGGATACAAAATATTGATCTTTGGTGTGCTTGTGAGGGTGTTGCCAAAGGAGATTAACATTTGAGTCAGTGGACTGGGAAAGGCAGACCTACCCTTAACCTGGGAGGGCACCATCTAATCAGTTGCCAGCACGGCCAGAATAAAAAGCAGGCAGAAGAACATGAAAAGATTAGACTGGCTTAGCCTCCCCGACTACATCTTTCTCCTGAGCTGCATTCTTTTTGTCCTCAAACATCAGACTCCAGGTTCTCAGACGGGCTTCCTTGCTCCTCAGCTTACAGATGGTCTATTGTGGGACCTTGTGATTATGTAAGTTAATACTCCTTAATAAACTCCCCTTTATATAGCATCTATCTATCCTATTAGTTCTGTCCCTCTAGAGAACCCTAATACACTAGATAATTATGATGGCAACAACCGAAGAATATAAAAGAGAAATAGCTAAAAGAAGCTGCCTTTGGAGAGAGGGTCCAAGATCAAGTTTTCTTTCAGGAGCTCTATTGTGTGATATGATTTGATAATACATGTCTGTACTACAAGGTTAAAATAGATACAAATATATTTAGACAATAGGAAAGAAACCAGAAGCTAAAACTTTTTTAGTTGGTCCATTCCATGCCTTCTGAGCCCACTCATGGATTCCAAGCTAAGAAGTCCTTTCTGTAAAGGCAAGCCCCACCACCACTGCCATGGGCCTGCCTGCCAGGGCTTCCACACCTTCCCAGGCAGCAGGACTCTCCACTTCCCATCTTCACAGTTTTCAGGGCTGCTGTTGGTGAGGATTTTGAGTCTTGGTGGTTTATTGGCTTCACAGCAAAAATACAAGGCTTGGTGGTTTCTTGCTACACCACAGGAATACAAGGCTAACAATGTGACCAAAAAAAATTCCTTCAAATTAAAGTTAGTGTCCCATGTGTTTTGAAGGTATTAACCATTGTGATGCTAAATCTTGAACAACCCATCCGTTTTGCACCATGGCTCTCCTGCACAGGGCTGGCTCCCTGCTCACGCAGGTTAGAGCAGAAAAGGAGTAGTACAACACATTTTCCTACCTCGTTTCCTATTCCCGATCACATGCCTCCAGCACAAAGTAAACAAAAGCAAACCATGTGATTGTATGCCTTGCAACTGCTACACTTCCATAGGCAAATGAGGTTGCAGTAACTGCATAAGAAAGTGGTTAACTGGCTCTTCTTAGTCTTTAATTTTACTGATCTATTTTGTGTATTAATTAAGGGCATCCTTTTTTAAACATAAATTTTTAATTCAAATTTTCTTTTAGGGAAAACAGATTTCTGGGTAAGGTTAGCTATGTAATTCCACACTTCCTTTCTTTTCAGAGAAAAATAGCATATCATCAGCTAGACACAATGAATTTATTAATATAAGGTATTAGAAAAACTGAAACAGTAGAGTATCTTTATTTGATAAAGGCGAAACAGAAGAAGGCTGTCCAAGTGCCCCTGTGGTTTGCCATTGTTTGTTTAATAAGCCTTTATTGAAATACAAAATACATCTGGAAAAGTGCAGACATTGTGATGTAGAGCACAATGCCTTGCCTGAAAGTGAACACAGCTGTGTAATTACCACCCAGGAAAAACAAAGAATACAAAACATTGCCAGGCCTACAGAGGCTCCTCCTGCCATTTCAAACGTCCTCTCTCTCACCAAAGGTAAGCAGTATTTGACTTCTCAATACTGCATATATTACTCCTACCTCTTTTAAAATTTCTTTTGAGGATAAAATAGAACTATGGAATTTCCAGTGTTTAGATTATTCTTCTCAGAATGTTTCTGACATCCATCCGTGTTGCAGTATAGTATTCTATTTTATGAACGTACAACAGCTTATTTCTCTACTATTTTGTTATTGGAGACTTGAGTAGTTCTCAGTGTGGAGTTACCAGAAATAATGCTGCTGCAAATACAAGAACACGTCTTCTCGTGCATACATGTGTGCATTTCTGCGTGTATGTACCCGAAAGTGAAACTGCTAGGTCATAGGGGATGTACACGATCAACTATACAAAATTCTGCTGTAAGGTTTCGTTTGTTTGTTTGTTTCTTTCTTTCTTTTTGAGACGGAGTCTCACTCTGCAACGCAGGCTGGAGTGCAGTGGCATGATCTTGGCTCACTGCAACCTACGCCTCCCGGGTTCAAGCGATTCTCATGCCTCAGCCTCCCGAGTAGCTGGGATTACAAGAGTGTGCCACCAGACCCAGCTACTTTTTTGTATTTTTAGCAGAGACAGGGTTTCACCATCTTGGCCAAGCTGGTATCGAACTCCTGAATGAACTCAGGTGATCCGCCCACCTCGGCCTCCCAAAGTGCTGAGATTACAGGTGTGAGCCACTATGCCCAGCCCCTGATGTAAGTTTTTTAAATAGCTTTCCCTCATTTGTGAAGTGTTTCTTCCTCTCTTTTGCCCTATTTTTTAATTGGTTATTTCACCTTTTCTCCATTGATCTTAAACTATAGAAAGTTTTATATTAACTCTGTTTTATAGCGCCAAGGTACAGGCTATGCCTCTAAAGCTTACGGCAAAGTGGCCTGATCTCCATGGCAGTCAGACGGGTTGTATAAACGGAAAATGTAAAGCAGAAGCAAAGGGCATCTAAAGGGTCAACACTTACAGTCGCTCTAATTTCAGAAGGTCTCCAAAGGTCTCTGGCTGTAGCGTTTCTAGTTGGTTGAAATGAATGTACCTGGAAGGCAAAAAATCAAGTTGGTTATTCCTTGTGCTGGTGAGTAAAATAAAATGAAGAATTAGCAATTGCTTCAGCTGAAATTGTGAATTTCACTGGCTCCAACCACTATATGTCACATACAAAAATCAGAAACTCAGATATATTGTCGCTTCTGTTCTTCACAGTCCTGGGTCTCAAAACCTGATGTTCCAAAGGGGAATCCAAAGCCCACCCAGAAAGGGGCATGATGCTGCCCCCTTTTCCCAGGGAGCCTCTTGAGTTGATGCTAACTGGTTGTTGAAATTACTCTTTTACTCATTAAAATGTTTAAAGTAAGTGAAGTTAGGGTAATAGTTAAGATTTCAAACTTAATAAGATACATTACAAGTGACCACATGCTTATTTACATTTCAGAACAGGGAGAAGTGTCCTGTCTGAGGGAGTCAAAGGATGACATATTTGATGTCATATGATCATCATACTCAAAATGAATTAATCTTAACCCTGGAGGATGGATGAGAAGTAATGTGTCTTATTTTAATCCTTTTGGAATTAGAGTTTTTCAGACCTCGGTATCCCCTCTGTGCAACTGATCCAGGAGTTATTTCCTAAGCTTCCATTTCAGAAAGTCTTCTCCTAAAGCAGGGCAACTGAAGACAGAAAGGCTTGTATTTCCTTCAGAAATCTTGTGATGAAATGGAGAAGCATGCTTCCAAAGCAGACAGCTGAGCAGACCTTTGTGGAGCAAATCTTCCCAACAGACAGAAGGATCCATGGGGAAGGCTGCACACTCCTCTTAGAAAATTTAAATGTATTCCCTGAACCTGACTTCTCAACACAGCTTTTTCAAATACTATCAATGAAACCAACAGTAATACACAGCAGTCTATAGTGAACTGCTGAGGAAAGCACTGCAGATACAAAGTTACCATGAAAAGCAACAAAGTTTCACACCAAATTGGAAAAGAGGATATTGTACATATACGTGGGAAGACACAGTGAATGGTACTTGATTTTGTCAGTGGGAAGCTATCCGACTTGAAGTAAGGGCAGGAAAGTAAAAAGAAAGCTTTACAGCCCATGTTTGCATAAAATGTATTTGTTTCATCACAATTAGAAATATTTTTGAAAGGAGAAAAGAAAAATGTTTACGAAAAAATACTTTTACCTCATTCCTAGGCTTCCTTCTGATAAATCATTATTATAGGAAGAGCACTTGGGACACCTAATGAAAAAGTAAAATAATCACAAGAGAATGAAAACCATGTCGCTGGAAACGTATGCTTGTTTCAGACTACCTTAGGTTGGATCCAGAGTCAGAGCTACACTATACCACTCTCTGAAATTCAGCATCCTGGCCCTTGTCCCATGCATTCCTCCCAGGAGTTCTGTTCATTTTAAAAGTGGTGACATTTTACAGTGGTGACATTGTATAAGACCCAGCAATAATTGCCTTAGGTATAGCATGAAACAATTTTACCTTGGTTGCCTTGAATTATACACACACTCACACTCACTAACAGATTTTCACACATGCAGGCACTCTCAGCTTCACACATACTTTCATAATCACAGACACACACTCTCACATTGTCTCACACTGACACACTCTGACACACTCACATGAACACACCCTCGCATGTTGACAGACTCCCTCATACTCACACATGCTCACACTCACACACTCACATATACTCATATACACTACCACACTTACGCTAACACACACACTCTTGGACACTTGTGCACACTCACACTTGTCCACATATACTCTCACATACACTAACATACACTGTCACACTCAGATACACAGCTACACACTCTCATACACCTAATCTCACACACTCACACACTGTCATGCTCACACTCACACTGTCTCGTACACTAACACACTTTCACACACTGACACATGTATTCACATATATGCTTGCATACACTAACATAGTCACACACACACATAGTCACTCCCATGCACTCACACACTGTCACCTGCAAAATCATTACCTGCATCACTGGTCTAGCACATTGAAAAGGAGGTAGGGGCTGGGAGAGTGAAAACGGATATGAGGGAGGAGTGTTGGGGGGTGACTGGCTGCTGAAAGCGGGGAAGAGAGAGAAGTCTCTGTGACTGCAGTGAAGAAAGAACCAGAAAGAGGGTCCATTACAAGGTTTCTCTTCCCAAGTGAAATGTATCGCATTATTGGATTCCAATCTCTGTGTATACTGGACAGGCCCAGGCCTGTAAAGTACAAATAGACATTTTATGAAGACTAGGAATAAGTGCTGATGAGGGCATCAAACTTAGCATGAAATAAGAGCAACAGCAAAAAAAAATTTATTGTCCTAAGTGCTTTACATGTATTTAGCCATTTTTAATTTTTTGCAACCGCACTGTGTAGTAGGTTTATAAATACCCCATTATTTAATTAGGAAAAATGTGGTACAGAGATAAGGTAATTTGTTCAGTTTCACACAGCCAGCCTCTCTAACGGCAAGTGGGATGGTCATGCACGGGCTCAGGTGACACAGAGCACC
This sequence comes from Trachypithecus francoisi, assembly GCF_009764315.1. Lineage (NCBI taxonomy): Eukaryota > Metazoa > Chordata > Mammalia > Primates > Cercopithecidae > Trachypithecus > Trachypithecus francoisi. Next base: position 6,521,714 of record NW_022681472.1, read on the forward strand.
CAGAGATGAGCTATGGAAACCTGATCCAAGAATCCCAGAGCAGAGCCTTTCTCAGGTATGGAAACAGATACGCCACAGGGAGAAGGAAAGTGCCCAAGGCCACAGAGCCAATTAATGGTAAATCCAATCCACAAACCCAGCAAAACCCAGGCTCTCTACACTCCTGTTCTCAGTTTGCCTACATTAGTGGCTTTTTAAATGTGAAGCTGTGGGATTCTTAACTGGAGGGAAGTATCGCATTCCAGTCATAAAACAAGCTAACAGGTCACAGGAAAGGAGTCACAAGCCAGGTCTGTGGTTTAGCCAAGCTAACAACTCCCAGATTTTCAAAGTGAATATTCTAGCCTATGTATAAGTTCAGCAGAAGTGTTGTTGTTGTTGTTGTTGTTGTTGTTTCCTTTCAACTTTTTAATGCTTTGGAACAATTTATTATAAAGAAAACTTGAGTTTAGCATAAGAATTTTCAAGTAGCACTAGTATTCCTGACACCATTGATCAAATGTGCATCCTCCATAGTTTGCACAGGTGTCTGCATTGCTAGAACTAGAAAGAAAGACAGCTTTCACTTGGGAGGGCATCTTACACACTGAGCCACCTAAAATTGGGGCAAAGAGACAATCTAAAGGGTAGAATAACATACAACAGTTTATCCAATATCACATAGCTACTATGTGATTTACAATCCACAGTAATTAATAAATATAGATTTAATATTTAAATATTTCACAGGTAGCAATTCATACTTACTATGAATTGCTCATAATTCATGAGAAATGCATGATCTCCTTTTCCACAATGCACCCACTGACAGCCCGCTAATCACAGAGCCCTGTCTATTCCCCATCCCAGCCATACTTGCCTAGAATAAATCACTGCAATCTTAGACTCACCCAGGGATGCCCTGAAGGACAAATGTTTTCTGCTGGACTTCAATCTAATACACAGTGGGGTAAGCAACTGGTATTGGAATTCACTACTAATGAATAAGAAAAATGCATGTAAGATTATTTCCTTGCAGGAAAATAAGACAACCCAGAGAGTTCTGTTTGATTATAATGCAAGCGTATTTAAGTTTTGTGTCCATATGATTTGCCAAATTTTCTAACAAAATTGTTTTCAAATTTTTTTTAAAACTTTAAGTCAATTTAAAGCAGTAGGATGTTTTAGGTTATATGTGTTTGATTTATGTGATGGCTTTAGCAGATTCAAACAAGGAGGGAGTTAGCTTTGATCTCCACTCCCTTCTGAGCTTTGATAAGTATCCTCTCCTACACCTTATTTTTCTAGGCTGTGGATAACCCTGTCATTTTTGGATTTCTATTGCAGGTAGATAAATACGAATGATTACTTGAGAGGATTTTAAATCTGTTTAAGTCACTTCATAAAGTTTACATGTAAAAGAATTAGTAGTTATCCCTTCATTTAAAGCAGACAGGAAATTATTGCCATTGTCATGTCATGTTGATTCATACTTAGCTTCCCCAGATGCTTTCATCAACACCCCTGGCTTCAATTATTACTTCTATGCAGAAGACCTACAAGTTACATCTCCAACCCAAATTTACCTCCAGGACCTAAATTCATGCACCCAATGTCTTCTTAAAAGACATTATCTTTTAAGGATTTAAGACATCCTCGATGTCTCAAGGAACCTCAAATCCAATGTGTCTGAAACCCAGCCCAGGATCCTCCTTCACCATACTGGCTGCCCTCCATTTTTGCTTGTCTCAGTTCATGGCACTGCTGTATATCTATTTGCGTAACTCAGAAAACCAGCATTGACTCCTCCGTCTCCCTCATTCCCTGTATTTTACCCAATTCTGTGTTTGTTTGTTTGCTTGCTTTTTATTTCGCTTCCTAAATGTCTCTTGAATGTACTCCATTCTCCTCTTACCCACTACTTCCACACTAGAGCAAACTATGCCCGGGTACTAAAATGTAAAAACAAACTGGTCTCCCTACATCCATCTGGTCTACCCTCAAAAGAAATACAAGACCCTTAAATGACTTTTAATTTCTATAGAAATAAAGACAGAATTTTTTAACAGAGCCCAAATGCTAGCCTCTTCTTGCCTGGAAATGCCCTTCCAGTCTCCGCTTTATCCCCCTCTTGCCCCACCTCAATCCCAGTGCTCTGGCCTCCTCCCAGCCACATACCTGCCATACTCCTGCCCACAGCAGTCTCTGAATGATTGTCTTTGTAACCCAGTAAACCTTCCCACCCTTCTTGCCTGGTAATTCCGGACTTGTTTTCAGATCTTACTGTGCTCTTTCCTTGAAAAGCCTTCCCTGAGCTCCTGGTCAAATGCCCGTTATGGGTTCACCCAGCATTGTACTGTTGCAACATTATATTTCTGATTATGTGATCCATTTCTGTCTGTCCTAACTAAACTCTAGGGTCCATGAAGACAGAAATCATATTGGATTTAAAGTAATATTCACATCCCTAGTTTCTTAGCAGAGTTTGACAAATGGATAGTCAATACACAGCTGATCACTGAAAGAATGAATGACCAGTCAGTATTTTTGCATGAGCATTGTCTTTGCAAATGTGAGGATAAGACATTGAACTCTTCATATGTTCTATGGTATAAAACAAAAGATGGGAGTATGAACCCTAATAAAAGCTTTCTGAGTTAATATCAGCTCAACAACCTAAAATGGCATTACATTTCCTTGGGGAAGAACCATCCCAAACATTTACACAAGCCTGACTTTAGTAAGATCTGTAATAATGTATGTTTAATTGTATCTCCTAAAACTTTATAGAATTCTTGAGCACTAATGAACCTAGAAGGCATCTAGCAAAGTCTTCCTGGGGCTTCTCCAGGAGAATCCATCTCACTCCAAAGGGACATGTTAGAATCACACATTTTTGTGAGCACTGACAACATGTGTGACATCTCTTATCTGAGTAAATATTTATTTACACAACCACCCCAAGGCATCAGGCCACCAAACTGAGGACAAAAATCTTCCTACAATCTTTAAAACATGCAGAGCAAGAACATGTGGCCAGAGAATGACAACAAAAATAATAGAGAGAGAATGATTCTCAGGGTGAGAAGTTGCTGGTATCGCTTTAGCTTTCAGCGTGAACTCACTGAGCCACATAAAAACAAATGTTCTGTGCTGTATGATCACCTTGGCAACCCCCATCTAAGGCAAGAGCAGAGATGGAGAGAAAAACACTGTATTTATCTGTATCTAACGGCACAATCAAAATAGCATATACAGTCAATGTTCTCAACTTTTTGTACAAAGTAGCTGCTTTTTATATTCTCAAAATCCATGAGATTATAAAGAAAAAAGGCATACTTCCTGTAGAAGGAGGCTGCACACCAGAGTATGTCTGTGTGTCTCTGTGAGTCTGTGTATGTAATTTTGCATGTGTCTATATGTGTGCAAACACAAGCTAAGGACATCTGAATCTGAAGCCAGAAATACAGAGGATATTGAAAATAAGATGTCAGCAATCCTAGCACATGAAACAGAGCTTAGAGGAAAAGCAGTTTGCTGATAGCTGGCTTGGAGATCCACCGTGTCCTGCCTCACATCCACGGGCTGGGTGCATTGAGATGACACCAACTTTCTGTATAATAACCTCAGCTGGGATTAAAATAGGCACTTTTTAGCTTCATTGCACAATAGCAAGCAAGAATTATCTATTACACCAACAAATTATTCATACAGTTTAGGAATTAATTAAACATCTGAATGAAGATCCTTATTTCAGAGCACAGTAAATTATTTCAACTGATTTTAAAGGAAAAATTGACTGAATTATCATAATCCGTTGTTTCCAGAGAAAAGCTTTCCAGCATCTCATTTGCATGCTGTGCTAAAGTCAGTAACAGTATATTCTACCAAAATTCTTTATAAAGAGAATTATGTTTATTCTTAAAGAGTTAAAACCAGTTAAAAATCATACTGCACAAGCTTTACTCCTTGGGAAGTTATTTCAATCCTAAATTAGAATAGTTACAGAAAAAGGCTGGGCACGGTGGCTCATGCCTGTAATCCCAGCACTTTGGGAAGCCAAGGTGGGTGGATCACGAGGTCAGGAGACTGAGACCATCCTGGCCAACACGGTGAAACCCTATCTCTACTAAAAACACAAAAATTAGCTGCGCATGGTGGCACGTGCCTGTAATCCCAGCTACTCGGGAGGCTGAGGAAGAAGAATTGCTTGAACCAGGGATTCAGAGGTTGCAATGAGCCGAGATCGCACCACTGCACTCCAGTCTGGGTGACAGAGCAAGACTCTGTTTCAAAAAAAAAAAAAAAAAAGTTACAGAAAAAAATCATGTTTCTACAATAGTTTAGATATTGTCTGATTGAGAGTTATGAAAAATCTTTCACACACTTTGTTCAATCTCTATCTCTTTTTGTCCAAACTAATAGCTATAAATGTTCCACATAAATCCAGTCTCTTCTTTCCAACCTACACTATGTTGAATTATTTGGTGGTTCTTCCTGAAAAAATGCAGATTAGTTCATCCATTTTATTAAGGATCATCAATGTCTTCTCACTGTCTTTAGCAGGAATTCAAGGATTTTCAAGATTCAGCACCAACTTGTGACTTTCCCCTCCCTCATAAGTCTGAGCACCCTCTAACCAAATTCAATATCTCTGGAATCACTCCTGTTTTTTTCAGTGTCTAACATTCAAAGTGTTTTCTCACCCATTAGAGCTCAACAGTACTTTTTTTCATTAAGGACTTAGTGACTGCTTGTGTCAGACGTAACTTCACTCCTCTGGCTCCTTTAGTATATTAAAACATTTATAAGTACTTATTGAGTGCCTGTGAAGTGTAAGACAAGATCCTTAACCTTCTCAGAGACTGGAATTAGGTAAGTGGTAAAATATAAGGGATCGATGACCACAGTTTGGAAGAATATGTATTATGATAATGAGATGCAAGGAATACCATGAGAATCCAAAGATCTACTTTAGATTTAAAGATAAAGAAAGGTTGCACAGAGAAAAAGATTCTTTACCTAACTTTTATGGACAAACAGTAATGACTTGGGAGCAAAAGAGAAAAGACAGTGTAGAAAATGGGGAGACAGATGTATGTGAGGTGCAGAGGCATGAAAATGCAGGACTCTTGTACAGAACAGTAAGGAGCTGAGTCGGACAGAAGCACTGGTTGCCTGCAGAGCTCTGGAAAGATGGACTTGGGCAGGAACTGAATCACACATTTCCTTTGCATTCAACAAGGTGGGTTGAGCTTTCCTTAAAGTTATAAGGACACATGACCAGAGTTAAAGAAAAGAAATTTCTTAATGAAATTTTTATTTTACAACATTACCAGCACCTATGCAAACAAAGGACTGGACGTTAGCTAGAGAGAGAGACTCTAGCTAGAGCAATGGTGTGCAGTAGTTTTCAGCTTAGGATAATTTTGTTTTGTCCTTCTCCATCCCCCCATGGAATATTTGGCAATGTCTGGAGACACTTTTATTTGTTGCAGCTGGAAGTGGTGGTGCTCCTAGTCTCCAGTGGGTAGGGACCAGGGTATTGCTCAACATCCTACATGACCTGGACCAGCCCCATAATATTACTAAGCCCAAAATGTCAACAGTGCCAGGTTGAGAAACACCTGGGCTACAGCCTGCTTTATTTTCTGAGCAGGAAGGAGTGGTGGTGATGATGAATGCCATGTGGAGCCTCAATTGAAGGCTGCAAGCGCTTTTCCAAAGGATCCTAGAAAATGAAATGATAGAAAATTATTAAAAGGGTGACAAAGAAGAAGAGGAAAGAATTAATAGAAGCAAAGTGAGGAAGACCCTGCACAGGACCAATGGTACTCGATGGCACCCAAAGGGCTATTGGAAGATGTGACTGTAAAAAGGAGGCAGGAATGTGTCCCGGCGAAACAGGCTAGAACAGAGGAAATGGGCACTAACTCACAATCGTCTCTTGTCACAAAGAAAACTAGTGAGATGTCTATTAGCTTTGCCCTCAATTTTCCCCTTAAGGTAAAAGGCAAAGTCAATGGGGAAATATAAGAGATATGTCAAAAAGAAAAGCAGGGGTGTGAATTTTCAACTGTGGCTATGTCACACAGGACAAGGAGCTCAGCTCCTTTTGATCATCACTGCTAAAGCTGGGACTGAGTTCTTAGTCCTTTCCCTACTGGATTTTCAGCAGCATTGGAGTGCATCAGTTAGTCCCTCTCCCTGCCATGTTCTTCCCTGGCTTCCAGGACACCATCCTCCCAGATCCTCTCCCACCTCAGTGGACCTGCTCAGGGCCCTTCACTGCTTCCTTCTCTTTCCCCAGGCTCCTGGACTGGAATGCCTGGGGCTGAGTCCTGAGGCTTCTCCTTTTTTCCAGCCAAACTCAATGGCATCCAATACTAGGAACATGAGCACTTTCAGATGCAAATGATACCCACATTGCACAGCTAGTCCTCACCGCCGCCTTACATTGGAGACCCATGCCCTACTGCCAGCCCCATGCCCATGGGGCTGCCTAGTAGACATCTCAAACTTGTTGTGTGCAAATCTGCAATCTTGATTAGTCTTCATGCCCACTTCCCAGCCTGTCCATCTCAGCTGAGGACCACACTTCCTTCTAGTTGTTTAGGGCAAGAATCTCAGTAATACCTTCAACTTCTTTCTTTCTCCAACATTCTACATCTAAGTGGTTGGTTGCAAAAGAAATCCAGATGCTGCACTCATCCCAAACCTACCCTGCTGCCTCCTTACTCTGAGACCACACCACTTCTGGCCTATTGTACAACAAAACAACCAACTGGTCCCCTGCCCTTGCCAGGACATAGCTTATTGTCAACATAGCCATCCTTGTTGAGATAGGAGATTTTAGATGTTCTCACCACACACACAAAACAGTAAGTGTATGAGGTAAGATAGGTTAATTAGCTTGACTTGGTCATTTCACAATGTATGCATATATGTAAGCATCATGTTGTACATTATAAATATATACAATATTTATTTGTCAAATAAATCTCTATAAAGAAGAATGCAAGAAACACAGAAGTCAGAGTGATCATTGTAAGGCCCGTTGGATCAGGCATGCCAACTATCCTTCAAAACCCTTCAGTGCTCACTCAGAATAAAATGCACATCATTCACAATGATACAAATCAAATCTGTTCCTCTGATCTACACAGTTCTGTGCTAACTGCGCCTGTCTCTCTGCTCCAGTCACATCAGTATCCAAGCTGTCCCTCTCACATGCCACGCTCACTCCTAACTTAGGGTGTTAGCAGCGGCTGCCTCTCTGCCTGCACTGTGCCTCCCCGGCATGCATGTGTCTCCTTCCCTGACCACAGTATATCTGTGTGTGTGTATGTGTGTGTGTGTGTTTACAGATTTAAATATTTGCCAAAGACTTGCATTACACTATGCAATATGCTTGTTCATTTATTAGTTTTAAAGCTTGCCTTCCCTGCTAGAATGTTAGCAGGTCCCTCAAGGTCAGGAATTTTATGTTTTGTTTAGTGCCACAGCCCAGCTCCTAAAAAAGTTTTGGCATGCAAAAGACACCCATTAAAACTGAAAAATGATACTATTGTCTATATTGCAGGGCAGCTGCAAGATCAGAGATAATGCACAACAGACGCTTAGTACAAGGTTCTAGAAAGGCAGAAGGCCAAGTCACCTACGAAATGTGGGAGGAGCATTGGATCTAAGGCAAGAGGGGCACCTTGGGAAGAGTCTGCAGAGCCAGCGAGAGAAGGAGCTCCATTGTGTTCCTTGTCATTGCTAGACCATGGTCAAGTTTTAGTTTTCACCTTTATTGACCCATCAAGAGCATGATCCTACTGAGAAACTCATCTCACCTAGTTCTAGAAGATCACACTCTCTAAGACTTCCTCTTAACAAACATGAGTTTCTGGAAAAATTGAATTATTTGAGGATCTACCTGAAATTCGAGATGGGTTTGTTGTTACTCAAAATAGTACAGCTATGTGATTTTGTGGTTTCCTTCAACACAGTGGAGGAAATAAAGAAATAGAAGCTGAGGTTGGCTCATATTTGAATCTAAAGGACAGCAGGAGCATAGAACAAAGCATACAGAGGAAAAGAGTTATAGGCCACATGCAGAGGGACTTAAATCTGGAAGGCATGGACGGATTTTAGATGAGATAAAACTGTCCCATGAGGTGAGGCCTGAGACATGACCTAATAAGCACAGGAGACCTGAGGCTTATCAGGCAATATTTTGGAATTTAAGATTCCTGGGGCCGGGCACTATGGTTCACGCCTATAATCTCAGCACATCAGGAGGCCAAAGTGGGTGGATCATGTGAGGTCAGGAGTTTGAGACCAGCTTGGCCAACATGACTTTACTGGTTTGCCTGTGAATACTGAGATATGTAGGGGCTGGTCTGTATTTTTTTAAGCACTAATTAAAGGGTTTCAGGCTCAGGAAATTGATGTTGTCAGTGATGCAATTTAGGGTCACGGTTCAGTCAAAGGTGGTACGATGGAACAGAACAAGGGATGAATTAGCTATGAGGATGCTATCGTGGTCTAGGAAAGAAGAAATGAGGCAGCGAGTCTCATGTGAAGCACAGATAATCCCAAGAGAAAATGCAGAAATGGATCCCAGAGGCTTTTATAGGGGAAGGATGGGGCAACAGAAGCTTGAGCACTGGACACATGGAGGCCCGCACTCATCTTCTTATTTGACCCCCCAATCACTCTGTAATGCTGTGGCTGGTGATACTTCATGCCAGGGCAGTGGAAGATTGCAGACCACCTGTAAAAATCACCTAGCACCTTCCTGATACATGGCAGAAGTCCAAGGCAACTAGAGAGCAGAGGAGGTTGAGAAAATCCTTAGGGTTTAGAATGTTAGACAGGGGCCAGCGGTAGGGAGGGATATTTGGTCTTCCCTCCAGAGTTAATAGAGCATACAATAGAGCAATACAATAATAGAGGGGTTGGTTGCTGATGGAGAAGTGACTCCCAATGCAGAGCTCTTTGTGAAACACTGGAATGGGCAACTTGGTTGGTCAGCATGGGGACTTTTACTTCATGCTTCCAAATTAAAATCATCGGGTCCCCTTCCCAAGCTTATGTGCAGAGATATGCAGGGCCTGGATCATGTACTCCAAAGCCACTCACTGACCAGGTTTCAAGGAGGGGGCTGCAGGCCAGACTCAGTTAGGCAGGGCAGAAAAAGGATAACTAGTGGGCCATCCCTGAGGTCACCGCAGAGCCACCCTGATCCAGGGACATCAATCAATCAAATGCACTTCCCCCTTTCAAGAGGGAAGTGTTTGAGAAAGGGGAGAAATGCCCAGGATGAAGAGTGCAATGCCAGGCTTGAGAAGAAATGTGAGAAAAACACAAGAAGGGAAGAAGGTAAAGCCTCCTTCCCTAGTAGACTGTATTTGCTATATTTCTTCTCAGCCCTGAACCTGAATGCCCCCATCATCCAGCCAAGTTACTTGCTAAAAGATTTCAGTTGAATTTAAAAGCAAAGGAATGGCTGCCTGCTCTGACATCTCCTTCACGCGCCATGATTTTACGGCACTGTGTCCGTGGACAACGCTTGTCAGATCAGACCGTTCCCCTGAAACCATTCCCATTAAAAAATCTCAAGTGGGGAGGTGCGCACAATTTATACACCTGCTGACATTTTGAAAATGAAACAATTACAGGGTATTTCAGAGAAGGGCAGCAAAAGTGGAAATTTCAGAACTCTTGCCATCAAGAAAAGAGAGCAACAAAGTTAGATCCAGAGGAGGAAATAAATGTGTGAAGAGGAGTAAAGATAGCCTCCTGAGATGTGAGGACAGGGGTGAGAAGTGGACCTGATGTGACGGATGGTGGGATTTCTAAGAAGTGAGAGAAGCACAGAAAGAAGTCAGAGAAGAAGGACCAAATCACAAAGGAGATATTCCAATGTGTCCCCCTCTCAGCCATAAAGTGAAGATCCATTTGGAAGAGTAATATAGAAAAACACACAGCGGCATTGATTCTGTAACAGGTAAACAGCAAATGAATGAATATAACACACTCCATTTTGTTTCTTTTTCATTATAATTTAAGTTCTAGGGTACATGTGCACAACATGCAGGTTTGTTACTTATGTATACATGTGCCATGTTGGTGTGCTGCACCCGTTAACTCGTCACTTACATTAGGTATATCTCCTAATGCTATCCCTCCCCTCTCCCCCGACCCCACAACAGGTCCCAGTGTGTTATGTTCCCCTTCCTATGTCCAAGTGTTCTCATTATTCAATTCCCACCTATGAGTGAGAACATGCGGTGTTTGGTTTTCTCTTCTTGTGATAGTTTGCTGAGAATGATGGTTTCCAGCTGCATCCATGTCCCTACAAAGGACATGAACTCATCCTTTTTTTATGGCTGCATAGTATTCCATGGTGTATATGTGCCACATTTTCTTAATCCAGTCTGCCATTGATGGACATTTGGGTTGGTTCTAAGTCTTTGATATTGTGAATAGTGTCGCAATGAACATATGTGTGCATGTGTCTTTATAGCAGCATGATTTATAATCCTTTGGGTATATACCCAGTAATGGGATGGTTGGGTCAAATGGTACTTCTAGTTCTAGATCCTGAGGAATCACCACACTGTCTTCCACAATGATTGAACTTACAGTACCTCTAACAGTGTAAAAGTGTTCCTATTTCTCCACATCCTCTCCAGGACCTGTTGTTTCCTGACTTTTTAATGATTGCCATTCTAACTGCTGTGAGATGGTATCTCATTGTGGTTTTGATTTGCATTTCTCTGATGGCTAGTCATGATGAGCATTTTTTCATGTGTTTGTTGGCTGCACACAAGCCTTGTTTTGAGACGGCTTGTCTGCTCATATCCGTTGCCCACTTTTTGATGGGGTTATTTTTTCTTGTAAATTTGTTTGAGTTCTTTGTAGGCTCTGGATATTAGCCTCTGTCAGATGAGTAGATTGCAAAATTTTTCTCCCATTCTGTAGGTTGCCTGTTCACTCTGATGGTAGTTTCTTTTGCTGTGCAGAAGCTCTTTAGTTTAATTAGATCCCATTAGTCAATTTTGGCTTTTGTTACCATTGCTTTTCCTGTTTTAGACATGAAGTCCTTGCCCATGCCTATGTCCTGAATGGTATTGCCTAGGTTTTCTTCTAGGGTTTTTATGGTTTTAGGTCTAACATTTAAGTCTCTAATCCATCTTGAATTAATTTTCATAAAAGGTGTAAGGAAGGGATCCAGTTTCAGCTTTCTACTTATGGCTAACCAGTTTTCCCAGCACCATTTATTAAATAGGGAATCCTTTCCCCATTTCTTGTTTTTGTCAGGTTTGTCAAAGATCAGATGGTTGTAGATGTGTGGTATTGTTTCTGAGGGCTCTGTTCTGTTCCATTGATCTATATCTCTGTTTTGGTACCAGAACCATACTGTTTTGGTTACTGTAGCCTTGTGGTATAGTTTGAAGTCAGATAGCATGATGTTTCCAGCTTTGTTCTTTCGGCTTAGGACTGTCTTGGCAATGTGGGCTCTTTTTTGGTTCCATATGAACTTTAAAGTAGTTTTGTCCAATTCTGTGAAGAAAGTAATTGGTAGCTTGATGGGGATGGCACTGAATCTATAAATTACCTTGGACAGTATGGCCATTTTCATGACATTGATTCTTCCTATCCATGAGCATGGAATGCTCTTCCATTTGTTTGTGTCCTCTTTTATTTCATCGAGCAGTGGTTTGTAGTTCTCCTTGAAGAGGTCCTTCACATCCCTTGTAAATTGGATTCCTAGGTATATTATTCTCTTTGAAGCAATTGTGAATGGAAGTTCACTCATGATTTGGCTCTCTGTTATTGGTGCATAAGAATGCTAGTGACTTTTGCACACTGATTTTGTATCCTGAGACTTTGCTGAAGTTGCTTATCAGCTTAAGGAGATTTGGGGCTGAGATGATGGAGTTTTCTAAATATACAATCATGTCATCTGCAAACGGGGACAATTTGACTTCCTCTTTTCCTAACTGAATACCCTTTAATTCTTTCTCCTGCCTGATTGCCCTGGCCAGAACTTCCAACACTAGGTTGAATAGGAGTGGTGAGAGAGGGCATCCCTGTCTTATGTCAGTTTTCAAGGGGAATGCTTCCAGTTTTTGCCCATTCAGTATGATATTGGCTGTCGGTATGTCATAAATAGCTCCTATTATTTTGAGATATGTTCCATCAGTACCGAATTTATTGAGAGTTTTTATCATCAAGGGCTGGTTGAATTTTGTCAAAGGCCTTTTCTGCAACTATTGAGATAATCATGTCATTTTTGTCTTTGGTTCTATTTATATGCTAGATTACATTTATTGATTTGCATTTTTTTATTATACTTTAAGTTCTAGGGTACATGTGCATAACGTGCAGGTTTGTTACATATGTATACTTGTGCCATGTTGGTGTGCTGCACCCATCAACTCGTCAGCACCCATCAATTCATCATTTATATCAGGTATAACTCCCAATGCAATCCCTCCTCCCTCCCCCCTCCCCATGATAGGCCCCGGTGTGTGATGTTCCCCTTCCCGAGTCCAAGTGATCTCATTGTTCAGTTCCCACCTATGAGTGAGAACATGCGGTGTTTGGTTTTCTGTTCTTGTGATAGTTTGCTAAGAATGATGGTTTCCAGCTGCATCCATGTCCCTACAAAGGACACAAACTCATCCTTTTTTATGGCTGCATAGTATTCCATGGTGTATATGTGCCACATTTTCTTAATCCAGTCTGTCACAGATGGACATTTGGGTTGATTCCAAGTCTTTGTTATTGTGAAGAGTGCCGCAATAAACATGCGTGTGCATGTGTTTTTGTAGTAGAATAATTTATAATCCTTTGGGTATATACCCAGTAGTGGGATGGCTGGGTCATATGGTACATCTAGTTCTAGATCCTTGAGGAATTGCCATACTGTTTTCCATAATGGTTGAACTAGTTTACAATCCCACCAACAGTGTAAAAGTGTTCCTATTTCTCCACATCCTCTCCAACACCTGTTGTTTCCTGACTTCTTAATGATTGCCATTCTAACTGGTGTGAGATGGTATCTCATTGTGGTTTTGATTTGCATTTCTCTGATGGCGAGTGATGATGAGCATTTTTTCATGTGTCTGTTGGCTGTATGGATGTCTTCTTTTGAGAAATGTCTGTTCATATCCTTTGCCCACTTTTTGATGGGGTTGTTTTTTTCTTGTATATTTGTTTGAGTTCTTTGTAGATTCTGGATATTAGCCCTTTATCGGATGAGTAGATTGCAAAACTATTCTCCCATTGTGTAGGTTGCCTGTTCACTCTGATGGTAGTTTCTTTTGCTGTGCAGAAGCTCTTTAGTTTAATTAGATCCCATTTGTCAATTTTGGCTTTTGCTGCCGTTGCTTTTGGTGTTTTAGACATGAAGTCCTTGCCCATGCCTATGTCCTGAATGGTACTACCTAGATATTCTTCTAGAGTTTTATGGTATTAGGTCTAACATTTAAGTCTCTAATCCATCTTGAATTAATTTTCGTATAAGGGGTAAGGAAAGGATCCAGTTTCAGCTTTCTACTTATGGCTAGCCAATTTTCCCAGCACCATTTATTAAATAGGGAATCCTTTCCCCATTTCTTGTTTCTCTCAGGTTTGTCAAAGATCAGATGGCTGTAGATGTGTGGTATTATTTCTGAGGACTCTGTTCTGTTCCATTGGTCTATATCTCTGTTTTGGTACCAGTACCATGCTGTTTTGGTTACTGTAGCCTTGTAATATAGTTTGAAGTCAGGTAGCATGACGCCTCCAGCTTTGTCCTTTTGACTTAGGATTGTCTTGGCAATGCGGGCTCTTTTTTGGTTCCATATGAACTTTAAAGCAGTTTTTTCCAATTCTGTGAAGAAAGTCATTGGTAGCTTGATGGGGATGGCATTGAATCTATAAATCACCTTGGGCAGTATGGCCATTTTCACGATATTGATTCTTCCTATCCATGAGCATGGAATGCTCTTCCATTTGTTTGTGTCCTCTTTGATTTCACTGAGCAGTGGTTTGTAGTTCTCCTTGAAGAGGTCCTTTACATCCCTTGTAAGTTGGATTCCTAGGTATTTTATTGTCTTTGAAGCAATTGTGAATGGAAGTTCATTCATGATTTGGCTCTCTGTTTATCTGTTACTCGTGTGTAAGAATGCTTGTGATTTTTGCACATTAATTTTGTATCCTGAGACTTTGCTGAAGTTGCTTATCAGCTTAAGGAGATTTTGGGCTGAGACAATGGGGTTTTCTAAATATACAATCATGTCATCTGCAAACAGGGACAATTTGACTTCTTCATTTCCTAACTGAATACTCCTGATTTCTTTCTCTTGCCTGATTGTCCTAGCCAGAACTTCCAACACTATGTTGAATAGGAGTGGTGAGAGAGGACATCCCTGTCTTGTGCCAGTTTTCAAAGGGAATTTTTCCAGTTTTTGCCCATTCAGTATAATATTAGCTGTGGGTTTGTCATAAATAGCTCTTACTATTTTGAGGTACGTTCCATCAATACTGAATTTATTGAGCGTTTTTAGCATGAAGGGCTGTTGAATTTTGTCAAAAGCCTTTTCTGCATCTATTGAGATAATCATGTGGTTCTTGTCTTTGGTTCTGTTTATATGCTGGATTACGTTGATTGATTTGCGAATGTTGAACCAGCCTTGCATCCCAGGGATGAAGCCCACGTGATCATGGTGGATAAGCTTTTGGATGTGCTGCTGAATCCGGTTTGCCAGTATTTTATTGAGGATTTTTGCATCGATGTTCATCAGGGATATTGGTCTAAAATTCTCTTTTTTTGCTGTGTCTCTGCCAGGCTTTGGTATCAGGATGATGTTGGCCTCATAAAATGAGTTAGAGAGGATTCCCTCTTTTTCTATTGATTGGAATAATTTCAGAAGGAATGGTACCAGCTCCTCCTTGTACCTCTGGTAGAATTCAGCTGTGAATCCATCTGGTCCTGGATTTTTTTTGGTTGGTAGGCTATTATTTATTGCCTTAATTTCAGAGCCTGCTATTGGTCTATTCAGGGACTCAACTTCTTCCTGGTTTAGTCTTGGAAGAGTGTAAGTGTCCAGGAAATTATCCATTTCTTCTAGATTTTCTAGTTGATTTGCGTAGAGGTGTTTATAGTATTCTCTGATGGTAGTTTGTATTTCTGTGCAGTCCGTGGTGATATTCCCTTTATCATTGTTTATTGCATCTATTTGATTCCTCTCTCTTTTCTTCTTTATTAGTCTTGCTAGCAGTCTGTCAATTTTGTTGATCTTTTCAAAAAACCAACTCCTGGATTCATTGATTTTTTGGAGGGATTTTTGTGTCTCTATCTCCTTCAGTTCTGCTCTGATCTTAGTTATTTCTTTCCTTCTGCTAGCTTTTGAATGTGTTTGCTCTTGCTTCTCTAGTTCTTTTAATTGTGATGTTAGAGTGTCAATTTTAGATCTTCCTGCTTTCTCTTGTGGGCATTTAGTGCTATAAATTTCCCTCTACACACTGCTTTAAATGTGTCCCAGAGATTCTGGTATGTTGTATCTTTGTTCTCATTGGTTTCAAAGAACATCTTTATTCTGCCTTCATTTCGTTATGTACCCAGTAGTCATTCACGAGCAAGTTGTTCAGTTTCCATGTAGTTGAGCGTTTTGATTGAGTTTCTTAGTCCTGAGTTCTAGTTTGATTGCACTGTGGTCTGAGAGACAGTTTGTTATAATTTCTGTTCTTGTACATTTGCTGAGGAGTGCTTTACTTCCAATTATGTGGTCAATTTTGGAATAAGTGCGATGTGGTGCTGAGAAGAATGTATATTCTGTTGATTTGGGGTGGAGAGTTCTATAGATGTCTATTAGGTCCGCTTGGTGCAGAGATGAGTTCAATTCCTGGATATTCTTGTTAACTTTCTGTCTCATTGATCTGTCTAATGTTGACAGTGAAGTGTTGAAGTCTCCCATTATTATTGTATGTGAGTCTAAGTCTCTTTGTAAGTCTCTAAGGACTTGCTTTATGAATCTGGGTGCTCCTGTATTGGGTGCATATATATTTAGGAGAGTTAGCTCTTCCTGTTGAATTGATCCCTTGACCATTATGTAATGGCCTTCTTTGTCTCTTTGGATCTTTGATGATTTAAAGTCTGTTTTATCAGAGACTAGGATTGCAACCCCTGCTTTTTTTTGTTCTCCATTTGCTTGGTAGATCTTCCTCCATCCCTTTATTTTGAGACTATGTATGTCTCTGCATGGGAGATGGGTCTCCTGAATACAGCAGACTGATGGGTCTTGACTCTTGATCCAGTTTGCCAGTCTGTGTCTTTTAATTGGAGCATTTAGTCCATTTACATTTAAGGTTAATATTGTTATGTGTGAACTTGATCCTGCCATTATGATATTAACTGGTTATTTTGCTCGTTAGTTGATGCAGTTTCTTCCTAGCCTTGATGGTCTTTACATTTTGGCATGTGTTTGCAATGGCTGGTACCGGTTGTTCTTTTCCATGTTTAGGGCTTCCTTCAGGGTCTCTTGTAAGGCAGGCCTGGTGGTGACAAAATCTCTAAGCATTTGCTTATCTGTAAAGGATTTTATTTCTCCTTCACTTATGAAACTTAATTTGGCTGGATATGAAATTCTGGGTTGAAAATTCTTTTCTTTAAGAATGTTGAATATTGGCCCCCACTCTCTTCTGGCTTGGAGAGTTTCTGCCGAGAGATCTGCTGTTAGTCTGATGGGCTTCCCTTTGTGGGGAACCCGACCGTTCTCTCTGGCTGCCCTTAAGATTCTTTCCTTCATTTCAACTTTGGTGAATCTGGCAATTATGTGTCTTGGAGTTGCTCTTCTCGAGGAGTATCTTTGTGGCATTCTCTGTATTTCCTGAATTTGAATGTTGGCCTGCCCTACTAGGTTGGGGAAGTTCTCCTGGATGATACCCTGAAGAGTGTTTTCCAACTTGGTTCCATTTTCCCCCTCACTTTCAGGCACCCCAATCAGACGTAGATTTGGTCTTTTTACATAATCCCATACTTCTTGCAGGCTTTGTTCATTTCTTTTTCTTCTTTTTTCTTTTGGTTTCTCTTCTGGCTTCATTTCATTCATTTGATCCTCAATCGCTGATACTCTTTCTTCCAGTTGATCGAGTCAGTTACTGAAGCTTGTGCATTTGTCATGTATTTCTCATGTCATGGTTTTCATCTCTGTCATTTCGTTTATGACCTTCTCTGCATTAATTAGCCTAGCTGTCAATTCTTCCACTCTTTTTTCAAGATTTTTAGTTTCTTTGCGCTGGGTACGTAATTCCTCCTTTAGCTCTGAGAAGTTTGATGGACTGAAGCCTTCTTCTCTCATCTTGTCAAGTCATTCTCTGACCAGCTTTGATCCGTTGCAGGCGATGGGCTGCGCTCCTTTGCAGAGGGAGATGCACTCTTATTTTTTGAATTTCCAGCTTTTCTGCCCTGCTTTTTCCCCATCTTTGTGGTTTTATCTGCCTCTGGTCTTTGATGATGGTGACGTACTGATGGGGTTTTGGTATAGGTGTCCTTCCTGTTTGATAGTTTTCCTTCTAACAGTCAGGACCCTCACCTGTAGGTCTGTTGGAGATTGCTTGAGGTCCACTCCAGACCCTGTTTGCCTGTGTATCAGTAGCAGAGGTTGCAGAAGATAGAATATTGCTGAACAGCGAGTGTACCTGTCTGATTCTTACTTTGGAAGCTTCCTCCCAGGGGTGTACTCCACCCTGTGAGGTGTGGGGTGTCAGACTGCCCCTAGTGGGGGATGTCTCCCAGTTAGGCTACTCAGGGGTCAGGGACCCACTTCAGCAGGCAGTCTGTCCCTTCTCAGATCTCAACCTCCGTGTTGGGAGATCCACTGCTCTCTTCAAAGCTGTCAGAATTGTTTGCGTCTGCAAAGGTTTCTGCTGCTTTTGTTGTTGTTGTTGTTAACTGTGCCCTGTCCCCAGAGGTGGAGTCTACAGAGACAGGCAGGTTTCCTTAAGCTGCTGTGAGCTCCACCCAGTTCGAGCTTCCCAGTGGCTTTGTTACCTACTTAAGCCTCAGCAATGGCGGGCACCCCTCCCCCAGCCTCGCTGATGCCTTGCGTTTAGATGGCAGACTGCTGTGTTAGCAATGAGGGAGGCTCCGTGGCCGTGGGACCCTCCCGGCCAGGTATGGGATATATTCTCCTGGTGTGCCCGTTTGCTTAAAGTGCAGTATTGGGGTGGGAGTTACCCGACCTTCCAGGTGTTGTGTGTCTCAGTTCCCCTGGCTAGGAAAAGGGATTCCCTTCCCCCTTGTGCTTCCCAGGTGAGGCGATGTCTCGCCCCGCTTCAGCTCTCGCTGGTCGGGCTGCAGCAACTGACCAGCACCGATTGTCCGGCACTCCCCAGTGAGATGACCCCAGTACCTCAGTTGAAAATGCAGAAATCACTGGTCTTCTGTGTCGCTCACTCTGGGAGCTGGAGACTGGATCTGTTCCTATTCGGTCATCTTGCTCCGCCCCCCGATTTGCATATGTTGAACCAGCCTTGCATCCCAGGGATGAAACCCACTTGATCATGGTGGATAAGCTTTTTGAAGTGCTGCTGGATTCGGTTTGCCAGCATTTTATTGAGGATTTTTGCACTGATGTTCATCAGGGATATTGATCTGAAATTCTCTTTTTTTGTTGTGTCTCTGCCAGGCTTTGGTATCAGGATGATGTTAGGCTCATAAAATGAGAGAGGATACCCTCTTTTTCTGTTCACTTGAATAATTTCAGAAGGAATGGTTCCAGCTCGTCTTTGTACCTCTGGCAGAATTCGACTGTGGATCCATCTGGTCCTGGACTTATTTTGGTTGGTAGGCTATTAATTATTGCCTCAATTTCAGAGTCTGTTATTTGTCTATTCAGGGATTCAACTTCTTCCTGATTTAGTCTTGTGAGAGTGTATGTGTCTGGGAATTTATCCATTTCTTGTAGGTTTTCTAGTTTATTTGCGTAGAGGTGTGTTTATAGTATTCTCTGATGGTAGTTTGTATTTCTGTGGGGTTGGTGGTAATATCCCCTTTATCATTTTTTACTGCATCTATTTGATTCTTCTCTCTTTTCTTCTTTATTAGTATTGCTAGCAGTCTATTGACTTTTTGATCTTTAAGAAAAAAAAACAGCTCCTGGATTCATTGATTTTTTTGAAGGTTTTTTGTGTCTCTGTCTCCTTCAGTTCTGCTCTGATCTTAGTTATTTCTTGCCTTCTGCTAGCTTTTGAATGTGTTTGCTCTTGCTTCTCTAGTTCTTTTAATTGTGATGTTAGGGTGTCAATTTTAGATCTTTCCTGCTTTCTCTTGTGGGCATTTAGTGCTATAAATTTCCCTCTATGCACTGCTTTAAATCTGTCCCAGAGATTCTGGTATGCTGTATCTTTGTTCTCTTTGGTTTCAAAGAACATCTTTATTTCTGCCTTCATTTTGTTATGCACCCAGTAGTCATTCAGGAGCAAGTTGTTCAGTTTCCATTTAGTTGAGTGGTTTTGACTGAGTTTCTTAATCCTGAGTTCTAGCTTGATTGCACTGTGTTCTAAGAGTTTGTTATAATTTCTGTTCTTGTACATTTGCTGAGGAGTGCTTTACTTCCAACTATGTGGTCAATTTTGGAATAAGTGCAATGTGGTGCTAAGAAGAATGTGTATTCTGTTGATTTGGGGTGGAGAGTTCTGTAGATGTCTATTAGGTCTGCTTGTTGCAGAGCTGAGTTGAATTCCTGGATATCCTTGTTAACTTTCTGTCTCGTGGATCTATCTAATGTTGACAGTGGGATGTTAAAGTATCCCATTATTATTGCATGGGAGTCTAAGTCTCTTTATAAGTCTCTATAGACTTGCTTTATGAATCTAGATGCTCCTGTATTGGGTGCATATATATTTAGGGTAGTTACCGCTTCTTGTTCAATAGATCCCTTTAACATTATGTAAAGGCCTTGTCTCTTTTGATCTTTGTTGGTTTAAAGTCTGTTTTATCAGAGACTAGGATTGCAACCCCTGCCTTTTTTTGTTCTCCATTTGCTTGGTAGATCTTCCTCCATCCCTTTATTTTGAGCCTATGTGTGTCTGTGCACGTGAGATGGGTCTCCTGGATATGGCACACTGATGGGTCTTGACTCTTTATCCAATTTGCCAGCCTGTGTCTTTTAATTGGAGCATTTAGCGCATTTACATTTAAGGTTAATATTTTTATGTGTGAACTTGGTCCTGTCATTATGATGTTAGCTGGTTATTTTGCTCGTTAGTTGATACAGTTTCTTCCTAGCATCGATGATCTTTACATTTTGGCATGTTTTTGCAGTGGCCAGTACTGGTTGTTCCTTTCCATGTTTAGTGCTTCCTTCAGGAGTTCTTGTAGGGCAGACCTGGTGGTGACAAAATCTCTCAGCATTTGCTTGTCTGTAAAGGATTTTATTTCTCCTTCACTTATGAAACTTAGTTTGGCTGCATGTGAAATTCTGGGTTGAAAATTCTTTTCTTTAAGAATGTTGAATATTGGCCCCCACTCTCTTCTGGCTTGTAGAGTTTCTCCTGAGAGATCTGCTGTTAATCTGATGGGCTTCCCTTTGTGGATAACCCAACTTTTCTCGCTGGCTGCCCTTAACATTTTTTCCTTCATTTCAACTTTGGAGAATCAGACAACTATGTGTCTTGGAGTTGTTCTTCTCAAGGAGTAACTTTGTGGTGTTCCCTGTATTTCCTGAATTTGAATGTTGTCCTGTCTTCTAGGTTGGGGAAGTTCTCCTGGATAATATCCTGCAGAGTATTTTCCAACTTGGTTCCATTCTCCCCGTCATTTTCAGGTACACCAATCAGATGTAGATTTGGTCTTTTCACATAGTCCCATATTTCTAGGAGGTTTCGTTCATTTCTTTTTACTCTTTTTTTCTCTAAACTTCTCTTCTCACTTCATTTCATTCATTTGATCTTCAGTCACTGATACCCTTTCTTCCAGTTGATTGAGTCGGTCACTGAAGCTTGTGCATTTGTCATGTAGTTCTTGTTTTCATCTCTATCAGTTCGTTTATTGACTTCTCTGCAATGGTTATTCTAGTTAGCCATTCGTCAAATCTTTTTTCAAGGTTTTTAGTTTCTTTGTACTGGGTTCATATTTCCTCCTTTAGCTCAGAGAATTTTGATTGTCTGAAGTCTTCCTCTCTCAACTCGTCAAAGTCATTCTCCATCCAGCTTTGTTTTGTTGCTGGTGAGGAGCTGCATTCCTTTGGAGGGGGAAAGGTGCTCTGATTTTTAGAATTTCCAGCTTTCCTGCACTGCTTTTTCCCTATCTTTGTGGTTTTATCTACCTTTGGTCTTTGATGATGGTGACATACAGATGGGGTTTTGGTGTGGATGTCCTTTCTGTTTGTTATTTTTCCTTCTAACAGTCAGGACCCTCAGCTGCAGGTCTGTTGGAGTTTGCTGAAGGTCCACTCCAGACCCTGTTTGCCTTGGTATCGGCAGTGGAGGCTGCAGAAGAATGAATATTGCTGAACAGCAAATGTTGCTGTCTGATCGTTCCTCTGGAAGCTTCGTCTCAGAGGTGTACCTGGCTGTGTGAGGTGTGAGATGTCAGTCTACCCCTAGTGGGGGATGTCTCCCAGTTAGGCTACTCAAGAGTCAGGGACCCACTCAATCAGACAATCTGTCTGTTCTCAGATCTCAAACTCTGTGCTGGGAAAACCACTACTCTCTTCAAAGCTGTAAGACAGGGACATTTACCTCTGCAGAGGTTTCTGCTGCCTTTTGTTTGGCTATGCCCTGTCCCCAGAGGTGGAGTCTACAGAGGTAGGCAGGCCTTCTTGAGCTTTGGTGGGCTCCACCCAGTTCGAGCTTCCTGGCTGCTTTGTTTACCTACTAATCCTCAGCAATGGCGGGTGCCCCTATGAGGGAAGTGGGCATAGGGCCCTCTGAGCCTGGCGCAGGATATAATCTCCTGGTGTGCTGTTTGCTAAGACCCTTGGTAAAGCGCAGTATTAGGGTGGGAGTGACTCGATTTTCCAGGTGTTGTGTGCCACGGTTTCCCTTGGCTAGGAAAGGGAATTCCCTTTCCCCTTGTGTTTCCTGGGTGAGGCAATGCCTCGCCCTGCTTTGGCTCTCACTTGGGCTGCACCCACTGTCCTGCTCCCACTATCCGACATGCCCCAGTGAGATGAACCCAGTACCTCATTTGGAAATGCAGAAATCACCCGTCTTCTGTGCCATTCACGCTGGGAGCTGGAGGCTGGAGCTGTTCCTATTTGGCCATCTTGGTGCAGATCCAACACTCTCCATTTTTATTTAAGGGATCTTTACCCAATCTTGCATGTAGGATAGGATATCTTTTAGAGCACTGCGATAAATTGCAGAAACAGCTACATGGAGTTTTTGAAGCTAACTCTGGGATTAAAGGGGAAGTATGTAAACAACAAATGATGTTTTGTTGAAGATTTACAGGAGCACTATGACCTGGCCAAGGACAAAATTCCCAACCTTCTTGGACCCTCACTGGTGCCCAGATGTCTGCAGTCATGATCACATGACTCTTGATCTCAATTCTCTTCTCTTCACCCTGCTTCCCTTAACATAAAAAGGAGCGCAAAATATATACTGACTTAAGATGGTACTTAGGACACTAGTCTGCCGTCTTCTTGGTTTACTGGCTCTTGAATAAAGCTGCTTTTCTTCGCACCAACTATTAAACAGTGAGCAGCCCAAACTCAGTTCTGTTCCAATTATAAGGCAAGGAAGGCATCCTGGAAGGGTCTATGCTTGCATGCTGTGGAAAGATCCACCTCTCCCTCTGCCTCTTGAGTTTTCATACAAACAAAATCAATTGAATATAAGCATCAGGAAGCTAAGATTTGTTCAAACAAATCAGGACTCTAGCTAGCAGCAGTGTTGAAGACCTGGTTGCAGAGGGGAGATGAACAAGTAGTGGGTAGGGTGCAGGAGTTGTGATGTAGGCTGATGCTCACAAGTGAGGCTGTGCTGCTCTCCAGGTGAGAGTGTACACGTGCAGGCAGGGCCTCAGTATAAACACTCTGAGGATGGAAGCAGTGAGGAAAGGGAAGTACGAGAGGTCAGCACTGACGTGCCCTGGACTGTGCCTTGTGGAAGTTGCTTCAGAAACATCAGGGCCACCCGGAGCATGAAGGTGGTGGGCCCACATCTTAGTAGCAGGGGAAGATGAGTCACACTGTGCAAGTGACCAGGAGAAGCCTCAGCACATAGTTGATTGTCACCTGGGGATTTACACCTCAGAGAGAACTAGACACAGCTTTAACCAAACCTGTTCATAAGTGAATATTGTTTCTCCTCTATTTCCATAACAATGGTTTTATTTTACATTTCACTTCTGGATGTAAGCCATATACAAATTAGAGGAGGACAGTCTGCCATGAATAGAGCCCCTTACAGTTATTGAAGAAGAACACAGAGCTCTATTCCTCACTGAGGAAGTTGGTTGATGCTTGAAATCCTGAGCATTTTTGCATTGCATTGAGAATAAATGGCTTTTATCTCAGCTGGAACCATAAGAAATAAACAAATAGTAGGCTTTTTAACATTTAGAGGATAATAGGAAAGGGAACAATACTAGGACAAAACCATGATGATAGTTGTATGAAATAGTTAATGAGCAAAATTGCAAAGAAGACTCAATTGTTTCAGTCAGCATTTATAACATATTTCTAAATTATAATCCTTATTTCTTTCCTTTTAAGTCATTAATTTCAGATGTAATAGAAAATGTCAGGTTGCTATCTACAGAACCATCAGTGGATGAAACTTTCCAAATGCAACATTTAAGACTCGGGGCAGCAGACTCAATACTATATTATGAAAATTCACATGCTTTGATAATTCAAATGTTAATGATATAATTATTTGTAATACACCAATCCTTCAGGTAGCATCTTCCAATAGTACAATCTAAATGCCTTCGAATACATAGGACTGACAAAGAAAGATAGAATAGAAATCAGAATACTTTGAGCAAATGACACCACTTAAGTATGTCCATACCCACATCCACTATGCCACTCCACAAAGTCTAAGCAACTGAGCAAGACCCTCTGGGGCTTCATGGAAAGCCCAGAGACATAACAAATACAGCCCTGGAAATGGGAGAAAGTTACATCCCCACACTGACCTCCAGAAACCAAAGTATTGAAGAAAAGGGGCATTTGAG
Organism: Trachypithecus francoisi; assembly: GCF_009764315.1. NCBI lineage: Eukaryota > Metazoa > Chordata > Mammalia > Primates > Cercopithecidae > Trachypithecus > Trachypithecus francoisi. The sequence goes on from NW_022681472.1 coordinate 6,545,868, forward strand.
GCAAGCTAATGTCCTTTTCATTCCCACAATCATTGTTGCTCTGTGCAAAATTCCCATTTCATAACATACACTTTTGGAGAAACATACTTGGAGAAACTTTGGTCTGAAGCATCATGACATTGTCTCAAGCAGATAAATACATAGTAAAGAATAAAGAGAATGGTAAGACCTAAAATTATACTAAATACAAACAGCAGTGTGAAGCCAGGAGGAGACTGCATCCTCACCAGAGCTGAGCCTCACCTTACAGGGGCCTGAGAATCTCAGTGTTGAAGACCCGAGGTGTGATGCCTGCTGAGGAGAGAAGGGAGCAAGGGCAGTGAGGGACAATCGGGGCGATATGGAAGCACCCTGGTCATGGACTTGCAGGCTCTTCAGGGGCTCGGTGGAAGAGAGCTTAGATGGAAGAGTATGGGGAGATCATCCACAGACGCTGGGTTCCAGGGTGCAGGTCACACCCTAGCTGGTCGGTGCTGCTGTGAGGCTCCAGGGGTGGAGGCATTGTCAAGAGGTGGAGAAGAAACCCACTGTGAATACACACCTGATAGTTCTGGGAAGCTGACTTGGAAACAAAGTGCCCGGCATCCATGTTCTCCAGGCATTCTTGACACATACCACTAAACACGTACCCACGCACACTGTGGATGCTTCTTTAGATGTTTCTCTTCCCTGTCCATAGCAAAAGTCCTTGGGAGCTGTGAGGAAAACACGTTCCTTGTCTTCATTTTCTGTTCCTCTTGTCCTCCCTCATGAACATCTCACGGGATTGATGGACTGTCATCCTCCTCCCACAGGGGAGAGAATAAGCTCTTGGCTTGACTTGTCTGATTTCTGGAAAGTAACTGGAACTCCCTGAGAGCTAATGTTCTTATTTGTCACAAGTGAAAATAACAATCTTTTGGAAGTTTCATGAGTGTGAGTGAAATATTCATATATATATACATACAAAGCACAAAGCACAGACTGTCACAATAATTGTGATCATTTTGATATCATATTTCTATTAGTTTTTTCCTCTTTCCTAATTTCACGTTTTACAAGATTTTAAAGTACTCACCTGGTTCAAGTTTTTATAGTAATGAAGATATATAGTAGTTTTTAAAATCCTTTAAGTAACTTTATAAGCCTCTGGGGGGAGAAATTTCAATTTAGGATCACAACTGAGGTATAAGAAGACATATTATTTTCAATAATAAAACAATTGAAAGGATATAGTTTCAGCTTTGGGTAGATTTTCTTTCTGTGTTTCTGACTTTTAAAGGATATTATTAAAGCCTCTTTTGAAATAAAATTATGTAACTTTAAAAAACAAATTTTATATTTATAAAGATCATTCTGAGATGAGTAACAGCATTCTATACTTTAAATCAAAGAAACATGTTATATTTCTTCTATTCAATTTATGTAAAATATGCATGGTGAAAAGCAGAGCTCTGGTTGTGAAAATACAGTACAGCCACTTTTGATTAGAAAAACACAAATTCAAGTTAACTCTAGAAAGAAGTTAATTTTCACTCAGCCTGTAAAGCGGATAAACTGGTATTTAAGCCTGAGCCTCTGTGAGTATCTTGGCTTTGACAGACACAAATTACAGCCTTTCCAAGAATATACTTTCATTTATATTTCTCCTTCAGAGTAAGAGGATTGATAGTCAGAAAATCCACCATGATGAGTAATTAGGATTTGTTCATGGTGCTTTATTTTACTTTAAATTGACATTCTACCCCAGTATATTTCTAGACAAAATTAGTTTTACAATATTAGCATTTTCTAGAGAGTGTCATATTATTCTCATCTGCCAGAATGAGATGAGACATGCAAAGAAATGATATAACTTGCCTCAAGTCACACAGTCCTTTCTGTTCTTGCCATTGGCTACATCATAAATCATTTCTTGGTAGTAAAATGCTGCCAGGGCCCCTTTAACTGTTTCCTGACACTAGAGACCAATTAAGATGTATAAACTATACATTTACTAGATGCTCCCTGCCTAAAAGAGTTAAAATGTCTCTGAGGTCCTACTTCAACACCAAAGCCTGACAAATAAAAGAATCAGAAGCAAGCAAGTCATAGAGCTTGACACTGTTAATTCCTATTTATTATTAAACCCAATTATCAAAAATTCTAATTGTCCAGTTTTTATTTTGTTTTGGCATATTCTGTATATTCTTCCTTTTACATTCTTTTAAGGAAAAGTGTAAAACAAGTAAGTAGAACACTAGTAGTGATTTATTTCAATTCATTGTAACCTTTCACTACTGATGCTCAGCTCTGATTGAATATTATATTTACTCGGACAACTTTTTTAAAAAATCTAGATATTTTAGATTTTTTATCAGGTATACCCTGAGAGATTCTGATTTCATTGGGTTGGGTGGTACCCAGGCACTGTTATTTTTCAGAAATTCTCCAGGTGATTCTTATATAAAACTCGAATGGAAAACCATTGTTTTATAGCAATGAAATGTAGATCCTATGTCATAACCAAAATATATTAAAATATATTACAGTACTTTCTAAAGAAAATATTAGTATATAGTGTGCAAAATGCTTTTATTGTACTAAAGTTTAACATCAATAATAATGCTATATATAATAATGCTCAGGATGTGAAAATAGTAATAGAACCCTTTCCTATCCATTGTTGGCACAATTGACAATGTCTTGCTAATGCTTTCTAAGACTTGATATAGCTTCTTTGCCAGAGCAGTAAGATTTGTTATTTCTAAAACGCCAGCATAAAATAAAATGTATCATACTAGCATTCTATGGCACATCAAAGATGAGTGATAACACTATTATATGTGTAATTATCTCTTATATGTTTTATCAAGGGATAATTTTATATGATTTTGTTCTTTTTCCTAACTGGTGACAAGCTTTCAGCTAGCTTCAGAGGGAGAGCTCAGATTAATTGCAATCTAGTACATTGTAACTGTTGCTTCCTGTTTGTGAAGATCAGCATCTAATCAATAAAATATTAATGACTTTTTTTCAGCTCTTCTAAATTAACAGCTAAAGGCAAAGAGTTGTTTTTGTTCTCCACTCTATTTCTTTATTTCTTTATAGTTGGGTACAAAATCAGATGAAACGTAGTTTTCCATATGATTAATGTTGAGTTTAACAGATTGCTTCTGTTTAGTGTAGTTAGTTCCTTAATTTATCTTCATATAATGGCAAGGCTCTGTCTCTAACAAACCTCTTTAAGCTACTGTCTCTTAACAGTGTTCTTCCTAACATCAGGGTCAGTGTATCTTATTTTGTTTTTATCATAGACTTATTTAACATGTTAATCTTTTTGAAGCACAAACAAAAAACAAATGGCTAACTCTCATACCTACTGAATAAGAACTTCTGTGAGGACTTCTGTAAACTCACAGACGGATTCCAATGCTGAATTTCCAATTGGCCTATGAGAGCTCCTGAAGCTCCATCTGGGCACATGTTACTGATTCTTGGGCCAAGACTGCCAGAGTCCCTGTTCTCAAGGAGCACACAACACTTGGGGGAATCAAGTGTTTCTGTGTACATCAAACCCATGCAATCAAACAATCACAGCATAAAACATATACATATATATATATGCATATGCATACAAGCACAAACATATGCTCAAAACTGTGGAATACAGCTGAGTATTTTCATTGGTAGAAAGTGACAGAGATCACTATGGACTGAAGTCAGGGAAGATGTTAATGTAATCTTGATTTGTATCCTGAGAAACTCTTATAGAGGCAGGAACATGAGAAAGAGGTTAGTGGTGGGAAAATAGCATAAATCATAGCAGAAAATAATACTAACCTCACTAGAGGATTCACTGCGCTGCAGAAAGAGGAGGAGGTGACTGACAGGTTAGATTACACTGCACCCTGAGAATGAGAGGGAGAGAATCTGATTTCATCACTGTAGGGGACATGGAGCAATTGTATAATAATGAGTAAGAAAGTGGCTGAGGATGTGTCTGACAGGGACACTAAGAATGGGCTCAATAGGAGGAATGATGGAGGCAGAAAAACCTGGGAGGTGGTAATTGCAGCTGTTACCTGATGAAGAGAGGCACAAGTGAAGGAAGAAGGGGTGGGAGGAAGGAAATAATTAAAGGCTAATACAAAAGACAAAAGGGACAGGAAATAAAAAAGGACTCCAGGATTTTGGTCAGAAATTTTTTGAAACAGAAATGGAAACTTTGGGATAGGAAACTGATTTGGCCATTAGGAAAGTGGAAGTAATGACATAAGATGGATTTTTCCTATTTTGAGAGTTCGAGAAGAAATACAAGTAAAAATTGTCATTGGTAATCTTAATTCTGTGATGGTAGGATAAAAAATTAAAGTAAGATAAAAATCTAGATTGGATATATAGAATAAAGACTAACATATAAATAATAGCTCAGTACAAGAGTGATCAAGCATTTCCAGCAGAAGGCTGGGCGAGGTGGCTTACCCCTGTAATCCCAAAACTTTGGGAGGCTGAGGCCGGCAGATCACCTGAGGTCAGAGGTTCAAGACCAGCCTGGCCAACATGATGAAACTCCATCTCTACTAAAAATTAGCCAGGCGTCGTGGTGTGTGCCTATAATCCCAGCTACTTGGGAGGCTGAGACAGGATAATTGCTTGAACCTGGGAGGTAGAGGTTGCAGGGAGCAGACATTGCGCCACTGCACTCCAGCCTGGGGGACAGAGCAAGACTTCATCTAAAAAATAAAAATAAAAATAAAATAAAAAATAAAAAAAAGTTTCCTGAAGAAAATGGAGAAAAGGAAAACACGGAAAAGGAGAAGGAGGAGGAAAGATAAATTGTTTATCATATGGAAGGGCTCAAGCTGGAATGACTACACACATCTCAAGACTGAGTTCATTAAAAAATAAAGATCAAGAGAGATCAACAACAAGAAAAACTGCAATGGTTGTATAGGTGCTGAAAGGGCGAGTTCTGTCAAGGGGTAAACAATAATGAGAGATTAGGGCACCCCAAGAGACTGGAAGTCAGGATTCCTGTCCTTACAATAAAAACAAGTTCAACGAAACGAAAATAACTTCTTTTGGACCCACCAGAGAACTGAGGTCTCACAGCAATGAGCCACCCCTAAATTTGAAAAGACAGGCACCTTCAGGCAGGAAAAAACAACCTGAGATTTGCTTACCGAGAGCGGAACACCGCAGGATGCCACAATCTGGGGGGAACAGCAAGGTTGGAATTTGGAGGAGTTGCTGGCGTCAAAGTGTGGACTGAGGGTGTGGGGATCTGCAGGCTTTTCCTCCAGGAAGGAGCTCACTGAGACCCACAGAAAGAATTCAGGGGAATCTGAGGGAGCTTCCCTCACACGCGGCAGGGAAAGGGAAAGAATTATCACAGTGCTGTCTGCCCAGGCCCTGCTCCCTCACAGAATTAAAGTCTCAACCTTGGGAAGAACACCGCTAGAGGGCAATAGTGAAATCTCGCTCCATCTGCCCCTCTTCAACCCAACTCTAGTTTCTGCTTTCCCTCAGAAAAATAAGTAAAAGAAAGAAAAGAAAACATCCGTCTAGAAGGGCAAGCGCTTTGAATATGTGATCTGGAATCTGGCTGCAGGCAAGGGACTGGGGCAGGGAAGTGACTGGGGCCAGTCACTCCACGCCGCACCAGGAGGAGGGACGGAAACACGCGGGACAGCCACACCCTGGAGATACAGGCCCGCCAGGCACCCAGAGGACCCAAATCTCATCGCAAGATCCGAGGACCTCCACCCACCATTTCCTCCCCCTATGCTAATAAATCTCCGGGAACACGAACTATGGGTCAGAATGAGAAAAGCTCTACGGAGCATCACAAAGGCCAAACCCAAAACGGGAAGCGAAACACGGTGCACCCCAAGCAACGGGATACTCTCCTGCCCACAGGGCCAGCAAACTTCACACCGCCTGACTCCTGCAGAGCAACGCAAATCCTCACACTGAAGCCTGTATACCTCAGCACCTACCGCCTTGCTCAACACTCCTGGCCCTCGAACAAAAAAAAACTTAGAGGCATACCAAAAGTCAGAATAATACAAACATTCCGAAGAAACAAAACAATCGCCAGAACCAGACTCCACATGACCAAGATGTTGACATTTATCATACAGGGAATCTAAAATAACTCTTAACTAGGCCAGAGGCAGTGGCTCATGCCTGCCATCCCAGCACTTCGGCTGGGTGGGAGGGGGCGAGGTGGAAGGATTGCTAGACGCCAGGAGCTTGAGACCATCCCGGGCAACAGAACACATAGCATGACCCCATTTCTGCAAAAAAAAAATAAAATTAAAATATTAGCCAGGTATTGTATTCCTGCCTGCAGTCCCAGCTTCCCGATAGGCTGAGGTAGAAGGATCGCTTTAGCCCAGGAGTATGAGGCTACAGTGTGCTGTGAATGCATCAGGGCACTGAAGCCTGAGTAACAGAGTAAGACTATGTTTCTAAAAATATAAAAATAAAAAAGTCTTTACTGGAAAAAGTAAATGACTTATAACACTAGATAGATAATCTCAGAGAGATGGAAACTATAAAAAAAATGGAAAATACTTTAACTCAAAAACAATAGCAACAAAAATGCTTCAGCCTCATTAGTAGATTTCGCATAGTTGAGTAACATAGTTGAGTAAAGAGTAATTTGAAAAAAGTCAACAAAAGCTGACTCAAAGGGAACTGAACTAAAATAATAATAATAAACAGATATCCAAGAAATGTGGGAAAATAGTCATGATGCATACCTAGTTAAAAACAGAAACCAGCAGAATAAATATTTAAAGAAATAAACAATGGCTTCTTTATAGAAGAAATAATGGAAATAAAAGTTTCCAAAATTAGTGTCAAATATCAAGCTAAAACTCCGAGGAGCTTAGACACACCAATAAATACCAGGATAAATATCAAAAACTACATCTATGCATGACATAATCAAACTGCAGAAAACCAAAGACAAAGAGATATCCTTGAAATCAGTCAAAAGAAAGAAAAGGTAAAAAGAAAAAAATAAATAAACTTATCTACAGAGGAACAAGGATAAGAATTACATTGAACTTCTCATTAGAAACCATGCAAGCAGGAAGAAAACAGAGTGAATCATTTAAAATACTAAAAGAGAAAAACTGCCAATTTAGAATTCTATACCCAGTGAAGTTGAACTCAAAGATGAAAGAGAAACAGACTTTCTCAGACAAACAAAAACTGAGGCAAAATAAACATAACTGAGAAAACTCTTCTGGCAGAAAGAAATGATATAGGTCAGAAATTGGGACCTACACAAACAAGGAATGAGCATCCTAGAGAGAAAAAAATTGAGAGAATAATCTTTTATTTTTCTTATTTTTAAGTTCTCTAAAATTCTAAAGAGAAAAGGAAATACGGTGCAAACTTCAAAACTAACAAGTCGATTGAACCTGGACTATATGGAATGGGAATCAAATAGGAAGGAATAATATATTCTAAGTGATGTTTTTCAGAAAAAGATCATCAAAAATAAGAGAAACTATTTAGTAAATCTGTAAAAAGGTATTTGTAGTCCCTCTTCTTCTGGGTTCTCTGTTTTGACTGCCATTGGATCGTGTCTGTGGAATTAGTTATGAAATGAGCATAGGTCTAAATGAGAAGATGACCATGCCCCGCAGGCAGACTGGCACGCTGAGCTCCAGCATTAAAGGACTCATTGAAGAACTTACAGTAGAGTAGAGGAAACTAGAACAAACTACCAGAGAAGTTCATTTTTCATTGAAAATATAATATGTCCATTTTCTTCTATTGTAATTGGCCTTATGAGAGAATGTAAGGCCGGGTGAGGTGGCTCTCGCCTGTAATCCTAGCACTTTGGGGGGCCAAGGTGGGCGGATCACCAGAGGTCAGGAGGTCAAGGTCAGCCTGGCCAACATGACGAAACTCCATGTCTACTAAAACTACCAAGATGAGCTGGGCATCGTGGTGTGTGCCTGCAATCCCAGCTACCGGGGAGGCTGAGTCAAGAGAATCACTTGAACCCAGGAGGCGGAGATTGCAGTGAGCCAAGATCATGCCATTGAACTCCAGCCTGGGCAACAAGAATGAAATCCGTCTCAAAAGAAAAACAAAACAAAACATTAAAAAAAAAAAAAACAGAGAATGTAATAGAAGTCTCTTCTCATTTAATAAAATAGTTTATCTTTGTGGGAAACTTATGACCATTAACTGGTTTAGTTTCTTTACCTAGAGATGAAATTATGTACAAGAGTGATATCTTTTTATGAAATCAAGCTTCACCAAAAGAGAAAGATAACTATTTTAATGATAGGTTAAAATTGTATATATTCTATTTTAACCTACCATTTAAAAACCAGCCATGTATCGTGCAAACAGAGTGTAAGAGGAGCACAGTTAAATATCTATGATGTGTCTAAAGAAATAGTATACGAAAAATCAGTTAAGATACTAGGATTCTTGAGTGATATAGATATAAAAATATTCTCACTTATGATAGAATGTTGTGAAACATCATAAGATTTATCCATTTCTATTATTTACTAATATGGCTTTTGGTAATAATAGCTGTAAACTACATTTGAAAAATAAAATTTTCTCTCTATACAAGTTGTATATTCCATCAACATAGCTAACTATCTGTGGCATATGGGAAAATCATTGACTTGTGGTCTGAAAACCTGAATTCCAATTGTGTTCTGCTATTAATTTATCTTGTGATTTTGAGAAATTCAGTTCTTTCTCAAGTATCTAGTGTTCTTTTTCAGCATTTAGCTCTTAAGTGTATCAACTGAAAAACAAGACAAAGAAAACACAGATAAAAGAATTCAGCTAGATGCACAAAATCCCTTCCAGCATGATATGAAAATGCTTTTAGGAAAATGAGAGTCAACATTATCCCAGGAACCTAGTATTACTGCAAACTGCACCTACTTTTGCTACTTGCTATCATGGAGGCTCTCACACTCTTACTTTAAGGTGGGCAAGTGTGATCTTCCCCTTTGTACAGGAGGTCCCTCAGGCCCAGGGGTGAGCCTGAGCAACGACAGGAGAAGTGTATTAATTGATTCAAAATTGAACTAGACCAGGCAAGATTTCTTTTTTAATCCCTGAAAGAAATCAGAGAATTCTCTGATCTGTCAGAAATGAAATCAGGGTTGGAAAAGGAAAATTTCCATGATATTTAAAGAGAGTGATGGGGAAAAAAAGTTAGCATCATGTCTCAACTGTGTCAAGATCAATCCCTTCAATAAATGCTTTAAGCATGTAACTGGGGCCTCTGCAGTGGGATGTGGGCACCCCACTGCATGTGTGGCACCACTCATATGATGGGCTTATCCACAGGGTTCCTCAGGGCACCCAAGGGATTATGATGGAGTCATACCAATTGATATATGACCTTGTTTTAAATACAATCCTGTTATAACACACTGTTAAATACTCTCCCTAACATGACATCTGGTTGTTTCCATCCTCTGAAAAGTTGTTTTCTTGTAATGAAAACAGATAACGTCAAAGCACATAATAGGTATACAATAAATAGTAGTTCTTATTAATTAAAATTAAAAATTAAAGTTCTTCTTGCTGAGAATCATGTTGCAGAACTTGAAAATAATTTGTTTATGGCAGGCATGTCATAGACCATTGGCTTGGTAGCCTCCTTTTTCTCTAAAAGGGCAATGCATTTAAACAGTTATAATAGGAGCTTTTAAAAACCACTTCCTAAATCGCTTCCTTTAAGCTTTGTGAAATATCATCACAAATCTCAAAGTTTAGGCAAATCTTTCCACCTAATATGGAGTGAAGCACAAAACAGAAATGTATACAATTGAGTTTTTATTTTAGATGTGAAACTTTTCTCATGACACCACCATTAACTAAAACAAACAAACAAAAAAAGATTTCTATAAAATAAGTTCTTCTCAATTGATTTTTTAGTTATCTTTCAAAAAGCATCTTTTGAACAGTTTGAATGTGTCAGGAAAATGCATCTTTTACTTTTTGTGTGTGCCTAGTTACAGAATGGGAAATCATCAAATTCTCTTCTATGGTCACGGTTCTCCTGAAATAGAAACAGCACAATTTCAGAGGAAATTGCTCTTGGGAGTTTTCCAACCCAATACTGCAATCTTGAGATTTCTGGAATCTTTGAACAAGCTTAAGGTTAGAAATGCAAAAGTTCCAAACCAACCCAGAAAACACTAAAACTGTTGACTCATACACCCTCGCCTTGCTGGAACAGCGGCGTGTTGAACTCTTCCTGATGAGGCGCCATCCCAGAAGACTGAGAACTGACAAGAAGGAAGAACAATTTTAAAGCAAACACTGCTTCTCCATTTTTAAAAATTGCTAGTTGAGTTTATGTGCCACCTTTATAAAAAAAAAAAAAATCTTAAAAGTCTTCACACATCATTTTCCCCACAACAAGAAAAGTGCAGGAAAGCTCTGCGAAACCTTTTTTGCTTTTCTTCTGACCCGCTCGTGATTTCTAGTGGCATTATCATTTTTGTGAAAATTACATATTCTTTAAATGAGTAGATTTTATGATATGTAAATTATACTTCAATAAAGCTGTTAAAAATGATAAATGGGTTAAGAAAAATTCAAACAATACAGAAAAGTACATTAAAAAACCCTAAAAACTCAACTGCCCAGTAATTACTACATGTAACATTTGTCACTGCCCCTGGGTCTGCTTCGCTCTCTATCTGTAATCACACACACTCAGAAACGTGTCTCCAACTTAATATAACATCTCTTTTCCCTCCTCCATTTCGGTAAACAAAGTTCTAACATGGAGACAGAAGGAAAATCAAGGCCCAGCTAAAAGCATCAGCCTAGTCCAAAATGTTGGACAAAATAAAAAACATTCCAATGTGGTGACTCTGATGCTATCAATTAAAATTAAAATTAAAAAACCTAAAGCCAGTGATCCTGGTTCAGGGAAGATTCTGGCATCCTGTGTGTCCTCTTAGCAGAGCAACCCCTGAGCACTGAAGGAACCAGAGCATGTCCGTGGTCAGCAGTCGCGATGACGGCCATCAAACAGTAGGGCCAGGGGACTGCACATCACCCGGGAAATGCGCAGGCCAGAACTTCATTGTGAACCCTCCCACAGATTTGCCCTAAAGACACAAACACTGGTTATATGGAGTTGTGGCAAATAAGACAGATGAAAACCCAATCCAGAATACTGCACTGTGCGTCTAATGGCATGCTCACTCATACAGCTCTTGTTAGGGTGAAATACTGTGAAACTCCAGAAATCTCTCCATCTTAAATGTTTTGCATATATAGTTTTTTCCCCCTCACCGAAATGAAATGTCACTGAAATGCCATCATTTTACTATAATCTACCCTCGGAATGTTCCCAATGTGTGTGTGTCAATGACAGGAGTCTTGGATCAGCCAGGACAGACAGGTGGACGCATTCCTGGTCTCTGCAGTTGGGCACCGGGCTGGCGAGGCAGGTACTGCGAGTTAACAGTGCCACCTTCAGGACACAGAGGGCAGAACAGAGCATATCAGCAACAGAAACAGCTCTCTCTCTGTTTAAGAACAAGAAATCTTCAGTTTGACTCTTTTTTAAAAAAAAAAGCTAATTACTTTTCCTGACTCTCAATTTGGATGCATACAGCCCATTTATTGAACAGTTGCCAGGATATCTTCCCGAAATGAAGGTCTGATTCTATCACTGCTCTGTTCCTCCTGATCGACCAGACACCTGAGCTTGCCATAGAAGACCCGCAATGATCTGGGACCTACCTACATGGGTTCTTGCCTTCACACCTGCTTCCTACCTCCTGCGAGTATGTTGGTTCAGTTCCCTACCTGCCGTGTTTTCATGATTTAGCACATTTGCTCCCTGCCACCTCATATTTCCATTTGCTTGATAGGCTCATTTTACCTGCCTTCCACCTTCTAATTCCAATCCACACCTGGCAAATATTCACTCCTCATTGTAGATCTCCAGAACATTGTAGACCACCAGAACAATAAGGAGAGCCAACACACTGTGGCATTTCGTGGTTGCCAAACACTGTTCCAGCTGCTTTATATGAACAATCCCATTTGTGCTACAGCAACCTTGTGAGGTGAGTATTATTATCCATAGGAGATGTTATGGCCCAGGGCTCAGAACAGCTGTTTAAGTGGTACGACTTTTCTGAGTGTGAATACTTAAAGTTAGCTGCAGGCAGTAATGGCAGTGGTTGCCAACACAGGTCTGGACCTCATAATCCTTATGACCTATATGAAGGAGAGAGAACCATCTGCAGGAGTGTGAAGAAAGGCTAGAGTTGCTATCATGAAATTGTGCAGAGGGTGTGACAGTGGGAATCCATGATGGAGAGACAGAGGTTACTTGTACTTAGCCTTGAAAAGAGAATCAGTCAGGGAAAATATGCAGAGAATGAAGCTTGCATGGAGGTTAGGAGTGTGGATCTGGGGCCCAGCTCCTGGGTTTCAGTCTTGGCTCCAACACTGGCTGTTTGAGCTGGGCCAAGGAATTTAACCTCAATGTGCCTCAGATTCCTTATCTGTCTAATCTAGTAGCTTCTGTGAAAGATAATTTGGAAAAAGAAGAAACCAAAGGTATCAGAATTAATCAGAGGGCCATTGCAATATTACAATGGCCAGGAGAGGATTAAAATATTAATTAAAAAATGGTCACTTGACTCATCCTTAAGTTATTTATACAATTACTGTGGGATTGGAAACAACAGACTCCACTTCTCCTGGCAGCTGAGAAGGTGACTCAGGGACACAGAAAATAAAGAAACAAGTTCTACCAGCTAGTGTCATAAAGATGCAAATAATTTCACTTAAGGATATAACAAAAACTGAAGGTGAAAAGTGTGTTACCAATAGTGCTATTTAAAATAACAAAATTTTAAAATATGCAGATGCCCAATAATGAATGTTTAAAATGAATGATAGTACATTCATATAGTTAATACAATATACAGCCATTACATTGTGTTATCAAAGAATGTTTCATGTTGTTATAGACAGCCTCTCAAAGATGTAAATGCATTAACCTCTGAACCTGACTGTGTTACATTACATGGCAAAAGGGACTTTGCAGATGTGGTTAAGATTAAGAGCTTTGAGATGAGAGATTATCTTGGATTATCTGGGTAGGTCCAATCTAATCACACTACTTCTTAAAAGTGGGAAAGGGGGCAGAAGAGCCCATCAGGGAGATGTTACATAGGAAAAGGGCAGAGATCCAGAGCATGGGAGGGACTCACTTTACTGTTGCTGGTTTTAAAGATGGAAATGGGACTGCAGGCCCAGGACTGCAGACAACCTCTAGAAAGTGGGTTTTTACAGTTTCCACGACCACAAGAAACTGAACTCTGCCCACAACACAAGTGAGTAGGAAGCAAATTCTCCCCTAAAGCATCCAGAAAGGAGCACACCCATGCCGACACCTAGATTTAGCCAGGCGAGACCCACACTGAAATTCTGACCCAAGGAAATGGAAAACAACTAATTTGTATTGCTTAAGATGCTATGGTTGTGGTGATTTGTTATGGGAGCATAGTTACAAATCTGTATATTGGTATACAGTTTTAAACATTATGGACAATGTCAGGTTTTTTAAAAGCCCAGCATAGCACTCCATAGATACTTTAATGTCACTCACATCCCAGCTGTATGTACACATGCAAGATGAAAATGAAGTACACAAAAATATTTTTCAGAGTTTGGGGATTATGGGCATTTTCATTTCCTCTGGATATGTTACCCATCGTCACTCCCTCTTATCCCTTCTCCCACTAGCTGTCTTTCTGGATGCTAATCCAACTGGCTTTCTGCCTCCATGTGTGCACCTGGTGCAACAGTAATGTGTAACTAGTTTGCAAAGTCAAATGCTGTTTCCACTATCCTCTTACTTGACTCATCAACAGCATTGCCCATAGGTTATTACTCCTGAAGACCTAAAAGTGTTGCTTATTGGGCTCTGGGATGCCCCCCCTAGGATCTTGTAATTGCAATTGCCTTTTCTAAGTCTCTTTTGCTGTTTCATTCTCACCTCTCAATCTCCAGATGTCTGGGTGAATTGGGATTCAAACATTAGATCTCTTTCTGCCACTGGGTACACTCTCCTTAACCCATCTCATCCATCCTTTGAATTTAAATCGTATCCATATAATGATGACTCTCAAAGATTGATCTCCCAAGAAGACCTCTGCTGTGAACTCCAGATGCACACAGCCAGTTACCTGTCCCTGAACATCTCATAGCCACCTGCAGTCTAACCTGTCCAACCTGAGTTCCCAGTCTCTCCCCATAACCACACCCCTTCCATTCTTCCACATCTCAGTACATGAAAACTCTTCTTCTAGGCCAGGCACTATGGACATTTGTGAGGAGCTGTCCCATGCTTGGTAGGAAGTGTAGCAGCATCCCTGGCCTCTACCCACAAGATGCCTATAGCAACCCCCCTTCCCCAGCTGTACAACGAAAAATGCATCGACGTCGTTAAATGATCCCTAGGGAGGCAACTTCCTCAAATCTCCTGTGAGGAAGCACTCATCTAGGCCAAGAGCTTTGGAGTTCTTGCGGATATAGGTTGAAGATAAACCAGACAGACTATCAGATGATCAAGGGGAGAGGTGGGGTGGGCAGCTGGGTGTGTGCATCTGGAGTTCATGGTAGAGGTCTAGTTGGGAGATCAGTATTTGAGAGTCATCATTGTGTGGATACAATTTAAATTCAAAAGATGGATGAGATGGGTTATGGAAAGTATACCTACTGGCAAAAAAGGGATCTAGTGAGTGATTCCTAAGTTCTTCTCCTTTTTGCTCACCTTATAAATCCATTTGTTCATGACATCTGTCTTCCTTACCTTCAACCTAAATACATAGTAGAAACACTTCTCCCCTGCACCTCCCCATCTCTGGACTCTAGTCTTCCTCCTTCTCTCTACTGAATGGATCAAAGCAGCCAGAATGATCCTTTCAGACTTAAATCAGATCTGTCATTGCTCAGCTGGAAATTCCCAGTATCTTTCTCCTGCTCAAAGTAGAGCCAACATTGCTGCCATGACCACGCAGACTGCCCACAGCTGCTCGGGTATCTCTGTGGCTCTCCACTCACCCCAGTACAGCACATCTGCCCAACCAGCTCCCTGCTTTTCCTTAAACACACAGTGCCTAGTTAACTCTGACCTCAGGCCTCTGCACTCACACTCTGCTTGTAATGCTCTGTTTCTGAGGCTCCAAGCCTCCCTCCAAGCTTCAGTTCTGCTGTGAGGGCTTCCCTCCACCCTATTTAACACTGCACCCCACCCTTGCACCATTTCCCAGTAGCTACAACCCTCTCTCTGCTACTCCACATATTAATGTGTTCTTTTGTTTCTCTCTCCTCCCTAAAAAGGAAGAACTCTGAGGCTGATATTTTTTTTTCATGATTGATTGATTTCCAGTGCCTAGACAGAAAATGCCTAGCACAAAATAGATGCTCAGTAAATATTTTGAATGTGCACAAGAATAAATGAATGAGTAAATGAATGAACTGTAATCATAAGAAAGTCCAAATAGGGAAAATTACTGCCTGTGACTTTTAAACTTCCAATCAGTCTATGAGCCTCTCATCTGACACTAACAGAAAGAGGGCAGTGGCTAAAACTTCCAAGCCTACAGACAGAACCGTCTCCCCAACAAATGCCCCCAAAAGTGTGTTAGCTAGATCCGTCTAGAGCTACCAAATTGCTTAACCAAGGAATTGAATCCAGTGGAAGGAGTTATAATTTTTCCTATCAGGATGTGACATGCATTGCAGACCAGTGATGACTGTGTCCTTCAAGATCTCCATGTTCTCTAACGAATCTTTGCTTGCTTGTTTTTATTAAACCTGTTCTACTCCTCCCCACTCTGCCCCGCCATCCCCAGCATATACTGAAGAGGGGGAGTGGATAATCTGTCTGCCAGTCATCAGCCCCTGAGGGCCACACCTGGAGCAGCTGTGGAGAATGACATGGTGCAGAGATCCCAGACACTCAGCTGCTGGTCGGAACGAGACGGGCTCAGGCTGGTCCCTGGGGAGAAGGTAGGTGTATTCTATAGCAAGTAAGGCATGAACACAGGGCTCTGTTGGGTTAGCAGAGAGATGGAGCATGAGACACTGTGAGGTGGGCTTTTTGCTGTTGTGTTGCATATAAGCCCTAACTTATACAGATCTATGGCCAAGAAGGAGCTTAAGTCAAGTGAAGAAGATAGGGATGAGATATGAGGAATGGTGGAGAGAATCTGCAAAGTCTTGGAGGTGATAGAAGAGGAAAGGCATTCAAAGAAAGGATGGGGACTGTCATCATACACCTCAGTAGACAAGAATTCAGCCATTGCCAAACTCCAATCATAAAGTAATGGTGAAGAGCTCCCCCAACCATCATCATCCACATTCGGTTGCAGACATCCCAAGAAGCAAGAACACTCCCTAAACATGGTTTAATGCCTACCTTCTCTTGACTAAATTTTGCTACAACAGCTTGCCAGCATTGCGACGACTTCTTGTGTAGATCAAGGCGGTATAATAATTGAGGTTGCGGGGTCTGTTCTGTCTATGGTGCAGAATGCAGGTAAGTATGACTAATGCAAGGCATGCTTCTCTTAAGATGGCTTAGTAATAGCCTTCCCATTAGAGGCACTGACACTAGAAACAACTTTTATAATTACCACTTAAGAATCAGTGGCCAGAATTAAGAAAAGAAAAAAGATTGCTAAAACAGCAAAGCCTGTTATTTTTCATGGTATTATATAGTGATATTCTCATGAAGAACTAAAACTCAAAAGCAAAAGACTTCAGTTTGTATTTGGCATTACTGTTCACCAACTGTGCAACAATGTGTGACTGGGTGAAACTCTCTGAGACTCTGCTGCTGCTTCTATAACCTTTCTGACAGCAATGGTTACCTCACAGTTACTAGAGCATTAATGCCTCAATGTGTACAAAAATACTGTTAACAAGGATGCCTGACACCAGTGTATGATGTTATTACTATTATTGCTGTTTCAGTAGAAGTAAGAGTAGCATCTTTGAGTTTGTTTGTTTGTTTGCTTTTTGGTTTTTAACTTCTCCTTTGGTAAGTCATTAGTGCAGGTTCAATTGAAAAGATGTCAGCAGAATGTAAAGGCTTTAGACAGCTCACTAATTTAAAGTGTGGTCTCTTTGACAAAGTCCTCCCAACGAGATATTAGTGATAGTCTTCTGGTGCTAACTCTTCTATTTTCTCCTTTCACTACCCGGGAACATGGATGCAGAGCAGCCTTCATTAGAGACATTAAAACAGAAGATAGAATAAGCTTTGTTCTCAGATGTAATCATTGAGTTACCATACTAACTCCCAAATGCCTATACCCAAACTTCTTGTTGAATTAAATAAATGAAACTTTTTTTTGATTAAGCCACAACTCTGGCTGAATGTGAAACTGAATACAATTCTAACTGAATCAAGTAGGAAAAAAATATGTGGCCTCCTGACTGCCATAGCAGCATCTCCAGAAGCTGATCAGAAGCAGAAACATGGCCCCATACTACAACTTCTGAATCATAATCTTCTTTTAAAAAATATCACCAAGCATTCATATGCTGTTTATTTATTTATATTTATTTGCTTTTTTATTTTTTGAGGCAGAGTCTCCCTCTGTTGCCCAGGCTGGAGTGCAGTGGCACGATCTCAGCTCACTGCAACCTCTGCCTCCTGGGTTCAAGCGATTCTCCTGCCTTAGCCTCCAGAGTAGCTAGGATCACAGGCATGCACCACCACACCTGGTTAATTTTTGTATTTTTAGTAGAGATCGGGGTTTCACCATGTTTGCCAGGCTGGTCTTGAACTCCTGACCTCAGGTGATCCACCTGCCTTGGCCTCCCAAAGTGTTGGGATTACAGGAATGAGCCACTGTGCCCAGCCTCATATGCTGTTTAAAGTTTGAGAAGAACTGGTATAGACTTCTCTTTTCTTGTTTCTTTTTCTTTCTCCCCTCTTTCCTCTCGTATTTTCTTTAAAAAAGAAAAAATCCGTAGTCCTTGTAGAATCTCACAGGACAGGCATAGTGGAGATTTGCTCTTGCCCCTTCCCTGCATTCACTCTCTTTTACTGTGACTACGGTTCTTACCACATTTCCAGCTTTTGTAATCTGTGTAAGGCTGGCCCCAGCCCTGGACTTGGGGGATGGAACAAGTGATTGAGTTCAGTGCAACCAGAGCATGCAGAACCCTGGCCATGGTGACCAGGCCAGCAATGGGTACCTGACCATCCCAGTCAGTCCATTCAGGGCCACACCCTCTCAGGTCTTGAAATTTTCCTGGATATTTGAGTACCAAGTTCTATCTTAATGAACAAGAATGGGGATAAAATGAGGAGGCTGGAGCCAAAGCAACCTTTTTATACAATTACAGAACTTGAGAATAAAACTTGACACCAAGGACACAGGAACTGGAAATGGAGAGAAGAAAACCTTGTACTAAGTCTGCATCCAGACTATGAGGCCTCATTTTTTGCTTAAGCCAGTTGAGGTTGAGTTCTCTCTCTACCACTTACAGTGTAATGTATGCTTAATTACATACATAAAGGGAGGATAAAGAACAGTAGCTGAATGGAAATGTTGGCCCAAGAATGGGCTTTCTTGGTGAGAAAAACTTGGGCCCACACTGAAAGGAAAGAGGTAATGAAGGTGTGAAGGGGAAAAGCAAAAGAGAATGGGAAGGGCCCAGAGAGTGAGTATGACACCGTCCACTTGTCGGTGGAAGGTGGCACCGAGTTTGTTCAATATCTCAAGTCTTTCAGTATTTTTTTAAATGCATTTATTCTTTAAGCTTTTGGATTCTTCTTTCTTCATAATATATCACAAACTTTATCAGATTTTCAAAGGTTTATGCTTGGCAAACATGAGTATTTGCTACAACACTAAATGGAACTGAAGAGGTCTGGTCCCCAACAGTTTTCATGCAATTACATAAAAAATGAATGTCTGAGAAAATGGTTTCTGCAACAAACGTGCTCTGAGGTGTAGAAAAATAAGTTAAGAAGATGACATCTTCATGACTTCTATTTCTTAGGTACCTGAACTCAGTGTTTATAAAAATCCATTGAAAGCGCAAACCTAATGTGTTTATTTGGCTGGTGCCTGGCACAGCTTTTATGCCAGATAAAGGCAGACTTTAGCTAATGGGGCTTATAAACTACTGGTGATGGTTGTTAGGAGAGGGTTGTAGACAGAAAAGGAAATATAAATCCCAGATAAGACTTGGATAGTATCTCTAGGATATGTAATACCTTTAAGGTAGAGATAATGATTCCTAACCCTGACCACACATTAGAGTCTCATGGGGAACTCTGAAAAAAGCCACTGATGCCAGCACCCTTCTCCTGAGACTCTGCTTCACTGTGAGTGTGGGCAGGCAGTTCCTAGGTGATTCTAACATGCTGCAGGCTGGACACCTTCTGGCTGGGGACACTACTGAGCACCATGATAAGACAGAAAAGTTTTCACTCATCTCAATCTATCCTCTTAAAACACAACTTAGAAAAGGAAAACTTAATCAGAATCTCAGACATATAAATTGGCAGCAATTGTTTACAGAGTCACTTCAAAACATATTCAGACCTATCAATTTTATTCTCCCCTCTAGCCATTTTAAAAACTGCACTGCTTGATGTTGGACATGAGTCCCCTACCTCCCTGTGATCCCAGACAGTCACAAGTACCTGTGAGCAAACAAAGAGCAACAGGGGCGAAGAGAGATGTTCAGTTCCACCCCCTGCTG
Source organism: Trachypithecus francoisi (assembly GCF_009764315.1). NCBI lineage: Eukaryota > Metazoa > Chordata > Mammalia > Primates > Cercopithecidae > Trachypithecus > Trachypithecus francoisi. Next base: position 6,565,608 of record NW_022681472.1, read on the forward strand.
ACCTATTTCTCAGTGTGAGTGTCTGGGTCTTTTCCTCAGAAACCTTGAAGAGCCCCCAAAGGATATCAGAGAACTTCTCTGTTTTTAACATGTGCTTCCTATTGAAGAACAAACTTGGGCATTTTCAAAGTAAGTTATGCTCTTTACATCGTACGGGTTTTATCTAGAATTGCACAGAAGAGGGAAAGGTCTTCAAACTCTATTTTTTTCATGTGGTGCCCAAAAAAGAGGTTTTACCAGTGTTAGACTCATGAGAAGGAATATCAGTGAGGAATCAGGACAGAATAGGTCGGAAAAGCCACACCACTTCCAGCTAGCATGACATACAGCCAATCCTGCCCCAGAAAAGGATGCTCTCACAACTTAACAATAGAGAATGTTGTATTACTATTTTCTCATCAAATGTATCTCAAATTTGCTACAAAGAATTACATAATGCAGAATAGAGCTATTCCTAGAGAGGTGCTTACAAATAGATTTTGACTGATGCGCAGGGAATACGGTGAAATTGCAGTGCCTACAACTGCTCTCCAGCCCTCGTATCCCTCAGGTTCTGTGAAAGAGACATCAGTGATTCTACCCAAGATACACAGGATGCTGTTTCCAGCCAAAAATGCGCTTTGATTTTTCCAAATAATTTAGATAACTAAAATGTTTGCTTTGGTATGATTCTACCAAAAAATAACACGTTTCATTTGTCTGCACATTTATAGTGCGTTTGGTTTTAGAAATTCCAACAAACTGATCCATAGAGTCGATATAAATTCAATCAGAATTCAGAGGGCTTTTTTTTTTTTCAGACCGAAGGGAATGATTAGAAATAGACAATCTAATTCTAAGATATATATGAGAATGCAAATAATTTTTAAAAATAAATCAGCCAGGTGCAGTGGCTCACGCCTGTAATCCCAGCCCTTTCGGAGGCTGAGGTGGGTGGATCATCTGAGGTCAGGAGTTTGAGACCAGACTGGCCAACATGATGAAACCTCGTCTCTACTAAAAATACAAAAAATTAGGCGAGTGTGGTGGTGGGTGCCTGTAATCCCAGCTACTCAGGTGGCTGAGGTAGGAGAATCACTTGAATCTGGGAAGTGAAGTTTGCGGTAAAAGCAAGATTGTGCCAGTGCACTCCAGTCTGGGCAACAAGAGCGAAATTCGATCTCAAATAAATAAATTAGTAAATTAAAGTTGGAGACACTTTACTGTCTGATTTTAAGACTTGCTATAAACTGCTACACAAAAATAAGGGAGAAATCATGCAAATATCTGGTGAATAGTAATAATGTATTTGTCTTTGTTTTTTGTTTTATGTTTTTTGTTCCTTCCTTCCCAATCTGAATGCCTTCCATTTATTTTCCTTTCCTTATTAGAATCATTAGAATCTCCAGTAAAATATTGAGTTGGAATCATGTAAGCAGACATCCTTACCTTGTTCTTAACCTTAAGTTATTCAGTCTTTCACCACTGAGCATGAAATTCACCAAGGGTCTTTCCTAGATATCTTTCACCAGGTTAGGGAAGATCCCATTTGTTCTTAATTTGATAAAGGTTTTCTGTCATGAATATACGTTAAATTTTTCCATATGCTTTTTCTGCATATATTGAGATGTTTTTATTATTTTTCTTTTTTAATCTGTTAATATAATAAATTACATTTTTGGTTTTCGAATGTTAAACTAACTTGCATTCTTAAAATTAAACTTACTTGGGCATTATATATTTTTACCTTTTTCTTATATTGCTAACTCAATTTTCTAATATTTGATTAAGGGATATTGCTTTATTTTAACGAGAAATATAGTTATGTTGAAGGTCTTTTCTGATGTCTGTGATTTTGGTGTCATAAAATAATTCTAACTCATAAAATGAGTTGAGAAATATCCCACTAGAAGAATTTGTACAGAATTGAATTTGTTTGTTTCTTAAATAATTGTTAGAATTTAACAGTGAAGGCATTTGGGTGTAGAGTTACCTCAGGTTGGTTGATTCTGTTATTCAGGTCTTCTTTATACTTACTTTCTGTCTACTTGTTCTATCACTTACTAAAAGAGGAGCTTGGAATTTGTTTATTTCTTTTTTCAGTTGTATCACGTTTTGGCACCTTGTATTTTGTAACTCTTGTATGATGTGCTTGCCTGGTAATTTTTGATTGGATGATGGAAACTGTGATTTTTAGTTTCTTGGGTGCAGATTTTTTTTTTTTTTTAAGAATATTGGACTTTCAGCCGGTCGCAGTGGCTTATGCTTATAATCCCAGCACTTTGCAGGGCCAAGGCGTGCGAATCACGAGGTCAAGAGATCGAGACCAGACTGACCAACACGGTGAAATCTCGTCTCTACTAAAAATACAAAAATTACCTGGGCGTGGTGGCGTGTGCCTATGGTCCCAGCTACTTGGGAGGCTGAGGCAGTAGAATTGCTTGAACCTGGGAGGCGGAGGTTACAGTGAGCCAAGATCGCACCACTGCACACTGGCCTGGCAACAGAGCGAGACTCCATCAAAAGAAAAAAAAAAAAAAAAAGGAATATTGTACTTTCTTCTGCCACACAGTTACATTTCTTGGGATCGGTTTGATCCTTTCGGGTTTACTTTTGGGCTTTATAGAGCAGGCCCAGAATGATCTTCATAATAGGGTTCATATAGCCTTTCTACTAAGGTGACACCTTTCTGAGGGCTCCATCCAATGCTATGCAGCAAGGTCTTTCCACACTAGCTGGTAGTAACACAAAGTATTTCCCACCCTGAGTGATTTCTGGGAAGTTTTTGGCCTAGGGATTTTTACTAGTTCTTTTCTAGCCACAACTAGTTTCCTCTGCTACATGCAGATCAGTGTCCGGCCAAAGATTTTAGGGGAAGCCTCTGCAGGTCTCTAGGGCTCTCTGTGTAGCTCCCTGCTCACTGGTCTCCTACACCACTAATTTTTACACTAGGCTTCCTGAGCCCCAGTCTCTGTCTCCTCAACTTGACAAGGCTGCTGATCTCTGGTTGGGAACCCTTCTCTGTACCTGAGCATGAAAACCACCTCTGGAAAGCACCAAAGAAAACTCACAGACATCACCCAGTGTGTCCCTTCCCTCATGGACCACAGCCCCTCACAGCCTGCTCTCCAGTTCTCCAACACTGCCGTTTCGCGTGTTCTGGTTTCCTAGGAGTTTTTTTAAAGCAGAATATTAATCTGGTCTCTCCTTATTCCATCATGGTCAAAAGCAGAAACTTGTTTCTGTTTTATAATTCAATGAAAACTCTCCCAGACATTATATATCAAAAGTGCTTTTTGTACTAATAAGTTGCTAGTAATCATGAGGGAAAAAAAATTACATTAAATAAAGTCTTTTGTAAAGAACATTTACCACCACAATAGTCTATGTTTTATTCTGAATTTCAGGCTTTAATTTATTTTGAGAAAGGGAGAAAAAAAGAGTACCCTCAACATTTAAAAACTGGTTTAGCACTCAGGGGCAGTCCATGGTATTCTCCTATTAAATATTACCTAACAGAACACAACGTCAGACAAGGTTGCCCTGAGACCATGACAAAATGAGCCTACTTTATAATTTTGTCTCAGCATAGACAAAAGCAAGTTTATTGTACGTTATGGACTGAATGTTTATGTTCCATATAATTCATACATTGAAATCTTAACCCCAAAAATAATAGTATTTGGAGACAGGGCCTTTGAGAGATAATAGAATTAGATTAGATCGGGCGGAGCAAGATGGCCGAATAGGAACAGCTCCAGTCTCCAACTCCCAGCGCGAGCGACACAGAAGACCGGTGATTTCTGCATTTTCAACTGAGGTACTGGGGTCATCTCACTAGGGAGTGCCGGACAATCGGTGCTGGTCAGCTGCTGCAGCCTGACCAGCCAGAGCTGAAGCAGGGCGAGGCATCGCCTCACCTGGAAGCGCAAGGGGGAAGGAAATCGGTTTTCCTAGCCAGGGGAACTGAGACACACAACACCTGGAAAATCGGGTAACTCCCACCTGAATACTGCGCTTTAAGGAAACAGGCACACCAGGAGAATATATCCCACACCTGGCCGGGAGGGCCCCACGCCCACGGAGCGTCCCTCACTGCTAACTCAGCAGTCTGCCGCGATCTGTCCGCAAGGCAGCAGCGAGGCTGGGGGAGGGGTGCCCGCCATTGCTGAGGCTTAAGTAGGTAAACAAAGCCGCTGGGAAGCTCGAACTGGGTGGAGCTCACAGCAGCTCAAGGAAGCCTGCCTGTCTCTGTAGACTCCACCTCTGGGGACAGCCCACAGCTGAAGTCCAATAGGGGAAGCAGCGGGGGCTGGTGCAGACGCGAACGACTCTGTCTGACAGCTTTGGGGAGAGCCGTGGATCTCCCAACGCGGAGGTTGAGATCCGAGAACGGACAGACTGCCTGCTCAGGTGGGTCCCTGACCCCTGAGTAGCCTAGCTGGGAGACATCCCCCACTAGGGGCAGTCTGACACCCCACACCTCACAGGGTGGAGTCACCCCTGAGAGGAAACTTCCAAAGGAAGAATCAGACAGGTACACTCGCTCTTCAGCAATATTCTATCTTCGGCAACCTCTGCTGCTGATACCCAGGCAAACAGGGTCTGGAGTGGACCTCAAGCAATCTCCAACAGACCAACAGACAGTCCTTCTGACTGTCAGACGGAAAACTATCAAACAGGAAGGACACCTATACCAAAACCCCATCAGTACGTCACCATCATCAAAGATCAGAGACAGATAAAACCACAAAGATGGGGAAGAAGCAGGGCAGAAAAGCTGGAAATTCAAAAAATAAGAGTGCATCTTCCTCTGCAAAGGAGCGCAGCCCATCGCCAGCAACGGATCAAAGCTGGTCAGAGAATGACTTTGACGAGATGAGAGAAGAAGGCTTCAGTCCATCAAACTTCTCAGAGCTAAAGGAGGAATTACGTACCCAGCGCAAAGAAACTAAAAATCTTGAAAAAGGAGTGGAAGAATTGACAGCTAGACTAATTAATGCAGAGAAGATCATAAACGAAATGACAGAGATGAAAACCATGACACGAGAAATACGTGACAAATGCACAAGCTTCAGTAACCGACTCGATCAACTGGAAGAAAGAGTATCAGCGATTGAGGATCAAATGAATGAAATGAAGCAAGAAGAGAAATCAAAAGAAAAAAGAAGAAAAAGAAATGAACAAAGCCTACAAGAAGTATGGGATTATGTCAAAAGACCAAATCTACGTCTGATTGGGGTGCCTGAAAGTGAGGGGGAAAATGGAACCAAGTTGGAAAACACTCTTCAGGATATCATCCAGGAGAACTTCCCCAACCTAGTAGGGCAGGCCAACATTCAAATTCAGGAAATACAGAGAACGCCACAAAGATACTCCTCGAGAAGAGCAACTCCAAGACACATAATTGCCAGATTCACCAAAGTTGAAATGAAGGAAAAAATCTTAAGGGCAGCCAGAGAGAAAGGTCGGGTTACCCACAAAGGGAAGCCCATCAGACTAACAGCAGATCTCTCGGCAGAAACTCTACAAGCCAGAAGAGAGTGGGGGCCAATATTCAACGTTCTTAAAGAAAAGAATTTTCAACCCAGAATTTCATATCCAGCCAAACTAAGCTTCATCAGTGAAGGAGAAATAAAATCCTTTACAGATAAGCAAATGCTTAGAGATTTTGTCACCACCAGGCCTGCCTTACAAGAGACCCTGAAGGAAGCCCTAAACATGGAAAGGAACAACCGGTACCAGCCATTGCAAACACATGCCAAAATGTAAAGACCATGGAGGCTAGGAAGAAACTGCATCAACTAACGAGCAAAATAACCAGTTAATATCATAATGACAGGATCAAGTTCACACATAACAATATTAACCTTAAATGTAAATGGACTAAATGGTCCAATGAAAAGACACAGACTGGCAAACTGGATAAAGAGTCAAGACCCATCAGTCTGCTGTATTCAGGAGACCCATCTCACATGCAGAGACATACATAGGCTCAAAATAAAGGGATGGAGGAAGATCTACCAAGCAAATGGAGAACAAAAAAAAGCAGGGGTTGCAATCCTAGTCTCTGATAAAACAGACTTTAAACCATCAAAGATCAAAAGAGACAAAGAAGGCCATTACATAATGGTAAAGGGATCAATTCAACAGGAAGAGCTAACTCTCCTAAATATATATGCACCCAATACAGGAGCACCCAGATTCATAAAGCAAGTCCTTAGACACCTACAAAGAGACTTAGACTCCCATACAATAATAATGGGAGACTTCAACACTCCATTGTCAACATTAGACAGATCAACGAGACAGAAAGTTAACAAGGATATCCAGGAATTGAACTCATCTCTGCACCAAGCGGACCTAATAGACATCTATAGAACTCTCCACCCCAAATCAACAGAATATACATTCTTCTCAGCACCACATCACACTTATTCCAAAATTGACCACATAATTGGAAGTAAAGCACTCCTCAGCAAATGTACAAGAACAGAAATTATAACAAACTGTCTCTCAGACCACAGTGCAATCAAACTAGAACTCAGGACTCAGAAACTCAATCAAAACCGCTCAACGACATGGAAACTGAACAACCTGCTCCTGAATGACTACTGGGTACATAACGAAATGAAGGCAGAAATAAAGATGTTCTTTGAAACCAATGAGAACAAAGATACAACATACCAGAATCTCTGGGACACATTTAAAGCAGTGTGTAGAGGGAAATTATAGCACTAAATGCCCACAAGAGAAAGCAGGAAAGATCTAAAATTGACACTCTAACATCACAATTAAAAGAACTAGAGAAGCAAGAGCAAACACATTCAAAAGCTAGCAGAAGGCAAGAAATAACTAAGATCAGAGCAGAACTGAAGGAGATAGAGACACAAAAAACCCTCCAAAAAATCAATGAATCCAGGAGTTGGTTTTTTGAAAAGATCAACAACATTGACAGACCGCTAGCAAGACTAATGAAGAAAAGAGAGAGGAATCGAATAGACGCAATAAAAAATGATAAAGGGGATATCACCACTGACCCCACAGAAATACAAACAACCATCAGAGAATACTATAAATGCCTCTACGCAAATCAACTAGAAAATCTAGAAGAAATGGATAATTTCCTGGACACTTCCACTCTTCCAAGACTAAACCAGGAAGAAGTTGAATCCCTGAATAGACCAACAGTAGGCTCTGAAATTGAGGCAACAATTAATAGCCTACCCACCAAAAAAAGTCCAGGACCAGATGGATTCACAGCTGAATTCTACCAGAGGTACAAGGAGGAGCTGGTACCATTCCTTCTGAAACTATTCCAATCAATAGAAAAAGAGGGAATCCTCCCTAACTCATTTTATGAGGCCAACATCATCCTGATACCAAAGCCTGGCAGAGACACAACAAAAAAAGAGAATTTTAGACCAATATCCCTGATGAACATCGATGCAAAAATCTCAATAAAATACTGGCAAACCGGATTCAGCAGCACATCAAAAAGCTTATCCACCATGATCAAGTGGGCTTCATCCCTGGGATGCAAGGCTGGTTCAACATTCGCAAATCAATAAACGTAATCCAGCATATAAACAGAACCAAAGACAAGAACCACATGATTATCTCAATAGATGCAGAAAAGGCTTTTGACAAAATTCAACAGCCCTTTATGCTAAAAACGCTCAATAAATTGAGTATTGATGGAACGTACCTCAAAATAATAAGAGCTATTTATGACAAACCCACAGCTAATATCATACTGAATGGGCAAAAACTGGAAAAATTCCCTTTGAAAACTGGCACAAGACAGGGATGCCCTCTCTCACCACTCCTATTCAACATAGTGTTGGAAGTTCTGGCTAGGGCAATCAGGCAAGAGAAAGAAATCAAGGGAATCCAGTTAGGAAAAGAAGAAGTCAAATTGTCCCCGTTTGCAGATGACATGATTGTATATTTAGAAAACCCCATTGTCTCAGCCCAAAATCTCCTTAAGCTGATAAGCAACTTCAGCAAAGTCTCAGGATACAAAATTAATGTGCAAAAATCACAAGCATTCTTATACACCAGTAACAGACAAGCAGAGAGCCAAATCAGGAATGAACTTCCATTCACAATTGCTTCAAAGAGAATAAAATACCTAGGAACCCAGCTTACAAGAGATGTAAAGGACCTCTTCAAGGAAAACTACAAACCACTGCTCAGTGAAATCAAAGAGGACACAAACAAATGGAAGAACATACCATGCTCATGGATAGGAAGAATCAATATCGTGAAAATGGCCATACTGCCCAAGGTTATTTATAGATTCAATGCCATCCCCATCAAGCTACCAATGACTTTCTTCACAGAATTGGAAAAAACTGCTTTAAAGTTCATATGGAACCCAAAGAGCCCGCATTGCCAAGACAATCCTAAGTCAAAAGGACAGAGCTGGAGGCGTCACGCTACCTGACTTCAAACTATACTACAAGGCTACAGTAACCAAAACAGCATGGTACTGGTACCACAACAGAGATATAGACCAATGGAACAGAACAGAGTCCTCAGAAATAATACCACACATCTACAGCCATCTGATCTTTGACAAACCTGAGAGAAACAAGAAATGGGGAAAGGATTCCCTATTTAATAAATGGTGCTGGGAAAATTGGCTAGCCATAAGTAGAAAGCTGAAACTGGATCCTTTCCTTACCCCTTATACGAAGATTAATTCAAGATGGATTAGAGACTTAAATGTTAGACCTAATACCATAAAAACCCTAGAAGAAAATCTAGGTAGTACCATTCAGGACATAGGCATGGGCAAGGACTTCATGTCTAAAACACAAAAGCAACGGCAGCAAAAGCAAAATTGACAAATGGGATCTAATTAAACTAAAGAGCTTTTGCACAGCAAAAGAAACTACCACCAGAGTGAACAGGCAACCTACAGAATGGGAGAAAATTTTTGCAACCTACTCATCTGACAAAGGGCTAATATCCAGAATCTACAAAGAACTCAAACAAATATACAAGAAAAAACAAACAACCCCATCAAAAAGTGGGCAAAGGATATGAACAGACATTTCTCAAAGAAGACATCATACAGCCAACAGACACATGAAAAAATGCTCATCATCACTGGCCATCAGAGAAATGCAAATCAAAACCCAATGAGATACCATCTCACACCAGTTAGAATGGCAATCATTAAGAAGTCAGGAAACAACAGGTGTTGGAGAGGATGTGGAGAAATAGGAACACTTTTACACTGTTGGTGGGATTGTAAACTAGTTCACCATTATGGAAAACAGTATGGCGATTCCTCAAGGATCTAGAACTAGATGTACCATATGACCCAGCCATCCCACTACTGGGTATATACCCAAAGGATTATAAATTACTCTACTACAAAGACACATGCACACGTATGTTTATTGCGGCACTATTCACAATAGCAAAGACTTGGAATCAACCCAAATGTCCATCTGTGACAGACTGGATTAAGAAAATGTGGCATATATACACCATGGAATACTATGCAGCCATCAAAAAGGATGAGTTTGCGTCCTTTGTAGGGACAGGATGCAGCTGGAAACCATCATTCTTAGCAAACTATCACAAGAAGAGAAAACCAAACACCACATGTTCTCACTCATAGGTGGGAACTGAACAATGAGATCACTTGGACTCGGGAAGGGGAACATCACACACTGGGGCCTATCATGGGGAGGGGGGAGAGGGAGGGATTGCATGGGGAGTTATACATGATATAAATGATGAATTGATGGGTGCTGACGAGTTGGTGGGTGCAGCACACCAACATGGCACAAGTATACATATGTAACAAACTGCACGTTATGCACATGTACCCTAGAACTTAAAGTATAATAAAAAAAAAAAAAAAGAATTAGATTAGATCATGAGGGTAGGGCCCTTGTGATGGAGTAATGCCCTTATGAGAAAGAAAAAAAAAAGAGAGAGAGAAGTTGGCCAGATGCTATAGCTCATTTCTGTAATCTCAGCACTAAAAAAGGTACTCTAGTAAAATATCCCACTTAGAAATAAGTAAGCAGGTAAAGAGAAGAAGAGGCAATAAATATAAGGCTATACACTGAAGAGGAAATGTAAGTTAAGAAATAATGACTATGGGCAGATCACAAGGTCAGGAGATTGAGACAATCCTGGCTAACGTGGTGAAACCCCTTTTCTACTAAAAATACAAAAAATTTGCTGAGTGTGGTGGCATGCACCTGTAATCCCAGCTACTTGGGAGGCTGAGGGAGAAGAATCGCTTTAACCCGGGAGGTGGTGGTTGCAGTGGAGCCGAGATAACGCCTTTGCACTCTAGCCTGGTAACAGAGAGAGACTCCATCTCAAAAAAGAAAGGAAGGAAGGAAGGAAGGAAGGAAGGAAGGAAGGAAGGAAGGAATAATGACTAGTCAAAGTAGATTATAACTCTTCTAGTTCAAAGGTCATATGAGGAACATAGCTAGAAGATACAATTTTCACAAAAGAGATATTTGGTGCCTACTAAAGAGGCAAGAAAAAAGAAAAATTTATTGGCAAGGATAATCAATAAAAATATGAAAATATGTCAGCTCTACCAGTGAAATAAAGGCAGAAATTGTAGACAAGGAATAACTGAAAGCAGGATGATTGCTTAACATCAGCATTAGTAAGCGGTGCTTTCTAAGAACATACCGATTACTCTTGTTCTGAAAAGTGGAGTGATTGAAGAGTTCTCTGTGCCATTTGTAGAGTAGAAACATCTAGCTAACAGGATGTGTATGTAAAAGGAGAAAATAATACCTAATCAAAAGGTCTTTACCTTTGGTAAAAGTTCATTATATCCTCTCAAGTCTGTTCATTTTAAAGTATGATACACTCCATGCAACTGAGCATGAACTTTCCTGAACAAAATCTGGGGTGGAGGGTGAACACAAAGTGCAGATATGAGCACAGAAGCTCTAGCTGATGCTGCAAGCAGCGGGGGAGGGCGAGACCTGATAATAAATTATCATCTATTTTCTTTGATAAAAATTCAATGATTACAATTCTTACAAGATGATTACTCCTCCCTATGCTATCTTCTGCACTGACACAATCAATATAACATCAGGTTGTTCTTCGGAACTACCTAGCCCTCACTGATGTTTAAAGTAACTTTTTTGTTTATTCTGTGACAATGTTGTGTTTACCAAATTTCTCTTGATGTAGCCAGCACATAGAAAATAACCTAATGCAACATAAAGAGAACATTTATACTTGAAACCAATGTAGTTTGGCAAATTTTCAATCAGCAAAAAATCAAGAAAAGAATAAGGCTGACAAATCTTTCTTCAATATCCCTTCCTCACTCCCCACAACCGTACTTTTTAGGGTTAAAGGCTATGTCATGAAGACAATAGAAAAATCAAGTGTATTTTTATACTAATTGTGAACATTTATGTCTGCAGCAGGATTGACATTTCTTTTTTTTTTTTTTCCATGGGAGGTGAAGGCCTTTTTATTATTATTATTAATGTGATGGGAATAGTTCCATCACATCGTGTCTCTGCACAGCATCCTGAGAACAACCTTTTCATCACATAAATAATTACAGTTCTGTTTTTTTAATGCCTCCTGCCATTCCTTCCCTCCCCCTCTTCACCACTTTCTCTTTGAGTGAGGAGGATAGCACTCCCTTCAGATAAAGGTTTCCCAAGTATTGACAAAAGGCAGGCATGTGGTGATAGTGGTAGAGGATGGGGGAGGGGAGGGTTGTTCTTTGTCCCAACACGACCCAGGTCTAAGCTCGTGAGAAAGGACTGTGTCCAGAGACAGGTGTATGTCCTTTTAAAAGCAAACTTCTTGTATGTAGAAATTGCAGTAATTTTTTTCAGAAAAAGAGTCAGCTTCTGACCTGATACCTTTTCCTTCTTCATGCGTCTCCTGCAACCAGAGCTCCTGGCCTTGGTCTCAGAAAGCACATCATGCATATAATGGTACCCAGGGCCTAGATGGGGCCAGAGTCTTCTTGGTGATGGGGTGAGCAATCAGGCAAGATCTTTGTTCTCAGGGAGTGAACAGTCTCCTGAGGGAGGGAGACTGGACACAGCAAACCTGCACATAGATGCAGAAATAAGGAAAGGTCTGACAGCAGCTATGCTGAGGAGGGAATGTGGGAGGAAAGGGACCTGGCGCCCAGCACATCCCTTCTCATCACTCCCATTTCTGCATTTGAAATTCTGCCTGAATGGAAGGCAGGTAACAGGGCAGACACAGTGGGCATTCCATAAGCCCCCTTTTCTGTGTGGTTTTGCCCCTCAGTGATGACTTCTTCCAGTTTCTCTTAGGTTTCTGCTTTGTGTCTTATTGTTATTGAGTGGAGCATGGCCTATGCAGACACTTTGGTGATTTATTTATTTTATTTTATTTTTTTATTATACTTTAAGTTCTAGGGTACATGTGCATAACGTGCAGGTTTGTTACATATGTATACTTGTGCCATGTTGGTGTGCTGCACCCATCAACTCGTCAGCACCCATCAATTCATCGTTTATATCATGTATAACTCCCAATGCAATCCCTCCCTCCTCCCCCCTCCCCATGATAGGCCCCAGTGCGTGATGTTCCCCTTCCCAAGTCCAAGTGATCTCATTGTTCAGTTCCCACCTATGAGTGAGAACATGCGGTGTTTGGTTTTCTCTTCTTGTGATAGTTTGCTAAGAATAATGGTTTCCAGCTGCATCCATGTCCCTACAAAGGACACAAACTCATCCTTTTTTATGGCTGCATAGTATTCCATGGTGTATATGTGCCACATTTTCTTAATCCAGTCTGTCACAGATGGACATTTGGGTTGATTCCAAGTCTTTGCTATTGTGAATAGTGCCGCAATAAACATATGTGTGCATGTGTCTTTATAGCAGCATGATTTATAATCCTTTGGGTATATACCCAGTAGTGGGATGGCTGGGTCATATGGTACATCTAGTTCTAGGTCCTTGAGGAATTGTCATACTGTTTTCCATAATGGTTGAACTAGTTTACAATCCCACCAACAATGTAAAAGTGTTCCTATTTCTCCACATCCTCTCCAGCACCTGTTGTTGCCTGACTTTTTAATGATTGCCATTCTAACTGGTGTGAGATGGTATCTCATTGTGGTTTTGATTTGCATTTCTCTGATGGCCAGTGATGATGAGCATTTTTTCATGTGTCTGTTGGCTGTATGAATGTCTTCTTTTGAGAAATGTCTGTTCATATCCTTTGCCCACTTTTTGATGGAGTTGTTTGTTTTTTTCTTGTATATTTGTTTGAGTTCTTTGTAGATTCTGGATATTAGCCCTTTGTCAGATGAGTAGGTTGCAAAAATTTTCTCCCATTCTGTAGGTTGCCTGTTCACTCTGGTGGTAGTTTCTTTTGCTGTGCAGAAGCTCTTTAGTTTAATTAGATCCCATTTGTCAATAGGATTGACATTTCTATACTGTGCTGTTGTCAAGACCTCTGAAAAGATCTATTATTTGTCTCTGCCTTCCTCAAAAATAAATTTAATTTAAAACGTATGATGTACAGTAAGAAACATTAAAATACAGACAGTATAAAGAACAAATATCTCAGGCACCTTAAGATCTATCACTGTTCTGCCAAGATATACTAAAATAAAGTTGATTTTCAGAGTTATGATTAAAATTATGATAAATCTTAAGGATTATAGATTACATGTTTGGAAACCAGAAATTCTCTTTGAATAGTGATTCCCAATAACATGGAATCAGTTTTAAAATAGAAAGCAAAAATGTCTGTTTTCTTGGCTTTAAATACTAGGATTACTCAATATTAGTCAAACCAGTAATTATTATCAGAATATAAAGCACTTACTGCTGAGAATTACGTGCATTTTAAATGGGAATTAGAACTTTTCATATGCTAATTTTTATAAGCCATCTGTAAATATATTTGATGAAAAACATCACAGTGATGAGGGCTTTCCATTTTGTCTTTATTTAAAAATGTATACTTGATTGGTTAATGTGATGATTTAGCAATATAGTAAACATTACCTAAAGCATTACACAATTTAAAATTATTTTTTAAAAAGATGAAAGCACACATTTTATCACAGTGATAGTTTATTAGTCATTGTCTTAGTTTGTTTTGTGTTGCTCTTTAAAATAAATACCACAGACTTGGTAATTTATAATGAATAGAAATGTATTAGCTCATGACCCTGAAGGCTGGGAAGTCCAAGATTGAGGGGCCAATAGTCCCCTCAATCCCATGTCATCCCATGGCAGAAGGGCAAAGAGAGAGTGAGAGAGAGCCAAAAGGGGAAAAGCACTTCCTTTCATAAGGAACCCAATCCCAAGATGTGGAACTCACCCCCACAGTAATGGCATTGATCTATTCATGAGGGCAGAGCCTTCTTGGTCCAACCTCTCAATACTGCTATAAGGCAATTAAATTTCAACCTGATATTCAGAGGAAACAAACATTCAAGCTTGGGTTTGTCTTACATTCAAAATATGTTAATTTCATCTCTATAGCCTCAAAATCTTAGCTCATTCCAGCATCAACTGAAAAGTCTAAAGTCCAAAGTCTCATTTAAATTAGATATGGGTGGGTAGCAGGGATGACGGATGGAAAACAGAATTAAAGTGCAGCTCCCATTTGGACAGACAGAACAGCACCTGGAGACTTACATTGTGAACTCTTGCTTCAATAACCACTACAGAAACATATGAGGAAAACCAAAAGAATTCACAGACTCTTTGAAAGCAGTTGCTTGCTGCTACAAGTGCTGTGAGACAGCCAGAAAACTGTGAGTTCCTAAATTGTTAGAGGGGGAAAATTCAGCCTCTGAACATGCATTCCCCCTGAGGAACCTAAAAATCCAGATCACAAGAGAAGAATTTAACCTTACCTGTAGCTGAAATGGATTTAAGGAGCTGAGTCTATAGCCATACCACCCTGAATGTGCCTGATCTTGTTTGATCTCAGAAGCTAAGCAAGATCAGGCCTGGTTAGTACTTGGATGGGATTTAGGGAGCTGAGTGAAATATAAAAGTAGAAAAAGCAGCAGAAAGAGCCGTTTAGGCACTCCTGGTCACCAGCTTGAGTCCAGGGAAGCCATTCCTAGCCTTACCTCACAGAGGTCCTTGGGGAAGGAAGGGAAGGCAGCTAGCAGAATTGGGGAGGGGCCACAGGGTGAAGGAAGCTCCTAGTTGAACTTGGTAATAATTGCAACTGAGCATGAACTTTCTTGAACAAAATCTGGGGTGGAGGGTGAACATAAAGTACAGAAATGAGCACAGAACCTCCAGCCAATGGTGCAGGCAGGTGGGGAGGGGCAAGGCCTGAGAGCCCTACTTGCTTTCTCAGTCAGGAGGCTTGCAGCCTGGGGCAAGATCTCAGCCCTGCACAGAGGCTGCATGGATATAAACTCAGTGCAGATGGACGGGACACAGCAGGAGTGAGACTGGCCCTGATGGCTCCATGGGAACAGGGTGAGGCCTGTCACTGCTGGCTTCCCCCAATTCCCTGACAACCTGTATGAAGCAGCAGAAGCAGTCATAATCCCCCTTGGAACATAACTCCATTAGCCAAAGAACCACCCCCTCAATCCCCCACAGTGGCCGCAGCAAACCCCACCAAAGAAGAGTCTAAGCTGGGTACCGCCCAACCCTGCCCCCACCTGATGGTTTTCTCCACCGCCCTGATAGCCAAAGGCAAAAGACATAAACTGTTGGGAGCTCTATGGCCCCACCCATCACCTGAGAAATCTAAGTACCTATCCTGACCAATGTAGGGCAAACCCATATCCCCCTCCTATTGCCACAGCTGGTACTCTCTTGAAAGTATCACCTCCTGGCTAGAGGCCACCAGCTCAAGCTATTATTTCGACTCAGAACAACCCTGCTCCAAAGAAGGAGCAAACAGCAGCAAATTTCACCAGCTGCAACACCCTAGCTAACCACAGATCCTCTGGCCATGTGACAGCTTCACCACTAGCATAATCAGCATTCAAGAAAACCAGCACACTAAATAAAACTCCAATAACAGACTCCGACAGAGTCCACTTCACTCCCTCACAATCTCTACCAGAGCAGGTACTGGTATCCATGGCTGGGAGACCTAAAGACAGATTACATCACAAGACTCTTTGCAGACATTCCCCAGCACCAGCCTAGAGCCCAGTAGCCCTGCTGGGGGGCTAGACACAGAAGAGAAATAATGGTCACTGAAGTCTGGCTCTCAGAAAACCCTATCCCTAGGGGAAGGGGGAGAACATCACATCAAGGGATGACCCCATGGGACAAGAGTATCTGAACAGCAGCTTGAGTCCCAGATCTTTCCACTGAAACAGTCTACCCGAACGAGAAGGAACCAGAAAAGTAATTCTGAAAGTATGACAAAACAACGTTCTACAGCATTCCCCAAAAGCTCACACTAGCTCTCTAGCAATGGATCCGAACAAAGAAGAAATCTCTGAATTGCCGGATAAAGAATTTGGAAAGCTGATTGTTAAACTACTCAGGGAAGCACCAGAGAAAGGTGAAAAAGATATTTTTTAAAAATACAGAATATGAATGAAAAGTTTGCAGAGAAATAGATATCATAAAGAAAACACAGTCACAACTTCTAGAAATGAAAGACACACTTAGGGAAATACAAATACACTGGAAAGTTTTGAACAATAGAATTATACAAATAGAAGTAACAACTTCAGAATTAAAAAAAAAAAAAAAAAAAAAGCTTTTGAATTAACCCAATCTGACAAAGAAAAAATTTTAAAAATGAACAAAGCCTCCCAGAAATTTGGGATTATGTTAACAACCGAACATTAGAATAATTGGTGCTCCTGAAGAAGAGATATCTAAAACTTTGGAAAACTTATTTGAGGGAATAATCAAGGAAATCTTCCCTAATCTTTCTGGAGGTCTAGACATCCAAATACAAGAAGCTCAAAGAATACTCAGGAAATTTAACACAAAAAGATCATTACCTAGCCACATAGTTATCATGTTATCTAAATTCAAAATGAAGGAAAAAATCTTAAGAGTTGCGAGGCCAAAGCACCAGGTAGTCTATAAAGGAAAACTTGTCAGATTAACAGCAGATTTTTCAGCAGAAACCTTGCAAGCCAGGATTGGAGTTCTATCTTTAGCCTCCTTGAACAAAATAATTGTTAGTCAAGAATTTTGTATCCGGCAAAACTAAGCGTCATAAATGAAGGAGAGATAAAGTATATTTCAAACAAAACAAATGCTGAGAGAATTCACCTCTATCAACCCAGTACTACAAAAAAATGCTAACTCTTGAAACAAACCCTCAAAATACACCAAAATAGAATCTTAGTAAAGCACGAATCTCATAGGACCTATAAAACAATAACACAGTGGATATAAAAACAAGGTATTCAGGCAACAACTAGCACAATAAATAGGACAGTACTTCACATTTCAATACTAGCATTGAATGTAAATGGCCTAAAGGATTCACTTAAAAGATATGGAATGGTGGCCGGGAGTGATGGCTCATGCCTGTAGGCCCAGCACTTTGGGAGGCCAAGGCAGGCGGATCAGAAGGTCAGGAGATCCAGACCATCCTGGCTAACACAGTGAAACCCCGTCTCTACTAAAAATACAAAATATTAGCCGGGCGTGGGGGCACACGCCTGTAGTCCCAGCTACTCAGGAGACTGGGGCAGGAGAATGATGTGAACCCGAGAGGCAGTGGAGCTTGCGCTGAGCCGAGATCGCACCATACACTCCAGCCTGGGTGACAGAGCAAGAAAAAAAAAAAAAAAAAGATCCAGAATGGCAGAATGCATAAAAATCCAACAACCAAGTCTTTCTGTCTTCAAGAGATCCACCTAACACATAAGAACTCACATAAGCATAAGGCATAGGGATGGGAAAAGGGATTTCATGCAAATGGAAACCAAAAGCAAGCAGGAATAGGTATTCTTACATCAGACAAAACACACTATAAAGCAGTAACAGTTTAAAAAGACAAAGAGAGACATTATATAATGCTAAAAAGATTAGCCCAATAGAAAAATATCACAATTTTAAACATATATACACATAACACTGGAGCTCCCAAATTTATAAAACAATTACTACTTGACCTAAGAAATGAGATAGATGGCAGCACAATCATAATGGGGACTTCAGTACTCCACTGACAGCACTGGACTGGTCATCAAGACAGAAAATACACAAAGAAGCAATGGACTTAAACTATACCCTAGGAAAAATGGACTTAACAGACATTTACAGATCATTCTATCCAATAACTGAAGAATATATATTTCTTTCATCAGCACATGGAACATTCTCCAAGATAGACCATTATGACAGGCCACAAAACAAGTCTCAAGAAATTTGAGAAAAATGAAATTATATCAAGTACTCTCTCAGATCACAGGGGAATAAAATTGGAAATT
Source organism: Trachypithecus francoisi (assembly GCF_009764315.1). Lineage (NCBI taxonomy): Eukaryota > Metazoa > Chordata > Mammalia > Primates > Cercopithecidae > Trachypithecus > Trachypithecus francoisi. The sequence continues at coordinate 6,583,999 of NW_022681472.1, forward strand.
CACTCTAAAAGGAACTCTCAAAAATATACAAATGCATGGAAATTAAATAATCTGCCCCTGAATGATCTTTGGGTCAACAATTAAATCAAGATGAAAATTGAAAAATTGTTCACACTGAATGATGATAGTGACACAAAACCTCTGGGATAGAGAAAAAGCATTTCTAAGAGGAAAGTTCATAGCATTAAATGCACACATCAAAAAATCTAAAAGAGTACAAACAGACAATCTAGGCTCACATCTCAAGGAACTAGAGAAACAAAAACAAACTAAACCCAAAACCAGCAGAAGAAAAGAAATAACAATGATCAGAGTAGAACTAAATGAAATGGAAACAAACAATACAATACAAAAGGTAAAACAAAAAGCTAGTTCTTTGAAAAGATAAACAAAATCAGTAGACCATTAGTGAGATTAACCAAGAAAAGAAGGGAGAAGATCCGAATAAGCTCAATCAGAAATGAAATGGGAGATGTTAAAACCAATACCACAGAAATGCAAAAGATCACTTGAGGCTACTATGAACACCTTCATGTGCACAAACTAGAAAACCTAGAGGAGATGAATAAATTCCTGGAAATAAACACACCTCCTAGATTAAACCTGGAAGAAACAGAAACTCTGAACAGACCAATAACAAGTAGTGAGATTGAATAAAAAATTGCCAACAACAACAACCAAAAGTCCAGGATCAGATGGATTCACAACTGAATTCTATCAGACATTCAAGTGAGAATTGATTCCAATTCTACTGAAACTATTCCAAAAGATAAAGAAAGAGGGAATCCTCCCTAAATCATTCTATGAAGCCACTATTACCATAATACCAAAACCAGGAAATGATGTAACAAAAAAAGAAAACTACAGACCAATGTCCCTGATGAACATGATGCAAAAATTCTCAACAAAAACCTAGCTGACCAAATCCAACAACATATCAAAAAGATAATACACACTGATCAAGTAGGTTTCATACCATGGATATAGGGTTGGTTTAACATACGCTAGTCAATAAATGTGATATACCACATAAACAATTAAAACAAAAAATCATATTATTATCTCAGTAGATGCAGTAAAAGCATTTGACAAAATTCAGCATCCTTTATAATTAAAACCCTCAGCAAAATTTGCATAGAAGGGACATAACCCTAAGGTAATAAACGCCATCTATGACAAACCCACAACCAACATTATACAGAAAGCACTACCGCTGAGAACTGGAACAAGACAAGGATACTCACTTTCACCACTTTTATTCAGCATAGTATTGGAAGTCCTAGCCAGAGTAGTCAGACAAGAGAAAGAAAGAAAGGGCATCCTAATCAGTAAAGAGAGAGTCAAACTGTCGCTGTTTGCCAATGATATGATTGTACCAGAAAACCCTAAAGACTCATCTGAAAAGCTCTTAGATCTGATAAATGAATTCAGTAAACTTTCAGAATACAAAATCAATGTACAGAAATCAGTAGCACTGCTATACACCAACAGTGACCAAGCTGAGAACCAAATCGAGAACTCAGCCCCTTTTACAACAGCTGAAAAACAAACAACAAAAAAAAAACCACAAAAACAAAACAAAACAAAACAAAACAAAAAACCTTACAAATATACCTAACCAAAAAGGTAAAAGATCTCTAAAACAAAAACTAAAAAATGCTGCTGAAAGAAATCATAGATGACACAAACAAATGGAAACACATCCTATGTTCACAGATGGGTAGAATCAGTATTATGAAAATGACCATACTTCCAAAAGCAATCTATAAATTCAATACAATTCCCATCAAAATATCACTATCATCCTTCATAGAACTATGAAAAAACAATCCTAAAATTCATAAGGAACCAAAAAAGAGCCCACAAAAGCAAGACTAAGCAAAAAGAACAAATCTGGAAGCATCACAATATCTAACTATAAGCTACACTACAAGGCTATAAATACCAAAACATCATAGTACTACTGGTATAAAAACAGGCAAGTACAACAATGGAATGAAATAGAGAACTCAGAAATAAAGCCAAATACATATAACCAACTGATCTTTAGCAAAGCAAACAAAGACATGAAGTGGGGAAAGGAGATCCTATTTAACGAATAGTGTTGGGATAATTGGAAAGCCACACGTAGAATCAAACTGGATCCTTTTCTCATCTAATACAAAAATCGACTCAAGATGGATCAGAGATGTAAATCTAAGACCTGAAACCATAAAAATTCTAGAAGAAGACATTGTAAAAACTCTTCTAGATATTGGCTTAGGCAAAGAGTTCATGACCAAGAACCCAAAGGTAAATGCCACAAAAACAAAAATAAATAGATAGGACTTAATTAAACTAAAAACCTCTGCACAGCAAAAGAAGTAATCAGCAGAGTAAAAGACAGTCCACAGAGTGGGGGAAAATATTTTCAACCTAGGCATCTGACAAAGGACTACCATCCAGAATCTATAAGGGAACTAAAACAAATCAGTCAGAAAAATGCAAGTAATCCCATCAAAAAGTGGGCTAAGGACATGAATAGACAATGCTGAAAAGAAGGTATACAGATGACCAACAAATGTATGAAAAAATGCTCAACATCACTCATTATCAGGAAAATGCAAATCAAAACCACCATGCGATACTACCTTACTCCTGCAAGAATGGTCATAATGTAATTAAGAAAACGAAAAATATCAGATGTTGGTGTGGATGTGGTTAAAAAGGAACACTTTTATAATGCTGGTGGGGCAACCACTAATACAACCACTACAGAAAACAGTATGGAGATTTCTTAAAGAACTAAAAGTAGAACTACCGTTTGATCCAGCAATCCCACTACTGGGTATATATCCACAGAAAAGAAGTTATTATATAAAACAGACACAAGCACAGCTATGTTTATAGCAGCACAATTTGCAATTGCAAAAATATGGAACCAGCTTGAATGCCCATCAACCAACAAGTGGAAGACGAAAACATGTTGTATATATACCATGGAATACTACTCAGACATAAAAATGAATGAAATAATGGCACTTGCAGCAACCTGGATGGAGTTGGAGACCATTATTCTAAGTGCAGAAACTCAGAAATAGAAGCCAAATATCGTATGTTCTCTCAAGTGCAAGCTAAGCTACGAGGACACAAAGGCATTAGAATGATATAATGGACTCTAGGTACTCGGAGTCAGGATGGAAGCAGGGGTGAGGGATCAAAGACTACACATTGGGTGCAGTGTACACTGCTCGGGTGTTGGTTCCACCAAAATCTCAAAAATCACCACTAAAGAACTTACTCATGTAACCAAACACCATGTGTCCCCCTCAAAACTATTGAAATAATAATAGTAGTAACAATAAAAGTTAGACAAAAATTTAAATAAATCAGATATGGGTGAGACTCAAGGCATAATTCATCCTGAGGCAAATTTCCCTACAGCTGTGAGCCTGTGAAATCAAAATCAGTTACATGCTTCCAAAATGCAATGTGGGACATGCATAGAATAGACATTCCTATTACAAAAGGGAAAAACAGGCGAGAAAAAAGGAGCAACTCGTCCCAAATAAGTCCACAATCCAACAGGGTAAACAACATTAAATCCTAAGGCTCTAGAATTATCTTCCTTGACTCCATGTCCTGCCTCCTGGACAAGGTGGGGTAGGGGTTGGGCCCCCAAGGCCTCAAGCAGCCCAAGTCCTATGGCTCAGCACAACCAAAGCTCTCATGGGTTGAAGTCTTTTGCCTGTAGCTCTCCCAGGCTGACAATGCACATTGGCAGCTCAATAGTTCTGGGATCTTGGTGGCAGTCCCACTCCCTTTCTTCCACTAGGCATTGCCCTCACAGGGGCTGTTTGCAATGGCTCTGCTCCTGTGAAAAGGCACTGCCTGGGGGCCCCAGGCTGTCCAAGACATCCTTTGAAATCTAGGTGGAGACCATTTTTGACCCCATAGCCCACTCATTCTGTGCATCTGCAGAATTAATACCAAACTGCGGACTCTGTAAGCAAGTGTATAAAATATGCTTTTTAAAGATGTTCTTCATCGTTTAGTTTAATGCCTTGCTGTGAGAAGTTTATATATGCGCACTGAAAACATGAAATGAGTGTGTTACTTCAAAGATGCATTGTAAGCTGCTTTATTACAGTGAATTGAACTGCTTCCCAAACAATGAACTCTGTAAACAAATGTACAAATACGCATTTAAAAGATGTTCCTTACCATTTAGTTTATTGCCTTATCATGAGGAGTTTTATATATACACACACACACTGAAAATATAAATCTGGACATGTTACTTCAAAGATGCATTGTGAAGCACTTTATTAAAATAAATTAAACTGTTTAACACTGTGAACTTTTTAATCACATGTTTAAGACATGCTTTTTAAAGATGTCCCTTGCTCTTGTTTCTAAGCCATAATGTGAGGAGTTTATATATCCACATTTAAAAGATGAATCAATGTATGTTACTTCAAAGATGTATTGTGAGCTGACTTATTACAGTGAATTGGACTGTTTACCATTCTGTGAATTCTGTAAACAAGCATATAAAATGGTTTTTAAAGATGTTCTTAACCAATAAGTTTAAAGACTTATCGTGTGATGTTTACAAATATATACTAAAACATACATCTGCTGCCAAGGCTTACCACCTGCATTCTTCAAATTAGGGCATAATCCACACCTGAGGCCACTCGAGTGACAGCTGAGGTGACCAAGGAGCACTGCTTAGGAATTTGGGGGGCAGAGACTTAAGGTGGTGGAGGGTAGTGAATGCTGATGTTTTTCAGGCATGATGAGCTGCTCTCTTGAGGCTGCCTCAAAGATCTCTGAAACGAATTGGGTGTCATTCTCCCATTGTCTTGATGAATGCTACCTGACTTCTTTTATCTACACTAATCCCTTTATCAAAGGATCAATTGGCTGCTCCCTTGCACTTTTTTTGTTCTTTACTTGACCAGGCTGTGAATTTTCTATATTTTTATGTTCCACTTCCGTTTTAATTAAAAATGTCGTCTTTAAGTCATTCATCTCTTCCCACATTTCACTCTAGGCATTTAATAGAAGCTGTGCAGCTCCTTCAACTTTTTGTTTAGAAATTTATTCCACCAGATGTCCCAATTCATTCTCTTAAATCCAGCCTTACATAAAGCCCTCTGGTATGGACACAATTCAGCCAAGTTATTTTCCGTGTTAGAAAATAATGGCCTTTATTCCAGTTTCCATTACCTTGTTCCTCATTTCTGTCCAAGACCCCATCAGAATTGCCTTACTGTCCATATTTATAGCAGCATCCTGATTATAGTTACTTAAGCAACCTCTAAGAAGTTTTAGACTTTCCCTACAGCTCTCCTTTTGTTTTGAGCCCTCACCAGAATTGCCCTTAATGATCTATTCATGGGAATACAAGCTTTTTCTATCCTGCTTCTCCAGATTCTTCCATCTTCTACCCATTATCCAGTTCCAAAGTCACTTCCAAATATTCAGGTGTTTGTCACAGCAACACTCTACTCTTTTGTACCAATTCTCTTTCTGAGTCATTTTGTGCAGTACCACAGATGGAGTAATTCATAATGATCAGAAATTCATTGGTTCACAATTCCAGAGGCTGGGAATTCCAAGATTGAAGGCCCAGCATCCTTTAAGGGCCTTCCTGCAGTATAATCCCATGGCAAAAGGGTAAGAGAGGGCAAGAGAGAGAGAGCAACAAGGATCCTGGTTTGTCCTTTTATAAGGAACCCACCCCCATGATAAAGAGCTTGCTCCCACCATAAGAAACTCACTTCCACAATGACAACATTAATCTACTCATTATCTTTCATGGTCTAATCAATCCTTAAAGTTCCCACTTCTTAATGCTGACACAATGGCAATTAAATTTCAGCATGAGTTTCAAACCATAGCAGTCATGTAAAAGGAAATTAATAAGAGGCAAAAGTAGAGCAAAGGCAATTAAAAAACTTTTTTTGATTGGTTGACTGTGTTTTAATACTATAACCTTCAGCCTTCTATGAAAAAGAAATTTAGATTTCTTCTAACCATATTTATTACAGAAATAATTTAAAATCATGTTTGAAATTAAGAAACCACATTGAATATGGAAACAAATTTGAGGATCAAAAACTTCTGATATACAGAAATCCTGCCAATACTTAAAAACCAGACTGCATTCTACATATCTGAGTTTCAGAACTATCCCATATGTTGTGAAAAATGGGGAAAGTCTTTTTAATTATCTAATTAGTATTTGTATTTCAAACACTTGTAATTGAGAGAAATCTCTGAATAAAACATCAAATTGCAGTTTAGTAGCAGTATTAGTATACAATATGACTTTTTGATATTGAAGGATTCATATTTCACACCGAAATTATGATGGTGAATCTGAGGTTTTCATAAAGTATCAAATGTTAAAAAGTACACTATGATAGCAGTCAGTTTGAGTTGTAAAAATAATGCTACAGGGCGGCGCATGGAGGCTGATGCCTATAACCTCAGCACTTTGGGAGTCCTAGGTGGGCAGATCTCTTCAGGCCAAAAGGTCGAGACCAGTCTGGCCAATGTGGTGAAACCCTGTCTGTACTAAAAATATAGAAATTAGCGGGGCATAGTGGGGCATACCTGTAATCCCAGCTACTTGGGAGGCTGAGGCACAAGAATCACTTGAACCCAAGAGGTGGATGAGCTGTGATGGGACAACTGCACTCCAGTCTGGGCAACAGAGAGAAACTCTGCCTCAAAAATAATCATAATGATAATAATAATAATAATACAGACTCTTAATTGGGGCAAATCATTTAACTAACATTGAATTTAATTTTATTACCTGTAAAATGAGAGGTATATCCCATGTTTTGGAAGTTCTAATGTCAGTTAAAAGTTTGAACTTGTTTCATAAATTATAGTCACAGCTATAAATTACCTTCTATAAAAAGCCTATTTTATGTCAAGTAATAAACATTTTTGCTTCATAAACATTATTGCTCTTTGCATGCAATACCTTAACATGCACCGCAGAAATATGTGCATTTCAGGATTTGGAAACAAAGGTTCACAGAGGGTAAGCTGCCCAATGTCACACAAGTAATAAACGCAGTGCTGGAATTCCAGCTGAGTTCTGTCTATCTTCCTATCCTTATGCCAACACAGTCATACATTCTGATTTTTATCCGACTGATGACAGATATTCAGTCATTCAAGCCACATGGCAAAGTTTAAAATAATTGTTCAACTATCACATAATGGCATTTAAAAAGCTGTCTATTTGAACCGTCACCATGAGTGATTTAATAAAAAAGTTTCTATTACTTACAGATGTTCCAAAGATATGAGTCCTTTAAATGTTTGCTTATCTAGTGCATGGATTTCATTCTTGTATAGGTACCTGGAAAATATATAGAATCTCATTAAATTATAAATTAGTAGAGATACTACATGTCTTAGATACAAACTTTTTAAACTATAAGCTGTGGACCTTAGGAGCTTTGTGGGATGTCCATAGATTCCCTAACAATATATAGAAATTGTCATTTCATTTAAATGTGTTCAATTGGTAAGAATTCTAAGCCTCTCTCATCAAATTCTCAAATGGATCCCTGGTTCAAAATATTAAGGAACATAGAGTATTTGTGGAGAAATTCTGACTAATGGAGTCATATATATTGAGTAACAACTTCTCTAAGAAAAATATATGTTTGACTATAAATAATTTTTTAAAATTTATTTTATGACACTGAATATATTCAACTGGTAGTTATAAAACTGGCAAATACCACCATGAGATACATCTTAAGGGGATAAAAGCATCTTAGAGATGCATAAGATGAATTTTGATCCTCCTGTGGCTGCTGTTGAAAATCTACAGGAAAGAATACTGTAAATGGATTTATAAATATGATGATACAACTAATCTTACCAAACGGTTTAAAGAAAACAATTTATGTAACATATGAGCACTTTCTCCATCATTTTTCTTCAACCATAGGTTGGTAAGGTGATTTCTTCCCCACACTCTTTGTTAATGTCATGAAAATATAGCCCTGGATCATTTCTACTTGTGCCTCTCAAGGTTTGAGACAATTAGAATTCCTGAAACCTTCTATCAAGTGTCTTTGGAATGTGCTCTTGCATATTATCGGTGCATCAGAGTCACCTGGTGATTTGTTAAGCACACCAATTCTAAAGTTCACCCACAAACCTACTCAACCGGACTCTCTCAGGATATTTTCTAGATAATTCAATTGCAGCTCATCTGCAGTCCTGCCTTAAAGGCCATCAAAATCATAATTCTGGCTAAAAATAAAGAAGGAATTGATTTTCTGTAATTTACTTAGTGAAGCTTTGAAAGTTCCAAACCAGTTTCTTTTACCCCAGTTTGTGACTCCAGTCAGTTTCTAAAAGTAGCAGTGACTAGTGTGAATTTACATCTAACTAGATATTGTTTTTCCTCAGCATTAATTGATACTACTGAATATTTTTCTTTTACTCCAAATCTCAAAAATATAGCTATGTGTTAGAATTCAAGAAATACAATATTTTAGAAGCATGTTTCTTCAAACATTTATAGGAAGCATTGAGAAGTCTCAAAACTCACTAGTGGTTCTCAAGTGTGGATGTATGCAAATCAGAGTGTAAGTACATGAGTCAGTAGTACTTGTAAGGCCTCATTTTGAGTTCTACCCAAGCCTCATAGTGATGTCTGGGTCCCTGCCTCCACAAATTCAGATTTAATGATGGGTCCAGGGTACAGACTAAACACTGAGTTTCTTCATAGCTCCACAGGAAATAATAATATGCAGCAAGGTTGAAAACTGCTGTTACTAGGTACAGAACCAGTGAAAGTATTCTGTAAATGTACCCCACTGGATTCAGAAATACCTCCTGGTAAAGGCCCTTAGACTATTGGAATGTTGAGAGCCACATGACTTCAAGGGTGTCATGTCTTGAGGTACAAAGAAGTTGACCTCTACTGAAAGGCATACAAACACTATACTTGGTTTTTATTATTATCGTCAATTTTAAATAATGAGGGATTGTTTCATAAAGATAAAATGAAGTCATAAAATATTTCATGAAGGAGTTTCAAAACTTAAAACTAAAGATTTCTCATAATATTTTATCTCAGATATACAGATTCACTTTAGACTGTTATATTGTAGAAAATGGTTCAGGAAAAATAAGTACAAAGTAGGGGGGAAAGAATAGAATAGAACTTCTGCAGTCAGATCTGCACAAATTGATTAAATCAGTAAAGTATGAATTCCAGATATGTTACTACCTGTATTCATGTTGTAGGACCAACAGGTTTGTATGCTTGCTGAAGAGTAACAGACCAATACACTGAGATGGCAGCGTTTGCAGCAGAGAAAGAGTTTAATTATCAACGGGCAGCCAAATGAAGAGACAGAAAGGACACTCAAATTCTTCTCCCCAGTGAGTTCTGGGCTGGGGTTTTTAATGGGATAGTGGAGGGAAAGAGGCTAGAAAATTGGGGTTGCTGATTGGCTGGAATAAGGGGGATATTATTTGGATATGGAAACCGCATTCCTTGGTGAGTCAGCTCCTTATCAGGTCCTTCAGACCTTATTGGTGTGCAGGACCTAAAAGAATGTCTCAAATGGAAAACTTAACATTTCATAATTCTCAAGTTGTCATCTACAGAGCAGTTAAGAAGAACTATAATCTTCATGGTTCTATGTGATGTTGGGACAATAGGCACCAAACAGCTATGAGGAAGGGATCAGAGAGCAGTTGATCTTATGATGAATGCTGATGTGCTGAAAGTTTGGCTTATTTTTGTTTCTTCCCACCCTCCCACCCACCTTATTTCCTGATTAATTTTATAAAGTTTCTAGGGATTATTGCATTAACACCAGTCACACAGCTTCCAATTTCCCATAGGATAATGATATTCAGCTAAATTCAAATCTCTCCACACACCTCTGAAAACCACACAGTTTAACAAAGAACAAAAATACATCACCCAGAGCACAAGCTATGACAAAACCAGAGAAAGAGAGCATTAGCAACTTCATTTAAGTGGGGAAAACACTAAAGGCATCTCTAGAGTCCGCCCTCAGCAGAATCAAGTGGGAATTTCACAGATGAAGGGACTGTGGTGGAAGGAGTAGAACAACAAAGGGTGAGAGTACCACCCTGATGAGAACCTTAGATTGAGGAAATTAGAACCCTGGCTCCTAAGGAATTGAAAGAAAGGACTTGGAAAATGAGTGGGAGAAGGCACCTTGCTAGCATGGGGTAACTTGTGGAGAATTTGTATTAACAGGAAAGAGGAAAGCAAGAAGTCAAAGGTAAAATAAATTAGTACCAGGATTTTAATAATCAAGATGATTGTGTACCAAGATAATCACTGCAAGGAAAATTACCTATAAATACTGATAGGAAATTAAGAAAAACAAATCTGATACTAGATTTGATAGAAACAGAAAACCTAGAAATATAAATTTTGATCAAAATCTAAATAAAAAATTAAAAAGATATTTCTCAACTATTTCATTTACAATAGCTTATACATAATAAGCTACCTAGGATAAACTTAACCAAGGGGGTTAAAGACTTCTACACTGAAAGATACGAAACAATACTGTAAGAAATTAAAGACAATGTGAATGAATTGAAAGATTACCCATATTCATGGACTTAAAGATTTGATATTGTTAAAATGTCAATACTACTCAAAGTGATCTAAAAATTTAATACAATCCCTATCAGAATTCCAATGGCATTTTTTTTTTTTTTGCAGATATAGGGAATCCCATCCTAAAATCTATGTGACATTTCAAGAGGCCCTGAACAGTTAAAACAATCTTGAGAAAGAATAACATAGTTGAAGATTTTACACTTTCTGATTTCAAAACTTATAACAAATGTATAGTAATCAAAACAGCATGGTACTGGCATAGAAACAGATATACAGACCAATAGCAAGTCCAGAAATAAGCCCTCGCATATATGGTCAAATGATTATTTACAAGGGTACCAAGAATATACAATGAGGAAAGAAAAATCTGTTCAATAAATAGTGTTGGGAAAACTGGCTCTCCACATGGAAAAGAATAAAACTGGAACCTTCTCTTATACCATATACAAAAATTAACTCAAAATGAAGCACAGACCTAAAACTGTTAGAAGGAAACATACAGAGAAAGGTCCATGACCTTGGGTTTGGCAAATATTTCTTAAATGTGACACCAAAAGCAAAGATAACAAAAGTAAAAATAGACAAACTAGATTACACCAAGATTTAAAAGTTTGGTATGTCAAAGAATACAGGGTGAAAAGGCAACTTGCAGAATAGATGAAAATATTTGTAAATCATATATCTGATACAAAGTTAATATCCAGAATATACAAAGACCTTCTACAACTCAACGACAACCACAACAACCAAAAAAAAAAAAAAAATTAAAAATGGGTAAAGTACTTTAATAGACAGTTCGTCAAGGAAAATATACAAGTGACAAACAAGAATTCACTAATCATTAGTGAGATGCAAATCAAAACCACAACGCGCTATCACCTCACATGTTAGGATGGCTACTTTCAAAAAGACAAAATAAGCATTTTTGAGGATGTGGAGAAATAAGAATCCTGTACACTGTTGGTGGGAATGTAAATTGGTACAGCCACTATGAAAAACTATATGGAGAGTCCTCAAAAATTAAAAATTCAATTACCATCTAGAATTCTTAGGAAAATATACTTCTGGGCATATATCTGAAAGAACTGAAAGCAGAGATATCTGTACATACATGTTCCACACCAGCACTACTCACATAGCCAAGAGGCGGATTCAACCCAAGTGCCCACTGGTGAGTGAATAGAAAAACAAAATGTAGTATATACATACAATGGTATATTATTCAGCCTTAGCATTTCAGGAAGCCAAGGCAGGAGGATCACTTGAGCCCAGGAATTCAAGACCAGTCTGGAAAGATGAGATAGCAAGATCTCATCTCTACTAAAAATTTTTTGAATTAATTTTTTTTAAAAAAAGGAAGGAAATTCTGACACATGCTACAAAATGGATTAACATTGAGGACATTAAACTAAGTAAAGTAAACCGGTCACAAGAAGACAAATACTATATGATTCCTCTTGTATGAGGAAGATAGAGTAGTAAACTCATAATAACAGAAAGTAGAATAGTGGTTTCCAGGGGCTACAGAGAGAAGGAAATGGAGAGTTGTTTAATGGGTATAGAGTTTCAGTTTTGCAAGATTAAAAAGTTCTGGAGATTGATTACACTGCATTGTGAATATATTGAATAATACCAAACCATTTAGAAATGTTTAAGATTGGTACATTTTATGTTTTTGTATTTTTTAATATGTTTGTATTTTCTACCACAATTACATTTTTTAAAATGTTAAAAGGACATAAAAATTGTCTAAATTACATAAAATAACTGTGTCTGCATAAAAATTAAAACTACATCCAAAACATTGACAGTGATAACAGACCTGGGGTTTTGCACAGTTTTATTTTCTTCATTGTTCTTTTTCATATTTCAATATTTTCTAAGATGATTATGCATTGATATATTGCTTTTTCATATTTATTTCATATTTATTTTTATTATATGAGTAAGAAATTATATCACTTTATAAAATATACAATTTTAAAGAAATAAATCAAACTCATCTACCTGTTCTTCACCCTGGACAATAACATTACTTTTAAAATTTTGTTTTATGTTTTGTGTATTTTTTTTATAAAATGATATTTAGTGTATATTTTGTTACTTTTTACCTTAACACCTGGAAGATGTTAACCAACTTATTTTATCCCTCCATGCTTCATTAAATTTCTTTAGATAACTAAAGATTCTTTCCCTAATTCCAAAAAAATTATGTGAAATTTATAGCCCCAATAATAACATACGAATGAAATCACAGAAATCAAACATTATGTATTTCCTTTTAAGTCTCATATAGCTATTATATAGATTTGACACTAAAATTTTTGGGAAATGCTTGCTGAACTAATGTATTAAGTTTTTCACTCTACCTTCTCAGTGTAGATAAAAATTATTGGGCTACTGGACCAAGGAGTGTTATAGAGGGGAGCAATGAAAAACCTAAACCCTGCCCATCAAACACAGAATTAGTTCCAAGGGAAGAATAAGAAAAAGCAAAATAGTTGGTACTTGTGAGAATAGAGTCTGCACCCCCATTTCCTGATGGTCTGGAAGATGACAGACATCACAGATAGGTTTCTAATCTACCATGGGACCACAGAGGTGCTGAGATGGCTGCAAGATGCATCAAGGCATAAAACTAACCTGACAAACCACTGAACTCTTCAATGGGGTGGGGAAGAGATAAAGATTTTTGCAGGCCTTATAGTGGATGGATGTGACACCAAGACTCATAACCTGCAAGGGAGTTGCAGTAATGAGGAGATGTCACAGTAGAGGTTGGTTTGCTCTTGCAGCCCTGTGACAAGAAAGAAACAGAGTAGCCCCAGATGTCATGACCGTGCTCAAGGACTATCTAGACTTGTGTTCCACCTCACAGAATGAGAATGATCACAGATAAGAGAGCAAGCGTAATACCTCCACGAAAACAACCAAGAGGTCTCATTAAGCCATATAGAGCGTGGGCAGCCATCTTAGCCCAGGCTGCCATAACAAAAGTACATAGACTGGATGGCTTGAACAATAGCAATTTATATGCTGACAGTTCTAGAGGCTGAAAAGTCCAAGATCAAGGCCTGGCATTGTTCAGTTTCTGAAGTCTCTCTTCCTGGCTCATAGATAGGCACTTTGTCACTGTGCCCTTACATGGCACAGAGAGAGTGAGAGCAACCCCTGATGTCTCTTCCTCCTTCAAAGGCACTACTCCCATACAAGGGCTACACACTCATTACCTCACCCAAACCCAGTTACCTGCTGAAGGCTCCACCTCCAAATACCATCACACTGGGTCTTAGGGTTTCAAAATAGGAGTCCTGGGAGGATACAAACATTCAATCCATAACAGTATTTTAGATTGAATAGAGGGAAAAGAATGAGTAAAGGAGATTCTGAACCGACTTTATTTACCCCAAATGATAAGTTTACCCAAATTGGGCCAAGATATTTTCTGACGTTATGTGGAATGAGGCCCAAAATAAGAATTAGCTTACAAAAAAAACTATTTTTTTGCACTCCTCAATATATAGACTGAAAAATTCACACTTGATACACACCCCATTTAAACATATTTCCATGTGAAGAACTACACAGTAAGTTGCAAAAGTTGCACACCTCAGTCTCTGTGTGGTATCACGCTCCACTCAATCTGCTTAAAAGGCAGTACAGAGCAATATAACTTGATATTATCTATAAAAATTCCATGCAGATTGTAAAGTAATAATATATGTGAAAATAAAAATGCAAAAGAACTTAAAATGTGAAATAAATTTAGTTGTTAATTCAAAGTTGGGAAGTCATTTCTATACACACCAAATCTAGACGTCATGAAATAATGTTTGACTACATGAAATGCCAACGAAATTGAAATCTTGTTTTCTGAAAGATCCTACATTTAATTACGTCCCAGTATAAAAGGACATTTGCTATTCAGATTTTATTTTCAGTTGCTGTTTTTCACTAGAAGAAATTCAACTCTTTGAAGACACAACTACTTCCAGGTCTGGGACGTCAAAAGTAAATGACACAACGTTTGACAAAAAGCACTCAAAATCTAATGGGATTATGTCAAAAGTACAAAAGAGTTAGCTGGAAGAGTCTTCCACTGGTCAAATTTGGGATTTGAGGGTTAGAAAAAGGGATAATGGAACTGATTATACTACACAGAATTTATTTTTTTTCCAACTTTTATTTTTGGTTCTAAGGGTACTGTGCATGTTTGTTACATAGGTAATTGCAGGTCACAGAGGGTGCACAGATTATTTTGTCACCCAGATAATAAGCCTAGTGCCCGTTAGGGAGTTTTTCCATCCTCACCCTCCTCCCAACCTCCACCCTCAAGTAGGCACCAGCGTCTATTGTCCCCTTCTTTGTGTCCATGTGTACTTTATGTTTAGCATTTCATGAGTCCACTGAGATAAGGGAGAAAAAGAGAAAGCGACAGAGACACAACATGATGGGGCATGGGAACAGATTCCTTCTTTTCAGAAGAATGCCAGCTACTCCAGGGAGTCATAAAATTAGGAAATCATAATTTTGCAACACAACATAAAAGTATATTTATGCAAGACTCATCAACGATGCCAAAACCATTGGTGAAGTTTTGTATATGGGAAAGTAATTAACTTTGATACATTAACCTCGAATCTTATAAACCTTGCTATAATCACTTATTAGTTCTAGGAGATTTGTATTGATTGTTTGGGATTTTCTTGATAAGTAATCATGTAATCTGCAAAGACAGTTTTATTTCTCCCTTCCCAATCTATTGTTTCCACATTTCATAAGCTAAGACTTCCAGTCTGATGGTGAATAGGGATGGAGAGAGGTCCTGTCCTTGTTCCTGAGCCTAGTGGGAAAGCAATACAGGTTAAGCATCCCTAATCCAAAAAATGAAATCTGAAATGCTAAAATCCAAAACTTTTTAAGTGAGGACGTGATGCCAGGGTAAAATTCTATACCTGACTTCCTGTGAGAGGCCATAGTTAAAACTCAGTTACACAACATACAGCGTATTCAATGTCCCCAAGGGAAAAGGGCTCTCCCAGCCCACTTCAGCTGCAATATATCTTTTCTTAAATAAATAAATAAATACATAAAGTGCACAGTAACTTTTT
Organism: Trachypithecus francoisi; assembly: GCF_009764315.1. Taxonomy (NCBI): domain Eukaryota; kingdom Metazoa; phylum Chordata; class Mammalia; order Primates; family Cercopithecidae; genus Trachypithecus; species Trachypithecus francoisi. The sequence continues at coordinate 6,599,755 of NW_022681472.1, forward strand.
AGTTGAAAAACCACATCATAGGTGAAAGCTGAAAGCCTGCCATTGTTTGTCGTTGCTGTTGTTCAACAGCTGATGCAGGAATCTGGTGATGCCACTGCCCTGCTTAGGTACTCTGCACACAATATTTTTTCACTGTAATAATAATATGTCATTTTTTACTATTAAGTACTTATGTGTGAATAAGTATAAAAAAAGATTCCGAGTCAGGAATGAGAGTCCTGCCAAACAACAACAGATTGTCTATATGGATGGCTGAGACAGTGACATCTTTGCTTTCTGATGGTTCAATGTATACATACTTTGTCTCATGTAAAAAATTATTAAAATATTTTATAAAATTACTATCAGTCTATGTGCATAAGGTGAATACATATAATGTATTGTGAAACATAAATGAATTTCATGTTTATATAAATTCCATCCCTAAGATTTCTCATTATGTATATGCAAATATGCCAAAATGTTAAAAATCCGTAATTCAAAATATTTCTGGTTCCGTGCATTTCATACAAAGGATACTTAACCTGTAGTTTCTCACCATTATTAGCCAGAGGGGTTTTTTTAGATCTTCTTTACTGAGTTAAGAGAGTCCCCTTGCTTCCTATTTTGCTCAGGTTTTATCACAAATCGGTGTTCAGTTTTGCCAAATGCACTTTATGCATCTGCTGATATAATCATATCACTTTTCTTCTCTAACCTGTTGATATGATGGATTACATTATCTGATTTTCAAATGTTGAACCACCTTTGTATACCTGGGATAGTATAATTATTTTTATACATTGTTGGATTTGATTAGCTAATATTGTGTTGAGGATTCTTGCATTTATATTTATGAGAGATATTGGTCTGTGGTTATCATTTCCTGTAATATATTTTTCTGGTTTTGGTATTAGGGTAATGTTGGCCTCAGATAATTAAAGTTAGGAAGTATTCCCTCTGTTTCTGTTTTTCTGGAACAAATTATAGATAATTAACATCATTTTTTCTTTAAGTGTTTGGTAGAATTTACCAGCAAAATCATCTGAATCTAGAGCTTTCCGTTTTGGAAGTTTATTAATTATCTATTCAATTTATTTAATAAATATGGGCCTATTTAGATTATCTTTTTCTTCTCGTGTGGTTTGTTAGATTGTGTCTTTCAAGAAATCAGTCCATTTTATCTAAGTTACCAAATTTATGGGCTTAAAATTGCTAATAAAACCCTTTTATTATTCTTTTAACATCTATGGTTCACTAGAGATGGCCTAATTTTATGTGTGATATTAGTAATTTGTGTTTATTCTTTTTTTTTCTTCACTATCCTGGCTGGGAGATTGTCAATTTTCACAATTTTTTCAAAGAACCAGTTTTTACTTTTGTCAAATTTCTGTATTGTTTCCCATTTTCACTTTCATTGATTTCTGTTCTATTTTGTAATTATTCATTTCTTCTGCTTGTTTAACTTTATATTGCTTTTGTTTCTCGTGTCTCCTATGATTGGAAGTCTAGATTACTGATTTTATATATTTTTTCTTTTCTAATATATGCATTCAACACTATATCTCTAAGGACTGCTTTCTCTGCATCCTAAAAAATCTGATGAGTTGTACTTTTACTTTTATTGAGTTTAAAATACTTTTTTTTTTTGCTGTATCCTCAAAGATAAAGGTGTTTTAAGTATCTTTATCTGTAAGTTTTTTTTTTTTTTCATTATACTTTAAGTTCGAGGGTACATGTGCATAACGTGCAGGTTTGTTACATATGTATACTTGTGCCATGTTGGTGTGCTGCACCCATCAACTCGTCAGCACCCACCAACTCGTCATTTACATCAGGTATAATTCCCAATGCAATCCCTCCCCCTCCCCCTACCCCCCTCCCCGTGATAGGCCCCAGTGTGTGATGTTCCCCTTCCCGAGTCCAAGTGATCTCATTGTTCAGTTCCCACTTAGGAGTGAGAACATGCGGTGTTTGGTTTTCTGTTCTTGCAATAGTTTGCTGAGAATGATGGTTTCCAGCTACATCCATGTCCCTACAAAGGACACAAACTCATCCTTTTTTATGGCTGCATAGTATTCCATGGTGTATATGTGCCACATTTTCTTAATACAGTCTGTCACTGATGGACATTTGGATTGATTCCAAGTCTTTGCTATTGTGAATAGTGCCGCAATAAACATACGTGTGCATGTGTCTTTATAGCAGCATGATTTATAATCCTTTGGGTATATACCCAGTAGTGGGATGGCTGGGTCATAGGGTACTTCTAGTTCTAGATCCTTGAGGAATAGCCATACTGTTTTCTATGATGGTTGAACTAGTTTACAATCTCACCAACAGTGTAAAAGTGTTCCTATTTCTCCACATCCTCTTCAGCACCTGTTGTTTCCTGTCTTTTTAATGATTACCATTCTAACCGGTGTGAGATGGTATCTCATTGTGGTTTTGATTTGCATTTCTCTGATGGCGAGTGATGATGAGCATTTTTTCATGTGTCTGTTGGCTGTATGAATGTCTTCTTTTGAGAAATGTCTGTTCATATCCTTTGCCCACTTTTTGATGGGGTTGTTTGTTTTTTTCTTGTAAATTGTTTGAGTTCTTTGTAGGTTCTGGATATTAGCCCTTTGTCAGAAGAGTAGATTGCAAAAATTTTCTCCCATTCTGTAGGTTGCCTGTTCACTCTGATGGTAGTTTCTTTTGCTGTGCAGAAGCTCTTTAGTTTAATTAGATCCCATTTGTCAATTTTGGCTTTTGTTGCCATTGCTTTTGGTGTTTTAGACATGAAGTCCTTGCCCATGCCTGACAGAGACGAAAACCATGACACGAGAAATACGTGACAAATGCCCAAGCTTCAGTAACCGACTTGATCAACTGGAAGAAAGAGTATCAGTGATTGAGGATCAAATGAATGAAATGAAGCGAGAAGAGAAGTCTAAAGAAAAAAGAAGAAAAACAAATGAACAAAGCCTGCAAGAAGTATGGGATTATGTAAAAAGACCAAATCTACGTCTGATTGGGGTGCCTGAAAGTGAGGGAGAGAATGGAACCAAGTTGGAAAACACTCTTCAGGATACCATCCAGGAGAACTTCCCCAACCTAGTAGGGCAGGCCAACATTCAAATTCAGGAAATACAGAGAACACCACAAAGATATTCCTTGAGAAGAGCAACTCCAAGACACATAATTGCCAGATTCACCAAAGTTGAAATGAAGGAAAAAATCTTGAGGGCAGCCAGAGAGAAAGGTCGGGTTACCCACAAAGGGAAGCCCATCAGACTAACAGCAGATCTCTCGGCAGAAAGTCTACAAGCCAGAAGAGAGTGGGGGCCAATATTCAACATTCTTAAAGAAAAGAATTTTAAACCCAGAATTTCATATCCAGCCAAACTAAGTTTCATAAGTGAAGGAGAAATAAAATCCTTTACAGATAAGCAAATGCTTAGAGATTTTGTCACCACCAGGCCTGCCTTACAAGAGACCCTGAAGGAAGCACTAAACATGGAAAGGAACAACCGGTACCAGCCATCGCAAAAACATGCCAAAATGTAAAGACCATCGAGGCTAGGAAGAAACTGCATCAACTAATGAGCAAAATAACCAGTTAAAATATTTTTAAATTTCCCTTGTGACTCCTTTGATCAGCATGTTACTTATAAGGGTATTTAATCTATAGATATTTTGTTATTTTCTAGCTATCTTTCAGTTGTTAATTTCTAGTTTAATTCCATTGTGGTTGGAGAACATACTTTGTATGCTTTCTATTTTTTTAATTAGATGAGATGTGTTGGACGGCATATAATATAGTCCTTCTTGGTGAATGTTCTATCGGAGCTTGAGAAGAATGTGTATTTCTGTTGTCACTGGGTGGAATATTCTATAAATGTTAATTAGACCCAGTTGAGTGATGGTGCTGTTCAGTTCAACTATATCCTTACTAGTTTTCTGCCTGCTGGATATGTCAATTACTGATAGAGGCATGTTGAACCCTTCAACTATCATACTGGATTCCTCTATTTCTTCTTGCAGCTCTAACAGTTTTTGCCTCACATATTTTGCTGCTCTACTGTTAGGTGCATGTTAGGTGCATATACATTAAGGATTGTTGTGTCTTCTTGGAGAATGAATCCCTTTACCATTACATAATACTCTCTTTATCCCTGAATTCTTTTTGTTTTTGTCATTAAGTCTGCTTTATCTGAAATTAATATAGCTACTCTAGTTTTCTTTTGTGTTAGTATGATACAACTTTCTCCATCTCTTTATTTTTAATCTATCTATAATTTATATTTAAAGTGGGTTTCTTTTAGACAAGGTATACATTGTTGGATCTCATTTTGTGAATCTACCTGTCAATCTCTATCTTTCACTTAGTGTATTGAAACCATTCACATTTAAAGTAACTATTGGTATGACTGAATTCATAGCTACCATATTTGAAATTATTTTCTATTCACTGTACTTATTTTTTTATCTTCACCTTTTTTCTGCCTTCTCTGATTTTAATTGAGCACTTCACATAATTCAATTTTTTCTTCTCTCTTAGCATATCAATTAGGCTTGTATGCTTATATCAATATTCTTCTTTTAAAAATATCATCAGTTGTTAACCTAAGGTTTACAGTTAACATTTACTATAACATTTACTATAAGTCTACTCTCAGGTACCACTATACCACTTCATGGGTAGTGCTGGTACCTTGTAACAGAGTACAGTCATCCTTTAGTATGCACAAGGGATTGGTTTCAAGACCTCTCAAGAACACTAAAATCTTTAGATGCTCAAGTTCTGATATAAAGTCATGCGACATTTACATATAACCTATGCACATCCTGCTATATACCTCAAATTATCTCTAAATTACTAACAATACCTAATACAATATAGAAAACTATGTAAATAGTTGTTTACTTGTTTAGAGAAAAATAAGAAAAAAATCTGTATATGTTCATACAGGTGCAATTTTTTCCCAATACTTTCAATCCACGATCAGCTGAATCCATGGATGTAAAACCCACAAATATGAAGGGCTAACTGTATTTCCAATTCCCTTCTTCTATCCCTGTTAACAATTATTCCTGTCATTCCACTTATCCATAAGCTACCAAATTTATTGTATCTATTACTATTCTGAACAAACTCTTACCTGTTATATCAATTAAAAATACAAAATAAAAGATTATATTTTACCTTGATTTATTCCTTCTCTATTGCTCTACCTTTTTTTGTATGAATCTGAGTTTCAGATCTATATCATTTTCTTTCTTTCTCTTTGAAGGATTTTGTAAGCATTTATTGCAAGGTAAGTCTACTAGTGACAAATTTCCTCAATTCTTATTTGTCTAAGAAAGTCATTATTTCCTCTTCAATTTGAAGGATTTTTATCAATACAGAAGTCTAAACTGGTGGTTTTTACTTTCAACATTTTAAATATTTTACTTCATGCTCTTTTTGCTTGCATGGTTTCTGAGAAGTCCAGTGTAATTTGTATCCTTGTTTCTCTACAGGTAAGGTGTTTTTACCCTGGCTTTCAAGATTTAATTTTTTGTCTGTTTTTCTGCAATGTGAATATGCTATGCCTAGGTATATACTCTTTGGTATTTATTCTGCTTCATGCTCTGTGAGCTTTTGGGACCTGTGTTTCCCATCTGTCATTATTTTTGAAAAATTATCAGCCATTATTACTTCAAATGTTTGTTCTTCTTTCACATTTTCTTCCAATCTGGTATTTCCATTACATGTATGTTACACCTTTTGTTATTATCCTGCCTTTCTTGAGTATTGTGTTTCATTTTTCCATCCTTTTTCTCTTTGTATTTCAGTTTAGGAGGTCTCTATTGACATAGCATCAAGGTCACTGATTCTTTCCTCAGTCATATCCAGTCAAGTGGTGGGCCCATCAAAGTCATCCTTAACTTCTGCTACAGTGTTTTTATTTCTAGCATTTCCTTTTCATTCTTTCCTAGAGTTTCCGTTTCTTGCTTAAATTACCCATCTGTTCTTGCATGTTTTCCACTTTTTCCATTAGACTCTTTGGCACATTAATGTAGTTGTTTGAAATTCCTGAGTGAGCATTCCAAAATCTCCACCAAATGTGAGTCTAGTTCTGATGCCAGCTTTATCTCTTCCGACTGCATGTTTTCTTGCTTTTTAATTTTCCTTACAAATTTTTTAAAAGGTAGAAATGACATGACAGTTCCTGTAACAGGAACTAAGGTAAATAATTTTTCAGTACTGAAAGGTGATTTGCAGCTTATTTTCATATGGTTCAGTAAAATGTATAATGCGTACAAATATATAATGTACCGATTTCTAATTAATTTCCATTCAATGGTGGTTTTACAGGCGTTTACTTTCCTGTATGCTTACAAATTTTCAAAGTAAAATTTTGAGAGCAAATATGAAAAGTTTAGGATGCTAATAACTACAACACACACTTTTTGTTCTTTCAAAAATGTTATGATGAACATACAGAGATAAACACACATGACAATTGTATGTCACTCTATGAAGGCAAATAAACATTTTCTTTATTTAAAAGCAACATAATTTAGTATTCAATATTATCCCTTCAAAAAGGATTAGGAATTTCTTCCAAGATGTAAAAATGCTATCTAAAATAACATTAACTTAAAATTTTTGGTACTTGTGAATTATGAGATAGTTTTTATTATCATATTTACTCATCATAGTTTTTTCAAACCATTAAAATATTTTAAACATTTTGAAAGGAAGATAATTCTATGTAAGGAAAAATTGTAAGTCTAAAATCAAATTAATACTCCAGTAAAAGTGACAGCTAATTTACTTCTGTAAAGTCATGTTTCTGACCAATAATACATCAGAGATACACGGGCATGAAAATCTTCTAAAGTGCCTTGCTTGAGACAGTTTTACCAAAAAAGAGTTAAAATTTTTTCTCAGTAAATAATGCATTTAGATGTTTTACCAAAAATGGCACAGTTTTCTGCATGTGCTTTTGTTGCCTGGCATCACTGCAAAGCTGCAGAGCAGCTTTGGCAGCACCAGCCTCCTCATTTCTTAGTTACAGTGTTTACACCCAGCCTCAGGCTGCAGTGACCAGCTCAGGGAAAGACATGAGCAGTGAGACACAAGGAGACATTTGCTGGGATTCTCATATATTTTAAAAGTTTAATCTGTCTTCCTCATGAGCCATCAGAAGAAATCCATCATTTTCCCTGAATGGGGCAGCATGAAGAGTCTGGTAGAGAAGTGTTGCTAACTGGAGGGGAAAACATGATGCTGTTGTGGTCTACTAGGTAGAGCTGAAGGATGAATTAAAGCCGGGAGAGGCCCGCCCATCCTGAGAGATGCAGATGAACTAGGCTCTTGGCGAAATTGTTTGAGCCAGTAGGTTCACCTTGGTCATCATTACTTCTATGATATTTATATCTACCTGAGCAGTTTGTTTGTGTTTTCATTTGTTTGTTTTGGTCTATTGTCACCAAGAGAATCTAAACTGACATTATACTTATTAAAAGAAAGGAAAGGAAACAAAAGAGGAAAAAAGAAACCTTACATTTTTCTTTTATCATTGCCTCCTCATCTTTTTCGTCTATGAATTCTTCCAAATAATGGCTTCAGCAACATGAAAACCCACCAAATCTGAAGCATTTTTATTTTTAACAATACTACCATGGGAAGCTGTCTCCTGTCCTTTTATCCACTATTCACGTAGGTTTAGTAACAATAGTGTATACTTATAATGTTACGTTTTGCTCATTTGGTAATTCCAATATTCAAGCTAGAATCATAAGGGTCAAGGAAGTAGATATAAATGGTATAAAATGGTAAATGAGAAATATATATGAAATTCTTCCTCATAATTCAATACATTTAAAATGTATTACATATATTGTAACTAAAACAAATGATATACATGCAATAGCTGTTAAATAGGCAAAGTTTGTGCTGAAGTCAGTTCTATTCTCACTATATTTAGGGGCAAACTAAAGTTTCTCCTGTATCCTAAAACTGTGTTCTGCATTATTTCAGAGTGTAATAATTCACTAATTTCTAAAGATCTTAAACAGCAATAGAAAAGGACAATTAAAAAAATTTCACCACTTGTATCAGTCCTTTTTTTCTGAAAAAAAATTGTCAGATAAGCCAATGACAGTAAAATTCTATCTATTAACATGTATAAACATTCCAGAAATATTTTCACTTGAGATTAGAGTGTGGTCTTCCAACAACAAACTTATGTTGGTTCTACAACAATCAAAGTCAAAAAGTTAAATCATCATTTTTGATTCAACATTTATTCATTTTGGAAATTAGGTATTAGATTATTGCCAGTGAGCTCCAAGAATACAGTCATCAGTTGAGAAACATCCTCACAGAATCCAAAAATATATATTTAGATAACAGATATGTATAGAAAATAAATAATTTGATAAGAATTTTATGTTGACATGTTTCATTAAATATTACACATCAACCTATGTATTTACACTGATTATGTCATTTTGAGAGAGATTGTGCCCAACTGTAAAAATAAGGCTTAAGCTAAGATGATATTTAAACTATAGAAAATGGCTTATACATAATCTATATGACTCCTTCTAAGGGCAAAGCTTCTGAAGTTTTGAACTAAAAAACACATTTTTAGAACATTCTTCTCAAATGATAATCTAAACTTTGCTTTAAAATCTCAAGACTCTCAACCAAAAGTGTGTTAAGCTCAATATTATAGGACAGAAATGTGAGTTTTGACTCATTTATGGAACTCCCAGAATATTAAGCTTATTTGTGTAGAGTATTAATACATAAAATCATAAAACTAATCTGAAAATTCAATGAGACGCTTACAGAAATATTTTGTAAGACACTGTACAAACGCAAGATATTAAAAATTACTATCAGTAAGGTGTTTGACAAACAAATGATGAGCAAGAAATGTGTTGAATAAGTGAATGAACACAGATTATCCCTTACTTACAATAGTTTCCCTTTATGACAGTGCAATAGCCATATGCAGTCAGTATGCTTTTGACTTACAATGGGATTTCATCCAGATAAACCCATCATAAATTGAAAACAGCGTAGATCAAAAATGCACTTTCCACTTACAACATTTTAAACTTATAATGGGTTTATCAGGACATAACCCCATAATAAGTTAAGCAGCACTTGTATATAAATTAATAAAAGTAATCAATGAGTAAATGGTTGCATGAAAATAAGTTTTGGAATTCTACTTCTGTTATACACCAGAAGAACTGAAAGCAGCTACTCAAACAGATACATGCAAAGCAATGTTCATAGCAGCATAATTCATAATAGCCAAAATATAGAAATAACATTGAACAGACATGCCACACTTAAGCAAAATATGGTATATCTGTACAATGGAATATTATTTGGCCTTAAAAAGAAATGAAATTCTGATATATGTTGCAACATGGATGAATCTTAAGAGCATTACTCTGAACGAAAGAAACCGAAACAAAGATGAAAATACTGAATTATTCATGAAGTATTTAGAATAGAAAAATTTATAGAGACTGAAAGTAGAATGGGTGCTATGAGGGGCTGAGAGTGGGAGGAATAGAGGGTTATTTAATAAGTATAGTTTTTGTTTGGGATGATGAAAAAAATCTAGAAATGGATAGTGGTGATGGTTGCGCAATATGGTGAATGTACTTAATGATACTAAGCATTAAGTACTAATCAGTACTTAATGATATTAAAATGATTAAAATGGCACATTTTATGTAATATATGTCACCACATTTTAAAGAATAAAATTTTATCACATATTGGAGAGCTGTGATTATTACCTAGTTCTCTTTGTTTAAAAACACACACACACATAAAGTAAAAATGCTCAAAAGTGCCTTTCTCATATTTATCCCACTAAGTGCAACTAGAAATCTTGGACATTACATATAAGACAAACATAAGAAGCCTCCGAAAGACAGAAAGCAAATTTCCCAGGAACTTCAGGGCCCAAGATATGACACAATGGTAATTTTCTAGGTTTTCTTTTTGCTCATTTATTTCAAACTTAGAGTTGAACAAGCAAAAGCCTAGAAAATATCAATGAGTACAGATGACAAAAAATCCAAAAATAAGGGAAGAGATAAGTCTAGCAAGACAGAAAACGTTCATAAAATAATAACTCTATTCTAGCCAAACACTACAGAAGAAACTATGGTTGCACTTCCACTCATGCCATTAAAGTCAACTGGGGATCCTAGATCCTTACTCTTGTGAGGCTATGTTGAGGCACCCAACACCCCCATAGCCATGTTGTCAGAGAAGGTAAAGTAAGGAGCTGGAATTTTCATTCCAAAATGGTGATAATAATGAAATCTACTCTGGTATCAGTACAGACCACATAGAAAGCCTCGACCTCCACCCCAAACTAGCAATAAAGAGCTGTTCTTCCTGCTCCCCACTGGAATGGTGTGAGAGGGAAACCAGTGGATAGTCAGAATTTAACCAATATGAAGCAGTGATGATGCCACCCCCACTACATGGTGTAAGTGCAGTTCATATGGGGAGCAATAATAAAACATTTATATCCCTCTTGGCAAAGAAAGTATCAGTGGAGAGCCCGCCCTACCAACTCCGACCAGAAGTAACAAGGAATCCCACCACCATGTGGGAATCAATGGAAGCCACATGGGAAACCTGGACTCCTATCTGCACCTGACAATAATGAGGAAGCTTTCTTTCCTTTGACAGCAATGTAGGAGGAAGTCAGCTAAAACAGAAAATTCAAGTAAGATTCAGGATCTCCTCTCCCCCCAAAAAATGATGTCAAAGTCTTTACCCCCAGTACCTCAGAATGTGACTGTATTTGAAGATAAGACCTTTAAAGAAGAAATTAAGGTAAAACAAGGTCATAGAGACGGGCCCTAATTTTTACAAAATTAGCATCCTTAGTATCTCGAAGAAAATAAGATTAGGACACAGACACAGAGGAAAGACTATGTAAAGACAAAGAGAGAAGACAGTCATTCTGTCAGCCAAGGAAAGGGCCTTTAGAAGAGAACAAAATTATATTTCTATTGTAAGCCACCCATTCTGTGGGACTTTCTTATGGCAGCCCTAGCAAAGTAATACAGATGACATCAGCAAGATAACAGAGACGTTAGGATTATATAATAGAGATTTTAAAAGAACATCATAAAAATGCCTCAGGAAGCAATCACAAACAAGATGGAAATACATTTTTTAAAACCAGCCTTAAAAAATAAATAGGAAATATAAAAAGACCCAAACAGAAACTTTAGAACAGAAAAATACTTATCTACTGAAATATTAAAAAAAAAAAATCAATGGATGAGTCAGTGGCAGGATGGAGAGGACAACAGAAAAAGAAGTGAACTTGATGAAGAGCAGTAATTATTACTCAATCTGAACAACAGAGACAACATAGACATTAAAATATAAACCGAGTCTCAGGGACTTGTGGGACTTTAACAAAAGATCTGGCATTTTTTTCAACACAGTCCTAGGAAGAGAAGAGAAAAAAAGGATGAGATGAAAAAGTCTTTAAAGAAATAATGACTGAAAACTTCCAATTTTGACAAAAGAGATAAATCTACAGATTCAAGGAGCTGAGTGAGCCCTAAACAGTACAAACTCAAAGAAATCTAAATCAAGATACTTCATATTCAAATATCAGAAAACTAAAGAAAAAGAAAATCTTGAAAGCAGTGAGAGAGGAAAGAGAGCTAGAAGAATCATAGGAATGACAGCAGATTTCTCATCAGAAACCACAGAGGCAAAAGGAATTGGCACATTTTTGAAGTGCTGAAAGGAAAGATTTGTCAAACCAGAATCCTTTATCTAGCTAAAATACTCTTCATGAATAAAGAGTAAACCAAGACATTCTCAGATAAGGGGAAATTAAGAGCATTTGTCAACAGCAGAGCTATTTTGAAGGAATGGTTAAATGAAATTCTCTAAGGGGAAAGAAAATAATAAAAGAAGGAAATATGAAGCATCAAGAAGAAAGAATAATAGAAAGAGTAAAAATTATGGATAAATACATTTTACCTTTTCTCTTCAGCATCCTAAATTATGGTTGATAATTGAATCAAAAATAATAGCATTTTCTGAAGTAATTCTCACTGTATGTAGAGAAAATAGTTGAGACAATTATAGTATAAATCAGGGAGGGTAAAGGGACTTAAGAAAAGGAAAAATTTTATACTTAAATAAATAGAATGATATTTGAGGAGGCTGTGATAAATTATGTATATGTATTTAATACCTGAGCATCCACTACAAAAGCTGCACAAAGACATAAGAACTAACAGATAAATCAAAGTATAATTCTAAAACATGTACAAATAACCAACAGGAAGGTAGAAAAAAGAGAAAACACAGAAAAGGGAGAAAATAAAAAATAGAAAAGGAAAATTAAAATGTGAAACTTAAACCCTAAACAGCTTGGCCAACATACTGAAACCCCATCTCTACTAAAAATACAAAAATCAGCCAGGTGTGGTGGTGCATGCCTGTAATCCCAGCTACTCAGGAGGCTGAGGCAGGAGAATTGGTGGAACCTGGAAGGCGGAGGTTGCAGTGAGCAGAGATTAGACCACTGTACTCCAGCCTGGGCCACAGAGTGACTCCCTCTCAAAAAGAAAAAGACAAAGATTGGCAAAACAGATTTTTAAAATATGACCAGCTATATGCTGTCTATCAGAAAACGAGATCAAGTAAAAGGATATGAAAGTGAAAGTATGAAAAAAGTTAGGTCATGCAAACCTCAATCAAAAGAAAACAGGAATGGTTCTATTAACATCAGATAAAGAGTAGGCTTCCAAATAAAGGCAATGACTAAAGATAGGGAAGAATATTTTATAATTATTTTAGAAAGGTCAGTCCACCAAGAAGACACAGAAATATTAAATGTATGTACCAAGAAACAGAGCTAGAAAACATGTAAAGCAAAAAATAGAACTGATGAGAGAAAGAGATAAATGCATATAGTGAGAGATTTTAATACCCTTTTCTCAACAATTGATGGAAGACCTAGATGAAAATCACCCAGGAAATAGAAGAACTCAATAACATAAAACAATACAGTCTAACTCACATTTACAGAACACTCCTCCAAAAACAAAAACTGAATTCAAATCCTTTTTGAGTTCCCACAGAATATATATCAAGATAGATTATGTCCTGAGCTATAAAACAATCCTCAACAATTTAAAATATTGAAATCATACAGAGTATATTTTCTGAACACACACAAAAAACCAATAGCAAAAAAGATAACAGAAGAATATCTAAACACTTGGAAACTAAACAACATGCTTACAAATAATCTACGAGTCAGAAAATCTGAAAAGAGCTTTAAAAAAGTACATCGAACTGAATGAAAATGAAAAATACAACGTCAAAAATTAATGGGACATAGCTAAGGTAGTATAGGAAGGAAAATCTATCATATGAAATGCTTACATTATAAAAGAGCAAACGTTTCAAATTAATAATCAAAACAACCACTTCAGAAACCTAGAATACAAGAGCAAAATAAACTCAAAGCAAGAAGAAAATAATAAAAATAAGCAAAACTTAATGAAATTCAAAAACAGATAAACAACAGAAAATCAGAGAACTTAGAAAAAGCCGATTATTTTAAAAAATTAGTAAAATTGAAAATCCTCTAGCAAGACTGACAAAGAACAAAAGAGAGACAACACAAATACCAATATGAGAAAATCACTACAAATCCTGCAGACATCAAAAGGGTACTAACAGAACACAATGAACAACTCTACACATATATATTTGACAAATTAGAAGAAATGGACAACTTCCTCAAAAAGCACAAACTATTAGTTTACCCAATGTGAAAGAGATAATGTGAATAGTGCTTTAACTATTTAAAAAACTGAATTCAGAACTGAAACATTCTTGAAAAAGAAATCTCCAGGCCCACGTAATGTCATTGAGGAATTTTATCAGACATTTAATGACGAATTTAACACCAAATCTGCACAATCTTTTCCAGAAAAGTAGCAGAGAAGGAATACTTCTCAATTCACTTTATAAAGTTAGTGTTAACGTGATACCAAAACCTGAGAGATAGTAAGAAAACAGGAAACAATATGCCAATAACCCTCATGAATATGGATACATAAATTGTCAAGAAAATATTAGCAATTATATTTGAGCAATATATTTAAGAATTATCTCCATAATCTAGGGAGTTGTATTTCAGAAATACAAAAGTAGTTCAATATTCAAAAATCAATGAATAAAATCTGCTCTCTACATATTTATGTGTGTATATATGTATTTATATATATGCATTTATACATATATGTATTTATATATATGAATTTATGTATTTATATTTTATGTATTTATATATGCATTTATTTATGTATGTATATGGAAAGAGTGGATTTTATTCATTAATTTGAAAAGATTAATACAATTGGAAAACCTCTGGCAAGACTAACAAAGAACAAAAGAGAGAAAACACAAGTATCAATACGAAAAAATCACTACAAACTACAAATATATTATATATTATATATTATATATATATAAAAATCAGACTGAAAAAGAAAAGTCATCTAGTCACAGCAATCAATAAAGAGAAAAACCTTTGGCCAGGTGCGGTGGCTCACACTGGGAGGCCGAGGCGTGCAGATCACAAGGTCAGGAGTTCGAGACCAGCCTGACCAACATGATGAAACCCTTTGTCTACTAAAAATACAAAAATTATCCGGATGTGGTGGCACATGACTGTAATCCCAGCTACTCAGGAGGCCGAGGCAGAGGAATCGCTTGAAACTAGGTGGCAGAGATCACAGAGAGCCAAGATTGTGCCATTGCATTCCAGCCTGGGTGACAGAGTGAGACGCCTTCTCAAAAAAAAAAAAAAAAGGAAAAAACCTCTGACTAAATTCTATGTCCATTCATGATCGAAGCTCCAGGAAAATAGAAATATAGGGAAATTTCCTTAACCTGGTAAAGAGCTTGGCAAAAACCTACAGCTAATCTTATCCATAATGGTTTAAGACTGAATCCTTCCCTCTAAGATCAGGAGCAAGGCAAGAATGTCTGCTCTTACCACTCCGTTGGAAGACCTAGGCAATGAAAAAAGGTCGAGAAAAATAATATACAAATCCGAAAGAAAGAAAGAAAATATATTCCTGTTTACAGATAATATGCTTATGTATGTAAAAAATCCCAAAATTATCTTAGAATTTAAAAAGTGAGATCAGCAAGGTCACAGTATACAAGGGAATATGGAAATCAATTGCATTACTAGTTTCTAGTAGTAACACTAGATTTCTAGTAGTAATGCTAATATTTCATTTCGGCAATGAAAATGTGAACATTGAAATTATACTAAAAAGCAATACTCTTTACAGTCACTCGAAAACAAAATACCTAGGTATAAACCTACCAAAAGCTTTAGAGGACGTTTATTTTCAAACTTTAAAACACTGATTTAAAAAAAAAAATCTAAATAAATGGAGACATACCTTGTTTATGAATTAAAAGTTTCATAGAGTAAATATGTCATTTAGCCCCAAACTGCCATACAAATTTAAAACAAGCTACGAAAATTCAAGAAAGACTTTTGTACATGTAGATAAAATTATTTTATGTTTTAATGGAAGGCAAAGAATCTAGACTAACTAAAAATTTTGGAAAAAAAAATAAAATGGAAGGAAACTGTCTACCTGTCCTCAAGATGTATTATTTAGCTAATCAAGATTATTTGGCAAAGGGGTAAACATATAGGTAAATGTAGTAAAATTGAGAGCCTAGAAATAGACCCTCAAAATATAGCCAACTTATTTTTGTCAAAGGTGCAGAAGCAATTCAGGGGAAGAAAGAAAGCATTTTAACAGGAGATGCTGAAGCAACTGAACATTCATGGCAAAAACACAAGCCTTGATCTAAGCCTCACACCTTACACAAAAACTAACTCTAAGTGGGTTGCAGAATTAAATGTAGATATGGAAACTATAAATCTTTCAGGAAAAACAGCCAGGAGAAAATCTTCTGGATGGATAGGCAGGAAAAGAACTGTGAGACTTGACACCAAAGGTATAATCCATAGACAAAAACTTTGATAAATTGAACTTCATCAAAATGAAAATATCTGCTCTTCAAAAGACCCTGTTAAGAAGATTAAAAGCAAGTTACAGACTGGAAGAAAATATTTGAAAAGTACATATCTGATAAAGGACTAATCTCTAGAATATATAAATTCTCAAAACTTAACAGTACAAAACCCCACAATCTCATTAGAAGGTAAGCAAAAGACATGAGCAGACACGAACAGAAGATAAACAGATGGTAAATG
Source organism: Trachypithecus francoisi (assembly GCF_009764315.1). NCBI lineage: Eukaryota > Metazoa > Chordata > Mammalia > Primates > Cercopithecidae > Trachypithecus > Trachypithecus francoisi. Next base: position 6,616,056 of record NW_022681472.1, read on the forward strand.
CTCATGACAGATGTTCCACATCATTAGCCATTAGAGAAGTATAAACTAAAACTGCAATGAGATATTCCTATACACATATCTGAAAGGCTAAAATTATAAATAGTGACAATGTAAAATGTTGGCAGGGGTGCAGAGAAACTGGATCACATACTAGTGAGAATATAAAATTGTGCAGCTCTTCTGGAAAACAATTTATCAGTGTCTTTAAAACCAAACATCCAATTACCATGTCACCCAGCAATCATACTCCAGGATGTTTATTCTAAAGAATAAAAAAATTAAATTCACCCAAAAATAGTTGTGTAAATTTTTATGTATGTGTGAAGCAATGTTAATCACCACCTTAAAGATTTTAATTCTGAATAGCCAGAAACTGGAAATATCTCAGATGTCTTTCAATAGGTGAATGGTTAAACAGACTGGTATATTGATACCATGGAATATTACTCAGCAATAAAAAGTAATAAAATATCAGTATTATGCAAAAACCAGGATGACTCTCCAGAGAATGATGCTGCGTGAAAATAAAAGGCAGTCACAAAAGGCTGTGTATTTTATGTTTCCATTTAAATAACATTCTTTAAATAAAACCGTGGAAATGGAGAACTGACTGGTAGTTGCCAGGATTTGAAGAGGGGGTGGGCAGAGGGAAGTGGATGTGGCTATAAAAGAGCAACATGAGGGACCTTGGGTGGTGGATTTGCTCTTTATCTTGACTGTATCAACACCAGTATTCTGGTCACACATTGCACTATATTTTTTGCTGTATTTATCATTGGTAGAAACTGGATAAAGAGTAGATGTTATCTCTCTGTGTATTATTTCTTACAGTTGCATGTGAATTTATAATTATCTCAGAATAAAACATGTTATTTAAAACCTTCTGTTGAATGAATGGATGTTGAAATGAATGAATAAGTTAACTGAAATCATTTTCCCTGTTGCTGTATCTAAGTCTAAATTCTGTTCTCTGGAACTACTGAGGTTAATTTAATTCATTTTATCGTACAAAACTAATTTGTTCCACATATCTGTTAATTAGACTTTTGAATATCATGTTCCACCAACGTCATTCATTCTACAGATTAAAAACACAGTTGATATTAATAATCATTTATTTAACATGTGTAAGTACTAGGGACTGCATAGTATTGCCTGGAAGACAAAAGTAGTTAATAAATTCCTTGATATCAAGTAGCTTATCACTAGAATAGAAGGATATAACAGCTATATGAAAACTCAGATATTGAAATCAGAGGGAGAGGAAAGGAAATAATGTCTTACACGTGAGAAGTACCTCTGGCTGGGGAAATCTGGAAAAGTTATATAAAGGATGTGAGCTGCTGGCTGTTCATGAAATAGATGCATAATAGAAGGAAAACTTCAAAGCCTTTTTTTGCATAATTAGCAAATATACAATGCAAAAATCTACTGAGTCTATTTCTCCCTCTCTTTTCGCAAACCTGAAAAGGATTCTCTCACTATGGACCTTACCCTAGTGAGTAGGTAACAGGCAGAAAGGTGGCTGATTGGGAGAACTGGACTTGAGTAGCCTGAAATCAAAGAAAAATCAGGAAAGAGGAAGGAGTGACAAAAACGTCTGGAGGAAAAGAAATCTTGTAGCCTTGGATCATTCTGGCTAGGGTAACAATATGACTGACCCCAATCATCTGTAAGGTTGACCTTGTATTACCAAACAGCTTCATAAAAGCATAGGCTTGAGAGGCCAAGGTGGGCAGATTGCCTGAGCTCATGAGTTCAAGACCAGAGTGGAAAACATGGCAAAACCCCATCTCTAGTAAAAATACAAAAAATTAGCTGGGCATAGTGGTGTGTGTGTGTAATCCCAGCTACTTGAGAGGCTAAGGCACAAGAATTGCTTGAACCTGGGAGGCAGAGGTTGCAGTGAGCTGAGATTGCACCACTGCACTCCAGCCTGGGTGACAGAGTGAGACTCTTTCTCAAAATTAATTAATTAATTAATTAATTAATTTTAAAAAAATAAAATAAAGAAATAAAGCATATGCACCAGAAAAATAAATGAAATAAGTTACCTTTGTGAGAAATTCATGAAAGCATAAAATTAGGCATCGAAGAGTTTGAGTCAAATTGAAACACCCATGTTCATCAGGGATACTGGCTTGCAATGTTCTTTTCTTGTAGCATCCTTGCCTGGCTTTGATTTCAGAGCAATGCTGGTCTCATGAAAGCAGTTTGGAAGTCTTCCTTAATATTAACTCTTTTCAAAGATTTTGAGAAGGACTGGAATTAGTTCTTGAAATGTTTGGTAGAATTCAGCAGTGAAACCATGAGGTCCTCGGGTTTTTTTTGATGGGATATGTTTCATTACTGATGCAATCTCCTTACTCATATGCCTGTTCAGATTTTCTATTTCTCCCTCATTAATCTTTTTTTAGCTGTCATAGAAAAATTTAATTACATGGAACACACGAGAATATATTAGGATTTTTTAAAGCAGTTTACAAAATATTTTTTTAAATTTATTTATACATATAAAAAGTGTACTTTTAAGTTTCCTATGGAGCTATGGACTGAATTGTATCCCCCCAAAATTCATATGTTGAAGCTCTAACCCCAAATGTGACTATATTTGGAGATAGGACTTTTATAAAGTTTTTATAAAATAGAGTTAATGAGGTCATGGGTGGGATCCTAATCCTACAGGAGTTTACATAGCACGGGTACTGAGGAAAGAAGGTGGCTGTCTGCAAGGAAGAAGCACTCACTAGAACTTGACTATGCTAGCACTCTGATATCAGGCTTCCAGACTCCAGAACTGGGAGAAAATCAGTGTCTGTCGGTTGAGCCATCTAGTCTATGGTAGTTTGTTATGGTATCCTGAGCCTATTAAGATATAGAGTAAATGTACGTTATTCTCATGACTACGAAAAGATCTTTTCAGCAACAGTAACAACTTTGAAAGGCTCTGACACATAAATTTTATTTAGAAAGTATTGCACACAAAAACACTTGTCTATATTCAGGGTCATAGAGTTATTTTGAAGGACAATGTTATGATACTTTATAAGAAATCCTACATTACCTTATCTGATGCTTAGCAACACTGACATTTATCACCTGTTACTCCCTTTTACTCTTGATTTTATGATTTGAGCAGATAGAATGTAAAATGATGGTTTTTTTAAATGACTTCATCAATTGTGATAAAATTATATGCTTTAAATTCCTCAAAAGTAAGACACTACAGTTATCCTATATTAAAGCAGTCATTTGAAATTAGTCTTATGTAACTAGGATGATCACATGCTTGATTTGCTTGGGACAGCCTTGGTTTATATACTCTATACTAGCATAACTGTTAGCAGTGCCTGCTTTCACTCTCAAAAAAAATCCTGGTAAATGATGGCTAATCTACATATAATCAATTACAGAATAGGAGAGTTACATTGAAGGAATTTTATAAATGTAGTGCTTAGTCTGGGGAAGGAAATACCATCTATCATTAAAATCTGAAAAATATGGTTGTCACAGTATACAATATTCAATTATTTAAATATTTTTCCCACAGGGAACCAAAGTAAATTTTGTGAGTGAATTGAAAAATACTAAGAACAAGGTGCCAAAATATTTTTTAGGTGATAGTGTTAGTCTACTTGCAACGCTCTAAAGGAATATCTGAGGCTGGGTAATTTATACAGAAAAGAGTTTTATTTTGGCTCCCAGTTCAGCAGGTTTTATGAAGAACACGGTGCCAACATCTGCTTGGCTTCTGGTGAGGGCCACAGGAAGCTGACCATCGTGGCAGAAGGCAAGGGGGGACCCAGCATCACATATGGAGAAAGGAAGCAAAAGCCTCCTCATCAATCTTGAAAGATTGCAGGTTTCTAGAAATCTCTTTCTTCTATGTGATCAAATTTTGGGGTGTATAGTTGATCATAGCAGTCTCATTATCTTTTGTATTTCTGTGGTATTAGTTGTAATGTCTCCTCTTCCCTGCTCTAACTTCCTGAATCTCATTCTGGACATTCATGACTCCAAATGCATAGGACATGGTAATTTAATACTGAAATATTAAGATAGAAAACAAATGAATAATGTTCCTTACTATATCAGTTCATAGATTTTATGAGGACAGAGCCAAATCTTTTTTGCTCACCACAACATAACTAGAGCCTAGTATAGTACTTGGCATGGTAGGTGTTTGTTACATTATTGTTGGACGGATGAATACATAAATAAATGGATAGATGGATATTAAATAGATTGTTGGATGGATGGACAAATGGATGAACACATGGATGAAAACTAAAACTTCTTAATCAAAATATGCTGACAAAGTAATTATATGTCAAGATTATAAAGTAATGCTACCTAATTTTCACAAAGAGAAAATAGTTGCAAGTACAGAGCGAAAAGATAGATTTATAGGAAGGCTGGATGAGTGGCCCAAAAAGAACCTTCCAGAAGTTCCTCAACTTGGCCTACAAAATGAATTTAGTCAGAGCATCTGAATATATTTTGTTCTTTTGGAAACTAATTTTCCCTATCCAAAGTCACCAAAAAAACTAGTCAATAAATCAACTAATTAATAAGAAACGCTACTTCCTTGAAGATTGGGCTATTTTTCTCACATAGTCAGCATATTCTTTCCTTGATGGCAAATCTATATGAGATTCAGATGACAATCAGGATGCTTGATGAAAGAGCTAGATGATGCTAATGCTTGTTCTTATTGAGTTATGACCATTTGATGCAGCTATTTCTCTAAGTGGGTAAACCCGCTGAGTGGACCAGACCACCCTACTCCGTAAGGCAGGGAATACTTTCCCAGGCAGGATAGGAGAGGTGTCACTGCTCTTCACTCCCACCCCAGACTGTCTGCTCTGCTTCTATTCCCACATTTTTTCCTCAGAAGGCCCTGGTATTTTCATATTTGTGTCTTTGGTAAAATTAATTACTGTGTTCATCTATCCCATATATAAAACCTTACAAGTTTGTTGCATAGATTACTGACAATGTACATCTCTAATAACATAGTAGGTAAAAAATAAGTGATCTGTTATGTGATCATCAGAGTCACGGAGCAGGAGGTATTTTCAGGAAGACACAATATCCCAGCATAATACAGTTGCCAAGAGAGTATGTGAAGCTGGCAATTCAGAAGGATATCAAATGCCACATACCAGGAACTTTAGAGCTCCAAGTTTGAGGAGTTGATTGTCATGAAGGCTGAAGATATAAATAAAGTTGAATTTTATATGTTCTGTTAATGAGATTTTACTTCATCCCAAAAACAACGGGAGCCACTGAAGAACTCTAAGAAGAACGAGCTAATCAAGTCTTTTTTTTTTTTCTTTTTTTTAAGAAAAGATGACTAGTTGCCCTTCAGAGATTTAGAAAGGGAAAGATTTGGGCAAAGAAATAAAGTTTTGCACAGGCAAGGGTGATGGATATGGAGGATGGAAGATAAGGCAGCACAATGGGGGTAGATAGGAGGGGAATAGAGCAATGTTAACCTAGACCCTATAAGACTTAACAGCTAACTGGACACAGCAGGAGAGAAAGTGGGAGAAGGCCAATATGATGTGCAGATATTTAGTTTAGATGACTGTATGAGTCTGTCATCATTTCCCAAAATAAGAAGCACATTTGAAGGGGAAAGTAAAGAGTGGGTTTGAAGGGAGAAAAATAATGAGTGAAATTTAAGTCACGTTGAATTTGAAGCTCCTGTGGGACATATAAGTGGAAATATTGAGTTAGAAATTGCATGTGTATGGATTGCAAAACATAAAATTAATCGAGGCTCGAAATAAAGATTTGGGAGCCAGGAGCATCTACATGATGACTGATACCATGGAAGCAGATATGTTCCACCACAGGGAGGTGTAAAGTGGGAAAAGAGAACAGCACATGGGCAAGAACTCAGGGTGAAGGAGTCCGAGCAGGCGAGTCAGCAAATGGCACACCAGGAACATGCAATGTCACTAACACCAAGGAGATCAGAGGGTGAGCAGTCAGTGCAGGAGACCATGAAGCCTCATGAAACATAATTAAACACAGAACGGTTCAATATGTTTACCAACATGAGTGCCCTTCATCAAAAAACCTTTAGTAGAGTGGTAGGAATGGAGACTGGTTTAGAGTAAGTAAGAGCTAACCACACAGAGACAGAAAACTTGGCTCACAAACCCTCCTCCGCCATTATTTGGTCCTTGTCAAACTTACTAGCCTTATTTCTCATCATGCTCCATTCAGGCCCTCCCATCCATTCATTAAAAGATACTTGCCATAACACAAACATACCAGACTGCTGAATTTTCTCACAATCCTCTTGCTCCTTCCATCAAGTCCAACCTGCCCCCCACCCCTTGTGGCTCCCCAAATAGACATGGCCCCTTTTCTCTTTGAGCTCCTACTGCATAATCCATCCTGGACACTAACCCAGGATGTGCTTGTGATTGAAACCCGTACCTCAACCCCTGGAAGCTCCAGACCTATATGAATGTGACAGAGTGCAGAAATTGCAAAAAATTCCTCCCATCCCTGATTCATACCCCTTTGCAAGGTGATTAAGCTGCTTCATCTACCAAAATATGGAGCCTGTTTCTCCAGTGCTGAATCACATCTCGGTCACGTGGCTTGAATGGCCAAATGGGACACTGGCAAACATGACACAAGCAAGGTGTGGAAAGCACTCATCCCTGACGATGCTAGGGATAAGGTAATTGTGTAAACAAGCACAACCTAGCTGGCTAGAGAAAGAGAAGCCACATGGAAAAGAAAAGCATCCCAGCTGATACTGAGAAATTGCCAGCTATGTGAATAAAGTCATTCTAGACCAGAAGGTCTGAGCCAACATAGACAAAAAGAACTGTCTCATTAGTCCATGAAACAACCATGAGAGGTAAAAATGTTTGATTGTTTTAAGCCACTAAATTCTGCAGTGGTTTATTTCACAGCAAAAGTTGAGAGACTGGGCAAGAAACCACAAGGAAATTGCACTCATTTTGTTAAGACTGTCAGTAAAACCCAGGGAGTAAGAGATTTCAGAACTGGTGAGAGTTGTGTCCTTCCAGCTTACACTATTAAAGGTCACATTCTTCAGTGGCACTCACTTGCCTACTATTTCAAAAAAATCTTTTTATCTATAGGATACAATAGGAATGGGGCAGACTCCCAATAAATTCAAAGAAACTGGAGAGAAATGGAAAAGGCCAATGCTGAGGATACAATTGCAAGTGACGCATTCAGCCAATAATCTAAATAGGTGAGTTTGTGCAGAAGGAGCAGCATTCAGTAACAGGAGTTCAAAAGGACAAAGCTTCTCAGAGCTGGGCTAGTAGGAAGAAGAAGTTATAATTCAAATAAAATACTAAATTTAGAGAACAAGAACTATGGCCAGAAACAGAACCACAGATTTGAATATGGAATAAATTTCCTCTTTAAATGCTAGCAATTGATGCCTAGTTTATTGCAGACATGCACAGAGATGCATCAGTTTTTTGCCCCATGGGTAATTGGAAACTTGTGAAATTATCAGTGCCCTTAAGTAACATGACTATTATCACATTTTGCATTACAGTGATTTGGTATCATTATCAATGCCCGTAAGTAACAAGATCATTATCATTTGGATGTCAAGATGTTTCTGAATAATAAATTTTATTTTGGAGTTTATCATTAGATTAAGTCAAATGGTTAAAAATAATGAACATTGCAAATGCTATTCTTAAGGGTTGCTAAACCAAAGAAAAGGAGCTAAAGTTTAACTGTCTGCTAAACCAAAGAAAAGGAGCATTTTGCTCTTAGATCTTCAATATGTCTTAGCTCTAAAATTCAGCTAACATTAAACGAATCACTATACCCAAAAACATTCTCAAACAATTGTATTTTTTTTAATTTGAAAGCACAACTTGTCTTAAGACATTTCAATTTATTTTTACCCAACGGGATCAGAGATACATTTTGGTTCAAAACACACTAGAATTTCAGATGAGTTTACAAATGCTTGTGTCTTAGGGGAAAAGCTATGCTATCCTTTGTGTTTGACAGGGTAAAACTGCAGTTCTGTGGTATAAATAGCCAATGAAAATTATCCTCCTGAATATACAAGCACTATAACAACTTTTTGTAATATAAATACTTGTAATCTTTGGGAAAGTTCACGCTATAAATAATTGATAAATACACATGTTGTTGAAACAACAGAGGCATTTAATAGTGTTATCATTCCTCTCTTAAGAATAATTACCTCAACATAACTAAGAGTGTTAATTAAGCAAATATCAAGCATTTATTGAGTACCTTATGTTCATACATTTATTCAACAAATATTTAATGAGTAGTTCCTGTGTTCTAGATACTAATTCTGGATGCTGACACGTGTGATAAATAAAGAGAACATGGCCACCCGACCTCACAGAATCCAGTGGGGAAATAATAAAATAAATAATTTAACAAATAGATGAGAAAAAATAAACTTTTGTGGTATACGCAATAAATGAAATACACAGGGCACCGTGTTAGGGAGAAAAAGAGAAGTATTGGTTGACTTAAGGTGATTCCTAGAGGTCATAACATTAAAGCTGGGACAAGAAAGGGAAAATAGTCAAGGAACAAACAAAAAGTATGACATGCCCAGGGTCAGAGAGTAGAAAGGCAGTGCTTACCATATTTGAAGAAATAAAAGAGCAGTGGATCAAGTATAAAGAGCAAAGAAAAGGTATAAAACCTTGCAGGTATTGTATGCATTGAATGGGTCTTCTAACTCACAACACTGTTTCTCTACAAAATTCCCTAGTTACTTGGCAATGTTATTGAAAACATGGTAAAATTTACTGTAGTGGGCACATGAATGTGTTCACCATGTACTGCATCACACATTTTTTATCCTTGCCTTTTAAATAACATATCTTACAGAAGCCCAGACTTTTTCTTCACTTAATAACTAGGGTTTTTAGTTGGCCAGAGCATTGATTAGAAGTTATGTGAAGTGATTTTTTGTTCTCACTCAGCGCAGAGAATACACTTGTGTACGTAACTGATCCAAGCCTCTGCAACGTTGAACATTTGTCTTATTCAAAGTTAATTTCCTGCTAATAACTGTGATTTTACTATATTTCCTCATTGAATATTAGTGCAAGTGATGAGATTCCTTCTAAATTGGTTTTTGAAAAGCCATAAAGGTTCTTGTTTTGTTTTGTTTATTAATTTGTTTGTTTTACTATAAGAGAGTTACTCTTGACATGTCAATGAGTAGAGAACTACAGAGCAGGGTTGAGATGAAACATAGGGAGAAGGTCAAGCTCCTTCACTAATGAGCAGCAGGCTTTGCACACCACCAAAGTTTGAGGGAAACTTAGTACTGTATAAAATATGGAAATAAAGAATGGCATGCACCCACTGGTCATGTGCTATGGTTTTAATGTTCCCTCCAAAATTCATTGAAATTTAATTTCCAATGTAACTATGATAAGAGACAGGACCTTGAAGAGGTGATTAGGTCATGAGGACTCTTCCTTCATGAATGAGTTAATGCCATTGTCACAGGAGTGAGTTGGTTATCACCGAAGCTTGGCCCTTTTTCTCTCTGTCTTTTGTGTTTGTTTGTTCTTCCACTATGTTATGACACAGCAAGAAGACCCTCTCCAGATGCAACCCCTTAGTCTTGGAGCTCCCAGCCTCCAGAACCATGAGCCAAATAAACGTTTCTTTATAAATTACCCAGTCTGTAGTATTCTTTCATAGTAGCAGAAAACGAAGACAGAGAAGTGGTATTGAGAGGTGGATCTGTTGTTCAAACAGATACCAGTAAGTGCAGAAGTAGCTTTGGAATTGGGTAATGGGTAAAGGCTAAAAGAGTCTGCAGGAGCAGGCTAGAAAAACCCTAGATTACCATGAACAGAATGTTAAGAGTGATTCTGTTAAGGGCTTGTAAGAGGAATCTGTAGAAAAGGTATGGAATGTCTTAGATATTAAGTGGTCATGGCCAGAATGTTGATAGAAACATGGACAGTAAAGGGCATTCTCATGAGGTCTCAGACAGAAATGAAGAACAAGGTATTGGAAGCTGGATTAAAGGTCACCCTGTTATACAGTTGCAAAGAACTTGGCTGAATTGTGTTTGTGTCCTAGGACTTTAGGGAATAAAGAACTTAAGGGTCATTAACTAAGATGTCTGATGCAAGAAATATCTAAGCAGTAGAGCATTCAGGTTGCTGCACAGCGAATTCTAACTACATACATTGAGATGCTAGAGGAAAAAACTTAAAGATGGAATTTGTAATTAAAAGGTAAAAAACAGAAAGATTTGGAAAATTTGCAGGCTGCACATGTAAGTAAAGAAGCATGTAAAAGAGAGAATACTACAGGTGTGCCCAAGTGACCATTTGCTAAAGAGGTTACCACAGATAGTGATTCAGGTGCTATTCATCAAGTGAACAGGAGAAAGACCTCAAAGGCGTTTCAGAGGCCTTCAAGTCTGCCTGTCCCATCACAGGCCCTGAGCTCTAGAAAAAATAGAATAGTTTCAGGGAACAGGCTCAAGGTACCTTCCATGAAATTGCTGCTCAGAGCCACATTGGGTCTCTGCTTCCTGTGTTCTACCACAGTGTATGCCTCAGCCAACCCCACCTATAGCCTAAGTTGGTTCCTGCAGTGTGCATGCAGTAAGCCTTGACAGTGTCCACATGGTATAAGTATCCAGGCTCACAGAATACAAGAGCTGTGGGAGTATGGCTCCCTTCATCTAGATTTCAAAGGATGTATCAAATAACCTCAGAGCCCAAGCAGAATCCTGCCACAGGTGGAGCCTCCACAGAGAGGGCTCACTAGGGCAAAGCCTAGTGGATCCATGGGATTGGGGCTGCCACTGAGACCCCAGAGCTATAGGGTCACCAGTGGAAACTCTGGCCTGGGAAGGTTGTAGGCATGAGACTCCAACTCAAGAGAACTGAAGCATGGGCTGAGCCCAGCAAAGACATGGGGTTGTGGCCACCTGAGGCTTTGGAGACCCAAATTCCCCAGTGTCCAGAAGGTGGCAAATGGAGTAAATGATTATTGTGGAAGTCTGAGGTTTAACATTGTTTTCCCTATTAGATTTTGGACCAACTTAGGGCCTCTTGCTTCTTTCTTTTTGCCTGTCTCTCCCTTTTGTCATGGGAGTGTCTATCATATGCAGGCACCATTGTCATATTTTGGAAGTAGATATCTTTTTTTTATTTATTTCACAGTCTTACAGCTGGAGAGGAATTTGCCTCAGGACGAATGGCATCTTGAGTCTCACCCATATCCGATTCAGGTGAAATTCTGGACTTTGGACTTTTGAGTTTGTGCTAAAATAAGTGAAGACTTTTGGAGCCACCGAGATGGAGTAAATGTATTTTTGTATATAAGAAGGACATGAGTTTTGTGAGGCAAAGAGGCAGAATGCTACAGTTTAAATGTTTGTTTCCTCTAAAACTCATATTGAAATTTAATTGTCACTGTGATGGTATTAAGAGGAGGGACTATTAAAAAGTGATTAGGTCATGAGGGCTCTTCCCTCATGAATGCAATAATGCCATTATCATGGAAGTGGATTAGTGATTGAGGGATTTCAGCCCCCTTTTTCTCCCTGGTTGTATGCTCATTTGTCCTTCCATCATGTTAGGATGCAACCCCTTGATCTTGGACTTCCCAGCCTCCAAAGCGATGAGCCAAATAAACTTTTTTAAAAAAAATTAATTACCTAGTCTGTGGTATTCTGTTACATCAGCAGAAAATTGACCAAGATGGTATGTTAGATTTGTTATGAAAGGTTAGGCGAGCAGATGGAATTGACTGACCTAAGAGGAAACTGAAACTTCAGGACTCAGTAATTACCAGAGCTGTGGGAGACCTCTATGTTAGGCTGAGGTGTCTCAACTGAACACAGGAGGCTTTGAGGCTCCTGACCTGGGGTTTAATAAGAATTTCAATAGTTTTGAAAGATACTACAGTTGTATAAATTCGGTCAGAGCTAAAGACTGGAATGGTGTTCTTCTCTTTAAGAGAACAATTTTTTAGCAGTGTGCTTAATCTACAAATGAACATATTTGTATAAAAATATTCATTATCGCCTTAACATTGTTTTAAAAAGAAAGTTGTAGCACTCACTCTAGCTGAGATAAAAGCCCTTGTAGTTTGTTTCTTCCACCTCCAGCCTAATCATATCCAATCATGATCTCCCACCATTGAAATTATCAAACACCAATGTTTCTGAGTCAAACAGGCAGTTGTTTAAAATATCTTTATTCCCATTTACCAATAATACACAAAAACCATGAAAATTGTCAGTGATCATATTTGTGACCTAATCTTTCCAAAATTTGGTTCTTACTCAGGTTTATTAAAGTTCCTAACTGTAATGTGTTCACTGGCTTTGGAAGGTCTTGGATGGATAAGTTGTTGGCATAAAGCTGCTTTAGCCAACAACAAAAAAAGAAACCCTTTTTTGGGTGTATGGAATTTTTACAATTACTGAGTAATTAAATTTGAATGCAAAATATTGGAAAACTGTTTTGTTTTTATTTTTATCCAATTTAGAACTTGTGGCAGGAGAATTGTGCATATTCAAATGTTTTCGGATGCTCAACCTATTGAAAGTAATAATTTATTGCACTTAAGATACGTTCATATGTGAGTTTTATATAAAGGTTGAAAGTGCTTTTCATGAAGGTAAAGAATTATTTTAATTTAAAGTAAACATGCACACAAAAAGGCAAAAATAATCAACACCATAAACCATTGTTATTTTTTCTTTTAACTTACAGATATTGCAAATTTTCAAGTCCTTCAAAAGCATTTCTGGAAATCTTTCTGATGTGGTTGTTGTTCAGCAGACTGAAAAAACAAAAACAAACAAATAATTCCCAAATGAGAAACAGATTCTGCAAACATAAAAATACTTCTGCTAAGTACAGTTCTTTGCACAACAGAAAAATATTTACTGACATGGTTCACTAAATTTGGAAATTTATACTTTAATTCTCGATTCAAAAAAGTGATATAAAACATTAATTTGTCACAAAGACTTTTCAAAAATAATTTGTATTTATTAAATTACCCTAAAACATTCCTAAAATAACACTGCAACCCAGAGATAAAATTCTTTTTTCCTGAAGCACGTCATCTAAAAGGAAAATTATCAACATAGTCACGGTAACAAAGGAACATATTCCTAAACAAACAGATGGAGAGTATTGAACACTCAGGCTTAAGTATCTTCCTTGGAAAAATAAATATCACAGCTATTGGCACACAGTGGACTTTCATTGTGTATTTGTTAAACTGTCAAACCAAGAGTCAATTACACCATAGGAAGTGAGGCTCTTATTATGGTAGTATCTAATGGTCCAAAAATGATTTCTAAAAAATCCAGGGAGAAAAATAACAGGTGGCAGAAATAAATCGAACTTGAACAGTAAAACAAGTTACAGAAAATCAACTTTCAGTAACTTCAAAAACTTCAGAAAAAGCACTCTGGCAAATGAAAATTATAAATTTTTTTTCTGGTTAAAAACACTTAAAGTTTCTTTCAAATTTAAATTATTATGGCATGTCTAAATATAGAGGGAAAGTCTGCTAATTAGATTGCCACACATGTTCCTGAATATTCTATAATGTCTAAAACCCTCAAAGCTTCTAAAAATCTACTGCAAAAGTCCAATGCTGGAGGATTCACTTTTAGTATATTATAAAATATTTGTTTTGTGGGGTTTTTGTATGAATGATTAGGAAAACAGAAGTGTTTTGGCCATTGGAGCAGATGATTATTTGAGTTACTATGCTCAATTTCACAGGCAGCCTAGAGATCCCCAAGCTCATCTCTTCCTAACTGATTCACTGTAGGTCTCACTGTTAAATTCTCCAAACAGCATCTGAAGTGGCTGACACCTCACCTATGGCACCAGAGCCATTTCTCACCATTTGTGACTGCCTAGTGTCCTGGCCACTGGGAGGCAGGACAACCAATCTGCAGCATGCATTGGAGCTGATGCCATACAGAGATAATGCCAATTTTCATGGATAATTCTAAGCTTCAGTCAATGAGCCATTCAACTTTATAGTCCACCATGTGTTCAAGGCATTTTTAAACAGGCTGAAAGCAATATAACTAGCTAATGTGTAATTAATACCAGACACAAATCTTATCCTGGGAGAATTTGCTGTTTAGGTACTCTCTCATTCTATTGTTCAAAATCAATTAATGCACTTCTGTTAGGTCTCCAAACCACCACTATGCAAATATATTTACTTGAAGAAATGACTATTCTGTCCCCCTTAGTCTATTAAATACAACATGCACCAATGCATGTAGAATAAACTATACATGTGTGTATACATACATATATGCATGTGTGTATGTAATTTGCACATCTGCTATGATGCGTATGTGTGGTATGTGACACATGTATATAGTCTCAACCTCATATTAATCACAGATCACAAAAAACAATTTGAGTGACTATTTTCTTAAATCTTCCATCGATGGTGCCTAGGAGAGAGAAATTGATTCATTTCATACAAAAGATGTCTTTGGGCATTAGTGTTAATTATCTTTCAAAGCCACAATTAAGAAATGGAAAAGATATTACATACCATAATTAGTCTTTCTTCAATATATTAAATGTGCTTGAAGCCTATGTTTCTGCATATTCTTTTATAGTTATTTAAATTTTAACAAAAATAAAACACAAGATTTCAAAAAATTATACTGAAGTTACGATGTGCATAACTTAAAGTATGAGATCAAACAATTTGACTTGTTTTCTTGAAAATGTTTTTATTGCTGACAAGAAACCAATTCATTAAAATGGTTCACAGTTGAATGTATTTTCCAATCACAAGTACGTATTTCTTGTCAACTTTTATTCAAAGCATTATGGTTTCCATCAAAATATCTTTATTATAATTTTAACGGTTGGAGCCCTACCCAAGTAATGTTTTGGTAGAGTGGTTATAGAAACTGTCATTTATGTTATTTTGTTTTGTTATTCATCAAGAAAATGCATTCAAAATTTATGAGTGGGTCTGCTAAAATTCAGGGCATAAAACAATACCTAACTTTCTTTCATCAAAAATCAGCACAAGCTTAGGCAAATTTGTGGCTGTATACTATATCCTCATAATGCCCATGATGCCAAAGGAACAAAACAAAACAAAAAAGAAGCAAACAAAATTCCCAAGAAGAAAAAGTAAAAATGTTACAGGTTTTATTGAGAAAATAAAACAGTTTATGAAAACAGGAGATCTGAATATGCTGATGATCAAACTTTTGGGGTAAAAGAGGAACCAGCAATAGACCAATGGTTCAGTTTATTAGCTGTATCTGTTTTTGCTGAAACACAAAGCCTTACCCAGAGTATGCCCACATACACTTGCATATTTACTGTTATAGAAATGTATAGTGTGTGGTTGGAAATATTTTATTAAAAACCAATAAGTGACTGCTAGAAAAGATTAAGGCTGTTTGCATAGTCAGCAATTCATCAAAGTGTAAAATAAAAAATAAAAATAATAAAATTTATAAAGAAAAATAGAACTCTCTCCCATCTCACATAAAATTTCTGCTGGGGTAATGCCAAGATTTACTCCACAAGTGAATCATTATCTCTACATAGAAATACAAATAATATACTTTTTGTAAGTGGCAATAATGTTGGTCTATTCCTGCTTGTTATGGTTATGCTTATTTTCATTTGGATACTCCAGAAATATGGTTCTGCCACTCTTAACATGAAAGGGTTGTGAACTTCATTTCTGGGCATACCAAAGTAAACATAGTACGAAACTTTCAGTGAGCATAAACCATTATTCTGGAGTGATCTGCATAGTCACCAAGCAAGAGATTCATGGCAAAAGTCAATTATAGCTACCCTTGATAATCTGTCACAGCCACAGAAAAATATTTATATGATCATAAACAATGTATAAATCATTTGTAATTCAAAACCATAAGAAAAAAGAGGAAAAGGAGAAAGGAGAGAAAAATTAGAAAGGAAAGGAAAATAAGTCAGGCTGATTTAAAGAACACAAATTTATTATTTTTTCCAACTTTTATTTTAGATTCAGGGAGCACATGTGCAGATATGTTACCTGGGTATATTGCATGATTCTGAGGTTTCGGGTATGGATAATCCCATCACCTGGTACTGAGAATAGTACCAAATAGTTTTCCAGCCCTTGCCACCCTCCCTTCCTGTCTACTCTAGTAGTCCCCAGTGTCTATTGTTGCCTTCATTATGTCCATGAGTATCCGATGTTTATCTCTCACTTATAAGTGAAAACATATAGCATTTGGTGTTTTTGTTGTTGTTGTTGTTCCTGTATTAATTCACTTAGGATAATGACTTCCAGATGCATCCATGTTGTTTCAAGGAACATGATTTCATTCTTATGGCTGCGTAATATTTTATGGTGTATATGTACCACACTTATCCAGTCCACCACTGATGGACACCTATGTTGATTCATTGATTTTGCTATGATGTACAGTGCTGTGATTAACATATGAGCATATGTGTCTTTTTGGTAGAATGATTTGTTTTCTTTTGGATATATACCCAGTAATAGGATTGCTGGGTCAAATGGTAGTTTTGTTTTAAATTCTTTGAGCAATCTCCAACCTGCTTTCCACAGCAGCTGAACTAATTTACTTTCCTATCAACACTACAAAAGCATTCCCGTTTCTCCACAGCCTCACCCACAGCTGTTGCTTTTTTTTACTTTTTAATAATAGCCATTCTGACTACTACTATAGAGGTAGTATCTTATTGTGGTTTTGATTTGCTTTTATCTGATGACTCATGATGATGAGCATTTTATCGTACGTTTGTGGGCTACATGTATGCCTTCTTTTCAGATGTCTCTTTTCATGTCCTTTGCCTATTTTTGTTGAGGTTATTTGTTTTTTGCTTGTTCAATTGTTTAAGTTTCTTAAAGATTCTAGATAGTAGACCTTCATCAGATGCAGAGTTTGCAGATATTTCCTCCCATTCTGTAGGTTGTCTGTTTACTGTGTTTCTAGTTTCTTTTGCTGTGCAGAAGCTCTTTATTTTTATTAGGGCCCACTGGTCGATTTTTGTTTTCTTTGCATTTACTTTTGAGGGCTTAGTCCCAATGCCCATGCCCAGATGGTATTTTGTAGGTTTTCTTCTAGAATTCTTAGAGTTTGAGGTCTTAGATTTAAATATTTAATCCATCCTGAGTTAATGCTTGTACACAGTGGAAGGTAGGGGTCAAATTTCATTCTTCTACATATGGCTAGCCAGCTATTCTAGCACCATTTATTAAATAGGGATTGTTTCCCCGATTGCTTATTTATGTCGACTTCATCAAAGATCAAATGATTGTAGGTGTGTGGCCTTATTTCAGGGCTCTGTATTCTGTTCCAGTGGTCTATGTGTCTGTTTTTGTACCAGTACAATGCTGTTTTGGTTACTGTAGCCTTCTAATACAGTTTGAAGTTGGGTAATGTGATGCCTCTGACTTTGCACTTTTTTTAAGATTGCTTTGGTTATTGGGGCTATTTGGGGTTCCATATAAATTTTACAATAGTTTTTCCAATTCTGTGAAAAACTACACTGGTAGTTCGCTAGGAATAGCATTGACTCTATAGATCACTTTGAGCAGAATGTCCATTTTAATGGATATTGATTCTTCCAATCCATGAGTATGGAATATTTTTCCATTTGTTTGTGCCATCTATGATTTCTTCTAGCAGTTTTTTTGATTCGTTTTCTTTGTAGAGGTCTTTCACTTCCTTTGTTAGATATATCTCTAAGTATTTGTGTGTGTGTGTGTGTGTGTGTGTGTGTGTGTGGTGTATGTCTACTGTAAATAGTACTGCATTCTTTTTTTTTTTTTTTCTTTTTTCTTTTTTTTTTTGAGATGGAGTTTCACTCTTGTTGCCCATACTGGAGTGCAATGGTGTGATCTTAGCTCATTGCAACCTCCATCTCCCAGGTTCAAGCAATTCTCCTGCCTTAGCCTCCTGAGTAGCTGGGATTAGAGGCATGTGCCACCATGCCTGGCTAATTTTGTATTTTTAGTAGAGAAGGGGTTTCTCCATGTTGGTCAGGCTGGTTTTGAACTCCCGATCTCAGGTGATCCCCCTGCCTTGGCCTCCCAAAGTTCTGGGATTACAGGCATGAGCCACTGCACCCGGCCTAGGATTGCATTCTTAATTTGGCTGTCAGCTTGAATGTAATTTGTGTATAAAAATGTTATTACTACTTATTGCATGTTTATTTTGTATTCTGAAATTTGTTGAAGTTATCAGTTTCAGAAGGCTTATGGTGGACATTTTTAGAATTTTAAGGCATAAAATCATATTGTCCACAGAGAGAGGTAGTTTTCCTTTTTTTCCTATTTTGATGTCTTTTCTTTCTCTTGCCTGATTGCTTTTGCTAGCACTTTTAGTACTATTTTGAATAGGGTTGATGGGAGTTGGCATCCTTGTCTTATTCCAGTTCTCAAAGGGAAAGCTTCCAATTTTTGCCCGTGAAGTGTGATGTTGGCTGTGAGCTTATCATAGATGGCTTATTATTTTGAGGTATATTCCTTCAATGCCTTGTTTCTTGAGAGCTTTCATTATGAAGAGACATTGAATTTCATCAAAAGCTCTTTCTGCATTTATTGAGATGATCATATGGTTTTTCTTTTTTAATTCTGCTTATACGGTGAATCAAATTCTCACATTTATTGATTTTCATATGCTGAACCAATCTTGAATCCCAGAAATGAAGCATATGTGATCACGGTGAACTAATTTTTTGATGTGCTGCTGGATTCAGTTTGCTAGTATTTTCTTGAGGAATTTTATATCTATGTTCACCAGGGATATTGGCCTGTAATTTCATTTTTTATTGTATCTTTGTATCAAGGTGATGCTGGCCTCAAAGAGTGAGTTAGGCAAACATGCCTCTTTGATTTTCTAACATAGGTTTGAGTAGAATTGGTGTCAACTCTTTGTACATCTGGTAGCATTCGGCTGTGAATCCATTTGGTACAAGGCTTATTTTTTATTTTATTACTGATTCAATTTTGGAAGTTGATATTGGTCCATTCAGCATTTCAATTTTTTCCTGATTCAATCTTGGGAGATTTTGTCCTTACAGGAATTTATCAATTTCCTCTAGATTTTCTGGTTTGTGTGTATAGAGGTGGTCATAACAGTCTCTGAGGATCTTTTGTATTTCTGTAGGATTGATTGTAATGTCTGCTTTGTCATTTCTGATTGTGCTAATTTGGATCTTCTCTTTTTCTCTTCGTTAATCTAGCTAGAGGTCTATCCATCTTGTTTGTCTTTTGGAACAACCAACTTTTGATTTTGTTGATTCTTTGTATGGATTTGGGGGTCTCAGTTTTATTCATTTCTGCTTTGATTTTATTTACTTCTTTTCTCTGCTAGTTCTGGGGTTAGTTTGTTCTTGTTTTTCTCATTTTTCCAAGTGTGATGTCAGATTGTTAATTTGAGATCTTCCTAATTTTTTGAGGTAGGCATTTATTGCTCTCAACTTTCCTCTTAACATTGCTTTTATTGCATCCTACCTAGAGATTTTGATATGTTATGTATCTGTTCTTATTTATTTCCAATAATTTTTTGATTTCTGATTCATTGTTATCCAAAAGCCATTCAGAAATAAGTTGTTTAATTTCCATGTAAGGGTATGGTTTTGAGAGATCTTTTTGAAATTGACTTATATTTTTATTCCACTGTGGCCCAAGATTATGATTGGTATAATTTTGATTCTTTTAAAATGTATTGATACTTGCTTTATGGCCAAACACATGGTCAATCTTGGAGTATGCTCCATGTGCAGATGAGAGAATATATATTCTGTGGTTGGTCCATGGAGTATTCTGTAATGTTTATTAGGTTTAACTGGCCAAGTGTTGTGTTTAAGTCCATAGTTTTGTTTTCTTAATTTTCTGTCTTGATGGTCTGTCCAATGTTGTCATTGGGTGTTGAAGTTCATAACTATTACTATGCGGCTAAGTCATTTTAGATCTAGAAATATTTGTTTTATAAATCTGGGTGCTCCAATGTTGGGTGTGCATATATTTAGGATAGTTAAGTCTTCTTGTTGACGTGAACCCTTTGTCATTATGTAATGCCCTTCTTTGTCTTTTACTGTTGCTGATTTAATCACTGTTTTATCTGATATAAGAACAGCAACTCCTGCTTTTTTTTTTCCATTTGCATGGCAGATTTGTCACTAACCCTCTGCTTTGAGCCTATTGGTGTCATTATGTGTGAGTTGAATCTCTTGAAGACAGCAGATGGATGGGTCCCTTTTTTTATCCAACTTGCCACTCTGTGCCTTTAAAGTAGGGCATTTAGAACATGTACATTCAAGTTTAATAATCATATGTAAGAGTTTGACCCTATTACAAAATTGTTAGCTATTTGCTTTGTAGTAGCTTCTATTGTGGAATTTTTTTTTTTTTTTTTTTTTTAACATATAGGGTCTGCAGGCTATGCACTTAAGTGTGTTTTATGGTAGTAGGTATCATTCTTTTGTTTTCATATTTAGAACTTCATCAAGAATCTCACATAAGGCTGGTCTAGTGGTGATAAAGTCCCCTTAGCTCTTGCTTGTCTGGAAAAGATTTTATTTCTCGTTCATTTATGAAGCTTAGTTTGGTGGGATATGAAATTCTTGATTGGAATCTCTTTTCTTTAAGAATGCTGAAAATAGGCCCCCAAACTCTCCTCACTTGTAAGGCTGTTAGCCTGATGGGCTTCCCTTTGTATGTGATTTTTTTTTTTTTTTCTTGAGCATTGACTTTGGACAGTCTGGTGACTATATTCCTTGGTGATGTTTGTTTTGTGTAGTATCTCACAGGCGTGCTCTAGATTTTTTGTATCTAGATGTCTATATCTCCAACTAGATTAAGGAAGTTTTCTTGAATTATTCCCTCAAGTTTATTTTCCACGTTGTTTGCTTTTTCTCCTTCTCTTTCAGGAATACCAATAATTCATAGGTTATTTTGCTTTACATAATCCCATATTTCTTAAAGACTTCATTTGTTTAAACATTTTTTTCCTTTTTTAAATCAGATTATGTTAATTCAAAAGACCAATCTTCAAGCTCTGAAATTCTTTTATCTGCTTAGTCCACATGAATTTATTATTAAGTGAATCTGTTAACTTTTTTCTTCATGCATATTTCTCAGAAAAAGCAGATTTGCATGTGAGATATGAGTGACAAATTCTAAGACTTCAAAATTCTAATATTCTTTGAAACAAATGTTATTTGAAAGAAAGATGTAGTTGTTATGAAAATTTATGTTAAAGACCATGTGTTTCTTTTGATGTACATTAACTTAAAAAATCCTTTGTCTCACAATTTCACTTTGTTATGTATCTTTTCTTTATCAACTTACTGAAAACCCTTTGTAAGCAAAAAATTAAACTTTTGTTTATAATGTTTTAGAATTTTTTTTTAAAGTTTATATAATTTCTACTTTTAGCTTTCTTTATTGTTTGTATTTTACAAATGTTTTAAATTTTTATGTAATAAAATTTATTGTTCTTTTCCTTTATGGCCTTGGATTTTGTATCATACTTAGGCTTTCCTGAATCTAAGATTACATTAAAATCCCAATATTTTTCTTAAGCTTTGTAGTTTCATTTTAATGCTTTAATCTTTGAATCATCTTGAATTAATATTTTTTCAAATTATTTACATATTATCATTACTATCAATTGACATATTTACAATTTCCCCTGTGATATGCAATACTAATGTAATTATATGCACATCTCCATCATGTAACTGGTTCCCTTTCTAGACATACTGCAATGGAAATATTTCCAATATTATTGTTTTTAATATTTTGCTCTTTATATAGGATAGTTTCTATCCCTGTCTTTTACTATTTTAATGATTAATTTTAAGCATATTTTTCTGGGTATATTTTAGGAATATCCTTCAAGTTTCAAAAATTACCTTTGCATATTTTGACTAATATTCAAATTTTACCATATTGACTTTATCTATCTAACAATAGGGTTCATTTTTCTGCTTATCTAAACCATCTTTTTAATCTTAGTATGTTTTAGAAGTAGTCACCTTGTGTGTGCTATGTATTTCTTATCGAGTCTGTTGATACTTCTTACGTCTTCCAGTTTGCTAAGCTGGATGTTTTCTTTTGTCATATTTTGTAACAGATGACTTTTTGAATATAGGATATTGTTTTTTTATATCAGTTGTTACTATAATTCCTTATTATACTTCCTTATTGTTTTTAACCATTTCTAAAGTGAATGTGGGTTGCACGATAAAAGCATATCCTGTAATGATCATGATTTTTTTGCTTTCTTTTTTCCATAATTATAATTTATTTCTATCCCTAATAATACTAGATAATATATCTTTAAAATGTGCTTTGAAATAATGATGATAATGGACATTCGTTTAGAGTTTTGACCTTAATAATTACGATAGTTTCAGACTAGCCAGGTCTAGACTAAATCAGGTTTAGACTAGACTAAATCAGGAAACCGGGCAGTGACAAAGGAGTGTTGTTGTGCTCATGCTTTCTCTTTTCACTAGTAATTACTATCATAAGCAGTACTAAAGATGTGACTTTTTTTTAGATCTATACCAAAACCAAAGAAGTAGTACATTTTTCATAATATTGTCAACATATTATAATTGCTTTAAGAAACCTTCCCCAAAAATTATAATAAAATTCGTTTGTTAAATTATTCAATTCCTAAAATCCATTACTAATACTTAAACACTTACCCATAAATTTAGGCTTCTAAACAGTTTTAGGTATTTCTGTTATTTTCAGACATTATTAATTTCAAGACTTTTACCATCCTGTATCCAGATACACTATACATACATACATCTATATATACATCCAAACACACATGCAACTGCTATTGTGTCATCTTCTGACACACAGAGCAAATATCTCATCAGAGTTTGTATAGTATTAGGAATATACATCATCACATGACTTCCATTTTAGTAGAACTATAATGCTACCATGTATCACATAAGTAATCCATGACAACTATATAAAAGTTAGAAAATACATATTTGCCCAAGTAAAATTAAAAGAAACAACACTATTCAGAAATACCAAGTTAATTTTGGTAAATATCTTCTACGTTTTAGAATTACTCAATATTTATAAATTGCCCATGATCAGCAGCTAGTAATTTTGTATTTTCTTATATTCTTGCCTTGTACCCTATAAAATATAAATATTATTCTAGGACATATTTATAATAGATATAATGACATATACTAAGTAAAAAGCAATAATTTTCTCTCATTTGGACATATAGGTAACAAGATTAAATACTTTTGAATAAGTCAAGATGAGAAACTATCAATTTATTAAGTAATTTTATAGAATTGCTGAAATATAAAAAAGCTCAGATTGGTTGCTATTTTCCAAGGTTTCTGGTCTTTCTTTCAGGTTTGGCCATATGACTATTTGTTGCCAGTCTGTTATGGTCATAGGCTTTATGTAATTTTAAAAGAAAAAAAGAAAGAATCTGAATTCAAAAATGTGAAATGCATACAGATGCAGTCATTATTAAAATTATTAATATAACCCTTCATTATTAAAAAGAAAATCACAAGGCCATGTTTAATATCAATGTGCTAAATACGTTTTAAAATCTAAGATCAAAGATGAGGCTCTTAAATGTATGAGTTTAATAATGAATCATTTAATTTCCTGAATGTTGAATAAAAGAAAAATTATAGTTAGATGTTGTTGGATTTGAATGTGTCCCCCAAAAGTTCATGTGCTGGAAACTTAATCCCTCTGTTCTCATGAATAAATTTATGGATTAATGATGGCCCTGCCCTCATGAATGAGTTAATGTTGCTATCAAAGGTGTTGGTTTTGTTGTCTCCCTCAAGAGTGAATGAATGTTGCTATCACAGGAGTGGGTTCATTATCTCAGGAGTGGCTTTGTTATAAAAATGAGCTCTCTGACTCTCCTACTCTTGCCCTCTCACCATGTAATGCACCCCATCATGTTATGAGGCAGGAAGAAAGCCCTCACGAGATGCTAGTGCCATGCATTTGGACTTCTCAGCCTCCATAACCGTAAGAAATAAATTTATGTTATTCATATATTATCTTGTTATAGCACCATAAAATAGACTAAGATAGATCTCTTTTTTAAAAAAGAAAAGATGCCAGATGCTATGAGATTGTAAATTGTAAAAAGATTAACATTCAGCAAACGAAGAAAATCTCCTTCTTTTAAATTACTCATATATGTGCCATGAGAGGCTAAAGTGACATTGCCATAGAGTATCACAGAATTTTAGACATAAAGAGACCTCAAAAGTTATTTAACTTGAATTTTTTGTCTGTTTTGGCTTTTGTGATAACAAAACTAATGAAACATGAGTCTATCTTTCATCATAGCATATTTTTAGGGAATGGGTCTATCTGTGCCTGCTAGCAGTGGATCCTTCATGTTCCAGTGGGAATGCAGAACATACGATGCTTTCTGTTTGTGGTTCTTACATAGCTCATTGAAAAAGGCAAAATACAATTAACCTTTAGGTATATGCATTTTCCACAAGTAGAAATAATACTCTAAAGTTATTTAACCAAACTTTTAAAAGCAGAGTTTTAAAGAAGTTCAAACTAGCCTTTAACATCTAGAACTGTGCTGCCCGACTGAAATACAATCTGAGCCACAAACGCAAGTCACATATGTGATTTCTAATTTTCTAGTAGCCACATTTTAAAAAAGTAAAAAGAACTGGGTAAAATTGATTTTTATGATATATCTTTATCTAATCCAGTGTATTGAAATGATTATCATTCTAATGTGTAACCAATATAAAAATTATAAATAAGATATTTTATATTCTTATTTTCAGATGTCTTTGCAATCTGAATGTCTTTCACACATACAACAGATAGCAACTTGGACTGACTACATGTCAAGTGCTCAACAGCACCCACCTGTGGCTCATATATGTGGCTACCATATTGAACAGCACAGTTACTTTGCTCACACACTGTCAACAGTCCCTACAAAATCTTTCCTCTCTAAAAATGTCCTGTAATCCAGAAAGAACTCACATCACCATTACCTCTTCATGCAATTTAGTAAAACTTATGTATTTGGGTTATTTTTTTCTGATACAATAATGTACTTAAATATATTGTGGAATACAATTTGCTTGATCCATGTCTTTAACTGAGCACTCTAGAAACCAATATTTATTGACTTTCAGGCTCCACAATCCCACAGACTGATCTGTATAGTAGTGGACATGGGAAATGGGGAGGGACACAGCTAGAAGCACTTTCCTAAACCCTTCAGATGATTGTCCATATGCAGCTCACAGATCTCCACCTGCCAAAATCACATGCCATTTTTGAGAGTTAATTGGCACTAATAGAAGTAATTAGTATGATCTCATTTCTTTCTTCCAGAGCCTTCAATCCCTGATGTTCATAACAAAGGAGGCACAAAGCCCAATTATTTTTGGCTCTTGGGCTGGTGTATTAACCAGTTTTCTACCTCCACTGCCAGTAAGTGCTGGGGCTGCTAACTGCAATTGTTGGGAAGCCACTCCACCTCTACCCACCAATACTGTTTGGCACTGTAAGAAAGCAGAGAAAGGCTGGGTGCGGTGGCTCATGTCTGTAATCCCAGCACTTTGGGAGGCCGAGGTGGGTGGATCACCTGAGGTCAGGAGTTCAAGACAAGCCTGACCAACATGGCAAAACCCCATCTCTACTAAAAACACAAAATTAGCCAGGCATGGTGGTGCATGCCTGTAGTCCCAGCTACTTGGGAGGCTGAGGCAGGAGAATCGATGAAGCCGAGGAGGCAGAGGTTGCAGTGAGCCAAGATTGCTCCACTGCACTCCAATTTGGGCAACAGAGTGAGACTCCATCTCAAATAAAAGGAAGAGAGGAAGGAGGGAAGAAAGGAGGGAAGGAGGGAAGGAGGGAAGGAAGGAAGGAAGGAAGGAAGGGAGGGAGGGAGGGAGGGAGGGAGGGAGGGAGGGAGGGAGAGGGGAAGGAGAGAAGGAAGGAGGGAAAGAAGGGAGGGAGGGAGAACGAGAGAGAGAGAAAGAAAGAAAGAAGCCAGGCGCAGTGGCTCCCGCCTGTAATCCCAGCACTTTGGGAGGCCGAGGTGGGCGGATCACCAGGTCAGGAGATGGAGACCATCCTGGCTAACATGGTGAAACCCCATCTCTAGTAAAAGTACAAAAAATTAGCCAGCCATCGTGGCGGGTGCCTGTAATCCCAGGTATTCGAGAGGCTGAGGCAGGAGAATGGCGTGAACCCAGAAGGCAGAGCTTGCAGTGAGCCGAGATTACGCCATTGCACTCCAGCCTGGGCAACAGTGCCAGACTCCACCTGGAGAGGAAGGAAGGAAGGAAGGCCAACCAGCCAAAGTCATGAAGTCATCTGGTTCATCTCAGGACAACTCTTTCATTGACTGCCAGGTTTCGTTTTTATTACAAAGCCACAAAGCATTAATAGGACAAAGGTAAAGAGAAAGTAGTGCATTGAGTGAGGCCTAGGGAAAAGTATATGTTTTCTCTGAATGTAATTTTGTGTATAACTCTTGAATATGAAAAAACTCAAATTGACGAGGTGCTCTCTCAAGTCGCTTACCCCAGCCCTCTCCCAACTCTATCAGGATTAAGTGGAAAATTCTAGAGATTTCACTGTTAGTGACTCCTTGTTCTCATAAAGGCATCTTTAAGGATTTATAGTTCTCTAAGGATGAATGACAACCTTGAAAGAGAGACTGCAATGCACTGCAAGGAGCAATATTAATAACTCAAGGTCATGTGTTCTAATTCTCAATAAATCTTATTGATTACCTAATATTTTAGAGTTTGACTTTTCCCATCTGTAAAAAAAGAAAGAGTAATAACAACTGATATCACACAGTTGATTAAAATAATGTACTTAAGAATAAAAAACTAGAAAACATTCAAGTGGTAATTTATAGAGTATGAGGACTCCAGTGGGGGCAGGTGGTAATGAACTCCCTGGAAATATGGAATTGTCCTTGGGAGGGCACATCAGGAAGTGTTCTCTAGCCCAGGATCCTTGACCCCTGTGCTCTTGACCTTTGGGGCCACGTAATTCCATGTTGGGAGGATTGACGTCCTGTGATTGTAGCATGATTAGCAGGGTAAATTCAGAAGTGAGAACCAGGTAGCTAAAGTGAATTAAGCTAACATTGGTCAACGTGGTGATGGAGATGAATAGAGTTGATAGGAAATAGGAAACAAAGGTGAAACACACACAGATGGACAAGTGCAGGTGGAAGGATAAATCCAAGAACAAGAATAACATGGGAAGAAATGGGAAATCTCAGGAAGAGTTAAAGGGAAATAGCAGCGAGAGTTGTGGAAGCAGAAGAAATTGTTCTGGAGGGCTGCTTACTGCTTGAAATGCCTTTTGTTTCAACTTGTTCTTCACAGGATTGGGGGAAGCTCTCAACATTTTAAATGTGCAGAGAGAAGCGCCTCTGGCATCGCCAGCTAACAACGAGATAACCAGATCAACCTGGACAATTTCTGGGAGCTGGGGGGTTCTCTGTCTCACTGTCTCTGTTTGTAAAGCCCTGTTTTCACTTGCTTGTCACCATTTGCTGAAGGAGATCAAGTTGCAAGGTCACATGTTACTGACCTTCTATTAATACAATAATCTTTCCATTTTTTTCAAAACACAGTTCTAGCAACCAGGAATAGGTATAATAATTCGCTTTTAATTAAAGTCAAGGAAAAGAGAGCACGAGAATTTGTCCACAGGTCAAGTTCCTTTAGGTGGTCACCCTAAAGACAAATTACACCTGTTGGTCCTGTGAGAAGAGACACGCATTTTAAGCAACAAGAAGCCTGCGCCATTTGGGACCAACTGGGCTTGGAGTCCACATTAGATTACATTGTTTCAAGTTCCTTAGGCATCATTAACACCATCCATAGCTCTGGAGCTATATGGAATACACTTTTAATAAACTAGTGTGAAGGTTTTATTTATAATAGTATATAAATATTAGAAATTAAAAACTATACATTCGCTATTTTAATTCTATTAGTATTCAGTCTTCAGAACTACCAGTTATTGATAGACCTTCCCTCTCTTTATGTCAAAATACTCCTGGAAGAAATGTAATAAACTATTTTAGGGAGGAGGGTGAGTATATTTATTCATTTTCTATTGCTATGTAACAAATTACCGCCAATTCAATTGCTCAAAACAGTACTCCTTTATTATCTCAATTGGTTTAGGAGTACAGGCATGGCTCTGTTGCATCCTCTGCTAAGGGTCTCATCAGGCTGAAATCAAAGAGTCGGCCAGGCTGAATTCCATCTAGATTAAGAGTCCTCTTCCAAACTCTTTCAAGTTGTCAGAATTCAGGACTTTGCAGCTGGAGAACTGCAGCCCTCAGCTGCTAGTGACCACACTTCTCCACAGGCATCTCATGGCATACCTCATGGAAGGTTTCTTCTTCCAGCCTCTTTTAAAGAGCCCATCTGATTAGGCCAGGCCCACATAAGATGATCTCCCTTTTGATTGACTCAAAGTCAATTCACAGACCTTCATTAAACATGAAAAATATCTCTCCCTCTTTGCAATAGTGTGAGTAATCACAAACACTGAGTCTAAGCAACATGGGTGACATGAGTGATGCCCATCATATGCAGAGGCCTCATCCACATTCCAGGACAGTGTCATTGTATGGGTATTAGGGGGTCATCTTGGAATTTCTCCTATCACCTTGAGTTGGGGATTAGTAATTGAGGCAGATTGTTTGGCTTTATTTGTATATCCAATCAAAATAGTATTATTATTATTTTAATTAGCATGCAGTGTAATATTTAATAAAAATGTTAAACATGAAAAGATTATGTTTTATTTAGGGATATATGACACCCTTATTAGAAATAGAAATAAGTATTTAGAAATTTATAATAGCAATTTCAGCATACCAGTTACTTTGATCATGAAAAAAGAGGATGTAATTGGGTTTATTGTTGGTTTGTTTTTTAAGTGGAATGGTAGTTACATGAGTGTTTATTATAGTGTTTTGGATCTTTTAAGGAGTCTTACTTATTTTATGATAAATGTTTAAATATAGTGATTAAACACTTTTTTGTGTAATTGACTCTGTTTTCAAAGTTATATGACAAAGCTTCTGCCTTCAACAATCTCAAAAATCCAACAAGGGAAGAACCAGAGAAATAAGAAATGACAAATGTCTTACAAATTTTTGTGTGAAAAGGACTATGGGATAGGTCACACACCCAAACAAAGGTTTGAATGAAAGAAGCAAGAAGTTTCCCAGGAGGGAGCACGGCACTCTGGAAGAGAGGTGGGAACTTTCTGCAGAGTAGGATCAAGGCCAGAGTTTCCCAGGAGGGAGCACAACACTTTGGAGGAAGGGTGGGAACTGTCTGTGGGGTAGGAGGAGTGAGGCCAGGAGCAGCTGGGATGCTGAAGGGAAGGCCTGGGGCACCAGCGATGGGCAGCTCAGAGGGTGCTCTAGGGAAGGGAGGAAGCCAGAGGAACAGATGCAGGCAGATCTGGAAAGACCTGGGTCACTCTGCTATGCTTCCTTTTCTTCTCTTGAAAGCACTGGGGACTCAAGAGTCTTTTAACCAGAGGAATAATGGTATTGGCAAATATCGATCTGGCAACAGGATAAAAGTGGGTTTCTTTGTTAGTTTGAATTGGAGGGAGGTAGAGGAAGGTAGAGGAAAGGAGGCTGGAGTTTTGAAGAGCACATTTGTGGTTTTGCTTCCAGCCTTCACTCCTCCTCTCCTTCCCAGCAACCCTGTCTTGTTCTGTAGGGCCTGGTTCCTTTGTCCTCTGACCTCCAGTTGGCTTCATGAAATGGGCAGCAGCAGATGTAGGAGGAGAAAAGCAAGTAAATTGAGATATTTACTTGCTACCTACAGATTTGCGGGAGGCTACCGCCATTGAAAAACCCACAGTTCATGTTGAGTATCTCTCTCCATGCAACTCTCTCTGCATCTCTATAGCTGGTGTTTTCTTCTTCCCCTTGTTCCTTTAGGGGTGGTAAAGTCTGCCAGGCATGGTTCTATGGTCTGAATGTTTGTGCCCCCCACTGCCCCCAAATACCTGTGTTGAAATCCTAACTCCTAATGTGATGGTATTGGGAAGTGGGACCTTTGAGAGGTGATCAGGTCATGAGGGAGGAGCTCCCTTGAATGGGATTAGTGCCCTTATAAAAGAGACCCCCACAGAGGTCCCTCCCTAATTCCACTATGGGAGTACACAGGGAGAAGTTGGCAGCCTGCCTCCTGGAAGAGCCCTCTCCAGCCCCTGGCCATGCTGTGCCCTGATGCAGGACTTGTGGCCTCCGGAACTGTGAGAAATAAATTTCTGTTATTCATAAGCCACTCAATCTATGATATTTTGTTATATGACAAACTAAGACACATGGGATATTGAAGTTTTCCTTGTTTTTCAACACCATGTCTGAACCTTTGTAATAGTTCCTTAACTAAATTCTCTTCAGAATGCCCAATCTGTGTGTCATCTGTTCTCTGTCAGCACACAGGGCGCCTAACTTGGGAGGTTACTGCTGCAACGTAAGGCAGACCCAGCAAGGACCTAAACTAAGGCTGCGGATAGGGAGACGAAGCATCAGAAAGATTAGAGGAAAAATCAATCACAGCTGATAAGCAATTGACTATGAGGCCATAAGTGAATATCAAAGGTTATTCTCAGGTTTCAGATCTGGATTACCAGAGGGTGCTGTCACTGTTCACCAAAAAAAAAAGAAAAATGTGTATATATATATATATATATATATATATATACACACAGCCAGTGGGATGTGAAAATGTTAAGCCAGGGTTGATCATGAGTTCAGTTTAGGAGAGAATATATTTGAGGTGCTTTACAGGTAGCAAAGTGTAAATGCATTGATTCAAGTCTCAGGACTGAGATAAGGCCTAAAGACATAAATTTGAGCGTCACTTGATGTACAGGCAGTCTCTGAAGACAAGAAAGTACACGTGATCACCCAGAGATTTTAGGTAAAGTGGGTCCGGGGAAATATCACAGCTTAAGGAGCAGGGTGAGGAAAGCCAAACTTGCAGAGAAAAAGATGATTTGAAGGATGGAGTGATCATTACTATCAGAATTACCAAGAAGTCGAATAAGAGAAAAACTTTGCTGTCCACAATAATTTAGCAACTGCTTCTCATGGATGCTGACATATTTTAACTGAAATGTCACTTCCTCAGGTTGTCTCTATTTTTCTCCATTTTCTTCATAGGATTAATCATGACATTTACTTTTTATTTGACAGGCTCACCCTCTAAAATGCAAACTTCATGAGGCACATCTTCTATTGCTTGTTTATCCTTACACCAAGGGAGCATGGTTGAATATGCATTGCTTAAGTGAAAAGTCATTGAACTAGGAGGCCATTATTATCTTTTGATGTGGTCTCAACTTAACCATCATCCAAATTATTCTATTTATGTAGTGTTAGGTGCCCTGGTCTCTCTGTCCTAGGTTCCTGGGCCTGAAAGAAAGTGCACTGAAGCAATAGGAAGTGATTCTGCACTGCTTGTGGCATTAGCCTCCCTCCCACCTGATGGTTGTGCTATCTTCATATTTTGTACACCATCGACTCAGTGAACAGCTATTTTCATGTATTCCTTTAAAGAAATGATACGTAAGAAAAAATTTTCAGAATTATGGAATCTAAGAGCAACAGATCAATCAGCACCAATCATTCTCTTATAATTTCTCTTCCATTACTCTACCAATTATTTCAGCCAGATTACTGTTGTTAAATTAAGATTAGCCTAAAGCTGTCTCCTTACATATTTCAAGTTTGGTCTAAAGATTTCTTCGTACATAGTGAACCGTAACCTAACTGGATGTGTAAACAGACTGTAACCTACTCTTGCAACACGCAGCCGAGTCTCAGCCAATGGCAGGTGGCCAACTGTTCAAATAAGGTGAACTCCAAGCTATAACCAATCTGGCTGTTTCTGTACCTCACTTCCATTTACTATACCTTACTTTCCCTTTTTTGCCCATAAACTCTGGCCACATGGCAGCACCTGAATCACTCTGAACCTATTGTGGTTGGGAGTAGAGATGCCCAGTTCACGAATTGCTATTTCCTCAGTTAAACCCTTTTAAATTTAATTTGTCTAAGGTTTTTCTTTTAACCCTGCATTATAGAGATCAACTTATAAATTCACTCAGATGATTTTTAAAATCAACTTTAGATTTTTTTACATTTTTATTATCTACAAGTTTTGTGAAAATAATGATCATCTGCCTGTATCTGACATAGTACAAGAATTTAAGAAAAACTTAAATGTATCCAAAAAGGAAGTAAATATAAGACTCCTCAGAGGGCAACACGATCTGGAAATATTTCAGCTTCTTAGTAGGAGAAATAATCTCAAGATAGAAACTTTAAAAGTGCAAGATGATAGAAGTAAATAAGCAAATAAAAAATTTATCTCATTTTCAGTTAATTTGAATAAAAACAAATATTTTGGTTATTAATTATGTATTTCAAATTCCATTTTATAGTTGAACTTCAAAAAGTTTAATATTATATAATGTTCAAAGAAAATCAAATGCAGATTTTCATACCTTTTCCTCTGACTTCAATCAGACATGCTCAGTGGTTTTCTATTCAGAATGTGCAAGTTAATCTCTATGTTGTAAACGGCACAAATTTCCACTAGCAGTACAACGTAAAATAACATGTCTGAGCTCACAAACCTATTCCTTCTTACTGGCATTTTTTAAATGCATGAGAATTTGCTCATTTAAAAAAAAAAAAAATCCTTACAACTTTTTTCTACTCCTCAGTCAACCTAAGAAGCTGACTTGTTTTTTTCCATCAGTTTCTCTATGAAAATTATATGAAATAGAAAATAGACAATACTACATATGTAAATGGTTTTTGCCCAACTGTAAGTATTATGGGCACAAAAACATTTATTTCTGTGATGTCAGACTATAGTACATTTTCTCTTGAAATACATATTTCAGAATTAGAGCAAAATTAATTTTTTAGCATCGTTAAAGTAGAGAATTCAAACTTAAAGAGTCTGTGGGGAAAAGAGAGGAAAAGGCTGGAAATGGAGTCACAGAGTCCTACATAAATCTATATGAGAGATTGCACCTAGAAATAGGAATTTAGTTTGAGAGTGAATTTCTTCAATGTGAGTGAAATTTCAAAGCTTCAGTCACTGGCAGGATTCAAGTATTCATTATAAGGTATTCTCCTTAAGACAGATTTTATCAATGATGAAAATTCACTGAAATAACACGTTTACAATTCACAATAAGTCAAAGAAACAATTTGACAAATGAGACTTTCCAACATGATGTTGAGATCAGCCCTCTGCATACATTCCTTGCTCCTCAGTGTTGTAGCCCATCAGTGCATGATGACAGTGCATTAGCATGGCAGCAGAGAATGGCCATGACCACAGCAGCCTGAACGTGGCACCTCTATGAGACTGTCCATGCAAGTGTCACCTGACCTCCACCACCCAGCCATTGGCTCTGCCCGGTGAGTGCCTTTCTCTATCAGAGCAATGGCCCCACATGCTAAACCACAAAGATCACTCCAACTGACATACAAAAGTATCTGGCAGGTGGGATGGAGCCCAGGCCTGAGATGGACTAGCTTGGAGCAATTAAGGAGCAATTAGGTTGTGCCTCTGAAGATGTCTGCACACGTGCATGGACCAACAGACAGCTCATTTTCAGTCTCGTGTTTTGAAAAACACAGGAAATCTTACATTCAAAAAATCTGCACAGATGGTTTCTGGTACTTTTCTAAAGTGTCCATGTGAGAGCAGCCACAGATAGAAGGGAGGACACAGCCTTGCATGTAGATTTGTCTAAGAGAGATCACCAAGGTCGCCTCTGGGATCAGCCACGACGCCACACTCCCTACACCTTACCTTCAAAAGAGCTTTTCTTTGGGACAAAAACTAAACTGAAGAATGTATTTCTAGGGAAAAATACACAGAAACACACACACACATACATTTGTATCCATAGCTATATGGATATCTGTGTATGTACAGTGATCCATGGGTATCTGAGGGGCATTGGTTCAAGGACCTTCCTCTAACACCAAAATTCAAGGATGCTCAAGTTCCTTACATAAGATGATGTAGTACTGGCATATTACCTACATGTGTATACTTTAAATACTGCTGCATACTTTAAATCATCTCTAGATTACTTACACACCTAAAATAATGCCTACACATCATTCATTCCCATGGATTCAATGAGGTACATGGTGTGAAATTCAACTTTTTCTTTTGAAACTTTGTGGGATTTTTTTTCAAATATTTTCAATCCGAGGTCAGTTGAATTCAAATTTGAAAACCACAGATATGATTGATTGTACTTTAAATAATCTCGAGATTACTTATAATATAATATAATATAAATGCTATGTAAATAGTTGCTATTCTATGCTGTATTTTTATTAGTATTAATTGTTTTCTTTTAAATATTTCTATCTTTGGTTGGTTGAACTCTAAGAATCAGAACCCGTAGATTCAGAGGGCCAACTGTACTTATATGTATATCTAAAAGAGGAAAGGGAGTTTGAGAAGAGTTGGGAGAATAGACTGTTAACAGGGAGTCCCTGGGGAAGCCTGAGAGCAAGAAATGAAAAAAATAATTCGCCAATTTGTCAGTTTGGCCACCTGCCATCTCAACCTTCCTCAATCTCTATAAATTAAATAAATGCACATGAAATTTAAAAGCAGTGTAATTTTAACGGACCCATTTCTTAAAGTTAGTTGACATTAAAAGACAGCATTTGTTACTGTATATTTGGTCATTTCAATTTGCAAAAGATTAATAGGAGGTAGCAAAAAATAATGCAAATAAAAGATGCAAACACTCTGCCAATTGTTTTAATTAACTTCAAATTAGAATTGCATTCTTCAAGTATGATGCTTTTCTGTTCAATGCTCTAAGTGTCTTGGTTGTTTCACTGCCACTGCAAACAGCAATGCCAAAAAGAATGCTGGATTTCCATCGAGTTTTCACATGTGCCACATAGTGACTGGGAAGCTTAGAGAAGTATGGCTTTGAACAGATAATGACTTCAGGCTCAGTTAGTACTGCATGGAAATCTACTAAACATTAGTCAGCTGGTGCTCTCTAGGTGTTGGGACTTTCCTTCAGGTTTCATTGCTAACATTCCAATTTTTGTCTTTTAGAAAATATCTGTAGCAAGTATGCATTAATTTTGCATTAAAAAAATGAAACAAGCACAGTAATTTAAAAACACAAATGACATATGGGTTTAAGAGATGCCCAGCAGAGCTAGTTCTCCCACTGACAATGGAAAGGGAAGAGAAAGCCAAGAAAGAGGTTTTGAGAATTGGCCTTTTCTTTTTCCTGCTGCCTGTAATGGAAAACACAGAAACACACATACATGCAGGAGCACACGCACATGCTGTGAGGGTTCTTCCGTGACAGCCTTGCTCCAATACGGGGATTTCCAAGTGGTTATAAATGCCTTTTGAAGAAAATCCCACCATTTTGAAAGTCGCTGCCTGTTTTCTGACTGCCAAGTTACAGCTCCCTGGTGAGTCATTGTGCAACAAAAATGGCCTTCTGGGCCCCCAGGAGCTGCCTCACCACACAAGCTGCCAGTCACCCGGCTCTCCAGACGGCAACAGCAGGACTGAAGCTAAAGGGCAAAGACACTGGTGATTACCAGAGCAAAGAATGGGACAGAAATAGGAAATACAAACAAAGCAAAGTCGGAAAGGCGAGGGCCTACAACCTGGAAATCAGCAGGTGTTGCCATTCAGGAGGAAGTTCTTTTCCTTGGACTTCAATATACTTGATAGTAAATGAAAACATTGAATGAAAACTTGCTGGATGGATTGACTAGGGGCAGAATCAGGATGCAGCTGCAACTGGGGACCAGGCATCTGCTATGATATTCCTCCAGTAAACTTTATCTGCTTTTAAAGAGAAAGTGCAGTAGTCTTCAGCTACCTGCTGCATGGTTCATGTTTTAGTTCTCCTTTCTCAGCTAATGGTGAAGTCGGCCTGCAGGTGTGGAACCTGATAGGAGGCCTCGCAATAAAAATTAGTGCCTGGGCCTCTCCCAGGGAGGAGCAGGTGTGCAGAAGAATAAACTTGAAATCACACTCCCCGTGGGAACTGATAACTCCCAAAGAGAAGCAGTGAAGTACAGTGACTGACGTTTGGTGCTCTGCACTCAGGCAGACTTAAGTTTGAATCCCAGATCCAGGTCCACCCTCCTAGCCTGCAAAATAAGAAACATAATAACACCTTCCTTCCCTTGTACAATTGTTCTCAGTGGTGCTGAGTCTGGATCTTCGAGAGCACTCAGAAAATGTTGGTGTTTCTTATTAAAAGAGTGGTAAATATCTGAGCTCCAGCATTCTTTTATGCAGACAGATGCTCTAGTATTTCTTTATATTTCAAGAAGTATTTCTAGACTTGGAAACACAGTTCTGAGAGTATGACCCATAACATAGATCGGACATCTCATAGAGTTCAGAAAATGATACCCCAAAGTGATAGCCTCCGAACTGGCCTTAGAAGCAAAGTCTCTCTCTGACCTTCTGCTCTTCTGTCTCTCACTATTTATTCTCCCTCAAGTCTAGCTTCTTCCCCAAGGTGGACATAGAAACCAGAAGCCCCTTTCCCTAAAGTCAGCGATAAACCATAAAAATATTTCTCCAGCCTTCCCTGCCTTTCTGTGTAAGGGCTGGCCATAAAGAAATTCTCTGATCTGTTTTGTATAATGGTAGATCATATGACCCCCTTTCCAGAAAGGGTCTAGCCTCACACCTTGGATGAAGGAATGCTGCAAGAAGAGGCCAAGAAGAATCTGAGCGGACAGGCCTTGCCAGGTTATATGATTTGGGTCTGTGTCCCCACCCAAATCTCATGTCCAGTTGTAATTCCCAATGTTGGAGGTGGGGCCTGGTGGGAGGTGATTAGATCATGGGGATGGATTTCCCCCTTGGTGCTGCTCTCATGATAGTGAGTGAGTGCTCATGAGATACAGTTGTTTAAAAGTCTGTAGCACCTCCCTGCTTTCTCTTCCTCCTGCTCCAGCCATGTAAGACATGCCTGCTCCCCCTTAGCCTTCCACCATGATTGTAAGTTTACTGAGGGCTTCCAAGACATGCTTCCTGTACAGCCTACAGAACCGTGAGCCAATTAAACCTCTTTTCTTTATAAATCGCCCAGTCTCAGGTATTTCTTGATAGTAGTGCAAGAACACACTAATACACTGGGTTTCCTTACTCTGTCTGTTAGCATTAGATCATACACTTTCACGCAATCAGATTTCCACCCAGTTGCTCATTCTTCATCAAACCTAGGCATAAAAATTGGCAGTTTTCTCTGTATTTGGGGGCCTTCGTTCTGAAGGCTCCCATATCACATAAAGCTTTAATTAAATAAATCCGCTCTACTCTTCTATTGTTAGCCTGTCTTCTGTTACTGGACTATCGGCCATCACCCTTATGATGGGTGAGGAAAGGAATCACACCATTTTGCCCTTATACCTTAGAAATTTTGTTGTGAAAACCTATTTTTAAAGGAACAGCTGAAATTACAGTTTTGAACAAAATGAAGGTGTTGTAAAGACAAATTTGGATAAAATTTTTCAATGAATTGAGAATAATAGCCAAAGACCAGATAAAATGTATGGCCATATTTTTTAGATATCCCAAAGTAATTTTCTATATTTTGAAGGTTTCACAAATGCCTCTAATCCTGAAGAGGTTGAAAAAAAAATCTCAATATGTGAGGTGGAAAATAAATAAGTTTCCAAATCTGCTGTACACAACAATGTAATTTATTCCTAGAGTGATTTTTAGGTAACACATGACCAACATTTTCCCTTAATTTCTTGCCTATTACTGACTGTTTTCTTGGAATTCCAGGTATTACAAAAGCCGAATTCATTGTGTGAGCATGATATTTGCATATTTCCAGCTGAGACTTTCTTACAACTCAATCACTTTTATTTTTTTTTTTTGAGATGGAATCTCACTCTGTCACCCAAGCTGGAGTACAGTGGCGTGACAGCTCTCTGCAACCTCCGCCTCCCAGGTTCAAGCAATTGTCCTGTCTCAGTCTCCCAAGTAGCTGGGACTACAGGTGCATGCTGCCACGACCGGCTAATTTTTTTCGTATTTTAGTAGAGACGAGGTTTCACCGTGTTGCCCAGGCTGATCTTGAACTCCTGAGCTCAGGCAATCCACCCGCCTTGGCATCCCAAAGTGCTAGGATTATAGGCGTGGGCCACCGCGCCCAGCCTTAAATACTTTTATTGTTACAAAAATAGTTTCTTCTGACAACTGAATAAATTCCTCTTGTGCACTTCTCAGGACAATATATTGTTATTTTTGTAAGCAGCTACAGATATGAGAATTAGATTGCTAAATAGCAATGTCGTTTGCCCTTTAAGAGCTTAGTTATGGATTGATTCTGAGTCACACTTTTCATAATATTACTAATATACTATGAAATAAAGATCAACTACTTTCCATCTTGCTAATTCCTCCCTTTAAAAATTGGTAGGAGTATATATCAAGTATATCTGTATTCAAATGGATTTTATAAATATTACTCTCAAATCTTCTCTCATGCATAAGGATTTATTACAAATATCTACACATCATAAAATTTCTATCCATCTGTAGATTCTAGAATAGTGGTTGATTGCTAATTAATAATACACAAGCGTGTATTCTGTATAATATAAATGGAGTGATAACAAAAGTTGGTATTCTAAAACTACAGAGCACTTAAAGTAATTGCCTGTTATGTGTTGGTATAATTAAAATATTGTTGAGAAAACTATTACGCATTTATATAAAATAACATTATAAAAGAACGTGTGTGTGTGTGTGTGTGTGTGTGTGTGTGTACAGCAAAAGCGTTACATAGTGAAGCAGAAATTCAGACTTTGGAAGATATTGTAGACAGGATTCTAAGATGCCAGACCCCAGGATCTATTCCTCAAGAATGGGACTTTGAATAAAATGAGATATCATGGCTGTGACTATGACACCTTACATATATAAAAGTAATTTTGTAGACCAGGTGTGGTGTACCTGTAATCCCCATACTTTGAGAGGTTGAGGTGGGTGGATCACTTGATCCCAGGAGTTTGAGACCAGCCTCGACAATATGGCAAAACTTTGTCTCTACAAAAAATACAAAAATTAGCTAGGCATGGTGACTTGCACCTATAGTCCTAGCTACTCAGAAGGCTGAGGTGATAGGATCACTTGAGCCCAAGAGGCAGAGGTTGAGTTGCAGTGAGCCAAGATCATACCATTGCATGCCAGCGTGGGCAACAGAGTAAGACCCTGTCTCAGAAAAAAACAAAAAAAAAGTTTTTTTGCAGATGTAGTTAAGTTTACTAATCAGTTGACTGATTAACTGGGTGGTTCTGGTTTAATCTCAGAAGCCCTTAAAAAGTAGAGAGTTTTCTCTACTTCTGGCAGAAGGGGAATTCAGAGAGATTCAAAGCATAAAAAGGAGTTAGTGGGCCTTTGCTGGCTTCCAAGATGCAGGGGCCACCTGTCAGGACCAAAGAGGGGCCTCTGGTAGCTGAGAATAACCCCACCCACTGGCCGGCAAGGAAGCAGTAATCTCAGATCCACAATTCCAGGAACTGAACCCTGCCAATGACCTGAGAGTTGAAGCTGCCAGACTTTGAGCCCACAGAACTGTGAGCTAATAAATGGGCACTGCTTTAAGCCACTGTGTTTGTGGGAATTTGCTATGCTGCCATAGAAAATTAGTACAGAGGAATACTTAGATGTTGTTTGGGGTTATATAAATGCCTGAAAATCTGCATGCAACAATGTATAAATTAAGCAATGTGGATTAATATTAGAAATCACCCAGAACAATGCCTAACACATTTTTATTATGATGTATTAACATTTAAGAAGTAGAAACCTAATAAAAAGTAACTGCATAATAGCATAATACCACAACCAACCAGATGAACAAGCGGTGGTAGAAAACGCTCTGGATAAGGACATAAGGGAAGCTGGTGCTCCTGCCAAGTAATCATTACAAACAGCTCACCTGGGCTCAGTTTCTTCTGCAAGAGGAGTTAAGTGTACTAACTTATTTCTAATGATTGATAAAGACTAAGCCAAGTTTCAGTTCTCTGAAGGCACCTACCCCAGGCCCACTCTGGCCCCAGCTCCTGCGCTCATTCTGCCTGCCTGCCCACTGGGCCACACTCGCTGGGCCCAGCTCACCCCAATATGGAACAAACAGGGGGTGCTAAGCAGCTCAGCAGTTTCACATTCACATCTAAGTGGAAAGACAAAAAGAACTGCTGCCTTCCCTATTATATGTACCTGTTCAAAACCTGCTCTGCTCAGTATAAAGCTTCTATTGTTACTTTAATAAGAAGTACAAAAGTTTCTATACTTCCTGGTTTGAAATTTCGATTTTCAGTTTTTGTTAGGCTGTATCTTCTAATCGCACTACCCCAAGGACCTCTTTCCTTGTCCTCTCTCTGGCTACAGCCTCTAAGATGAAAATGCTCCACCTCTGCTGGAGGAAGCGATTCCCCAGGGCAGGGAACAGAGGCAGAGAGCAGCACTCTGGGCCCAGCTATTTTAGGTCTGATGTCGGCACCACCCCTAAGCTAGCCTTGCTTCATCCAACCTTGCAGTGCCTCAGTTTCTTCAGTGGGTAATAGTAGTAACACAAGGAACTGTTAAAAAAAATCACATGAATTCTGTATGCAACGCACTTAGAATAGGTGGGGTAAGCCTCGCTAAGTCTTCCCTATTCTGTTGCTCCAGGCTGTTTCACTCTCCACATAGAAGCACATGTGTGTGCCTGTGCAGGAGCATGCGTGTATATTTGGCACATTATCAATATTAGCATGTAATTATGCATTCTCTGCCCTCCTTCATTGTGGGGAAGGTATTGGAGGGCTTTTTATCTTTCACTGGGACCTTTCACAGCAAACAGCAGACCCATGGGCACACCAGCAGCTCCATAAGTGCTCTCGGCAGGACAGAGTGTGCAGAGCTCAGCCTGGCTGTTGTGTTCCTCCCTTTCTCATACTGTTATTTCCGTTCTTTTGCTGTTTTGAAAAAGGGATGCCATAAAGTTTGTTTAAAGTGTGTGAAACTAGCGATGAGGATGAATCCACAAGCCAGGCATGGTGGGTGACTGACACCTATAATCCCAGCATTCTGTGAGGCCTAGGTGGTAGGTTCACTTGAGGCCAGGAGTTGGAGACCAGCCTGTTCAACACAGGAAGACCCCATCTCTACAAAAATTTAAAAAGTAGCCTGGTGTGGTGGCGTATGCCTGTAGTCCCAGCTTCTTGGGAGGCTGAGGTGGGAGGATCACTTGAGTCTAGGAGGTCAAGGCTGAAACAAGCTGTGATCATACCACTGCACTCCAGACTGGGTGGCAGGCAAGACGTTGTTTC
Source organism: Trachypithecus francoisi (assembly GCF_009764315.1). Classification (NCBI taxonomy): domain Eukaryota; kingdom Metazoa; phylum Chordata; class Mammalia; order Primates; family Cercopithecidae; genus Trachypithecus; species Trachypithecus francoisi. Next base: position 6,657,565 of record NW_022681472.1, read on the forward strand.
AAATTAAAAAAAAAAAAAAAAAAACAATCCACACAGGTAAAATACCTCCTTCCTTGTCAGAATCCTATCTGCCCCCGGAGCATAAAGTCAGCCAGAAGTGACTCTGAAGATCCACCTGACCCCGATACCTGGGAGCCAAAGGACCACAGACCAGTGGCATTTACCTCCCATGCAGCACCAGACCAGGCCTCACCAGGAGAAATTCATCCAACCCAAGGCGGGGAGAAAATACAACCGTAAGACGGGTGTTGTTTTGTTTTCTACTTTAACCATGAGATAAGTACTTATTACCAAAATTGTTTTAGTACTATTACCTTTGAATGTAGCATTTTTTTTTTTTTTTTTTTGAGACAGAGTCTTGCTCTGTCACCCAGGCTGGAGTGCAGTGGCCATATCTCAGCTCACTGCAAGCTCCGCCTCCCGGGTTCACGCCATTCTCCTGCCTCAGCCTCCCGAGTAGCTGGGACTACAGGCACCACCACCTCGCCCGGCTAGTTTTTTGTATTTTTAGTAGAGACGGGGTTTCACCGTGTTAGCCAGGATGGTCTCGATCTCCTGACCTCGTGATCCGCCCGTCTCGGCCTCCCAAAGTGCTGGGATTACAGGCTTGAGCCACTGCGCCCGGCCAAATGTAGCATTTTCACATTGCTACTATTAATAGTATTCTTGCTGCAATCATTTGACATTGTACCATAGAAATATTTACATTTGTTCTCATAGTCTGTTATAGCTCTATTGACTAGAAATAATAATATTTTCTAAAACAAACTATCACACACTGTAAGTAAACAATCACAAATATAATTGCCAACATTAGAAATAAAGAAATCAAATAGAAAGTGTTTAGAGCCTATTCTACCTCAGCATGTCTTTCTGATTATATATATTATATATTTTACATATTTTATATATATATATATGTCCTTCCTTTTTCAGACTGGAGTCAACATTACTAAAATCAAATCCTCTCCAGAGAATGTGATGTAGCCAAGGTCTCAGGACTCCCAGTCTGAAAGCCAGAGCTCAGGTGTCATATCAAACATGAATCTGAAATCAATGAGTGAAGATCAAGGAATTATGTATATTTGATGGTCATCATTACCCATCTCTTATTGTGCAGATGTTTTGTTAATAAAACTTACATTTTACATAATCATAATTCTAAATGTTAAACAGTTAACACCTAAATCATGGGTTTTAAATAATTTAAAATTTTTTATAGTTATTATGAAAAGTTGTCTACCATGTTCAAGGCATATTCCTAAATTCTGGGGAATATAAAGATAATAAAATACAGACCATGAAAACCTGAAAAGTTACTGAAGGTGCCTGAAAAGGTAGCTACACAATAGAGCATTTACTCTGGAGTCAGAGTGAAAGGACACTGCACATAAGCTCTTGCATAAGTCACCCAACATCTGCTCCCAGGGAAAATGGTGACTTTATCAGAAACTTCGTTAGCATCCATAAGATGCTAAAGACAAAAACAAACTAAGACTCTCTCTTCCATAGGGAAAAAAGTGACGTATGATTTTAAAATATTACTCTCAAGTTATGTAGCACCCCTGTGACTTCTAAACATCACCACCATCAAATATTTATAAAGGCAAATATTAGTAAATAGAATAATCCTCAATCCCAAGCAGGCCAAATCACACTGACTAATTCAGTCATTTTACAACCAACTGCATAGACACTTTAAGATTCATTTAAATTGAAAACCAGTATAAAATATAAAATACACAATAATATCTTTCTCCTAGAGAAAAATCTATACAGACTGTGCAAAATGTCAGGGTTCAAATTTCATGTGATGGTCTGGAGGGAAAGCAGGAAGAAAAGTAAAAATTTTGATCAGAACATGGTAGCACATGACTGGAATTGCTTAAAGGAAAAATCAAGTTGGTAAGTTGGAAAGAACAACATAGAAAGTTATAGTCACACAATTAAAAAAGAGAGGGAAATTAAAATCAGCATTGAAATGATAATGACTTCCTGGCTAATGCCCAATAATTGCCTCTCTTTAAAATATTTATTTAAAAATAGGTTTTTTTAGTACTCTATGATCTGGCATTTTCTCTCTCTCTTCTTCTTCATAGTCAGACTTACTTAACAGCCAAGCAAAGGTTTAAAGTTTGCCTTCCACTATCTTATAGTCTTTGAGCCTTCTCAAAATAGCGAGCAAATTAGGATTTCATTGTATCATACCAAAAATAAGTTCTTTTACATACAAATGTCTGTCATAAAGCAATAATCTAAACACTCACCAAAAAATGTAATTTTAAAACCTAATTTTATTTGTGTGCTAAAAATGTGCTAATCATCACCAGCAAATGACCTGAATTAATGAGGAGTCAATAACAAAAATCATTTTATCATAGATAATAACGAGAATGAACACTTGTAGAATACTTGCTATGCACCTGCTACTGTTCTGATAGTTTTCTATCTGCCTACTTACCTGTCTATGTCTACCTGACTACTCATCTATACAACTACATAAATGGTGACAACCTTCAGTGGCTTTTATTCTATCTGATGTATGGATATAAAAACTACAGTTTGGTTATGACAAGCGAACCATTCTCTATCTCAATCCATGCTTCTAAAACCTCATTTCGTAATAAGGGTGCCCTGATGGCAACAGCTGTCACTCATTGTGGTGAGATTCCCAGTTTGGTTGACTTGCAGGAGACCCCTTCTTTCTTGAATTTTTTATCTCTACACTAAACTACTCCCTCTGCTATCCTCACAGCTTTCCCAGGCAGCACATATGTTCCCTGTTTGGAGCCTCCAAATAAACACCCAAGCTTGCCGCACTCAGTTTCTACCTAATAGCACCTGGCACAGGTGAACTTAGTTATGTCAGCAACCATTCAACAGTAGACCCAGAAAAATGTAAATGCAACCTCTTTCAAAAGCCAATCAGCTCGTCAATGTGAACCAAAGAGGCAATTTCTCTTTTGAGAAACATTTAATTTAAACACCCAAATCAGTAAACATAGTAAAATATTAATATAACTTCATATACAAGCCAATTTGTTATTATGAACCAAAGAGGCAATTTTTGTGATAAAAATGTAAGTGGTGAGTGACGGCAGAAAGAACCAAAGCTGTTGTCATCCAGGCTCTGTCCATTGAGCAGTCTTAGATGTCTGTTCACATTAGCTGTGCTTTCTTGAGGTTGCCAGTCATACTTATATTGAATCCATATTTTCTCATAATAGAGATTTAAAAACTTACAAGAGCATGTTTAATAAGTTTTTTTAATATCAACAAAGCATATATCTTTATTTGACTGGATATTTTTGATTTTGGTAATCATAAATGGTATATTTTCCTGAAACAAATTAATCACGAACCATGTGTAAAGCAGCAAGCCAACTGTACTTTTAGGAGTAGAATTAAATTTCTCTATGACTTTGCTTCCAGTGATTCTGGATAAATTTGAATACTAGCAGGTCACCAGTGGTTACCAAGATAAAGAGAGAAAATTCAGAGCAGGGCCTCCAAAAGATAAAATCAAGACACTTGGAAAAATTAAAAGGTGAGATTTAATAGGAAGTCAGCTATTTTTAATTATTTGTATATGATCATCCATGTTATTGAAAATTTTAAAAATCTTAAACAACCTTCATTAGGCAATTATGTTCATGTGGTCAAGGAATACACATTGAATATCAATTATGTACTATTAGACATATACATTTATTACATTTCATTATAGTGGCAAGAAACAGAAGATAAAATGTCAGAATTAAAAAAAATACCATGAGACAAGGTGAGGTCAGCACACATGGAATAGAGCTCCAAGGGATCCTCAGAGAAACATTAAAATATCAAGCAGTAACTGTCAAAACCAACTTCGTCTGAACTCTGGAAAAGTCAAAGGTTTACAGCAACAAAGTGAAGGCTGAATGACGAAAAAGACAACTTACAAATTGTAAGAAGGCTTTGTGGTGTTTTTACTTGCCCTTGCCCCACCCCCATCCTGGGTTCAAAGGTGATCTTGATATCAGCAGTCCAGGGTCCTGGGCCCTGGTTCCGGAGGGAGCAAAGCAGATTCGTACATCAATTGAAAAAAGCAATTGACAATTAAAAAAAAAGAGAGAGAGAATTCTCAAAGTATTTGTCCATTCAAACCTGTCTGGGGGCTACCTAAAAGACTGAGACAAGGTGCTTGTGTTCGTTTCACTGAACTTAGAATTCACTCAGGGAAGAAAAGCAGCAGCCATTCCTCAAAACCATTCTAAAGCCAAAAAACAACTCACAGACATGTGGGCACAAGATCACAGTGTAGGCAAATAACAGAGCAGCAAAGGCCTAGAAGGAAAGTTGAGAAAAGGGTTTCTTCAGAAAATTAGGATATTCAAAAGTGGCTGTGTACACTGGGAAATTTAGAAAGCATATCCAGGACTGAACTCAGGCTCAGAAAAGACCCAAGAAAACTCTGTTTGCATTTTTTGACTGATCTCTTGATTCAACACAAATGGAAAGTAAAGACTGAGACAGTTGTAAATAGTTTTGCTAAGCACTGAAGGAGTCCTCAGGCACGAGTCAATTTACAAGCTTTGGGAGAGGCTTCTCTTTTTTTTTTTTTTCTTTCTTTTCTTTCTTTCTTTCTTTCTTTCTTTCTTTCTTTCTTTCTCTCTCTCTTTCTTTATTTTCTGTTTCTTCCTTCCTTCTTTTCTTTCTTTCTTTTCTTTTCTTTCTTTTTCTTTCTTTCTTTCTTCCTTCCTTCCTTTCTTTTCTTTCTTTTTTCCTTCCTTCCTTCCTTCCTTCCTTCCTTCCTTTCTTTTTCTTTCTTTCTTTCTCTTTCCTTTTTCATCTCTCTCTGTTTTCTTTTCTTGTTTTTTCTTTTTGAGACAGAGTCTCACTTTGTCACCCAGACTGGAGTGCAGTGATGCTATCTCAGCTCACTGCAACCTCCAACTCCCAGATTCAAGTGATTCTCCTACCTCAGCCTCCTGAGTAGCTGGGATGATAGGTGCATGCCACCATGCCCAGCTAATTTTTATATATTTAGTAGAGATGGGGTTTCACCATGGTGGCCAGGATGGTCTCAATCTCCTGACCTCACGATCCATCCACGTCGGCCTCCCAAAGTGCTGGGATTACAGACGTGAGCCACTGCGCCCGACCTCTGTTTTCTTTTTTTTATTTTTCATTTTGATTCCTGGCATTAGGGAAATCTCTACCAAAATTCTAGCTGAACAGACGTAAAAAGAACAGTCTTCAGAGACTACATGTAACAAAAAGAAGACTTTACAAAAAAATAGTTTAGAAAAGTCACTAACAGCAAACAGCTACAGACCATAGCAAACAAAAACAAATCTTGAAGAGGGGAAAACAACTGACTTCCAGAGTCACCATATTATCTATTCAAAATATCCAAGTTGCGACAAAAACTATGAAGCTTGCAAAGAAGCAAGAAAGTTTGTCCAATTCACAAAAGGCACTAATGAAAATTGTCCCTGATGAAATAAACACAACAATGGACTAACTAGACAAAGACTTTCAAATCAACTGTCTTAAATATGCTTTAAAAAAGCTAAAAGAAACCATGGCAAAGAGATAAAGGAAACTAGGAGAACAATGTATGAACAAATAGAGAATATCCATAGAGAAACAGAAATTATTTAAAGGAAGCAGACATAGTGGAGATGAAAAATATAAAAAGACATATTGTAGCTGAATAATACAATAGCCAAATGAAAGACTCACTAGAGAGTTTCAATAGCACATTTGAGAAGGCAAAAGAAAGAATCAGCATTGTGGAAGATAGGTCAACTGAAATTATCCAGCCTGAGGAGCAGAAAGTAAAAAGAATGAAGAAAAATGAACAGACCCTAAGAGACTATGGGACACTATCAAGCATATTAACATACACATAAATGAGAAATCCCAAGAAAAGAGAGAAAGAAAAAGGAAAGTAAAGAATACTTGAAGAAATAGTAGATAAAACCTTTCCAAATTTGATAAAAGATAAAATCTGAACATCCAAGAAGTTCAGTGAGCTCCAAGAAAGAAAAGTGCAAAAGATCCACAGACAGACAAATTATTGTCAAATTTTGATAGCCAAAAACAAGAGAATGTTTAAAGCACTAGAAGAGAAGCAACTTGTCATGTACAAGTGATCCACAGTAAGAATGATAGCAGATTTAGCATCAGAAACCATGGGGACATGAAGGAAACAGAATGACATTTTAAAGTGCTGAAAAATTTTAAAACTGTCAACAAAAGTCTTTTATATCTAGCAAAGCTATCCCTCGAAATTGAATAATAAAATGGCATACTGCCAAAAGCAATTTACAGATTCAATGCTATTCCTAGCAAACTACAAATGACATTTTTCAAAGAATTAGAAAAATCTATTTTAAAATTAATATGGAACCCAAAAAAAAACCCATATAGCCAAGGCAATCCTAAGCAAAAAGAACAAAATTGGAGGCATTACGTTATCCAATATCAAACTATAATACAAGGCTATAGTAATCAAAACAACACGGTACTGGTACAAAAACAAACACATAGACCAATGGAAAAGAATAGAGTCCAGAAATAATGCCACACACTTACAATCATTTGATCTTAGACAAAATTGACAAAAACAAGCAGTGGGAAATTACTTCCTATTCAATAAATAATGCTGGGATAACTGGCTAGCCAAATGCTAAAACTGGATGCCTTCCTTATACCATATATAAAATTAAGTTCAAGACAGATTGAACACTGAAATGTAACATGTAAAACTGTAAAAACCTTATCAGATAACCTAGAAAATACGATTCTGGACATAGGACTTGGCAAAGATTTCATGGGAAAGATGCCAAAAGCAATTGCAACACAAAAAGTGACAAATGCGACCTAATTAAACTAAAGAGTTTCTACACAGCAAAATAAACTAGCAACAAAGTAAACAGACAACCTACAAAATGGGAGAAAATATTTGCAAACTATGCATTCAACAAAGGTCTAATATCCAGAATCTATAAGGAATATAAAGAAATCGCCAAGCAAACCACAAACAACCCCGTTAAGAGTAGGCAAGGGACATAAACACTTTTCAAAATAGTCATACACGCAGCCAACAAGCACATGGAAAAATGCTCAACATCACTGATTATTAGAGAAATGCAAATCAAACCCACAATGAGATACTATCTCATAACAGTCAGAATAGTTATTATCAAAGAGTCAAAACTAACAGATGCTGGCAAGGTTGTAGAGAAAAGGGAATGTTTATACACTGCTGGTGGGAACATAAATTAGTTCAGCCATTGTGGAAATCAGTGTGGCTATTTCTCAAAGAACTTAAAGCAGTACTACCATTCGACCTACCAACCTCTTCATTGTGTATATACCCAAAGAAATATAAATTGTTCTGTCATAAAGACACATGCATACCTATGTTCATCACAGCACTATTCATAACAACAAAGACATAGAATGAAACTAAATGGCCATCAACGGTAAACTGGATAAAGAAAATGTAGTATAGATACACAATGGAATACTATGCAGCCATTAAAAAGAATGAGATCATGTTCTTTACAGCAACATGGATGGAGTTGGAGACAATTATCCTTAGTAAACTAATGCAGGAACAGAAAACCAAATACCACATGTTCTTACTTATAAGTGGAAGCTGAACGTTGAGAACACATGGACACAAAGAAGAGAACAAGAGACACCAGGGCCTGCTTAGGGCGAGGATGGGAGGAGGGAAAAAAACTCAGAAACTACCTATTGAGTATGATGCTTATTACCAAGGTAATGAAATAATCTGTACACCAAACTCCCATAACATGCAGGTTACCTGTATTACAAAGCTGCACAGGTACCCCTGAATCTAAAATAAAAGCTTTTTAAAAATGAAGAATATTAAGACATTTCCAGATAAACAAGAGCTAAGAGATTTTATTGTTAGTGGACCTATCCTACAAGAAATGTTAGTGGGAATCTTTTGGGCTGACATGAAAGAACACTAAATAACAGCTCTCAACAATACAGAGAAGTGAAAATATCCAGTAGAGATAACTATATAGATCATTATAAGTGACAGAATTATTATATTTCAGGGTTTAAGTCTTCTTTTTATTTCCCATATGATCTAAAATGTAAATACATAAAATAATAGCTATACATTTATGTTCACAGTCAGACCATAATAAAGGTGTAATATGTAACAGTAACAATGTGACAGTGGAGGTACAGACTGTATAGGGCAGAGTTTATGCTGTTGAAGCTAAGTTGATATCAATTACCTCATATCTCATTTCTCAAGGAAATGGGATCAGAATCAAAACAGTAGAATAAAAAATTAATTAAATGCAAAAGAAGGTACTAATGGAGGAGAAGAAGAAGAAAGGTATAACACATACAGAAAACAGGAAAATGACAGAAGTAAGTCCTTTCTTACCAGTAATTATTTTTAATATAAATAGATTGAATTCTCCAATTAAAAGGCAGAGAGCTGCAGAATGACTTTTAAAACATGATGCAAATAATTTTTTTGACTATGAGTCCAAAACAACAAACAACAGAGCCCCAAATTATACGAAGAAAAAAGGACCACTAAAGAGAGAAAGAGATAGTTCTACAGTAATAGTTGGAGACTCCAATACCCTACTTTTAATAATGGATAGAACATCTAGACAGAAGATAAATAATGATATAGAGGACTTGAAAAGCACTGCAAATCAACTACATCTAACAGGCTATATAAATATATTTACACCACAACAGGCAGGGTGTGGTGGCTCACACCTGTAATACCAGCACTTTGGGAGGCTGAGGCAGGCAGATCACTTGAGCCCAGGAGTTCAACACCAGCCTGGTCAATGTGGCAAAATCTTGTCTCTACAAAAGGTAAAGAAAAGTGAGCCAGGCATAGTGGCATATGCCTGTGGTCCCTGCTACTCAGGAGGCTAAGGTGGGAGGATCATTTGAGCCAAAAGTTCAAGGCTGCAGTGAACTACGATTGCATTACTGTACTCCAGCCTGGGCAACAGAGTGAGATCCTATCTCAATCAATCAATCGATAAAGTATTTAAAAAATAAAAATAAATAAAAATATTTACACCACAATGCCATTAAAGAATAAACATTTTTTCAAGTACTTACGGAACATTTAAGGTGAACCACATATCAAACCATAAATTCAAGTATTAATAAACTTTAATAGATTGAAATAATACAAAATATCTTCCCTAACCAAATAGAATGAATTTAGAAATCAATAACAGAAGTAGAACTGGAAAATTCATAAATATGTGGCAATTAAACTAAATACCCTTTTGTTTTTTGTTTTGTTTTGTTTTCTGTAATTTTAGATTTTCTGTTATTTTAGATTCAGGGGGCACATGTGTAGGTTTGTTACCTGGGTATATTGTGTGATGCTGAGTTTTGGAGTATAAATGATCCTGTCATGCAGATAGTGATCTCATTACCCAATTTCAGCCCTTTCACCCTTCCCTCTCTCCCCACTCTAATACCCCCAGTGTCAATTTGTTCCCATCTTTATGTCCATATGTACCCAATGTTTAGCTCCCACTTACAAGTGAGAACATGTGGTATTTGGTTTTTCTGTTTCTGCATTAATGTGCTTAGGATAATGAGCTCCAGCTGCATCCATGTTACTGCAAAGGACATGATTTCATTCTCTTTTTTGGATGCATAGTAGTTCATGGTATATGTGTACCATGTTTTCTGTATCCAATCCACTGTTGATGGGCACCTAGGTTGATTCTGTCTTTGCTATCGTGAAAGTGCTATAACGAACATATGAATGCATGTGTCTTTTTGGTAGTACAGTTGGTTTTCCTTTGGGTGTATACCCTGCAATGAGATTGCTGGGTCAAATGGTAGTTTAAGTTCTTTGAGAAATCTCCAACCTGCTTTCCACAGAGGCTGAACTAATTTCCATTACCAACAACAGCATATAAGTGTTCTCCTTTCTCTGCAGGGTTACCAGCATCTGTTGTTTTTTAACTTCTTAATAATGGCCATTATCTGCAGTGAGCTATGATCATGTCACTGCATTCTAGCCTGTGTGACAGAGCAAGAGCCCATCTCTAAAAAGAAGAAGAAGAATAGCCATTCTGACAGATGTGAAATGGTATTTTATTGTGGTTTTGATTTGCATTTCTCAGATGATTAGAGACACGGAGCATTTTTTCATATGTTTGTTGGCCACTTGTATATCTTTCTTTGAGAAGTGTCTGTTCATGTTCTTTGCTCACTTTTTGATGGGGTTATATGTTTTTAGCTTCTTTAAGTTCCTTATACATTCTGAATACTAGACTGTTATTGGATGCACAGTTAGTAAATATTTCTTTCTATCCTATAGGCTATTTATTCTGTTGATAGTTTATTTTGTTATGGAGGAGCTCTATAGTTTAATCAGGTCCTGTTTGTCAATTTTTGTTTTTGTTGCAATTGCTTTTGAGGACTTAGTCATAAACTATTTCTCAAGTCCAGCATCCAGAATGGTATTTCCTAGGTTTTCTAGGATTTTTAGAATTTGTGATCTTTTATCTAAATCTTTAGTTCAGTTTGAGCTTATTTTTTTATACAAGGAAAGGTAGGGATCCAGTATCATTCGTCTGCATATGGCTAGTCAGTTATTGCAGCATCATTTATTGAATAGGGAGTCTTTTCCCCACTGTTTATTTTTGTTGACTTTGTCAAAGATCAGTTGGCTGTAGGTGCGCAGCTTTCTTTCTGGGTTCTGTATTCCATTCCATTGGTTTATATGTCTGTTTTTGAATCAGTGCCATGCTGTTTTGGTTACTATAGCCTCATAATATAGTTTGAAGTTGGGTTATGTGATGCCTCTGGCTTTGCTCTTTTTGCTTAAGACTTCTTTGGTTATTTGGGCTCTCATTTGGTTCTGTATTAATTTTAGAATAGTTTTTACAATTCTGTGAAAAATTACATTGGTAGTTTGATAGGAATAGTGCTGAATCTATATATTGCTTTGGGCAGTATGACCATTTTAATAATGTTTATTCTTCCAATCCATGAGTATGGACTGTTTTTCCATTTGTTTGTGTCATCTACAATTTCTTTCAGCAGTGTTTTTTATTTTTCCTTATAGAGCTCTTTCACTTCTTTGGTTAGATGTATTCCTACATATTTTATTTTTCTGTGACTATTGAAAATGGGATTGCAGTCTTGATTTGGCTCCCAGTTTGTACATTATTAGTGTATAGAGATGATATTGATTTCTGTACATTGACTTTGTATTGTGAAACCTTACTGAAGTTACTTATCAGTTCTGGGAGCATTTTGGTGGAATCTTTAGGGTTTTCTAGGTACAGAATCATATTGTCAGTGAAGACAGATAATTTGACTTCTTCTTTTCCTATTTAAAAGGCTTTTATTTCTTTCTCTAGTCTGATTTCTCTGAATAGGACTTTCAGTACTATGTTGAATAGGAGTGGTGAGAGTAGGCATCCTGTCTTCTAGTTTTTAAGGGGAATGCTTCCAGCTTTTGCCCATTCAATATGATGTCAGATGACAATACATTGTTTAAGTGACAAATGGGTCAGAGAAGAAATCATGAGGGAAATTTAAAAATAATTAGGACAAATAAAAACAAAAAATACAATATACCAAAACTTATGGGATGCAGTGAAAGCAGTGCTCAGAGAGAAATTTGTAACTCTAAAGGCCTACATTTTCAAAAAGTAGAAGATCTCAAATCAGTAACCTAACTTTATATTTGAAGGAGTTAGAGACAGAAAAGCAAGCTAAATGCAAAGCAACTGGAAGGAAGAAAATTAAGATTAGACTGGAGATTAATGAAATAGAGAAGAGAAAAATAATAAATAGAGTCGATGAAACCAAAAGTTGGTTCTTTGAAAAGATCAACAACATTTTAAAAACTTTAGCTAGGCTAACCATGAAAACAAGAAAAATAAAAACTGAAGATAATACTACTGATGTTATCAGAGATAAATAAGATATAAGAGAGTACTATTAAAATTGTACACCAACAAAGTAGATAACCTAGATAAAATAGAGAAATTATTAGAAACAGACAAATTGCCAAAACTGTCTCCAAAAAAGTGGAAAATCTGAGTGGGGGGCAAAGTACTCCTTAAGAGATTGAATCAATAATCAAAAACCTCACAACAAAGAAAAGCTCAAGACCAAATAGTTTCACTGGTAAATTTTATCAAACATTTAAAGAATTAATACCACCTGTTCTCAAAATTTTCCCAAAAAATAAATGAGAAAGGCATGTTTTTCAACTCAGTATTAGCCTGCTACTAAACACAGACAAGACACCACAAGAGAAGAAAACACAGAGCAATATCTTTTAGTAATATTGATGCAAAATTGTTCAACAAAATACTGGAAAATTGAATAAAAAGCATAACATAGCCATTATTCACCAGGATCAAGTAGATTTAACCCAAGAATGCAAGGATAGTTTAACATAAGAAAATCAACCAATGTTATACACCACATTAATGGAATGATGGAGGAGAAAACACAATCCTATCAAATGATACCTAAAAAATATTTGACAAAATTCAACACCATTTTATAATCAAAAAAGAATACTCAAAAAACAAGTAATAGAAGGAAATTTCTGAACATAACAAAAGACATTTATTAAAAATCCACAGATAACATTATACTTAATGGTGAAAGAAACCTTCCCCCTAAGATCAGGAACATGACAAAGATGCCTATTTTCATCACTGCTATTTAATGCTATATTGGAAGTTCTAGCCAGAGCAGTTAGGCAATAAAAAGAAATACGGGCATCCAAACTGGAAAAGAAGAAGTAAAACTATCTCTATTCACAGATGGCATAATGTGTATCTAGAAAATCTCAAAGATTTCAGAAAATAACTACTATAGATAACAAATCAATTTATCACAGTTGCAGGTACGAGATCAACATGCAAAAATCAGCTGTGTTCTGTACATCAGCAGTAAATAATCTGAAAAGGAAATTAAGAAAACAATTATACTTATAATATTATCAAAAAGGACAAAATGTCTAGAAATAAATTTAACCAAGGTAAAGGCTTATACATTAAAAACTACAAACATTCCTGAAAGAATAAGGAAGACCTAAATAAATGAAAAAGAACTTCATGTTGGAAAGCTTAAGATGTTGAGATTACAACTACCAAAGTGATACACAAATGTAATACAATCTCTATAAAATTTCCAATGACTGTTTTTATTTTATTTTTATTTTTTTGCAGAAGTAGAAAACCTATCCTAAAATTCATATGGAATTTCAAGGGACCCCTAGTCTATTTTCATGCTGCTATCAAGAACTGCCTGAGACTGGGTGATTTATAAAGGAAAGAGGTTTAATTGACTCACAGTTCTGCATGGCTGGGGAGCCCTCAAGAAACTCTCAATCATGCCAGAAGGTGAAGCAGAAGTAAACACCATCTTTACAAGGCAGCAGAAGAGAGAGTGAGTGCCAGCTGGGGAAATGCCAGACACTTATGAAACCATCAGATCTCGTGAGAACTCACTCACTGTCACTAGAACAGCATGAGGGAAACTGCCCCCATGATTCAATTACCTCCATGTGGTTTTTCCCTCAACACTTGGGGACTATGAGGATTACAATTCAAGATGAGATTTTGGTGGGCACACAAATCAAACCATATCAACCCCAAATAGCCAAAACAATTTTGAAGCTGGTTGTGGTGGCTCATAACTGTAATCCCAGCACTTTGGGAGGCAAAGGCAAGAGGATTGCTTGAGTCCAGAAGTTCGAGACCAGTCTGAGCAACACAATAAAAGCCCCGTCTCCACAAAAAAATAAAAAATTAGCCAGGCACATGCAATCTTAGCTACTCAGGGGGCTGAGGTGGGAGGACCGCCTGAGCCCAGGTGGTTGAGGCTGCAGAGAGCCAAGATCGTGCCACTGCACACTAACCTGGGGTTCCTTAAAATTACACTTGAATATATTGATCTTGTACTTGCAAGTGTGAGACATTGATTTATTAGCTATAGTAACTATTTTGTGAAATCTATTTTAGTTTTCTGAGGAAATTCCATATTGTTTTCCATAATGGCAATATTAATTTTCATTCCCATAAATAGATAAAATGATTACTTTTCAATTAAAAATAAAGTTAAGGCCAGGCGCGGTGACTCACACCTGTAATCCCAGCACTTTGGGAGGCCGAGGTGGGCGGATCACGAGGTCAGGAAATCTAGACCATCCTAGCTAACACAGTTAAATCCTGTCTCTACTAAAAATACAAAAAATTAGCCAGGTGTAGTGGTGGGCGCTCAAAAAATAAATAAATAAATAGATGAATAAATAAAGTTAAATAAGTAAAATAAAACAATTGTAATATTTTAAAAGATCACATTTAATCAGAGAACTGAATAAAGTGAAGGAGACAGTCATGCCAGTCTCTAATAGTCTTGGTAGAGATCAGGACAAATATATAAACCCTGAAGCAAAGGCACATTTGATAGAGAGAGAGAGAGAGAGGGGTTGTTTTTGTTTTTGTTTTGAGACAGAGTCTCACTCTGTCGCCCAGGCTGGAGCACAGTGGTGCGATCTCGGCTCATTGAAAGCTCTGCCTCCCAGGTTCACCCCATTCTCCTGCCTCAGCCTCCCAAGTAGCTAGGACTACAGGCACCCGCCACCACGTCTGGCTAATTTTTTGTGTTTTTAGTAGAGATGATGTTTCACCATGTTAACCAGGATAGTCTCGATCTCCTGACCTCATGATCTGCCCACCTAGGCCTCCCAAAGTGCTGGGATTATAGGCATGAGCCACCGCACTTGGCCGATATTTATATTTTTTAAAAAATAGAAGCCTATAGTAGCAGCAGCAGCGTGAAGGGGGCTGAGTCTACGAGCTCATGTCAGAGAAGTGCCCCAGGCTGATTGTAGAGGGCCACATAGGTTATGGCTAGGACACGGATCTGTAGGTGGAAGAGAAGACTTTTCAATCAGTCAGGGTTCTCCAGAGAAACAGAGCCAATAGGAAACATATGGAGATATAAAAAAGAAGATTTACACAGGAATTGCCTCACATGGTTGTGGAAGCCGAGAAGTCCCATGATCTGCCCTCTGCAAGCTGAAGACCCAGGAAAGCCTGTGGTACAGTTTGAAGGCCTGAGAGCTGGCCGGCTGATGGTACAGATTCCAGTTTTGAAGTCCTGAGAGCCAGGAGAGCCATGGGCAAAAGATGGATGTCCCAGCTCAGCATTCAGGCAGAGTGCAAATTCCTCCTCCCTCTGATTTTTTTGTTCTATGCAGGCCTTCAGTGGATAGGATAGCACCCACCCACACTGGGGACGGCCATCTGCTGTCCTCAGGCCACCAATTCATGCTTAGCTCTTCCAGAAACGCCCTCACAGACACACTCAGAAATCATGTCTAATCACATAACTGGGCATCCTGCAATCTAATTAATTTAAAATTAACCATCATACCATCAACGGATGCTGTTGAGCAGATGATTGAGATGATATAACATCTATTTAGAGGATCACACGGCTGCTTGAGGAGCAGGTAAAAAGAGGCAGGGAGACCATTTAATTAGCTTTGGCTTTAGGTGAAAGGCAGTGAAGCCAGATGACTGCTGATAGCACTGAGGTGGTGAACAGATCAGATTTAAAGTATATTTAAAGATAGAACGAAGTGGATTTGCTGATAGATGTAGGGTTTGAGGTAAAGAGAGGAGATTAGAATGACTTTAACATTACAGGCCACCTGATAGAATAAAAGTAACACAGCCTGAAATGGAGAAATTTACAGGACGAGCATATTTGGTAAAATATATGAATCAAAAGTTTGATTTTATAAATACTGAGCTCGGGATGCTGACAAGCCGCAGATGTTGTGCAGACAGTTACATGAAATTGAAGTTCAAAGTCATAGTGAAAACACAAATGTGGCCGGGCGCGGTGGCTCAAGCCTGTAATCCCAGCACTTTGGGAGGCCGAGACGGGTGGATCACGAGGTCAGGAGATCGAGACCATCCTGGCTAACACGGTGAAACCCCATCTCTACTAAAAAATACAAAAACACTAGCCGGGCGAGGTGGCGGGCGCCTGTAGTCCCAGCTACTCGGGAGGCTGAAGCAGGAGAATGGCGTAAACCCGGGAGGCGGAGCTTGCAGTGAGCTGAGATCAGGCCACTGCACTCCAGCCTGGGTGATAGAGCGAGACTCCGTCTCAAAAAAAAAAAAAAAAAAGAAAACATAAATGTGGAGGGTCCAGTGTTTAAAACCATGGTGCTGGACATGCTCACCTCGAAGGGGAGCGTAAGGAAAGGGCTGCGTGCTGAGCTGTGAGGCACTGCAGCATAAAGACTGAGAAGAGGAAAGACAGAGGGAAAGGAAAACAAGAGCCTTGCGATGAGTTAGGAGGATACCAAGGAAAGGGCTGTATTATGGGATGCACTGTGTTTCCCGAAATATGTATGTTGATGCCCTAACCCCTCATGTGACTAAATTTGCAGGTAGGGCCCCTCAAGAAGGAATTAATGTTAAGTGAAGTCTTAAGGACAGGGTCCTGATCAAGTAACACTTGTGTCCTCATAAGGAGAGGAAGAGACAGCAGGATATCTTACGTGCAGAGAAAAGACCAGTGAGGATGCAGGGAGAGATGACATCTACATGCCAAGGAGAGAGGCCTCAGGAGAAACCAGACCTGCTGGCACCATGATCTTGGACTTCCATACTCCAGGACTGTGAGAAAACACATTTCTGTTTTTAAAGCCACCTGGTCTGTGGCATTTTGTTATGATAGCCGTAGCCAACTAATGCAAGTGATAACACAAAGTGCAATTAAGGAAAATATTTCAAAAAGGAGGAGTTGACCCCTGTTTCAGATATTACTGATTGGGTAAGCAAAACAAGCACTGAAGAATACCCATGGGATGGGGCACCCATGGCGGTTGACGTTTACCTGGGAGACGGCCTTTCAGTGTGTGGTGGTGCTCCAGACTGAGCCGGGCAGGTTTAAGAGAGGAAGGGAGGAAAGCACACAGATAGAAGGAGAAATAACAACACTTCTAGGAGCCTTGCTCCTAAGGGGAGCAGGAAAATAGGGAGATAGCAAGAGAGAGGGAGAGAGATGTCAGATCAAAGGAAGTTATTTCTTCATGTTACAGAAATTATTAAATGTCAGTATGTTTGTGTGAAAAGTACAAAAGAAAATGACAAACTGATGATTAGGAGAGATAGGGGACAATCACAAGAATCTGCCACTGCCTGAGAGAGAAAGGAAGTGATCTAGGGCACAGGTGGTTGTGGAAAGGGGCCAGGATGGTTTTTATTCAATGCAGCAGGAGTGAAGAGAGAGCCGATGGCCTGGGAGTGCAAATGTCTATTACTACTGGTACTTCAGTACATAAATACTCTGTAAAAAGGATACAACGTGCTTCTAAGAGAAATGTATGCTCTTGGGTGTTTTCACCATTTTGGAGCTTTCTTTTGGAAACCAGGATGTATCATCCCTTATACAGGGTCTATAAATTCAGAGTAACATAAATTGAGGCAAAGGAAAATCATAAGAAGTCTCTAAGGAGACTTCATGGCCCAATTAGTAAAGCCCACACCTTAGAGCCAAGAAATATCTGGGATGTGCCTATCAGAGAGTTTTTATAAGCCAAGTTTTCCTGGCATCCACCCCAGAAATTTCTCTCTCGATTTCTGGCCAGTATCAAAATACCAACACATGACAAGAAGTTAGACCAAGGGGGAAATGAAGGTGAAGAGAACTTCTCAGAGAAGGTGAGTGATGGTAATTGTGCCGCTAAAGCTTCACCTGTGTGTTCTGGGCGTTCCCCAAAATGAGGCAGAAAAAAACTAAACCGTTCCACTGAGCACTGTGCAAGCCATTTGGAAAATACAGCAGGTTCTATATTTGCATAATGTAGAAAAATGTGAGTCATCATTTTACAATGCAGAAGTTAAAATTTCCCGAAATCACATAGAGACGGTAGTATATGAGGGACAGTATTACAGACTATCTAGGAGCATGAACTTTGTAGCCAGAGCCACTGTGTCAAGGAAAGATCTACCACTGCATTTTTCTGCAAGACTGACAAAGTTAGCAGACTTCTCTGTGCATCAGTGTCCTACGCTATAAAATAAGGATCATGATAGTGCTTCATGGGGTTTTTTTCTTTTTCTTTTTTGCCTATTTTTTAGTATCAAGAAGAGCACTGTAAAATATTGAATATTTGATTCTTAGATGATATGATGTCTTGGGCTTCATATAATGTTTCCTTTTATGATGTTAGTTTCCAAAGTCACATAAAGTATAGATATTTTAATGCCTTATTCTTCTTTTTGAAACTCAAAATTAGGGTGTCTAAATATATGTTACTCTTACAGTACAACTACTATGATTACTCTTATTGCTACAATTGCTACCACCACCAATCATAACTAATGATAATAAACTTTTACCTTTCTGTGGTAGGCTGAATAACGGCCACCCAAAAATGTCAGGTTGTACTTCCTGGAATCTGTAAATTTTATCTGACAAGGAAAAGGAATCTTCAGGGATATGATTAAATTAAGGATCTTGAAAACAAGGGATTATTCAGAGTAGGCCCTTAATCCAACCACAACTATCCATGTAAGCAAGAGACTCTACAGACACTGAATAGAAAGCAATTCTTAGCAAGAGATAGAGGCAGAGATTGGAGGGATGTGGCCTCAAGGCAAGAAACACCAAACAATGCCAGCAGGCCCTGGATGCTAAAAGAGGCAAGGAGAAGTTTCTCTCCCAGAGCCTCTGGAGGGCAGACAATCCTGCTCACACCTTCATTTCAGGCTTCTGGTCTCTAGAATTGTGAGAGAATCCATTTCTTTTAGTTTAAGACACCAAGGCTTTGGTGATTTTTTTTACAGCAGCCCTGGAAAATTAATAGAGCTTCTTTGCATCCTCACACTATATTTTACATGTATTATTTTGTTTAATCATTACATTAATTATATGAGCTATGATTATCCTCTTTTATAGATATGGAAACTAATATCATACAGCTAATGAAAGTCAGAACTCGAGCTCTCACCCAGGTAGACGATTCTGAAAGCTATCATTATGTTTATACTTACACTGTTATAGTGATTTCATGTGTTTTTACTAAAATGTTTTACTATGCTTAAAAACTATGTCAAAAATCACTTTTAAACAACATAATAAAAAATTACAAAGGGGTAGAAATTCCAAATTTGATTTAGTGCTCATACATTTCCTACTTACATACTTTCCTTTTTCTTCTACTAACAGGACACCTACGTGAAGAACAATGAATAAGAGGATGAAATAATTAATATGGGTGCAAACATTTCATCATTCACTTTTAAGGGATTTTTAAAGAAAAACTAGTAAAATTTCCATGTCAAACAGCATGCTTTAAGAAAAGAGAAACCTCTTTGGCTGGTAACTGTGCCATCAGCCCTTCAGACAAGACACGCTCAAGGGAAAAAACAGCTGTAGTTTCAGTACCAACACAGACCCCAGCCTTGGTTTAATTGTCATTTTCTCATGAATCTGAAAACAGCCTTTTGAACTTGAAAGAGGAAAGTCGGCAAATAACACACCTGTTATGAGACTTGAAACTTTCCCATTAAACATACTGTGTTTTTTAACCTGTAATTATAACAACTTTCCTTTTGAATCTTGCCTATAGCTGCATCTTTTATTCTTTTGGAAATTCGGTAAACATTTATTACAAGAAGACATAATCTCTTAGCTTTGTAGGTGAAGAAACTGTGATCCAAGGAGTAAAACAATTTACTCAAGGTCACATATTTAGTCATTGTAAAGCACCTACCACAACACCTCACATATAACATGTTTACAAGAAAGAGAAAATCCTTTTATAATTTTTAATTTTATATTTCTAGTCGGGGGGGAGTCTGCAATATATTTAGTATTGCAAATTGTGCATACATTAATGCTATTTCTTTCTTTTTAATTATGTATTTATGTAACTTTTTATTTTTGATTAAACATTTTATTGACTTTAGAAAAATTCTCATTATTGATCTGTTTCACAGATGAAACATTCTTTGGACAATGAAAATCCAGGCCAGGCATGGTGGTTCATGCCTGTACTCTCAGCACTTTGGGAGGCCGAGGCAGGTGGATCACCTGAGGTCAGGAGTTTGAGACCAGCCTGGCCAACATGGTAAAACCTCATCTCTACTAAAAATACAAATAATTGGCTAGGCGTGGTAGTGCATGCCTGTAATCCCAGCTAGTTGGGAGGCTGAGGCAGGAGAATTGCTTAAACCCCCGAGGCAGAGGTTGTAGTGAACTGAGATCCACTACTGTACTCCAGCCTCAACAACAGAGAGAGACTTTGTCTCAAAAATAAAAAAATCCAGTTATTCACCTTTGAATTGATTCCATAGGAGTACTGTGTCTTAAATGCTCCTTTATTGTATAGAGCAAAATAGTGACAAAGTCAAGAGATTAAGAGTAATACTCAAAATTTAACAATGTACAGGCATAGATAAAAATAAATAAACAAATAAGTCTTCCAGTAGATTTTAAAGTCAACTATTTACTAATTGGAAGTTTACTCTGATCTGCCCTGATTCTTCTCATTCACTCTATAGCCACCCATACTGTTTCTGCCATGATCGACAATAAATTTTGAAAAATAGACAAGACCATTTAACTTGGTTTGATTCTCCTGATGTTGTGATTTTGTTTTGTAGGATAATAAGAGAAATGTATTAGGAAAAGATCAGCCAGAGTCCTTTTTACATTGCCTTACCAAGACCATCTTCCAATAAGCTAGCACTATATTCAGTGCTCAGGCCCTATTGCTTGTGGAAATTGCCCTAAGAGAACTACATCTAGGATCAGATCGGGTCAATAGGCAGAAGAATTGGTCTCAATGTTGGTGAAGTTCAGTGCAATTTATGCTGCAGTGCCAAATTTGTGGAGATAAATTAGTCTATTAGCCACTAGTGATAAGGTTGATTGTTGAACAGCAAAAGTGAGAATAATGCATTTATTTTTGAATTCGGTAAGAGCAAAGACAAAATGACCTAACTCATCGGTGGTTTTGTCACAAATCGATCACTAGCTCATCATATGCCACTATCTTCTCAATACAAGCTTTACACAAAAAACTACCACTAATATCACGTGCTGTCCCCTGAGACTATATACAGACTGGAAAAGAAAACTTTTTATTTCCAGACATGATAGTGTACTTACAAAAATCCAAAGGATATAAGCAAATGAGTAGAATTAGTGTGGTTTAATTTAGTAAGGTCACTAGAGACAATATCAGTATACAAAAATCAATTGCATTTTATCTACTATCATGAAATAAATAGAACATATAATTTAACGCCATTTAACAATAATATTAATACATACATTAACTAACTATATGTGATACTTATTTAAACATTCTACGTACTGCATCTATAGCTATATGTCTTACCTAGGAATAAAGCGTAGCATATGTATTTGGAAGAGATTCGGCCAGATTAGAATAAACAGACATAGATGAGTGTGGGGAGAGAGAGAAACGTGAATGTGGCAAAATGTTAACTGGTGAATTTAGGTAAAAGATACACAGCAATTATCATGCCCTTCTTTTGAGATTTGGGTAGCTTTGAAATTTTCAAAATAAAACGTCAGAGGAAACGTTAGTAAACTTAAGGTTTAAGGAGTTAAATAACTTGCTACACTTCACAAAACAATTGGAAGGACCAGAAATACCCCCCCAGCTCCTCCCATTTGACATTCTTCTCAAGGTTCTTTTCACCTTGCCTTCCTTCCAGAATGCAGATGAGTGAGGTGTGTCAGTCCTAGAATCAGATCTTCGTATTTCTGTTGCTGCTATTTAAATAGTGGCATGCATTTATTTTATTTTTGTGGTATAGTCTAACCTTTTGTCCTGGGCATTTATTAGCTATTGCTGTTCCTCTAGGGCTCAATCAGCTTTTTTATAAGCATAATTGTGTTGTCCACAATTGAATTGGAGCCTGTTTCCCAAATGTATTACTCTTATCAGTTTCATCCAGAAACTGGAAGGCGGAGGCACCCTGGCAAGTCACAGAGCTCTGCCAGGCACCACTTCGCTGTGCTGCAGCGGGTGAAATTCAGGGTCTGATAACATATCCTTGATCTTACCCTCTAGCACTTACGCTCCAGCAATACATAACATTTCCAGATTTTTTATTAAGTAAACCTCTTAGCAAGCTCTGTTTAATACAAAAATGCCAACTCTTTTTGAGAAAACCCTTTTACAATATAGAAGCAATGTGGTTGGCATTTTTCTAAATTGTAAGAAAACAGTGGAGTTTCTATGCAATTTACTATAAAGGCAACCCAAGGAAATAGAATCACCAGATGCTTGATTTTGCTTTGTGATGCTATGTTGGTATAAGAGCCATATGGTCAAAATTTGTATATTCTTCATGAAAATTTTAACTTTATTTTTAAAAAATATGTCCTTATTTCTTTTGCTTTTACAATAAATTAGTAAAGACCTTTGGGTCTTCACTTAACTAGTCTAACAGAAATTCCTCTCAAGTCTCAGGAGTGGTGTCTCATTGCTTAACTCAATTTCTAGACAGAAATCTCTCTCTCCTTCTCTCTCTGACCCTCTCTCTCACACACACACAAACACACACACACCAACCACATGTACACACAACTTACTGTTTAAATGATCTACCATCTGTATTCCAGGGAAGTACTCTTCTGAATGCTATCATGAGAAACCATATAGCCCAGCAGTTAACAGTTCAAACTGTGTGGAACCCTGACTCTGATCCTTTCTATCTGCCTCAATTTGGGTAAATTACGTTACAGCCAGGAACCTCAATTTCCTCATCTATAAAATGAACATAGTAACACCTACCACAAAGCATGAGAGAAAGGAATATAGATAATGTATATAAAGCAACTGGTATAAAATGAGGCTTACAACTAACAGCATAATTACTATTCCATTATGGTTTTCTAATAAAAAATATTTAGAAACAAATTAATATTATCCATGGTTTCTGCCAAGTGAAGAGGTGGATTGTTCATCAATAATTAATGTTCATCAGTAATTGTGTACTGTAACTCCAAAATGTGGCCAAACCCCAATAGATTTTATCAGTTTGTCACACTCCTCGAATTTTTTAAATGGCAACTATCTCTAATGAAAATATTTGAAAACATTTTATCATATTCACCATTTAATGAATAAAATATTTGGTTATCTATCATATACATGTTTCAGTAGACAGTGATGAAAGGCTTCATTGATGGTGCTATTCAACTATTGGACACCCCAGAAATACTCATTAGAAGATACTCAATAGACTGGGCCCGGTGTCTCATGATTGTAATTTCAACACTTTGGGAGGCCAAGGCGGGTGGATCACGAGGTCAGCAGATTGAGACCATCCTGGCCAACATGGCAAAACCCCGTCTCTATTAAAAATACAAAAATTAGCCGGGTGTGGTGGCAGGCACCTGTAATCCCAGCAACTCAGAAGGCTGAGGCAGGAGAATTGCTTGAACCTGGGAGGCGGAGGTTGCAGTGAGCCAAGATTGAGCCACTGCACTCCAGCCTGGGCAACAGAGCAAGGCTCTGTCTCAAAGAAAAAAACGATAATAATCAAATGCAGATCTTTGGGCCCATCCTGAGAAGTCCTAAATTAGGATCCCTGGGGAAGAGGGCCGGGAATTTGCATGTCCACAGGCACTCCAGGAAATGTTTTTGTAATTGCACTTTGATAATCATTGCTTTATTTTAAAACAAAGAATAAACCCTGCAGTCCTTACTTTCTTATATTCTTACATCATCCCAAACAGAGATACTGTGATAAAAATATGTGTGTTCCGGCATCAGTTACTGGAAAGAAACCAGATGGGAGAAACACAAGTGTAAAGTTATGATCTCAGCTCTAAAGTTAGAAGGGCTAGCTTGACCTGAATATGGTGAGTTCCGCCAAGTTGATAAAATTGCTAACTCTATCATGAGAATATTATGACAAGAAGACAAACACTCCCACATGGGTCTAGCCTCACTGAACATTCTTAACTCTCAGCGTGTTCACTCAGTGGATTAATCTAAATGCAGCACAGGAAGATTTTACACATTGAACCTCCGGTCGTCACTTCTCATAGGTCTCTTCTCCTTGTAGCACTTACTATACATAGAGGTTTTTTTATTACAGACATATTACAGTTGGGTGTTGGCTACCTGACTGCCCCACAATGTCAGACCATCAGTTCTATCATAGCAGGGGCATGTGCATTTGGATCCAAATAGAAAACCAGCCAACTGGTAGCCCACAATAGATAAAAGATACTGTTGAGTGAATAAAATAAATGCCTTTTAACTTGGAAACGTTTATCGGTGCTTAGCCCTAAAGTTGTCATTTTTTTCTCTATGTGATATGTTTTTTCATTTAAAACTATCATAAAACAGCATCTCTACATGATTCCAAAGTTTTTCTTTGTTTTAGAGTATCACAAATAAGAAGGCCTAATAGCATACTGAGTAGAGCATGCACTTTGCAGTTAGGAAGTTGTGAATTTTAATTTCATTTCTGTTGCTTTCTTGCCATGGGACTCATAGACAAGTTATTTAACCCCTCCTTCTCTGTATTTCTTCCTCTTATGAAGTTTTTCTAAACCAATAGAAAACAAATAAATTGGATAAATAAGAATCTCTTCCATGTTCAAAAGGTTATAAAAATGTAGGCAGTGTAAAGAAGCAGCAGAATTTTCCCAGTTATAAGACATTTACAAGGTGTCATTCTTCTACTAGCTGTTCTTGACACTCAGAATGACTTTCATGGTAAATTGCAATCCAACCAGCAAATAATTTTAGGAACCTTACATATAAGCAATAAGTACTCACAGAGTGTTCAAATTCTTGAGTTTCTTGAAGGCGCTCCCTGGAATTTCTCTTATTCTATTAAACCTCAAGTCTCTGGGAACATAAAAAGGTGAAGAACGATTACAATATGTTGACTGTGTTCCGCCATTATTTCCAGAAGCTTGAAAGTTAAATTTCCTTTTATGATCAAACATACAGTACTAAAGGACTAAATATAATTAAGATAGAACTAGTGCACATCATACGCTAATCATTAGGGAGGTGCACTGTTTATAGAAAATTTTGCATCTCTGGGGCCATATGCTTGTCACAGGATGCCAGACAAATGTGGCTACTTATAGAGCTCTGCAAAGCGTTAAAGACAGTTACACCATTGATTTTAGATTTTATTTGTATGCCAGTAAAACAAATTCTATACATGGCAGCATGTCAATTGAGTACATTTAGTTTGGAAAATAATTGATGTATTAGATGTCACATATCGACTCAACTCAATACCACTGTTTGAATTTACCTAAAATTATTAATTACTCAATTTTTCTTCACAGTACAGGAATACAATGGCCTTCTATGAAGTATTAAATCAACAGAAGAATTAGTTTGAGAGAGACGTTACTCCACAACCAACATTCTCTTTCATGAATTCACATCTTTTTTATTCAGCATGTGAATAATTGAATGTTAGCTACGTGCCACCTATCATGTTAAGTAATAAGGATGCAAAGATAAGCAAGATAGGATCCCTGCTACTGAGCCAGATAGTTCAGTGGGGGGATGACAAGCAAGTTATTACAGGACTAGGATGTATAGTGTTTGTGATGCAACAGAGGATCAAACAAATGCCACGCACACTTCAAAGGCTTAGGGACTGCTCTGCCTAGAGCCCCTCTATCAGTTGGAGAATGAGTCTCCCCACTCCATGTCATTATGGTAAAGACGTCAAGCAGGGGCCTCTTCCTGCCCAGAACAGGGTGGTTAACTGGGGGCAGCATCTCCATGGACATACTGTTTCTTCCATGGGGGACATATGACCCAAGCAAGGCCAGCTGGAGGTGTTTTTAAGCATTGACGTGGCTGCTGAATAAAACAGTCATGTTCTGTCTCTGGGGTTCAGAGCTCTAAGGAGAATGAGCATCTAGGGCCACTAACTCATATTGTTCACACTAGAAAGCGCCAGCCTGGGAATAAAGCCCAGGAAACACATAGGGTCAAAATAGCAAATGAAAGAAACAAAACCCTGGACCCAGGATTGCCTGAGACCAAATTTACTCCTTGACTTTCCAGATCCATGACACCAGGAACTGTCATTTTGATAAACTAATTTGAGCTGAATTTCTGTCTCTAATGCAAGGAGTGTAGAACAAAGATGAAGTAATTTACTTGGGAATGTTAGGACCAAGGAGAAGTATATCAGGGAAATGTTATAGGATGCTAGAGTGGCAGTAACAGAATAAAATGAAAACAAAAAACTGTCTTTACTTCCCTTCCATTAATTTCTCAAAACAAAACTCTTTACCACCATAAAAAGTTGTTCTATCTTAGAATACTTGACTTACAAAACTTTATAAGAGTACTTTAAAATCTATCATCTATCACTTTATCTTTCTCTAGACTTTGCCAAAATGAGCAAAATTTTATAGGAGCTATTATTTTCAGTTAAAGTTATTAAATAACTCAGTGACTATACCTGCTTGCTAAATGGAACGCACTGCGTATGTATCATGCATTGCTGTTTAGTATGTCTATACTCTATTGGTAAAAGAAACTGTAAGTTATATGAGATCCTCCCTATAAACATATAAGACATTAAGTTATATAGACCCAAATACCCTGGAAACCACTGGTTTCTCTTAAAACAGAAGCTAAAAATTAATAGTTATAGAATGGACTTTCCTCTTGTATTAAACAATAGTCCTAATAATTCTCCCAAAATGGGATTTCAACAATACAAGAAGGAAGCAAATATAAAAAGATAAACCATTTTCCTTATTTTAGGCTTTGACATTTCTGAAAAATTCAGAAAAGTACAAATGAGAAAATAATAATCCTTACTGTCTACATCCAGAATTAACTACTGTTAATATTTACACCTTGATATAGTTGCTTCGACTCATAATTTTACGTGTGTATTTTTACTACGTAAATTATATATAAAAACACATTGTAGATAAAATGAACATCTTTTAAGCACCATCTTAATTTTAGCTTTGCCTCCCACACCAGATGTAACCACTCATGTATTTGACACTCCTCTTCAGACATACATTTCTATGTATGTGGATAAGTACAAGATGAAATGTAAACACATACAGATACTTCTCGACTTTTGATGGGGTTATGTCCTTATAAATCCACTGTAAGTTGAAAACATTGCAAGTCAAAAATGCATTTAATACAACTGAACTACCAACATCATAGCTTAGCCTAGCCTACCTTAAACATGCTCAGAACACTTGCATTAGCCTGCAGTTGGGCAAAATTATCTAACACATACCCTATTTTATAATAAATGTTGACTATCTCATGCAGTTTACTCACTATTGTACATTGCATCAAAATTGCAACCATTTAACAACATGGTAAAGTCAAAAATCATAAGTTGCACCATTGTAAGTCAAAAACTGTCTATATATGAAAATAAACCTAATATATGAGCAAATTTAAAATATTTTGTGCTTTTAAATTTAAAAAAAATGCTATCAAATGTTATATGGTTGTTAAAACTTCCCTTTTCCCTTCCACTACACATTTTCTATGTTGTTCCTTGTCTACACATAAAGGACTAGGTATTTTTGTCTAACTTCTCCACAGTACTCCACAGTGCAGACAGACCACACAGTTCCTTTATAGATTCCTTTACTGACAGACATTTTGGTTGTTTCCAAATTTTTGCAACATTATTTACTAACAATATTGCAATAAATATATATGCATGTCTCCTTGTACACTTGAAGAAAATGTTTGTCTATGCTAAATATTTGGAATTGAGATTGCTAAGTTATAGGGTAGTACATCTTCAGTTGTACGAAACGATGCCATTGCAAATTTTGTTTTCAGTTACATACATTATAACGGTAATATAACTGAAAATAATGTGAAAAGATGCTTATTCATCACCAAATTACATATTTACACTTATCACTGGATTGATTTGAAAGCCAAGGTGCTATATGTATCTGTTATAAGAATTCCCTTCTTGTTTTTCTCCACAAGTAAGCAGACATAGGCTTTTCTCCCACAGAGACAGTCTTTCTTGTAAGCTGGTGCTATAGCAAGGTCTCCAGGGTACCCAGGCTCACCCAGTGGACTGTAAGACTCTGCCCACTGACTTTGGCCATGCCCTGTTCTCACCACTGAGGCATGCTCAGGGACTGTCTTCCTGAGAAGCAGAGTGTGGGCTGGGCTGGGTGCAGTAGCTCATGCCTATAATCCCAGCACTTTGGGAGGCTGAGACAGGACGACCCCTTGAGCCCAGGAGTTCAAGACCAGCCTGGGCAACATGGCAAGACCCCATCTCTACAAAAAATACAAAGATTAGCCAGGCACGGTGGTGCACACCTGTGGTTGCAGCTACTCAAGAGGTTGATGTGGGAAGATCACTTGAGCCCAGGAGGTCAAAGCTATAATGAGCCATGATCACACCACTGCACTCCAGCCTGGGCCACAGAGTGAGACCCTGTCTCAAAAAAAAAAAAAAAAAAAAAGATTGGACTCCCAAAGATTTTCTCCAGATTGACTTAAATTCTAAAAAGTCATATTCAAATATACAAAAATGAATATGTTAGCACTCGATCCTCTTTGGATAGTATATTCTGGCAGATAAATTTTTATAGGTAAGTACATAATAAACTGAAATTCTAGGAAGAGATACCCCTTCCTAATTTGAATCCCAGGTCTTTAGGATTGCATACAGGGCCTTGTACAATGTATTACCTATCGTAAGGTAAATATATTTCTGAAAATTAGATTATTTAAGTTCAAATGGCTACCAAATTTGGATAATGATGCTTTCTGTGTAAGTATGTATGTTTACCTAGAAATACAATTCATTTCCCATAATGCCTCTATTTTACTCAAGATCGGTCATTAGCAATTTCATTTATACAAAATTTGTCATTCATATAAAACTTCCCTTAGCATAAAATGTAGCATTGTATTTTTACTCCTGACATAGAGGGAAAATTGAGTTATCATATCTCCATCATCCCATTGTAATATACATAATATTGATGAAATAATATTTATGATAATAACAACCCCTGTGTAACACAATTTTAATCCCATTCATTGTTTGTTGGAACTCAGTTCAGAAGCAATCCTAGTCATTGTACCAAGGATAAAAGTTGGGCACATGAAATTTGCTGGGAGTGGTTAGACAAGCGTGTCTGTCTGTCTCCTCTACTCTCCCCAGCACAAGCTGATGAAGCTGGGGAAGAAATGTTTAATGGTCTTCTGCACAAGCAATTTGGAATCAATGTTTTTAACTAATAAGACATGAGTTTCTAGCTCAAACTCAATTCAGAAATTCCTGCTGCCAAAAAGAGACGAAAATGACTCCACATGGCATATTAAGGATGAAGAAAAGGAATGGGCAGAGAGCAGCATGAACTAGCTCCAAGCAAACTACCATAGCTCCAAATCATGCCATTTGGACCCCAAGTTAACAGTGCACACCAGACTCATCTCGCAGCCCCTTATGCCTCCTCTCAGTGGGTTACATGGAGTGCACCATGTGGATGTGCAGAAATGTGCAGAGAAAGACCTCATAGAGTGATAGAGAAGCCCCAGGCCTTATCTACATCTGGAAGTTCCCAGTGGATTTTAGGGTAAATTTTACATTAACAATAAACAAACAGAAATTTAATATAAAGAATACTGTATAGTTATCTATACTATAATGTACAATAGTGAGTAAATAAATTAATTAATGTATGTATGTGTGTATGTATGTATGTATGTATGTATTTGTTTATTTTGAGAAGGAGTCTTGGTCTTGTCGCCCAGGCTGGAGTGCAGTGGGGCGATCTCGGCTCACTGCAACCTCCACCTCCAGGTTTCAAGCAATTCTCCTGCCTCAGTCCCCTGAGTAGCTGGGATTACAGGTACCCTCCACGCCGGGCTAATTTTTTTACTTTTAGTAGAGACAAGGTTTCGCCATGTTGGCCAGGCTGGTCTCGAACACCTGACCTCAGGTGATCTGCCGATCTAGGCCTCCCAAAGACAGATGAAAGCCTGTCTTCCCGAGAAAAAGATCAACTAGATCTGTACCTTAGCCAAAAGCATTCCTATTGAAGGTAAGGATGCAATTAAGTCACAGGAATGGCACAAGCCTACCACCGCAGAAAGAAAGGCAAGCAGGTTCCTGTCTCCCTGAGTTACCATGAAGGGCAGGAGGGAGAAGGTGATTCCTAAAAGCTGTGCTGTTATTTTATTGGGAGACACGCCCTCCCATGCACTGCTGCCCGCAGCCCACTTTTGGCATCAGAGTGAGGGCAGACTCCGCTCCCTGTAGCCAGACCCTCTGTCAGTCACTCCGATCAGCCCCGCTCCAGCTCCCACCACAACCCCTCCCTCAGGCGATGCCCTTTGTGACCGCTCCTCATCCAGCACATCAGAACGGTGCTAGGACACTGTCGGGACACTGCCACACTGCCCAGCCTTGGAGTCAGGGGAAGAATCAAGGAGATTTTTCCACACCTCTCCCTGTTGCTCTAAAACAAGTCTTCATCATTTCATTTGACAGCCCTGTCATTGTAGATATTGGAAATACATTTTCCAAGCTTGAGATGATCGTCTAGAGGACACCCTCTGTCTTGACTGATTCCCAGTCATGTCCCCAGCTGAGGAAGGCTCCTGAACTTTCTCGAATCTCTAATGCACTTGCTGCCTTCCAGTTGCCTCACGGCCAGGGCTTGAGGCCATCTTCCGCTGTTGTTTGCTGGCCCAGTATTAACCTGCTGTAGTGGTTAATTTTATGGATCAGCTTGGCTAGCCCATCGCACCCATGGAACTCAGCTTTTGGCCAAACACCAATCTAGATGTTGCTCTGAAGGTATTTTTTACAATATGATTAATATTTAAATCAGTAGGCTTTGAGTAAAGCAAATCACGCTCCACAACGTGGTTGAACCTCATCCAATCAGTTGAAGGCCTTAAGAGGAAGGCCTGGGGTCCCCTGAGGAAGAGGGAAACTGCCCCCAGACTGCCTTGGACTTGAGCTGCAACATCGGCTCTTCCCTGGGTCCCCAGCCTGCCAGCTGCCCTGAAGATATCAGAGCACCCAGCCCCCACAATTATGTGAGCCAATTCCTTAAAATCTCCTTCTCCATATACATACGCACATCCCCTGTTGCCTGGTGGGCAGGCGTTGGTCTGGCAAAGTCTGTAAGGAGACCACAGTGTGAGGAAAGCCAGAAAGGAAGGGCAGACCTTGCAGGAACCTTGTCTGCAGTTAGTGTGAGGCAGGTGGCAGTGGGGTGATTTTTTTTCTTTCTTTCTTTTTTTTTTTTTTTGGTATGTTTGATACTTATCTACAGATTTCCAACAATAGCTAAAGCACTTATACATAAATAGGAATACTATAAAGGCTTCAAAGAAGACACTCAAACAACTTTATAAAAGTTTTTTCATCTAGCATCTTCACTTTGCTCCTCAATGAAATTCCCAGCCCACATCTACATTATTTTCCAGAAAACGATTTCATTCCTTCTCAAGCTCACGGATTAGACCAAGGAGAGCTGAGACTTGCTCTGCTAAAGTGCTTGTTCACAAAGTCGCTGGGATCAGAAAATCAATTGCAATTGATCTTCCTTATTTTCGGGTCTGCAGATTCAATGGACTGCAGATCAAAAATATTTGGAAGAAGCAATAAAAAATAAAAATATGGCCAGGTGCAGTGGCTCATACCTGTAATCCCAGCACTTTGGGAGGCTGAGGCAGGCAGATCACAAGGTCAGGAGTTCGAGCCCAACCTGACCAATATAGTGAAACCCAGTATCTACTAAAAATACAAAAATTAGCCGGGCATGGTGGCAGGCACTTGTAGCCCCAGCTACTTGGGAGGCTGGGGCAGGAGAATCTCTTGAACTCGGGAGGTGGAGGTTGCAGTGAGCTGAGATCATGCCACTGCACTTCAGCCTGGGTGAAACAGCGAGACTCCATCTCAAAAAATAAAATAAATAAATAAATAAAAATTTAAAAAAAACAATAAAAATACAAATATTGAAAAATACAGAATCATAACTATTTGCATAACACTTACATTGTATTAGGTATCATAAGTAATCTAGAGATGATTGAAAGTATAGGGGAGAATGTGCATAGTTTATAAGCAAATACTACAGTATTTTCAATCAGAAACTTGAACAGCTGCGGGTTTTGATATCCTGGGGGTTCCTGGGACCAATCCCCCTCAGATATCAAAAGAACAAGTGTACTTTTTGGGTCTTACTGTTGAGCACTGTCAGGCACTCATGGGAAGTTAAAATAGGTCAGCAGCAAGGGAGCACACATATGCATAAACATAAAAACTAAGGGGTGCACATTTCATCAACATCCCAGTTTTTAGAAACAACCAGTACTACTTTTATAAACTTGAAAGACTTGATCTTTTTTAAACGAAGCTGGCTTGCCGATCAGTCAGCCCAGCCTTTGACTTTACCCAAGAGAAAGCCAAAAGGGAAGTGGAGAGAACAAGAAGGCACTCCCATACTCATCCCAGCTGAAGCTCCACACACTGTTTCAAGACAGGTGTTAACATGATGATTTTAGAACTGAAGTTAAGACCCAGAACATCAGATTCCCCTCAAAGCAAAGCCAGTGGCCATGGGAAATGACCCTTAAGTGTATCTGCTGACGCAGCAGGCACTCCCTCACTGCCTCCATTGCCCCGCCTGCACTTAAATGTGTTGTGAGGAAACTGAGACCCCAGTGATGGACCAGCAGATCCACCATTGGCCGACCACCAAGGACCCGAGGCTGCACCAGAAGCCCATCTCCTGATTTCCTTGTTGATACAATTTCCACCTCATTATCCTAAACCGAGTTCCCACTTTTCTCAGGCCGGGAAATTAGTGTTCCATGTTAAATCCCTTCTCTTTGAGGGATTATGTGGTTAGAACTAACAAACACCCTTTATTTCCTCTAATGAACTGACAATGACCGAGTTAATGGAAGGTGTTAACCAGTTCAAGGCAAGTCAGCCTTGACAGGAGTATGAGGCCACCTTCTCCAGGTCATTAAAACCATACGAAAGTAAGGAGAATATTGCAGTTTTGACAGTGGTATGCCTGTATGTGGAAATCCAGTGTAAACTGAGAAAACGCGGACAGAACAGTCCCTTCCAGATTTCTTCATCTGCTATGTCTAGTTCTTCCAGCAGGTGTCACTAAAAGGTAGCCCTCTCTTAACAGGTCAGCGAGCTGATTTCAAGAGAGATGAGGGGGCCAGACATGGTGGCTCACCATGGGTGCTGTAATCCTAGCACTTTGGGAAGCCCGAGATGGGCAGATCACTTGAGATCAGGAGTTCAGGAGTTCATGACCAGCCTGGCCAACACAGTGAAACCCCGTCTCTACTAAAAATATAAAAATTAGCCGAACATGGTGGCACATGCCTGTGATCTCAGCTACTTGGGAGGCTGAGGCAGGAGAATCACTTGAACCTGGGAAAGGGAGGTTGCAGTGAGCGGAGACTGCACCACTGCACTCCAGCCTGGGTGACAGAGCAAGATTCTGTCTCAAAAAAAAAAAAAAAAAAAAAAAGAGAGAGAGAAATGAGGGGATTTGATCTGTCCTGAACATTGCAGTGGGAGAAGGACTAGGCTACATCTGAACAGCATCACTGGGTCACATTCATTTGCATGTGAAAATAGTTTTCGGCCGGGCGCGGTGGCTCAAGCCTGTAATCCCAGCAATTTGGGAGGCCGAGACGGGCGGATCACGAGGTCAGGAGATCGAGACCATCCTGGCTAACACGGTGAAACCCCCGTCTCTACTAAAAATAATACAAAAAACTAGCCGGGCGAGGTGGCGGGCGCCTGTAGTCCCAGCTACACGGGAGGCTGAGGCAGGAGAATGGCGTAAACCCAGCAGGCGGAGCTTGCAGTGAGCTGAGATGCGGCCACTGCACTCCAGCCCGGGTGACAGAGCAAGACTCCGTCTCAAAAAAAAAAGAAAAAAAGAAAATAGTTTTCAACTGCAAAGTCTAACTCTGAGGTCATCATATACCGTGTTATATAAAGTAATGTCTTTCACTTGGAAATAAGAAGCTCTAAGTGAATTTTTACAGAAAACTAAAGCATAACCTCTTGAATTGCTAACTTTGTCATTCTGGAGAAAGTGAGTTTAAAAGTAGTAAGATTTAACTTTTCAAATGAATTAACAGAATTCAGTTTTAGGATCATTGTTACATTATGCAATGATTTCCTCTGTTTCTGTGCCCCACACACCATGTTAAATGTGGCTCCTCCAAATGCCTGTGTGCCTGGGAAGACAAACTGGCATTACTGGATCTCACTAGACAATACCAGCACATTTGCACATGAGCCAATAAACACAGCGTGAAGACAGAAAATGAAGGAATCGCTGAGATCAGACTTGGTTATATCTTTATCCGGCATTATATTCACCTTGATTGTCCTTCTTGTCTCCTACTGCTCAGCTGCTGCTTGGCTCTGGGGGAGTCAGACACATCCTCCCAGCCTGCTTCTTGACCATTTATATAGCGACCCGGGACTTGGCAGGAGTGAGATGCGCTCCCAGGTGCCCTGTGGTCCCACTGTGGATGAAGCTGAGCCTGTCTGTATGGCTGTCACCCATCCCCACACCCTGGCCTCCCCCAGCCCTCCCAGTCACACTGAACCTGCTCATCACAGCCTGGTCATACTGTTTTCCAGCTCTATGCAGGTGCATATGTGGTTCCTCTTCCTGGAATGCCCTTGCCTTTCTTCTCTCCTTCCCACATCCATGGTGAAGTCGAGGGCACCACACCTCCCAGGGAGCACCGGCGCAGGAGATCAGGAGAAGCACAGGTGGTGGCAGCTGCCCTGCCAGCTGCACCATCTGCTTGGGTGCCTCTTGCTGCCGATGCCAGGACTGGCTGCCACACTGGAATGTGGATTTCAAATTCACCCTTCCTTTCCTTAGAAAGACATTCCCTGACAACTGCGCTCTGGGAACCCCTGTGCTCCCCTAAGGCCTTTGCAATGGAGGCAGTTAGCGCAGTGGTTGGGAGTGCAGGCTTCAGCCAGGGAAGCGAACCTGCAGTGGGTCTCCCTGGCCACCCTTGAGCCCGGCAGCTTGGATAGGCCCACACTCTCTCAGGACTCCTTATCTTAAAATAAGCATAATGATGCTCAGTACTAAATGTGAGGATTTATCCAGAGCATTTAGAATAGTGGCTAATAAGTGCTTGTAGTCATGACATGACCAATATCAATACAGACACTGCTTTTATAACATTTTAAACACCATGCTGTCATTGTCTCATAACTGTCTCTGTTCCCACCCAACACAGCCAAACTGAGAGCTCCTGAAGAGCAGGGAAATGTCTAACTATCTTCCTTACATGGAAAATAAAGCATAAATACTGACACAGAGTATAGAACCAAAATAATAGTAATAATAATATTGTTAGTGAATGAATCACTTATGGCTCATAATTGGAAAAATTCAAAGTATTCTTTCCTTCCAAGTCAAAACCAGTTGTTTAAAGAAAAGAAAACTCCAGTTAACAGAATGTACATTCCTCTACAAGGCTAGCCAAGCCGGTCACTGTCACTTGTGGTTCTGTGCAGATCTGCCTGAGTGTTGGGAAATGTGTACCGTATACCACAAAACTAAAATCTCCATACACCAACCATTTTATTCCTGTGATCATGCGAGGAAGCTGACAGAGACAGTGGATTTTGCAATGGTCTGGAACTGTCAACTATGCATGTTCTTTTAGGAAACTGCATTTGTCTGTCAAAATTTTAGTGAATTATTTAACATTTTTGCTTTATCTCTTACACCGATATTTGGATACCAATGATAACAACCGAAAAAATATTTAGCAATTTTGTTGCATTTCTTCTTCTTCAACCCACTGCAAGCTAACCTCCTCCTTTATCACTTCATTCAAATTGTCCCAGCCTAGATCACCTCTGAATTCTTGACGCACAGTCAGTGAACTGGAGTCATCATTTTCTTTGATCTTTCGGTGGCATCTGATCATGTTAGCTCCCTTCCTCTTTAAGCTACCCTTGATCTTCTCCTTTCTCTTTAAACAGTCTGTCTCAGACTCTTTTTCCAGACCATGTTCTTCTGCCTGCCTCCGTATGAGCCCTCTTCCTTCCTCCCTTAACCTTCCTTTAGCAATTCCATCCACTCTTTGGTTTCCATGCAGCTATATATAAGTAAGTAAGCAGAAAGTATATGCATGAGGAAGCATAAGTGTGTGTCTACACTTAGAGAGATACATATACATATATACATGTATACATACATATACATACACACAACCAAATCTTTCCCTTTCTCTTATTGACCGTGTTCTTCGTACTTGACATTAATCTACCCATTTGACCTCTCTAAAAAATGGGTTACCAGAGATACCTCTCAACTTTGCCCAAAGTCTTAAAAAAATCCTCCTCTTCGGAGGGCGGAGCAAGATGGCCGAATAGGAACAGCTCCAGTCTCCAACTCCCAGCGCGAGCGACACAGAAGACCGGTGATTTCTGCATTTGCAACTGAGGTACTGGGGTCATCTCTCTAGGGAGTGCCGGACAATCGGTGCTGGTCAGCTGCTGCAGCCTGACCAGCGTGAGCTGAAGCAGGGCGAGGCATCGCCTCACCTGAAGCGCAAGGGGGAAGGGAATCCCTTTTCCTAGCCAGGGGAACTGAGACACACAACACCTGGAAAATCGGGTAACTCCCACCCCAATACTGCGCTTTAAGGAAACAGGCACACCAGGAGAATATATCCCACACCTGGCCGGGAGGGTCCCACGCCCACGGAGCCTCCCTTACTGCTAACACAGCCGTCTGCGGCGATCTATCCGCAAGGCAGCAGCGAGGCTGGGGGAGGGGCGCCCGCCATTGCTGAGGCTTAAGTAGGTAAACAAAGCCGCTGGGAAGCTCGAACTGGGTGGAGCTCACAGCAGCTCAAGGAAGCCTGCCTGTCTCTGTAGACTCTACCTCTGCGGACAGCGCACAGCTGCAGTCCATTAGGGGAAAGAGCGGGGGCCGGCGCAGACGCGAACGACTCTGTCTGACAGCTTTGGGGAGAGCCGTGGATCTCCTAACGCGGAGGTTGAGATCTGAGAACGGACAGACTGCCTGCTCAGGTGGGTCCCTGACCCCTGAGTAGCCTAGCTGGGAGACATCCCCCACTAGGAGCAGTCTGACACCCCACACCTCACAGGGTGGCGTCACCCCTGAGAGGAAACTTCCAAAGAAAGAATCAGACAGGTACACTCGCTGTTCAGCAATATTCTATCTTCGGCAACCTCTGCTGCTGATACCCAGGCAAACAGGGTCTGGAGTGGACCTCAAGCAATCTCCAACAGACCAACAGACAGTCCTTCTGACTGTCAGACGGAAAACTATCAAACAGGAAGGACACCTATACCAAAACCCCATCAGTACGTCACCATCATCAAAGTCCAGAGACAGATAAAACCACAAAGATGGGGAAGAAGCAGGGCAGAAAAGCTGGAAATTCAAAAAATAAGAGCGCATCTCCCCCTGCAAAGGAGTGCAGCCCATCGCCAGCAACGGATCAAAGCTGGTCAGAGAATGACTTTGACGAGATGAGAGAAGAAGGCTTCAGTCCATCAAACCTCTCAGAGCTAAAGGAGGAATTACGTACCCAGCGCAAAGAAACTAAAAATCTTGAAAAAAAGTGGAAGAATTGACAGCTAGACTAATTAATGCAGAGAAGATCATAAACGAAATGACAGAGATGAAAACCATGACACGAGAAATACGTGACAAATGCACAAGCTTCAGTAACCGACTCGATCAACTGGAAGAAAGAGTATCAGCGATTGAGGATCAAATGAATGAAATGAAGCAAGAAGAGAAACCAAAAGAAAAAAGAAGAAAAAGAAATGAACAAAGCCTGCAAGAAGTATGGGATTATGTAAAAAGACCAAATCTACGTCTGATTGGGGTGCCTGAAAGTGAGGGGGAAAATGGAACCAAGTTGGAAAACACTCTTCAGGATATCATCCAGGAGAACTTCCCCAACCTAGTAGGGCAGGCCAACATTCAAATTCAGGAAATATAGAGAACGCCACAAAGATACTCCTCCAGAAGAGCAACTCCAAGACACATAATGCCAGATTCACCAAAGTTGAAATGAAGGAAAAAATCTTAAGGGCAGCCAGAGAGAAAGGTCGGGTTACCCACAAAGGGAACCCATCAGAATACAGCAGACCTCTCGGCAGAAACTCTACAAGCCAGAAGAGAGTGGGGGCCAATATTCAACGTTCTTAAAGAAAAGAATTTTCAACCCAGAATTTCATATCCAGCCAAACTAAGCTTCATCAGTGAAGGAGAAATAAAATCCTTTACAGATAAGCAAATGCTTAGAGATTTTGTCACCACCAGGCCTGCCTTACAAGACCCTGAAGGAAGCCCTAAACATGGAAAGGAACAACCGGTACCAGCCATTGCAAAAACATGCCAAAATGTAAAGACCATCGAGGCTAGGAAGAAACTGCATCAACTAACGAGCAAAATAACCAGTTAATATCATAATGACAGGATCAAGTTCACACATAACAATATTAAACTTAAATGTCAATGGACTAAATGGTCCAATTAAAAGACACAGACTGGCAAACTGGATCAAGAGTCAAGACCATCAGTCTGCTGTATTCAGGAGACCCATCTCACATGCAGAGACATACATAGGCTCAAAATAAAGGGATGGAGGAAGATCTACCAAGCAAAGGGAGAACAAAAAAAAGCAGGGGTTGCAATCCTAGTCTCTGATAAAACAGACTTTAAACCATCAAAGATCAAAAGAGACAAAGAAGGCCATTACATCATGGTAAGGGATCAATTCAACAGGAAGAGCTAACTCTCCTAAATATCTATGCACCCAATACAGGAGCACCCAGATTCATAAAGCAAGTCCTTAGAGACCTACAAAGAGACTTAGACTCCCATACAATAATAATGGGAGACTTCAACACTCCACTGTCAACATTAGACAGATCAACGAGACAGAAAGTTAACAAGGATATCCAGGAATTGAACTCATCTCTGCACCAAGCGGACCTAATAGACATCTATAGAACTCTCCACCCCAAATCAACAGAATATACATTCTTCTCAGCACCACATCGCACTTATTCCAAAATTGACCACATAATTGGAAGTAAAGCACTCCTCAGCAAATGTACAAGAATAGAAATTATAACAAACTGTCTCTCAGACCACAGTGCAATCAAACTAGAACTCAGGACTAAGAAACTCAATCAAAACGCTCAACTACATGGAAACTGAACAACCTGCTCCTGAATGACTACTGGGTACATAACGAAATGAAAGCAGAAATAAAGATGTTCTTTGAAACCAATGAGAACAAAGATACAACATACCAGAATCTCTGGGACACATTTAAAGCAGTGTGTAGAGGGAAATTTATAGCACTAAATGCCCACAAGAGAAAGCAGGAAAGATCTAAAATGGACACTCTAACATCACAATTAAAAGAACTAGAGAGGCAAGAGCAAACACATTCAAAAGCTAGCAGAAGGCAAGAAATAACTAAGATCAGAGCAGAACTGAAGGAGATAGAGACACAAAAAACCCTCCAAAAAATCAATGAATCCAGGAGTTGGTTTTTTGAAAAGATCAACAAAATTGACAGACCGCTAGCTAGACTAATAAAGAAGAAAAGAGAGAGGAATCAAATAGACGCAATAAAAAATGATAAGGGGATATCACCACCGACCCCACAGAAATACAAACAACCATCAGAGAATACTATAAATGCCTCTACGCAAATCAACTAGAAAATCTAGAAGAAATGGATAATTTCCTGGACACGTACACTCTCCCAAGACTAAACCAGGAAGAAGTGGAATCCCTGAATAGACCAATAGCAGGCTCTGAAATTGAGGCAACAATTAATAGCCTACCCACCAAAAAAGTCCAGGACCAGATGGATTCACAGCTGAATTCTACCAGAGGTACAAGGAGGAGCTGGTACCATTCCTTCTGAAACTATTCCAATCAATAGAAAAAGAGGGAATCCTCCCTAACTCATTTTATGAGGCCAACATCATCCTGATACCAAAGCCTGGCAGAGACACAACAAAAAAAGAGAATTTTAGACCAATATCCCTGATGAACATCGATGCAAAAATCCTCAATAAAATACTGGCAAACCGGATTCAGCAGCACATCAAAAAGCTTATCCACCATGATCAAGTGGGCTTCATCCCTGGGATGCAAGGCTGGTTCAACATTCACAAATCAATAAATGTAATCCAGTATATAACAGAACCAAAGACAAGAACCACATAATTATCTCAATAGATGCAGAAAAGGCTTTTGACAAAATTCAACAGCCCTTTATGCTAAAAACGCTCAATAAATTTGGTATTGATGGAATGTACCTCAAATAATAAGAGCTATTTATGACAAACCCACAGCTAATATCATACTGAATGGGCAAAAACTGGAAAAATTCCCTTTGAAAACTGGCACAAGACAGGGATGCCCTCTCTCACCACTCCTATTCAACATAGTGTTGGAAGTTCTGGCTAGGGCAATCAGACAAGAGAAAGAAATCAAGGGTATCCAGTTAGGAAAAGAAGAAGTCAAATTGTCCCTGTTTGCAGATGACATGATTGTATATTTAGAAAACCCCATTGTCTCAGCCCAAATCTCCTTAAGCTGCTAAGCAACTTCAGCAAAGTCTCAGGATACAAAATTAATGTGCAAAAATCACAAGCATTCTTATACACCAGTAACAGACAAGCAGAGAGCCAAATCAGGAATGAACTTCCATTCACAATTGCTTCAAAGAGAATAAAATACCTAGGAATCCAGCTTACAAGGGATGTAAAGGACCTCTTCAAGGAGAACTACAAACCACTGCTCAGTGAAATCAAAGAGGACACAAACAAATGGAAGAACATACCATGCTCATGGATAGGAAGAATCAATATCGTGAAAACGGCCATACTGCCCAAGGTGATTTATAGATTCAATGCCATCCCCATCAAGCTACCAATGACTTTCTTCACAGAATTGGAAAAAATGGCTTTAAAGTTCATATGGAACCAAAAAAGAGCCCGCATTGCCAAGACAATCCTAAGTCAAAAGGACAAAGCTGGAGGCGTCACGCTACCTGACTTCAAACTATACTACAAGGCTACAGTAACCAAAACAGCATGGTACTGGTACCACAACAGAGATATAGACCAATGGAACAGAACAGAGTCCTCAGAAATAATACCACACATCTACAGCCATCTGATCTTTGACAAACCTGAGAGAAACAAGAAATGGGGAAAGGATTCCCTATTTAATAAATGGTGCTGGGAAAATTGGCTAGCCATAAGTAGAAAGCTGAAACTGGATCCTTTCCTTACCCCTTATACGAAAATTAATTCAAGATGGATTAGAGACTTAAATGTTAGACCTAATACCATAAAAACCCTAGAAGAAAACCTAGGTAGTACCATTGAGGACATAGGCATGGGCAAGGACTTCATGTCTAAAACACCAAAAGCAACGGCAGCAAAAGCAAAAATTGACACATGGGATCTAATTAAACTAAAGAGCTTTTGCACAGCTAAAGAAACTACCATCAGAGTGAACAGGCAACCTACAGAATGGGAAAAAATTTTTGCAACCTACTCATCTGACAAAGGGCTAATATCCAGAATCTACAAAGAACTCAAACAAATATACAAGAAAAAAACAAACAACCCCATCAAAAAGTGGGAAAGGATATGAACAGACATTTCTCAAAAGAAGACATCCATACAGCCAACAGACACATGAAAAAATGCTCATCATCACTCGCCATCAGAGAAATGCAAATCAAAACCACAATGAGATACCATCTCACACCAGTTAGAATGGCAATCATTAAGAAGTCAGGAAACAACAGGTGTTGGAGAGGATGTGGAGAAATAGGAACACTTTTACACTGTTGGTGGGATTGTAAACTAGTTCAACCATTATGGAAAACAGTATGGCGATTCCTCAAGGATCTAGAACTAGATGTACCATATGACCCAGCCATCCCACTACTGGGTATATACCCAAAGGATTATAAATTACTCTACTACAAAGACACATGCACACGTATGTTTATTGCAGCACTATTCACAATAGCAAAGACTTGGAATCAACCCAAATGTCCATCTGTGACAGACTGGATTAAGAAAATGTGGCACATATACACCATGGAATACTATGCAGCCATAAAAAAGGATGAGTTTGCGTCCTTTGTAGGGACATGGATGCAGCTGGAAACCATCATTCTTAGCAAACTATCACAAGAAGAGAAACCAAACACCGCATGTTCTCACTCATAGGTGGGAACTGAACAATGAGATCACTTGGACTCGGGAAGGGGAACATCACACACTGGGGCCTATCATGGGGAGGGGGGAGGAGGGAGGGATTGCATTGGGGAGTTATACATGATATAACGTCATGCACATGTACCCTAGAACTTAAAGTATAATAATAATAATAATAAAAAAAGATAGGAATAAAAAATAAAAAAATAAAAAAAAAAAAAAAAAATCCTCCTCTTCTCCTCTTCTGACTATTTTTCTATTTTCAGCCCAGACACAAAATCAGAGTCCTAGGAGCCACCCATTCTTTCTGACTCTACACGTTCATGCAGCTACGAAGTTCTCTGCACTTCCCAAGTGAAGTCCTCTGTGCTTCCCAAGTGAAGTCCTATGCCCACATCATCACTGTCCTGATGAGCCATTCTCCTGCACTCTATACGTCCCTCTTGCATGCAGCTGTGGGGGATCTTCGTAGGAAAGCAAACTATGTTGGTTTTTCTGTCAATTTATTTTAATTCTCCCAGTTTAAAATCCTTCCAGGCATGGATTTCCATCACCAACAGAGCCCCACCGTAGCGGCCTGTGCGGTCTGAGACCCACCCTGATTTTCTCTGTTTCCCTGCCTTAGGCTTGCCTCTGATACCCGGTGCATAAGCCCAGCCCAGTGCTTCCCACCCCAGCACACTGCAGGATGTGTCATACTCATCATCATCTCACCCAATTTCTTTCTAGAATTCCTTCTCATCATCCAATGTTAGAAAATATCTATCCATTTTCAAAAATTCTGCTCAATCATTATCTCTTCCATAAAGCCTTGAATCTGATAAGAAAGCCTGATTATGCCCCCGGCTTGCTA
This sequence comes from Trachypithecus francoisi, assembly GCF_009764315.1. Classification (NCBI taxonomy): domain Eukaryota; kingdom Metazoa; phylum Chordata; class Mammalia; order Primates; family Cercopithecidae; genus Trachypithecus; species Trachypithecus francoisi. The sequence continues at coordinate 6,700,801 of NW_022681472.1, forward strand.
GCCCCTCCCTTGGCTGCTGTTCTGTAAGTGCCCCGACAGCCACAGCTTCTGTGCCTACAGAGCATGGCCCCAAGTCACTGTGTTCATTCAACAAAAAGATGAATGAATGAATGTTTTACACTCCTTGAAGTTCCAACAAAATGTACCTTTTCCAAAAGCAGAGTGCTTGTCTTTCTCAACCCTCCATGTTAGCTCTACTAACTTTACACATGGTGAAAACTGCACAAAATGTATTTATCTATTACTTACACTAAAATGGTTGCCCTCTTTTCTTCACCAATTTGATATTTTTCATGGCTGGTTTACTGCAATGGTATTTTTGTGTTGTCGTTTTCCCTACAGTGAGATCAGCAAGAACTTTTCATCCAAAGAGCTATGGATGCCAAATACATAAATGTCTACGACCTTGCTACACTATAGAACTAGATAGCGACCCAGAGAAATCAATGTGCCAAGAATGTGACCGCAAGAGCTAAGGGCTATTCACAGCAGAGCTGTTTGGAAGTATAGCTTCAGTTCTTCTTACTAAAAACGCACAAGGAGGGGGCTGCTTTTTCTAAATCCATTTGCACTAGAAACATGCTTTGAATTAGCCTCTAGTATATGATTACATCACGTTTACTCATTCCATGGCAAAAACCTTTTGTTTTAAAGGTCAGAAATGAGTTTTCACAAATCTGCTTCCATCTGCATTCCATGCCTGAAAATCATCCTGTGTGAAATGTCAGCTGACATTGAACTCGCCTGCAACATGGCTGAGCACCGATTGAGGAGACCCTGGACTCACCATTTCTGATTTCACAGGTGAGGAATTCTTGTGCCAGCCCTAGAAAGTTTATCATCATTGTAGCCATTTAAAAGAAGAACCGACCAGTTGAGTATTTTGATGAATGTTATTCTTCCTCTTCCACAAATAGTTACCATAACATAAGGCTTCTTTCTCTCTCTCTCTCTTTTTTTTTTTTTTTAGATGGAGCCTCACTCTGTTGCCCAGGCTGGCATGCAGTGGTGCTATCTCAGCTCACTGCATCCTCTGCCTCCTGAGTTCAAGCAATTCTCCTGCCTCAGCCTCCTGAGTAGCTGGAACTACAGGTGAGCGCCACCACGCCCAGCTAATTTCTATATTTTTAGTAGAGATGGTGTTTCACCATGCTGGCCAGGCTGGTCTCAAACCCCTGACCTCAAGTGATCTGCCTGTCTCAGCCTCCGAAAGTCCCGGGATTACAGGCTGAGCCACCATGCCTGCCCAGCAGACATCTCTGACAGGATCATGATAATAAGACAAAAGGCTGAAAGGAGAAAAGCACTCTTACGAGAAGGATTTTGCTTAATTTATGGTTTCAGCAGGGTCTACAACGTGTCTGTACAAATGTATATGACTGCTGGTTCTGTATTTCAATTCAGAGGATCCAATCATAATTCATATCACGTAATAGTCTCCATATCCCATTTACATACACAATTTTGGCATCATTATCAATATTACTAAAAATTCAAATAGTATATTAAACAATATCATCTTTTCAAAAAATTATTCTTCCTTTAGGCAATATGTGTGGTAAATACTGTAAATATTTTTGTCAAATATTCCAGAAATTTATGGAAATATTAGCTAGTCAGAAGGTCCATAAACTTTTAAATGTTCTTGCATATAATAACTGATCAAAAACTATTTGTTGACAAATGATAGATGGATGGATGGGTGGACAAGTGCATGGATGGATGGATGTAGGCTCTTTGGAGAAAATAAATATTAATTAAAATAAGTATTATTAAAAATAAATAACACAGTAGCTTGCATACTGAAGTCACTCAGAAATTCTATGATAAATAAATCTGAATTAATGAATAATAATGAATGAATATATTAAAATATCAACTTATTTTCTTCCTCAGGTGAACTAAAAACAATTATTTCAACATTATGCTGAAAGAAATGTTGTTAATCAAGTATTTTGATTCAGATTTTAAAAATGAGGAAATATAGTATAGAAAAGTTCATGGAATTAACTAGGATCAAAAAGAGAACTAGACTTTCAGTCTTCTGACTTTGATTAAAGTGATATTCCATTAGAGCACATTATTATTTACTTCTAGTAACTGAAAAAAAAAAAAAACTTCTGTTATGACCTACTTTCAGAATATATTATAATGAGTGAAGGAATACTGTACAATTCATTGTAGTTTCTAGTCAGCAATTTTATTGTATGACTGGAATGACAAAATAATTATAATTGCTTACTTAGGTTTTGGAAACATTTCCAACCTCCCGGCCAATTTGTAATTTAAGGCATCCGTTAGTCTCTTGATTAAGAGATGGTTGGTTGGTCAGACTTTGGAGGGATAATTTCAGGGTTTCATATGGACTACAGATTGGCAGGAATTTACCACATATATGGGCATACACATACACACAACACACACTCCAAAAGTTAGATGGAATTCCTGATTTAATTAGCCAAGGATTAGAAAATGACTATCAAAAGCAAAATGTCCATGCTGGGCAGAATTAAATTTAGCCAAGCTTCCCTGACCCCTGGAATCCAAAACAAAGACACGTTAATCTAATGGATAGGATTTCTTAATCATTTATAAAATGGTACTTTTTTCACACACATTTTAAAAAAATAACTCCATGAACACCTTAAGAATATAAATACACTCCATCTTTCCATATGTTCACTAATTCAACAAGTTGTGAACAATGAAGTAATACCATTATGAAGATTTCTTGCTTCAGGCTGGGCACAGTGGCTCACACCTGTAATCTCAGTACTCAGTAGGTGAGCAGATCACTCGAGGTCAGGAGTTCTAGACCAGCCTGGGCAATACGGTGAAACCCCGTCTCTACTAAAAATATAAAAATATAGCCGGTTGTGGTGGTACACGCCTGTAATCCCAGCTACTCGGGCAGGTGAGGAAGGAGAATTGCTTGAACCCAGGCAGCAGAGGTTGCAGTGAGCCGAGACCATGCCATTGCACTCCAGTCTGAGCAACCAGCGAAATTCCATCACACACACACGCACACAAACACACACACACACACACACAAGATTTCTTGCTTCGGATGGAAGAATTACATGAAGAGAATACAATCATGCCTGACTTAATGATGGTGATACATTCATAGAAATGTCTTGTTAGATGACTTTGTCCTTGCACAAAGATCATAGAGTGCATTTACACAAACCTACACATGGTAGAGCCTACTACACACACAAACTATATAGTGTATAGGGTGTACCTTGTTGCTCCTAGGCTACACAACTGTGCAGCATGTTACTGTACTCAACATTGTAGGCAATTGTAATGCAATGGTAAACATTTGTGTGTCTAAACATGGAAAAGGTATAATGAAAATATGATATTATAATCTTATGGGACCACCATCATATGTGGTTCATCGTTAACCATAACATCATTATGTGGCACATGACTGTATCTCCAACTTTTTATTTATCATTTTAAAATTTTTCATTGCTTATAAAATGTGATGCAGTAGAAAGATCACTAGATTTTACAATGAGATTTGTTAACCCACTGCATGACACTGGCAACTCTCTTTAACATCTAGAAATTAACGTGTCTCCCAGTGAGGAAAAGAGGAGCTGTATTTGGCTCTGTACTAAGTGGCACTCCTGGAAAATTTAACAATTACGTATAAAATTATAAAATCACCATTAGTCTGTGTTAGCTTAATAATTCTTACCAATATCTTTTCATTGTCATGCATAAAGAAGAATGCCATGACTCAAAATTCTATTGAGGCATCTTAAGAAACCTCAAAATGAAACAAAACTAAGAAAAATAAGACTTTAAACCAAGTATTGGGTTCAAAGAATATGCAAAAGCTTTGTAAAGATCATTCATGTTAGCCAAGAAACAATTGTTGTGTGATTTGACTTGAAATAGTATGAATTTTGCCGTATATTCTTATTTGGAAGACTTGACTTGAAATAGTAAGAATTTTGCTGTATATCCTTATTTGGAAGAGATTGACGGACAGAATTCCATTCGATTGCAACTGAAGCTGGTGACTAGAAAGAACCAATGTCTTCGTGGGTACACAAATACACATATTCATGCAGAGAGAAAAACAGCAGTTGTGCATGGTACTTGAAATTCATTTGCCCCAAACAAAAATTTTATAGGGTCCTCCTTCTTTGGAATTAGAAGTTAATACAACCTGGGAAGTTTTCTCCTTTTGTGGTCTTCCAGAAATAACAGCAACAGAGACCTCTATAATTTTTCACTTTTTATAAAATCTATTTAAAAAATAAAGGGTTGAGTTTTCTCCAGAGTAGAAAAAAATTATACACTCTACCACTACCATCATTTTTCAAATAATCTACAAATTTTATTTTCAGAGTTTACTTACAGTAAACCGGAAGGAAAACCAGAAACTAAGTGGAACTGTTCTCAGTAGCCCCAGGCCCCTGTCTCTCCAGACTACTCCCCCAGGACTGTGGCCCCAGACCAGCTCCCAGCAGGCTCTGCCAAACACTTGATCACTTACAGACCTTCGCTCCCCTCTCCTTTATCCCAAATTGCCCTGAACCTCCATTCTTACTGACTTCACCACGTGTCAGAACATTGCACACTCACTTTCTCTCCATCTCCTCCCTATCTCACACTCACCAGTGTGTAGTAGTCATAAACATTTCAGAATGAGTAGACAAATTTGAGTTATTTGAAGAAGATTAATGAGCACATATTTTAAATAATGATTACCAAGAATTAGCATGGTTTCATCAAGAATAAATTAACTATTGCAAGTCAAATCATTATTTTTTCGGGACAGAGTCTCACTTTGTTACCCAGGCTGGAGTGCAGTGGTGCCATCTCAGCTCACGGCAAACTTCGCCTCCCAGATTCAAGTGATACTTGTGCCTCAGCCTCCCAAGTAGCTGGGATTACAGGTGCACACCACCACACCCAGCTAATTTTTGTATTTTTATTACAGACAGGGTTTCACCATGTTGGCCAGGGGGGTCTTGAACTCCTGACCTCAAGTGATCCACCTAACCTCAGCCTGCCAAAGTGCTGGGATTAGAGGCATGAGCCACTATGCCTGGCCTTAAATCATTGTTTAACAGAGTCTTGGAAACTGACCAATGCAGCAAACATAATAGAAGTGGCTTTAAGTAAATTATCTCACAAGGACCAGGTGGAAATGTTGTGAGAAGTTGGTCCTTAGCTGCAGGATGAATGGATTAATTTCACATTAAAGGAGGTTTCTACAAGAGTGCTGGAATCCTATGGCTTCGTTTCTGCTACGTTCAACATTGTATTAATGAAAAGGAGAATAGTAGAGAAGGAAATGTCAAAATTACAAATAACCTGAAGCTTTTGGGGAAAGGTCATATGGTGCCTATTAGAGTCATACTCTAAGTGGTTGTTGGAATCATGGTACATTTTAAATATAAAAGAAATACAAAAGAAATAAATGTTCTTTCCATTGCAAATAGCATATTATATAAGTCTAGGGTGAGGAGAAATAACTTTGGGACTTAATTTATGTTATAAATTAGTGCTTTTAAGGACTACACACTAGGTACTCCCCGAGGTTCTATAAACTAAAAATAATTAGTTCCCTGGAAAGCTAGTATTAGCCAGTATTAGCCAATGAAAATAACTGAGAAAATATGATATTGTATTATTAGACTATAGAAGAAAATTCACCAATTTTAAGAAAATATATTCCTGATTTTCTCTGAAATTCTTCGGTTGTGGGTGAAACTTACAAGAAAACAGGATTAAATTCAGGAGAAATAGATTCAGATGGTGGAATGCAGATAAACCATATTAGAGGAGAAACGATTGAAAAAAATCTGAGGGGTGTTGAACTTTGAAAGACTTGGGAAATACGCACTCACTCTCTTCAAATATTAGAAAGTATAGAAATTCCAAGTTTTACATAGGTATACTTAACTGAACTAAGTGACCAACAAACAGAGAATGATAAATAAATTATGGTACATCAATATTTAATGATGTGGGGAAATGTTCACAACATAGAATGTAGTTCTGAAAATAGTGTATCAAGCCAGAGTTCAATTACAATTTCACAGCTGAATGTATTTACAAGCACATACAGGAAAACCTATAAGAAAAGATACTAAATGCTAATAGTGACTATTGCTGCAGGGTAGAAATACAGGTGACTTTTTCTTTTTTATTCTTTGTTACATTTCCAAACTTTATACAATAAACAAATACTTCTTGGGGGTGATTCCAAGATAGCTGAATAGGAACAGCTCCAGTCTACAGCTCCCAGTGTGAGTGATGCAGAAGACAGGTGATTTCTGCATTTCCAACTGAGGTACTGAGTTCATCTCACTGGGGCTTGACGGACACTGGGTGCAGGACAGTGGGTGCAGCCCACTGAGCGTGAGCTGAAGCAGGGCGAGGCATCGCCTCACCTGGGAAGTACAAGGGGTCAGGGAATTCCCTTTCCTAGCCAAGGAAAGCCGTGACAGATGACACCTGGAAATTCAGGTCATTCCCACCCTAATACTGTGCTTTTCCAATGGTTTTAGCAAACTGCACACCAGGAGATTACATCCCGCACCTGGCTGGGAGGGTCCCACACCCATAGAGCCTGGCTCATTGCTAGCACAGCAGTCTGAGATCGAACTGCAAGGCAGCAGCGAGGCTGGGGGAGAGGTGCCCACCATTATTGAGGCTTCAGTAGGTAAACAAAGCAGCCAGGAACCTCGAACTGAGTGGAGCCCACCTCAGCTCAAGGAGGCCTGCCTGCATCTGTAGACTGCACCTGTGGGGGCAGGGCATAGCCAAACAAAAGGCAGCAGAAACCTCTGCAGACTTAAATGTCCCCATCTGACAGCTTTGAAGAGAGTAGTGATTCTCCAAGCATGGAATTTGAGATCTGAGAACAGACAGACTGCCTCCTCAAGTGGGTCCCGGACCCCTGAGTAGCCTAACTGAGAGGCACCCCCCAGTGGGGGCAGACCAACACCCTACATGGCCAGGTACCCCTCTGAGATGAAACTTCCAGAGGAACGATCAGGCAGCAACATCTGCTGTTCAGCAATATTCGCTTCTCTGCAGCCTCCGCTGCTGATACCCAGTCAAACAGGGTCTGGAGTGGACCTCCAGCAAATTCCAACAGACCTGCAGCCAAGGGTCCTGACTGTTAGAAGGAAAACTAACAAACAGAAAGGATATCCACACCAAAACCCCAACTGTACGTCACCATCATCAAAGACTAAAGGGAGATAAAACCACAAAGATGGGGAAAAAACAGAGCAGAAAAGCTGAAAATTCTAAAACTCAGAGCTCCTTTCCCGCTCCAAAGGAATGCAGCTCCTCGTCAGCAATGGAACAAAGCTGGACAGAGAATGACTTTGACAATTTGAGAGAAGAAGGCTTCAGACGATCAAACTTCTCCGAGCTAAAGAAGGAAGTTCGAACCCATTGCAAAGAAGCTAAAAACCTTGAAAAAAGATTAGATGAATGGCTAACTAGAATAACCAGTGTAGAGAAGTCCTTAAATGACCTGATGGAGTTGAAAACCATGGCATGAGAACTACATGATGAATACACAAGCTTCAGTGGCTAATTCGATCAACTGGAAGAAAGGGTATCAATGATTGAAGATCAAATGAATGAAATGAAGTGAGAAGAGAAGTTTAGATAAAAAAGAGTAAAAAGAAATGAATAAAGCCTCCAAGAAATATGTGTCTATGTGAAAAGACCAAATCTACGTCTGATTGGTGTATCTGAAAGTGACGGGGAGAATGCAACCAAGTTGGAAAACACTCTGCAGGATATTATGCAGGAGACTTCCCCAACCTAGCAAGGCAGGCCAACATTGAAATTCAGGAAATACAGAGATTGCCACAAAGATACTCCTTGAGAAGAGCAACTCCATGACACGTAATTGTCAGATTCACCAAAGTTGAAATGAAGGAAAAGTGTTAAGGGCAGCCCGAGAGAAAGGTCGGGTTCCCACAAAGGGAAGCCCATCAGACTAACAGCGGATCTCTCAACAGAAACTCTACAAGCCAAAAGAGAGTGGCGGCCAATATTCAACATTCTTAAAGAAAATAATTTTCAACCCAGATTTTCATATCCAGCCAAACTAAGTTTCATAAGTGAAGGAGAAATAAAATCCTTTACAGACAAGCAAATGCTTAGAGATTTTGTCACCACCAGGCCTGCCCTACAAGAACTCCTGAAGGAAATACTAAACATGGTAAGGAACAACCGGTACCAGCCACTGCAAAAACATACCAAATTGGAAAGACCATTGATACTAGGAAGAAACTGCATCAACTAACGGGCAAAATAACCAGCTAAAATCGTAATGACAGGATCAAATTCACACATAAAAATATTGACCTTAAATGTAAATGGGCTAAATGCTCCAATTAAAAGACACAGAACAAGATGACCGAATAGGAACAGCTCCAGTCTCCAGCTCCCAGCGCGAGCGACACAGAAGACAGGTGATTTCTGCATTTTCAACTGAGGTACTGGGGTCATCTCAGTAGGGAGTGCCGGACAATCGGTGCTGGTCAGCTGCTGCAGCCCGACCAGCGAGAGCTGAAGCAGGGCAAGGCAATGCCTCACCTGGGAAGCGCAAGGGGGAAGGGAATCCCTTTTGCTAGCCAGGGGAACTGAGACACACAACACCTGGAAAATTGGGTAACTCCCACCCCAATACTGTGCTTTACCAAGGGTCTTAGCAAACGGGCACACCAGGAGAATATATCCCACACCTGGCCAGGAGGGTCCCACACCCACAGAGCCTCCCTCATTGCTAGCACAGCAGTCTGAGGTCTAACTGCAAGGCAGCAGGAAGGCTGGGGGAGGGGCGCCCGCCATTGCTGAGGCTTAGGTAGGTAAACAAAGCGGCTGGGAAGCTCGAACTGGGCGGAGCTCACAGCAGCTCAAGAAGGCCTGCCTGTCTCTGTAGGCTCCACCTCTGGGGACAGGGCACAACTAAACAACAACAACAACAAAGTGGCAAAAACCTCTGCAGATGCAAACGACTCTGTCTGACAGCTTTGAAGAGAGCAGTGGATCTCCCAATACGGAGGTTGAGATCTGAGAAGGGACAGACTGCCTGCTCAAGTGGGTCCCTGACCCCTGAGTAGCCTAACTGGGAGACATCCCCCACTAGGGGCAGTCTGACACCCCACACCTCACAGGGTGGAGTACACCCCTGAAAGGAAGCTTCCAAAGGAAGAATCAGACAGGTACACTCACTGTTCAGTAATATTCTATCTTCTGCAACCTCTGCTGCTGATACCCAGGCAAACAGGGTCTGGAGTGGACCTCAAGCAATCTCCAACAGACCTACAGCTGAGGGTCCTAACTGTTAGAAGGAAAACTAACAAACAGGAAGGACACCCAAACCAAAACCCCATCAGTACATCACCATCATCAAAGACCAGAGGCAGATAAAACCACAAAGATGGGGAAAAAGCAGGGCAAAAAAGCTGGAAATTCAAAAAATAAGAGCACATCTCCCCCTGCAAAGGAACGCAGCTCATCGCCAGCAATGGATCAAAGCTGGACGGAGAATGATTTTGATGAGATGAGAGAAGAAGGCTTCAGTCCATCAAACTTCTCAGAGCTAAAGGAGGAATTACGCACCCAGCGCAAAGAAACTAAAAATCTTGAAAAGAGAGTGGAAAAATTGATAACTAGAATAATTAATGCAGAGGAGGCCATAAACAAAATGACAGAGATGAAAACCGTGACACGAGAAATACGTGACAAATCCACAAGCTTCAGTAACCGACTCAATCAACTGGAAGAAAGAGTATCAGTGATTGAGGATCAAATGAATGAAATGAAGTGAGAAGAGAAATCTAAAGAAAAAAGAAAAAGAAATGAACAAAGCCTGCAAGAAGTATGGGATTATGTCAAAAGACCAAATCTACGTCTGATTGGGGTGCCTGAAAGTGAGGGGGAAAATGGAACCAAGTTGGAAAACACTCTTCAGGATATCATCCAGGAGAACTTCCCCAACCCAGTAGATCAGGCCAACATTCAAATTCAGGAAATACAGAGAATGCCACAAGGATACTCCTCCAGAAGAGCAATTCCAAGACACATAATTGCCAGATTCACCAAAGTTGAAATGAAGGAAAAAACCTTAAGGGCAGCCAGAGAGAAAGGTCGGGTTACCCACAAAGGGAAGCCCATCAGACTAACAGCAGATCTCTCGGCAGAAACTCTACAAGCCAGAAGAGAATGGGGGCTATCATTCAACATGCTTAAAGAAAAGAATTTTAAACCCAGAATTTCATATCCAGCCAAACTAAGTTTCATAAGTGAAGGAGAAATAAAATCCTTTACAGATAAGCAAATGCTTAGAGATTTTGTCACCACCAGGCCTGCCTTACAAGAGACCCTGAAGGAAGCCCTAAACATGGAAAGGAACAACCGGTACCAGCCATTGCAAAAACAGGCCAAAATGTAAAGACCATTGAGGCTAGGAAGAAACTGCATCAACTAATGAGCAAAATAACCAGTTAATATCATAATGGCAGGATCAAGTTCACACATAACAATATTAACCTTAAATGTAAATGGACTAAATGCTCCAATTAAAAGACACAGACTGGCAAACTGGATAATGAGTCCAGACCCATCAGTCTGCTGTATTCAGGAGACCCATCTCACATGCAGAGACATACATAAGCTCAAAATAAAGGGATGGAGGAAGATCTACCAAACAAATGGAGAACAAAAAAAAGCAGGGGCTGCAATCCTAGTCTCTGATAACACAGATTTTAAACCATCAAAGATCAAAAGAGACAAAGAAGGCCATTACATAATGGTAAAGGGATCAATTCAACAGGAAGAGCTAACTATCCTAAATATATATGCACCCAATACAGGAGCACCCAGATTCATAAAGCAAGTCCTTAGAGACTTACAAAGAGACTTAGACTCACATACAATAATAATGGGAGACTTCAACACCCCACTGTCAACATTAGACAGATCAAAGAGACAGAAAGTTAACAAGGATATCCAGGAATTGAACTCAGCTCTGCACCTGTCTAATAGACATCTACAGAACTCTCCAACCCAAATCAACAGAATATACATTCTTCTCAACACCACATCACACTTATTCCAAAATTGACCACATGATTGGAAGTAAAGCACTCCTCAGCAAATGTAAAAGAACAGAAACTATAACAAACTGTCTCTCAGACCACAGTGCAATCAAACTAGAACTCAGGACTAAGAAACTCAATCAAAACTGCTCAACTACATAGAAACTGAACAACCTGCTCCTGAATGACTACTGGGTACATAACGAAATGAAGGCAGAAATAAAGATGTTCTTTGAAACCAATGAGAACAAAGATACGACATGCCAGAATCTCTGGGACACATTTAAAGCAGTGTGTAGAGGGAAATTTATAGCACTAAATGCCCACAAGAGAAAGCTGGAAAGATCTAAAATGGACACTCTAACATCACTATTAAAAGAACTAGAGAAACAAGAGCAAACACATTCAAAAGCTAGCAGAAGGCAAGAAATAACTAAGATCAGAGCAGAACTGAAGGAGATAGAGACACAAAAACCCCTTCAAAAAATCAATAAATCCAGGAGCTGGTTTTTTGAAAAGGTCAACAAAATTGATAGACTGCTAGCAAGACTAATAAAGAAGAAAAGAGAGAAGAATCAAATAGATCCAATAAAAAATGATAAAGGGGATATCACCACCGACCCCACAGAAATACAAACTACCATCAGAGAAGACTGTAAACACCTCTACACAAATAAACTAGAAAATCTAGAAGAAATGGATAATTTCCTGGACACTTACACTCTCCCAAGACTAAACCACGAAGAAGCTGAACCCTGAATAGACCAATAGCAGGCTCTGAAATTGAGGCAATAATTAATAGCCTACCAACTAAAAAAAGTCCAGGACCAGATGGATTCACAGCTGAATTCTACCAGAGGTACAAGGAGGAGCTGGTACCATTCCTTCTGAAACTATTCCAATCAATAGAAAAAGAGGGAATCCTCCCTAACTCATTTTATGAGGCCAACATCATCCTGATACCAAAACCTGGCAGAGACACAACAAAAAAAGGGAATTTTAGACCAATATCCCTGATGAACATCGATGCAAAAATCCTCAATAAAATACTGGCAAACCGGATCCAGCAGCACATCAAAAAGCTTATCCACCATGATCAAGTGGGCTTCATCCCTGGGATGCAAGGCTGGTTCAACATACGCAAATCAATAAACGTAATCCAGCATATAAACAGAACCAAAGACAAAAACCACATGATTATCTCAATAGATGCAGAAAAGGCCTTTGACAAAATTCAACAGCCCTTCATGCTAAAAACGCTCAATAAATTCGGTATTGATGGAACGTATATCAAAATAATAAGAGCTATTTATGACAAACCCACAGCCAATATCATACTGAAGGGGCAAAAACTGGAAACATTCCCTTTGAAAATGGCACAAGACAGGGATGACCTCTCTCACCACTCCTATTCAACATAGTGTTGGAAGTTCTGGCTAGGGAAATCAGACAAGAGAAAGAAAGAAAGGGTATTCAGTTAGGAAAAGAAGAAGTCAAATTGTCCCTGTTTGCAGATGACATGATTGTATATTTAGAAAACCCCATTGTCTCAGCCCAAAATCTCCTTAAGCTGATAAGCAACTTCAGCAAAGTCTCAGGATACAAAATTTAATGTGCAAAAATCACAAGCATTCTTATACACCAGTAACAGACAAACAGAGAGCCAAATCATGAGTGAACTTCCATTCACAATTGCTTCAAAGAGAATAAAATACCTAAGAATCCAACTTACAAGGGATGTAAAGGACCTCTTCAAGGAGAACTACAAACCACTGCTCAGTGAAATCAAAGAGGACACTAACAAATGGAAGAACATACCATGCTCATGGATAGGAAGAATCAATATCATGAAAATGGCCATACTGCCCAAGGTAATTTATAGATTCAATGCCATCCCCATCAAGCTACCAATGACTTTCTTCACAGAATTGGAAAAAACGGCTTTAAAGTTCATATGGAACCAAAAAAGAGCCCGCATTGCCAAGACAATCCTAAGTCAAAAGAACAAAGCTGGAGGCGTCATGCTACGTGACTTCAAACTATACTACAAGGCTACAGTAACCAAAACAGCATGGTACTAGTACCAAAACAGAGAAATAGACCAATGGAACAGAACAGAGCCCTCAGAAATAATACCACACATCTGCAGCCATCTGATCTTTGACAAACCTGAGAAAAATAAGAAATGGGGAAAGGATTCCCTATTTAATAAATGGTGCTGGGAAAATTGGCTAGCCATAAGTAGAAAGCTGAAACTGGATCCTTTCCTTACTCCTTATATGAAAATTAATTCAAGATGGATTAGAGACTTAAATGTTAGACCTAATACCATAAAAACCCTAGAAAAAAACCTAGGTAGTACCATTGAGGACATAGGCATGGGCAAGGACTTCATGTCTAAAACACCAAAAGCAACGGCAGCAAAAGCCAAAATTGACAAATGGGATCTGATTAAACTAAAGAGCTTCTGCACAGCAAAAGAAACTACCATCAGAGTGAACAGGCAACCTACAGAATGGGAGAAAATTTTTGCAATCTACTCTTCTGACAAAGGGCTAATATCCAGAACCTACAAAGAACTCAAACAAATTTACAAGAAAAAAACAAACAACCCATCAAAAAGGGGGCAAAGGATATGAACAGACATTTCTCAAAAGAAGACATTCATACAGCCAACAGACACATGAAAAAATGCTCATCATCACTCGCCATCAGAGAAATGCAAATCAAAACCACAATGAGATACCATCTCACACCAGTTAGAATGGCAATCATTAAAAAGTCAGGAAACAACAGGTGCTGGAGAGGATGTGGAGAAATAGAAACACTTTACACTGTTTGTGGGACTGTAAACTAGTTCAACCATTATGGAAAACAGTATGGCGATTCTTCAAGGATCTAGAACTAGAAGTACCATATGACCCAGCCATCCCATTACTGGGTATATACCCAAAGGATTATAAATCATGCTGCTATAAAGACACATGCACACGTATGTTTATTGTAGCACTATTCACCATAGCAAAGACTTGGAATCAACCCAAATGTCCATCAGTGACAGACTGTATTAAGAAAATGTGGCACATATACACCATGGGATACTATGTAGCCATAAAAAAGGATGAGTTTGTGTCCTTTGTAGGGACACGGATGCAGCTGGAAACCATCATTCTTAGCAAACTGTGGCAAGAACAGAAAACCAAACACCACATGTTCTCACTCATAGGTGGGAACTGAACAATGAGATCACTTGGACTCGAGAAGGGGAATATCACACACTGGGGTCTATCATGGGAAGGAGGGATGGGGGAGGGATTGCATTGGGAGTTATACTTGATGTAAATGATGAGTCGATGGTTGCTGATGAGTTGATGGGTGCAGCACACCAACATGGCACAAGTATACATATGTAACAAACCTGCAAGTTATGCACATGTACCCTAGAATTTAAAGTATAATAATAATATAAAAGAAAAAAGAAAAACACACCTTCTAAATGTCACAGGGGAATTATCTCCTACTACTCAGCTTGTCATTTCAGATCTTTCAATACTGTTTTTGAGTCCGTGATATTGTAGCCAAAGTGCAAATAATTATACAGTGCACCAAAAAAAAAAAAGACAGACTGGCAAATTGGATAGAGTCAAGATCCATCAGTGTGCTGTATTAAGGAGACCCATCTCATGTGCAGAGAGACACATAGGCTCAAAATAAAGACACGGAGGAAGATCTACCAAGCAAATGGAAAACAAACAAACAAACAAAAAAGACAGGGGTTGCAATCCTAGTTTCTGATAAAACAGACTTTAAACCAACAAAAATCAAAAGAGAAAAAGAAGGCCATTACATAATGGTAAAGGGATCACTTCAACAAGAAGAACTAAGTATCCTAAATACATATGCACCCAATACAGGAGAACCCGGATTCATAAAGCAAGTCCTTAGAGACCTACAAAGAGACTTAGACTCCCATACAATAATAATGGGAGATTTTAACACTCCACTGTCAACATTAGACAGATCAATGAGACAGAAAGTTAACAAGCATATCCAGGAATTGAACTCAGCTCTGCACCTGTCTAATAGACATCTACAGAACTCTCCACCCCAAATCAACAGAATATACATTCTTCTCAGCACCACATCGCACTTATGCCAAAATTGACCACATAGTTGGAAGTAAAGCACTCCTCAGCAAATGTACAAGAATAGAAATTATAACAAACTGTCTCTCAGACCACAGTGCAATCAAACTAGAACTCAGGACTAAGAAACTCAATCAAAACTGCTCAACTACATAGAAACTGAACAACCTGCTCCTGAATGACTACTGGGTACATAACGAAATGAAGGCAGAAATAAAGATGTTCTTTGAAACCAATGAGAACAAAGACACAATACACCAGAGTCTCGGGGACACATTTAAAGCAGTGGGAAGAGGGAAATTTATAGCACTAAATGCCCACAAGAGAAAGCAGGAGAGATCTAAAATTGACACCCTAACATCACAATTAAAAGAACTGGAGAAGCAAGAACAAACACATTTAAAAGCTAGCAGAAGGCAGGAAATAACTAAGATCAGAGCAGAACTGAAGGAGATAGAGACACAAAAAACCCTTCAAAAAATCAATGAATCCAGGAGCTGGTTTTTTGAAAAGGTCAACAAAATTGATAGACTGCTAGCAAGACTAATAAAGAAGAAAAGAGAGAAGAATCAAATAGATGCAATAAAAAATGATAAAGGGGATATCACCACTGTCCCCACAGAAATACAAACTACCATCAGAGAATACTATAAACACCTCTACACAAATAAACTAGAAAATCTAGAAGAAATGGATTAATTCCTGGACACATACACTCTCCCAAGACTAAACCAGGAAGAAGTTGAATCCCTAAATAGACCAATAACAGATTCTGAAATTGAGGCCATAATTAATAGCCTACCAACCAAAAAAAGTCCAGGACCAGATGGATTCACAGCCGAATTCTACAAGAGGTACAAGGAGGAGATGGAACCATTCCTTCTGAAACTATTCCGATCAATAGAAAAAGAGGGCATCCTCCCTAACTCATTTTATGAGGCCAACATCATCCTGATACCAAAGCCTGACAGAACACAACAAAAAATAAGAGAATTTTAGACCAATATCCCTGATGAACATTAATGCAAAAATCCTCAATAAAAGACTGGCAAACCAAATCCAGCAGCACATCAAAAAGCTTATCTACCACTATCAAGTTGGCTTCATCCATGGGATGCAAGGTTGGTTCAATGTACACAAATTAATAAATGTAATCCATCATATAAACAGAACTAAAGAGAAAAAAAAAAAAACATGATTATCTCAATAGATGCAGAAAAGGTCTTTGACTAAATCCAACAGCTCTTCATGCTAAAAACGCTCAATAAATTCGGTATTGATGGAACATATCACAAAATAATAAAAGCTACTTATGACAAACCCACAGCCAATATCATACTGAATGGGCAAAAACTGGAAGCATTCCCTTTGAAAACAGCACAAGACAGGGATGCCCTCTCTCACCACTCCTATTCAACATAGTGTTGGAAGTTCTGGCCAGGGCAATCAGGCAGGAGAAAGAAATAAAGGGTATTCAATTAGGAAAAGAGGAAGTCAAATTGTCCCTGTTTGCAGATGACATGATTGTATATTTAGAAAACCCCATTGTCTCAGCCCAAAATCTCCTTAAGCTGATAAGCAACTTCAGCAAATCTCAGGATGTAAAATCAATGTGCAAAAGTCACTAGCATCCTTATACACCAATAACAGACAGAGAGCCAAATCATGAGTGAACTCCCATTCACAACTGCTTCAAAGAGAATACAATACCTGGGAATCCAATATACAAAGGATGTGAAGGACCTCTTCAAGGAGAACTACAAACTACTGCTCAATGTAATAAAAGAGGACACAAACAAATGGAAGACCATTCCATGCGCATGGATAGGAAGAATCAATATTGTGAAAATGGTCATACTGCCCAAAGTAATTTATAGACTCAATGCCATCCCCATCAAGCTGCCAATGACTTTCTTCACAGAATTGGAAAAAACTACTTTAAAGTTCATATGGAAACAAAAAAGAGCCTGCATTGCCAAGACTATCCAAAGCCAAAAGAACAAAGCTGGAGGCATCATGCTACCTGATTTCAAACTATACTACAAGGCTACAGTAAACAAAACAGCATGGTACTGGTACCAAAACAGAGATATAGACAAATGGAACAGAACAGAGTCCTCAGAAATAATACCACACATCTACAGCCATCTGATCTTTCACAAACCTGACAAAAACAAGAAATGGGGAAAGATTCCCTGTTTAATAAATGGTGCTGGGAAAACTGGCTAGCCATATGTAGAATGCTGAAACTGGATCCCTTCCTTACACCTTACACAAAAAAATAATTCAAGATGGATTAAAGACTTACATGTCAGACCTAAAACCATAAAAACCCTAGAAGAAAACCTAGCAATACCATTCAGGACATAGGCATGGGCAAGGACTTCATGTCTAAAACACCAAAAGCAACAGCAACAAAAGCCAAAATTGACAAATGGGATCTACTTAAACTAAAGAGCTTCTGTACAGCAAAAGAAACTACCATCAGAGTGAACAGGCAACCTACAGAATGGGAGAAAATTTTTGCAATCTACTCAAATCGACAAAGGGCTAATAGCAGAACCTATAAAGAACTCAACCAAATTTACAAGAAAAAACAACCCCATCAAAAAGTGGGCAAAGGATATGAACAGATACTTCTCAAAAGAAGACATTCATACAGCCAACAGATACAGGAAAAAATGCTCATTGTCACCGGCCATCAGAGAAATACAAATCAAAACCACAATGAGATACCAGCTTACACCAGTTAGAATGGCGATCATTAAAAAGTAAGGAAACAGCAAGTGCTGGAGAGGATATGGAGAAATAGAAACACTTTTACATTGTTCGTGGGACTGTAAACTTGTTCTACCATTGTGAAAGGCGGTGTGGTGATTACTCAAGCATCTAGAAGAAGAAGTACCATTTGACCCAGCCATCCCATTACTGGGTATATATCCAAAGAATTATATATCATACTGCTATAAAGACACATGCACATGTATGTTTATTGTAGCACTATTCACAATAGCAAAGACTTGGAACCAACCCAAATGTCCATCAATGTCAAACCGGATTAAGAAAATGTGGCACATATACACCATGGAATACTATGCAGCCATAAAAAAGGATGAGTTTGTGTCCTTTGTAGGGACATGGATGCAGCTGGAAACCATCATTCTTAGAAAACTATCACAAGAACAGAAAACCAAACACCACATTTTCTCACTCATAGGTGGGAACTGAACAATGAGATCACTTGGACTCGGGAAGGGGAACATCACACTCCGGGGCCTATCATGGGGAAGGGGGTGGGGGGATGGATTGCATTGGGAGTTATACCTGAAGTAAATGACGAGTTGATGGGTGCTGACAAGTGGATGGGTGCAGTACACCAACATGGCACAAGTATACATATGTAACAATCCTGCACGTTATGCACATGTACCCTAGAACTTAAAGTATAATAATAATAAAATAAAAATTAAAAAAATTAAAACATTAAAAAAAAAGAAAATGTGGCACATATACACCATGGAATACTATGCAGCCATAAAAAAGGATGAGTTCGTGTCCTTTGTAGGGACATGAATGCAGCTGGAAACCATCATTCTCAGCAAACTATTGCAAGGACAAAAAACCAAACACTGCATGTTCTCACTCATAGGTGGAAATTGAACAATGAGAACACTTGGACACAGGAAGGGGAATATCACAGACTGGGGGCCTGTCATGGTGTGGAGGGAGGGGGGAGGGATAGCATTCGGAGATCTACCTAATGTAAATGATAAGTTAATGGGTGCAGCAGACCAACATGGCACATGTATATATATATATGTAACGAACCTGCACGTTGTGCACATGTACCCTAGAACTTAAAGTATAATAATAAAAAAAAAGAAAAACAACAACAACAACAACAACAACAAAAATTTCTTTTTTTTTTTTTTTTTTTTTTTAAACGGAGTCTCGCTCTGTCGCCCAGGCTGGAGTGCAGTGGCCGGATTTCAGCTCACTGCAAGCTCCGCCTCCCGGGTTTACGCCATTCTCCTGCCTCAGCCTCCCGAGTAGCTGGGACTACAGGCGCCCGCCACCTCACCCGGCTAGTTTTTTTTGTATTTTTTAGTAGAGACGGGGTTTCACCATGTTAGCCAGGATGGCAAAAATTTCTTCTGTAAGTTCAAACTACATGAGTTACAAAAATATGTATACTTATAGGGTTCCTCCAAAAAGATAAGAAAGATCACCAGCTGTTGGGAGAGAGATTTCAACTGAATAAACATTTTAGGTTTCTAAATCAGGAAAGTGAATGACCTTGAGAAGCAAGCAATGTCCTTGACTGTGGGCATTTTGATAAAGACTAAACGATGACCCAACTGGAATAGTATAAAGAAAAATCAATTAACAGATGTTTTTAACTTTTTTGATCCTTTTAATGCAAAGAATATATAATCCCTTAACTGCAAACCACTATTAGAAACCCAAGAATGCAAAAGCTCTGCCTCTCTACATAGTTGAGTTAAATATGGAGATGATGAACAGAAAAACATCAACCCTTCAGCAATTTAGACTTAAAATTTAGCCTTTTGTAGGTTTTTGGATGTGGGCATAACTTTTTTCATGTTTAATTAAGGCATGCCACAAGGTCACAGATGCCAAAAAAAAAAAAAATCCCTGAAGACTTAAATAACAACTTAAGAGATTATTTTTAAATGCATTGGTTAAAACAATAAGACTAAAAACTTGAAGCTGCATTGAGTTTATCAGCCCTACATGTATTTTCTTGCTTTCAATGGTTTTCAACCATTTAATTTCAGAAATGCCGTTTCATCTCTTTAATACTCAGTACCTCTGAATTACGTACATTTTTCTTCTATTTCCTATGTACTAGGAGCAGGATTTAAGTCATTGCCTCTTTTCCTCCAACTATTGCTGAGAAGGCACTCTATTACATACCCTAAAAAGACAAAAAGATTGCATTGTGGCTTTGTGAATCTGCTCAGTGATGCATGAAACTCAGGCTGACTGGTGCCGAGATGGATTCGATGACTCAAGCTGAATAGCCCTGGGAGCTGGAATCCCTCAGCACTCGTTAACTGAAATGTAAAGGAAATAATGGCAAATTGACTGCCTTGAATCGAGCATAAAGGAGAATGCCTGAAATAATTAGATGCCATGACTTTGGAAAGAGAAACTTCTTGCAGATTGCTTCCTTCAGACAACCTCGGACTCAGGAGTTTTGTATTGTTCACTTAACATAAGTGACTATGATTGAATTATAAGTTCTCTAGGGAAAGCAGCACACTGAAATGGATTATATCATGAATTTAGGCTGGATGAAAGTCCTTGCTCTGAAATTCCAAGTAGCATTGGTGTGGCTATCAGAGCAACTTTCTGTGCTGAGGAGCAAGGACCTGAGAGTCAGGGGTTTGGCTCCTGGTCCTGCCGTATCCATCATGGCAGCAAAAGTGACTGCCCTGTGGGCACTGTGCAGCCTTCTTACACTTTCCCATGTTAGACTGGCATGCCGCTCCTATTTTATATAAAATGTAACTGAATATTAACTTGCCCAAGCACAAACCAAGTGTGGTTTCAGGTCCAGATTTGTCTCATTCCCAAGTGTTTAGTTAACGCTCTGCTACCCTTTGTTAGATTGTGAACAAATTACATTATTTTCTCTGACTTAGATTCCTTAATTCGATGACCTGGAAGTCCTTCTCTAGTAGAAATGGTCCATGAGTCCTTGGGAAATTGAGAACTAGCTCTGAGCTATTACCTGCCGTTTATTCTATATGGCCCATCATTTGCTAAGCACTCTCCTACTTCTTCAATGCACCTGTTCCATACCCTTGTCACTCACTTGCTCTTATAAACCCTAGTCATTTCTCCATTTGGAGCACTGATGCTCCCCTTGGCGATGGTCTGAATGTCTCCCCTCCAAAATTCAGATGTTGCCAATGTGATGGTATTAACAGGTAGGGCCTTTAAGAGGTGATTAGGCCACAGAAGCTTCTCTTTTGTGGATGAGAGTAAGGCCCTTAAGGCTTCCTGCAGCATTGGATTTGCTTGCTTTTCCACCTCCTGCAACCTGAGGATATAGCATTCCTTCCCTCCAGCAGACATAGCAACAAGGCACCACCTTGGAAGCAGACAGCATCCATCCCTCATCAGACAACCAAACCTGCCAGCCCTTAGATCCCAGACTTCCAGAACTGTGAGACATAAATTCCTGTCCTGTAGAAATTGCCCAGACTCGGCCAGGCACGGTGGCTCACACTGTAATCCCAGCACTTTGGGAAACTGAGGCGGGCGAATCATGAGGTCAGGAGTTCAAGACCAGCCTGACCAATATGGTGAAACTCTGTCTCTACTAAAAATACACAAATTAGATGGGTGCGTTGGCACATACCTGTAGTCCCAGCTACTCGGGAGGCTGAGGCAGGAGAATCACTCAAACCTGGGAGGCAGAGGTTGCAGTAAGCCGAGATCACACCACTGCACTCCAGCCTGGGCGACAGAGCAAGATTCCGTTTCAAAAAAAAAAAAAAAACTAGAAGAAAAAAGAAACAAAAAAAAAGAAATTGCCCAGACTCATAATCTGTTATAGCAGCACAAAGGACGACACCCTTCAATGGTTTTCCTGCTGCAAGGGAGCTCCACTTCAGTCAATACAGAAAGACTTTCTAAAAATCACACATAGGATTCTTAACCCATTACATCTCTTACAATTCTTATCTGGTCATCCATTGCATAACATTCAATAATCTGTGTTTGGAGCAAGTTACTAACAGCTCTAAGCCTTTGTTCCTCCTTATAACAGGGTTAAGATAATCACATGGAAGAATAGATATAGATGGTAAGTCCCCAGTAAACATTCCTTATTACTCAGATTATTGTTGATTCTGTTACTGACGTTGTTATCTTTACCTCTGAAGAATGCTGCACTTGCATCTTCTAAACCCTTTGGTGCCTTCACCTATGCTGGCCATTTGCTCTCTGATGAGTGTCCATTTTCTCTGTGGTTCTCCCAGGATGGACTCACCTTTCTATTGTTTCTTTTTTGAGATGGAATCTTGCCCTGTCGCCCAGGCTGGAGTGCAGTAGCACGATCTCGGCTCACCACGACCTCTGCTTGCTGGGTTCAAGCAATTCTCCTGCCTCAGCCTCCCAAGTAGTTAGAATTACAGGTGCATGCCACTGTGCCCGGCTAATTTTTATATTTTTAGTAGAGATGAGGTTTCACCATGCTGTCCAGGCTGGTCTGGAACTCGTGACCTCAAGTGGTCTGCCCACCCTGGCCTCCCAAAGTACTAGGATTATAGGCGTGAGCCACCACGTCTGGCTGGACTCATCTTTGACCACCAGTCCTCCCTAACCTGTTCTCCACCAGAACTGTCTAGCTGCTCCTATCTGGTGTAGAATTACCAAACCATGTGGAAATAATGTATCTGTTGCCAAATGCCTCCAGCTCTTCTATCACAATTAGTTTTTTGAATAATTAGGATAGGTTCATTTTCATATTCTTTCCTCATCACTATATATTATCCAGCTCAGTGTCATATAACCCTTGGCCAAGTAATAAATATTCTTTGATTAATGAAAAAGAAGAAGATCAATAAGTAACTCTGTCAAAAATTTTTTCAGACAACCCAGGAATAAACACCTCAGGGCTGAGAGTAGCATTCCAGGTGGGAATTGGCTCCTGAAATGGGTCAAGATACAAAGAACAAGGAACCAGAGAGCACAGAGGCTTATCCTCTTAACTGAATCATTAAGCCAAAACAGTTCCAGTTGCAGTAGCTGCAGGATTCAAACAGGATTGTTTACTTGAAGCTCTAATTTAGAAGATGAAAGCCTACTCCCAAAGCCTTTGCTTTGTTCCTAATTACTTTTCCCATTTGTTTTGGTGAAGTGGAGGAAAATACTTAGTAAGCATTTTTGTTGCCAACTAGTTGAGTAAGTTTCCATTGTTCAGAGCCTCGCATAAAAGCCTCTCGTCACCCTGCATACCTCTTGGTCATTATCACATGATCTCCGGATTATTCTTTGACATTGACGGATCATCTGTGTAATATATTACAAACGTTTCCTGTCATCGACCATATCATTATTCTCTGCTGCTTAAAGCAACAGAAAAAAAAAAAAAAAATGTATTCGTCTACTCCATTCAGGAGAAGAGAAATTTATTGAACTGTCTGATGAGGATTTAGAGGGCTAACCTGGTTAAAACCTAAAGACTTTCTTGATCACACAGTGACTGACCAGTTCCAGTGCATAAAATGACTCAATCCACAGTTATCTGAGAGCCTTGCTTATAAAACATCATTTTGTGCTATGTTTCCGGTATGCAACAGAACTGATAGCTCCTGTATTAATTAATGGACTTAGGTGTTAAAAAGTTAAAAATAAATGAGTAAATAACAATTATTTTGAAGTCACTATTTCCAAAACTGATGGCTTTTACTTAGCAAATAGGCTAAAACATAATGTAGAATGGTGGTTTCTTCTAAATAGACATATACTACTTCATATAAAATCTTTTCCCAAAATAAAATCTTTGGATAATTTATAACTTTTCTAAAAGCACACTAATTTATTTATCATTCCACAATGAAAGTAAATATGGAAACTCAAGGATCTGGCACTAAACCTTAAGGATAGCTGGGTTCCAGCTAATACTGCTACTAGGAACAGAGCTTCCTTCCTCAGAAAGGCCATGATTAATTCCTGGAGTATGTGCTAAATAACCATAAAGAGTTTGCAGGGCTTAAAAAACACATAACTAAGAAGGGCCATAAAGATTTTCTCATAAAACCTCTTGTAAAGAGAAGGCATGTTGCTCACAGAATATTGTGTATGAAGAAGGATATCTTTGGATCTCCATTCCCACATAAAACATTATTCTTGAAGCATTTGTCCTGACACGCTCCAGCTCTCCTCAGTATAAGGAGAAGTAGGAGGCATATGGTGGATCTTCAAGAACCCAACTTGAAGGAGAATTACATTCTTGGGTATCTTAATATCATCACTTCTCAGACTTGTTTCTTCAGTGGAGATCACTGAAACGCTTAAAGCATAGCACCTGCTCGTCATGTTGTAAGGGGTTACTTACACATTTAGTCCACACCTATTTTTGTGTGTCCCAAAGGTATTCTGTAGAATTTAATATTAAAAAATAGAATCTGATGGTGATTTAAAAATTACTACTTATTTTAACTGGATTGTTTTGACTACATAAAACCAAACTCAACCTATTAATATTTGTTTCATACCTACCACATGCCTGACGTTATTCTAAGTTCTGGAGAAATGATGAGTGAGACGTGAATCTTTGAAGAAAATGGCTTCATAGAATCTGGTTTGGCAGAAAAAACATATAAGCAAATAGTCCCAACAACTCAGATGGATGCAATCCTATGATCGAGGTAATGCAGAGGAAAAAACTGGCACTTTTCCCACTCTAAAGTTATAAGCATTCCTTCCTTCCTTTTAACTGAACATTTATTTTAGGCTAGACAATGCATCCTCTTTATTTTGAAGCCTGGGAAACGGGCTGTTACAGTGGACAGAGTACACACATATTGGACAGAGAAACCTGCTCAGAAGTTTAGGCCTCACACTATAGTATTATGACATCAGGTAATTTGCATAAATCCCTTAAGCCCCAGTCTTCTTATCTACAAATAGGAATTCCATGAGATATTATGATGCATATAGATCACCTAAAACACCTTAGGTCAGTCATAGGTCTTGTGCAACCTTGAACAAATTACTTAGCAAATCATTTGTAAATAGGAGTCGGATTTGCTAAATCAGGGGTGGAGAATACAGAGATTGCTGACATTAAGTGACTGACACATTATGCTCAATAATTTATATCTACTATTAGTAGTAGTATGACTTCATGCCCATCCTTGGATCTACGTGCATCCCTTTTATTTAATGTCATTCCTGAGGAGTCAGGGACTAGATATTTTGCTTTGCATTTGGGCTTCATGCTTTGACTTCCAGAGGGACAATGTGGCATGTGGTGCAGTGTTGTGCACACTTTGATAGAACTTCAAAGCCTGGTAGTTGAATGTCCTTACCTTGCACAGAACAATGGCCTGATAAGTGCTCATTTCATGAATAAGCATCCATCGCCTTCAGGAAGCTAAGCACTAACCAGTTATCCATCCCATCAGAACAACTTCACCAGAGTCAGGATGCTTCGTGAAAGGGCCAAAGTTGTCCCTGTTTGTTCACTCATAACTCTCTCCTGGAACACATGTTCATTAGCTGCAAAGAATTGTTTCATTTAATTTTAAGTTATTCCCTGAAACTTGTATGTGAATGAGACACTATGAAGTTCACAGGCTACTTCTATTCCTATCACTTATACTTTGATTTATGCTTGAAAATATTCACTTTCTCTTCATTTACAATAAACTCTGATGATTTCCTTCCCATTTATGATGGAGCATCCAAGTCTCGAGGCTCGTGCTGATGACCTAGCACTGCAATCTCATCTTATCCACAAGGGAGAGTCACTGCCTGGGGAGAAATGGTTTCACCAAAGGCCAGGTGTCTGTGTGGTGCCTGCATGTGGTGTGCATGTGGCTTGGGAAGAGGCTCTTGAGGTGTGAAATAGAGTTGTCTTCTTCAAAACATGGGAAACTAGGAGTGATACTTTTGCTTGACTGTTTCTTGAATTTTCCAGGGTTTTCATGAGTGCCTTGACAATGAAGTTTATATCTAATAGTGCACAGGCATCTTCCAGTGACAATTTCATAAATGTAGGTGTATTACAGAGAAAAAAAATTGTTTTCTTGATATATTTAACCGTATATATGTGTGTTTAAAATAAACTGATTACATATATACATATTTTCAAAAACAATGCTTTTTTGGTAGTGAAACTAAGTCCTAGTGCAAACACAAATTTACTTTTATTGAGTGGGGGAAAAAATGCCAGTAAATCTTTGGTGCCTTCCTGTCATCTCCCCGAGGTACAAGGTCAGTGACCATGGGCGTCCTGCAGCCGGGTGGCTGGGCAGTGAGTCTCCCATGTAGGACTGCTGCTTGCTCGCTGTGTGATCTTGGGCAGGATTTTAGCGTCCCTGCACCCAATTTTCTCGTCAAATTGTTTCTGTCTCATAGGACTGTTGTGAAGATACGTGATTAAGGGACTTAATGAGGTAGAACACATTCATTTAATCAGCAGGAAATGGTGCTATTTTAGTATGGAATTTCCCCTCACACCACATTTCTAGAACTAACTGAACCCTAGAAGACCAGGGTTTTGGAATTTGCCCAGAAAAGTCAGTGGGACATGTCGTGGTTTTTTCATCCAGACACATGTGGTTTTTCGTCCAGAAGAGAGAGTTAACTGTCACCCCCAGAGCCAGAAGGGGATCTTAAGGCTGTCGATTCGATACAGGACTGGTGCATCTTTTCCAGTGGACCTGAGCATGCGTGGAGCGGACCCACTCAATGGAGCAAACTCTTTATAAGAACACAGGAAAACAAGGGAAGAAGGAGGTTTCTTCAGATTTCATAGGCCAGACACAAACCCTCCCATCCCCAAGACCCCAGCCCCCAACACCACCAGTCACCCTCCGGAAGTCCCCATAAGAGAACTGCTCTTCATCATCATTTTACATCTTTCTTCCACACCCCACCCCACCTCGCCTATCAGTACCAATCCCAGAATTGTTTGTGCATTTCTCTCTGAACTTTCTCTCCCACTTCTGGTCCCAAAGAATCAAAAATGGGTATCTGGCTCCCTGGTATGTATTCATTCTTGAGGTTCCCTAGAGGAGCCTATATGCATCCTCTGGTTTTCCTGGGCAAGGGCCCTGGGGCCTTCAGCCCACATGCTGCTGCAGCTCTGCAGGTAAGCAGGGCTGCAGAGTCACCCAGGCCCTGGCATGTGTCTCAAGCCCTGCTGCCCTCTTAGGGCACTCCTACCCTGTCTCAGGAAATGTCTAGCATATGGCCATGGACAACAATATTGTCACGAGGTTGTGACATTAATCGAAAAGAACACTAGCATTTTCAAAATAATCCAACTTGTAAATAGAAACTATGGCTTTACTGCAGTTTTGAAGCATTTTTTCAACATATGTGCAATGCCATATTTGCAGCACATGGTCTGCACACAGCAACCACTGAGACTCCATCTCTCAACGAGCAGTATGTTTCCACTGGGCATGAGTACACTCAATGCTCTTCATTATGAAATCTGTATAAATCTGTCATATGAATGACAGCAGATAGGCTAAGATCACATTTAAGATATCTTTCATAATGCATTAGTATATGCTCATTGTAAAAATATTTTAAAATATGAAAAGCTATAAAGTAGAAAAGTACATAGAATCATACCATTCAGAGATAACTGTAAGAGGAAAGTGATTTTTACATGCCAGTGCTAAAATACAGTTAGCAAATTATGTTATATAAACACTATGGTAAAAAAATAAAAACAGCTATTACATATTGAACATTACAAAGACCATAAAATGATCTGTATAGAATATTTTAAATATGATCTTACCTGCTCAGAGTTTTATAAAGAAAAATTCCAGCCAGTGAATTTTTATTTGAAAGGACTGCCAAAACAGTTGACGTTTTCTGGATATGTTTGCTATTGTGGGCTAGTGTCCACCATTGCATTGTTCAAATATTAAAAACCAAAAAAGAATAGGCAATGACACCAAGAAGCTTCTAGTAAGTCTTTTGCCTCATCTCCTCCTGCAAGTGCTGAGAAACTCTTTGAAGGGGGTGAGGGGCCCTTGTAATTGGTGAGGTGTCCACATGCTTAGAGAATGAGCAACTCTATGTATGCGTTCAGGGCCCTCTGTTCACACACAACTCTGTCCTTAACCTGTTTGCTGCTGAATGACTGGGCTGCACATCTGCGACAGTGTCATGCCACTTACTCTCCCCAACCTACCTCCTCTTCAGCTGCAATCAAGCTTGCCTTTGTTAACCCAAATAGTCTTTTCTTAGAAATGTGTATAATATTGTTCATTGCTTTTTCAGTAAGAAGAAGCTCAGAGACAGAGTAGAGAAACAAATGATACAGATACAACTATACAAGAGAGAGAGCAAGTTGTATGATTTGACTAGAGGAGTGATTCTCAGTCCAGAGTTCATCAGCATTTCCTGAAGGGCTTGTTAAGAAGGGATTGCTGGGCTCCACCCCAGAGGTTGATGGAGTAGTAGTGCTGCAGTGGGAGGCTGGGAATTTCCATATCTAACGAGTTCCCAGGTGCTGCCAATCCTACAATTAAGGAATCACCAGAGAGCTAATATCTCTTTGAGATCCTGGTTTCAATCTTTTGGATAAATATTCAGAAGTGGAATTTTTGGATCATATGGTAGTTTTATTTTTAATTTTTTGAGGAATCTCCATACTATTTTCCATGGTGGCTGCACCATTTTGCATTCTGACCAACAGTGTACAAAGGTTCCAATTTCTCCACATCCTTACTAACATGTATTGTCATATATATATATATGCCTGTTAGAAATGCAAATCAAAGCCACAGTGAGGTAACACCTCACACCAATTGATACCTCATTTGGTATCAATTGAGGCGATACCTCATTGTGGCTTTGATTTGCATTTCCCTAATGATTAGTGACATTAAGCAATTTTTCACCTGCCTGTTGGAGGTATATGTCTTCTTTGGAGAAATGATTCAAGTCTTTAGCCTATTTTAAAAATTGGATTTTTGCTTTTTTTTACTACTGAGTTATAAAATCTCCTAAATAATCCTTTATTTGATATTGGAGAGAGGGGAATGGGGAATTAGTCACAAACAGGCATAAAGTCTCAATTATTCAAGATGGAAGAGATCCAGAGATCTGCTATACAACGTTGCCCCTGAAATTAGCAATGTGGTATTCTATACTTAAAATTTTGTTCATAAGTAAGATCCTGGAGCAAAGAAGAAGCTCCCCTAAGAGGTGCTTTTTGTCTTGTCTTCTCCTCTAAGCTCCTCTAAATTCCCTGAACAAAAAAGCCTCATGATAGACCGTGCTTTCAGGCTGTACTGAGTTTTAGCAGGACTGTAAGAAAAGAGGCAGAGATTCCAAGGCATGCGAGACTGATGTGTAGGCAAACAGCTCCAGTGAAGCAAAGAGGAAGGCAGAAAGCACAACTGGATTTCAAGGTTCACTTTCCTTTTCCCCCTCGAATATGTTGTTCTTACCTTAAGTGTTCCAAAATGGATTTTCTGCCCCTTTCCCTCCCATCCATTTACATGTCAAAACCTCCAGATGGAATAAAAGAATGTATAAAAGAAAATTACACTTGACAAATTAGCCAGTTTAAATTAGCAGTTCAGAATCACCACAATAGGACACCAATATCTATGCTATGTGTTCCCACCTAGAGGACAGTAAATCAAAGCTGAGTTTGGTTTTATGGCTGCTAGTACATGCATCCACAGGCTTATAAAATATCTATAATGATTTCTAACAGGAAAGGAGCAGTCATTGTGTCCAATTCACAGACCTCATATAATGTCTTTGCAACTGATCCACTGTCAAGGCCAAAACAAAAATTAAGACTAGGATTTACCAGGTCAGATCAAGTATTCCATTGTCACCATGAACATAAGGGTCCCAGCACAAAGCATTCTGGGTGCTTCTAGACAGTGTAAAAGGCATAATTCCAGGATAGCCCCCAAGATTCCCATATCCTCAATTTTCAAAATTTCCCAACAGACAATAATCTAGGTGGAAAACCTGTGCATAATGATCTAAGCCCAGAACCCAACTCCATTTTACACACTGCATATGCTTGTATAATTCCCTTCCATTCAGTGTGGGCAGACTCTGTGAAAATGATGGGATGTTACTGTGTGATTATACTGTTACATGCAAAAGGAATTTTGGAAATGTGATTAAGGTTACTAATCAGTTGACTTTGACTTAATCAAAAGGGAGATTATTCAGGTGGGCCTAACTTAATTACATGAGCTCTTTAAATCTGAGTCCAGAGGTCAGAGGAAAAGTCAGAGATTTGAAGCAACACAGACATTCTCTTGCTGGTCTTGAAGGAGCAAATGGACATTTTGTAGAGAAAGCCACTTGGAAGAGAGCAGTGGGCAATCACTAAGAGCTAAGAATGGTCCCCAGACGACAGTCAGGAAACAGGACCTCAGCCCTATGACTACAAGGAAGTTAATTTTGCCAACAGCCTGCATGGCCTGCAAAAAATCCCAGCCTCAGATGAAACAGCAGCCCAAGCTGACATGATCTCAGCTGTGGGAGACCCTGAGCAAGAACCTAGTCATGGGATGCCCAGACAGCTGACTGGCAGACTGGGAACTAATAAATGGATATTGTTGGTAGGAACTCAGTGTTATTCAGCAATAGAAAACAAATTCAGACAACTTTTGTTTGTTTGTTTTTGTCATTGGCACAAACCAATGTGTCTCACTGTCCTGCTTTTATTCTCTTTCCTTCCTATTCTTATTATAGTTATCACCACTCTCTGTCGACTCTACTAGAAACCTCACGTAAAATGCAGGTGTGCTCTGGGCTCAGATTGTTACGCACAGTTTTTCACCTGGATTAATGTCTGCTGGGAAATTTTGGAAGTTGAGGACATGGGAAAGTTCTTTACCAATTAGGTCTGTCCCACATAATACAGGTTGTCTAACAGGCTACGCCTTCACTCTTCAAATGCCAGTTCATGTTCCCCAATTACTATGGCAACCAACATCATAGCCCCACATTTGGCAAAGCCCTCACAAGTAAAACCATCTCCCCAAAAACCACTAATTTAGCCCTACATAGCTGGGCTCTCCTAGTCTCACCGCTGCCTACTTAGCCTCTCTGGGAACTCTGCTGTCACTTAACATTCTCTGGGTCAGGGCTAATATCATTTTCTCCACTCTGAATTTTTCCCTATCCTCTTCAATTTCAACCCCTTCTTCATTTACCTACATATACACATATACACATAGGCACTGTGGTGCTTAAAACAAAAGTTGGCTTCAAAGAACTCATCAAATCTGCCTTCCTTTTAAAATCTCAGAAGCTCATCTCCTTTATTCATACACACTAATTAACATGCTGTCTCCCAACTTCTTGAATCCATTTTTTCCTTTTATTGCTATATTATTTATCCATAGTGGTGGCATATTGTTATGTTTTTGTATTATCTGTTATGTTTCCCATTACATTTTTAAAGGAGTACCCACAGCAACAAATATTCAATGAATTAATGAATATTACATAAGGAGTATAAGTAACATGATACATTTTAGCATCAATTTAGACATTCAAATTTCAGAAGTTCTTCCCATTGAGTAAATTCAAATACTCTTGCCCCAGTCTGAGGATGGAATACTTAAAGATTAGCATCCTCTGCCACTAATCTTCCCATTCTTTCTAATCAGCAATAGGGAAGTATATGTAATCTCTGTCCTCAGTTCTTCTTCCCAGTGGGATGAGGAGGACATCAATCTGGGAAACAGATTCACTCTCAAGCCAAGTACACTATGAAATTGTTTTCAAACAGTTCTCTAGAACTCTCTTGGTAATGTGATAACAGCCCACAGCAATGGCTTGGCCTGTCCATGTCCCTGGAGATAATGTAATATAAGAAACCACAGCCATGCTTTCTTCCCAGCCTGGAATGATCCATAGTGGCCATGAGCAGAGGTATGGAAGCCTCTGCCGCCCCACTGCCTCATACAATGAAATAGGAATCAGCAAAATAGCAGTAACTGTTCCCCAATCGGGGGGTTAGGAGGATCTCTAATTTAATAAGTCCCACTTGACTAGCAGGCTCCCAGACCAGTATTTGCAACACTCATTGAGTAGGATGGCTGGAGACAATAGTAGTTTTTAAAATCATGGTGCTTTATATGCATGAGAATTAACCAATAATTAAAGGAAAAAAGTTAAATCCTCAACTCATATGAAATATCAAAATCATTTCCAAATAGATAAGAAGTTAAATCTAACTCAAAAAAATCAAATAACAAAAATATCTAAGATTTGAATGATGAAATATTTTGTGGGCATAAAAAATGAAATAAATGACAAATGATTACCTCAAAAGATATGCATAACTTTAAAAATGTAATACCTTATGATAAAAAATAAAAAGCAAAAGGCAAACCACCTAAGAAATTATTATTATCAATTAGAAAGGGTTAATAGTCTTAATATTTTGCCTTTTACAAATAAATAAGGAAAACATCAAAAACCCAGAAGAAACTTAGATAAAGATTAATAAAGGGACATTTTTCAGTAAAATAAATAGAAACTAATTCTAGATTTAAGAAAACTGTCATTCTTATTAATAACCAAAGGAATGCAAATACAATTTATCATCTTGTGATAAGATGTGATATGACATGGTAAAAGTTTAAATAATAATATTAAAGAGTCTTAGGAAGTAGTAACTACAAAACAAAATATACATGTTTCTATTTAATATGCATGTTAAATAGTCAATGGTAGCAAGAATGTAGCAAAACCAAACACTCCTGCTGTGAAAACAGAAATTGTCAACCACCCTTCTCTAAAGCAATTTGTCATTATATTTTAGGAGTCTCAATATGTCAGATGCTTTAGTCTAACAATTGCATTTCTATAAATATGAAAAATAACAATATATGGTAAAAATGTTGATGATACAATGTTTAAAAAGAATGTCTATAGTTATTATCTCAATTGTATTATATATGGTATATAGCTAGAAGTAAACCTAGCAGAAAATGTTAATATAACCACTTCCAGTTTGTGAAAATGAATGTTGCTTCTTTTCTAAGTTTTCTACGTGAGAATATAAATAATTTCATTATTAGAAGATCACCAAAGACCTATTGAATGGAAATAGAAAAGTCATATGACTGATTCCACTTGACCCAAGTTCTTTCTGTGTGGCAGGCCAAGTGCAATCACCAGAGATAGAAGTTCCTGTATTCATGAAACTCATAATCCAATACAGGAGACTGATACTTTTTAAAAATAGTTATTGTAATAAAGTATGACAAGAGTGATAATGAGAATGGAGCTGTCCTAGTGAATAAGCCAAAGACATTCCATGGAGGTGGAGGGAAAGTCATGCCTCAGTCACCAAAGCTGTATGTAATGAGTGAACCATGGCCCGTGTGTCAAATACAGCCTGAATAACGTCACTTTAGAGCCCTCAGCATATTTCCAGCGCGAAAGATTAGAAAGCTGAGAATGTGTTGCCATTTTTTAAATAGCACAGATATTGACATTTCGATTTCTACACAGTTTCAATGATCTCAATAATATTCTTCTGTTGAATGAAGTAGGAAATCTAGATTACAAGAAAATATAGATTTTCCTAAAGCAAGAGAAAATTATTTACCTTTGGCAAGAAAAAATCATGATCAGTAAACACTGTTTCCTTACATGTTTTAATATGACAAATCTTGCTACACAGCCACTGCGGCAGATCAGTATGACCAGAGGACGTACCACTGGGTGAGGGGAGGGGAGCCAGTGGCATGGGTGCAGGAAGACTGGAGTCAGAAGCATGTCAGTCTCATAGTCAGGCAAAGAGACTGCTACCTTATCTTTCAAGTATCTAGTATTCATTTAAGAATTTTAAGGAAAAGAATAACATAATCTGATTTGTGCTTTAGAAAGGGCATTCTGTTGGCTGGTGAATTTACAAGAACCACACACAGAATACACTGCAGAACAGAAAGTGAGGTCAAAGCAACACAGTAACAATTTATGAAGGCAGGTCTGGGTTCAATGATAAGAAAGTTGAACAAACATA
Source organism: Trachypithecus francoisi (assembly GCF_009764315.1). Lineage (NCBI taxonomy): Eukaryota > Metazoa > Chordata > Mammalia > Primates > Cercopithecidae > Trachypithecus > Trachypithecus francoisi. Next base: position 6,734,799 of record NW_022681472.1, read on the forward strand.
ATTTGGTGACCCTGTGGACTGCAGCCAGTTGGAGGAAAAGGGCAGAATCTTGGGTGATCTTGAGTTTTCTGACATAGGTGACAGAAAGAACATCCAATGGTAACATTTAATTTTTATTTTTTTAGCCCCTCTATCCTAAGCTCTAATGCTTGCAGTGCCCATCCTGAAGGTATGGTGCCACAGGCATATCTGTACAGTCACTACTGGTTCAAAAAGAAATCAAGCACTAGCCAATCTGAAGACAGAAAATCAACCTAAGGGGAACAGATGTTTCCAAAATAAATGAGGGCAAGCATATTTTTTAAAAGAATGATCTAATTACAAAAGCTAACTTCATTCTTACTGAAAGAAAGCCAGGTTGATTAGATCTCCAGGAACAGCACCATCTTCATCCTTGAGCAGAAATCCTCATAACCCACCAAGTTTCAGGGCCTTGCTTTACATTGCTGTAAACGAGGAGGTTCAGACATCTCTCAACTGGGTCCCAGTATGTCTCCCTTACCATGGCATTAGAAATCAGGAATCAGGCTTTCATACACTCCTGGCTGGGAATCACCCAACAGTCGTACTCCTGGGGCTGCCTGTATGGGGCCCATCTGTTCAAACAGCAGGTTGCCAGCCCACTACTTTCTTGGAGCCCAGCCACAGGTCAAGGATGAAGCCACATGGAGTCTCCTTGGGCACCTATTGAAGTGTGGGAGCCGCTCTGCAGCAGGAGGCTCATTTGCCCAAGCAACCGTGCTGTTGGCTCCTTCATGATTTCTTTCAGTTCTCTGTACTCAGCTCCAACTTATGGGCCATCTCAGACGTCCAGATTTCTTTTTTTTTTTTTGCTTCATTCTGGGGATTAATATGTAAATCTACTGCAGAACGTCTTTACATATTTATGATCTGCATTTCACAACCTCTCTATTGATCAAACTAATGAAAGGCAAATCTTTCTATCCTCTTTTGACTCATTAGTTTACTTTGCTTGGGGAAGTGGTTGGTTATCTCATCCTTGTATGTGCCAGTTAGTCTTATGGGTGATGCCCCAAGTAATGATGTATTAAGAGGCTGTTATCCAACTCTTTTTTTTTCCTAATAAGGTAACTGCTTCCTTAATTTCCCACCCCAGTGAACCCTATGCTGAAGGAAGAAAAGATAGACCATGAATATATTTATGAGAAAAGCAAAACAACAAGGAAGTTTCTGGAAATTTATCTCCTAGCACTTTTGATTGTGGCAATGTAAGGAAATAACAGAGAGAGGAGCCTGGTTCTATGAAAATAGGATTTAGCCATTCTGAGCAGAATGACGTTCCACTGAGGCACAGAGTAGGCCATTACTCAACTAGTACAGATTTAGCTTTTAACATCTCTGATAAATACGAGCCTTCGGCACAGGTTCACCGCCACAGGGATGTCTCCTTGAGGTTCACAGGTTGCATATTCAATTTCCTTCCAAAAAGCTAGTGGAGAAAGTCTAATAAAGATTATATCAGACTCTGTGAAGTAAGAAAGAAATACTAAAGAAAGTCATGTCCTCCTAACCTCTCTGATAATAAAACCCAGCTTCTTATAGTTTCCCTTGTGCAAAGACCAAACCAACACAACTGGGTTTGGATTGTCAATAGCTGATAAGCTAACCTCATATGTGGACAAAGTAGTGTTTTTCTAAAAAACATGGCTATTTAGCTAGAGACAAACATTTACAAGTTAGTTTGACTTAAAAAAAGTTAATTTAAAATGGAAAAAAAAACCCCAAGTATAAAATAAAGTTTAAAGTTGAACAAAACTTTCTCGATCTCCTGACCTTGTGATCCGCCCGTCTCGGCCTCCCAAAGTGCTGGGATTACAGGCTTGAGCCACCGTGCCCGGCCTGAACAAAACTTTCTAAGGAAAGTCATGAAAAGTCATTAAGACAAAGGAGGCCGGGCGCGGTGGCTCAAGCCTGTAATCCCAGCACTTTGGGAGGCCAAGACGGGCGGATCACGAGGTCAGGAGATCGAGACCATCCTGGCTAACACGCTGAAACCCCGTCTCTACTAAAAAATACAAAAAACTAGCCGGGCGAGGTGGCGGGCGCCTGTGGTCCCAGCTACTCAGGAGGCTGAGGCAGGAGAATGGCATGAACCCAAAAGGCAGAGCTTGCAGTGAGCTGAGATCCGGCCACTGCACTCCAGCCCGGGCAACAGAGCGAGACTCCGTCTCAAAAAAAAAAAAAAAAGACAAAGGCACAACTAATTAATAGTACCACGAAACAATGCCAAGAAAATCTCTCTTTCTTCCTTTCTTTTCTTTCTTCCATGATGCCTACTTCTAAAAGCACTACCTTATGAACACTATTTTACCAAATGTTGTTATTTTTCAGAACACTCATCCTCAGCCCAGGCCAGCAGAGGGAGGAAGGCAGATGTGTGACTCCCTACATCCATAGATGAAGTTTCAAAGGTTGCATTTCAAATCCCCACTTTGTTAGGTGATCTAAACAAGCAGTCTTTTACTAGTTCAGGTCTCCATTGAACTTATAACCTAAATTTGAATTGTTCATAGGTAGAACCAACACAGCCACGAGCATCTGAGGCAAAAGCAGACTCGTGCTGTTGCAAGTAGTAGCAAGGGCCCCTGATTAAGGCCTGTAATATAAGCCATCCCTCTCCATCCCCTCTTTACTGAGGCCACCCTGTAAAGGACAACAAACCTTAAAAGCAGAGTCTGAGAGCTTTTATTATTTGATTCTTTCTGTCAACGTGTGCTATATGACGAAACTACAAGGATCTGACTGATGAGCATAAAACAATATCCAACACCAATTAGCTTTGCTAATTATCGTTGGTTCTCAAAAGTCTCTTTCCAAGAAACTCAAAAAGAAGTCCAGAGAAAGACAACTATTAAATTACTTGAATATGAAATGATTTAAATATTTTTCAGTCAGTATCCACATGGGAATTTGGAGTGGTAAATATAGTAAGTTCAAGAGGAATAAAGGAAATAGAAAAATTAAGTTTTATATGAGGAAAGTCCATGAAAGTATAACACATTTTCTTTGCCTTGTTTACAAAAACCTCTTAAACAAGTCTTTGAAAATTTAGTAATAAATCAAAAGGTTAAAGAAATGAGAGGTTGTGGGTGGGGGCCAAATTTCACTGGAGAATAACCCAAGAGAAAACCAAGGAAGAAGTCATTGAAGTCAGGAAGGGGAGAGGCTTCCAGATGGACACATCTTCCCATGCCGGCACCGTAATTCTAGGGCTTCAAGTCAAAAGGGACTAATTTGTTAACTACAACTAAACCACAACTCACTAGGTGTGGTACACCACAGTCTAAAATGTGACTTCTCCCACTGAAAATGCTCTTTGCTTTAACGAACAAGTGAAAGTTCTCATCTTCCCCATGGAAAACATGCCCTAGCAGAGTTACGTAAGTTCCTGTCTCAACTGCTCCAAATTGAAACACAAAAATTACACAAAATACAGTAGTTAAATACATTTTACAGATTATATTTATATTTAGGCTCACATCAGAAGTCGCAATTTTGTAGCTTCAGTCATTATTCTTGCTGGAAAATTTGAAATTTATTTTCAGGCAAATTCTCCAGACTTAAACACAATCTATGTCTTCAAAGAGATCAGAGCCTCTATCTGTCCAAAGAATATTACTCAGTGATCCTAATACACTCAAAATAACTGAAATTGTTTATGTCAATTCTAACATAAAAAGAAATGCCATGAAAGTCGCAGACAATAAGAAAATCTTTTCCATTTAGTACGGGAGGGCAGCACAGAAGAGTAAACAGTCCAATTTGTTCAAAACACTAGGCAAGCTTAGCGTGGTAAAGAATGTACTGAAGATTTATATCTAAGCTCTAAACCACTGCTCCCAATGTACACTGTCATTGCATTAGGATCAATAGCAATACAAGGTATTTACTTCATGAGAAACACTAGGTTTATGCTCTACATTATTTATCCTCATTTTACACAAGATAAACACAGGCTGAGTTTAAGTTTCTTGCACAACATAACCTGTTCAATCTTTCAAATTTGAAACATAGCCAGGCACTATGACTCACACCTGTAATCCCAACACTTTGGGAGGCGGAAGTGAGGGGATCACTGAGCCCAGGAGTTTCAGTCCAGCGTGGGCAACATGACAAAACCCCCTCTCTACTAAAAACACAAAAATTCTCCAGGCGTGGTGGTGTGCGCCTATGGTCTCAGCTACTTGGGAGGCTGAGGTGAAAGGATCAATTGAGCCAGGGAGGTAGAGGTTGCAGTGAGCCAAGATGGCACCACTGCACTCTGCCCTGGGTGACAGAGCAAGACCCTGTCTCAAAAACAACAACAACAACAAAGGAATTTGAAACCAGCATTACTATCTCTTTCATTCAGGCTTTTAATACATAGACTATAAATGACACAAAGCATCTTTCATTGTTGATAGGTATGTGATCAAATCATATGTTATTTTGAGGAAATCTCTAGAAACCAACATTTTATCTTAATGAAGATGATAATATATTCCACCAAATCACACTTCTGTTTTTCAAGTAATATTTGAAAACATCACTCTTTTTGAGGAAACAGCCACTTTCTTCTCATCACCCTCCACTCACCAATGGGAGGCAACTTGTGTTAGCCTAGTATCCTGCGAAAAATGCTTCACCACGGGAGGCCGAGGTGGGCAGATCACTTTAGGTCAGGAGTTCGAGACCAACCTCGCTAACATGGTGAAACCCTGTTTCTACGAAACAAAATACAAAAATTATCTGGGTGTGGTTGTGTGTGCTTGTAATCCCAGCTACTTGGAAGGCTGAGGCTGGGGAATCACTTGAACCCAGGAGGCGGAGGTTGCACTGAGCCACGATGGTCCTACTGCCCTCCAACCTGGGTGATAGAGCAAGACTCTGTCTCAAAAAAAAAAAAAAAAAAAGGTTTCACCAATAACTCTGTGACACATCTGAGGGAGAACTCACACTCAAGCCTCGCAGATATGTTAAATAGACCAACAGGAACTTAGGTGCCCACGTCCTCACGTTTACAGTAACCCTTCATCAGGGAGAGAGAGCTGCTGATGCCTTAAATCTTGATTGTATATTGTCTGACGCAAAAAAGAACCACGTGACTCCTAAACTATCTAATCTTTAGTAGCTAGGCATTGTCAATCGTGCAAGTGTAATGAATTTTAAGCAAAGTCATCTCAGGTTTTTCCCTGGCCTTTCTATTAGCAAGCTGTGTGAACCCAAACAAAGCATTAACCTCTCTACTCTCCAGCCTTTCCATTTGTAACATAACAAGGCAAGAATAGACTTCACTTTATTTAAAGTTAAACAAACAGACATTGAGCTATAAGGCAGACATGAGGACCATCTGAGTGTACTTTCTAGAATAAAATTTTATGAAATCTACATGCATCCAAATCTTGTAATGTTTTATGGTACATTGTATTTAAAGTATATTGTTAATGTTTAAGCTATAAGACTTCCATTGTCTTTTTCTGGCTACACGGAAGTTGAAACCAATAAACCATACAGTGTGATTCTATCTGAGTGGGTTCAGAGCCTCTGTGAAGGCCGGCCAATAGGTGAGGCCATGTGCATAACTATGTTTATTATAAATGAAAGGATGGATGCTAAGCGCTGGATGCCCTCAGAGGCTGTGTCAGCAGAACCTGTGCTGCTGTCTGTACCTGCTGTGGTTCTGTGGTTTGCTATGACTGTAACAGCACTTTTATTTAATCAAAGTTCCCTTTACTTCCCACTACTGCACTTAATCAATAGAGTTTTTTGCTTAAGAATGAAAGAAAAGGTGAAAATAAATGAATTATCATTTCCTATCAGTAGTCATGCTTAGTTTCTCATTTAATAGGGGTTACATTTACCTTCAGCATAGGATTTTGGCAAGAATGAATTGGTATCACCTATTACAGCACTTAGCACAGAATTGGCACATATTAGGTTCCCACCTTATCATTATTATTACCAATTATATCGGGGAGACAGATCAGAGTAGCAAATTCCAGTGCTATAACACACACACATGTGCGCACACGCATATATCTTGTGTTTGGTGTCATTATGTTTTGGTCTTGGTGTCATAATGATTATTTAACAAATTCATTGGATGAGTGAGACCTCAGAGACAACAATCCATAGCACAGGGCACCCCAGCATGCTCATTAACTGTTCCCTCCCCAAGTGAAAATGGCAGCCATTTGTATGAGGCTGTACGGTTCCCCTCACTTGCACGTTAAATGATTCAACTCGTTCGTTATTTTAAGAAAACATGAGCTTTCTTTTGCTAGAAAACCAACCTAAGGTGACTCTGAAAGCAAGTGAATGTGAGAGCTGAGAAGCTTCCAGAACTGAGTGCCTGGGGACTCTGATAATTGGAAAGTTATTTGATCTCTGAATCCATGCTCCCTCGACTATTACTGAATATCCTTCACAGGCTAGTGGTTTGGACAACCAGCTTTTGCAGTTTCCTCGGGGAACAGAACAGGGCTAATACGAAGAAGTACATTTAGAGGTGAATGAAATTTCAGCTCCCAATTTCCTAAAATACTGCACAAAGGTACAAATTCAGGCCTGACATTGTCTGAAACAAATGTCATGCATTCCATTTCCCCATGATCTACTTTAGTTCTTGGCCTTATGCACTTGATACAGCGATGAAAACAGCACTGGTTTCATCTTAGGCAATAGAGAGACTCTGGCTGCTATGGACTTAATTGTGTCCCCCTAAAATTCTTATGTTGAAGCCCTAAACGCCCATCTGAGTGCATTAGAGACAGGGCCTTTAGAGAGGTGATTAAGGTTAATTGAGGTCATAATGGTGGAGCCCTCATCCAAGGAACTATTGCCCTTATAAGAGGAAGAGACCCAGATCTCTTGCTCTGCCATGTGAGGACACAAAGAGAAGGCGGCCGTCTGCAAGTCAAGAAGATTCTCACTATGCTGGCACCCTAATCTCAAACTCCCAGCCTCCAGAATGGTGAGAAATAAATTTTTGTCATTTAATCCACCAAGTCTGTGGTCTTTGCTACGGCAGCCCTCGCTAAGTAAAGCACTGATTCAACTGGGAGGATCTTCTGGGCAGAGCAGGATGCAGGAACCTGCTCCCCGCTAGACACAACTCAAGGCACATGACTTTCTCTGTGCCGACAGGAAAACACAGATCCATTCACAGGCATATGCACATCCACACACATCCACACACAGGTCCATACACATCCATACACAGAGGTCCACACACATCCACACACAGGTCCACACACATCCACACACAGAGGTCTACACACATCCACACACAGAGGTCCACACACATCCACACACAGGTCCACACACATCCACACACAGAGGTCTACACACATCCACACACAGAGGTCCACACACATCCACACACAGGTCCACACACATCCACACACAGAGGTCTACACATATCCACACACAGAGGTCCACACACATCCACACAGGTCCACACACATCCACACACAGAGGGCAACACACATCCACACACAGAGGTCCACACACATCCACACACAGGTCCACACACATCCACATACAGATCCACATACATCCACACACAGGTCCACACACATCCACACACAGAGGGCAACACACATCCACACAGAGGTCCACACACATCCACACACAGGTCCACACACATCCACACACAGAGGTCTACACACATCCACACACAGAGGTCCACACACATCCACACACAGGTCCACACACATCCACACACAGAGGTCTACACATATCCACACACAGAGGTCCACACACATCCACACACAGGTCCACACACATCCACACACAGAGGGCAACACACATCCACACACAGAGGTCCACACACATCCACACACAGGTCCACACACATCCACACACAGATCCACATACATCCACACACAGGTCCACACACATCCACACACAGAGGGCAACACACATCCACACACAGAGGTCCACACACATCCACACACAGGTCCACACACATCCACACACAGGTCCACATACATCCACACACAGGTCCATACACATCCACACACACGGGTCCATACACATCCACACACAGGCCCACACACATACACACACACGGGTCCATACACATCCACACACAGGCCCACACACATACACACACACAGGTCCACACACATCCACACACAGGTCCACACACATCCACACATAGGTCCACACACATCCACACACAGGTCCACACACATCCACACATAGGTCCACACACATCCACACACACAGGTCCATACACATCCACACACAGGTCCACACACATACACACACACGGGTCCACACACATCCACACACAGGTCCATACACATCAACACACAGAGGTCCACACACATCCACACACACGTTCACACACATACACACACAGGTCCATGCAACACACACAGGTCCACACACATAAACACACAGGTACACACACAAGTGCACACACACATTTTACTCTGCAAGAGACTTTGCTGCTTATATTGTTGCTGTTTCAAAGCAGAAACCAATAAACAGTAATAAATGCATCTCTTAGGAAAGTTATAGGTGAAGAAAGTTTTCAGATTTTCTTTTTTTTTTTTAATTATACTTTAAGTTCTAGGGCACATATGCACAACGTGCAGGTTTGTTACATATGTATACATGTGCCATGTTGGTGTCCCGCACCCATTAACTTGTTATTTACATTAGGTATATCTCCTAATGCTATACCTCCCCCTCTCCCCTCCTCACGATAGGCCCTGATGTGTGATGTTCCCCTTCCTGTGTCCAAGTGATCTCATTGTTCAATTCCCACCTATGAGTGAGAACATGCAGTGTTTGGTTTTCTGTTCTTGTGACAGTTTGCTGAGAATGATGGTTTCCAGCTGCAACCATGTCCCTACAAAGGACACGAACTCATCCTTTTTTATAGCTGCTTAGTATTCCATGGTGTATATGTGCCACATTTTCTTAATCCAGTCTGTCACTGATGTACATTTGGGTTGGTTCCCAGTCTTTGCTATTGTGAATAGTGCTGCAATAAACAAAGCATGTGTCTTTATAGCAGCATGATTTATAATCCTTTGGGTATATACCCAGTAATGGGATGGCTGGGTCAAATGGTATTTCTAGTTCTAGATCCTTGAGGAATCACCACACTGTTTTCCACAATGGTTGAACTAGTTTACAGTCCCACCAACAGTGTAAAAGTGTTCCTATTTCTCCACATCCTCTCCAGCACTTGTTGTTTCCTGATTTTTTAATGATTGCCGTTCTAACTGGTGTGAACTGGTATCTCATTGTGGTTTTGATTTGTATTTCTCTGATGGCGAGTGATGATGAGCATTTTTTCATATGTCTGTTGGCTGTATGAATGTCTTCTTTTGAGAAGTGTCTACTCATATCCTTTGCCCACTTTTTGATGGGGTTGTTTGTTTTTTTCTTGTAAATTTGTTTGAGTTCTTTGTAGGTTCTGGATATTAGCCCTTTGTCAGAAGAGTAGATTGCAAAAATTTTCTCCCATTATGTAGGTTGCCTATTCACTCTGATGGTAGTTTCTTTTGCCGCGCAGAAGCTCTTCAGTTTAATTAGATCCCATTTGTCAGTTTTGGCTTTTGTTGCCATTACTTTTCACTTAAACATGGAGAAATAAGCCGAGCACAGTGGCTCACACCTGTAATCCCAACACTTTGGGATGCCGAGGTGGGAGGATCACTTGAGGTCAGGAGTTCGAGACCAGCCTGGCCAACATGTTGAAACCCCATCTCTACTAAAAATACAAAACTTAGCCAAGCATGGTGGTGGGTGCCTGTAATCCCAGCTACTTAGGAGGCTGAGGCAGGAGAATCACTTGAACCTGGGAGGCAGAGGTTGCCATGAGCCAAGATCATGCCACTGCATTCCAGCCTAGGGGACAGAGCAAGACTGTTTTGGAGAGTGGAGGGAAGAAATATACTAAATAAGGAAATAGCAAAGGTAATTATTTTTATTTTTAAAAGATTCACTAGGCTTATTGGCTTACATATATTCAATACAAGCATATGTAGTATGACAGGTCCCCACAGGGTTACTTAAGGATGTATGTTCACTGCCTGAACCCTGAAGACCAGACAGTGAGCCAAGACCATGGTGCTCAGCCAAGGAGTGGATGTCCCTGAGAGCCCAAACACCTCGGAGAGTATCTGAGAACCTACCAAGGAAAACAGTGTCTTCACACACACATAGTAAGCAAAGAGCCAGAAAATTAGCTTAAAAGTAGCTTAGAAACAGGAGTGATGCAGATCCCTAGAGCAGCCCTGCACTACCCAGGAGTGCCCTATCTGTCTTAATAAACTCATCTACTCACCAAGCAGAATTTGTCTGAGTCATTCTTTGGTCTCTTGGCTCCTTCCTAGTTTCAAGGGGACATTACAGTCCCAAGTTTTCCTCATAACAGCATATTTTGGAGATATTGTGGGTTCCATTCTGGGCCAACTCAGTAAAGCAAGTATCACAATAATAAAGTGAGTTAAATGAATTTTTTGGTTTTCCTGTACAAACATGTTACGTTTACACTATACTATGGTCTTTTAAGTGTGCAATGGCACTATGACTAAAAAAAAGTACTTAAGTAAAACATACTTTATTGCTAAAACATGCTAATGACCATCTGAGCCCTCAGCACGTTCACAATAAATTTTGCTGGTAGAGGGTTTTGCCTCAATGTTGATGGCTGCTGACTGATCAGGGTGGCAGTTGCTGAAAATTGAGGTGGCTGTAACGATTCCTCAAAATAATTCAATAATGAAGTTTGGTGCATTGATCAATGTATTCTGCATCGATCAATGCAAAGATGCGTCAGTGCATTGGTGCATTCTTTCATGAAGAATTTCTCTATATCATGCAATGCTGTCAGATAGTATTTTACCTACAGTAGAACTTCCTTCAGAATTGGAGTAAATTCTCTCAGTCTTTGCTATTGCCTTATCAACTAAGTTGACATAATATTCTAAATTGCTTTGTTGTCATTTCAACAATGTTCACAGCGTTTTCACTAACAGCAGATTCCATCTCGAAGAAACCACTGCTTTTGCTCATCCATAAGAAGCAAGTCCTCATCCGTTCATGTTTGATCACGAGATTGCAGCAATTTAGTCACATCCTCAGGCTCCACTTCTAATTCTAGTTCTCTTGCTATTTTTACCACATCTGCAGTTATTTCTCCCACTGAAGTCTTGAAGCCCTCAAAGTCATCCATGAAAGTTGGAATCAGCTTCTTCCAAACTCCTGCTAATGTTGATATTTTTATTATACCTTCTCTCATGGATCATGCATGTTCTTAATGCTATCTAAAATGGTAAATCCTTTCCAGAAGGCTTTCATTTTACTTTTCCCAGGTCCCTCAGAGGAATCACTGTCTATGGCAGCTGCAGACTTAAAAAATGTACTTCTGAAATTATAAGACTTGAAAGTCAAAATTACTCCTTGATCCATACTCTGCAGAGCAAATATTGTATTAGCAGGCATGAAAACATTAATCCCCTGGCACATCTCCATCAGAGCTCCTGGGTGACCAGGTGCTTATCAATGAGTGGTAATATTTTGAAAGGAATCTTTTTTTCTGAGCAGTAGGTCTCAGCAATGGGCTTTAAATACTCACTAAACCTTGCTGTAAAGAAATGTGCTGTCAACCAGGCTTTGTTGTTCCATTTCTAGAGCACAGGCAGAGTACATTTAACATAATTCTTAAGGACTCTAGGATCTTCAGAACGGTAAAAGAGATGTGGCTTCAACTTAAAGTCACCAGGTTCATTAGTCCCTAAAAGAGAGTTAACCTGTCCTTTGAAGATTTGAAAGCAGGCATTGACTTCTCCTCTCTATCTATGAAAGTCCTAGATGGTATTTTCTTCCAATAGAAATCTGGAACCACCTTCATCAGTTATCTCAGCTGGATCTTCTGGATAACTTGATGCTAAGCACTTGCACTTTTATGTTATAGAGATGGCTTTTCCCTTCAACCTCATGAACCAGTTTCTGCTAGCTTCAAATTTTCTTCTCTAACTTTCTCAAATCGCCCAGCCTTCATAGAATTGAAGAGAGAGTGTAGGCCTTACTCAGTGCTAGGCTCTGGCTTAAGGGAAGGTTGTGGCTGACTTGTGCTTCTATCCAGACTTCTATAACTTTCTTCATATTAGCAATAAGGCTGTTTCGCTTATTCATGTGTTCACTGGAGTAGCACTTTTAGTTTCCTTCAAGAACTTTTCCTTTGCATTCACAACTTGACTGTTTGGCACAAGAGGCGTAGCTTTCAGCCTATCTCAGCTTTCCACATGCCTTCCTCACAAAGCATAATCATGTCTAGCTTTTAATTTTAGGTGAGAGACATGTAACTCTTTCTTTCACTTGAGGACTTACGGGCCATTGTAGGATTATTAATTGGCCTAATTTCAATATTATGTCTTAAGGAATAGGAAGGCCTGAGAATAGGGAAACAAATGAGTTAACAAATAGCTGGTCAAGTAGGTAAGAACACACAGGACATTTGTCCACCATCCTATATGGACATGGTTTGTAGCACCCTAAAACAATTACAATAGCAGCATCAAAGACCACTGACCACAGACCACCATGACAAATATGATAATAATGAAAAGATTTGAAATATTGTGAGAATTACCAAATTGTGAGACTGAGACATGAAGTGAGCACATGCTGTTAAGAAAATAAAGCCCACAGACTTGCTGTGGGCATGGTAGTCACAAACCTTCAATTTGTAAAAAATGCAAGCATCTGTGAAATGCAATAAAGTGAAGTGCAACAAAACAAGGTATGCTTGCATATACATACACACACACATACAAACACACACATATACACACACAAACATATATAATACACATACACACAGATGCATACAGACACATATACATACCCACACATATACACACATACACACACATACATATATATACATACATACACATGTACATATGTATACACACATACAAAAACAAATACACACAAATACACACACATACATACATCCACAAGTATATGCACCAGTATACACACATACACACATACACATTCATACACAAACATATACATACCCATATGCACACACACATATATATACACACATATATCTACACACACATGCATACACACATATACATACACACATATATATACGCAGACACACAAATACACATACATACACATTTACACACATACCCATATACACATGTATACACACACATACATACACATTTACACACATACCCATATACACACATATATACACACAGACACAAATACACGTGTGCACAAACATACACACACAAGTATATGCACATGTATACACTCATATAAACATGCATACATAAAAACACATACATACACATGCATACACATACACACATAAACAAACACACATACACACATAGACTCATATACCTATAAATACACACATACACTTATACACACACATATACACACACACATATATACATACATATAAACACATACACACAAGTGCATATACACACATACGTACTCATACACATATATACATATACACTCACAAGTATATACACATATACACACACTCATATACATACACAATATATACACACATACACAAATTCATATACACACATATACATACAGATACAGAGATGCACACACAGATACACACACATATACACACAGAGAGAAATTCTAATACAATACTATCTAGGTTTCTTGTAGAAAGCATCCTAACATTGAACACTGTCATTTGTTTTTACAAAATCATATGATTACAAGTACATTCAGGATAACAGTTTCTACATTAGATGACAAATTGTATGAATTATTATTAGCAATTCAGTTATTAGTATTTACCATTTTTGCCTTCATTTTTTTCAATAATATTATATGTATATTACAGGTGAAAATAAAAACTGATGAATGCAGGCAAATTTCAAACAGTGAGTCACTGGGCTCCTTCACCCAACCTGCATTATATACTTCTCTTTCAAATTCAACAGGTCTTCAGATGTTTTGAATAATTTGTGGTGACTATCATTTCAGAACAGATTTAATGCATTATTCAATTATAATCATTTTCTCCTTGTCTTAGAGGAGGGTGAGTTAGAAATTCCAGGGCTTAGCTTTCACGCCAAAAAATCATAGAACTGTTCTTCCATTCTACTTTGCCAATACTAAGTGATCCTCTCGGTTTTGAGTATTGGGTAGCTAATTAAAGCAATTAGCATCATCTCTGCAGTCATATATTTCACACTGCACTCCACATTGCTGTAATTAAATCAATTACCAAAACAATAGATTTACATTAGTGAGAATTCGCGTTTCCATTATAAATTGTTCTAATTCTTTCAAAACAAATTTTATCTCTGTCTGAAGGTCTGATTGTTTTTCCATAAAGGGAAGTTGAGATACTCAACTATATCTTGATTTAAAAGCCAGGACAAGATTTTTCAGATATGGGAATTTTAGAAATGCAGTCTCTTTGTTTACAACCAAGTCCAATGGCTCTTGGATGGAAAATCTTGAAGCCAGTGGTTCTCAGCTCGAACTGCCCATGAGATTCACCCAAGTGAATTTTTAAACTCCTGATGCCTGAGCCCCACCCCAGCTATTAATCAACTTATTTTCTGTTAGTACACTAAAAGTGAAAACACTATATTAATTAAAAATTGCTAATTTAAATATGTTTACAATACTAGAAAAATAAATGTTTTCCCTCCAGGCTTGCTTTTGAAACAACTTATTCTGGTTTTTATTTTTTCCCAATTTTTCAAATACAGAATGGTCAATTTGCATAATGTATCTGACAAATATTGCAGAGGCACCCCCTGTTATTTTATTCATTTGTCTTCTATAATAAACTTGATGAAGAAAGACTGACTTTTAGACTGACTTCAGAATGACTTGTTTGCTAATTGGCATTGACTCTGCTACTTCCGTAAGTGATGGAATGCTGGAACTGAAAGTTGAAGTGGAAATGTGACTTCCACTTCAGAGCCCTGGGAAATTTCGGGTAACAATTGAATGAGAATAGTGGTAAAGGTTTCAGTGATAAACTTTGGCAATACGGTAGAGGGAAAAACTTGTTTTAAATCCAAGTACATAGCCATGCAAATAAATCTTCCAGCTTTCACTGGAACTTGCAGGTCAGAATCAACTAGCACGCTCCCTTTTTCCAACAATCCTGTTTGAAAGATTCTAGCATAGTTATTAGGGTGTGGCTGGGTATGAATTTCAATCCTGCTTTTTATTAACTGTGGGACATTGACAAGGTAATAAGCTGGGTGCCTCAATCTCCCCATCTATCACATGGATGTAATAACAGTAACTATGACATTCCGCTGATAAGAAGATTAAATAACATCACCGACTTCATGAAATCAATGTGAATTGTTATCATGTTCCCAGAACTGTACTTAGAGCATCAGAATTCGTTCTAAGTACATCAATGGCACCCACTTGATCAGTTGTTGTCAAATTTATCCAACCAATCCAGAAATATATTGAAATATAGAAACAAAAGAAAACTTCCGGGGTCTGTTTTCTATTTCGACATAATCTGTTTGGCCACAAAGAGGGATTCTGGAATCTGAAAACCTGAGCAGATTTCACATTTTTAATTATCTCATTTTTATCATCACATTTCCTCTATATTTGGAATAATCTTTTTCAGTAACATTCTTTTTCTACACTTTACAATCACTGATGCTATCTGAACTCTTTATTAATCAGCTAACGTTGAATGTGCATACAGCACCAGGTATACTGTGTGCAAAGCTGCTGAACCCATGACATTTTGCTGTTAATCTTTTAGTTTTCAGGGAACTTCTTTTAATTTTCTGTGCTATCTAAGTAATTTAAATTGAATACATTAATCAAATTGTTCATTCTACACAGGAGTAATTTAGCAATAGAGCACAGATTCTTCAATTTGAGGTTCTTTTCATATCAAAAAAAAAAAGGATAGTGGCATTTCTCATTAACAGCTGTGCACAGAATGCAGCCAAAGAAAATATTTCTAAATATTTCCCCAACAATTATATATTCTTTATTTGTGGAGAATTGATCATTAATTTATCTGTTAATTTTATTGCATTTTTTCAAATAAACCATACAATCATATCTTTGCGAACAATCTCAGGATTGATTTGTTTTCGTTTTTGCTTCTCTACCTTTTATTTTCCATCTTGCAAACTACTAACTTCAACTTTAACCCAACGCTTCTCAAAATATGGTCATTGGAATACCTGCATCTGGTATGCTTGATAGAAACACTGGAACCCAGACCCAGCCTCACCGAGCCACCCTATCAGAAACTGTGGCCAGCAAGTACTGCCTAGTCCTGAGAGTAACTTCTTGTGTCCACTCATAATCAACCCCTGCAGGATTTTCTATTTAATTTAATTTGTTCATACATTTTTAAAGAATAAATAATTTAAATGCAGCATGATTAAAAATCCTTTTGTAAATTTGAGTTGCATAGTTTTTCACACCAAAATCTTTTCTTGGACAATTAATTTAGAACATTTGCCTTTATTTCTTCTAATGTTTTCCAGAGCAAAGCAGTATAAAATTATGTTAGTATTTTTATTTTATCTGTGTTTTAGTTGGGGAAAAAAACTATTATCACAAGTCTTTCTGACTTGGGAAATCCCAAAACCAACTTGCTACAAATATGCATGTACTCATGGCATTGCCGATAAAATAGAGGACTACCAAGAACACTGAAGTCCCATGTGTGTGCCCCTTTCTGGTCTCATGTTCCCACAGAGATGCAATCACTAACCTACCCTTTTTCTCTTTGTCCCTTCCTGGATTTTCTTTCAATTTACCATATAAATGTGTACCCATAAACAATACACAGTTAAGTTTTATATGTTTTGAGCATTATATAATGTGGGATCACCTGCATATATTTTGCAAATTGCTTTTGTAACTGATGTTTTCAAGAGTCATTTATGTGGATGTGTATAGTAACAGTTCATTTATTTTTTATTGCTGTATAGTATTCCATTTTGTGAATATACCACTGTCTGTCCATTCAACTATTTAAAGATATTTGGGTTGCTAACAGTTACTTGCTGTTACAAAGATGTCATTAGCAGTCTTGTTCATATTTCCTCGTGTCTGTGTGCAAGAATGTATCTAGGTTATGTACCTGGAAACAAAATTACCTGCTCTAAGTTATGCATATATTACACTTTACTAGTCAAGAACAAATTGTTTCCCTGAGTGTTTGTATTAATTCAGACTCCCACCAGCAGTGTATAACACTTCTCATTGCTCCACATGGATGACCACACTTGGAGTACTCAAACTTTAATTTTAGCCAATATGGAGGATGTGAAACATACCTTATTGCTGTTGCAACCAACTTGCATTTCTCTGATTTCTAATGAGGCTAAGCATTTTTTGGTGGTTTATTGGACATTAATGTGATCTCTTATATAAAATGCCTTTTGTATTGTAGTCTCCTTTCTTCTCTTTTTCCATTCTTATTGATTTTTAGGACTGTGTATATTCTAGATCTTAATCATTAGTCTGATATATGTAATATATATGCATTTTCTTTATTGGACCTTAGTAAACAGCACATACACATAAACGGTTTATACTAAGTTCTTATCTCAGGGATATTGCAGCCATCCAAGTAATATGAATTCATGCCCCAAATACTGTGGGCTTGTTTATGATTAGGATTTCTCAGAAAAAAGTAAATAAATGGTTTCCCTTTTTCCACTTGGTGATAAGACTGAGACCAGAAAGAATTTGTACTGCCCACTGGATCAACCTTTGACTGAGGCTTTGATTCTCAGGCATGACGGGTCTCCATATAACTGAAGGGGGCCCTGGGCCACCAGGGACATGACCCACCCTCTAGAATACCTCAGATCCAGGACTCAGTCACCTGTCTAGGTCTGGGCTCTCCCTTCACCTTAACATTTGAGAATAGCTCTCATTTTGTGTCATGTCTACTGTAAAATTAAAGGGAAGCTCCTGCTACACGTCTCGTACTGGAAGAGCTCCTTAGGTTACTTGGTCTGGCACGTTGCTAATAAAACATCCAAGAAATTAAATTAAGGACTAATGCCACGGGGACAATAACATGGTTCACAGTGACGATAAGCTTCATGGGAAGCATGATGGTCATCTAAACAGTAATTGTACTGGCTGACTCTGAGGGAGAAGAAGGAGGAAGAGAAGGAGGAAGAGAAGGTGATAATTCCTCTATCAGAAAGTGCATATTACTTAAACAAGATAAATTAACACGGTGAGATAATGTGTGTAAGAAATAATATTTTCTGTGTTAGGAATTCCTTGTTTTACTTAGATTTGTAGTACATTTAAAATAAAGGAGTGAGCGTGTTCATTCTCTCAGTCCATTGATTTCCTTCTTTAATGTCAGCTACAGAGTTCAGCTTCTGGCAAAGACAGACCAAATAGTTCAGACGAACCCTCCTGGTGAAAACACTGTGTGTGTGTATGTGTGTGCTCAAGCGCACACACACGTGTGCAGATTCTTACATGCACAAAGATATTCATAATTTACATTTATTTTAATTGCATTCCCAAAGTGGAAAAAATAAGTTAGAAGCAGTATTTAAAAGGATAATGGCTGAGAATTTTCCAAAACTGACAGAAGGCACCAAGATGAAAATAGGTAAGACTTGACCAGGCACGGTGGCTCATGCCTGTAATCCCAGCACTTTGGGAGGCCAAGTTGGGTAGATCACCTGAGGTCAGGAGTTCGAGACCACCCTGACCAACATGGTGAAACCCCGTCTCTACTAAAAATACAAACATTAGCTGGGCATGATTGAGGGTGCCTGTAATCCCAGCTACTCAGGAGACTGAGGCAAGAAAATTACTTGAACCTGGGAAGCAGAGGAGGCGGAGGTTGCAGTAAGCTGAGATCGCGCCACTACACTCCAGGCTGGGTGACGACGAGAGCGAAACTCCATCTCAAAAAAAAAAAAAAAATGGTAAGACTGTTTACCTCCAATACATCACATTCTATTTTGATCAATGAGTAAATGCATAGTTAAAATACTGGTGCCAAGGGAGGAAGTAGGGAATTTACACAGGAGGAACACCCAATGCAAATTGGAACCATCAGAAAAGGCTTCCACCGTAGATTTTGTGAGAGCTAAAGCATGAAGAGAACAATTGCTTATTTTAACATAGTTATATTTATTTTCATTAACCACCATAATAATTTGAATTATTTTTATGGTAATAGTTTTCTTATTATGCAAACGAAGGAGTACCAGGATTGAAATAGTAAAGTTGAGTTTACAAGCTGAGCACCAGAAAAACAAATAAAAGAGGCTAATTTTTAACATCTTATCTATTTGAGTTTCAAAGATTCCCTCAGAAAAGCCTATTCGTCAAACATTTGAAATAAATGCCATTGGAAAATCAAACTTCAATATGAAGTTTCTTTCTTTTTTTTTTTTTTTTTTTTTTTTTTTTTTTTTTTTTTTGAGACGGAGTCTCGCTCTGTCGCCCGGGCTGGAGTACAGTGGCCGGATCTCAGCTCACTGCAAGCTCCGCCTTCTGGGTTTACGCCATTCTCCTGCCTCAGCCTCCCAAGTAGCTGGGACTACAGGCGCCCACCACTTCGCCCGGCTAGTTTTTTTTTTTGTATTTTTTAGTAGAGACGGGGTTTCACCGTGTTAGCCAGGATGGTCTCGATCTCCTGACCTCGTGATCCGCCCATCTCGGCCTCCCAAAGTGCTGGGATTACAGGCTTGAGCCACCGCGCCCGGCCTATATGAAGTTTCTTAAGCTCCTCTTTGCTAAGAGTGTAATTTTCCCAATCAGTGAATTTCTTAAGACTATCAAACAGACTTCAACTTTTGAAGCTTTGATTCTCAGGCATGGGGGTTCTCCATTTAACTGCCCACTGAAGGTGTCTCTGGGTTTTCAGCAGAAAAAATGCTTGGGTTCCAATGAGTTCTGCTTTGTGTAGCATTCAAAAGAGAATTGCACCATTACTGAATCTACATAGACTGTTTTACTACTTAGGATAGCCTAAAATTTACACTCAGTTCTCATAAACAAATTTATGAATAAGCTATTTTAGTACTTTGTTATGTATCATGCTCACTTCTAGTAGAACTGAGCATCTCTGATATTTTCAGTGGTTTGTTTTGCTTGCTCTTTCTCTGTCCAGTGGAGTAAATAATCCTTTAATAAAAACAGAGGCAGACACATGACAAGCAGTTCATCATGTGAGGAAATTCACATTTAGACAAGTATGCTTTCAAATATAGAGTCCCTTTTTAAATCTTTTAGGGGAATTTTTAAGCTCTATCGAGACATAGTTGATATTTGTATATTTAAAATGCACTTAATGTATATATTTTGATGTGTTTGGACATATGCATATACTCATGATACCACAGCCAAGTACTACTAAACATACTCATCACCTCCACAAATTTTCTTGTTTTTTTTTTGTGGTTTCATTTTTGTTTCGTTTGGTTTGGTTTGGTTTGGTTTGGTTTGGTTTGGTTTGTGGTAAGAGCATTTAACATGCAATCTATCATCTTAATATATTTTAAAGTGTACAATTCTGTTTTATTAACCACAGATACTGTTCTGCAAAACACATCTCTAGAACTTATTTGTCTTGAATAATTGAAAAGTCATACCCACTGAGCAACAAATCCCCATTTCCTCCTCCCCACAACCTCTGGCAACCACCATTCTATTCTCTGCTTCTGTGAATTTGACTATTTTACATTATTCATATGAGTGGAATCATGCAGTGTTTGGCCTTCTGTGACTGGCTTATTTCACTTAACATAGTATCTTCCAGGTCAGTTTATGTTGTTGCACATGGTAGGATTTCCTTTTCTTTTAAGGCTGAATAATAGTTCACGTGTATGTGTGTGCACGCGCGTGCATATATATATACGTGCACACATGCACATACAAATATATATATAATATTTTCCTTATTCATTCAGATGTCCTTGACCTTTTGTGTAGCAAAGGTCAATAAATAATTTCCATCATAAGAACCACATCTAAATTAAAATCGTCTTGATATTTACTCATGCACCGATTCATTAAATCAATAAATATTTCTAAAAGGCCCACTTTGTGCCAGTCTCCTGTACTACCTCCTGAGAATACATGTAGAGTAAGGGAAAGTTTTTGTCCTCTCAAAATTCCAAGTTGCAAGAGAGAAAAACAGGTAAGTCAGAGTATGATGAGCACGTTGATCGTGATTCACCTGGAATGGCTGGAACAGAGAAGGGCACCTGAGTCACCCTGGAGCAGGAAGGGGAGTTCCTGGGGCTGGCCTGTCAACAAGACAACTGGCTCCAGGAAGTCACTGTCTGTAGTCATCTGTCTTCTTATCTTCCATAAGCAACTGCTGTAGGATCTGCACATTGGAGGTGAAAAGACAATGGAGCTAAGAAAGCAGACTAAAATAAAAAGAGAGCTCACAGAGAGAAGAATAATGTAAAAAAAACAGAACCCTGGCCGGGCGCGGTGGCTCAAGCCTGTAATCCCAGCACTTTGGGAGGCCGAGACGGGCGGATCACGAGGTCAGGAGATCGAGACCATCCTGGCTAACACGGTGAAACCCCGTCTCTACTAAAAATACAAAAACTAGCCGGGCGAGGTGGCGGGCGCCTGTAGTCCCAGCTACTCGGGAGGCTGAGGCAGGAGAATGGCGTAAACCTGGGAGACGGAGCTTGCAGTGAGCTGAGATCCGGCCACTGCACTCCAGTCCGGGCAACAGAGCGAGACTCCGCCTCAAAAAAAAAAAAAAAAAAAAAAACAGAACCCTTATGAACTTAAATTGTAGGAAATTGTGAAGAACAGAATTGCCATTGCAGAGAAGTGAAGTACATCAGCAATGTGGAGTACAGGCTGAAATTCAAAGGAAAAGAACACTGATATAAAAATCAGAGAGCTCATAGATATGGAAGAAAAATAATGGAGACCCTTTGTAGGAATAACTAGAATCCTTGAAGAAGAGAACAGAATCTTTGCGGAAGAATGTTCAAAAACATAATAGACCGAAATGTTGAACTGAGAGAAGACCTTAGATTCAGTTTATACCAAACCAAATTCATGAAAAATAATTAATTATTAAGCCTGTGTTCCACAGGATGTTAGTTCAAGTGCTGAAGTTTCAGGTAGGCACTGAAATTCAGAGAGAAGTCAAAGCGGGAGTTATAAATCTAGGAGTTACTAGCATGTGAATATTTAAACTGTGGGACCAGATGAGATAATTAGGGAGGGGAGCAATAGGAGAAAAACATAATTTGAAATGACATGCTTGAGGATTCCAGCCTTTGGGGTTTAAGCAGAAGATGAGTAGACTGCTAAGCAATGAAGAAGGAGCCCTACTGAGGAAGGGGAAGTGAGTCAATTAGCAGATAAATGTGGAAGTGTGGTAAGCCTCATTAGTAATCAAATAAATGCAAATTAAATAGATCAAATTTGATTTTAATTGTATTGGCAAGAATTAGTAAATTTCATTACTAATGTCAATTGGAAGTCAAACTTGCAAAACGTAATTATACATTTTGAACATCTTTTGACCCCGAATCGCATTTTTAAGAATTTATTGTAAGAAACTGACCAGACAAAAGCACAAGAATGCAAACTCATCACAGTACTGTTTATAATCAGTAAATTACTAAATTTCTACAAAGAAATGAAGGATAAGTTAATTATGGTACATGAACATGGTGGGATTTTATGTAGTCATTAAAATAAAGAGGATATCCATGTACTTAAATATGTATGTATGAACCAACATTATTTACATGATATTCACAATATGGTATAACAAAAATATTGTTCATAGAATATCATTAAACAAAATTGATTATAGTTACACAAAATTTTGCACATATTATCTATGTGAAATTTTAGTCAATATGCAAATATTTATGCACACAAACAGTCCAAAATGATAGACTCTAAATGTTAATGAGGAGTAGGAGTTTTGACAACTTTGACTATAATGTTTATATTATTCCATAAACACTTTTATAATAACTATATATTGCCTTTTTAGCTAGAGGAGCCAATCAAGGTATTTTAACTTTGAAAAAAGAGATAAACATACTTCTTCTTCTCATTCCCCAGCTTTCCCTTTTTTCTGCTCTACTGATCCCTTTAACTGCACCACCCCCAGTGTAGGCTCTGAGACTCCACCAAAAATTGATTCTGGGCAGCCAGACAAAATCTTTCTTGCTCTAGATTTTATATCATATCACTTTTATAGAAGCAAATAGATTCCTCCTTCCATTCGAGTGAATATGAAATTGTCTCTTTTTAACTTTTTAGAATCTATTTTAACTGACAAATAAAAGTTATATGGATTTATGGTATGCTACATGATGCTTTGGTATATGTATATATTCTGGAACGGCTATATCAGGCTACCTAACAAATCTATTACTACACATATGTATCAATTTTTGGGGGGATGAGGACATTTAAAATGTGCTTTTATAGCAATTTTCAAATATACAGTACAATGCAACTAACTATAGTCACCATGTTGTACAATAGATCTCCTGAACTTATTTCTCCTAATGAAAACTTTGTATCCTTTGACCAATCTAAGGCGAAATACACCTAAGGTGACAATCTAAGGTGAAATACACCACCTCCCTTAGGCCCTGGTAGCCGCCATTCTGCTCTCTGCTACTATGAATGAGCCTGACCAGTTTATTTTCCCCATAGGAGTGAGCTCATGAAGTATTTGTCTTTTTGTGCCTGGCTTATTTCACTTAGCATAATGTCTTCTAGGTTCATCCACATTGTCACAAAGGGCGAAAACCATATGGTCACACCAATAGATACAGAAAAGGCATTTGACAAATTTTAACATCTTTTTATAATAAAAAACCATCAACAAATTAGATACAGAAGGCATGTACCTCAACACAAGAAAGGCCGTGTATGGCAAGCTCACAGCCCTCACACTCCATGGTGAAAACTCAAAAGGTTCTCCTCTAACATCAAGAACTAGATAAGAATGCCCACTCTCACCATATGTATTCAACAGAGAACTGAAAATCCTAGCCAGAGAAATTAGGTAAGAAAAAGAAATATATAAAAGATATCCAAATCAGAAATGAAGAAGTTAAATTGTCATAGTTTACAGACATCATGGTATTAGACATAGAAAACTAGCAGTTACACCAAAAACTGTTAAAACTTTAAAATTATCTTTTTATTTTATTTTATTTTATTTTATTTTACTTTTGAGATAGCGTCTCACTCTGTGACCCAGGCTGGAGTGCAATGGTGTGATCTTGGCTCACTGCAACCACCTTTCAGATTCAAAGGATTATCGTGCCTCAACCTCTCAAGTAGCTGGGATTACAGGCGCCCACCACTACACTTGGCTAATTTTTGTATTTTTAGTAGAGACAGGGTTTTGCCATGTTGGTCAGGCTGGTCTCAAACTCCTGACCTCAAGTGATCTACCTGCCTTGGCCTCCCTAAGTGCTGGGATTACAGGCATGAGCCATGGGATCCAGCCAAAATTATCTCTTGAACTTATCAATGCATTGTGATTGTTTGCTTCAGTTATACATATGGCTTGTCTTCAGATTATAAACATTACAAAGATCTAATACAGTTGAGAGTTTGTCATGAAGCTCCAGAATTATGAAAAAGAAATAACACATGGTTGGGAACCAGAGAGCTATGAGTTCTAAATTCTACATGTATTCTATTCTCCAATTATTTTGTCAACTTACTTTTGTTAAGTGACTTTGTTTGGTTAAGGAACTTTGTATTCTACAATTTCCAAATGGAAATGCTGGCCTAGACCACTGTGTCCAAAAGTGTACATGTATATATATGTAGTATACAGTTAAAAGTATATATATATATGTAGTATACAGTTAATTTTATAATGTGTCAACAAAAAATACTTGTAGCTATCCAATTTTCATTAGGCATATCTGACTGCCTTTACCTTATTCTCATTTTTCTTTTTATCCAGCATTTATTGTTACTGAGACACCAGGGGTTTGTTCTAGGTCCTGCTGCTTGCAGCACAGAAAGCCAATCACTGAGACAACAAGCATTGCCAAAGAAGAAGGTTTACTCCAGTACTGCAGCCAAGGAGATGGGAATTCAGTCTCAAATCCATCTCCCTGCTTGACTAAAACTAGGGGTTTAAATAGCAGGGAAGAAATGTAACAAGGTATAAGAAACCAGGAACTAGGAGAGAGGCAAGGAAGCAATTACGAGGAATGAGGCATCTGTCATCTCATTGTCTGGGTGTGGTAACGTGGTTAGGTTTCAGTTCTTTGATTTTTTTTTTTTTTTTTTTTTTTTTTGAGAGGTCTGAAGGTCTTTTCCTGAGGAGGGAACTCAGATAAAACAAATGTAAGGTTCAACCTTTAAGACCAAAAGGGTCAATTTCTCTGTTCATCTAAAAAAAAACTACCTATGGTACTATTGGGCTGATTTCAGCTAGTTTTCATTAGGCACATCTGACTGCCTTTACCCTACTTTCATTTTTCTTTCATGTAGAATTCGCTACCATCTGAAATACTATAGCGTATGTTTATTTATTAGGTTTCTAATGTATTTTCTCTCTCTCTCTCTCTCTCTCATAAAATGTAAGTCCAATGAGGGCAGTAGGTTTTCTCTGTTTAACTCACTCATATCCCAAGCACCTAGAATCATGCCTGGGACATCTACTAACTTAATAAACATTTGTCAAATAAGTATTTGGACGTTGATCACATGTATCAAAGTTAATGTAAACAGACACTCTTAGCTCTTATAGTATAAGAAAAATATAATGACTTTAGCTTCTATAGTATAAGAGAAAAGGTCTCCATTCTATCTATGGCACATTGTACAGACAAATCTAGATTAAACACAATGCTCAGGAAACTATAATTGGGTTTATTGAATTCCTGGCACTGTTAAAATATTTCTTTTAAACTTCTGTTTTGAAAATATTTGTAATACCTTATGATTAATGTGTAATAAAAATGACTTTTTTTCAATTATTCATAATTTTGCAGAGTCTCAGAGCATTCATTCTAAACATTACTTCTCATTATGCAACAATAAACCCTAGAAATAAAAAGTCTGGAAGGCTGAGCTAAAAGGGTACTCATCACAATTAAATCTCTAATATGAGCTAATTTTAAGATTATTTTTATTTTTCTCCTAAAAATGTGAGTCAATAAAAATTCTGCTAAACTAGTATTTGGAGTTTAAATGTGTCTGGCTATTTCTAAATGACTTAATATGAAAGGCATTAACTTAAAACAAGCATACATTTTTATCTTTAGAAAATCATGTTAGATAAACTTGAACTTTAGGAAGTATTTATAATATCAGCTTGCTCCTGTGCCAAGGCATAGCTGCCCTAAGGCTAAACACATAGAAAGTTTCACCTGAAATAGCACCACAAGGCATTCCTTATCTCAGGTTTGATATGCCTGTCTTTTTTAAATAAAGGATCTTTAAATTCCTAGGCAGTCTTATCAGAAGCAGCAGCTGGCTACATGTAGAATGATTATATAACTTGGCATTCAAACAAGGACACTTGAGAATGAAATGAAATACCTTTAACCATCACCCAGAAACAGAACCTTCTGTCACCCACCCCAGTTGACTAGGCAAAGCTGGCCAACATTGTCCTCACACCTGGTTAAGACAGTTTCTGTCAAGTAATCTGAAGATAAAACCACAGGCCTATGTATATTAAGGGCCAATTGTTTAACCACAAACAATTCATTAAGCGTAAATTAATAAGCTAAAAGACTTGGTTAGTCAAAACAAGCTTTATCCTTTTGTCATCAAAGTAGAAAAAAAATTCAATGAAGAAATAAACTGCTTGCCATGAAGATAAACACATTTTTTTGAGGAATCGTTTGTAGTATAAGAAGAGCTGATTAGCAAAATCCGATTTTCTGTTGTAGGCCTTTAATCTCAATTAGGGTTGAAACGTATTCCCAAAAGATAATAAATGTTAGATCCAAGCAAAATAGTCACTTGTTTTATTGTAATAAAAGTGATCTACCAAAAAAACCCGCAATCTTACCTTTCCTTCATATTGCTTTAATTCTCTACACATATATGTTTGCAAAATCCATATAATAAAAGCATAAATTGTTTTTTGGAGTTTTCAAATGAAGAAAATTGTACAAGAGCTGGTAATTTTTATCACCCTGAAATGCTTTTTAAAGCTCTTCAGAATGGGTAGTACATTGAATTCAACTTCTTTTTAAGATTAGAATATTGTAATCAGTAAAATTAAGTCATCCCTAATGATTATAGCATAAATTGGCCACATTATGTAGAATGTTATCCTCTAGGCCTTATATTTTTGACTTAATAAATATGCCCATACTTTGTGCACCCAGATTCTCTTTTCTGCCACATGGAAGGATGACTTATCATTGGCTACACTGCACTTTAAAGAATTCAAGACATCATTTCTCTGATTTAGTAATACTGCTGTGCTATTATCCACCATCTTCATTTTATCGCACTGAGGAATAGCATTCTATTACCACTACACTGTTGGCCATATAAATACATCTAGAGCAAACAGACACTTCAGTCATTCCGGGAGGCTGTCTGTACCCTATTTATTTATTTTTTTAATGGCTCAATGGAAAGAAAAGATTTTGGGGGTATAATATTGTGGAAAATGTTTGAGTTTAAATATTGAGATTGTTAAATGTTGAACTTCTATTACCTGTTGCTACTCTGAAAGCATTTGAAAATCAAGAAGGTATGACATTTTCACACGGAGAACAGTTCAGAGGAGAGGGTAACAGTCCAAAGGAAAAATAAATGACAAGAGGGAAAGGAAAATGGTAACATAGGTATTTGTTCCATTGCACCATTTTGTAAAGTAAAACAAATCTCCTGAATGGACAAATGAAATACCTTTCCATTCAGACACCTTTTCACTTCAGTATTATCCTCTGTTATCCCACTCAACTTACAAATTCAAAAGCTGCAATTGTCTTTTTTCAAGGAAACAGAGAAAATATTACTGAGTTGTTAGTATCCTTCCTTCTACCAAAGAATAAATCGTAAGTGCCATAAAGAGAGCATGTCCAACCTCTCCCATTGCCAAATGAAAACCCTTCATCAGTTTCCACTATGAGGAGTATCATGAAAGCAGCATTAGTTGCCAATATTTTTGCCATTTTCTCATTTCTTTAAAAGGCCTCTATTGCTTCTTAAAATATAAATATTAAATGTAGTATATATCTGATAAGGAATTAATATGAAAGTATTTTTTAAAACTCTGACAACTCAACAATAAAAGACAAAACCCAATTCAAAAATAAGTGAAGGACTTGAATAGACATTTCTCCAAAGAAGACATACAAAGGGCCAAGAAGAATATGATAAGATGCTCAACATCACTGATCATCAGGGAAATGCAAATCAAAACCATGATAAGATACATCTAATTTTGAATGGCAAAACAGAGAGGGTGAGAGATTGACTTAGTTGCAGAAAGACACGGCCAGTAATCAGTGAAGCAGGGACTTGAACTCCAACTGACTCCACCAAACACAATTTTAATCACTACACTAAGCAGTAGAGAAGAATGAAAAAAATGTCTTTTGAGTCAGACACATTAGGTTTGAACGTCAATTGTGCCATTTACCAGCTAAGTGATTGAGGAAAGTGTTGATTTCTCTTATTCTTAGCTTCTCCAACTCTATACACAGGCACCCCACTGACTTCCTATGGCAGAAGGTAATAGAAGACCAACATGTAGCACATCACCTGCCATATGAGGAGGTCTGCAAATGCTACAATAGAAATAGTTTATTCACCCTCCAAAGATCCTTATGAATACGGGAGGGGGGGTGTCTAGTCAAGTTAATGGTGTGGAGGTAGCAGGTGTCAGCTGACTCAGGAGGTACAGTAACCTGAGGCAGGGCTAACTTTATTTCTTTGGATATTGGTTCTTCTGATCTGCAACCCAGTATTTCATCTGTGCTGCCTGTTTCTTATCAGGTACAGTAAATGACGGTACTTGAAAGTTCAACAGAAGTTTAAAAAAAAAAAAATGCTATTCAGTCCACTTGAAAGAATCTTACAATATGCAAATTTAAATTCAAGAGTTTGCCTCTACCCTTTTGATTTATAGATACGGATGCTGTACTATGATTGCTCAACCATAGACTGGACTGACACCTACAGATCTCTGTATCATGAAAAGTTACAGTCACGTCCTCAACTAACACTCACTGACACCCCGTAACAAAACTCCATGGAGAGATTCAGTCATTCATCAATGTCGGAAACAAAATTCCATGTGGGTGCCTGCTTTCTTTTTTTTTTTTTTTTTTTTTTTTTTTTTTGAGACGGAGTCTCGCTCTCTCGCCCAGGCTGGAGTGCAGTGGCCGGATCTCAGCTCACTGCAAGCTCCGCCTCCCGGGTTTACGCCATTCTCCTGCCTCAGCCTCCCGAGTAGCTGGGACTACAGGCGCCCGCCACCTCGCCCGGCTAGTTTTTTGTATTTTTTAGTAGAGACGGGGTTTCACTGTGTTAGCCAGGATGGTCTCGATCTCCTGACCTCGTGATCCGCCCATCTCGGCCTCCCAAAGTGCTGGGATTACAGGCTTGAGCCACCGCGCCCGGCCGGGTGCCTGCTTTCAAAACACTGAATTCCCATCTGGCAAGATCCTAATGAACAAAGGAAAGATCTATGTTTAATGAAGCATTACCCTTTCTGTAGATATTTCTTGACAACTGTACCTTGGGGCCATTGCATTTCTGGCAGCCTTGCTACACCTTCAAAAGGACAAAAGTCCTAAAACAATCATGTATTCAAATGCTCAAGTGCACAACACATAAATTCTCTTTTCCCTCTTGCTGATTCCATGGAATGAGACTAACTTTCAATCAAGCTAGTTGAAGTGAGGTGTAGTTAACTAATTTTACTTTATGCTATGTGTTTTTTAAACTACTGCACTCTTGCTGTGAAACAAGGCTGAATCAATGAAAGCCAAATGTACCTTTAGTGAGGAAAAGGCCCTGTGAGAGATAAAAGACATTTTAGAATCCATAAGGATAATAGTGTAAGAGCTCCAAATGTGTGCCATGATTTTCTCCAGATTACTTTTTGTGTATCTAATTCATACTTCAGAAAGTAAATGATAATATGGGAAAGTCAAAGAACAGAGAAGAAAACATTGGCAGCACACAGGACCTACACCAGGCATCCCCAAAGGCAGGTGGAAAACGATTGCACCCCTAGCTCCTATAATCGTCAGGAAGAGCAGAGAAGGCTCCCTCAGGCCCCTCACAGCAAGCAAGGGGAAGAGATGCAAGATTTTTCAAAAGGCAAGATTCTAATCGCTACCCTAAGATTTGTAAATCCAAGTACTCTTTTGTTGTTGTTGTTTTCTATCCTATCAGTTAGGAATGATTTGGTCTGCAAATAGCAGAAAACCCTAATCAGACCCAAAGAGATGAGCTATTTGCGCCATACGAGACCAGAGGAGGTTGTCTAGGTGGCTGCAGTTGCTCAGCAGTGTCAACAAGGACTTTGTGCTTTATTACCCTTAGCATGTGGCCTTCACACTCATCTGACAAAATAACTTTTGTCTTTACCAGTGGGAATGAGAAAGAAGGGGCTTACCAATTCTAACTGTCTCTCTCTTTTAAAAAGATGCCCTTGATTCCTGCTCTTGCAGATATCTTGTAATAGTATAGTTTCTCTGAAAGCAGAACTTGAGATAAAGACATAGCTGCAGGGAGTTTACGTAGGAATGTGACAGGAAGCAGGTGTGAGGAATGAAGAAACCTGGAAAGGAGGAAAACCCATTCTAAGGACACATTGGCCAGCGCCATAGATGACTTGCAAAAGAACTGCAGAGTCTTCCAAATGCTTCTCAGAACTTAGACCTGGCGGATAAAAGGGGACACATCTGTCTCTTTCTGCCATCCCATCAGTCACTGGTACTCCATGAGTGCTAACATCCCACATCTCTAGTGTGGGCTACCCACGTTGCAGGATCTGAGAAGCCACACAGCAGAAAATAAAAGCCATGACCTGGGCTGGAAGCACCTGCTGCAAGGTTGTCCCTGCATAATCAGTGCTTGTGCGTGATCAGAGACCACAGGGCAGCTGGAATCAGAGGAGAGGCTCAGGGGAAAGGAAACAGTGCCCATGAGTGGGGCCAGGATAGTCCTCATCGGCCAGACCCTTCCCACCTCTGCAGCAGCAGGAGAGGGAGAGAAGATGAGTATTTGTGGTCAGGCAGCGTCACCCTGCAGGATTCTGTCAGCAAAAGGGAACAAGAATGGATGCTGGGCAAGCCACCACCAGAGTCAGCTGCCACTCACTGGCTAATTATAAGGGGGGTTTCCAAAAACTTATTGTCACCTAAAAGCAAAGTGAGTCATGCTGAATATGTTTTCTTTTAAACCGTTGTCCTTCGAGCAAATGAGCTAGATTTTTTTTTAATTACTACAACTTGTGCTAAATTCTTCTCTAATCAAGAGAAAGCAGAGAGTGGTCACCACTTCTCTTAAATGTCTTGCTTTTGACACAGCTGTCTGAGGAGGCAGGCCTGGTTGGAAGGAACAGGAGCACGGGCAAGTACCCAGGAAGGAAAGCAAGGCCTGGAATTGATTGTCCCAAGCAGACCCCAACACTACAGCCACAGGCAGCCTCAGGGGTCTGGAAGGAGGGAGAACACCTTCCATGTGGGGGCCAGGGACTGGGTTGGAGGAGCTGGGAGATTGTGCAGGACTTCCATCTTTAGCCCTGGACCCAGCAGGGAAGCTCTCCACCCTTTAGTGAGTGACAAGGATTGGGGAGCACCAATGTAAAGCCAAAGGGCTGCACTGGAGGTTGGGTGAAAAAGGTAAAAGTTATCTGTATACACTTTCCAGCATTATTCTTTTTGGTTTTCTTCTCAAAAAAGATAGTAGCCTTGCAAAGTGAACCAAGAAATACCAAACGTGGCTCGAACTTCAGAGTGGGTCTCTAACTGCATTTTCATACATTGCCCTAAAGGGGCACACTTCTCATTGCTTACTAGTCACATTTGCTTCAGTTATAGTTTTCATAGAATTCTTTTGAAAAGTATGCTGTGACATCTCATTCCCTGTGCTATAAAACTCAAAGATGGACACATCTGCTTGCAGTATCTTGTTTCACAGTTTCCACTGTGACAGCTCGTATGCCCCAAGGACTGCCTCTTGGCCCGGCTGTGGTGTGTTAGCTACGCTCATGCTGATCATCTGTCTGAGCTCCTCCGCTGATTTCATACTTTAAAAGCTGGATATTTTCCTTTTTTTTTTTTTTTTTTTTTTTTGAGACAGAGTCTCGCTCTGTCGCCCAGGCTGGAGTGCAGTGGTGGGATCTGGGCTCGCTGCAAGCTCCACCTCTCAGGTTCCCGCCATTCTCCTGCCTCAGCCTCCCGAGTAACTGGGACTACAGGTGCCCGCCACCGCGCCCGGCTAATTTTTTTGTATTTTTTTAGTAGAGACAGGGTTTCACCATGTTAGCCAGGATGCTCTGGATCTCCTGACCTCGTGATCCGCCCGCCTCGGCCTCCCAAAGTGCTGGGATTCCAGGCCTGAGCCACCGTGCCCGGCTGGATATTTTCAATTCACCAGGATCCTGAACTCATCATTTGTGTTAAAAAAATCAGACTTCCTGAGTTTGGGAGAAGTTTTATACAGAAGCAAATTGTTCTTAAAAAACAACTTATGTGACATTTTATTCTTTATGTCTGAACTGTATTTTTAAAGCTGTGTTTAATACTCAGTAATTTTTTATTACACTTTGAAAATGTTTTTGGAAGTTTTGAAAATGTTTTTTCATTTATGTTTATTTTCCCAACTTCCTGCTTTACTGTCAGCTGTTATTTGTAAATAGATACTATTTATAAATCAGACTTATTGGCATAATTGTGGTGTTATTTATATGAATCGCATGTGAATAAGTATGCTCTTTTTTGAGAATAGTAGTTTTATTTTTATTAACCAAAATTTTAAAAAGAAATGTGCTATCCTGATATTCCTGAGCAGCATATATAGATGAAGTCTCATTTGAGTAATCCCTACATTCAAGTGATATTAATTTAATAAGCTCTTGAAAATTGGGTATATTTCTCACTTCCTAGCTGGATATTTTGCTGAAGCATCTAGGACACCAACACCATCACCTTTACAGCAGAATAAAGAGCATATTCACACAGTCAGCTAGTGGTCATGGCGCTTTTCCCTCTTGCTGCCAGCTCCCCACTGGCCCTGTGCAGGCTCCTGTCTCGGCTGGTGAAGGCAAGAAAAGAGCGAGTGTTCACTACTTCCAGGCACAACAAAGGGAACTCCGCAGGCTGATACAGACACTCGCTCGCATGGAAGGAAAATCTCATTTTCCTCCCAAAGCTGTTCCACCACGGCCCCAGGATATCCGTGGCTCTTCTGGATAGTGATGGGGAGGGAGCTGAAGCACTGTGGCAGAGGCTGCAGAGCCAGAGAACGAGTCCTCAGAGCCACCTTGCGACTCAGAGCCACCCTGAGACTCAGAGCTTCAGCCCCAGGTTGAGCTTCAACCTACAGACAACCTTCAAAGGACACACCCGCACCCCAGAATCAAGGATGGACGAAAGTGAGTCTGGCACTGAAAATGAGCAGAGACCACGAAAACTAAAACACTCTTCACACTCAAGAACTCACTTCTTTTTTTTTTTTTAATTAGACGAAGAACTCTATTAATCTTTGTTTCAAACTTTATTCCCAGGTTTTTTTCAGCTTAATTAGCTGCAAAGAATGAATTGTGTATAAGCAAAAACTAAAAACAGCTGAAGTATCTAAGGGACTTGGGTTTAAAAACGTTAGCGATTTAGTTTTTATGAGATCCATAAAGAAGACAATTTTGAAAAGCAGTCGTAATATAAAATAGCAGCTCCCAGTAACTTCTGCAACTTCTATTTTCTTTAG
Source organism: Trachypithecus francoisi (assembly GCF_009764315.1). Taxonomy (NCBI): domain Eukaryota; kingdom Metazoa; phylum Chordata; class Mammalia; order Primates; family Cercopithecidae; genus Trachypithecus; species Trachypithecus francoisi. The sequence goes on from NW_022681472.1 coordinate 6,768,729, forward strand.
AAGTTGACTCACTTCACTTCACCTCATTCTTGGAAGCCTCATCAAAATTCTCCACAAGATCGGGAACTTCATTCTCACCATCATCATCATCTTCTCCAGCAGCAAGTAGTGCTTTTCCATCTACAGATAGTTTGGCGGAACTCCAGCCAGTCTCTTTAAACTAGTCAGACTGTCTGCACCAAGCTGGTTTACAATGATAAACCAGCTGGTAGCATTTCTTTCAGCAGCTTTGTCCCAGCATGGCCTGTCATGGTGAAAGTGTTCACAGAGGTACCTGACCTTTAGGGTTGCTAAAATGGATTGCTGTTCATTGGTGTGTAAACATATTCACCTCTTCAGTACCAGAGATAGTGTTTACCCCTAACTTCCTTAAGGAGAGCTAAAGTTTTTTAGAATCTGCTGCAGCTATTCTATGGACCACCTTCTTCCTTCTGCAAGCAGTTGCTTTCTCACCAATACACACCGGTGCCTGCTGTCTGCTGAGCTTTCCCTGGTTCATGATTGTTTCTTTCAACTTTTTGGAGAGGAAAAGGGGCAGAAAGAAGGACTAGTGAAATGGGGGAGTTCCCTGACCCACTTTGCAGGACATGTGACAGGGATGTGGCTAGTCTATTTGGCCACCATGTGCACTCCAACCCCTATGGGAGGGGGAGCACACAGAAGGGCAGGTGCAGGAGCCAGGGTAAGAGCCCCTGGGCTCTGACCCCACAGCGGCATCCAGGGGTGGTAGGCTGAAACTCCTGAAGCCTAAGTGGGCATGTGTTACAGTGCACTCTTTTAGCTTTGCAGTTCGCAGGTGACTTACATGTTAACCAGCTCAGTGCCCTCTTGGTACCTGAGTCTTTGTTCAGTGTCCAGGAAGAATCAAATCACATACAGACTCAGAGATGAACGTGGGGTTTTTATTGAGTGGTGAGGTGGCTCTCAGTAGGATGGATGGGGAGCTGGAAAGGGGATGGAGTGGGAAGATGATCTTCCCCTGGAGTTTGGCTGCCCAGTGGCCAATCTTCTCTCCCAGTGTCCCGAGCCAAACTCCTCTCAGCATTCAGACGCTCCTTCTCTTCTCTATGCTGTACCGTTCTGCCATTCTTCTGCTCTTCTGTTTGTCCCCTCATGAAACCCGGGGTTTGGGGTTTATATGAGTACAGGAAGGGGACATGGCAGGCCAAAAGACAACTTTCTTTTTCCTATTTTTGGGAGCAAAAATAGGAATGCCTCTTCTCGTTTAGGGCCATGGGTTTCCAAGCTTGGGGGTGGGGACTTTGCCAGGGAACTGCTTTCTTCTATCCAGTATTTCCCTGTCTCCTGTCCATATCACTAGGGTTGGCACTCAAGGGGTCTCTGGTAGGACAGCTGAGACTAGGCACTCACACGTGGGGATGCAAAATGGCCTCAAGAATTCATTTCTATAGCATATACCTGTCCCACACACAATGAAAAGAAAAGAAGAAAAGGAAAGGAAAGGAAGGGAAGGGGAGGGGAGGGGAGGGGAGGAGAGGGAAGGGACGGGAAAGGAAAGGAAAGGAAAGGAAAGGAAAGGAAAGGAAAGGAAAGGAAAGGAAAGGAAAGGAAAAGAAAGGAAAGGAAAGGACACAAGATAGAGCTATATTAGTCAAAGTCTACAAGCAGAAAATCTGGGGAAAAAAATCTATAAAAGACAATCTCCCTACTGGATAGTACTCAGAAAAAAGACTTCACTTTTCCAATTAGTGTGAAGTTAACTTAGAGAAAACAAGAACATGGTAAAGGAAACACAAATTGAGAGTCAAATGGACCTGGATTCAAATCCAGACTCTAATTTACTATTCCTAATTCATCTATGCCTTGCAGATACAGATGAGAAAAGGTAAAAACAAAACTGAAACCAGACTCAGACACTGGCTTCCCAGAACTCTTGCCCTATCAGATAGAAGAGACACTAGAAAGGCAGTCCTGCAAGGGCGATATCAGCCTCAAGCAAGCCCTGAGCCAACCCAACTACCCTAGTCCAGAATGTTAGGAAAGGCTCTGCTGTGGCCCAAATGGAGAGAAGTCCATCAAGGAGAGAAACACATTGTGTGCAGTTCCTCAGACACAGAGAACTTGGAGGGCTCCACTGTGAGAGCAATTCAGGGTCTCTGTGCACAGGGAGCAGTTCAGCAGTGAGTGACTTGCAGAAGGTGGGCCAGGGGCTGGGGGAGCACCAGCAGGTCGACAAAGGTCCTCTGAGCCAGATGGGGCTGTTTCCTAAGGGCAGTCAGCAGCCACTGAAAACGTTAGGCAGGGAGGGGGCGTGATCAGGCTTGTCCTTATAGAAAGTTCACTTTTGTTGTCAATGAGAGGACTGCATTGGAGACAATAAAACTGGTAGCAGGGAGTCTGGTGGGAGCCACTTGGAATAACTCAGGAGAAAGACAGTCTGCACCTGAACAAGATGACCGCAAGGCAGCAGGGAAGAGGAAATAAGATGGAGGAGTTTGAGGGTTGAATTGAATAGGGGTGAAGGGTGCAGAAAAGGGAAGAGGGAGGCACCGAGCAGGACAGGCCTCTCTTGGCTATCGCTGGGGTGCTACTCACAGAGCAGTGACCCATCTAAGACAGCAGCACGTTGGGAGGACGGGTGGAGACTGCTGGCCAGAGCTCAGGAGAGAGTTTGGGGCTACAATGGCTGTTTGGGGAATCTCTGCAAGGTTGTTAACTGATGGCATGCAAGTAGAAGAGGCCACAAAGGGAGAGTATGTAGAGAAAGGATCCTAGACGACAGGCCCATAAGGAACAGCTGCTTTTAAGAGCAGGCAGAGGAGTCTTTAATCCATCTTGAATTAATTTTTGTATAAGATATAAGGAATGGATCCAGTTTAAGCTTTCTGTATATAGCTAGCCAGTTTTCTCAGCACCATTTATTAAATAGGGAATCCTTTCCCCATTTCTTGTTTTTGTCAGGTTTGTCAAAGATCAGATGGTTGTAGATGTGTAGTATTATTTCTGAGGGCTCTGTTCTGTTCCATTTGTCTATATCTCTGTTTTGGTACCAGTACCATGCTGTTTTGGTTGACCCAGCTATCCCATTACTGGGTATACACCCAAAGGATTATAAATCATGCCACTCTAAAGACACATGCACACATATGTTTATTGCGGCACTATTCACAATAGCAAAGACTTGGAACCAACCCAAATGTCCATCAATGATAGACTGGATTAAGAAAATGTGGCATGGCCAGGCACAGTGGTTCATGCCTGTAATCCCAGCACTTTGGAAGGCCAAGGCAGGCGAATCACGAGGTCAGGAGATCGAGACCATCCTGGCTAACACAGTGAAACCCCGTCTCTACTAAAAATACAAAAAAATTAGCTGGGCATGGTGGTGGGTGCCTATAGTCCCAGCTACTTGGGAGGCTGAGGCAGGAAAATGGCATGAACTCAGGAGGCGGAGCTTGCAGTAAGCCGAGATCGCCCCACTGCACTCCAGCCTGGGCGACAGAGCAAGACTCTGTCTCAAAAAAAAAAAAAAGAAAAGAAAAGAAAGAAAATGTGGCACAAATACACCATGGAATACTATGCAGCCATAAAAAAGGATGAGTTCATGTCGTTTGTAGGGACATGGATGCAGCTGGAAACCATCATTCTCAGCAAACTATCACAAGGACAGAAAACCAAACACTGCATATTCTCTCAGAGGTGGGAATTGGAAAATGAGAACACCTGGTCACAGGGTGGGGAACATCACACACCGGGGCTTGTGGGGGGTGGGGGGATGGGGGAGGGATAGCATTAGGAGATATACCTAATGTAAATGATGAGTTAACGGGTGCAGCACACCAACATGGCACATGTATACATATGTAACAAACCTGCAGGTTGTGCACATGTACCCTAGAACTTAAAGTATAATAATAAAATATAAATAAAAAATAAAAGAGCAGGCAGAAGAAGAGGTGTCATCAGAGGAGATTGGGAAGCGGATCTGGGATGGCTGGAGAATAGAGACCCCATCTGTTTGGTTCTCCATTGCAGTCGCAGGTCTCCAAACAAGGCTTGAGACAACAGAGATATCTGTTATGTAAATTAGCTGCTGATGACCACATGACATTGCAGAAGACAAGGAAAAATCAGATCTCAGGAAGAAGAGCAATCTCAAGAGAACTTGAAGCTGTGTTTACCTGTGGAGGGTGTTTCTGTCCTTCGAGAGTAGGCCACTGTGAGCCACCATAAATAGTTCTCCTTAGTCCATAAAATGCCATGGACACTACCAGCAAAGTCCACTGTAGGCAGAGGTGAGTAACAGGCTTCGTGTGGGTCACCCCAGCCCTGGAGAAGCCGGTTTAGCCCAATGAGACCTGAAATAGCCTGAAAGCTCTCCGCTCTCTGTCCATTCTTTTTATCATCTAAGGATCCCCTGCCCTGTCCTTGTGAGTGCCATGAGCTCTATTACCTTTCTCAGCAATCACTAAAATTCATGCGTGTTTCAGTTTACCCCAGCCCAGCTCTTCCTCCAGGAACTACTCCCAGTTGCTCCCCTCACCCAGGAGCCAGACTCCTCTAACTCTCACTGACTCCACCTATTGTCCTTGGACACTTCTTTTTTTTTTCTTTTTTTTTTGGAGATGGGGTCTTATTCTGTCACCCAGGCTGGAGTGCAGTGGCACCATTGTAGTTCTCTGCAGGTTCAAACTCCAAATGTTTATTACTAATTTCTGGGTATTTGCTGTCTTTTCTATTCAACCATGTACTAAGGGGCTGAGGACAAGGTCCTTTTAAGGGATTTCTGCACCCAAAATGTCTAGAAAGTATCAAACCTTCCATAAATATTTGTTGACAATCAACAGCCCCATCATCATCTCCATGGCACCATGTCCATCGGTCACAGAAAGAATACAACATTTGCCACAATGGGTAGGCATGCCGGTGTCTTTGTCTTTCCCATTGGCAAGAAATAAGAGCATTAGAAATAAAAGCGATGTTTTTATTAGTAGTACTTGAAGAAATCTGAGTAAACTGATTGAAAATTCTATTTATTTTTGTAAATGTGTTTCTAACACCACTTACTTTATTTTCTTTGATCATCTTAGCTACAAAATAAAAGTAGCACTTCCAGAATAGAAGGTTTCTATAATAACAACAAATTCACGGGCAGAGTGTTCTCTTTCCTTCCCGGGAGCATTGTCTTGGCCTCCATCATGGAAGGAGGAGAAAATCTCCCACCTCAGGCTCTTGAAGCGCCTTGTTCCATTAGCTGCCTGGTTGTCAAATCTGTGTTACCAAGCACTCCCAGGCATGAATTATAAGTCCTGGGAGAGTGGGAACAACGAAAGAACGTTTTGATTGGGGATAGAACCCAGTTCTCTTTAGTAAGACACCTTAAGGTGTTTTATGTTCTGCAAGGATGTATAGTAAATGGTCAACAGGCAAGTATTCACACACAGGTAAGACACAGGTCATCTTACATGTGTAAGCTAATTTTGCGGGTCATAATTTTTCAAAAACTTTGCTTCATTAGGCTTAAATGTGACCACTGACCATTGCAACAACATTGGCCTCTACGTTTTGGCTCAGTTATTAATTATTGATGTAGCCCTGGTAAAATCACTTCAGTCTCTCAACTTCAGCTTTAACTGTAAAATAAAAAGGATCTGTTCAATGTCACTTGAATCTCTTGAAATTCTATCCTTGATTCTGAGACTTAAACATTACAGAAAGAAATGCAGCGTTTTTTAATGCCCTGTGTGTATCTCAATTGCAGCTCTAACTGCAATCTACTCAAATCGGTTCTTGAATAGTTCATTTCTCCCACTAAAACGAGCTCCATGGGAGCAGGAATGAGTCCCATTACCTCTGGGGCCCCAGGTAGAGCGAAGAGCTCTCAGCACCCATGGGCCCAAAGTCCCTTACCAAGTGGATGAACACTCTGGCTTTACGCCGGCTCTTGTACCTCTTGATCCTCTAGCCTGCTTACATCCCACTTCACCTCCGGCTTGGTGAACTCAAGAGAAACGGAATTCATTGAAAGGCCCATGATAGCTGCCCTTACCTCCCTGTCTTATGTCTCTTTGTGCCCACAGAAATCACCTGGGACCAGAAAAAGGTAGATGTGACTGTGTAAAAAGATAGAAGATGAGGAAGACAGGTCTTCTTACTTGCCTATAAGATCGTTTTATTAATCACTATTCTTTGCTGTTCAGCTGAACTATTCTTTAACTCACATTCTAGGTTAGAAGAGAACAGATTCCTAGAATGTTCAACGTTAAATGATACTTAAAGCAGCACAAGGCTTCACCTAAAATAAATCTTGAAGTGACTTACAAAGCTAATGAAACTGGTGTGACTCCTTTCAATATTTTCATTACATTGAGCCACTAAAAGCTCATTTTAAAAATCTAAGATTTGAAACAATAACCCACTATACTGAAAAGTTTAATTTCATTTATCACCATTTTGGAATAATCTACCTGAATAAAGTTTCAAAGTACTACTAGATTCTTAGACCCAGGCAATACTTTATAGTTTTAGTAAGGACTTTCAACCCTTTTCTTCCAGTTCAAGAAAGCCTCTCCACCTTCATAAATGACAGAACAACCATGACCCTTGATGGGCCTCCCTCCATGGCCAAGAGCATGAAGCGTATCTTGAATGAAAGTCTTAACTACTCCGTTTGTCCTTATGACACCAATATAATACAAATTGGAAGAAATGTTTTGCATCAAGAAATAAATTGTTCCTGAGATGCTAGAAAACAAGTACTTACAGTAAGTGCAGACTAGGAACAAGATTGTTTGCCTGGAAATTTCAAACACTGATCCTAAATTCCTTATGTTGCTTGTAGTAAAGAGCATGGCATTTTGCTTTTAATCTATAGGATCACTTTACAATTACATACTCTCAAATCAAAGTAAAAGCACATAAAAATGATTCCATAGTACTGCTACACAGTGGGGGTCCGTAAACATCTGCACCATAACCAACATAACAAAAATGAATCAAGTTAAACGATAATGTAAAATACTATAAAAACATCTCTCTTCATGGCAATGCTGGTGTTTACAATTGTCTACTGTTGCAAGATCACTTAGAAGAATACAAAACCCGAACATTTACTTTGGGAATATAGAGTTGTTAAAGCAAATAAGAGGAAGTCCTTGGCCTAAGGTTTCCTCTGTACCCAGAGCTCTATGTAAGCAAACTGAAACTTGGCTTGGAGGGCATTGTTTTATAACTGACTAAGAAAAGGAAAATTAAAAAGGAAGAAACATCTAGACTCAGTCAATCACAAAGAGCCAAGCACCAGGTTAGCTGTGGAACTAGGGACCTACAATCACGCTAGGCCTAAATAATGCAAACACATAGGTAATCAGGAAATGTCTTCACTTTGCTTCCACGTTCAGCCTCTGAAAGCTTGCTGCTCACATTCTAGCAGAGCACTCTGAGCTCTGCCGGTTTTCAGTGCTCCCCAGTTCATGAATTCTTCTTTGTTTAAATAGATTCTGTTACATTTATTTTCTCTAAAGCTTTCCTTTTAAGCGAGTAAACAAAAAAGAAAAGTTAAAAGTAAAATTTTGTTCTCTTAAATTTCACATGTGTATTCTATTGCTTAACATATTAAATACAGTCATGCACCACACAATGATGTTTCAGTCAGTGATGGACCACATGTGCACTGGTGGTCCCATAGGATTACAATGGAGCTGACAAATTCCTATTGCCTAGTGATGTTGTTACCACAGTAAGGTCATTGCGTAATGCATTTCTAACATGTTTGTGGTTATGATTATGTAAACAAACCTGCTGTGCTTCCAGTTGTATAAAAGTCTAGCACATAGTTATGTATAGCACATAATACTTGATAATAAATGACTATGTTACTGATTTATATATGTATTATACTTTTAATCATTATTTTACTTACTCCTTCTGCTTATATATTTGTTCAAAGTAAACTGTAAATTAGCTTCAGGCAGTCCTTCAAAATGTGTTCCAGAAGAAAGCATTGCTGTCATAGGAGATGACAGCTCTATGGGTGTTACTGCCCCAAAAATGTTCTACTGGGACAAGATACAGAAGTGGAAGATGGTAATATTGATGATCGTGATCCTGTGCAGGCCTAGGCGAATGTGTGTGCTTGTGTTTGTGTCTTAGTTTTTAACAAAAAGTATTAAATGAAAAAAAATTAAAAGCTTTAAAAATAAAAAATGTATAGAATAGGGAGATAAAGAGAGAAAATATCTTTGTACAACTGTACAATGTGTTTGTGTTTTAAGCTGAGTGTTATTACAAAAGAATCAAAAAGTTAAAAAAATTAAAGTTTATAATGAAAAACTTTATAGTAGGCTTAGTTTAATTATTATTGAAGACAGAAAAATGTTTTACAAATTTAGTGTAGCCTAAGTCTACAATGTTTATAAAGTGTACAGTAGTGTACAGGAATGTCCTAGGCCTTCACGTTTACTCACCACTCACTCACTGACTCCCCCAGAGCAACTTCCATCCTACAAGCTCCACTCATAGTATGTGCCCTATATAGGTGTACCAGTTTTTGTCTTTTATACGGTATTTTTCTGTACCTTTTATATTTCATATATGTTTAGATACATAAATACTTACTCTTGCATTCCAGTTGCCTACAGTACTCAGTACAGTAACATGCTGTATAGGTTTGCAGCCTGGGAGCACAATGAAAGAATCACCTAATCAGGACATACCCCATTGTTAAGTAACACGTAACTTAAACTAGATTTCACTAAAATTAAAAACTGCTATGTGTGAAAGACACTGTCAAGAGAATGAAAAGACAAGTGACAGACTGAAAGAAAATATTTGCAAAATATATTTCTGATAAAGGATAGTTATCCAAAATATACCAAAAAAATAAAACTCAGCGATAAGAAAACAAAAAATGGGTAAAAGCCCCACTAACGCCTCACCAAAGAAGATATACAGATGACAAATAAGCATATGAAAATACGCTCAATATCATATGTTATTAGAAAATTACACATTAGGCCGGGCGCGGTGGCTCAAGCCTGTAATCCCAGCACTTTGGGAGGCCGAGAGGGGCGGATCACGAGGTCAGGAGATCGAGACCATCCTGGCTAACACCGTGAAACCCCGTCTCTACTAAAAATATACAAAAAATTAGCCGGGCGAGATGGCGGGCGCCTGTAGTCCCAGCTACTCGGGAGGCTGAGGCGAGAGAATGGCGTAAAAAACCCGGGAGGCGGAGCTTGCAGTGAGCTGAGATCCGGCCACTGCACTCCAGCCTGGGCGACAGAGCGAGACTCCGTCTCAAAAAAAAAAAAAAAGAAAATTACACATTAAAACAATGAGATAACACTACATACCCATTTAGAATGGCCAAAATCCAAAACACTGACAACACTAAATGCTGGTGAGGATACTGAGCAGCAGAGACTCTTATTCATTGCTGGTGGGAATGCAAAACAGTACAGCCACTTTGGGAAAGTTTGGCAGTTTCTCACAAAAATAAGCATACTCTTGCCATATAATCCAGCATCTGTGCTCCTTGGCATTTCCTCAAATAGAGGAAAACTTAATTCACATAAAACCTGCACACAGATATTTATAGAAGGTTTAATCACCATTGTCAAGACTTGGGAGCAAACAAGATGTCCTTCAGCAGGTGAATGGATAAACTGGAGTACATCCACACTAGGAACTATTAACCAGAAATGAGCTATCAAGCTATAAAAACACATGGAGGAAACTCAAATGCACACTACTAAGTGAAAGAAGTCAATCTGAAAAGGCTATGTGCTCTGTGACACACTATGGCATACTGGAAAAGGCAAAAACTATGAAGACAATAACAAGATCAATGATTGCCAATGGTTAGAAGAGAAGGGGGAGGGATAGGTGGAGCACAGAGGACTTTTAGGGCAGTGAAACTGTTCTGTATGATAGTATAATGGTGAATATATGTCATTACACTTCAGTCAAAGCCCCTAGAATGTACACCAAGAGTGAACCCAAGTAATAACTATGAACTTTGAGTAATAAATATGTGTCAATGCAGGTTCATCACTTGTAACACCTCATGCAGGGTATTGACAGGGGGTAGCTTACAGGAGCAAGATGGCACATGGGCACTCCGTACTTTCCACTCAATTTTGCCATGAACCTAAAATTGCCCTAACTAATAAAGTCTATTTTAAAGTGTCAACATAACCAAATAATCTTTCCTGAATTTTTTTCCTTCATTACACATTTTTTATTTCAAAACCAATTTTTATGTCTAGCTCATTCTATGAATATATTATTGCTATATTTTCATAATCTGGGTGTCATCAAACTATAGGCCTTATTTTGGAGTTATAGGAAGAAAATCTCCAAGTAATCTCTGAACAGTTTACCAATTGTCTACTATGTACCATTGATGTGTCTATATGCCATGAATGGAGAGATTATTAAGATGAAATCTCTGTCCCTAATGGCTAACCCTCTAATTCTCTAACGGAAGAAGACAGAAAAGTAAACAATTAATAAACATTTATGTACAAATAAACACTTAGATGGTATATTAGTCTGTTCTCATGCTGCTAATAAAAACATACTGAAAGACTGGGTAATTGTTAAAGGGAAGAGGTTTAATGGACTCACAGTTCCACATGGCTAGGGAGGCCTCACATTCATGGCAGAAGGTGAAAGAGAAGCAAAGTCACATTTTACATGGCAGAAGGCAAGAAAGTATGTGCAGGAGAACTGCCCTTTATGATACCATCAGATCTCCTGAGAGTTATTCACTATCACAAGAACAGCACAGGAAAGACCTGCCCCCATGATTCAATTACCTCCCACTGAGTCCCTCTCATGACATGTGGAAATTATGAAAGCTACAATTCAAGATGAGATTTAGGTGGGGACACAGCCAACCATATCATTCTGCCACTGGCGCCTCCCAAATTTCATGTCCTCACATTTCAAAACCAATCATGCCTTCCCAACAGTCTCCCAAAGTCTTTATTCATTTCAGCATTAACTCAAAAGTCCACAATCCAAAGTTTCATCAAAGACAAGGAAAGTCCCTTCCACCTAAGAGCCTGTAAAATCAAAAGCAAGTTAGTTAATTCCTAGATACAATGGGGCTACAGGCATTGAATAAATACACCCATTCCAAATGGGAGAAATTGGCCACAACAAAGGGGTTACAAGCCCCATGTCAGTCTGAAATGCAATGGTGTAGTCAAATCTTAAAGCTCCAAAATGATCTCCATTGACTCCATGTCTCACATCCAGGTCACACTGATGCAAGAGGTGGATTTCCATGGTCTTAGGCAGCTCCACCCCTGTGACTTTGCAGGGTACAGCCCCCTCCTGGTTGCTTTCAGGAGCTGGCATTGAGTGTCTGTAGCTTTGCCAGGCACACACTGCAAGCTATCAATGGAACTACCATTTTGGGGTCTGGAGGACGGTGGCCCTCTTCTCACAGCTCCACTGGGACTCTGTGTAGGGGTTCCCACTCCACATTCCCATTGCAGAGGTTCTTCATGAGGGCTCTGCCCTGCAGCACACCTATGCCTAGACACCCAGGCATTTCCATACACCCTCTGAAATCTAGGCAGGGGTTCCCAAACCTCAATTCTTAACTTCTGGACACTCACATGCCCAACACCACAGGTAAGCCATCAAAGCTTGGGGTTTGCACCCTCTGAAGCAATGACCTGAGCTCTATTTTGGCCCCTTTTAGCCATGGCTGGGACACAGGGCATCAAGTCCTAAGACTGCACACAGCAGGGGGCCCTGGACCATTTTTTTTTTTTTTCCTCCTAGGTCTCCAAGGCCTGTGATGGAAGGGGCTGCTGCGAAGACCTTAGACATGTCCTGAAGATATTTCCCCCATTGTCTTGGCAATTAACACTGGATTCCTCATTACTTATGTAAATTTCTGTGGCCAGCTTGAATTTCTCCTCAGAAAATGGGTTTCTCTTTTCTATCACATCATCAGGCTCCAAACTTTCCAAACTTTTATGTTGTACTTCCCTTTTAAACATAAGTTCCTATCCCAAACCATATCTTTGTGAATACATAAAACTGAATGCTTTTAACAGCACCCAAGAGCACTTTGCTGCTTAGAAATGTCTTCTTCCAGACGCCCTAAATCATCTCTCTCTAGTTCAAAGTTCCACAAATCTCTAGGACAGGGGCAAAATGCCACCAGACTCTTTGCTAAAACATAGCAAGAGTCACCTTTATTTCAGTTCCCAACAAGTTCCTCATCTCCATCTGAGACCACATCAGCCTGGACTTTATTGTCCATATCACTATCATCATTTTGGTCAAAGCCATTCAACAAATCTCTAGGAAGTTCCACACTTCCCTACATCTTCCTCTCTTCTTCTGAGTCCCTCAAACTGTTCCAATCTCTGCCTGCTACCCAGTTCCAAAGTCGCTTCCACAGTTTCGGGTATCTTTACAACAGCGCCCCACTCTACCCGTACCACTTTACTGTATTAGTCTGTTCTCATCCCGCTAATAAAGACATACCTGAGACTCGGTAATTTATAAAGGAAAGAGGTTTAATGGACTCACACTTCCACATAGTTGGGGAGACCTCACAATTATGGCAGAAGGCAAAGGAGAAGCAAAGACACATCTTATATGGCAGCAGGCAAGAGAGCGTGTGTAGGGAAACTCCCCTTTATAAAATCATCAGATCTCATGAGACTTGTCCACTATCATGAGAACAGCTTGGGAAAGACCCATCCCCATAATTTAATTACCTCCCCCTGGGTCCCTCCCATGACATGTGGGAATGATGGGAGCTACAATTCAAGATGAGATTTGGGTGGGGACACAGCTATACCATATCACATGGGATCCCAGGGGGGTTTCAACAATCTGTTCTCTGTTCACTACAAATCCCAGGTGCCCTGTGGCCACTTTTAGAGCAATTTGTCACCTTGAGTAAGGGTCTAAATTCTGTTTTTCTGCTTTGTTCTGGCAACACTGCCTGTCACATGGTAGGTGCTCAGTAGTTATCTGTGGATGAGCATGACTTCTAGAAAAGTTGCTTTAGAACCAAATCCAAGAGTAAATCTAAGACTGAGAGGAAAAGGAAAACCCTGTCGTGTCCTTACTTGAGGCTATAAAACATATTCACTAGCATTCTGATGAATACAGATAAGTAACATATTTTCCTCCCCCTTCCCTCATTTCTATCAGCAAATGAACCCTATAAAGCAGTTTAAGGCTATGGGCTTCCAAAATGTAACTCAAGTGTGCTCACCTGGTGGATTTTGGTTTTAGAAAAGTAAAACAAAGTAAAAGATTTGCATACCTTATGTTTTAGTTTCTTATAAAACTAAGCATATTCTTGCCATTTCTTGGTGATTTGCTCTCAGAAAAGGAGGAAACATGGAGGAGGAAAGAACAAAGTGAGGAAGGAATGTAAATAAAGGAAAAAACAGGCCGGCTATGGTAGCTCATGCCTGTAATTCCAGCACTTTGGGAGACTGAGGTGGGCAGATCATTAGCCTGGCCAACATGGCGAAACCCTGTCTCTACTAAAAAGACAAAAATTAGCTGGGCATAGTGGCGGGCACCTGTAGTCCCAGCTGCTCGGGAGGCTGAGGCAGGAAAATCGCTTGAATCCAGGGGGCAGAAGTTACGGTGAGCCAAGGTCATGCCACTGCACTCCAGCCTGGGTGACACAGCAAGACTCTGTCTCAAATAATACACACACACACACACACACACACATATATATACACACAAATATATATTATAGATATATTTTATATATTATATATATATAAAGGAAAAAACAAAAGAAGGGATATGAGAAGGTTTGCTTGAATTCTGAGTAGTATATCTGCAAAATAATATTCCATTTTATGTTAATAAATATCTTGAATACATGTTTTATGGTTAACTCTAGACATTATTGACTTAGAGTGTATCTTTCAAGCTGAGGAATGATGTTCTCACCTCCTCAGCAAAAGGCAGTTAATTCCTGTCATGACACGAAACCTCACTATCAATATAATGCGGAGCTTTGAAAGATCAATAGCATAACACCTTTCTAAATTTCTTGTTTGGATAATTATTTTAGGACAAAATTTTTTATTTTCAAAAAAGAGTTTGTTAGGGAAGAGTAGAAATAAACAGTGAATTCAAACAAACTATTTTTTAAATTATACACTGAGAAGAATCAAAGAAATTGAAGTAAAAGAGGACATACTAGAAAATACTCTTTCAACACCCTAAATTCCTTTTGGCATACAGTTTAGGTAAATTGGTCTATTTAAGTCCCACTTGACCTTTCAAAATGGTGGAAATTACTTGGTTGTGATAGTTGGGGTCTGAAACAGGAGTCTAAGTTGATGAGTGAATAATCTCTAACTCTTTAGGAACTTACAGCTCATCAATATCAACACGTAATATTTATATGACAATCTTAACATCTTAACACGAGAGAGATAAAAGACATAGACAATAAAAATAGGCATTTTGCCTAGCAATTTCAAACAAGTATCTTTCTAAATACATGGCAGAACTACAAGACAAAACCATCTGGTATTTCCTATATTGACGCCTAATAAATCAAGTAAAGACAATATTTTCTACTCTGCTCTTTAAAACCTCCAAGGAAAATTAAAAGACAGTGTTAAGTCAAGCATGCAGCCGCTGAGACTCAAAACAATATTACACAGCAAAATTAGAACTGCAGAAATCTGAGCATGAAAGGCAAACACAGTGAAGGTCTTGAAAGTCTCAAGTTGAAAACATTGAATTGAAAAAAACATAATAGGAATGGAGAGATTGGGGAGATGTTGATCAAAAGATATAAAATTTTGGTTAAACAGGAAGAATAAATTCAGGAAAACAATTGTACAACATGGTGACTATGATTAATAACAACATATATTCTTGAAAACTGCTAAGAGATTATACTTTAAGTGTTCTCATCACAAAAAAGATAAGTATGTGAGATAACGCAAGTTAATCGGCTTGATTTAGCCATTCTACAATGTAAACATATATTGAAACATCATGTTATATGCCATAAATATATGTAATTTTTGTCCATTTAAAAATAAATTAAAAATTTGGTCAGGTGCAGTGGGTCACGCCTATAATCCCAACACTTTGGGATGCCAAGGTGAGTGGATCACTTGAGGTCAGGAGTTTGAGATCAGTCTGGCCAACATGGTGAGACCCTGTCTCTACTGAAAAAAAAAAAACAAAAGTTAGCTGGGCATGGTGGTGCATGCCTGTAATCCCAGCTACTCGGGAGGCTGAGGCAGGAGAATCATTTGAACCCGGAAGGTGGAGTTTGCAGTGAATTGAGCTCCTGCTACTGCACCCCAGCCTGGGTGACAGAGCGAGACTGTCTCAGAAAAAATAAATAAATAAAATTAATTAAGTAAAAATTGTTTTAATCATAATTAATTCTTCAACTTAATAGTCTAAAAAGAGATAAAATTTCTATAACTGTTTCTGGAAAGGTTTAGGGGGCTTCTCCCAGAAAATGTTGTCTTTCCCCCTACCTGCCTCCCACCACAACCTAAACCTAATAAACTCCCAAGTTGAATTGTTAATGATGTTTTCATTGAGGCCTGTACCCTTGAAAGAGCCATGATTTTTATGCTGAGTTAGACATTTAGAAGATAACATCACTGATATTTTTCCTGTGATTTTTATATCTAAATAAACTAAGAGGGGATTTCAAAATTATTTATCATTTGCGAGAAACAGCTCTGAGGAGAGGAACATACATTTATGTCACACAGAATATGGCATTGTTATATACATTTATATAGAGTGAATGTGCACTATGCCAGTTGATGTTTATCATAGCCCTAAGAGAGAAAAGAAATTTTTATGTGAGGAACGTGAACCTCTTTAAATTATCAAACCCAGAGAGGCATTTAAAATGTGACAGCAGACATATCTCACTCCCCTTTTAACTAAAATAACGACCCCTTAAAGTCATTTGCTAGGCAGGCTCCAGACTAACTGACTCCAAGTAGCTGTAAAATGCCACACACCTTATGGTTCAACAATGGTACAGCCAATCACTAACCAGTGTTATTCTGTAAACCAATGAGAATGCCTGTCAAACAACTTTGGATCAGTCCACTCCTTGTTTCTGTTTGTCTTTAAAAACCTGCCTGTAACAAAGGCAAAGAGAGCGTTCCCCAAGGCAACCTGAGAGGGTGTCCCAGGCAGCTGTCCTCCCTGTGGTTAAGGTCAACTCTATAAATTATATCTTGTGCCCCAGTTTCTTCCCTTAGGTAGACAGACCTTTGTGGTGCATAAGGGCACTTGTAAAGAATAAATGATAAGTTCATTATTTCCTTCATCCCTTATTTCAACAAATATTCATTGCTGAAATCTTAATTTCAATTAAAATGTTTGGAAAGCAAGAGTCTTAAAATAAAACTAATGAAAGAAAGCAATTCCACTTCTTCCTTTAAGTGTTAACTATATACAAAGTTTTTTTTTTTTTTTTTTTTTTTTTTTTTTTTTTTTTTTTTGAGGCGGAGTCTCGCTCTGTCCCCCGGACTGGAGTGCAGTGGCCGGATCTCAGCTCACTGCAAGCTCCGCCTCCCGGGTTTACGCCATTCTCCTGCCTCAGCCTCCCAAGTAGCTGGGACTACAGGCGCCCGCCACCTCGCCCAGCTAGTTTTTGTATTTTTAGTAGAGACGGGGTTTCACCGTGTTAGCCAGGATGGTCTCGATCTCCTGACCTCGTGATCCGCCCGTCTCGGCCTCCCAAAGTGCTGGGATTACAGGCTTGAGCCACCGCGCCCGGCCTATACAAAGTTTTAAGGTTGACATTTTTCATACCTAAAATGAATTTCTTTATCCATAAGAGTGACTGTTCTTTAGATACCAAAACAACTCTAAAAAATTAATTGGCTCATAATACAAAGAATTTCAAACTAATCTTCAAAATGTACTCCCTGGATTGTTTTTTCACTCCCACAAACTTGGCACCTCTGCATTTATCAATGTCCCCAAGATTCCAGTTTGTATTTCCAACTGCCCAAAGACACCTTCATTTCTGCCACCAAAATGACCATCTCCTTACCACATTTGAAAAAAAATGCAAATAAAAGATAAAACTCTCTTTTTCGACTAATGGAAACATCATGTGTCCTCTAAACCCTTACAGTAGTTTCAGTAACAATAACATCTGATTTTGTTGCATTTTGTTTTGTTCTTCTGCAACTTCATATGTGACAAACTTATGTGCCCAAAAAGAAGCACCGCATGAGACTTTAACCTTCATGTGGGCAGTGACAAAGACTACCTAGTTCAATCCCATAGGCTTATCATTCAGGTGCAGCCTGGTACCCAGCAGGCATTAATGTGCATTTCTTCAATGAATAAAGGAATGAGCACCCTGCTCAAGGCCCATCCAGGGCCAAGCACTCCCCTTTCTCCTCTTTCTACCCTAATGAAGAGCATCTCTCCCAACTAGACAGGAAGACCTCATGGTCTTTGGTCCTCTCACCTGCATAACCAAGTCATGGCCAAGACTTATTCATTCTGCCTCTGAGACATTTCTCCATCCTGCCTGCTCCTCCAGTTCACCCTGCTGATGTCTGAAAGATGTTCACATTCAGTGCAGTTATCTTTCTGCAAAGTTTGCTGTCAGACCCCACCACCACTCCTTTCTGCCCATCTCTTCTCACTAGCCCCCATTAATCTCATCGCTCCTGCTAGCATGCTTTCTATATGTAGATGGGATTAAGATTCACTCTTGCTGAATACCTGTCCCTGTCAATTTGTGAAGTCCCCAGGGATTGACATGGTATGGCCACCTGCCCGCCCAGGGGCCCCAGCTCTCAGTCTCACTCTTCCCCAATCTCTTGTGTGCTCTGTCCTCTAGTCACACAGATGACTGGGACCACAAACAAAGGATTGTGATGCTGGCAGCACAGTTCACATTGAGTATTGGGCCAACACACCAAAGTCAGTAATGCCCACCAACTGGACCCCACAGGGCCTTCTAACAGGTTTTTCTACATCCTTTTATTCCACCCACATTACAAATATAGTGAGCTTTTAAAAGCAAGTCTTATTGACCTTCTTCCTAAAATCTGTCAGTGTTTTCCTATTGTTTTCAGGGTTTTGTTTTAAGCAGAAATGTACTGTGATTTATGAGACTCTGCCCCTGCTGGCCAGCCCTGCTCTCCAGGCTCAGCTCACCTTTGCTCTTCAGCCAAAGCCACCATCTTCTGTTTACCAAAACGTGCTGTGCTCCTCCCGGTATGCATATCCAGTATGTGACTCTTGCACCTAACATTCCCTCTGCCAAGAACATTCCACTTGCTCCCCACTTGGTAATTCCTCTTTACTCTTCAAATTTGTCCTAAAATGTCACTTCCTTAGATTAAATCTTTCTAGGGCACCCTCTTTACAATTTTACATTGCAACTTAACTAAATTGGAAACACACGCACACACACACACACACACATACATATAAGATACTCTATGGGAATACTACAAACAACTTTATTCTCATAAACTTGACAATGTAAAAAAAACGGAAAACTTCCTAAACAAAAAATCGCAAACTACCAAAACTCAATTGGGATGAAATAAACGAGTAGTCTTATAACTATCAAATAAATTGGATCTGTAATTTAGAAATTCCCAAAAATGAAATAGTCAGTCCTAGATGGTTTCATTGGAGAATTCTAACAACAATTTTTAAAGAATAACATCCACATTACACAATCTCTTCCAAGAAATAGAAGACTAGAGAACACATCTCCACTTATTCATTGAGGTCAGTATTACCCTGACAACAAAATTAGTCGAAAATAGTACAAAAAAAAGAAAACTACAGACAAATATCTCTCATGAACATAGGCAGAAAAGTTCTTGGCAAAACATTATCAAATCAAATCTAGCAAATATAAAAGAAATTATATATTTCCCATGACCAATTGAAATTTATTTCAAGTGTACAGACCTAGTTCAACATTCAAAAAATCAATCACTATAACCAATCACAGTAAACATGGTAAAGAAAAAAATGTATAATCATATCATTTTACACAGAAAAAGCACTTGACAAAATCCAACATCTGTTCATGATTAAAGAAAAAAAAGAAACTCAGAAAACTACAAATGTAGCAGAAGTCAACCTTATAAAGAGCATCTATAAAAGTCTAACAGTAAACAATGGTCAGTGGTAAAAGACTGAATGATTTCTCTTAAGATCAAGAACAAGAAAATGATTTCCCCTAAGATTAGAAACAGGAGTGTCACTGCTCTTATTCATGATAAGTATCAGAAATTCCAGCCAGTGCAACAAGGCAAGGAAAAGAAACAATAGGCATACAAATTGGAAAGAAGAAAATAAAACTGTTGTAATTTGTACATGAGAAAATCACAAAGATTACAAATGAATATACTAAAAAGAACTAAAAATCTCCTAGAAATAACAGGTGATTTCAGCAAGATTGCGTGAAATAAGATGAATACACGAAAATCAATTTCATTTCTATACACTAACAATGAACTTGTAGAATTCACAATCTAAAACACAAAACCATTTATAATCACACCAAAGAAAATGAAATACTTAGAACATGTATATAGGATCTGTATTCTTAAAATTACAAAATGCTGATTAAAGAAACTAATGAATATCTAAATAAATGGAAAGACATACAATGTTTGTGGATTGAATAACTCAACATAAAAAAGATGTCACTACTTCCCAAATTTGATCCTGATGTGTAATGCAATTACATCCTTTTATTCCACCCACATTACAAATATAGTGAGCTTATATCAAAGCTATCAAAATTTAGCAAGGTTCTTTTTCTAGTAAAATGATATGATTATATAATTTTTTCTTTACTGTGTTAATGTGATTGGTTATAGTGATTGGATTGATTACATGTCTTTGCTATTGTGCATAGTGCTGCAAAGAAGAACGTGTGCATGTATCTTTATAACAGAATGATTTATATTCCTTTGGGTATATATCCAGTAATAGTATTGCTGGATCAAATGGTATTTCTGGTTTTAGATCCTTAAGGAATTACCATACTGTCTTCCACAATGGTTGAACTAGTTTACATTCCCACCAATAGTGTAAAAGCGTTCCTATTCCTCTATAGCCTCGCTAGCATCTGTTTTTTCTTGACGTTTTAATAATCGCCACTCTGACTGGCAGGAGATGTTATCTCATTGTGGTTTTGATTTGCATTTCTCTAATGATCAGTGATTTTGTGCTGTTTTTCATATATTTGTTGGCTGCATAAATGTCTTCTTTCGAGAATTTTCTATTCATGTCCTTTGTCCACTTTTTAATGGGGTTGATTTTTTTCTTGTAGTTCAAGTTCCTTGCATATTCTGAATATTAGACCTTTGTCAGAGAGATATGTGATGAATTACATTTATTGATTTGCATATGTTGAACCAGTCTTGCATCCCAGTGATGAGGCCGACTTGATCATGGTAGGTAAGCTTTTTCATGTGCTGCTGGATTCAGTTTGCCAGTATTTTATTGAGGTTTCCACATCAATGTTCATCTGAAGTACTGGCCTGAAGTTTCCTCATTTTGTTGTATCTCTGACAGGTTTTGGTATCAGGTTGATGCTAGCCTCATAAAATGAGTTAGACAGAAGTTCCTCCTTTTCAGTTGTCTGGAATAGTTGCAGAAGGAATGGTACCAACTCCTCTTTGAAACTCTGGTAGAATTTAACTGTAAATCTGTCTGGTCCTGGTTTTTTGTTTGTTTATTTGTTTGTTTTTTGGTTGATAGGCTATTTATTACTGCCTCAATTGCAGAACTTGCTATTGGTCTATTCAGGAATTTGACTTCTTCCTGGTTTAGTCTTGGGATGGTGTATGTGTCCAGGAATTTATCAGTTTTTTCTAGATTTTGTAGTTTATTTGTATAGAGGTGTTTATACTATGCTATTATTGTATGGAAGTCTAAGTCTCTTTGTATGTCTTTAAGAACTTGTTTAATGATTTTAGGTGCTCCTATATTGGGTGCATATAGATTTAGGATTATTCATTCTTCATGTTGAATTGATCCCTTTACCATTATGTAAAGTCCTTCTTTGTCTTTTTTTATCTTTGTTGGTTTAAAGGACAGACAAGTTTATTCTAAGTTTTACAAAGAAAGACACAAGATCTAACTAGCTAAAAAGACAATTCACAAAATTTGAAAAAGAAGAATTTATTGAGAAGAAGCAATCTAAGAAATGTTAAGGATTACTACATAGCTACAATTTCAAGACAGTGTGATATTAGAGGAGAAGTAGACAGATAGGTCAATGAAATAAAATAGAGAACCCCAAAATAGACCCATACAAATATATTCAAATAATTTTTGACATCAGAATAATTAAAATAAAAGATTGTAGTAAGGTCACATGTCAGTGAGGATGTGGGTGAACTGTTTACTCACACATCGCTGGTGGGAATGTAAAATATCACAATTCTGGAAAAGAATGTGGCAGTTTCTCATAAAACCAAATGTGTATTTACCATTGACCCAGCAATTACTCTATTTGGCATTTGTACTAGAGAAATGAAAACAAATGTACACAAAAATACCTGTTCATAAAAGATCACAGTTTTTTTATTCATAAAACTCAAAATGTGAAAACAACCAAATATGCTTCAGTGTTTAATCAAAGGGTTAAACAACCTGTGCTACATCCATACCATGGAATACTACTCAGCAACAGTGAAAGAAATGAACTCCTGATGCATGCCACAAATTGGCTGGATCTTAAGGGAATGACACTGAGTGAAAAGCCCATCTAAAATGTTACATACTGCATGAGTCCACCTATGCAGCACTATTATTAAGACATTATTAAAGAGACAAGAAGAGATTAGTCGTTACCAGTAGCTGGGAAAGATGAGGAGGGATGACAGGGACTATGAAAGGGGGGCAGGGTCAATCCTTGTGACGAAACTGTTATTTTGACTGTTGCAGTGATCACACACAGCTACTCAGATGGTAAAGCTCAGTAGAACTAAACTCCCATGGTTGGGGGAGAACAGTGTACATATAAAACAGAAAATCTGAACAATATCCCTGGATTATGTAAGTGTCAATTTCCTCACTGTGATATTGCACTATAGTTTTATCGGACGTTAGTTACCATTAAAGGATACCGAGTGACTGGTATACAACATCTCTCTGTATTATTTCTTACAACTTCATGTGAATCCACAGTTATCTCAAGCAGTTTTTAAAATTTAGACAAAAGAGGGGACAAAACATCAACAAATGAAGAAAATGTTTATATATACAAACGTTTTATATATAAACAATAAAACTTTTACATAAATATAAAAATTTTACGTATAAATGTGTGTGTGTGTGTGTGTGTGTGTGTGTGTATATATATATTAGAGAACAAGATAGCACAAGTGAAGCAGAAGAGGGAGTGGCCACCAACCAGTAGAAGAGGGAGTGGCCACCAACCGTGGAACTTCCTGAAAGCCCAAAGACACTGATAACAGTTGATTTTCTCCCCTGTCCTCTCTTCATCTAGAGCAGGCAAAGGGTGTCAGGCAATGGATAATTATAGAAGGATCTCTTCTGTGTCCTATTAGGGTACCATTAACTTTCTTTATAAGGAGGGGAAACTGAGCATCCATTGTTGGCATTGGTGAATCTTGGTTACCATTTCTGGAGCAATAGATAAGTCCCCCTCAAAAGCTTGTTACATACATAGTGTTTATCTCGGGGCTGTGGTATTAGGGAGGTGGATAGGTGAACTTGTATTATCTACTTTATAAGCTCCAGTAATGTCTATTTGCTGCTTCTTGTGGTTGAAGAAAATGTTTTTGTTGTTTGTTTATTTTTTAAGACAAGGTCTGACTCTGTGGCCCAGGCTGGAGTGCAGTGGTGTGATCACAGCTCACTGCAGCCTAGACTTCACTGGCTCAGGTGATTCTCCCACCTCAGCCTCCCAAGTAGCTGGGACTACAGGTGCATGCCACCACGCCCAGCTAATTTTTGTATTTTTTGTAGAGAGGGTTTCACCGTGTTGGCCAGGCTGATCTTGAACTCCTGGGCTCAAGGGACCCTCCCACCTCAGCCTCCCAAAGTGCTGGGATTAAAGTGTGAGCCACTGTGCCAAGCCAAATGTGCTGATTTACAGTTAACAAAGCTATCAAATATTTTTAAGAAAAACAAAAAGCTATAGACTAATATGGAAAATATTTTATTATAAGCAAAAAAACTCATGATGGAGCTTTGTTTGTCTATAGCATGAAATTCAGGCTTCTCCCTGTGAGACTTAAAGACCTGATCCAACCTTCCTTCCTGGTGCCCACACTCTCCACTGGACATGGGTACCCCAGACACACACACCATGTACTGCTGCAGGCAGTGTGCTCCTTCACTTTTCTTTTTAATTGTCAGTGTTATTTCATTCTTCTATATTGCTCTTTGCCATCTTTGCCACCACCATCAGGTGAACGCAGTTGCTCTCCAGTATTTTTAAGTGAACTCAAAATGTAGAAGGGTGGGAGAAGTATGAGTTAATTTACTCTCAGCAGAGAATTACAAACTAACCACAACACAATGTAGACAGAAACAACATGTGGCATGTTTAATGTGGCATGCAAGCAAGGATTAAGAAGAAACTCATTTTCCCCTGGAATGCCAAGGAGAGATCCAAATTGATGCCCTTTTTTTTTTCGAGCTGGGTTTTGGATAGCAATTGAACCAGGAAATAAGGGGAGTGGCAGAGCTAGGGCAATGCTCCAGCTGTCCGGAAACACTTTCAGGTTACACCTTAAAACGAGTTCAAGTACAATTAGCTGGTGTCACACTAGCTCTGTCTTTTAGCTAAATAGGATCAAATTTGGGTCAATTCCCAGGTCATAGTTTTAATGAATTCAACCTGGTCATTGAAGCAATAAAAGATTTGTCTGTGTTTAAAAGTCACCTTATTCCAAAATAGCAGGAGTAGGGAAAGAGCTCATTTTCAGAGAACAG
This sequence comes from Trachypithecus francoisi, assembly GCF_009764315.1. Lineage (NCBI taxonomy): Eukaryota > Metazoa > Chordata > Mammalia > Primates > Cercopithecidae > Trachypithecus > Trachypithecus francoisi. The sequence goes on from NW_022681472.1 coordinate 6,792,666, forward strand.
CCTGCCTGGGGGTCTGATCTCAGCTTCCACACACAAGCTGGCAGGATGGAAAAGGGTTATTTATCCTCCCTGGGTTGCAATTTCCTATTGTTTACATAGCAGCAATAACAGTACCTCTAAAAGTATCTGAGTGTGAGTGGCAAATGAGTTAATATATTGAGAATGATTAGCAAGGTAATTTACTCAAGCTCATTTGAATAGTTTGTTAGTGTAGGACACAGTCAGATGGCTTCTAACTCAAAGCTTCCTAGTCATATGACAGCGGCCACTAAGCTACTAAGTGACAAATCATAAGACACATTGGGGACTTACACACACATGTGGTCAGTTTGCATCAGTAATTGATTCTCTAAATATCAAATTAACGTTTGCCTACTTTTTTGAGATTGACTCCTAATGAATAAGGTGAACTGAGTAAGTTTGATTTATTTCTTCTAGTGCATGTTTCAGAAGTGGGGATGGAAAGGGTTTTGTCATCAGTGGAGATCATCTTTCTGTTCATTGACACAGGCCCTGGCAGGGAGAGCTGGGATTGCCTCAGAAGGTGAGCAGCTCAAATCCTGCATTGTGTGTGGGCAGGAAGGCAGGCGGGGTAGCACACTCCTGAGTGCCACTGCATTCCTGCAGGCCACCTAGTCCCAACTGGAGTACAGCATCACTGCCTGGGCCAAGGCTTACTGTCCTGGATTAGCAAGAACAGCTGGAAGGTTTGTTTGGGCAGGGGGTGAAGGAGGGGTTATTTTTAAAAACTGTGAACAAGTGACCATAGAATTGAAAAGGAATTGAGGATCTGGACAAAGAACGACATGAGGTCACAAGCCCCTGGGTCCACTCAAGTGTCCAGAAGCCCCTACCTTCCTCAGTAGCCTCCTGCCATGGGTCTTTCCCCTGGTTCATGGGGAAAACATTCATCAGTCCAAACAACCTACCTTGAAATACTCATCAGTCCGAAACAACCTGCCAAAACTACCTGGGAGAGTGCAATGTTCATTTTCAAAATTAAGGCACTAAAAATAAGCAGAATGCATTTCATAGGAGATATACCTAATGTAAATGACAAGTTAATAGGTGCAGCACACCAACATGCACATGTATACATATGTAACAAACCTGCACGTTGTGCACATGTACCCTAGAACTTAAAGTATAATAAAAAAAAAAAAAAAGAAACGCAGTTTATTTAAAACTATCTATGGGCTCCTTCAAGTTCCTTAGAGTTCATTATGAATTTGAAGGCATAAGTAGTTTAAGTATGATAGGATAAATTTAGCCAATACCTGAAAAAATCAAATTAAAAGGAATAGTTATGAATTCCTTTAAAATAATTTTAAACATTTTGGTATCAGTATCAATTACATGCTCTGAATTATTCATTGATACTAATTATGTAATACAAGGAGGTACAATTACTTCAAGGAATGTCTGCAGATGATTATATAAAAATAATCTTCTAAGGTACATCCTATGACACTCTTGGAAGGTTTGAGATTTTAAATAGATACTACTCTATAGTCATGGGTCACTTAACGACGAGGATATGTTCTGAGAAACATGTGATCTGAGAAATATGTCCTTAGAAGATTTCAATGTTGTGCAGATATCATAGAGCATCCTTACACAAAGCTAGATGGTAGAGCCTACCACGCTCCTAGGCTATATGGTATAGCCATCCACACCTGTGCAGCATGTCACTGCACTGAATACTGTAGGCAACTGAAACATAATGGTAAGTATAGTGTATCTAAACATAGAAAAGGTACAGTAAAAATACAGCATAAAAGATTAAAAATGGTCCACCTGCATAGGGCACTCACCTTGAATGGAGTTTGCAGGATGGAAGTTGCTCAGGGTGAGTCAGTGATTGAGGGGTGAGTGAATGCGAAGGCCTAGGACATTACTATACACTACTGTAGACTTCATTAACACTGAACAGCTACATTAAATTTATTTTTGTTTATTTATTTTTGAGATGGAGTCTTACTCTGTTGCCAGGCTGGAGTGCAATGGCGCGATCTCACCTCACTGCAACATCCAACTCCCTGGTTCAAGCAATTCTCCTGCCTCAGCCTCCTGAGTTGCTGGGACTACAGGCACGCACCACCATGCCCAGCTAATTTTTGTATTTTTAGTAGAAATGGGGTTTCACGGTGTTGGCCAGGATGGTCTCCATCTTCTGACCTCGTGATCCTCCCACCTTGACCTCCCAAAGTGCTGGGATTATAGGCCTGAGCTCCCACACCTAACCCACTAAACTTATTTTTAAAATTTTTCTTTCTTCAATAAAAATTAACCTTAGCCTATGTAACATTTTTACTTTAGAAAGATTTTATATTTTTCAACATTTTTATCCTTTTGTAACACTTAGCTTAAAACACAAACACATTGTACAGCTGTATAAAATTTTTTTAAATCCTTATTTACAAGCTTTTTAAAATTTTTTGTTAAAAACTAAGACACAGACACACACACTATCCCAGGCCTGCACAGGGTCAGGATCATCAATATCACTGTCTTCCACCTCCGCATCATATCCCACTGGAAGGTCCTTAGGGGCAAAAACACGCATGGAGCTGTCATCTCTATGATAACAATGCCTCCTTCTCGATACCTCCTGAAGGACCTGCCTGAGGTTCTTCTTGAGTAGGTTCATTTATACCAACATCACCACAAACGCCTGAGTAATGCATTGCTCTGTGACAGTAAGACAGCTATGAGGGTGATAGGAACTTTTCAGCTGCATAATAATCATATGGGACCACTGTCATGTACACTGTCTATCATTCACCAAAACGTCATTATGTGGTGCATGATTGTATTATCTAACAATCAGTGTAAACCCAGGATAACATTTAAGCAAGGGCTCTTTGTAAATCTGTCTTTAGTTCCAGATTGCAGGAGATGATGTTCTCTTGTTTACTACCCTGACAGTTATCAAACTTACCTGAAAGTCCTTTTCTTCAAGCCAGTCCCCAGTGCACTAAGGTGTTAGGGGAAATGTGATATAACTCCCCCAAACATACATTCTTTCAGGGAACAGATTTTATAACACACATGCAGTCCCCCAGCTGCCCCAGGGCAGGGTATTCATAAAGTGTTAAGAGTAGCTGCCATGAGGCCACCATGAAAGAGTAAACCAAATGCCAGCCACTGCCACCCACGCAAAACACCCAAGAATCCCTGAGCCCTCCTTTAATGATGGCCTCCCAGGGATGGACGAAACCTTCCTTATCATGGAACTTCATGCCCTGGCTGACCCCCAAGTCATTCCTCAGATGAGATCCTCAAAGCCCTGTTTACAGGAGTTCCTCCGATAGGGATTCTGGGATTATTTGCTTCATTTTCTGGAGCTCTGAACATCAGTAGGGATTGGATTAGGTCTCAGGGAGCTGCTGCGGTGTCAGGAACCCCAGGCAAAGCTGTGCCACCTGGCAAGTCCCTAACCCAGGTCTTCCTCAGGATCTTTTGCTTCCTCTCATGGTAACTGAAATACTGCTCTACCCCTAGGGAATGTGGAGGCTGATGCATGTGTGTTGAATTTAGATATTGAAATACTTGGGAAATGCGTTCCATAAAGCCAATGATTATAATTCCAATGAACTACACTGATCATCAGTGTGCATCTCCCACTCCACTTCCCTTTTATCACTTCTTCTCTCAGAGAATGCACTCTGTACTCAGGACAGGTACAGCCCAGACCTGTGTACAGAATAGACTTATTAAAAATATCCCAGGCCCTGCTGGGAATAATAGAAACGATTGCCTCCAATGTACCTCATCAAGCAACATTCACACACACCAATCAAAACACTCTCACAAAACAGGAGAAAAGTGTACAAATGATCCAAAGTAGACAACATGTTGACATCTTCATGAATATGAACCACATCAATATTTATGTTCATAATTTATCTCAGAGCTTAGATCTGAATTATAGACTGCAAGTGGACTAAATTGCCTAGATCCAGCCCAGCACGTCAGCTACCCAGCAAACATGACGGAAGAGCCAACTGAAAACAAAATCCCTTTTTACTGCATTATCTACCCAAAGTTTAGGTTGTTGCTCAACATAGACAACCTTCTCAAAAGCACAATTTGCCTTTACTAATACAGTAGTCCTCGCTTACCGTGGTTTTGCTTTCAAGTTACCTGTGGTCAGCCATGGTGGGGAAATAGATAAATACGATAAAATAAGCTATTTTGAGAGAGGGGGAGAGAGACAGAGAGAGAGAGAGAGAGGCCACATTCACATCATTTTTATTAAAGTATACTGTTATTATTGTTCTGTTTTATTAGTTATTGCTAATATCTACTGCACCTAATTTATAAATTAAACTTTATCATAGATATGTGCATATAGGAAGAAATAGTACATATAGGGTTCAGCACTGTCCATGGTTTCAGGTATCCACTGGGGGCCTCACCATGTATCCCCCCATGGAGAAGCGGGGATGGTTGTAAACAGACAGTTTAGACAGAGAACTCTTCCCTAGCTAGGGACAAAAGTTACAAATGCTTTGGTAGTTTTTAATTTTCTGCTGAGGCAGAGAAAAAATACAAAGTCTATCCAGAGAAAATGCAGGGGTTTTTTTTTCAAAGTTTTAATCTTTGTAGAGGAAAAGTGCTTACAGACAGTTGCAAAGATTTTTCAAAAAAAGAAACATTATTGCTCTTATTTTGCCAAGAAAAATTGAGATACTTCATCATAGGTCATATCAACACGTTCTGGGTAACAAAATTCTCATTCTTACAAGGCTAAATATGTAAGCACATGTGCTCTAATCTTAATTATCTGAAAGCTCAAAATTACTGATAAAATATAATTTACAATGACATGAGACTCTATTGACATACATCACCATTAAAGATCATGTTTTTAAGATCAAATACCACTAAATCTTTATTTTCTGAGTAATTCCTGTAAATTTGATTGAGTTCTTTGTAGATTCTGGATATTAGCCCTTTGTCAGATGAGTAGATTGCAAAAATTTTCTCCCATTCTCTAGGGTGCCTGTTCACTGTGATGGTAGTTTCTTTTGCTGTGCAGAAGATCTTTAGTTTAATTAGATCCCACTTATCAATTTTGGCTTTTGTTGCCATTTCTTTTGGTGTTTTAGACATGAAGTCCTTGCTCATGCCTGTGTCCTGAATGGTATTACCTAGGTTTTCTTCTAGGGTTTTTATGGTTTTAGGTCTAACATTTAAGTCTTTAATCCATCTTGAATTAATTTTTGTATAAGGTGTAAGGAAGGGATCCAGTTTCAGCTTTCTACATATGGCTAGCCAGTTTTCCCAGCACCATTTATTAAATAGGGAATCCTTTCCCCATTTCTTGTTTTTGTCAGGTTTGTCAAAGATCAGATGGCTGTAGATGTGTGGTATTATTTCTGAGGGCTCTGTTCTGTTCCATTTGTCTATATCTCTGTTTTGGTACCAGTACCATGCTGTTTTGGTTACTGCAGCCTTGTAGCATAGTTTGAAGTCAGGTAGCATGATGCCTCCAGCTTTGTTCTTTTGGCTTTGGATTGTCTTGGCGATACAGGCTCTGTTTTGGTTCCATATGAACTTTAAAGTAGTGTTTTCCAATTCTGTGAAGAAAGTAATTGGTAGCTATATGGGGATGGCACTGAATCTATAAATTACCTTGGGCAGTATGGTCATTTTCACAATATTGATTCTTCCTATCCATGAGCATGGAATGTTCTTCCATTTGTTTGTGTCCTCTTTTATTTCACTGAGCAGTGGTTTGTAGTTCTCCTTGAAGAGGTCCTTCACATCCTTTGTATATTGGATTCCCAAGTATTTTATTCTCTTTGAAGCAATTGTGAATGGGAGTTCACTCATGATTTGGCTCTCTGTCTGTTATTGGTGTATAAGGATGCTAGTGACTTTTGCACATTGATTTTATATCCTGAGATTTGCTGAAGTTGCTTAACAGCTTAAGGAGATTTGGGGCTGAGACAATGGGGTTTCTAAATATACAATCATGTCATCTGCAAAAAGGGACAATTTGACTTCCTCTTTTCCTAATTGAATACCCTTTAATTCTTTCTCCTGCCTGATTCTCCTGGCCAGAACTTCCAACACTATGTTGAATAGGAGTGGTGAGAGAGGGCATCCCCGTCTTGTGCCAGTTTTCAAGGGGAAAGCTTCCAGTTTTTGCCCATTCAGTATGATATTAGCTGTGGGTTTGTCATAAATAGCTCTTGTTATTTTGAAATATGTTCCATCAATACCAAATTTATTGAGAATTTTTATCATGAAGGGCTGTTGAATTTTGTCAAAGGCCTTTTCTGCATCTATTGAGATAATCATGTGGTTTTTGTCTTTGGTTCTATTTATATACTGGATTACGTTTATTGATTTGCATATGTTGAACCAGCCTTGCATCCCAGGGATGAAGCCCACTTGATCAAGGATATGAACAGACATTTCTCAAAATAAGGCATTTATGCAACCAACAGACACATGAAGAAATGCTCATCATCACTGGCCATCAGAGAAATGCAAATCAAAACCACAATGAGATACCATCTCACACCAGTTAGAATGGTGATCATTAAACAGTCAGGAAACAACAGGTGCTGGAGAGGATGTGGAGAAATAGGAACACTTTTACACTGTTGGTGGGACTGTAAACTAGTTCAATCATTGTGGAAGACAGTGTAGCAATTCCTCAAGGATCTAGAACTAGAAATACCATTTGACCCAGCCATCCCATTACTGGGTATATACCCAAAGGATTATAAATCATGCTGCTATAAAGACACATGCACACGTATGTTTATTGCAGCACTATTCACAATAGCAAAGACTTGGAACCAACCCAAATGTCCATCAATGTCAAACTGGATTAAGAAAATGTGGCACACATACACCATGGAATACTATTCAGCCATAAAAAAGGATGAGTTCATGTCCTTTGTAGGGACATGGATGAAGCTGGAAACCATCACTCTCAGAAAACTATCACAAGGAGAGAAAACCAAACACCACATGTTCTCACTCACAGGTGGGAACTGAACAATGAGAACACTTGGACACAGGAAGGGGAATATCACAGACTGGGGCCTGTCATGGGGTCGGGGGAGGGGGTATGGATAGCATTAGGAGATATACCTAATGTAAATAACAAGTTAATGAGTGCAGCACACCAACATGGCACATGTATACATATGTAACAAACCTGCACATTGTGCACTTGTACCCTAAAACTTGAAGTATAATAAAAATGCATATATATAAAAAAATTTCTGAGTAATTCCCTTATACACTTTGTCCCTATCAAAGTATCTTTCATTTTGTTCTAAAATTTTACCACCACTTCCAATCCATGACTTCTTTGTGAAAAATGAATAAGTGAATTGGCATGTTTATTTTACACTATGCTGGAGCTCATGTTTTCTCTGATATTTCACACAATTACTTCAGATATTAGATGACTGTCTGACCCCAAGTCACCATAGATTCGAAAGGTCTCAGCAGAAAAAAGGGAATTTGCATTAGAATGTTTGATCTCATTAAAAACGAAGTCCTCCAATCATGCCATCTGATCATGCCCAGATTCCACAGTGAACAAACTATAAGAAGCTGGGGTGGGAAACAGATGTGTGCTTTAATACTTTTTCTTTCTGACTTCCTCATAATTCTACCCAGTCCTCAATAATCCTAAAAGAAAATAAAGGTTTAGAAAACTAAACTCTTGTAAGATTGTACTTTCCTTCTAATTTCCCCTCTTTATCAGTTAAGAGAAACACTTCTGTCCTTCAACTCAGGCATAGAAGTGTTCCTGAAACAAACAGAGATTTGGGCTGCTATTTCTCATGGCCCAATAACAAGATGCAGATGAACTGGAGAGGAAGAGAGTTTTTATTTCTGCCACCAGTTACAAGGAGAATGCCTGGAAATTATCGCTAGATCAACTCAAAATTACAAAGTTTTCCAGGGTTTATACACCTTCTAAACTATATATCTACATGTAAGTGTGCATTCATCTAAACAAATAAGTGATTAATTTCTTCTAATCTATAACTAAGGTCTGAGTCCTGAAGACCTTCCTCTGGAGCCTCAGTAAATTTACTTAAACTCAGTGGGTCCAGGTGCTGGGGTGATTACCCTTATCTTGTCTCTTGTTAAATCACGGAGGTTTGGGGAGTTCTTTTGGATCCCTCATAAACTTGTTTGTGGAGGCCTGAGGAGTTTCTTCAGACCCCCAGTAAAACTTGTTTAATCCTAAATGGGTCCTGTTAAGAATGCCTTCATTATCTTACCATGCTTTAAGGCCCAGCAAAGGCCTACGCAAGACTCTTGGTGGGCTTTTGTTACATTCCAGCCTTTGTATAAGGACACTGGCTCTCTCAGCTTTTAATATTTAACCTCTCAGTCAGTGCTGAAACAGTTGTTATGGAGGCCTACGTTAGTGAGACCTGGCCTGCCACAGAAGGGCTATGTAATGCAGATCATGTATTCCAGCATCATGAACCTCTGTCACCTACAATCTCCTGGCTAAAGGATGTGGGGTGGGTTTGGGTGTGCCCACAGCTCCACAGTAAGGTGTACTGTCCTCATTGTTCATTTTCCCAATGCCCCTCTTATTTAAAATTACTGTTCATGCCTTTAGTGATATTTGTACTATAAGAAAGCATCAAGTTACACCTCAGGGAATCTGTTTGGCATTGAAGGAAAAATCTTGACTTTGGTGGCAGATGGAAGTTAATTTGGTGGTCACCTCTCAGGTCCTCGTGAATACTTTCCACATTATAAAGTCTGCTCACAGAGAATGAGCAGGTGTGGGGCATACCCAGGGGCATAAATGTCTACAAATGGTGTAGCTGTGATGTCTCAGATTAAGACCAAGGTGTCTGCCAGAGTCCTGGGGAAAGGCTTCGCGGCAACTGCCAACATGCGGCTGCCTCCAGCCGGTGCCATTCGTCCTGCACATCAGTGAGTATTTGGCCATTTACAATGGAACAGTAAATATGGAATAGCACAATTATTATTCAGAGCACAGATTTGTCCTACAAACGGATATCTCTTGATCGCGTAACATCTAACAGGGAATATAGTTTCTGGAGAAGTCAAATTCCCCTTTCCATTGTCCATTTCAGTTTATCCAAAGCCATAATGTGCTATGGCTATTTAAAAAAAAAGGTATTTTTGAATACGAATCACTCATTTCCCTGTTTAAGCTATTGTCACATGATTTCCCAGGTGGGAGATGACTGATGAATACTAGGCAGAATCCTTAACAAAGAGTGTACTGAAGGAAAGAGTAGGGAGCCACAAGAATTATAATAATCCCTCATTCTATCAGTTGGAGGATGAGAATGTATTTCAAGTGTTCATAAACTGACATAATTCATTTGGAATTGCCTTTTAATCAAGAAGAAGAGTATCTTTTTATGTGTTCATTCTGATCCGTAGTATCGCACTATCATCCTTAAACAGGAACTCAATGAAATACTTTAACTGTGCGTCTCACACTAAAAGGTTCATTGGTGATCCGGTTCATATATATATATAGATATATTTTGCCTGAAGCAAGCAGAATAAAAAGAACAGAGTTAATTCAGCTAAGGTCATATTGGGAAGATTCCTTTACAAGGAAGGAAAACGAAAAAGAAATCAGTACATAACGGGGAATAAACCTTGATGAGGAAATTATAGCAGATGAAAGCTGATCATCTACAGCAAACAGGGCAAAGGTGGTACCAAAAGCAAATGTACACTTAAATCAGGAAGGCTGAGAGATACTGACCCACAGCCTGGCTGGACTGCAGCTTGGCTCCCTTACATGCAGTGGGCATTCCTTTGTCTGACTTGATGAAAGTCTCACTTAACCTCAACCAATTAATACGCCTCTGGCCCTGAAATTACGTATCTCGATTATCAAGCCTCTAGAGACCTGAGGCATAGTTCTACATTTTTTTCTTAGCTATTTTGATGACAAGCCCCAAGGATCTATACAGAAAGTTTTGTCAAAACTATTCTCAGTCTCAGAAAATGTACAGTGTTTGTTATGTGTGTATTTAATACAAGGCTACAAAATGACTTTCAAAGCCTGGATGCAACAAGATAAAAGTGGAAGTTCTTATTTCACATATCTGGAGGAAAGAGGATTTTACTATAGGAATTTATTCATACCAATCTCTTAAAAATGTAGATTGTCAGTGAAAAAAAAATGTAATGAATACCCAGGTGCCAAATCCTGTGGGCACTGGGAAGTGTGGTTGCATGTGCCCTCAGGGGCTGTTGATCCCATTGCGGGTGGTGCTGAGAGTACACAAAAGAAACCCACCATAGGATGCAACCCCGATGTGAAGCCTGCCCAAGGGCAGGGGAGAAACCATGGCTTCTGGCTGAAGGGAATAAAAAAGGCTTCCCTGAGAATGAGCTAGTTCATCTAAGCCTTGAAAGTCAAATCATTTCTTTTTTTTTTTTTTTTTTTTTTTTTGCAGTGGTGCGATCTCGGCTCACTGCAAGCTCCACCTCCCGGGTTCATGCCATTCTCCTGTCTCAGCCTCCCGAGTAGCTGGGACCACAGGCGCCCGCCACCATGCTCGGCTAATTTTTTGTATTTTTAGTAGAGACGAGGTTTCACCGTGTTAGCCAGGATGGTCTCGATCTCCCGACCTCCTGACCGGCCCGCCTCAGCCTCCCAAAGTGCTGGGATTACAGGCATGAGCCACCGCACCCAGCCGAAAGTCAAATTAATTCTGACAGGTCATTTTTAACAAGTAGTTTTTAGAGAAGTAGGAGAAGGCAATATTTGTTCATTCAGCATTAAAAAAAATTCTTTTAAAGAGAGATGTGGTCTCACCCTGTGGCCTATAATGGCCTCAAACTCCTGGCCTCAAGGGATTCTCCTGCCTGAGACTCCCCAGTAGCTGGGATTACAGGTATGACTCACGGCACCCTGCACTGCAAACACTTATTAAATGCTTACTCTGCACAAGTTACTAAAGAATACAAGAGAGAACACAGGAAATGATGAAAGTTCCACCATTCAGGCTGGCCTCTGACATCTGTATAGTCTGAACAAAAGGACAGATGGACCCCATATCATACATCTAAACAGTGAAATGTAGTAAATTAAACTGTAAATGAAATAGGTTCTATTCTCCTATCTTGAGAAGTATACCTTCATAATGATAAAACATTAAAATGGTAGAGTCATGATCAACTACTCATGATGATGGAATAGAATGATTTTTTTTTCTTTTTTTTGAGACAGAGTCTCACTCTTGTCACCCAGGCTGGAAGGCTGGAGTGCAGGGGCACTATGTTGGCTGACTGCAATTCCCGCCTCCTGGGTTCAAGCAATTCTGCCTCAGCCTCCTGAGTAGCTGAGATTACAGGCGCCCACCATCACACTCGACTAATTTTTGTATTTTTAGTAGAAATGGGTTTTGCCATATTGGTCAGGCTGGTCTCAAACTCCTGACCTCAGGTGACCCACCCGCCTCGGCCTCCCAACGTGCTGGGGTTACAGGCATTAGCCGCCATGCTCAGCCTATTACCCGGTTTTGAGATGTCCCTATGATGTGCTGTGATGGTAGATGCATAAGAAAATCAAGACACACATAACTCATAAATGTTCATCTATATATTTTGTCAAATTTATATTGTACCTTTTATTAACAAAGTCACTGATTGTGTGTTCATAGTCAAAATTTTCCATGTAATTTTGTTCTGTTGAGAGTAATGCTAAAACTAGGCCATCTTTTTTGAATCACGGTAGTTTATTTCAGCATAGAGAAATTTCATTCTGCTAAGTCAGCAGCAACTGTCAATAAAATTCTTTATTTTTAGGCGATATTTAGACTCAGAAAAAAATAGATTATACATACATTAGGTTGGTGCAAAAGTAATTGCGGTTTTTACTATTACTTTCAATGGAATTAGAAATTCTAAGGACAGGTTGCAAATAAAATTATCATTATCCTAGGAAAAAACTACAATATTTTAAAATGTGTCATATATATGAGTATCACATATATTATAAATCACACCATCTTTTAAAAAAAATTCTGAATTCAACCAGGCGCAGTGGCTTACCCTGGTCATCCCAGCACTTTGGGAGGCCAAGATGGGCAGATCACTTGAGGTCCGGAGTTCGAGACCATCCTGGGCAACAAGGCAAAACACCATCTCTGCAAAACATACAAATATTAGCTGGGCAAGGTGGTGCACCTGTAGTCTCAGCTACTCATGAGGCTGAGGTGGGAGAATGGCTTCAGCCCAGGAAGCAGAAGTTGCAGTGAGTCCAGATAGCATGACTGCACTCCAGACTGGGTGACACAGTAAGACCCTGTCACAGAAAAAAAAAGAAAGAAAGAAAAAGAGAAAGAAAAAGAAATGCCTGAACCCATACAATACTTCCAAATTTTTTCAAATTTTTCTTTGCTGAAATATTTCATAGAAAACCTATAATTAAGACATCTGAGTCTACAATGGTGAGAAAATAGTATTTATATAAATTAGTTTTGGAATTATTTCTACAGGAAGCTTCATAGTAATGCAAATATTTCCATTTCCTTTTTCTGATATCCTTATATTTTACTGCTATGTTACTTTAGATGTATCACATGAAATATCTTTCAGTTTAGAAAAAATATCTTTAAAAATAATTTTATGTGTAATTTTTTCTCTCACTTCATTATGCATTAAAAGATAGTTTCATTTTTATTTTGCCATTTTAGATAGTTTTATTTTTCTAATCTGTACTACATATTCAGACATTCTAGCCTCAAATTCCAAAATCATGTCTTTTAGACTTAGAAATTATCCATTCTTCTCAAGAAATGTTGGATAGTCAATGTCAAAAGAAGCATCATTATGTTTGGCTAAATATTGGACATCTGCATGTTTAGAACATCATACCAAAGTTTTATATTGGCTATTACTTCTTTTCATGAAATGGTACTAATTGTTTTGCTATTTGTTCGTAATTTTTCAGTTCTAGTCATTGTATCAGGTATACTTTTCTCTGATAGTGATTTTTTTAATATTCACTTAATCAAGAACCTAAGTGCTTCCATCACAAAGAACTTCATTGCCCAAAGCTGGCCTTGAAGATTGGCTATAAAACATGTAACAGTAGGAACAAGGATATACTATCTTTGAACTTAAAATAAGGGTCAATTCCTCTAGACTTGTTTTCCATCCAGTGAAAAATTGCAGTCATTAATCTGAATCTCACTGTTTTCTAAAAGAAATCTTCCTGATATTGAGGATTGAAAGGTACCCTCCAGGATCAGCTTCTGTAAGACAGCAGGCTCCGCAGTGCCCACCATCTGCACCCGTGGCTTGTTCTGGGAGGACAGCGTTCCTTGTCTATCAACTGGCCCAGCTGCCTTTGCTGCTTCTAAGCTGGGAGTTAGATGGGAACACTTTTTTGATTTATTCTTGTGATTTTGATCAGTATTTCAAACTTTGCTTATAAAAAATATAAAGGAGTTTATCAGACCTGATTACATGGCATATGATGAGAAAAATTTTCTTGTTCATCTCCACTGTTATGGCCAGTAGCAAAAGTCTAAATAATTTATAATGTCCAATTGGCTTGTTTTTGTTACTTTGATCAGTAATTAAATCTGGAAAATGTGTTATGTACTCTTTGCAAATTTTATATGGGTCATGCTTGACAGAAGCCTACTCTTTTGTTCATTGTTTCAGGAATTTAAAAATGTAAGCAGATTGCCTCTGAATTTCTTTGGTTTTTTCTGCTGCTTCCGCCCCTTTTCTGAGCTCTATTTTTGTCTTCTATTTCTAGCCCCATCTTGACATGAACTTATTCTTAGTGATCTAAATAACTTTTAAAACTGTAATTGTATTCAAAGACTACAAAATTTGAATATATTCTCATGAAAATACCAATTAAATGTAAAAAACTGAATATATATTTTTCATGTACTTTGAAAAGTTTTTTAAATAATATAAACTACCTTAAAATTAAAGGCAAATATAAATAATAATGTCAAATTTTAAATCAAATTTATTGAAATGAAGCTAAAATCTTTTTCTTATGAAGATTTAATTACGTCTTATTAAATATTTTTACAAAAGTAAAGCTATTTGTAATTAAACTTTCAAGGTCTTCGTAGTCACCGGTGGAGAGAATCTATATCTCATCTCACACATATTATAGCTAAACATACATATATATGAATATGAGAATATTGTGAATTTAAGAATAAGATGAATTGTCTAATATTTCTTAGCCACCATGTGCAACTATCACAAATTCCATGCTAATGTATGAGTAATTCCCGACCATATTTGGTTCATAAAGAAATGCAAGGAAATAGATGTTCAACAATACATGGAAAAAACACTTTGCAAGAATTAGAATGCTATTTCATGCTATCTGAGGGAAGGGATTTGACAAGTGATATGGGTAAGCTTTGTGTCCCCACACAAATCTCACCTTGAATTATAACCCCCATAATCCCCATGTGTCAAGGGCGAGACCAGCTGGAGATAATTGGATCATGGTGGTGGTTTTCTTCACGCTGTTCTCGTGATAGTGAGTTCTCACGAGATCTGATGGTTTTATAAACGTTTGGTAGTTCCTCCTGGATGCACTGTCCTTCCTGCCACCTTGTGAAGAAGGTGCCTTGCTTTCCCTTCATCTTCCACCATTATTGTAAGTTTCTGAGGCCTCCCCAGCCATGCAGAACTGTGAATCAATTAAACCTCTTTCCTTTATAAATCACCCAGTCTCAGGCAGATCTCTATAGAAGTGTGAAAATGGACTCCTACAGCCAGTTAATGTGCTTGTGTTTTCTCTTACCTACAAATTTCCACAGCTCTAATCCTCCCTGAGCTCCAAAGCAGTGACTCTCTCCAGTGTTGCCACTGCTACAATCTGCCATGAATCTTGGCAGATTTGGAAACTCAATATCACCTTTTGTTTTGAGGACAAAGAGCAAGACATGGGCAGAAGCATTTTTGGGGGCTGGAATAGAATGGATCATGAGAATAGGAGTCAGTGTTTCAGGGTGCTCTGTGCCAGCACTGAGCTCTGGACCTGAGGTACACAAGCTCCCAGGGGTTCTCTTTTTGCCCTGGGTAGGTTGAAGAAGGTACCTCATCTACTCAGTCTTGTGATACTCTCCCACAGCCACTAAGCTCCAGCCAACCACCCTGCCCTCTTTCTGTCCAAATTTATTCCTGCCTTAGACTTCACATCTCTGCTTGGCTGCCTCCTCTGTCTGAAAGCGTCAATTTAAATGCCACCTTCTCTGGCAGGCCAGCCCTGATGAAGTTTCTAAATAAGCTCATCTCCCTGCCAGCAGTGTCCCCTCACTGCACTCTGCTTCCCGCATAGGACGTCTCAGAATTTGCACTCTGTATTTGATCGTTTTCTCTTGATTATCTATGTTCCCGATTTGAGTGTGAGAGCCACAGGGGAGGGCCATGAAGCACTCTGACCAGCACAAAATAGGCAAGCCCTGAATACTGGAGGGAGAGAGAGAGAGGATAGGAGAGCGGAGAATCCTCCTCAGGCAAGAATGACTGATGGATTAGTTCTCCATTTAAAAATACTTCCAGAGATGACCATTCATTTGTCATGCTTTAATAGCTGTGCTGCAAGAAACTAAACAGCAATAAGCAAGAAGAACACAAATTACATTGTTCTTATCCTTGAGCGAACGTCAAAGGAGCCGAGTTCCCCACCTGCTCCAGTTTCCTAGACAGATGTCTGAACATTTAATTTAACATGGGTCTTCATTTCCTGCCCAGTGAAATATCTTGCTTGGTGACAGGGTTGTTACAAGGATGAATTAGCCAAGGCAATGTGCTCAGGGCACCTAATGGTCCTCAGTAAATCCTGCTGACCTCAGCTGCCCCAAACGCTCAGGTGCTGTTTCTTGGGGGTCCACTTAAGGCCCCTGGCAAACTTCTCTACCAGTTCTGAGGCTACTCTTCTCCAGGTAAAGGAAGAAACTCAAATTTCCTAACAATCAGCTCAGAACCCAAGCTACCCTTGTTGGTATTTATATTTTATAAACAAAAATGCACTTTCATATGTTAAAACTCTGAAGTCCATCAAAAACTGACTCCTTGCCAAGACTAATGTGAAAATCTCTCATCCTTAACAAGTTTAAAGAGTAAAAGTATATATTAATATTTACACAAGTACAAGTTAAGTTTCACACTCGATTGCCTAACTCCACATTCTAGCTGGTGTTTAGTGTAAGATGCTAGACCAGTAGGAAGGAATAAGAGAGTTAGTGAAGTTAGTAAAGCTCACAAAGTAGTATGGTTTACTGAGCTTAAAAAAAAAAAAAGAGCTATTGTGAAATTACAATGAGTAGCATCGTGTTCTAAATAAACATTCAGAGCACAGAAATAAAATGAATCCTCCCTTGGAAATTTGTCACAGGGTATGAGACAAACATGTACACTGACTTACCCATATACTCAAATGCAAATTTTGCTGTTTGATGAAGTGCTTGAACTTTCTAACTCCATGTAATATTAATGTATTGCAATGAGATTTAGATCACCTTTTTTTTTTTTTTTTTTTTTTTTTTTGAGATGGAGTCTCGCTCTGCCGCCCAGGCTGGAGTGCAGTGGCCGGATCTCAGCTCACTGCAAGCTCCGCCTCCCGGGTTTATGCCACTCCTGCCTCAGCCTCCCAAGTAGCTGGGACTACAGGCGCCCGCCACCTCGCCTGGCCAGTTTTTTTTGTATTTTTTAGTAGAGACGGGGTTTCACCGTATTAGTCAGGATGGTCTCGATCTCCTGACCTCGTGATCCGCCCGCCTCGGCCTCCCAAAGTGCTGGGATTACAGGCTTGAGCCACCGCGCCCGGCACTAGACCCCCTTCTATTTGAATAGCACATCATTTATAAAGCAGTTTTTACAATAATGTGAACTGGTGGCATTTTAAAACTTAGCATTTAACATCTACTATTTGTACCAGCAAAGAGTGCCCATAGTCATTGGTGCACATTGGGATTCCAAAGTAAGTTCGAAATTCCCCTTGTCTCTTTATGACAGTAATACTTGTGTGCCTTAGTTCATGGTGAAATCCCTGTTCCCAGCCAGGTTCATGGTTAGCCTGAAGGAAATCACTTAAACTTTTCTGTTTTTTATTTTTTGGGAACGGAGTCTTACTCTGTCACCCAGGCTGGAGTGCAGTGGCGCGATCTCAGCTCACTGCAAGCTCCACCTCCTGGGTTCATGCCATTCTCCTGCCTCAGCCTCCCTAGTAGCTGGTTCGACAGGTGCCCGCCACCACGTCAGGCTAATTTATTTTTCTTTTTTTTTTTTTCTTTTTTTGTATTTTTAGTAGAGACGGGGTTTCACTGTGTTAGTCAGGATGGTCTCGATTTCCTGACCTCGTGATCTGCCCGCTTCGGCCTCCCAAAGTGCTGGGATTACAGGCTTGAGCCACCGCGCCTGGCCTGAAATCACTTAAACTTTTTAGTATGCCCTTAAATTGAATGAGAGGCATTACCTGATATTTACAAACACCAGGGTTCTCCAAAATCTCAGGGCATTTGCTGAGAATGTATTATGAAGAACATTTCCTAGAAGCTAACAGCTCTGTTCCTGATACTTGCTAACCCAATGGCTTTGGTTTTACTCATCTGTAAAACGGGATGAGAAATAATTTCTACTATAAGGGTTCTTTTGAGGATTAAATGAGACTGTATGCATGAATTTCTTAGCTCATATCCAGTGGTCAGTAACTGTCAGCCATTATTTTATTATTACCCCTGATAAATATTAAGGGTATGCCTCACAGTTTTTATGTATGCATATACAAATATGTATAATATGCATATATAATGTATATTTACAACAAAAAGCTAAGATTTAAAGCTCTTAATAGATTTGCTCATGTCAGAGTGAAAATTTAAACCGAGGTTTTCTGGTATTCGTTTTTAAAATGTACTTCCACCTGTGATGACTGTACTTACCTTATCTGAAATATTTCACTTACTTTAGTGCCTCTGGAGTTTATTGTCTGAGAAAAGGTATTCCAAAGATGATTAGTGAAAAATATATATATAACGGAAAATTCACCTTATTTAAATCATTTCTCTTGCTAGATTAAAATTCTCTTTTAAACTCAGAATGTATTGCATGCACACACAGTAATTTTTAAATAAGTGTGCATTTTTTGGAAGCTGTGAAATGTTTCTATACTCTACAAAGCAACTGGGAGATAGAGAATCTTAGAGTGTAGGATTAACAGAGAACACGGGAAATAAAAGTAAAGCATATCTGAAAAGAAAACAATGAGTAAATATAGCTCTACTTTTAAGATTTATGTCAGTATAACTTCAAAGGCATACATCCATCGAATAAATGAGCTGGAAGAAATGAGGACTATAGCTCTGATTTTTTTTATCTTTCCTAAATTCTTATCTTAGGGGCCTGGGAGTCATGCCCTACAAACTGTAAATTCTCACCAAATACATATTGTGACTTACTTTTCAATCTGACTCTGGCATAACATTATGAGACAAGAAAAAAATATTTAACCCCAAAATATATTTCCTTGTCATACCTTGAAATTACCCTGCAAAAAGTCTCTTATGGGAAAACCCCACATTCTATAGAGAATCCCCTTCCCCCTTTGTTTTCCTTCCTTTCTTCCCAGATCCAGGAGATAATCAACTAAGAGCCAGGCAAGCTTTTAAGTCCAGTAAGAAACAGTTTACAATCTGCTCCTCTCTCTGAAGTCTGCTATCTGAGAGCTTCCTCTGCAGAATAAAATATGGTCTCCACAATCCTTTATGTTTAACCTGAACATTCCTTTCTATGGATCCCAGATCTTTAGACAAACTCAACCAATTGTCAACCAGACAATGTTTAAATTTGCCTATAGCGTGAAAGTCCCCACTTTGAGTTGTCCCACCTTTCTGAACCAAACCAATATATTTCTTAACTGTATTTGATTGATGTCTCATGTCTTCCTAAGATAAATAAAACAAAGTGCCCCGATCACCTTGGGCACATGTTCTCAGGACCTCCTGAGGGCTGTGTCATGGGCCATCATCACTCATATTTGGCTTAGAATAAATCACTTAAAATCATTTTACAGAGTTTGATGCTTTTCATCACCAGAAGTTATATAGATAATCAACCCAGCCCTCTCATCTTTCAAATGAGAAAGCAAGGCAAAGAGAAAAAAAAAAAAAAAGTGTAACAGCTTTCTTGAGATATACTTTGCATAAAATTTATATGTTTAAAATGTACAATTCAGTGATTTCTGGCATATTGACATAGTTGTACAACCATCACCACTACCTAAATTTAGAATATTTCCAACACCCATATAGAAACTCCATGTCCATTAGCAGAAATTCCCCCATTGTCCCTTATACCCAGCCCTAGAAAATCACTAACCTGCTTTTCTGTCTCTATCATTTGTCTATTCCAGATATTTATATAAATGATATCATAAACTACATAGTGTTTGCGACTGGCTTCTTTCACTTAGCAAAATGTTTTGAAATATTATCCATGTTGTAGCATGAATTAACACTTAGGACCTTTTATTGCCAAATCATATTTCCTCTTCTTCAATTTTTTGGAAAAATTTGTGAAGAATTATCAACTATCCTTTAAATGTGTGGTAGAATTCTTCAGCAAAGCCACCTGGACCTGGGATATAACTATAAGAATTTTTGAAATTATTAATTTAATCTCTTTTCTTGTTATAGTTATACCTACTCAGATTTTCTAATACTTCTTAAGTCGGTTTTGGTAGTTTGTGCCTTTCTAGGAATTTGTTCATCTCATCTCAATTATCTAATTTGTTCATCATATTGCCTTATAATCCCTTGTATTTCTATAATTTCAGAAATAATGTCCTCTCTTTATTCCTGACTCTAGTAATTTGTAGTAATTTGAGTCTTCTCTCTCTCTCTCCTTTTTGGTCTAGCTAAAGATTTGTCCATTTTTTGACCTTTTTAAATAACAAACTTTTGGTTTTGTTAATTTTCTCCATTTTTCTCTAGTCTCTATTTCATTTATTTCAGCTTTGATCTTTATGATTTCCTCCATTCTGCTTGCTTTGGGTTTAGTTTGCCCTTCTTTTTCTAGTTCTTTTTTTAAGTGAAAGTTTATTGATTTGATGTCATTTTTTTAAATATAGGCATTTACAATTCCAAATATCTCTCTGGCCATCACTGCAGCTCCACCCTATAAATGTTGTTATGTTTTTACTTTCATTCATCTTAAAGTATTTTCTATTAATATTTCCATTAATATTTTCCATTAATATTTCTTCTCTGAATCATTGTTTATTTAGATGCGTTTTGGTTAATTTCCACATAATTGTTAATTCCCCCATTTACCTTCTATTATTGATTTCAAATTATATTCCAGGTAGTTAGAGATCATACTTTACATTTGTATTATTTCAGTCCTTTTTAATTTAGTGAGGCTTGTTATATGGGCTACCATATAAACTATCCTAGAGCATGTTTTTTGTGCACTGAGAAAAATGTGTACCCTGCTGTAGTTGAATGGTGCATTACACAGATGTCTGTTAGGTCTAGCTGCATTATGGTGTTGTTCAAGTTTTCTATTTACTTGATCTTCTGCTTAGTTATTCTATCCATTATTGAAGTATTGAGGTTTCCAACTATTACTGTTGAATTGTCTATTTCTCACCTTCAGTTCAATCTGTTTTTGTTGCATGTGTTTTGGGACTTTGTTATTGAGTGCATATATAATTATTGTGTCTTTCTGATGAACTAACCATTTCATTATTTTAAAACAGTGTCCTTTGTTTCTAGCATAAATTTGTCTTCAATTCTATGTTGTCTGATATCACTACAGCCACTACAGTTCTCTGTTGGTTACTACTTGCACGGTTGATGTGGTTTGGCTGTGTCCCCACCTAAATCTCACCTTGAACTATAGCTTCCATAATTCCCACAAGTTGTGGGAGGGACCCGGTGGGAAATAATTAAACCATGGGGGTGGTTTCCCCCATACTATTCTCGTGGTAGTGAATAAGTCTCATAAGATCTGATGGTCTTATAAGGGGAAACTCCTTTGGCTTGGATCTCATTCTCTTTGCCTGCCACCATGTAAGACATGCCTTTAATCGCCTACCATGATTATGAGGCCTCCCCAAACATGTGGAACTGTGAGTCCGTTAAATCTCTTTTCATTTATAAATTACCCAGTCTCAGATATGTCTCAGCAGCATGAAAACTGACTAATACAACACTATTTCATTCTTTTCCTTTCAACTTATTTGTGTCTTTGAAGTCAAAGTGTGTCTCATTAATAGCATATAGTTGGTTCATGCTTTTTAATGTATTCTGCCAATCTCTGCCTTTTGATTAGAAAGTTTAATCCTTTATATTACTAAATAATTAATACAACTCTTAATAAGGTTTGATTATATTAATTTGTATTATATTTCATTAATATTGTTATAAATCAAGATAAAGTGGGATTTACACCTTCCATTTACTTTTTGTTTTCTGTATGTCTCATATCTTTTTGTTCCTCTATTCCTCCATTACTGCCTACTTCTTTGTTAAATCAAAATTCTCTACTGTAGCATTTTAATTCCCCTGTTTATTCTTTTACTACAGTTTTGGAGGTGTTTTCTTAGGGATTACAGTTAATATTTTAAACAACTCGTTTGCATTAATATCAACTTAATTTTAATAATATAGAAAAAATTTCGCTTTACAGCTCTGTTCCCTTCCCACTCTTTTATATTACTATTGTCACGCAAATTTCACCTCTGTATATTTAAAATCCATCAACAGCATTTTGTCATTATTATTTTATCCAGTTTTCTTTTAAATCAGAAGAAAAAAGTTACTAACAAAAATAAATTTACACTTTTACCTATGTAGTATACTTTGCAGTGCTTTTTCTTTGTATGGATTTGAAGAACTGGTTAGAGTCCTTTATTTCAGCCTAAAAAATTCACTTTAGCATATCTCGTAGAGCAGGTCTGTTAGTGATTAATCCTCTCCATACTTGTTTATCTGGGAATGTCCTAATTTCCTTCACTTTTGGAGAATAATTTTGCTGGATATGCAATTGTTGGTTGACAGTCACTTTCCTTCTACACTTTGAATATGTCATCCCACTGCCTTAAGTCTCCATGGTTTATGATGAGAAATCAGCTATTAGTTTTAATGAGGATTATTTTATTTGTGATGCATTTTTTTTTTAAAAAAAGATATGCTCAACAGATTGAGTATGGTGTATCTAGGGATGGATCTCTGAGTTTATCCTACTTGGAGTTCATTGAACTTGTTTGATGTGTATAATTGTTTTTCATCAAATTTTGGAATTTGTTGGAATTATTTCTTTAAATATTCTTTCTGTCCCCTTCTCTCCCTCATCTCCTTTTAGAACTATGATCATGTGTATGTTGGTGCCCTTGATGGTACCCCATAGAGCTTTTTAGATTCTCTGCATTTTTCTTCACACTTTTTAAATAATGTATACTTCTATTGATGTTCTCTATCTGGTTAGACATCATTCCTATATCTGTCCTGCTATTCTTTAGATATAATTTCCTTTAGTTCTTGGAACAAGTTTACAACAGCTGATTTAAAGTCTTTATCTAGTTAGTCCAACATCTGAGTTTTCTTATGGATAGTTCCTATTGATTACCTTTCCTATGCTTGAGCCATATTTTCCTCTTTCCTATGTTTTTTCCTCTTTGCCTTTCTCTCTCTGTCTTTCCCTCTCCTTCTTCTACCCTCCTCCTTTCTCTGTGAAAACTGAACATTTAACATAACATAATAAGGCAACTCTAAAAATCTGAACCCCTTCCTAGTTTTCATGTTTTTGCTGCTTGTTTAGTGATTTTCTTGGATGAGTTTTGTAAAGTCTGTATTCTTTGTCATGTGAGGTCACTGAAGTTTCTACTCAGTTAGCTAAATGTTAGTTAGCTAATTATTGGACAGAGATTTCCTTAAACACCTTGAACCAATCAGTCTCCCATGCTTTGTTCAGGGCCTGTATATGTATATGTCCTGAGGCATGCCTTCAACACTCTGAAAGCTTACTACTGTGCCTTAGTCTTCACTTCCTGTTTTGTAGGGCCTCAAAGGTCACCTACAGATACTCTTTTCAAATCTTTACTGCATATTTACACGGTCTTCTAGATCCTCTGGAATATGTCAGAGAAACATGTTTTCAAAGCCTGCTACAGATGTGTTTCATTTTCTAGATTTTCCTTTTAAGATTTTTGGCCATCCTCTTGTTTGCCCTAACTGGTATCACTGCCATGGGCTACTTTGATATATTAAATAATTGCTGCTGATGTTTTCAACCAAAGCCCTGAGGATAACGTGCTGCAGAGATAGTTATGAGTGAAGTCAAGTAAAGACATTTGTGAATCCGAATTTTCCAGAAAGTTTCCAGATAGGACAAATAATGACAATCATTGGTCTTTGTTTAGGATCTCCAAACCTGTTCTTTCCTTTTAGTGGTTTCTAGGTTCCTGATTTTCAGAGTTATCATGGCTGTGAGGCTGTTGGTTTTCAAGGCTACTGTGGAACTGGAGAGAAAGTGAAGGGAATCAACTAAGTTAAAACATCACAAAGCAGGGAACAAAGCTCACTGTTCTTACTGAGATTCAGTCACTTTGTATAAATGTTCCTTGAACTGTTGCAAGTCTTTAATTTCTAGACTTCTGATTTTTTAAAATTTATTTTATCAGATTTTACTAGAGATTTTTTGTTTTCTTTTGTTTGCTTTTGCTTTTGTGGAGAAGTGGATTTTTGAAAGTCCTTGCTCTGCCATTCCAAAAGTGTTTCCTCTGGCCAAGAGAATTCAACTGACTTGTTCAAGGTCAACAGCTAGTTGATAATTGAGTCTTTATATGAACTGAGTTTCAAGTCAAATTTGGTGACCTTTCTGCTATAATAGGAGTAAATAAATTATAGGAAGTTAACTTCATTATATTCAAGTTTATATAACAGTGAAACTTCTGGGAACAAAAGAACTAATGAGAAAACTCATGATGTCAATAACAACCAAGTTCTAAATTTTCAGATAATTATATTAACACAAGGCTGGAACAGCTTTCTCAGTATTCAAAACAAGTCATGAATACTTTATGACTTTAAAAGAGAAATTTAAAAGAGAAAAGGAAAAGGAACCTGCGAGCTCTAAGCTGGATTGAATCATGTATATGCAGATATGTGCACACATACTCACATTGTAACTACAAAACACAGAAGTGCGGCACGTTCAACAGCCACCATTCTATGTATTATAAATTAGGCCAAAACAGAATGAATAAGAATGCACATCAGTCAGGTGCAGCGGCTCACACCTGCAATCCCAGCACTTTGGAAGGCCAAAGCGGGCAGATCACGAGGTCAGGAGATCGAGACGATCCTGGCTAACACGGCGAAACCCCGTCTCTACTAAAAATACAAAAAAAAAAAAAAAAAAAAAAAATTAGCCGGTCACGGTGACAGGCACCTGTAGTCCCAGCTACTCGGGAGGCTAAGGCAGGAGAATGACGTGAACCCACGAGGCAGAGCTTACAGCGAGCCAAGATCGCGTCACTGCACTCCAGCCTGGGCGACAGAGGGAGACTCCGTCTCAAAAAACAAGAAAAAAAAAAAAAAGGAATGCACATCACTGGCAAACAGAAGAATTGTAGAATGAACTGCACATTGTCTATTTGAGTCATATCAAAGTCATTCCACCAAACATTTATTAAGGGTTTACTATGTGCCCAACAGTTCATATGGGAAGAAATGCTAACTGCTACTCAGAATTTGTAGTTGAGACCCAGAATCACATGAAGATTCAGCCAGCCCTGCATCCACTCTCATAAAACTGGTCCAACAGTTATCATTACTCCAAAATGCTGCTCAAATATTGGAAAAGCTTGATGAACTCAAATCTGTGCAAGCTCTGGGCTCCTACTACCTGCCTCTACTCTTACCCCAACTTATGATGGGATTAACCTTTAGCTTGCTTCCCAATTCTGGCTTTGTAGCTGAGTAGACTTCACTCTGGTTCATGATATTTGATAGTTGATGCTGCCTTCACAGCTAATAGCCCCAGCCTCCGGGTAGTCTTGATTACCCTGGTGTGAAGCCTTTGCCTGTTCTTTCTCATGTGCCTTTAAGAATTTGATTGTGTCTTACTTCTTCAATGATGCCTTCTTTTCCTGTGATACATGTTTTGACATGTAATCATAGCTATTTCATACTAAAATAAACTTAGAACCACTAGGCATTAGAACTGAAACTGAAAGCTAATCTGATTAGGCTCACCAAACTTGACCTGCCTTGCTTGTTCTCAGTCACTTGCTTTTAATTGATGTTAAAAACCATATAGCTAAAAGTCATGTAGCTAAATAATCTATAACTAAACTCCCACCATCTTTCTTATAGACAATATCTCCGATGCATAGGTCACCATGGAAATGTTTGCTTAAGGTGTCTTTCAGGAACATGGAGTCAGCTCTTGTCCAGTTCAAGCCAGTTGAGACCACTGACCCTTCAACTGGACCTGAGTGAATGTCCAATGGGTGACCTTTTGAGGTCAGAGGGCCAAAATCTCCACCCTCAGATCTTAGTAATGATGCTATTTTGCGAACATGCATCCCATGAAGAGCTATGAAGCTCAACTATACTTGCAAAGATCCCTGATTACCTCATTTTTCCTTACACCCAATCACCTTTCACCATGCTTCAGATCACCTTGGTCCTCTATCCCATAAATATTCCTAAAACCCCATCTCCAAGGAGACAGATTTGAGAGCTGTTCTCCCATCTCCTCACTCAACTGCCGTGTGAATAAAATATTTTCTCCACTGCAAACTTGTCATGTCAGCAATTGGTTTGCTGTGCAACAGGAAGAACGAGCCTAGTTTGGAACAGAACCACCACACACCATTCTTTCAACAAGCTCTGATTGAATAGCTATGATCAAGGTGACAAAGACAGCCTTGGCCTTCATGGAGCTAATAGTAAAGTGAAAACAGGGCTGCAAGAACACTGGCTTAGCTGGAGGGGCTCAGCATGGGGACAGAGGTGTCCAGACCTCTGCTCTGAAGGAGTTTTTTCCTCCGGTTTTTTTGCTTGTTACAGATGTAACTGGCTTTTCTCCCCATTGGTCCATGAGTACAGGAAGCAACAGTCTTTATATAATCCTTTCCATGTCTCCTGCTGTTTCCTCCTGTATCTTGATCAGAACGCACAGGCCTTCAGCAGGATCTGAGATGTGAACTACTCACCTAATTTAAAGTCAAAACAGCTATGCACTCTCATATCACCAGTGAGACAGATATCTTCATAGCAAATTAAGGTGCAGATAATGAACATGTTAAAGTTGGGAGAAATATTTCAGGATACCTTGGGGCAGTGAGCCATGTGCTGCCTGCTGTCAATGATAGATGGATCCGCTTGGCAGGCAGCTGTCAGAGGGAGGGCAGCTCTTCATGTACAAGACATAAACATCTCTCCAACAGTGACCAATACTGCACACCACACCATCTTCCCACGAAACGTAAGTGCTGTTCCCGCCAGCCATCACAGACACATGGACAGCAGCAGCAGCAATGGCAGAATCTTGGAATCCTAAAGACAATGACACACATTCCATAGCATGCTGCTATCAGTCTTGTCTCTGGAAGCCAAAAACAATAGCAGAACTGAAGAGTGTTTTAAAACCATGGACCTACAGTTTTATTTTCAAAAATACGTCCAAAATAAAAATATGTCTAGCCAAATTTGCCAAGTGACACAAGAAACATTCTGTGCTCCTGATAAATCTCAACACCACAGAGAATGTTAAGGGAATGATTCAAAACAAACAAAGCCAATCCATAGCAGTCCTATAAGACAAATTTCAGCAAACAAAGACTACATTTATCCATTCATTTACAGCAAACATTGAATTAGGAGAGTTATAAAGAGTACACTTTTCTATCTACGTCAGAAGCTTATAATTTAGAGGAAAAATAAACATATAAATTATGAATAATAATACAATCTACCTACTGCAATCCTCACATGGCCTGCAGTGACATGCAAAGTGCCCTTTGGTGTGTCAGGGACAGCTCCTGACCCTGCTCTCTGACCAGCTGTCCCTCAGATGTCAAAGACCCCATCCTTGGGGAAGTTAAGGAAAGATGACCCGGCAAGTATGTCACTTGCTTTTGGGGTAGTCCTTGAGCACAGAATAGAGACAGAGACAAAGAGAAAAGGAAAAAGACAGACAGAAGCAGAGAAAGTCAGAGAACAAGAAAAAAGACAAACAAAAGAGAGAGAGAGACAGAGAAACAGAAACAGAGACAGACAGAAAGAGACAGAGAGAAAGAGACAGGGCTCTTCTACCTGAAAGCAGCTGAGCATGAAGCTTCTGGACCAGATGGTGCTGCCTGTGGGTGGCAAGTGCTCCCACAATTCCACACCTCGGCCACTGGTCCACACACGTGGTTCCTCTCTCTGCCTCTCCTCCAGCTGTGGCACTGATATACACACATATATACACATATATACATACATATATATATATATAACCGTGAGGTTCTCTGACACCACACGATTTCCTCAGAAAGCACAGGTATCCAGCCAGAAAAGAGAGAGTCGGTCATGCGAGGAGGTGTGGCCTAGTGGAGCAGTTGGGAGGGTCCACTGTGGTCCCTCTTCCTCCACGCCCACACCACCCCTCGGTGTCTCTCCCTCTCCTGCTCAGCTCATAGGTTACTTACCCTGCACACCACGTCTCACCTCCCTCCTGTTTCCCACTCTCTTTGATGAACCAGCAGCACTGCCTGGCTCTGGGTCTCTCTCTCTCTCTCTCCATGGCTGCTCCTTACATGCCCCACTCTCTCTTTTCTGGCTGGATACCTGTGCTTTCTGGGAAAATTGTGTGGTGTCAGAGAACCTCATGGACTTTTCAGGGTCCCATCTGTTTTTTCAGAAGAAGATTCGGGTAAACTATTTTGAGGGTGAGTGGGAAAGCCTGGAGCCAAGGCTGCCTAAGCTCATCTGGGCAGAGCTCAAGCAGCTGCTGTGGTCATCAGCAAGCTGGGCAGAGCAGGGAGGCACAAAAGCCACCAGGCCAGGTCAGCCCTGAGGACTCCAGGAAGGCTCTGGGGGAATTTGCTCAGAGCAGGGGGAGGCTGAGGATCGTAAGTTCAGGACTGATCTTATTTTGCCTTCAGGCTGGGGCGACCCAGTGACTGGGGTTGTATGAAGTCTGCGTGGAAGGTGGGAAGGAGGAAGAGGCTGAAGACATGGGACTGAGACAAGGTAGCATGGCTCTGTCCTGCAAAGGTCAGGGGCAGAGTTAATGAAGTTAGAGTCACCATAGAACCAAGAAGACCAGGGAACCAACTAGAGGGAGTGCCACAGGAGTGCCCTGGAGGGTCCAACTTGGAAAACGGAGAGGCACTGACCCCATTAAAGGCAACAGCAAGGAAACTAGACATGGCATTTACTGCACACTAATGTGCCTGCTATGGCTCTAGGTAAATTATACATGCCTACTTCAACCCTTACAGCAACACAACTATGCTCTAGAGCTTCAAAGATAAGATGTAGCCTGGAATATGAAGAGAATGGGCTAAAATAGTTTGGAATAAAGAGGGTCAGAAATAGCAAGATGATAATAAGATCAACTATGGATAAATGCAAACCCACACATTTGAAAACAAAAGCACTAGCTAACATTTGACTATTTGCTCTATGTCAGACACCATGCTTAGCCTTTACATATATTATCTTATTTAATCCTCATGACAAACAAGGAGGTAAGTAGTTTTCTTACCCCCCTCCCCACCCTCCTTTTTAAAAAAGATCATATTCAAGTTCAGTGCTAGTAAGGCAAGGAGCCAGCCCCAGCTTCTGGCTCTAGAGCATACCGTGGGAAGCACCACACCACAGCCATTCTTTCACTTGGCCACAGGACACAGACACAGGCTTCTGTGGACCCTCTGGGAGAAGAAGGGGCTGTAAAACAGTCTCACTGCATGATGCTACTAATTAGCAGGGAGGGACGTCATAGTGCAGAGAAACAGACTCAGGGTGAACTAGACATGGAAAAGGCAGACCAATAGCCCGACTCCTTCCACGATCACCTTCTAGAATTTGTTCCCAAGTTTCCACCTCAGGAAACAAGAAAGGCAATGCAGATTTATTTTTGTACTGGGACTCCTCTTTAGAAGTCAAATGAAGTCAAATTACTTTGCTACAGTTTTACAATGCTAGTTACTTTTATTCACATTTATTAAGTTTAACATTCTGCTAAGAAACAATGGTTTCAAACTTTCACATTGAAAAGTCCTCCTTTAATTAAGCATACACAATGTGCCATTTTCAGCAGTAATCCATTTGCACAACTCATTCCTCAAGATTATTCCACTAAACTGAATCTTTATGTATAATGTATGAAAAAGTGATTTGTACCCTTTCTTTCTTTCTTTCATGAAATACTAGCTTAAATATTAGCATTGCTACAGGGATTAAGATTTAGAAAATCTTAGGGACATGTAAATTGAGATAATGAAAAGATAGTTAATATGTAGAATAGAATTTTAAATGAGCATTAAATACTAGTTGTCAGTGTAATTTCAGCACTTTGAAATGAATGTTTTTATTTAGTCTAATTTAGAAGAAAGTCATTTAAGTAAAATTCTGCAATTTTAAGTGTTTAATGGTAGTTGAAACAACAGGATTCTTTCATTTTATAATATTCAAAACTTTAAGTGACTGTTTAAACTGTGATTTGCATTCTGTTTCTGCTACTGTTTGAGAGGAATATCACAACAGTTCTCCCCACTTAAAAGCAATAATGTTGCACCTCCTAGACTAAAAGGAATGTAACTTCCAATGGTACTCACCAGTTAAAATATTTTTTACTAACTGTCATTTTCAAAGGCTATTCTTTATTGCTTTCCAGAGAAGTATGCTCACTGTTACTTTTTCTAAATTATCCATGGAAGGTTAAAATCCAGGAAGATTAAAATATTAACAACTTTAGATTGAGTAGGTGTTTAGCCATATAAACCTTCTGACTATGTAAGTTCACACAAGAAGCTTAAAAAGGTAAATTAGGGGGCTGGGCGCAGTGGCTCAGGCCTGTAATCCTAGCACTTTGGGAGGCCTAGGCAGGTGGATCATGAGGTCAGGAGATCGAGACCATCCTGGCTAACACAGTGAAACCCTGTCTCTACTAAAAATACAAAAAATTAGCCGGGCGTGGTGGTGGGCACCTGTAGTCCCAGCTACTCGGGAGGCCGAGGCAGGAGAATGGCGTGAACCCGGGAGGCGGAGCTTGCAGTGAGCAGAGATCGTGCCACTGCACTCCAGCCTGGGTGACAGAGTGAGACTCCATCTCAAAAACAATAATAAAAATAAAAATAAAAAATAATTCCCCTATGTTATTTTATAAAGTTTACATAAAATGGCAAGAAAAATACATTTAATATCATAATGCATTTTCAATCCTCAGAATACAATTCTGAGATACATGATACATTTTAAAGTTATTGTGAAATTTTACTCTGCATAGAATTCACCCAATCAAGAGGTTTCTGAAAGTCTATGGTAACAGAATGATTTATTTCCTTCTAAAATTAAATATGTACCTAAGTATAATATAGTGGGCTTTGTTCTCCCATTAAATACCTTGAATATATATTTATACAATTGTTATTCACTTAGGTGGGTTGCTTATTAATTACTATATATCCATCCCCAAAGCCCATTACTACAAATTCATAGGCTGATCTGATTACTGAAATAAGAAGACTCCATAGTTTAAGAGTGAAAACAAAGCTAATGTAATTTTGCAACCCCCAAAGAGAAGAAGCTATGTAGAGAATAAGCAGAAAATCAGTTGTCTTAATATTTATTAACGTTATCATGAAATTAATCAAAAATACCAAAATCAACTTAAACAGCTCGTTATATTGCCATTCCAATGAGTAACGTTTTCAAGTCCATGTGGAATACATTTCTCTGATTCTCTACAGGGTTCATCAGTGTCACTCTGACAAAGTCTCTCTCCTTGAATAAACCTTATACAGGCTCCTCTGACCCCCTCTTCTCAACGAGGCCTTGACCTGGCACCTTGCTCTCGGCCTGCTAGCCCAGTGGTAGCAAGAATACTGCTAAGTTGGATTTTTTAGCAAGAGTTCCCCCCACCCTTGATGTCCCCTCTTCAGTCATTTTCCATCCAATGATTCCTTCATTCTGCTTGCTGGGTGTAATTTCCCACTTGTCTTGGCTTATTTAAAGTTGAGTCCCATCTCTTTCCCCTACTGCAATGGTCTTGACACTTATCACAATAGTCCTGAATAATTTTTTCTTTAACACTCTCCCTTCTATTTTGTTCTGGTTTCAATGTAGTGTATTAGCCCAGGAACAAATGTAGACTAGACAGTCCACAACAGATGGCCCCTCTACACCTTACAGTTGGCAACTTATGATATGTCACTATGGGTTTACAAAAGTCCAGATTCAAACTTCCAATATTTTCATATTAAAGTAAAAGCAAAGCAAGTATACAAAGTAAAATGCTTTAGCTACTCATTTCCTATATGATGTCTTAGAGTCACATGCCCATTTAATATATGTGAAATGGGTGATAGTCTCTAAAACCTGTTAAATATCACTGCTTCCTCCCATGGTGGGACTACAAGCTCCAATCTTCCAACACTGACCCAGTAGGGTGACTGTGGCAAGTCGCTTAATGCCTCTAAGCCTGCTTCCACATCCCCAAAGCAGGAATAACATTATTATCTACCTTATAAGATGGCTGTGATAATTAAATGTGTCAATACACACCAAGTGCTTGGGATGACACTTGGAATGCAAGAATTCTCAATCAATAAAACTGCACAAAAATAAATCAGAAGGAGAAAGTGAAACCATGGTTGCCACTGGTTACCAACTGCCAGATAAAATATCATCATCAGCCATTCACAGAAAGTGGTCTATTTATTTTCCAACTTTACGTTCAGTTCTCAAGTTTCAGTTCATTGAATTTTTTTTTTTTTTTTTTTTTTTGAGACGGAGTCTCGCTCTGTCACCCAGGCTGGAGTGCAGTGGCCGGATCTCAGCTCACTGGAAGCTCCGCCTTCCGAGTTTACGACATTCTCCTGCCTCAGCCTCCCGAGTAGCTGGGACTACAGGCGCCGCCACCTCGCCCGGCTAGTTTTTTGTATTTTTAGTAGAGACGGGGTTTCACCGTGTTAGCCAGGATGGTCTCGATCTCCTGACCTCGTGATCCACCCGTCTCGGCCTCCCAAAGTGCTGGGATTACAGGCTTGGGCCACCGCGCCCGGCAGTTCATTGAATTTTTAACACAAATTTAGTCAGTACCAAGTACACAGCCTTCATGAAGTCAACTGGATGTCATTAAGTTATTCTTTGGTGTCGGCCAGGCAAGGTGTCTCATTGCCTGCAATCCCAGCACTTTGGGAGGCCAAAGTGGGCAGATCACCTGAGGTCAGGAGTTTGAGACCAGCCTGGCCAACATGGCAAAACCCCGTCTCTACTAAAAATACAAAATTAGCCAGGCGTGGTAGTGGGTGCCCGTAATCCCAGTTACTCGAGAGGCTGAGGCAGGAGAATC
Source organism: Trachypithecus francoisi (assembly GCF_009764315.1). Lineage (NCBI taxonomy): Eukaryota > Metazoa > Chordata > Mammalia > Primates > Cercopithecidae > Trachypithecus > Trachypithecus francoisi. Next base: position 6,825,231 of record NW_022681472.1, read on the forward strand.
ACATGAACCCAGGAGGCAGAGGTTGTGATGAAACGAGATTGTGGCACTATACTCCAGCCTGGGAGACAAGAGCAAAACTCCGTCTCAAAAACAAAACAAAACAACAACAACAAAGAAGTTATTCTTTGGTGTGCATTGGAAAATAGGAAAGGAACAGAAATATAGAGCCAGGGATGAAAGCCATAGATATTAACAAATGATCACAAGCTCAAGACCTGAAGTAAATACTTATCAATAGGCTGGGGATGGTGGCTCACACCTGTAATCCCAGCACTTTGGGAGGCTGAGGCGGTCAGATCAGTAGGTAAGGAGATTGAGACCATCCTGGCTAACATGGTGAAACCCCATCTCTACTAAAAATACAAAATATTAACCAGGTGTGGTGGCGAGCACCTGTAGTCCCAGCTACTCGGGAGGCTAAGGCAGAAGAATGGCGTGAACCCGGGAGGCGAAGCTTGCAGTGAGCTGAGATCGCGCCACTGCACTCCAGCCTGGGCGACACAGCAAGACTCTGTCTCAAAAACAAAAACAAAAACAAAACAAACAAAGTATCAATAAATTAATAAATAAACAAAACCAGTGTGACTTTGTATTCCTTCTCAAAACATTTTTCACCACTATGAATTTCATGACAGCAACTTTGGAGGGGGGCTACTAGGAAGTTCTTACCTGTCTCCCACATGGCAGGCTGTTTCTTAACTTAACCTATGTAATATCCTCATCACTCCTCTCCATACACATTTTTTAAGACATAATTTACTAATTGAGCGGTTACTATGGATCAGGAGCTCTTGAAGGATGTTATGCTCATTATTTATTTTCTACTCACAACTTTTCCAGTGAGATAGTATTATTATTACAGAAGAAGATACAGGCTCCAAGAGACTGCATATGTTGCACAAAATGGCAGGACTGGAAAGTGGCAGAGCCATGATCCAAGCTCAAGTCGGCTAGACTTAACATCCAGCTCGTTCTTCTCTGCTTTGGAGCCTCTCATGCTTTCACTTTTAAATGAAAGATAATGATAATTCTTAAAATAACTGCTATGTCTTCTTTTTGGCATTGCAATTGCTGCCAGAAGCTATATTTTATTTCTGATTCAGTTCTTGCAAGTATCCTTCCTTTCCAACAGTATGCTCTTTTACTTTCTAAAGAACACACTGAATTTTGCTATTTACAGTTCTGAGATTTAAGAACTGACAATCTAGGAGGAACTTTTATGTTGATGATGACTTTTCGTTGGATCTTGACTTTTTTCCACTTCAGGGATATCACCCTGACCTGGCTCTCATAGAATTGTGAAACACTATGTCCATTGATAACCATAAACAAAGAAACATGTTAAAATAAATAACCACTAATCAAAAGGGGGTAGAGTAGAAAAGATAATACTGTAGTGAGACTATGCGCAGATATTAACATTTTATGTTTATAGGTTGATAGTTTCCCATCAGTACACAAGCTCTATTTGATTAAAACGTGCCCTCCTCCCCTGTGCACCTCACCAGTTTCCAAGTGTCCTCCAGGCCAAGGCTGTGTGCAAGGGAAGGCCACACATATCATGATCTGACAGCAAGGCGAAGTCCCTGTGGGCACCTATGTGAGTTTCCGCGGTGTCTGAGAGAGAACTGCCATCCAATCCAAACAGCCTGTCACAAAATCCCAGATGTTGGGAACCGCTGACGGTAAAGAGTGAGGAAAGGAATCAAAACAGGCCCAGTGGAGATGGCACAGTACAGTCATGCAGGGGGCAGAGAAGGAGGGAATGAGGCTGCCACTGACAACTGGTGCATCACCTGGAGAAAGCCTGTGCCCAGAGAAGTCAGGCTCAGGCAGCAGAAAGGAAGGATGAGCAAGATGGAGAGTGCTGATGGCACAGAACTCCCAGTTCTGGTCCACCAAGTACGTGTGCCCATAAATTCTATCTCATGGATTCTGCTCTGACAACAGTGCATGTTCTTGGTAACCAGAAGGCTGTCAAGTAATAGTTGGCTGTCTTCATCCCTTTTCAGCTGTGACAATGATAGCAGCACAACTGAGATCAAATATAATCGCACACAAACACAAGGCAGGAGGGGACATCACTTGGCAGTTGCAGGCTGTAAGGGGGCATCTCGAGCCTGGCTTTTCAAAGCACTGTTCCCACACTCACACTATAGTCACCAGCGAGCTTGTTAGAAATGCAGAGCCACCACCCGGAGCGGTGGCTTAACCCCAACACTTTAACCCCAACACTTTGGGAGGCTGAGGTGTGTGGATCACCTGAGGTCAGTAGTTTAAGACCAGCCCTGCCAATATGGGGAAATCTCGTATCTACTAAAAATACAAAAATTAGCTGGGCGTGATGGCAGGTGTCTGTAATCCCAGCTACTAAGGAGGCTGAGGCAGGAGAATCACTTGAACCTGGGAGGTAAAGGTTGCAGTGAGCCAAGATTGCTCTGCTGCACTCCAGCCCAGGAAATATAGTGAAACTCTGTCTTAAAAACAAAAGGAAATGCAGAGCCTCAGGCCCTCCTAGGACCTGCTGATTCCGAACAGGCTATATAACCCAGTGATTTGCATGCACAATAAAGTTTGAGGGACACTAATGTAGGTAGTTGAAAATGCCACCAAAATGAAATAATATATATTTTATCAAAGAAAATTCTCAGACACCCCAAAATACATATGTAAATTCCCATGATTCCAAGAACCCCAGGTCAAGAAACACTGTTCTAGGAGACCATGCACATACTTGCTTATCCTACACTGAGAAACCTTTAAAACTCATGGATGGGGAGTTTCTCAGTCAGTTTGGGCTGGTGTAATAAACTACCATATGCTGAGTAGCTTATAAACAACATCTTCTCACAGTGTCTTCAAATAATGGAATAGCCAAGCTCTCTGGGGCCTCTTTCTTTTTCTTTATCTTCTTTTTTTAGACAGAGTTTCACTCTTTTCACCTAGGCGGGAGTGCAGTGGCGCGATCTCAGCTCACTGCAACCTCTACCTCCCGGGTTCAAGTGATTCTCCTGCCTCACCTTCCCGAGTAGCTGGAATTACAGGTGTGCACCACCACGCCTAGCTAATTTTTGTATTTTTAGTAGAGACAGGGTCTTGTCATGTTGGCCAGGCTGGTCTCGAACTCCTCACCTCAGGTGATCCACCTGCCTCGGCCTCCCAGGGTGCTGGGATTACAGGTGTGAGCCACCGTGCCTGGCCTCTGGGGCCTCTTTCATAGGAAGACTAACTCCATTCATGAGGGTTCCATCTTTATGACCTAATGAGACCTCCATCTTCATGACCTAATCCTTTCCCAGAGGCCCCACTGTCCGGAGACATGAGGCCCGGAATTAGCCGACCTCTGTTGCTTGATCTCCACAAAGCGGAGACAAGATGGCACATTTCCGGGTTCTTCATTACAAACCTTTCCCGCGCACGCGCTAATCTTTCCCGCACCCGTGCTAACTTTTCCCGCGCGCGCGCAAACATTTTTCCCGCCCAGGAAGAGATGCAGCCTACGGCGCAGGCGCGATCCCGCCCGGGAAAATTACAAACCCACGGCGCATGCGCAATTGTAATTTGAGTAAACCCAGCCTCCTGTCACCGCCCTGGCCCAACCTCTTCCTCTGCCAGCCTATATAAGGCATTGCACCGCCACCATTAAACGAGACTTGATCAGGCTATTTGTCTTGTCTCCATTTCTCGTGTTTTCTTGTCTCCTCCATTCCCACTCCCCCTTCCAGGGCCCGTTCGACTGTCCTGCAGGTCGGGACACCCCACCACTGAATACCAACACATTGGGGGTTAGGATTTCAACACATGAATTCTGGGTATCACAAACACTTAGGGGTCTACAGCACATAGGCTAAATAAAATATTTACGTTATATAGACATGCATTATGGAAATGAGACCTCTATAAATCAGAAGGGTGTTTCCTTGGTGATGAATGTTTTCTACAATGAAAAAGGGGAGAGGAAGCAGGCAGCCTCTTATTTCTCTGACTTTGTATGCCTTGTGTAGATGCTTGGCACACATGCATGCGTGTGGCCTTGATTTGCTATTTTCTGCCACATTGCCTGAAAGTGTTAAAGAATGAGTAATCTTGCAGCCATCATAAAAGAGCTGCTGATTCAAATGGCTTTGGGCTGCCAAGTCACCATCAGCTGGGACTTCACAATGCACGGAGATACATCAGTTTTCTGGGAACACATCAATTTCCCTGTGGCTCTTCATCCAGTTACATAGGGTTTGGTCTCTTGATATTGATTCACTTTACAATTTTTCTGATTTTTCCTTTCTTCTACTCATAATCTTCCTTTTAGTGGAAACTGGCATAATTGCATTCACATAAAACATGTTTCCTGGGCTCCTTCCCTGTCAGACATAGGAAAAGGCCAAGGAAAATATGTTAGCACAGGGGAGAAACAGGGTGGTCCAGCCTGGCAAGAGGTGTCTGATGTCTGCTGCTCACATGAGCTCACGAACTCATTGATCCTCACTATTCAATATCCATTTCCAGATATTATCCTCTGATGTCATAATCCAATCCAGAGCAAGAAAAGCAAAACCCCTGTTGGAACACAGGCACATGTGCACTCTCACCGCCAGCCTTGGCCAAGGCTGTTCCTGCCCAGAACACCGCCCCACCATCCTCATGGTGACTTCCAGTTCATCCTTAGCTATCACCTCCTCACCACATGTGTTCCATGTAGACCTGCTGCTACACAGTTAACCACAGTGTAGGTCAGGAGTTTGGGCAAAACACAGTAGGGTGGGCTGGCCCCTGCCCATTGGTGTCTAGGGGCTCAGACGATAAGAAGGAAAGATTGACCTCACAGGACCACTGCCAGGAGTGCCCACCCACAGCCTCTGAGGGCTGGACCCTTACAAGGGGCCCAGTGCTCCAGGAGTGAGTGTTCCAGCAAATAGAGCAGTGCTGCCTGGCCTTCAGAGATGCCTTGGGCTTCCCCCTCATTGTGCTGATTAAAGCAGTCACAGCACCTCCAGGTTCAAGGAGAAGGGCTCAGTTCCAAGCTCAAGGGCAAGAGGGTCAAAGAATCAGCCATCATGTTTCAAAGCCACCAAGAAAGAGAAGTGTTGAATCCTTAAATATCAGGATAAATGCTTCTCCTATCAGTTCCTTTCTATGGCAGGACTAATCACAGCCTTTGGAAGGTTTACTCTCATTCTCCATAGACTATCAGCTCCTTAAATAACTTATTCATCATCTTCTGCCTAATTATTACTACAGTGCAGGGCACATAGTAGTCACTGATAAAATATTTGTTGAACAAATCGTTCCACACAAGAATACTTACAGATGCTCCTTAATCTCTTCTCATATGTATTGACTTACACTGAATAATCTGTCTAGCATATTCTCACTCCTTTATGGCATGCTAAATGCAAGGAAGAATTTCAGTCTATGAGGCATGGCTTCCAACCAACGCCTCCAAGTCATGCTACTTATCATGAAGCCAAGTTATCTAACAACAATCTTCTGGGGTTAACATAACCTCATCCCATAAATTTCTCTTATAGGCAGAAAATTCACTTTAGTGGCTTATGAATGTCCTGAACATGTCAGACTGTTTCCCTACTGAGCATTCCCTCTGCACTCAATTTAAGAAGCACTACAATCTGCGATTTTAATATTAATAAAGCAAATTGACTTACAAAAAGGGTACAGCATTCTTGCATCCACAGTGGCTAATGGTTTAGGCAATAGGCAATATCCAGACATGCATATAATTATAAGAAATTTGAGTTAAAATGTATGATTGCATAATTATGAGAATAGCTTCCTCTTGGATAAAAAGTGTCAAGATGGATTTAAAATCAGTGTTGTTTTACTTGGAGACCATATTATTCCAGTTTCTTTTGCTACAGGATAAATTCATAAGTTGTAAGCAATTGGTGCCTCGAAACCAGCTGGCATCATGTAGCTGTGAACAACCCAAATATCATCAAGTGAAGTGCTTAGTATGTCCACCAGGCTGTATGCACAGCCCAAAGTGCCCGCAACTACTGGACACTGCAGAAAACCTCCTTCTGCTGCTGAGTCCAACAACATGTAATGCCTTTACTAACAGAGAATAAAGTGGTTCCAAACAGTTGTCCTTAGGGAAGAAATACAGAATGGAAATTGAACAACTTAACCCAGCTAGATGTTTTTGATTGGTCTTCTGGAATGTTCACATCCCTTTAAAACTTTGCAGAGTTCACCCCAGCAGTATAGGAGATGGAAGCCAAAAAGATAACACAGGATACTTTGAATTTCAGTTTTTTCTACTCATGCATTATTATAACTAAACCATATAAAAATAATGCTCTACTATCTTTGATATGGAACAAACAATGGATAAACTACTGGAAAGCCATTGCTGAAATATACACATCTGAATTTGGGGGAAAGGTGATCTCTAAGCAACAGCGAGAAAGTCCATATGTAACAGGAATTTTGAATGAAATGGGCGTATTGGCCAGATAGCCAAGTTCCTACCACAGCACCCCCACAAAACTGTTGATACGTTTAGCGAGGCTTAGAAGTAGTCTCACTGGAAAGAAATTGGTAAAATGGAATTAAACATTATAAGTCAATAGGGCTAAAATTATGTTTTTAGATAGATTTGGAGGTTCAGTTCTTCAATTCCAAAGTCATGCTTGTTCATGTCTTCTGAAAGATACATCGACTGTGATTACATATTTTCTTTCCCCCCAAAAGAAACAATTTGAAAAACATGTGAACTAGCAGGTATATATTGATAGAATAGATACGGCATAACAACACTACTCAGAAATCTCTGCTCAACATACTCTTAGTTTAGCAAACTGTAAAGTCTTGTGAGACCAAGAACTATACAAGACTCCTTTTTTTTCTAGCAAGAGGTGGACATATTTGATAAATCATTTTACTTTCTCCATCAACTCTTGAAGAGACATTTCAATGAGGCATCACTTTTATATTTGTTAATGTGCAAGATTCCTGTAAAACTACCAAGGAACCAAACTGCATATTTTACCAGTCAAAACAAATTATTTCACCTTGACAAATTATGCTTTTCTATTGTTTTTATGAATTGTTAAGCAGATCAATCAGCATCATACACTCATACCAGAATCTCATTCATGACCTTTATATGTTTCTTTCATATTTGCCACAAAGGCAATGTGAAATCATTGTAAGTAGCAGAGTAACCATAGGGCCTTTAGACAGTTTATAAACATTAAATAGAAAATACAATAGTTGGATAATCGAGTTGATATACTCCTCTCATTATAGTCAGTCTTAGCATTGCCCCTAATTGGATCAACGTTGCATGGAAACAAGTGCAACAAGTTTCTAATAATAAAAGATAAAGGAATGCCTGAACACACAACAAAGAGTGTGCTTGCTCATCAGAGAGGCACTTATTAGGAGGTACAGAAATTTTTCCTGCAGTTAGAAAAAAAATCATTCTACATTGCTTCCCTTTACGATGTTGCTATACATTTCATAGCATAGAATAATATGTGTAGAAAAAATAATATAATACTTTAGTACCCAAAGCAACTGAAAACACAAAATCATTCATTTAATCATTCATAAGACACATTTTAAGCATCTGTGGTTATATATTTCTCTCAGGTAAATGGTCTCCAGTGAAACTCCTGGGCTTACCATCAAGACCTTTAGTGGAATTAAACATTTTAGATGGAACAAGCTGTTTCTAGGGTGCACTTGATGATGGTCCTTTACAGTCTTCTAAAACTTGTCCTCACTCTAACTCCAGAATCCACTGTTTTGATTTTATTACCAACAACACAATGCTGGTTGTTTGTACCTGCCAAAAAAAAAACTTGAATGAAATGATTAACATGGTTCATTAGATAATGCCTGAGGACACACACATTCAAGGCATATTTCAAAGGAACAAATGCCATTTTATTATTACGATGATTCATACAATGCACATTAGCAATACATGTACAGGTAGACTTTGTCTTATTGTGCTTTGCTTTACTGTGCTTCGGAGACACTGTGTTTCTTAAAACCTGAAGGTCTGTGGCAACCCTGTGTGGAGTAAGTCTATTGGTGACACTTTCCCAATAGCATGTGCTCACTTCATGTTTCTGTATCATATTTGGGTAATTCTCCCAATATTTCAAACGTTTTCATTATTATTGTATCTGTTATAGTGGTCTGAGTTCAGTGATCTTTGGTGTTATGATTGTAATTGTTTGGGGGACTATGAACCACAGCCACGCAAGATGGTGAACTTAAATGTTGTGTGTGTTCTGACTGCTCCAACCAGCTGTTCCCTCCATCTCTCTCCCTCTCCTTGGGCCTCCCAATTCCCTGAGAAATTATTGGGAGGTCTATTGAAATTAGACCAACTAATAACCCTCATAAGGCCTCTAAGCGTCCAAGGGAAAAGAAGAATCGCCAGTCTGTCACTTTAAAACAAAAGCTAGAAATGATTAAACTAGTGAAGAAGGCATGTCAAAAGCCAAGATAGGGCTCTGTACCTTAGACCAGAGCAAAGTTCTCACTCTCTTCAATTCTGTGAAGACTGAGAGAGAGAGATGAGGAGGCTAGAGAAGAAAAGTTTGAAGCTAGGAGGGGAGGAGCGAGACGGCAGAATAGAAGACTCCACTGACCATCCCCACTTCAAGGATACCAATTAAACAACTATCTACAGGAAAAAAACACCTTTGTAAGAACCAAAAATCAGGTGACCACTCACATTCCCTGGTTTTAACTTGATATACTGAAAGAGGCACTGAAGAGGTAGGAAAAACATTCTTTTTACTTTTTAAGGAAAAAACATTTTTTTTTGAGATGGAGTTTCACTCTTGTTGCCCAGGCTGGAGTGCAGTGGCACAATCTCAGCTCACTGCAACCTCCGCCTCCTGAGCTCCAGCGATTCCCCCTGCCTCAGCCGCCCTAGTAGCTGGGACTACAGTCACCCGCCATCACTCCCGGGTAATTTTTGTATTTTTAGTAGAGACAGGATTTCACCATGTTGGCCAGCCTGGTCTCGAACTCCTGACCTCAAGTGATCTGCCTGCCTTGGCCTCCCAAAAATTATTGGAAAAATATTCCTGAATCACTGACAACCCCCTTTCCTCACTCCCCCACCCCCATCTTCACCCTCACCCCTTCGATATGTTGCTGAGAGCATTTCTGTGCCCTGGGAAGAAGAAGAGCCAGCAATTGTGACATACTGAAGCTAGCAGAGGTTGTTCATGAAGTTTAAGGAAAGAAGCCATCTCCATAACATAAAAGTACAAGGCGAAGCAGCAAGTTTTGATCTAGAAGCTGCAGCAAGTTATCCAGAAGACCTGGCTATAATCACTGATGAAGCTGGCCACACTGAACGACAGATTTTCAGTGTAAAGGAAACAGCCTGCTATTGGAAAACAATGCCATGTAAGACTTTTGTAGCAAGAAATAAGTCAATGCCTGGCTTCAAAACTTCAAAGGACAGGATGAACTCTCCTATCAGGGGCTAATGTAGTTGATGACTTTAAGTTGAAGCCAAATTTTATTTATTCTTCTTAAGATCCTAGAGCCCTTAAGAACGATGCTAAATCTACTTAGCCTATGCCCTAGAAATGAACAACAAAGCCTGGATGACAGCACATCTGTATACAGCAGGGTTTACTGAATATTTTAAGTCTACTGCTGAAACCTACTTCCCAGAAGAAAAAAAAAAAAAAATTCCTTTCAAAATATGACCACTCATTTAGAATGCACCTGGTCACCCAAGAGCTCTGATGGAGATGTACAAGGAGATTAATGGTGTTTTTCACGCCTACTAACACATTATTCACTCTGCAAGCCTGGATCAAGAAGTAATTTTGACTTTCAAGTCTTACTATTTATGAAATACATTTCTTATGGCTACAGCTGCCATAGATAGTGAATCCTCTGATAGATCTGCACAAAGTACACTGAAACCTTCTGGAAAAGATTCACCATTCTAAATGCCACTAAGAACATTTGTGATTCATGGGAGAAAGTCAAAATATCAACAGTAACAAGTTTGATGGAAGTACATTTTAACCCTCGGGGATGACTTAGAGGTGTTCAAGACTTCCGTGGAGGAAGTAACTGCAGGTATGGTAGAGAATCTCAAGAAAACTAGAATTTGAAGCGGAGCCTGTGATGTGACTGAATTGCTGCAATCTCATAAGCAAACTTGAACAAATGAGGTCTTGCTTCTTATGGAGCAAAGAAAGTAGTTTCTCAAGACGGAGTCAACTCCTGGTGCTGATACTGTGAACATTGTTAAAATGACAACAAAGCATTTAGGATATTATATCAACTTAGTTGATAAGGCAGTAGCAAGGATTGAGAGAATTTACTCCAATTGTAATAGTTCTACTGTAGGTAAAATGCTATCAGACAGCCTCACACGCAAAAGAGAAATCTTGTGTGAAAAGAAGAGCCCATTAATGCAGCAAACTTCCTTGTCTTATTTTAAGAAAATTCCACAGCCTCCCCAGCCTTCAGCAACCACTATCCTGATCAGTCAGCAGCCATCAGCAGTGAGGGAAGACCCTCCACCACAAAAAAAGCCTCTTACAACTTGGAGAAAGTGCCAATGATCAACATGTTTTAGCAATAAAGTGTTTTCAAATTAAGCTGTGTACATTTTTTAGACATAATGCTATTGCACACTTAACAGACTATAGTATAGTGTAAACATAACTTTTATATGTCCCACAAAACCAAAAAAAAAAATTGTGTGACTCACTTTTTTGCAATATTTGCCTAATGGTAGTTGTCTGGGACTAAACCTGCAATATCTTTGTAATGACTGTATGTAAATTAGCTAATAATTTTGAGAACTATTAATGATTTAGAGGACTAGGAGGTATTCCTCCTCTGGAGCTAGGAATGAAATTATTGTCATCCAGAATGAGTGGCTGAGAATGAATTTTCCAAAGGAAAGTCCCCTGCTGGGAAAGTGATGGGGGTACAAAAGCCACCACTCAATTGTTCAAGGAACAGCCTTTGGAGTGGAAGAGACAGTAATCATTCCAGCTTGGACGCGAAATGAAAAACCAGGAGTAGAAATGTATTAGATAAAGATGTATTTGCACTTTAAGTCCTGTGGAGTGTAACTAGTACGAGCTGCTTCACAATCTTAGACTTCCGGCATCTTTGTAGCAGGGAGTCTGATATCTCTCTCAAGGCTCCCTCTTTCTCCTACATGTCAAAAATCCTGCCCCATAGGGAGTTAGTCGAACCAGTGGTTCCCTTTCTCATTACTGGTCAGGACCACCTGTGAAGTTGAGGGCTCACAGTCCCACAGCTCATGGTCCCAGTGCTGGGATGTGTTCTTGGCCTCAGTTCAGCTTTTCTGGAAAAAGCAACCCCATTCTCACATTGCTTGATCTCAAGTAGGGGTGTTCCAAGCTCTGGCTCCCAAGCCTTTAGGACTCAGTGCCCTATGCTTCAGTTCTGCACTAACTGCCTTCCAGGGCACCAATTACTCCACAAGGGCCAAGTCAAATGAACTACAATACTCTCTGTCCTGTGGATCCAGAATTAATATTCCTGATTTCTCCCTGGGAATGCACACCACTAGTGCCTTTTCTTTTTCTTTTTTTAAATACCCCATTTATTTGGACACAGTGATATCTGCCCATCCTTTTTAGGGCAGCCTCACTGAACACTTTCCTGCTTTCCCTATTCTGTAAGACGAATTTCAGGTTCTCAACAGTCACTAGACAATGTTGCAAAGAGTGGCCTACAGTTTTCTCTCTTCATTGTGCCTTTTTTTTTTTTTTTTTGCTGTGTTTTTGTTACTCATATGGTGATGTTTTAGTTCACTACAAATTGGAGATTTATCCTTGATTGATATATACAAGAATATTTATAGAAAAGATTTGTCCTCAGAATGCCCTGCCAAAGAGGTAAATTTCAATTTTTCTCTTTTCCAGGAAGGATATGCATTAACAAGCACAGATGGTGAACAAAGGTGAGACGGGCATGACACGAGTCTTCAGGGATGAGCAATGAGAGGCACTCAGTAGTGCCAGGGCAGCTATTGGATATAGTCTTCATTATATAGATGGAGAAAAAAAAAGGAAAACCCAGAGGCTTGGGGCTTAAATGATTTGCCCAAAATCATACACCTTCTTAGTGCCAGAAGAAAACAGGCATTCTGACTGGCGGCCTTCCATGACATCATGCCTGTGCAAATGACAATCACATCACAATAAATAACACAAAAGAAACTGTAGCCATTATCTTCTATTTTGCACTGTGCCTGAACTTGGCCTGGTTTTTCCAAACATACACCAGACTTGAATGACACAAGGCTTACCTTTAGAAGATAAAATCCACCCAAGAGTATCCTTCAGGGGAAAGAGCACACAAAAAAGTTTAGAGTTTAGAAGGAAGAACAAATACTAGGAAAATAAAGGGAACTTGTGTTACTTATCTTTAGACTCAGTCATTTTTAAAAAATGAATTATTGTATTTATTGCTATTATTGCCCTAAATATATATGCAAAATATTTTTCTAGTAAGTTTTTTTCACTATTTTTCAAGTCTTGGAAGTTTAAGCCGTCAATCTAAGATGTAACAAGACTTACAGTGAACAATCCAATGCTTGTTTTTCAAAAATGTCTCTAATGCATTGAAATCTATGAGAGTATTCGAGGATAATTAAATGTGACCTTTTAAAAGGGAAAAAAAGCACTGTATGACTCTATGGTAAAAGAACAAAAGTGTTTAATTAGACACAGGCAGGGAACAAGTCACAAGTTAAATTTTTTTCATGTTAATTTTCATCAATAGATTTTTTTTTTTTTTTTGCACAAACTCCCATTTTGAAAGAGAGATGAAATGAAATACCATTTAAAAAGAAGAGGAGGACTGTTCTTTGTCAACCACACAGGCATTCAAATGGCAAATGTGGGATTTTCTCCATCACGAAGTGAGGTACAGCTGGCCACAGACCCCAAAATGAATATTCAAAGAAACATTAAATTACTTTAAATTTTGCCTTTAAATTCCTATCCCTTTTGCTAATACTTTCATGGAAGGTTCTATCGACTTTTTAAGATAAAGCCTTCTCTTTTCTAACACGAGGTCCTGAGTTGCAAACCTTTTCTTATTTTCTCTTCTGGCATCCAGGAGCAACTAAGGGCAGCATTATTTTTTCTATGAGGCACAGAGATTCCAGGATCCCTTTCTTCCCTTGCCTGCGCGTGGGCCCATGCCAGAGGGGCAGCTCTCTGCGACACTCTCCGCACTGATGGGCGAGGGAAGGGCCTGGAGACAGCGGAGGACGGTGGAGGGCAGCCAGGGCGAGGTCTGGATGGGCCCAGATCCAGGTGCCAGCAGCCCTTGCTCCTGCTGCAGTGTTGAGGAGGGCTGCCACTCTTTTTTTTTTTTTTTTTTAATATGTGCAAAACATTTATTCTGGGAATCTAAAATCTAGACAAAAAAAAAAGGGGGGGGGGCTTTAGAAAAAGCCTACACCAAATTGTCTTATTTCTTCCCTAATACAGAATTCTGTACAGAATACATACAGAATAAGGAGGAGAAAAAACTCTTTAAAAATAACATTGCTCCAGTTTGTCTGCAGGTATGTGATTTAAAATATCTCCGTTCTATTGAGGTATAGGATGCAAACTTTGGTAAAATTAGAAAAATCAACAAACCCTTTAAAAAAAAAATACAAAACAAGCCCCCCTCAAAAAGCCAAACAAACAAAAAGCCCTAACGTTGTATCTTTCTTGGTACATATAGAATAACTACAAAAAAAATTCATTTGGAAAATGTGTTCATTTAAAAAAAAAAAAATCCCTCTTGTAAGTTCTCAATTGCCGAGTTTAAAAACGGCATTTAAATGATCTGTTCAACTCAAACTGTTCCCAAGCACCTGCCCCATGTCAGGAAGAACTGGATGACCGCCATTTCTAGAACCTGCTGCTGCGGGGAAGCCAGCTGAGCAGGCTAGGTGGAGCTCCTGGAGGGTCGGCGGACGCAGCTCCCTTGTGCTGGCTCCTAGGCGAGGGAGAGCCCCGCGCTGCATGGTAAAAGTCCTGCCCCGCTCCGCTGCCCCACCCGCTAGGCCGCAGGCCCCAGGCCCCAGGTGTCTCCGTGCCGCCCTGTCTCCACCTGCGCTCCTTGCCCGGTTCCCCGAGGTCTCGGGTGACGACATTGCCTGTCTCTGTCTCGCGGGTACGCAAGGCTCCCTCTGCACTTAGAGCACAGCCACCCCCTGGACCGGTGTGGGTAGGCCCCCGCCTCCCCTCCTCGTCTGCTTCTACAGGTCCACCCTTCTTGTGCCCGGCCTGTCCCCACCTTGTGTGCCTGTGTGGCGGTGCTCGGTACGGACCTCGGAAAGACTGCTCCCTCTTGCGGTTGAGATCCTAGGGCCAACACCCTCTCAATGCATCCAGACCAGGGAATCCTCCCGCCCCGACCCCAGGTCTCACATCCCCAGCACCAGGGAAAAGCATCTCATCAGGCCCTGCTGCGACAAGGAGAGCTCCGCGGGGCAGGGCCTTGCCTGTCTGGGCCCCAGCAAGGAACAGGTGCAAAGATGAATCTGTAAAGTGATGGAACCCTAAAAATGCTACCTGCTTCCCAGGGGGAGTCGTGAGAACTGATCTGTGTGCCTGTGTCCTCCTGCCTTTAGTCAAGCACCAGGCACACAGGAAAGAAACACTTGCTGCAAAAAAAACTACCGGCGCATCATTAATGCGGCCAGAGCCTTCACATAACAAATGCTTATTGCACACATCCTGTATTCCCGGCACCGTGTTATGAGCTGGGGATGGAGTGCTCATGAAGACAGAATGATCTCTTTTGTGGAGCTTATAATGTCATGGGGAAAACGTTAAATAATACAAACGTTGATTAAAGTTGTCAGAAAACAAGTACACAGCATGCCACTGAAGCACAGAGCAGCAGGACCCAACCTGTTAAAGCATTTGTGTATGGGATCCTCAAATTCCAAATCCTGAGGCCTGCCTGTTCAGCCTTGTAAACAGCCCCACCAGGAGGCTTGCTTTCCTTACAGGTCTCCTCTGTGTTTTGCCAGGAGGCTTCTCTATTTTTTGCCAGGGCAGTCCCTGTCCAGGGCTCCCTCTCCAAAGCTCCCTCTCCAAAGCTAACGCTGGCTTCACTCCTTTTCTATACCCAAGAGATTTTACTCAAAAGTGAAAGCTTTTCCCAATCTGCCCCTTCTCCCTTGCTTCTAGGAACTTTCTAGATCTCCAAAGTTTTCTGATTTTTTTCTAGACCATCACCCTCTACCTCCCCAGGGATTCCCTTTTATTTTTAAAAACTCTAAAGCTCCAGGCTCCTACAGCTGTGTGTGCACAAAAACAAATAAAACCCTTAAGTCTCCTTCTTCCCCACACATATCTTTCAAGGAAAAGATTAGGGGGATAATTTTCCAATAGCACAAATCTCAGAATTCTGATAAATACAAACTAGAGATGGGGAAAAATAGTAAGATTTACAAGCTATGGTTCTAATTGATATGAAACTTTGGGCAGAACTTTGACGATTATGGCTTGGAGAACTAGGAACTTTTCCTGTGTTCAGTAAGGACTTGGAAGAATTGCCCCCTCTCTATTACACAAAGATGCTTGCTAAAATACAGTGGTGTTTTGGGACCAGAGCAAGATATGAGCACAATGACAATTATATGAAAATAAGTGTGCCTCTGCACTGAAAACCCCAAGTCTACGAATTTATTAGATTCCCGTCTACTAAACATACTCTCCAGTATCTCACGTATCTCTCACACCCAGTAAAAACTTTAGTTTGTGGGGAAGAAAATGTTTCTGAACGTTAAATCGTCATCTCAGGAACGTGCAATCTTAGTAAAGTCAGGCTAAGAGTGAGTGTTTCCAGTGCTTTCTCTACAAAAGTAACTTTTTGGCTTCAAGACACACTAGTTGATCACTTTCGTAATCTTTGTAAATACATTTCTTTGTGCCCTGCCTTATTTTTTAAAAAGAGATCCAGAATCTTTTAGAATTTACCATTTTCACCTCTGCGTTTTAATGGATACAATAATACTAGTACTTATAGGTGAAGCTAACATTTGAATAGTTTCTGGTACATGGTAAATAAACACAAAATTATAGGTAAGGAGACTGACACCAAAGGATTGAAGCCACTTGCCCAAAGACACACAGCTCATAAACTGTGAAGGGGAAATTCAAGTGCAGGCAGTCAGGCTCTGGGAGCCAGGGTCCTAACTACTGAACTCTCTTGCCCCTCAACTAGATCTGTGAGCCAGAAATACATTGTAGGCAAAGCCTAAGCTTGCTAAGAGTCATCTTCTTACACAGAGAAAGACCAATAGATCATGTGGTCACATGACTTCCCTGGGATTTATTCTGTGAGACTCAGATCATATTCACAACTGTGTAGTCCAAATTGGCCAGGACTGTGGGTGACAGTGCCTTTCAAACTACACAGAGATGACCTTGCAATCATTCAGGAAGGCACCCTTAACAAACAACTGCTCAGAGCCTGAAGGTCATGAAATGAAAAGCCATTCTCTAACAGTAAGAGAGCACCCAGGGACTGGGTCAACCCAACGCAGCTGTGACCATGTCATCCAGGTGACTTTCTGCTGCCTTAGTTCCATCATCTTGGTCAAATTCATTGGACGGAGAAAAGTATGGAAGGGTACACAAGTAGTTTTGTGTAACTTATCATCCCTGCTGGTGCATGCAACCCTAAAAGTCAGGTGTTCATACAGCTTCCCCTTAGTAGAGTTAGCTTCCCGCTCTCTCTAGACAGTTCAGGTTAGTACTTGTCCTGCTTTACTAGATAGTGGCAAATAAAAATTCAATAGTGGATATAAAATCCTTCAATGCTTAATCATTATAGAGGCTGTTCTTGAAAGTTAGATTTTTTGTATAGGCTCTATTCTCAGTACAAGAACCTAGATGCCCAGGTAAGATTCTGCAATAGATTGTAAATCTGATGATGTCCCACTTAGAAAAAATACATTATTTTCTGTTTACAGAATCTGTTTCCCTTCTTTTGCATTCAAAAAGTTCAAAGAAACAAATATTACAAGAAAAATATAATCAGAAATTGTACAAAAAAAAGAAAATAAATGATTTAGAAAAAGTAGGTGGAAAACATTGAGTTTTACCTTCTCCCTTAACTAAGAAGAGCGATCAGCTACTTGAAATCTTTCCTAAGGGGCCAAGATGGCCAAGTAAAAATAGCTGCGGTCAGAGGCGCCCACTGAGAAGAATGAAAATGGCGAGTGAATCCTCCACCAGCAACTGAGGTATCGAGGTTCTCTCACTAGGACTGACTAGGTGGTCGGCATGACCCAAGGAGAGCAAGGGGAAGACAGGTAGTGTGACAGCCCACTTGGGAGCCACACAGGGCAAGGGGAGCTCCTACCCCCAGCCAAGGGAGGTGATGAGTGATCATGCTACCCTGCCTGGGAAACCATGCTTTTTCCACTGATCTATACGACTGGGGGATCCTCATGAGCCCACACCACCAGAGCTTGGGTCCCAAGCATAGAGCTGTGCAGATTCTCAGCAACCACTCAGCTGGAGACTGCCTAAAACTACCGAATTCCTGGAAGGAGAGGTATTCATCATCACTGCAGCTGCCTGCTGCCTAAGACGACTGAACTCCCAGGGGAGGGGTGGCAGCCATCACTGCAGCTCCAGTCTGCCATTTTTTCCCCTGCTGGTGCTGGGAAGATTGGATGGTTTGGACCCAGGAGGAATTTCCCACAGCACAGGATAATGGCTGTGGTAGATTGTGGCCAGACTGCCTCTTTAGGCCAGACCCTGAACCAGCCTTCCTCATTAGGCAGGGCCTCCATGCAGGAGCTTCTGCAATTCCAGCCAGGGGTTTAGGGACAGCACTCTGATCTCCTTGGGACTGAGCTCCTTGGGAGAGAGGCAGCCGTGGTTTCCATGAATCAGCAGACTTAGTCTTTACCCCTGTGGGCTCTGAGAACCAGGCAGTCTAGACAAATGGGATGTCCCCCAACACAGCACACCCTGTCCACCAAGGGGCAGCCAGAGTGCTTTGTTCAGCAGGTCCCAGATCCCACGTCTCCTGATTGGGTGAGACCCCCCACAACAGGGGTTGCCAGACACCTTATACAGGAGTGTTCCCACTGGCATCAGGTTGGTGCCCCTCTGGGACAGACAGCTCAGGGGAAGGAGCGGCAGCTATCTTTGCTATTCTGTAACCTCCACTGATGACACCTGCACGAGGGACCCAGGTCTGGAGTGGACCCCCAGCAAACCACAGCAACCTTTGAAAGAGGGGCCTGACTGTTAAAAGAAAAACAAACAAGAAACAAACAGAAAGCAACAACAACAACAACAGCATCAACAAAAATCCCCACAAAAACCCCACAAAGGTCAGCAGCCTCAAAGATCAAAACTAGATAATATCACTCACAAAGATGAGAAAGAATCAACAACAAAAAAAATGCTGGTAGCTCAAAAAGACAGAGTGCCACTTCTCCTCCAAATGATCACAACACCTCTGCAGCAAGGGCACAGAACTGAGCAGAGGCTGAGATGGATGAATTAACAGAAGTAGGCTTGAGAAGGTGGGTAATAATGAACTTTGCTGAGCTAAAGGAACATGTTCTTACCCAATGCAAAGCAGCTAAGAACCATGATAAAACATTAAAGGAACTGGGCGCAAGGACTCATGCCTGTAATCCCAGCACTTTGGGAAGCCAAGGTGGTCAGATCACTAGAGGTCAGGAGTTCAAGATCAGCCTGATGAACATAGTGAAAGCTCATCTGTACTAAAATACAAAAATTAGCTGGGCGTGGTGACACATGTCTGTAATCACAGCTACTCAGGAGGCTAAGGTATGAGAATCACTTGAATCTGGGAGGCAGAGGTTGCAGTGAGCCAAGATCATGCCACTGCACTCCAACCCGGGCAACAGAGCAAGACTCTGTCAAAAAAAAAAAAAAAAAAAAAAGAGAGAGAAAAAAAAGTTAGAGAATAACCAGTTTAGAGAGGAACATAAATGACCTGACGAAGCTGAAAAACACAACATGAGAACTTCACAATGCAAACACAAGTATCATTAACCAAATAGACCAAGCAGAGGAAAGAATATCAGAGCCTGAAGACTATCTTGCTAAGGCAAGACAGGCAGATAAGATTAGAGAGAAAAGAAAAGGAATGAACAAGACCTCTGAGAACTATGGGATTATGTAAAAAGACAGAACCTATGACCAATTGGGGTACTTGAAAGAGATGGGGAGAATAGAACCAAGTTGGAAAACATACTTCAGGATATCATTCAGGAGAACTTACCAAACCTAACAAGACAGGCCAACATTCAAATTCAGGAAATCCAGAGAACACCAGCAAGATACTCCATGAGAAGATCAACACCAAGACACACAGTCATCAGATTCTCTAAGGTCGAAATGCCGGAAAAAATGTTAAAGGCACCTGGAGAGAAAGGCCAGGTCCCCTATGAAGGGAAGCCCATCAAACTAACTGCAGACCTCTCAGCAGAAACCCTACAAACCAGAAGAGATTAGTGGACAATATCAAACATTCTTAAAAGAATTTCCAACCCAGAATTTCATTCTGCCAAATTAAGCTTCATAAGCAAAGGAGAAATAAAATCCTTTTCAGACAAGCAAATTCCGAGGGACTTCATCACCACCAGGCCTGCCTTGCAAGAGCTCCTGAAGGAAGCACTAAATATGGAAAAGAAAAACTGTTACCAGCCACTGCAAAAACATACTGAAGTACAAAGACCAATGACACTGTGAAGCAACTACATTAACAAGTCTGCAAAATAAGCAGCCAACATCATGATGACAGGATCAAATTCACACATAACAATATTAATCTTAAATGTAAATGGACTAAACGTCCCAATTAAAAGGCACAGAATGCAAGCTGAATTGAGTCAAGATCCATCAGTGTGCTATACTCAAGAGACTCATCTCTTGCAGACACAGATAGGCTTCAAATAAAGGGATGGAAGAAAATTTACTAAGAAAATGGAAAGTCGAAAAAAGCATCCTATTTTCTGACAAAACAGACTTTACACTAACCAAGATCAAAAAAGACAAGGAAGGGCATTACATAATGGTAGAGGGATCAATTCAACAAGAAGAGTTAACTATCCTAAACGTATATGCACAAAATACAGGACCACTCTGATTCATAAAACAAACTCTTAGACATCTACAAAGGGGCTTAGACTCCCACAAAATAATAGTGGGAGACTTTAACACCACATTGTCAATATTAGACAGATCATCAAGACAGAAAATTAACCAGGATATTCAGGACTTGAACTGAATAAAGCTCTGGATCAAGCGGACATGATAGATATCTATAGAACTCTCCATCCAGAAAACAACAGAATATACATTCTTCTTGGTGCCACATGGCACTTACTCTAAAATCAATTACATAATTGGAAGTAAAACGCTCCACAGCAAACGCAAAATAACTGAAATCATAACAAACAGTATCTCACAATACAGTACAATCAAATTAGAACTCAAGATAAAGAAACTCACTCAAAACCACACAACTACATGGAAATTGAACAACCTGCTCCTGAATGACTCCTGGATAAATACTGAAATTAAGGAAGAAATCAAGAAGTTCTTTGAAGCCAATGGGAGCACAGAGACAATGCACCACAATCTCTGGGACACAGCTAAAGCAGTGTTAAGAGGCAAATTTATAGCACTAAATGCCCAAAAAGCTAGATGCAGGGGTCTGTCCCGCAGACCATGACCCAGCGATGGATGAATAAAGTACACTGACACACAGATATTCTGCTTTGCCAGTTCAGCTGAGTGTCTGGGCCACTATTTGCAACCATGGCCTCAACTTGCCAGCGAGACTCACATTTATTCAGTAAAGATTAATTGACGAAGGTCATGAGTAAACACACCTGTGGGTAATTAACCTGGTCACCACGCCCCCCCCCCCCCCCCCCCGCCCCCCCGACCCCAGAGAGAGACATCATGCACCAGCAAATGATCAAAGGTTGTTCTTAAGACCACATGAGTAAATAAGCTTGTTAGGTAAACTCCCCACATCCCTTTGTACTCACTTTAAGCTATTTACTTAAGGTGAGGATCAGGTTGCCTTCAGCTATAATCCATACTAAAGCTAGGCAAATCTCTCAGCCTTTCAAGAAGGTTTGTGGCTATTACTATAACTATCTTTAATATTTTTCCCACCAGCCTGAATGAACCCCCACAGCTAGAAAGATCTCAAATCGACAACTTAACATCACAATTAAAAGAACCAGAGAACTAAGAGAAAACAAACTCCAAAGCTAACAGAAAACAAAAAATTACCAGGATCATAGAGTAGAATTGAAGGAGATAGAACCACACACAACAACAACAACAAAACCTTCAAAAAATCAATGAATACATGAGCTGGTTCTTTGAAAAAAAATTAATAAAATAGACCACTAGCTAGACTAATAAAGAAGAAAAGAGAAAAATCAAATAGACACAATAAAAAATGATAAAGGGGATATCACCACTGACCCCACAGAAATACAAACAATCGTCAGAGAATACTATAAACACCTGTATGCAAATAAACTAGAAAATCTAGAAAAAATGGTTAAATTCCTGGACACATACACCCTCTCAAGTCTAAACCAGGAAGAAGTCGAATCCCTGAATAGACCAATAATAAGTTCTGAAATTGAGGCAGAAATACTTAGCTTACCAATCAGTAAAAGCCCAGGACGAGATGGATTGACAGCTGAATTCTACCGGAGGTACAAAGAGGAGATGGTACCATTTCTTCTGAAACTATTCCAAACAATTGAAAAGGAGAGACTTCTACCTAACTCATTTTATGAAGCCAGAATCATCCTGATACCAAAACCTGGCACAGATACAACAAAAACAAAAAAATTCAGGCCAATATTCTTGATGAATATCAATGCAAAAATCCTCAATAAAAAACTGGCAAACCAAATCCAGCAGCACATTAAAAAGCTTATCCACTGTGATCAAGTTGGTGTCATCCCCAGGATGCAAGGCTAGTCAACATATGCAAATTAGTAAATGTAATTCATCACATAAGCAGAACTAAAGATAAAAACCACATAATTATCTCAATAGACACAGAAAAGGCCTTTGATAAAATTCAATGCTGATTCATGTTAAAAACTCTCAATAAGGGGGACAGAGCAAGATGGCCAAATAGGAACAGCTCCAGTCTCCAACTCCCAGCGCGAGTGACACAGAACACCGGTGATTTCTGCATTTTCAACTGAGGTACTGAGGTCATCTCACTAGGGAGTGCCGGACAATCGGTGCTGGTCAGCTGCTGCAGCCCGACCAGCGAGAGCTGAAGCAGGGCGAGGCATTGCCTCACCTGGGAAGCGCAAGGGGGAAGGGAATCCCTTTTCCTAGCCAGGGGAACTGAGACACACAACACCTGGAAAATCGGGTAACTCCCACCCCAATATTGCGCTTCAAGCAAACGGGCACACCAGGAGAATATATCCCACACCTGGCCAGGAGGGTCCCACGCCCACGGAGCCTCCCTCATTGCTAACACAGCAGTCTGCGATCTAACCGCAAGGCAGCAGTGAGGCTGGGGGAGGGGCGCCCGCCATTGCTGAGGCTTAAGTAGGTAAACAAAGCCGCTGGGAAGCTCGAACTGGGTGGAGCTCACAGCAGCTCAAGGAAACCTGCCTGTCTCTGTAGACTCCACCTCTGGTGACAGGGCACAGCTAAAAAAAAAAAAAACAACAACAAATAGGCAGCAGAACCTCTGAAGATGCAAACGACTCTGTCTGACAGCTTTGAAGAGAGCAGTGGATCTCCCAACACGGAGGTTGAGATCTGAGAACGGACAGACTGCCTGCTCAAGTGGGTCTCTGACCCCTGAGTAGCCTAACTGGGAGACAACCCCCACTAGGGGCAGTCTGACACCCCACACCTCACAGGGTGGAGTACACCCCTGAGAGGAAGCTTCCAAAGGAAGAATCAGACAGGTGCACTCGCTGTTCAGCAATATTCTATCTTCTGCAACCTCTGCTGCTGATACCCAGGCAAACAGGGTCTGGAGTGGACCTCAAGCAATCTCCAACAGACCTACAGCTGAGGGTCCTGACTGTCAGAAGGAAAACTATCAAACAGGAAGGACACCTATACCAAAACCCCATCAGTACGTCACCATCATCAAAGATCAGAGACAGATAAAACCACAAAGATGGGGAAAAAGCAGGGCAGAAAAGCTGGAAATTCAAAAAATAAGAGTGCATCTCCCCCTGCAAAGGAGCGCAGCCCATCACCAGCAACGGATCAAAGCTGGTCAGAGAATGACTTTGACGAGATGAGAGAAGAAGGCTTCAGTCCATCAAACCTCTCAGAGCTAAAGGAGGAATTACGTACCCAGAGCAAAGAAACTAAAAATCTTGAAAAAAGAGTGGAAGAATTGACAGCTAGACTAATTAATGCAGAGAAGGTCATAAACGAAATGACAGAGATGAAAACCATGACACGAGAAATACGTGACAAATGCACAAGCTTCAGTAACCGACTTGATCAACTGGAAGAAAGAGTATCAGCGATTGAGGATCAAATGAATGAAATGAAGCGAGAAGAGAAACCAAAAGAAAAAAGAAGAAAAAGAAATGAACAAAGCCTGCAAGAAGTATGGGATTATGTCAAAAGACCAAATCTACGTCTGCTTGGGGTGCCTGAAAGTGAGGGGGAAAATGGAACCAAGTTGGAAAACACTCTTCAGGATATCATCCAGGAGAACTTCCCCAACCTAGTAGGGCAGGCCAACATTCAAATTCAGGAAATACAGAGAACACCACAAAGATACTCCTCCAGAAGAGCAACTCCAAGACACATAATTGCCAGATTCACCAAAGTTGAAATGAAGGAAAGAATCTTAAGGGCAGCCAGAGAGAACGGTCGGGTTACCCACAAAGGGAAGCCCATCAGACTAACAGCAGATCTCTCGGCAGAAAGTCTACAAGCCAGAAGAGAGTGGGGGCCAATATTCAACATTTTTAAAGAAAAGAATTTTCAACCCAGAATTTCATATCCAGCCAAACTAAGTTTCATCAGTGAAGGAGAAATAAAATCCTTTACAGATAAGCAAATGCTTAGAGATTTTGTCACCACCAGGCCTGCCTTACAAGAGACCCTGAAGGAAGCCCTAAACATTGAAAGGAACAACCAGTACCAGCCATTGCAAAAACATGCCAAAATGTAAAGACCATCGAGGCTAGGAAGAAACTGCATCAACTAACGAGCAAAATAACCAGTTAATATCATAATGGCAGGATCAAGTTGAAACATAACAATATTAACCTTAAATGTAAAAGGACTAAATGGTCCAATTAAAAGACACAGACTGGTAAACTGGATAAAGAGTCAAGACCCATCAGTCTGTTGTATTCAGGAGACCCATCTCACATGCAGAGACATACATAGGCTCAAAACAAAGGGATGGAGGAAGATCTACCAAGCAAATGGAGAACAAAAAAAAGCAGGGGTTGCAATCCTAGTCTCTGATGAAACAGACTTTAAACCAACAAAGATCAAAAGAGACAAAGAAGGCCATTACATAATGGTAAAGGGATCAATTCAACAGGAAGAGCTAACTCTCCTAAATATATATGCACCAATACAGGAGCACCCAAATTCATAAAGCAAGTCCTTAGAGACTTACAAAGGGACTTAGACTCCCATACAATAATAATGGGAGACTTCAACACTCCACTGTCAACATTAGACAGATCAACGAGACAGAAAGTTAACAAGGATATCCAGGAATTGAACTCATCTCTGCACCAAGCGGACCTAATAGACATCTATAGAACTCTCCACCCCAAATCAACAGAATATACATTCTTCTCAGCACCACATTGCACTTATTCCAAAATTGACCACATAATTGGAAGTAAAGCACTCCTCAGCAAATGTACAAGAACAGAAATTATAACAAACTGTCTCTCAGACCACAGTGCAATCAAACTACAACTCAGGACTAAGAAACTCAATCAAAACCGCTCAACTACATGGAAACTGAACAACCTGCTCCTGAATGACTACTGGGTACATAACGAAATGAAGCAGAAATAAAGATGTTCTTTGAAACCAATGAGAACAAAGATACAACATACCAGAATCTCTGGGACACATTTAAAGCAGTGTGTAGAGGGAAATTTATAGCACTAAATGCCCACAAGAGAAAGCAGGAAAGATCTACAATTGACACTCTAACATCACAATTAAAAGAACTAGAGAGGCAAGAGCAAACACATTCAAAAGCTAGCAGAAGGCAAGAAATAACTAAGATCAGAGCAGAACTGAAGGAGATAGAGAAACAAAAAACCCTCCAAAAAATCAATGAATCCAGGAGTTGGTTTTTTGAAAAGATCAACAACATTGACAGACCACTAGCAAGACTAATAAAGAAGAAAAGAGAGAAGAATCAAATAGATGCAATAAAAAATGATAAAGGGGATATCACCACCGACCCCACAGAAATACAAACTACCATCAGAGAATACTATAAACACCTCTACACAAATCAACTAGAAAATCTAGAAGAAATGGATAATTTCCTGGACACTTACACTCTACCAAGACTAAACCAGGTAGAAGTTAAATCCCTGAATAGACCAATAGCAGGCTCTGAAATTGAGGCAATAATTAATAGCCTACCCACCAAAAAAAGTCCAGGACCACATGGCTTCACAGCTGAATTCTACCAGAGGTACAAGGATGAGCTGGTACCACTCCTTCTGAAAGTATTCCAAACAATAGAAAAAGAGGGAATCCTCCCTAACTCATTTTATGAGGCCAACATCATCCTGATACCAAAGCCTGGCAGAGACACAACAAAAAAAGAGAATTTTAGACCAATATCCCTGATGAACGTCGA
This sequence comes from Trachypithecus francoisi, assembly GCF_009764315.1. Taxonomy (NCBI): domain Eukaryota; kingdom Metazoa; phylum Chordata; class Mammalia; order Primates; family Cercopithecidae; genus Trachypithecus; species Trachypithecus francoisi. Next base: position 6,851,124 of record NW_022681472.1, read on the forward strand.
TGCAAAAATCCTCAATAAAATACTGGCAAACCGGATTCAGCAGCACATCAAAAAGCTTATCCACCATGATCAAGTGGGCTTCATCCCTGGGATGCAAGGCTGGTTCAACATTCGCAAATCAATAAACGTAATCCAGCATATAACAGAACCAAAGACAAGAACCACATGATTATCTCAATAGATGCAGAAAAGGCTTTTGACAAAATTCAACAGCCCTTCATGCTAAAAACGCTCAATAAATTCGGTATTGATGGAATGTAACTCAAAATCATAAGAGCTATTTATGACAAACCCACAGCAATATCATACTGAATGGGCAAAAACTGGAAAAATTCCCTTTGAAAATGGCACAAGACAGGGATGCCCTCTCTCACCACTCCTATTCAACATAGTGTTGGAAGTTCTGGCTAGGGCAATCAGGCAAGAGAAAGAAATCAAGGGTATCCAGTTAGGAAAAGAAGAAGTCAAATTGTCCCTGTTTGCAGATGACATGATTGTATATTTAGAAAACCCCATTGTCTCAGCCCAAAATCTCCTTAAGCTGATAAGCAACTTCAGCAAAGTCTCAGGATACAAAATTCATGTGCAAAAGTCACAAGCATTCTTATACACCAGTAACAGACAAACAGAGAGCCAAATCAGGAATGAACTTCCATTCACAATTGCTTCAAAGAGAATAAAATACCTAGGAATCCAACTTACAAGGGATGTAAAGGACCTCTTCAGGGAGAACTACAAACCACTGATCAGTGAAATAAAAGAGGACACAAACAAATGGAAGAATATACCATGCTCATGGATAGGAAGAATCAATATCGTGAAAATGGCCATACTGCCCAAGGTTATTTATAGATTCAATGCCATCCCCATCAAGCTACCAATGAGTTTCTTCACAGAATTGGAAAAAACGGCTTTAAAGTTCATATGGAACCAAAAAAGAGCCCGCATTGCCAAGACAATCCTAAGTCAAAAGGACAAAGCTGGAGGCATCACGTTACCTGACTTCAAACTATACTACAAGGCTACAGTAACCAAAACAGCATGGTACTGGTACCAAAACAGAGATATAGACCAATGGAACAGAACAGAGTCCTCAGAAATAATACCACACATCTACAGCCATCTGATCTTTGACAAACCTGAGAGAAACAAGAAATGGGGAAAGGATTCCTATTAATAAATGGTGCTGGGAAAATTGGCTAGCCATAAGTAGAAAGCTGAAACTGGATCCTTTCTTACTCCTTATACGAAGATTAATTCAAGGTGGATTAGAGACTTAAAAGTTAGACCTAATACCATAAAAACCCTAGAAGAAAATCTAGGTAGTACCATTCAGGACATAGGCATGGGCAAGGACTTCATGTCTAAAACACCAAAAGCAACGGCAGCAAAAGTCAAAATTGACACATGGGATCTAATTAAACTAAAGAGCTTCTGCACAGCAAAAGAAACTACCACCAGAGTGAACAGGCAACCTACAGAATGGGAGAAAATTTTTGCAATCTACTCATCTGACAAAGGGCTAATATCCAGAATCTACAAAGAACTCACATAAATATACAAGAAAAAAACAAACAACCCCATCAAAAAGTGGGCAAAGGATATGAACAGACATTTCTCAAAAGAAGACATTCATACAGCCAACAGACACATGAAAAAATGTTCATCATCACTCGCCATCAGAGAAATGCAAATCAAAACCACAATGAGATACCATCTCACACCAGTTAGAATGGCAATCATTCAAAAGTCAGGAAACAACAGGTGTTGGAGAGAATGTGGAGAAATAGGAACACTTTTACACTGTTGGTGGGATTGTAAACTAGTTCAACCATTATGGAAAACAGTATGGCAATTCCTCAAGGATCTAGAACTAGATGTACCATATGACCCAGCCATCTCACTACTGGGTATATACCCAAAGGATTATAAATTATTCTACTACAGAGACACATGCACACGTATGTTTATTGCGGCACTATTCACAATAGCAAAGACTTGGAATCAACCCAATGTCCATCTGTGACAGACTGGATTAAGAAAATGTGGCACATATACACCATGGAATACTATGCAGCCATAAAAAAGGATGAGTTTGTGTCCTTTGTAGGGACATGGATGCAGCTGGAAACCATCATTCTTAGCAAACTATCACAAGAACAGAAAACCAAACACCGCATGTTCTCACTCATAGGTGGGAACTGAACAATGAGATCACTTGGACTCGGGAAGGGGAACATCACACACTGGGGCCTATCATGGCGGGAGGAGGGATTGCATTGGGAGTTATACATGATATAAATGATGAATTGATGGGTGCTGACGAGTTGATGGGTGCAGCACACCAACATGGCACAAGTATACATATGTAACAAACCTGCACATTATGCACATGTACCCTAGAACTTAAAGTATAAAAAAAAAAAAAACTCTCAATAAACTTGGTATTGATAGAACATACCCCAAAATAAAAAGATCCATTTATAACAAACCCACTGCCAATATCATACTTAATGGGCAAAAGCTGGAAGCATTCCCATTGAAAACTGGCACAAGACAAGGATGTCCTCTCTCACCACTCCTATTCCCCATGGTATTGGATGTTCTGGCCAGGGAAATCAGTCAAGAAAAAGAAATAAAGGGTATTCAAATTGGAAAAGAGGAAGTCAAAATGTCTCTGTTTGCAGATGACATGATCCTATATCTAGAAAACCCCATCATTTAAGCCTGAAAGCTTATTAAGCTGATAAGCCACTTTGTAACAAAGTCTCAGGATACAAAGTCAATGTGCAAAAATCAAAAGCATTCCTATAAACCAACAACAGACAAGCAGAGAGTCAAATCATGAATGAACTCCCATTCACAATTGCTACAAAGAGAATAAAATACCTAGCAATACAACTTAGAAGGGATGTGAAGAACCTCTTCAAAAAGAACTATAAGTCACTGCTCTAGGAAATAAGAGAGGACACAAACAAATGGAAAAACATTCCATGCTCATGGATAGGAAGAATTAATATCATGAAAATGGCTGTACTGCCCAAAGTAATTTGTAGATCCAATGCTATTCCCATGAAACTGCCACTGACATTCTTCACAGAGTTAGAAGAAAAACTACTTTAAAATTCATGTGGAACCAAAAAAGAGCCTGTATAACCAAGACAATCCTAAGCAAAATGAACAAACCTGGAGGCATCATGCTACCTGACGTCAAACAATACAACAAGGCTACAGTAACCAAAACAGCATGATACTGATACAAAAACAGAAACATAGACCAATGGAATAGAATAGAGATCTCAGAAATAAGACCACACACCTATAGTCAGCTGATCTTCAACAAACCTGACAAAAACAAGCAATGGGGGAAGGATTCTCTATTTAATAAAAGGTGCTGGGTAAACTGGCTAGCCATATGCAGAAAATTGAAACTGGACTCATTATACAAAAATTATACCTTATACAAAAATTAACTCAAGATGGATTAAAGACTTAAGTGTAAAACCCAGAACCATAAAAACCCTAGAAGGAAACCTAGGCAGTACCATTCAGGACATAGGCACAGGCAAAGATTTCATGATTAAAACATCAAAAGCAATTGCAACTAAAGCAAGAATTGACTAATGGAATCTAATTAAACTATAGAGCTTTTGCAAAGCAAGAGAAACTATCATCAGAGTGAACAGACAACATACAGAATGGGAAAAAATTTTTGCAATCTATTCATCTGACAAGGTCTAATACCCAAAATCTGCAAGGAACTTAAACAAATTTACAAGAAAAAAAAAAAAAAACCATTAAAATGTGGGCAAAGGACATGAACATACACTTCTCAAAAGAAGACATTTATGCAGCCAACAAACATATGAAAAAAGATACAACATCACTGATCATTAGAGAAATGCAAATGAAAACCACAATAAGATACCATCTGACGCAAGTCAGAGTGGTGGGTTTTAAGAAGTCAAGAAACAACAGACGCTGGCAAGGCTGTGGATAGGAACCTTTTTACACTGTTGGTGGGAATGTAAATTAGTTCAACCATTGTGGAAGACAGTGTGGCGATTCCTCAAAGACCTAGAACCAGAAATACCATTTGACCCAGCGATCCCATTACTGGGTATATACCCAAAGGAATATAAATCACCTAGGATCAGAAATGCCATTTGACCCAGCAATCCCATTACTGGGCATATGCCCAAAGGAAAATAAATCATTCTATTATAAAGATACATGCACACGTATCTTCACAATAGCTAAGACATGGAATCAACCCAAATCCCCATCAATGATAGACTGGATAAAGAAAATGTGGAACACATACACCATGGAATACTATGCAGCCATAAAAAGGAACAAGACAATTTCCTTTGCAGGGACATGGATGGAGCTGGAAGTCATTATCATTAGTAAACTAATACAGGAACAGAAAACCATACACCACTTGTTCTCACTTATAAGTGGGAGCTGAACAATGAGAACACATGGACACAAGGAGGAGAACAACACACACTGGAGCCTGTGGGGGCAGGGCAGAGAGGGAGAGCATCAGGATAAACAGCCAATGTATGTGGAGTTTAATAGCTAGGTGATGGGTTGATAGGTGGAGCAAATCACCATAGCACACATTTACTTATGTAACAAACCTGCAAGTCCCGCACATGTATCCTGGAACTTAAAATTAAATTGAATTTTTAAAAAAAGATATTCTTCCTGAGAAAATGTGAGGCATAAGTAAATAAAATAATTATTACTATAACCAACATTGCCAAGTTTAAAAATATAATAATTGATTGTTGTCTTTGGCTGCTGCCATGAGAGCTCTCTAGGATTCCCATGCAAACAGAGTTATAGTCCCTACTTGGTGGCTGCTTTTAGCTGACTGGGAACATTTTAAAAATAAGTTCTCAACACTGCAACAGCTTTTCAACTATACTTGTCTTTAGAGTTGGCCAAAATATAGACCATGGCAAAATCAGCCTCTCTCTAACAGGGCAAGGTGAGCCAGGAAGGGAACGGCTCCAGGTAGGGAGGCATTCTGATCTAGGTATGAAGAACAAACCATTTTACTGTGCACCTACATCTGGTTTAAAACAAGGGTGCCAACCAGAGAGATGGAGATCTTTGTCAGTTTCTCCCTACCCATGCCCACCCCTCACAGCATTACAGTATTAACCATCACATCAGCACTCAAATATTTCTCATATCTGCTTGTCAGAATATTTAGCCTCTAATTCTCTTTTCTCCCTTACCTCATTTTCCCTAGAAACTTTTGCCTTTGGAATCTATTTTCCTCTTTGAACAGGCACATGCCACAAGCCTTTTCTGTAAGAGTAGTCAACACAGGTGAGGTAATAGGTGAGGCTTACAACTAAAATCGTTTCAGTCCAGACAACTCCCTGTTAAACACAGAGTGGTCCACAGCACTCTTAGAATGGAGGGCCTGCCCCATGTCAAACTTTCAAATGGGCAATATTTTCAGCACCCTCAAGTTTCACTGGGCCAATTGGTTCATTCCTGCATGTAACATATTTTATGTTAATATCCCAACATAAAATACGTTGGTATGTAAAATATTTTATGTTAATATATTTTATATTGTCTGTCTTCTCTGTTCTCTGCCCTGAAGGAACTCAGTCTCTCAGAAAGACAAGTTAATAATGCTAATTCCACGTGGTATGTTCCCTGATTCAGATAAGAGAGGAAAAGTGTTTCATGCAGCCTGGGAGTAACAGGGAGAAGGAAGGCTTCCCTGAGGTGAGCTCTGAGCTGCTTCTGCAGAACAAGCATGAGCAGACTCAGTGTGGGGAAAATGGCCATGGATGCATTCCTGGCAGGAAGAACTGCTGTGGGAAGTCAGGGACCCCAAACAGAGGGACCAGCTGGAGCTGTGGCAGAGGAACATAAATTGTGAAGATGTCATTTTAATATGGACACATATCAGTTCCCAAAATTAATACTTTTATAATTTCTTATGCCTGTGTTTACTGCAATCTCTGAACATAAATTGTGAAGATTTCATGGACATTTATCAGTTCCCAAAAATAATACTCTTATAATTTCTTACACCTGTCTTACTTTAATCTCTTAATCCTGTTATCTTCATAAGCTGAGGATGTTCGTCACCTCAGGACCACTATTGTACAAATTGATTGTAGAACATGTGTGTTTGAACAATATGAAATCTGATTGTAAAACATGGGTGTTTGAACAATATGAAATCAGCGCATCTTGGAAACAAACAGAATAACAGTGATTTTAGGGAACAAGGGAAGACAACCAACTGACTCCCTGCAGGTCGGGCAGAATAGAACCATATTTTTCTTTTTCCAGAGAGCCCATAAACAGACGTGCAAGTAGGAAAGATATCGCTAAATTCTTCTCCTAGCAAGGAATATTAAATATTAAGACCCTAGGAAAAGAACTGCATTCCTGGGGGGAAGTCTATAAACAGCTGCTCTGGGAGTGTCTGTCTTATGCAGTTGAGATAAGGACTCAAGACTGCATGTCTTGCCTCTGTTTCCCTCCTGAGTTTATATATTTCTGAGCCCCTACCCTTTCTACCAGAATGCCCAGGTAAAACACAACAAAATTTAACAATGTATGAACCCCAAATATCCAAGACAGGTCTCAGTTAATTTAGAAAGTTTATTTTGCCAAGGTTGAGGACACACTCTCATGGCACAGCCTCAGGAGGTCCTGATGACATGATAGAGCACAGTTTGGTTTTATACATTTTAGGGAGACATGAGATATCAATCAGGGAAATACGCCCTGGTCTCCTGTAGTACCCTCAGGCTTATTAGGGTGGGGAAAAGATCCTGCCCTGGTAAATTTGAGGTCAGATAGGTTCTCTACTTTCGAACCCCGTTTTCTGTTGTTTAAGATGTTTATCAAGCCAATATGTGCACAGCTGAACATAGACCCTCATCAGTAATTCTAATTTTGCCCTTTGCCTTGTGATCTTTATTGCACTTTAAAGCATGTGATCTTTGTGATCTACTCCCTGTTTGTACACCCCCTCCCTTTTTAAAGTCCTTAATAAAAATCTTCTGGTTTTGCGGCTCAGGCAGACATCACGGACCTACCGGTATGTGATGTCACCCCTGGAGGCTCAGCTGTAAAATTCCTCTCTTTGTACTCTCTCTTTATTTCTCAGACCGGCCAACACTTAGGGAAAATAGAAAGGATCTATGTTGAAATATTGGGGGCTGATTCCCCCAATAAAGAACAGTGTACACAAAGCCCATTTGGGTTCCTGCCTCTGTAGACTTTCTGCTGCACCTTCATAAAACACAATCCACTCATGTTCTAATTGTATTGGGGCTGGACTGGTAGGCACTAATTTAATAAACTGAGGTCATTCTATTTAGTTTTATCTAACTGGTAAGCTGTTGGGAAATCTACCTTTGGGGGACCTCTAGGTTTGTTTCAAACCATGCATGTAGGCAGCTGCCTCTTGTACTTATTCCTGGGGCTCACACTCCAGGTGACATAGATAGATGAATCTTAAGATCTATGTCGTTACTCTTGGAAATCATTTGCACAAAATATCATGCATGTCTCTCACAGCATATGTAATAATTAGCACTCTGTAGCATTTGTGGTTAAATGAGGGCTCTTAGTAAGAAGTTAGTAGACAGGAATTTTTTTAAGTATTTTTAGCTGGAGTCATGTTGAAGGTTTTCTTTTTTTTTCTATTTCAAAATACATGCATAAAACAGTCATAATTGCACTGTTACTGTTTTTTGGTGTTTTAATACTCTGGAGAAGAATCACAGGAGAAGACCAACAGTTATGTAAATTAATCAGAAGGAGCAGCAAAACAAGATAGATTTTAAACATAACTCTGAGTTTCTCCACTTCATTGTCTAGAGCAAGCTTGTCCAACCCACAACCTGCAGGTCACATGTGGTCCGGGATGGCTTTGAATGTGGCCCAAAGCAAATTCGCAAACTTTCTTAAAACATTACAAGATTTTTTCTGAATTTTTTTTTAGGTCATCAGCTATTGTTAGTGTTAGTGTATTTTATGTGTGGCCCAGGGACGCCAAAAGATTGGACATCCCTGGTCTAGAGTTTGACAATAAAACTGTGCTGTGTCATTTGTTGTGGCTACTGTGTTGCCTGAAACAAAAGGCAGAACACATGAATGCTTTTATATTGCATTTGAAAAGGGTCTGTGATTTGAATTTTGGTCAGACATGGCCAACTTTATATAATAGCAAGAACAAGGGCTGTGTGATACACCCCTTCATGCATCCTGTGAAGTAGCTTATTGAACTTCAGGGCAGAATTGAATATACAGGCTAACAAAGAACATACCAGGATGTTCCAGTTATATTGGTACCTATTTGTTTTTGATAAACATTTATATAACTTAAACCTACATCACCTTAACATTTAATTGAATAAAACAAAACTTTATAAACATTATCTGTGAAACATGTCTAAGCAAAGGAATACATTTACAAAATAATGTAGTGGCTGAACACCCAGGTATCCTCAACATTGTTCTAATGTTTCTCTCTCCCTTTGGGGCCAGACGCATCAATGTCAGACCTATTCTGCACCTGGGTTAGAACATGTGCTGCAGCAGCGAGGCTTCCAGAGGCCTTGGATCACTGTGGGTTGAAGGCCTCCCATCTGTCCTGCTGGGTTCACTGCCTCACAGATAAGGAGGTCTGTGTCCTGCCTGTTCATCTGGACAGGAAGCTCTCAGTTACTTGCTTATATCAATATCTCAGTGAGCATCTCTCTTTGGAAACTGTGAGGTCCAATAGAAAACCTATCCATTTCTCAGCTCTCACATCCTTTTCTTCCCACACTACTCTCATTCCCTTTGCCTACCACACACAAAACACTCCCTGTCCTTCATAAAAACAAACAGACCAACATAAACAAGAAAATTCACTTGACCTTGTCTCTCTCTTCCAACTTCTTAGAGGTGGAATTTGCACTCTGCCACTTCAAGCTCTGACATGCGGCCCCCCTCCTTTCTCTTGAAGAACAAACGATACTCTCTTCTGGGCTCCTGAGTCTTTGGTGGATGTATTCCTCTGTCTCCTCCCTCCTATTCTCCCAGGACCACTGTGTAGCACAGCTGCAAGGGGGCACATTTCCCAGCACACTTTGGAGTTGTGCAGTACACAGCCTATACAACCACTGGTGACCATCTTGGCTTTTGTTCTTCTTTGTGTTTGCTTGACTGTGGAGTGTTCCAGAATTCTTCCCTTTGGGAAATCTCATTTCTTCTTTTCAACCTAATTAATGTGTACCATTAGCCCAATGACTTTCAGAACTGCATGTCTTGCCTCTGTTTCCCTCCTGAGCTTATATATTTCTACCTTTCTACCAGAATGCCCAGGTAAAACACAATAAAATTTAACAATGTATGAACCCCAAATATCCAAGACAGGTCTCAGTCAATTTAGAAAGTTTATTTTGCCAAGGTTGAGGATACACTCCTATGGCACAGCCTCAGGAGGTCCTGATGACATGATAGAGCACAGTTCAGTTTTATACATTTTAGGGAGACATGAGACATCAATCAGTTTATGTAAGATGAATATTGATTTGGTCTGGAAAGGTGGGACAACTTGAAGCAAAGGAGAACAACTTGAAGTGGGGAGGTGGCTTCCAGGTCATAGGTAGATAAGAAACAAATGACTGCATTATTTTGAGTTTCTGATTAGCCTCTCCAAAGGAGGCAATCGGATACAGATTTATCTCAGTGAGAAGAAGGGTGACTTTAAGTAGAATGGGAGGCTCAAAGTCTGGTCCTAATGCTTGGTCCTAAGCAGTTCCCAGTTTGACCTTTCCCTTTAGCTTAGTGATTTTGGGGGCCCCAGGATTTATTTTGGTTTCACACTCCCAATGATTCAATTTTTTTCTCCTCTTTTCCCCTCATTTCTCTGTCTTTGTTGCCCATCTAGTTGACAAACGAGGACATTCACCATCCCTTTTCACTCCATAAATACAGAAGCAGAATTGGTCCTTCTAACACCAGACTTGTACTGTCATTCAACTTTTCCCATGTGTAGTAGCTCTCCAAGTAGCACAGGGACCACAGCTTTGCTGCCTCAGGTTGCAGCTACTCCCCACAAAGCTATTATTCCATAACACATCCACCCCTTCACTTCATTTATAGAATCTACAGTAGGGTTGAAAGGCAGTGTTTAGTGTAGGGAACACTGTTCTAATAATTTAATCAGCATATGCCATCTAAGTACAAGCTGTTGTAGGATATCCTGGCTCCACTGACCTTCTAAAGCAATTTGTCTGTCCATTTGTTTTTCTTTTTTTTTTTAATACTTTTAAGTTCTAGGGTACATGTGCACAACATGCAGGTTTCTTGAAGGATGACTCCCAAGTCTCCAGGGTACATTACACCTCGGCCAGTGGTGCTGGCCTTTACTCCTCTACCTCCTCAAGCTGTCTCCTCCACATTGTCCCTGCGTCCATTCTCCTGCTTGGGCTCCATCCACACTCACCTGCCCTTCCTTCCAGAACAGCCTCTTCCAGCCCCTCTCCACAGGATCACACTGGCCTGAGTCAGGAGGTCAGTGACAGCCACTTTCAGTTTCATTTCTCTCCCCAACAAGTCAACCACTGGGGGAAGTCTGAATGTTTAGACAGTTCATCTGGGTCCCATTGTGCTTCCCCTCAACAATGCCAGGTGAGTGAAGGTCCAAAGAGATCAGGCCTGTTCATTACTGCCAAGTGATCATTCAAAGCCAGCAAGTTATGTCAGTTACAAACAAGCTACAAAAAATTTTGTAACAAAGGTAAAAGTAACCCCTATTAAGTTGTATTTTATATATATATATAAATTAAATTATAAAATTTTATATATAACTTATAAAACTTTATATATAAATTATAAAATTATATATATGTGTGTATTTGCTGCCTCAGATTGCGGCTGCTCCCTATTATTCCATAACATCACTTTTTATTTATATATATTTAAATATATATATATATATATATATATATATATAAATGAATGGAAATTGGAAAGAGCTGAAGGAATTCTATTTTCTTCTTGAACAAGGTGAAATTTTTATCAGCTGGACACACTTTTTCATGACTGAGCTTAAGACATTTTCCAATTCCCCACCCCCATCTTGTTCCTCGAGTTTTGTATTATTTGGATAGCAAAGAAAGCTTTCCACATAAATAAAATGCCTTTAAATTAAATGCTTAGAATTTCACATTGTAAATACTTTTGTATTTATGACTTTTAGGAAAATCCTCAATCATTAAAACAGCCCTAAGCTTAAAAAGTATTCTAATATAATCAAGGTGGTTTTTAGAGCATGTTCAATTTGCAGTCACTGAGTCCATTTCTTAACTAGTAACTAAGCAAATTAGGAAAGTGCAACCTAATGATCCTGGGATAGGATAGAGTCAAATCACACTCACTATATACTGCTTCTGATTACTGAACAGGCTCCCTAAAGATACTGTGTTCGTTACTGGACATTTTTTTTGTTTGCAAATTCTAATTCTGAAAGATTTGTTTTACTAAAATCCACAGCATAAAGAGTGAAATTTTCTCAATGGCAACAGGCTTTTTGGTAAACGCTATTAGTTTAGAAACACAATGATATCTTTATAGGAGGAATGAAATTAAAATTTGGAGGGACAGTTTTGCATTTTTCTAAACTTAAAACCCTGATCAACTGTAACCAGTCTTTAAAATAATACAGTTTTCTTATCTATGATTTAGGAAAATATTTTCTGCATTCAGCTTAAAATTTTGAAACATGTAAAAATGGAAAAAATCCATTTTAACAATACTACTAATTTTAACAATACTACTAATTAGCATTTACTAAGCATGTTGGTCATTTGCAGAGCTAAATATATTATTTACATCATTTCCATGTTACAGTGACAATAAACATACATAAGGGTGGTTTAACAAAAACTACTGGTTCTACTGCTGGAAGAAATTCACCCAGCTTCCATTTGCCTTAGTTTTCAAAACTTAATTGGTTTTTTCTTTTCCATAATTGTTATTGTCACCTTTCATGATATTGCTGACATAAAATGCAACCCTACATCAAGGACTTTTAGCCCCAGAGGAGTAGAGGACCAATTTTTACAGGTTTTACATATACTTCTCAGCTTTTATACCATTTCTCTAGTGGAAGTCACACACTGAAGGGCAAAAAGCAACCTACAAATACGCATGGTTGGGCTTGTGTATTTTTGCCTTTCCATTTCTAAAAATGTAATTAGCTGCTAATATTGAAAAGCTAGGGAATGTCACTTTTGGCTTCTATATTTTCTTGAAACTATGGCCCAAATCCCCAAAGGCCATCAATTAGCTAAGTAACTGGTTGCCTCATTAGCAAGAGCTGCCTCTGCCTTCATTACCATCCCCAGATACTCCAAGCTTCAGGCTAGTTGCTATTCATCACACAGTAGTCTGTCTTTCATCTACCCCACTTCCCTCAAATTATTTACTGGCAGATTCCCAGAGATATTTAAGTTAGTAATTCCTGTCCTGAATTGCAAACATGATACTAATAGCGAAAACTTCCACAGTGTTTACTAGAGCTAGACAATTTCCTAGGTACTTAAAATGCATTAATTCATTAAATCTTCAAAATAACCAATAAGGTGAACACTGCATTAGTCTGTTCTCACACCCTGTGATAAAAAAAATACCCGAAACTGGGTAATTTATGAAGAGAAGAGGTTTAATTGGCTCATGGTTCGAAAAGCTGTACAGGAAGTATAGCAATTTTTGCTGGGCTTCTGGGGAGGCCTCAGGAAACTTACAATCATGGCAGACGGCAAAGGAGGAGCGAAACTTCACATGGCCGGAGCAAAAGGAAGACAGAGGCAAGAAGAGTTACATACTTTTAAACAACCAGACCTTGTGATACTTCACTCTCACCATGACAACACCAAGGGAGGTGGTGTTAAACCATGAGAATCCGCCCCTACGACCCAATCACCTCCCACCAGGCCCCACCTCCAACATTGGGAGTTACAGTTCAACATGAGATTTGGGTGGGGACACAGATCCAAACCATATCAAACACTATTAGCATCTCCATTTAAGATTAGGAAACTGAGACACCAAGAAGTTGAGAATTTGTCCAAGGCAACACATTTTGTAAGTGGTGGCACGAGACTCCCAGACAGGGATCTGGCCAAGGGCCTGAGAATCCACCATTAAGCTTTATTTTTCAACACAGTGGAGGATTCTGCATGACAATACTGACAACATCATTTCAATTCTGCTCATTACATTTAGAAGTGTGTGGCTAATGGGTGCTAATATCTTCTTTGAAACACCTAGGAAACAAAATTTAGGTCGAGTTGTACCTCAGGTAGCTCCAAGACACTTGATTAGACAAGCAGCCCCTTCTCTAAGGCTTTGCTGCTATCTACCAAAAAACTGTCATTACAAAAGGACAAATGGCTGGTTCTCAGTCTGAAGGCACCTGCAGAACTGTGCTGTTCACATAGCAATAAGCAGTGCTCTCAAGTTCAAGAATCTTTTTAGTTATTACAGTAAGACTTATTTTGATATGTGCATGCATATAAAATTAATAAAATGCTTTACAGAAATGAAAATCTATGGATAATGTCATTTTCTATGTAAATACCATCAAATTAGACTTTTTATTACCAAGTCCTCATTTCGTGATTATGACTGACAAATGTGTGGCAATGATCCTCTTAAACATATCTCAAAATTCCAGAAATTTTAAGCTATTTCCCTCTGCCCAAGAATGGACTTGAAACACCACAAGCAGTTTTGTCTTCCATGAACATGACACAACCCACAAAACATTTATTATAGAGCAGGAAACCTCTTTAGGCTGCATCTTTCAGCATTTTTCCTTTTCTTCTGTTTTATTTTTTCTTACATTTTTGAATTTGTCTTTTTTTTTTTTTTTTAATAGACCCTAGAAACAGATCCTTTTCTTCTTTTGTGGTGATTTACCCTTCTAATTATCTAATTATGACTTAATTTAATCTAAATAAATTAAAATGTTTGGGTTTATTACCTTAATAGTAAAGATGAGAAGACAGGATTTGAACTCAGACCTGTTTGACTCCCAAATTCTGGTTTGCCCTACTATCCTGTAATGCCTCCTAGATGCCGATTAGTCTAAGCAGTTGCTCCACAAGGCTTTTAAGCATTCAAGAACTCAACTGGATCATTTGAGGGTCTGTTCTGGGGACAGACAGTGCTTCAAGTGCTGAGGGCTCAGGACTTCACCCTCCCAGGAGGTACACACAGCACAAAGCCTAACAATTTGTCAGCATATAATCAATTGAAACCACATCCTAAAGTTAAATTAGTTCCTTCCAAATGGGGCTGACATGTACTGGCCCAAAGATTTGGGAGCAGAGGATGAAAAGGAACAAATTGACGTATGCAGGAAAATTACTGAAGGAAGACTGAAGATGAGAATTCTCAATGTTAAGTTCTGGAAGATGCTGGAAGAGAACTGAATCCAAAACAAATATATTTATGTCAACTCATCATTGCTCACATTTTTCTAGTCTAATAGAGCAGAACCATGAAACGGTTTGAAAAGTGAGAAGCCTCTTCTAAGTATACGAGCAGGGAGAGCATTAGGAATCGTAAATTAAAAGGACACAGGTCCTAGCAGAGAAGCAATGAAGCATTGCGGAACAGGGTTTCCGGGGAATTTGTGTGAACTTACAGAACTGTGGTCTGCTGTGGTATCTGAGGAATGTGGTCCAGCATCAAGTGCACGCAGCGGACGGTGCTCTTAAAGCAAAGGCACTGGCTGGGGCAAGGCAACCCTGGTAGGCACCACCTGGCCAGGAGAAAGAGAGTGGTCCAGCAGAACAGTCTGGGCTCCATCGCTCCATTCACTGCTGGCCACGCCAAGCAGCAGCCGGAGGGAGAGCAGCAGCTGCAGCTGCAGCAGCAAACGCTGTGGTGGTGATGGTGGCTGCTGGGCTGAGCCAAGTTTGGGAGCAGTGGTGGAAAGCGGCTCCCAGGGAAAGGACACCCCTCTGACCAATCCAGGAGGAAGGATATCACATTACAGGGCTGAGGGCACAAGCGGCTCTAGGAGGCACTAGACTCCCAGAGGCGAGGACTGAGAAGCTTGTCAATGCAAAAGCCTCTTTATAAAACACCCTGTGTTTTAGGCAGCATAATGAAAACAAACTTTCCCAAAGTTGCTTCCACTGCACATTTGATGAAAACCCCAGTCTCTTGGCCCCTAGCTGTCCCTTTGAAGCCCAAGTTGATTAATAATGTATTCAAACAATGCAGAATAGCTTTTCTTCTTTTTTATCTGGTAACATTACCAAACCCTAAAGGGCAGGCAGAGTTCTAATTCATTCATCTAACTGCACATATTCTTTCCTTATTCCAAACTATGCTCTTTAAAAAAAAAAATGGTTTCATTTCCTTCAATATATTCTGCTTCTGAAACCCAACACATTTCACTCATGTAAGACTCAAACGGGCTACTTCTGATTTATTCTTTTAATATTTAACGTTTAAATTTATATGCTTAAAACCACGAACTCACATACCTCCTTGAAGAGGAGACAACTGATGGACAAACCTAAGTATGTATATGTAAAGTCAAACAGGTGCGAGCTCCCTCAGGACACGCTGGCAGCAGTGGCCCTGCTGGCTGCAGACTTTTCATCAGTTTGAACTGGTCATGTTTCCCTGAAGTGAGCAGCCCCTCGTTGCGGATATGTGTGAAAACTTAATAAATATGAAAACATCTACTTTTTGGTCATTCTGTAAGCAGGTATTTTAAAACAGATTTTTGGCTTTATCTTTAAAGACTAACATTTTCAAACAAAAATGTTTTAAATACATAAAAGTAAGAGAAAACAAATTAAAACTTGCATGGTCAATCCCAGATGATCAGATTAGTAGACCAACGTTAAGAGGAAAATAAGTTCATCCTTCTCTCTGCAGAAATTTTTCAGTCCCTTTACATTCTACTGTAGGCGAATACTGCCCTCTTTTGGCAAAATGTTCACATCTAAATATGTGATTCTGGGGAGATTAAGATGTTTTAAAAAGATCTAAAAAAACTAATCTCCATGAACAAAAATGATTTAAACTTTATGTCTGACATTGTTCACGTGACTTTTATTGTCCAAGTATACCAATAAAGCCAATAAAGGAAATTTATTCCTTAAAATGCCCCCCAACAATCACTATGTTCTTGGCAGTGCCTGTGATTTGGAGGACATAGACAAGACCTGCAGGTTTCTGCCTTGTTTGCAATTCAAAATATAAAATAAAATAAACAATATAAAATATAAAAATATCTTGCATTCATAAAGCAGACTTTAAAAGGGTAGGGGCTCAGAAATATGTAAGTTTGGGAGGGAAATAAAGGCAAGACATGCAGTTCTAAAAGTCATTGAGCTAAGGGTGTATATTAATTAGGTCGAAGGAAAGAAATTCTGCAAGTTTTTGTGCTTTGTTGTCAGTTCAAATTATTTTTAAAAAATCTTGCATTCATAAAGTTTTCTTGTTTTTTTGAGATGGAGTCTCACTCTGTTGCCAGGCTAGAGTGCAATGGTGCGATCTCAGCTCACTGCAACCTCTGCCTCCCAGGTTCAAGTGATTCTCCTGCCTCAGTCTCCTGAGTAGCTGGGATTACAAGCGCCCGCCACCACACCTGGTTTTTTGTATTTTAGTAAAGATGGGGTTTCACCATGTTGACCAGGATGGTCAATCTCCTGACCTTGTGATCTGCCCGCCTTGGCCTCCCAAAGTGCTGGGATTACAAGCGTGAGCCACCGAACCCAGCCCATAATACATTTTTTTTTTTACAGGAAAAAAAAAAATACAAAAAACTTTCCACTTTAGAAATCTAAACTTATGTTGAATGAAAAAAAAAACCTACTGATTACCAACTGTCAATACACGACTAAGAACTGCAAAGCATGACCCTGCTCATGATCGCAAGTCCTTCTGGACAGTGACTTAGGACAACTTTCCAGCTGAAAACGACTAAATGTGCTAGATTTATTAAAATATTTTTTAAATTATATAAATGCATCAATGTGCTATTACTGAGGAAATCAGTAAGATGTATACAAGAATCCAAAAAATGAAGTGAACATGAGTAGCCAGTAAGGTGGGTAAACAATGAAGGTTGGCGCAGCTTAAGACTGTCTGCCCAACCCTGTGAAAAGGAACTGCAGGAACTGGAGTAGCAGGGATACAGGAAAAAGAAGAGTCCTTTCTTAGAGTCTTATTTCAAAAATCTCCTGCATAAAGCCACAGCCATATCTTAAGGATGAACTAGAAATAATTCTGCCCCCTGCCTCCACTTGCACCCACCCACCTACACAAACCAGAAGACACAAGGAAAATGACCTATTTCAAAGCTTGCTATGGCGAGGCAGCAAACAAATCTTCCTGGAGGCGTGGTACCTTCAAAGTAGCCTTTACATTTTCGGGCAACTCTACTTGGATGGTACAAAAAACTTTAAGTGGAGCATTTATAAAGGTCGTAAGTTGGCAGTGCTCCTGGCAAAACCCACCTGGGACCTCTAATAATTCCCACAGTTTACAATACAAGCTCAGTCAAAACCCACAAAATACAAAAGAAACAAACAGTGTTATGAAAGCTAGCCATCAAACCTTATGAGCATGAGCCCACTTTAAGCGTTCTGATACTGGAATCCAACATAGAATAGGATTAGGCAGTATGTTTACAGAATTGAACATAATAAAGAGTAGAAGACTATAAAACAACCAGGCAGACTTGAAAACACAGAACTAAAAATTTAAATATAACAAATATTAAAACTCAATGTAACGGTTTAACAGCAGATTTAAAGCAACTAAAGAAGATTCGTGATAGGAGATACTATCTAAGGAAATCTAGATTTCAATGCTGAGAAACATAAAGTTGAGATGATATTTGTAAGAAAAAACATGGCCAAGAAATTCTAGAACTGATGAAAGAGACGAACCCACACAGCTACAAGAATAGGCAGAATAAATGAAAAGATATTCATACCCAGGCACATTATATCAAACTACAGAAAACTAACTGTGCCAAGACAAGAATATTAACAATGTCAAGATAAAATTGTTAAAGCAGACAGAAATAAAAGACAGATGACCTTCAAAGGAATGTTGTCAGTTGACTTAATAGCTACAACGAAAGCCAGAATGCAAAGAAATCGTAACTCTTGTGTCTTAAAGTGTTAATTTAAAATTCTATAACAAATGGACTTTTTTTCAAGAACGAAGTCAAAATAAAACACTTTCAGACAGAAAAAAATAAGTTAGCTACAGTCTTTCATTAAAATAATTTGAAAGGATGTACTTTAGGCAAAAGGAAATTGAGTTGGTCCAAAATGAAGAAGGAATAACGAGCAAAAAACAAGTATAAGTGGGAGTAAAACTAAGCATTGGTTAGATAAGTAAAGTTACGGTGTACCATAGGGGCTTAAAATTTTATAGTTCAAACACAACAGACTAGCATATAGTTTTGAGGTAATGACTCCAGAGTGTATTGAAGTATTCTGAAGTACCTTGTATTAGGTAGGAAAGTAACTAACTTCAGAAGTTTATGTTAGGTGAGTGCATTAAAATGTCAAGAGTAATCACTAAGAGAGAAGAAAAAATAAATACATAACTTTCACCAATAATGGACAAAAAACAAAAGAAACAATCAATCCTAAAAAATGGAGAAAGAAAAACTTGATAGATATATAGCACAAAATATCACTCTATAGTAACAATGAAAATGAAAAGAACGCAATGCTTCAAGTAAAATTCAAAGACTGCCAGAGTAACTTTTAAGAAACTCAGCTATATGTTGTTTATAAGAAACACACCTAAAACGTAAGGATACAAAAAAGTTAACAATAAGAATAAAGATATACTAGGTGACTACTCACCAAAAGAAAACTGCTAAATGAGTATCAGACAAAATAGACTTTGAAGCAAAGAATATTACTAAAGATAAAGAATGCTCCTACATGATGTTAAAGGTTCAAATCACCAAATGGACATAATCCATATGCCATCACACCGAAGTAAAGCAAAAATCAAAAGAATTACAAGAAAAAAGGTGACATTCTACCATCAAAATGAGAGCTTTTGCCAAGTCTCTCTCCACAGTTGACAGATGATGTGGGCACACACACAAATTTACTTAGGCTATATTGAATTTGAACACAATTTTAATTTATTCAACTGGCATTAATAGAACACTACAATGAACATCTGCAGAACATTTTTTTGTAAACACACCAAGCTATTTACTTAAAAATGAACATACAAAGGCAGTAAAATAAGAAATAAGGCTCCATCATCATTCTTCACAGAATTAGAAAAAACAATTCTAAAATTCATATGGAACCAAAAAAGAGTCCACATAGCCAAAGCAAGACTAAGCAAAAAGAACAAATCTGGAGGCGTCACATTACTTGATTTCAAACTATACTATAAGGCCGCAGTCACCAAAAGAGCATGGTACTGGTATAAAAATAGGCACATAAACCAATGGAATGGAATAGATAACCCAGAAAAACAAACCAAAATACTTACAAACAACTGATCTTTGACAAAGCAAACAAAAACAAAGTGGGGAAAGGACACCCTTTTCGGCAAATGGTGCTGAGATAATCAGCTAGCCACACGTAGGAGAATGAAACTGGATCCTCTTATCTTACACAAAAACCAACTCAAGATGGATTAAGGACTTAAATCTAAGACCTGAAAGTATAAAAATTCTAGAAGATAACACTGGAAAAACCCTTCTAGACATTGGCAAAGGCAAGGATTTCATGACTAAGAACCCAAAGCAAATGCAATAAAAACAAAGATAAATAACTGGGACTTAGGGTTTTTGCACGGCAAAAGGAACAGTCAGCAGAGTAAACAGACAACCCACAGAGTGGGAGAAAATCTTCACGATCTGTGTGTCTAACAAATGACTAATATCCAGAATCTCCAAGGAACTCAAAACAAATCAGTAAAAAAAAAAAACAATCCCATCAAAAAGTAGGCTAAGGACATGAATAGACAATTCTCAAAAGAAGATGCACAAATGGCCAACAAACATGAAAGCGTGAAAAGCAAGCTCAACATCACTAATGATTAGGGAAATGCAAATCATAACCACAATGTGATACCACCTTACTCCTGCAAGAATGGCCATAATAAAAAAAAAAAAGTAGATGTTGCTGTGGATGTGGTTATCAGGGAACACTTCTACACTGCTGGTGGGAATGTAAACTAGTACAGCCACTATGGAAAAGAGTGTGGAGATTCCTTAAAGAACTAAAAGTAGAACTACCATTTGATCCAGCAATCCCACTACTGGGTATTACCAGAGGAAAAGAAGTTATACAAAAAAGATATTTGCACACACATGTTTATAGCAGCACAATTCACAACTGCAAAACCATGGACCAACCTAAGTGCCCATCAATCAACAGGTGGATAAACTGTGGTGTATATATATATGATGGAATACTACCGAGCTATAAAAAGAAATTTTAATGGCATTTGCAGCAACCTGGATGAGACTGGAGATTATTCTTCTAAGGGAAGTAACTCAGAAATGGAAAATCAAATACCACGAGAACATCTATGTTCTCACTGATATGTGGGAACTAAGCTATGAGGATGCAAAGGCATAAGAATGATAAAATGGACTTTGGGGACATGGAGGTCAGGACGGGAGGGAGGGTGAGGGATAAAAGACTACAAATAGGGTGCAGTGTATACCACTCTGGTGATGGGTGCACCAAAATCTCACAAAGCACCACTAAAGAACTCACTCATGTAACCAAACCCCACCTTTACCCCAATAACCTATGGAAAAATAAAAAAATTAAAATTAAATAAACAAATAAGGCTGTTCTTGCTCATCACTATTCAGTTATACTGGAGGCCACAACTGGTAAATCTGGCAAAATAAAAAAACCAGGAAGAAAAAAATAAAACTGTATAAAATTTATTCAAATATATGATTTCCTATAAAAAAACTAAAATAATCAAAAGAGATAGTATTGGATTTAATTAATGTACAAAAAACAATTAAAGGAATAACATACAATTTTAATAAACTACATCACTGAAAAATATAAAATATCTGCAACCAAATGTGACAAAAGATATTAGACCTTAGAGCCAAACCGTACCTAGTAAGGTCTAAAAAAAAAGAAGTGCCATATTCATGGACTGGAGGACTCCATATCATAAACATGTTGATTCTTGCATAAACTCATCTATAAACTCAAAGTGATTCCCAAGGAACTCCCAAAGAGGAGTGTGTGTATGTGTATGTAATCTGAGAAGCCAATTCTGAAATTTAAAGTCTACAGTCTACAAGTTCAAGAAACTCCTAGCATATAAAGTGAAGGGATTTATCTTACTAGATCAAGAATTATTGTAAATCTCCAGTAAATAAAATTGTGTAGTGTTGGCACCGGGTTATATAAACTGACTAATAAAACAGAAAAGAAAGCCTAGACACACACCAAAAATACATGAAAACTTACGATAAAGTTAACACTGCAGATCAGAGAAGAAAAAAGAAACTTTTCAAAAGATGGTTCTCAAACAGTTGATCAATAAAGTAAAAAAAGAAACCGGACTATTATTTCTCACCATACATAAAGATCAATTCCAGCTACTGTGCAGATTTAAATGTGAAACACAGTATCACAGACCTTCTGTGAGAAAATATAGGTTAATATTTCCATGACCTTGAGACTGAGGGTGAAGGAAGATGAATCTGGCAATTAAAATTGAAAATGTCAATTCATCAAAAAACATCATAAACAGAGTAAGAAACCATAAACTGAGAAAAGATACTTGCAACACATATAACTGACAGTGGAATAATATCTAGACTGCAAAAGGAAATCCCACAAAACAATTTTTTAAAAGAAACTACTCAATAAAAAATTTTACAAAAGACTTGAACAGCACTTTGCAGAAAACCAAGAAACACTTGAAGATAAAACCCCCTTAATAAATAACCTTCATAAGTTACAAAGTTCCCTAAGAAGATATTTCACATTGCCAAACAGGCAAAAGTCTGTCATGTGTAGGTGAAGATGTGGAATAACTGGGATATTTAAACATTACTAGAAGAAACATACTGTTAAACTATTTTGGGAAACAAATTTGCACCACCTAGGTAAAAGTGAACAGAAATGATTTCCCTAGACCTAGTGATGCTACTCCTAGATGTACACTCTAAGCAGACTCACACATGTACAGTCACAAGACATAAAAGAATGTTCACAACTATTTGAGGGGACAAAAAATGTCCAACAGTAGAATAAACTGTGAAGTGTGAATGTAACAGAACAACATACGACATGGGGCAATCTCAGAAAGGTACTGTGAAAAAGAGAGCTGCCGAATGCATACAGTAGTACCCTAGCATGTATGAAGCCAAATACATTGTTTAGAGATGCAGGCATGTGATAAACTGAGAACAAAAGGCAGATTATGACCAACACAAAATCCCGCCTCCTGAGCAGGGAGGGATTAAGATGTGGTTGGGAAGGGGCACACAGGAGACTGTAAAGCTATCAGTTGAACCTAATGGGTACACATATATGTACCTACATGTACACTAAATTATTTCTTATAATTCATATTTTATAAATTTCCCTACCTACTGAATATTTTATAAAAATAAACTTTAAAAAAACTTCCATACTCTTCAGAGATGGCAATAGTCAAAAGACAGTGAGATGTCCAAATAAAGACAACTGTATGCCATAATTGAGGATATCCATAGTTATACTGAGATTGCCTAAATTTAAAAAGAAGACAAACATAAAAGTCAGGCCATGGGAGAACAATGCTTAATTATACGTAATTGTTTATTTAAAATATTTTTCCAAGTCTTCCAATGATTTAACAGGCTTTGCTTCACTTTTATCATCTCAAACAGCTAGAAATCAACACACACTTTTTGTATTTTATTTTACCACTATGTATGCTATCTTAACATTTTTCTTTATTAAGAACCAAATATACTGACCAATAAGCAGTATATATTTAAACTATCTTCTTGGGTAGCTCTGAGGTTGCTGATGGCTTCTTGGGATTAATCTGATGCTGGAAGCTATCTTAGTCCCTGTCTCTAACTCACCATGTTTCAGGCAAAACATGCCACGGTTCTAGGTCTGTTTTCTCATCTGCAAAATAAACACCCAAATTAGATGATACTTGTTTTATCTGGCTATAAAATTCCATCACTGTATTCCCCATCATTTTCACTTACTTTTACTTAATCTTTATTTACTACTTTTCCACCTATAAAGCATAATTTTCCATACTCAAGTAAACATAAATTTAAAAAAACACAAACCCAAAGTATTCTTATTCTATCTGCATTAATAGATAAAAAGGCTTTAGCTCTAATTTCCATTTTTTATTTCTACCTCTTAAAGTCAATGATAAAGTCACAAGTGTAAAATGAATGCATTTAAAAACATAAAAGATACATTTCAATGACAAGAAATACGCAATGATCATGAAAATCTACTGTACACTTTGCCAAGGTCAAAGAATGAAAGACAATATGGAAAAGTCAATCTTCAAATATATCCTTAACAAAAACTCTCTCCTACATAGTAAAAGCATCATCTAAACAGCAGCTCCAACCAAAAAATTTTTTAAAAAAAAGCAGGGGAGATGGGACAGATAACTTTCTCCAGGTTTTCCAGATAAAAACATGTGGTCACCAGGAATTCAAGGTAACTTCAAAAGCTGCATTTAATTCAAAATAAAATGAACATTTCTGACAGATGAAAACAGTATGAAACTGATTTTTTTTCTTTCCTAGATACAAATGATATGGGGCATTTCTAAACAGTTTAGTAATCATCTAGGAATAACTGTAGAAGTAACCCCAATTCTACCATCCCAGTCACTGGTATAAAACAAATACCGTCCGTGAAACTGTCTTTCACATAACTAAAATACCCTCACTTACTTGGAACAATTTCATGCTTACATAATCACAAACACTTGTTTTTAGATGCTGTGGGATTATTGGGGCTGAGATTTTTGAAACAATATCTCAATCTTAGCAGAGAGGTAATAATCCTTTCACTATACATTGATTGGGCTTCCTTAACCAAATCTGAGCAACTACTATAATAATAATGCTGGTGGTAGTCCATGATACTCTCAAATTTTTCCCTTTAAGAAATATATAAGCCATGTAACTCTAGCAAATATGTTACATTGTACACTTTCTTAACCAGGAATGGCTGTTTTCAGGCCTTATTAGGAAAACAAACAAACAAACAATGGTAGTTACTACCTGTTTTTTATCATTGATAAGCTACAATAAAGTTCAAATATGGACCGTTTAATTGTGTGATATTAAGTAAAAAATGAAAACCATTATAGTTTTACCAAAAGAAACACAAAAAATATGGGAAGAAGTGAAATGAACATGGCATAGGTCCCAAAGATTACATTATGATTCTGAACAGGATTTTCAAAACAAAGGGTATCTACATACAATTTCTGTGAATATTTCTTATACTAGAAAGATCCAAAGCAAATGTAGGCTCAGCCCTACCTTGTGAAAGATAAATACTCAGATAAACTACAAGTTCCATCTGCTAAAGTGCATCCGCTGACCAGGTCCACCCTGGCCCTGCTACTTAAACAGCCATCCAAGAAAGTGGCCTCACTCATGCTCATTCACTCATTCTGTGTCCTATCAAGTCATACATAACAATGGTTTTGCTTTTTTTGAAAAACCAAATACTTTATACGGTGAACTACAGAAAAAACAATTCTACATATACTTTTAAAATTCTAGAGAGTTAAGATAACCTCATTTCTTTAAATACTGAAAATGTAAAGGGTCCATATAAAGAGTTGTATTAAGTATATACTTTCTATTTTAATAATTCACTTGCTGTGCTCTTAAAATCTCTATGAGAGAAGCAGATATTTTACCCATGTCTTTTGGTAAGAGATTCAAAAGCAGAAGTAGCAGGGCTGTAAAATTTCATAAAATTTGTGGGATTTTTTTAAAGCTAAATTATTCAATATCTTGTATTGTTATTGCACTCATGTATTGCCCGGAATATATATACAGCAACCCAGCAACAGTGATTGCAACACAAATAAGGTAAATAGGTCTACAAAGCATTTGATTTCCTTATTAGATAAATGAAGTTTTCATAGAGGAAATGCAAACAACTGCAATTCAGATCAGGTTATATAAGCTTAACAATTACTTAAACCTTATATAAAATTAAATCTAACCCTCAGCACTACAAATCTGTAAGGAATCAGAAAAGGATTTATAGTACACAAGTCTTGACTACTGTTGCATTCCACTTTGAAATCACTCTAAGCTAAAACAACATTTTACCGAGATTTAAAGAAAAATAGATTTTATAAAAGGGATTATTTTATTCACTGAATACATCATTTGTGTTACTGACAGAAACAAGTGATAATTTTTTTCCACTATAATTTGCTCTGATGAAAGAAGTAATTCTTTTAACTCCTAACAAATGCTACATTTTCAAGACTAAAGGAATTATCAGTAGGCATTCTTTCTTCTTGATCTAAGTTATTTGTCTCTAAAATATGTCAAGTAAGCTTTTAAAGATTCAGGGAGGGGCAGCTTCATGATTTTTTCTCTCAGTAAATTTTGAGGTGGCTCCTCTGGCTTCATCGCTTCACTGTGATCTTTTTCTTCCTCTTCTTTGTTATCTTCTTCCATTTTTTCATCCTCCTCACTGTCTAGAGGCTGAGGAATAAGCTGATTACCCACAAATACGTAAGTGTTAATTCTCTGTTTAACTCTCTTTCTTTTCCTTTTGGGTGGAGCCCTTTGAGGAATCCCCTTGGCCTGCATCTCATCATTTATGAAATTTCTAAGTGTGCGTCGAATGTAAATACGAGCCAAGTCCTGTAGATTCCTGACAGCACAGGGAGCTAAAAACAAACACAAAACACAAGAAAGAAAATATTTAAAATAAAACATTATCTATTGTTCACTTTTT
This sequence comes from Trachypithecus francoisi, assembly GCF_009764315.1. NCBI lineage: Eukaryota > Metazoa > Chordata > Mammalia > Primates > Cercopithecidae > Trachypithecus > Trachypithecus francoisi. Next base: position 6,877,148 of record NW_022681472.1, read on the forward strand.
TTCATAAAACAAAATGTGTTTCTTAGCACATTTTAGAAAATACACAAAATATAAAAACTCTACCTTTCATCTAACAAAGGTTTCGGAGTAGTCATCATATGCCAAGGACCAATGGACAGCACAGAAGTTAAAATGTACAGGGGCATATGTGTGTGTTTGTGTGTTGGCATTTATATGCGTAAAAGTTCTCTGGAAGCATAAGAATTTAGCAACAGGGTACATGACCATGAAGTAATTAGGAGACAAGAGTAGGAGAGAGACTATCCTGCATAACTTTTATACTTTGTGATGTATAAATCATATGAAAAGTACTACCTATTCATAACAACAGATGTGAGATCCCATCCCCTATATAGTTTTTGTTTGTTTTGAAACAAGGTCTCACTATAGCCCAGGCTGAAGTGTAGTGGCACAATCATGGCTTACTGGAGCCTCGATCACCCAGGCTCAGGTGATCCTCCTGCCTCAGCCTCCCAAGTAGCTGGGACAGAAGTGCACGCCAGCACACCTGGATAATTTTTTAATTATTTGTAGAGACGGAATCTTACTATGTTGCCTAGGCAGGTTCTTTAAGTCCTGAGCTCATGTGAGCCTCTCATCTCAGCCTCCCCAAATATTGGGGTTACAGGTGTAAGCCATCATGCCCGGCCCTCTATATGTAAAAATGAACAAAAACCATCTGCTCTGCCCATCTTCCAAAATCGTACACTAAGTTATTTAACATTCATCAACAAGTAAGTATTAACCTGTATCTGCCAGGCACTGTTAAAGCACTCATGTAGACACACTGGATGATTTAGATCACCAAGTCTGCACTCCCTGCACTTATGCAACTTACATAATCAGGGAGAAGCTGGTAAACAAAATTCAATTATAAAGAAGAAAAATAAGGAATACAAGAAAAAAAGCAAAACACCAATGATATGACAGAAAAAGTGGGGTTCTGGTTTCTTTCTTTTTTGTTTTGAGACAGAGTTTTGCTCTGTCACCAGGCTGTAATGCAGTGGCATGATCTTAGCTACTGCAACCTCCACCTCCCAGGTTCAAGTGATTCTCCTGCCTCAGCCTCCCGAGTAGCTGGGCCTACAGGCGTGTGCCACCACGCCTGGCTAATTTTTTGTTATTTTTAGTAGAGATGGGGTTTCACTGTGTTAGTCAGGATGGTCTCAATCTCCTGACCTTGTGATCCACCCGCCTTGGCCTCCCAAAGTGCTGGGATTACAGGCACGAGCCACCACGCCCAGCCCTGGTTGCTTTCTATTGGGTGGTCATAAAGGTCTCCCTGAGAAGGTCATGTCCTAGCTAAGATCTAGATGATATAACAGCCATGTAAACATCTTGGAGGCAGAGGGAACAGCAGAGCCCTAAAAGGTAAACGAGCTTAGCATGTTCAAGGAGCTGAAGGAAGGCTAGTGCAGATGAAGTTGGGAGCACGAGATCAGCTGGAATACTTTGGTAATCCACTTGAAATATGAACACACTCTGATGGAGAGTGGCAGTATGGATAGGAGAGATGGGCAAATTTCAGGTATAACACATTCTGAAGATAGGATGGAAACAGATTGGCTATAGGGGATGAGGGAGGGAAAAAAATAATCAAGGAAAACATCTAAGGTTTTGGCCTGAGCAACTGGGCAGATGCTGGTATCAGTTACTGACATGACAAAGACAGAGGAGAGAACAGGTTGAGAAGAAAATTTTAAAATGTACTTAGTTTGTGTTAGATGTGAATTGTCTATCATTTATCCAAAGTGGAGATTTCAGAGATAATTAACAATTACAATGTTATACTCTTCGCCATTTTCAATGTTTTACAAGTAATAACTCAATGTTAGGAGATTACGTACTGAATGCAGGTTTTGACTGCAGAGGGTATGCTGCCTTTCCCACCATAAGCCACCATAAGATCACGACTCGGGAGCTCAGGGGCAAGGTCGGGGCTGGAGATGCTAATCCCATGTCAGCAGCCCATCATGACATGTAAAGACCAAGAGTAGAGGAAAGCACCCAGAACTAAGCCTGAGAGAGCTCTGTAAAGGAACAGAGTGAAGAATAAATCTACCCTAAAGTTTTAGAAATTATAAAGGAGCTAGGAAATAGAAATTATATCAGTCTTTTCAGCTGATCTTGGCTCTTGAATTTTTCTGTTACTGGTATTCTCTGTCAACACTGAAATTATGTTCTTTCTTTACCAATACTGAGTGCTATTCCAGCGATGTATCTTTCAATCCTAAATCATCAGAGGAATACCTGAAATTTATCAGGACCAACTGGACCCAGCATGGAAAAAATTCAGACTTGACTTTAGTAGCTGCTAACACTCAGAACTCCTAAAGTAGCAGTCATGTGAGCTTCATGTAAAAGTTCTTTTGGGCCAGGCACAATGGCTCAAGCCTGTAATCCCAGCACTTTGAGAGGCTGAGGCAGACGGATCACTTGAGCCCATAATCTTGAGACCAGTCTGGATAACATGGTGAAATCCTGTCTCTACAAAAAAAAAGAAAAATTAGCCGGGCATGGTGGTACATGCCTGTAGTCCCAGCTACTCAGTAGGTTGAGATGGGAGGATCATCTGAGCCTGGGTAGGTCAAGGCTGCAGTGAGCCATGGTCATGCCACTACACTCCAGTCTGGGTAACAGAGTGAGACCCTGTCTCAAAAAATTAAAAAAATAAAATAAAAAAGTTCTTTTGACTGACACAAAACCTTTTAGATAAGTCTCAGTCCTAATTATTCAAACATCCTCCATATTGTCTATTCCTTAAGAGTACCTTATTTCCAATGCCTCCAGTTATGAGATTAGGATTTAACAAATGAGACAATACTAATTCTGACTGCTAGGAAAACTTATTTTAAATTTAAATAGAAAAAGAGGGAATCCTCCCTAACTCATTTTACGAGGCCAGCATCATCCTGATACCAAAACCTGGCAGAGACACAACAAAAAAAGAAAATTTCAGGCCAATATCCCTGACGAACATCAATGAAAAAATCCTCAATGAAACACTGGCAAACCAAATCCAGCAGCACATTAAAAAGCTTATCCACCATGATCAAGTCTGCTTTATCCCTGGGATGCAAAGATGGTTTAACATATGCAAATCAATAAACGTAATCCATCACATAAACAGAACCAACAACAAAAACCATATGACTATCTCAATAGATGCAGAAAAAGCCTGTGACAAAATTCCACACTCCTTCATGCTAAAAAAAAAACTCAATAAATTTGATATTGATGGAATATATCTCAAAATAATAAGAGATATTTATGACAAACCCACAGCCAATATCATCTGAATAGGCAAAAACTGGAAGCATTCTCTTTGAAAACCAGCACAAGACAAGGATGTCCTCTCTCACCACTCCTATTCAACATAATATTGGAAGTTCTGGCCAAGGCAATCAGATAAGAGAAAGAAATAAAGGGTACTCAAATAGGAAGAAAGTAAGTCAAATTGTCTCTGTTTGCAGATGACATGATTGTATACTTAGAAAACCCCATCGTCGGCCGGGCGCGGTGGCTCAAGCCTGTAATCCTAGCACTTTGGGAGGCCAAGACGGGCGGATCACGAGGTCAGGAGATCAAGACCATCCTGGCTAACACGGTGAAACCCCGTCTCTACTAAAAAATACAAAAAACTAGCCGGGCGAGGTGGCGGGCGCCTGTAGTCCCAGCTACTCGGGAGGCTGAGGCAGGAGAATGGCATGAGTCCGGGAGGCGGAGCTTGCAGTGAGCTGAGATCCGGCCACTGCACTCCAGCCTGGGTGACAGAGCGAGACTCCGTCTCAAAAAAAAAAAAAAAGAAAACCCCATCGTCTCAGCCCAAAATCTCCTGAAGCTGATAAGCAACTTTAGCAAAGTCCCAGGATACAAATTCAATGTGCAAAAATCACAAGCATTCCTATACATCAAAAGTAACAGACAAACAGAGAGCCAAATCATGAGTGAACTCCCATTCACAACTGCTACTAAGAGCATGAAATATCTAGGAATCCAACTTACAAGGGATGTGAAGGACCTCTTCAAGAAGAACTACAAACCACTGCTCAAGGAAGTAACAGAGGACACAAACAAATGCAAAAACATTCCATGCTCATGGATAGGAGAATCAATATCATGAAAATGGCCATACTGTCCAAAATAATCTATAGATTCAATGCTATCCCCATCAAGCTACCATTGACTTTCTTCACAGAATTGGAAAAAACTACTTTAAACTTCATATAGAACCCAAAAAGAGCCTGCATAGCCAAAACAATCTTAAACAAAAAGAACAAAGCTGGAGGCATCACACTACCTGACTTCAAACTATACTACAAGACTACAGTAACCAAAACTGTATGGTACTGGTACCAAAACACATATACCAATGGAACAGAACAGAGGCCTCAGAAATAGCACTACACATCTACAACCATCTGATCTTTGACAAACCTAACAAAAACAAGCAATGGGGAACAGATTCCCTATTTAATAAATGGTGTTGGGAAAACTGGCTAGCCATATGCAGAAAACTGAAACTGCACACATTCCTTACACTTTACACAAAAATCAACTAAAGATGGATGAAAGACTTAAACATAAAACCTAAAGAAACCCTAGAAGAAAACCTAGGCAATACCATTCAGGACATAAGGATGGACAAAGACTTCATGACTAAAACACCAAAAGCAATGGCAACAAATGAAAAAACTGACAAATGGGATCAAATTAAGCTAAAGAGCTTCTGTACAGCAAAAGAAACTATCATTACCTATAGAATGGGAGAAAAATTTTGCAATCTATCCATCTGACAAAGGTCTAATATCCAGAATCTACAAAGAATTTGAACAAATTTACAAGAAACAAACAAACCCCATCAAAAAATGAGCAAAGGATATGAACAGACACTTCTCAAAAGAAGACATTTATGCGGCCAACAAACATATGAAAAAAAGCTGATGATCACTGGTCATTAGAGAAATGCAAATCAAAACTACAATGAGATACCACCTCCAGCCAGTTAGAATGGCGATCATTAAAAAGTCAGGAAACAACAGAAGCCGGCGAGGATGTGGAGAAATAGGAATGCTTTTACACTGTTGGTGGGAGTGTAAATTAGTTCAATCATTGTGGAAGACAGTGTGGCGATTCCTCAAGGATCTAGAACCAGAAATACCATTTGACCTAGGAATCCCATTACTGGGTATATACTCAAAGGATTATAAATCATTCTACTGTAAAGATACACGCACACGTATGTTTATTGCAGCACTGTTCACAATAGCAAAGACTTGTAACCAACACAAATATCCATCTGTGATAGACTTGATAAAGAAAATGTGGCGTATATACACCAATTATGAAATAATTTTTCATAACAATTTATGAAGTCTCTTCTGCCCCTGAACTTTAAACAATGCATCTTTCTTTTTAGAATGTCTTCTCCCCAACCCCAATGAAAAAAACCACAGAAAGAAACAGGATTTTTAAATGTAATAAAATTAGTGGCGAATCAAGATGAAAAATTATGACTTCACTTTAGTAAGTTATTTAATATGAGCAATTTGATTACTACAAGATACATTTGGCAAATAATTTATATATTATTTTTGTTTTTTGGTAGTCGCATTCTTTCATATTTTAATTCCCTACAATTAAGGAATAATGCCCTCTCAACAGCAAGCTATTTTGACTTACTTCTACACACCCACAAAAACTTATTCTCCACACATCCTATTAAATTTTGGCAAATATCAATTTTTAAAACTTTTTTCATGCTCTGACTATTACTATATGAAGCTTTTATTTTTTAGAAATTCACATAATTTCTGACTTTTTATAAGTTACTGTTGGTTACTGATGACTTTTCTCCTTATTGTAGAATTTCAAGTACAGTATTCTCCCTTTATGCAGTTTCACCTTCCACGGTTTCTGCTTTCTACAGTCAACCAAGGTCTGAAAATATTAAATGGAAAATTTGAGAAAGAAGCAATTCATACATTTTAAATTGTGAGCTGTTCTGAGTAGTGTAGTACAATTTCATGCTGTCCTGCCTGGGATGTGAATCATCCCTCTGTCTACCATTTCTGTACCATATATACCACCCACCTGTTAGTAACTTAGCAGCTGCCTCAGTTATCAGATAGAAAAAACATAATACATATAGGATTTTGTACTATTTGCAGGCCCAGGCATCCCCTGGAGGGTAATGGAACATATCCCCCAAGGATAAGGAGTGATGACTGTATACACAGAAAAGAGTCAATGGTTTAATAACTCCCATCTATCTGGGCACTCAGCTTCAACAATTATCCCTCTTCCCATCACCACCCCAGATTATTTTGATGAAATATTTAGACATATCATTTAGTCTGTAAATAGTTCAGAGGTATAATGGATTTTCTTTTTTTTAAATTTAGGCTCCTTTCCATTTTACCCTATTCTATTGAATTTATTCCTATTTTACATTCACTGTTACAAATGTCATTCAATCCAACGAATGGCAGTCTTACCAGCTACTTAGATTTGTGTTGAAATTCTTAAAATGAGGGAAAATGAAAATTGTGCATTCATAGCATATTATCTATGTCATTAATGAATTATGTTATTATAAAACCGTATTTACAACCAAAACGCTTCTAAAATAAACAAGAAAACTATCAGATAAAAAATAGAATGACTACTGATAGAATTCTGAGATTTTAACAGTGTCAGTTACAAAGTAAAACAGTTAAACAGCTGCTGCACAGAAATCAACAAGGGATTCTATAGGCATTCTGAGGTATGACACTTATGGTTGGGCCACCGTCAAAGCCAAGCTGTGTCAGAAAATTTTTTCATTACTTCCTTTTATTACTTCCCATCCAGTTAGGATAATTAAATCAAAATTATCATAAACTATAATTCTAGTGTTTGAAAACTAGGAAGGAGAAAACAGTTTTGTTACTATTGTTGCAAGGAGTTTAGGGACCGGTAACTATAGTATAGCCTACTATTATAAATAGTACTAATATAGCATAAATATATTGAGTATACAGATAGTCCCTGACTTCTAATGGTTCAATGTAGGATTTTTCTACTTTACCATGTGTTTATCAGGATGTAACCCCACCTTATGCTGAGGAGCTCCTTATGTCTCATGATGGGGTTCGGGTTTCTACTAAACGAGTATCACTCTTGCAACCAAAGTAAGGTCAAACCATCTTAAGCTGGGGACCATGTGCTGTGTTACCAGCATTAAATTCATTTTCCACTCAACAATGTTTATGATTTACAATAGGTTTATCTGGCCCTAGTCCCACCATAAGTCGAGGAGCATCTGTAGTCTACTCAAAAGTAGACTTCACGGAAACAATCATATAATGCATACACAGCCAAGTGACAATCACTGATTCTGGTGCTAGAAAGAAATGGATGTCCTATACTTTTCTGTGTCCCAGTGATACCTGTTTTTGACTAGATGGGAAGTTTAAATAAACATTTCAACACAGTAACCTCATGTTTCCAGTCTCCTTTATGATAATCCTTTGTTTTTTAATCATTCTTATTTTAGTTTTAATTTTGTTTTATATGGACTGTTACATATGGATTAAAATCCTTTTTGTAAGTAGCGAAAGTATAGACTACTAACAAGTATATTTGGAAAAACTGGTTGCTAACATTTTCTGAATTATGAAAGGTTGAAACTGTTTTAGAACTGACTGCTTAACTTCTTTCTAAATGAGATCACAATAATAGCACAGAATCAGAATCTGACTCTCACAAATCTGTAAAGAGTGGTCAACCTATCACCTTTGACGGTGGCTCCTATTAGAGAAAAATGCTTGCAAAGCATTCTCCCAAGGTCAAGCTGAAGAAACATTTACGCCACTAACACTCTCAGCAAGCAACACTCACCATAGAGCCATGACAGCCTCTCTGCATCATCGCACACATTCTTCCTAAGGGTGAAGGAATGGCTAGGCTTGTATATTTCAGGCGTGTAAAAAGCAGCTGCCCATGTTTGGCTGTCATTCCTTTCTCTTTTCCTCTGGGATGTGCCTACTTTCGTCTGGGACTCACACACATTGACTAGGCTCTATTCACCATATATTTACAGGTAGACTCTCCAAGTGGCAGGCTGGCGCCACCGCCTGAAACTGGGTGGGTTGTTGGGTCTGATGTAAGGGTTGTGAAACCCTGTCTCTACTAAATATACAAAAACTAGCCAGGCATGGTGGTGGGAACCTGTAATCCCAGCTATTCAGGAGGCCAAAGCAGAAGAATTGCTTGAGCCCGGGAGGTGGAGATTGCAGTGAGCTGAGATCGTGCCACTGCATTACGGCCTGGGTGACACAGTGAGACTCCATCGTAAAAACAAAATGAAACAAATATTACTTCATATAATTTTCAAAAACACTCCAAAAGTCCCAAAGTCATGAGGCTCAAATAGAATGAGCACTGAAAACAATTTATATCTTTCTATAAGCCCAAATTCCTATGAAATAAATTCATTTAAAAGGCAAACTAAGTCAAGAGGTTCCTTTTTGGTAAAGAATTTTACCTCATGGTTAAAAATACTATGATCTAAGCCAAACCAATTAATATCACTCTCTCCTCTCCATTTCAAGCTCTCATTTGCTCCATTACGTTGATCACTCCCTCCTTGAAACTTTTCTTTCTTGGTTTTCAACACCCTGGGACCTGACCCTAGTTTGCCCCCACCACCTTTGGCCCCTCCTTCGCTAATCCATTTTCCTCCATTTTATCTCTACATTGGTGAACTTCAGGTCCAACTCCAATATCTCCTCTTTATTTCTACTCTCCCCTAAGTGATCTCATCCATTTCTATCTATCCCTAGCCTAAAATGCCATGTTCATGTTGAGGGGTCTCCATTTATACCCTGCTCATGAAGCAGGTTCGTGCCACCTGACATTTGTCTGTATGGAAACAGACAACTCAAACACGGTTAAAGGAAAATGTCAGATCTTTCTATTCCTATTTCCAAATTATGCCACTTCCAGTCTTCCTAGCAACAGTAAATAGCGCCAGCACTCAGCTAGCCTCAAGGGAAAACAAATTCCTTTTTTCCCTCCACCCATACTCCCCAGTCAGCTATTCTTCTGCCTTCAGACAACACGATCCACACCAACATCCACTCTCTCGTGGGTGTCAGAAAAGCCTCCTGACTGGCCTGCCTGCCTTTTTTTCCTATGATAATCCATCCTCCACAGCCAGCCAATGAGCTTCTGCCACTCTGGACCTTATGCCTGGTCTGGGAATGACCAAGTTCTCTTCAGCCTAGATAAAGCCTTTTGTATTTATTGTCTCTCTGTATGAAAAAATGCTGCCAGTAAATCTTGATGTGGCAAGTTTTTTTTATATCATTCTGGTCATAATTTAGATGTTGCTTTGGCAGGAAGGTCTTCCTTACCGCCATACCTATAGTAGATACCCTTCCCACAACCAGTAACTTGCCACCACATCACAAACTATAATTAATAAATTTGGTTTTGGTTTGACCTGCCCCTTCTTCTTATGTTTCCATGAAGGTAGCTAACAGTGTCTGGTATAAGGTGAGGGCTTTACTTTACCAAAAAAAAAAAAAAAAAACTGAGGCCCAGCGAAGTGGCTCATGCCTATAATCTCAGCACTTTGGGAGGCTGAGGCTGGCAGACCACCTGAGGTCAGATGTTTGAGACCAGCCTGGCCAACATGGTGAAATAGCATTTCTTCTAAAAATACAAAAATCAGCCAGGCGTGGTGGCGCACACCTGTAATCCCAGCTACTTGGATGTCTGAGGCACAAGAATCACTTGAACCCAGGAGGCAGAGGTTGCAGTGAGCTGACATGGCACCACTGCACTCGAGCCTGGGCAACAGAACGAGACTCTGTCTCCAAAAAAAAAAAAGGTTGAATAAATCCACCAAATATCTTACTGTATAAGTATTTAATTCTTCATAATTACATAGTTTTAAATCCCAAGCATAAAAGCCAAACACTGTAAGTCACAATTCAATCAGAAAATATGAAGAGCTACTTACGGAGTCCCACAGAATCTGGTTTGCCATTATCATTCTTACTTGGTTGCACAAGTGGAGCAAACGAAACAGCAAGGATATTTTTACTTTCCCAAGTGTTCTGTCCAGTTCGCATAATCTGTGTTAACTATTTAGAGAAAAAAAAGAAAGAAAGTGAACAGCTTAATCCCAGCAATGTGGTCACCTTACAGTCAAAACTGTTTTAAGGGAACAACTGCCAGTCAGAGCTACACAATCACTTATATTTAAATGTGACCAAATTAATTCCATTTAAATATTTACTATAAAATATAAAAGGAATGAAACTATTTGCTGTTAATACAGATATTTTAATGCAAATGGGATACTCAAATATGGCCAAGTGAGTCTGCAATGTTAGACTTGTGGTCTGACAGTGTCTAGGAGAAGCATTACAATCCATACATGCCATTGCCTTTCAAAATACATGTCTGAGACAGGTTCAGTAATTTGGTTAAGGCATTATATTAATAAGACCGTATTTTGACTACATGTTGACTTCATGCTCTTCCATGATATTAATGGAATACAGATTCTAATTCGACCCCCAACTTGATATTTCACAAATAAATGTAATTATAAAGAGACTAGGAGTTTTATCATTTCAGCAAATGCCCATCACGGGTCACACAAAAAAAATATTAGTTCAATACACATCTTGTTCAGGTTTAATTAGTATATTCAACTTCTATCACAAAAAGCAGCTCGTTGCTACATTTGATGTTTGTAAAATAGTTTACAGTAAATGTTTAACAAAATATTGATGAGGAAGTCACATTTTACATATTTGAAAATGTATTGCTAAAGGAAAACAAAACAAAAAAAAAATTGTTTAACTGGGAGTCTAAGCCCTGGAAGCATTCTAATAACATTTTTCCAAGAACTTTTAAAATGAATATTGATATACCCTGCCCTTTTTAATATCTGACAAATGATTTGCTACAGAGCACAGTTCATGGTGATAGTGAGATCCACTGAGCTGTAAATGACACATGGTGATGTTAAGGGATCCCAAGAAAAATAAACTCCACAACTATCATGCTAGGTCCCAGTCATCTTAGATACTCTACCTCTACTACACAAACTGCAGGTATTTTAAACATTTCAGATTTCAGTCAATGTAAATATAAAAGATATTTTTAAATGTGTTTTTATAACTTTTTAAAGTAATTTGCTTTTGAAAGGTATACCCGTTTTCTGAGTAAATCAGTATTTCATACATTATACCTAATAATTCCAAACCAAGGCTAAAAAAGTAAAATTAATAATGTTCGTAAGTAGCTGCAGAATATTTTCAAATGAGTCTATTTGGTACTAATGAAGATTCTTTTAGTTCACTTATTAATGAAGTTAAGTAGTTCAAAATCAAACCACAAAGAGGATTTCTTTTCTTTTCTGAGACAGGGTCTCACTTTGTCCCCCAGGCTGGATGCAGAGGCATGATCATGGCACACTGCAGCCTCAACCTCCCGGGCTCAAGTAATCTCCCACCTCAGCCTTCTGAGTAGCTGAGACTACAGGTGCATCACCACACCTGGATAATTTTTGTATCTGCTTGTAGAGACGGGGTTTTGCCATGTTGCCCAGACTTGTCTTGAACTCTAGGGCTCAAGCGATCTGCCTGCCTTAGCCTCCCAAAGTGCTGAGATTACAGGCGTGAGCCACCATGCCTGGCTAGGATTTCCTTTCGACATGTTCAAAGAACTGAAGAATATGGGAAACTGAGTAGCTAGTAGAGATCATCACATTCAACTTTTGGGAGAGCAAACTAAAGAAGGAAGCAGCTTGCTGAACACCAGGCACAGGGAGTAGCTGAGCTGAGCTGAAAGCCCAAGTTACCTCTAGTCATAGTAGAGAGATATTTTCTCTATCTCCTTTGTTTAAATAATTAAGATGTTTCAAGTTTTGTCTAAACAAATAAGATAGATCTGGTGAAAAGTATTTTTTCTTTAAAAGTTACAATGTACCTTTCACTGAATAAAATTCCTCAACCTTAAACAAATGTGCTTGCTTCCTAAGCCACTGAAGAAAAGGAGTGGAAGTTACCTGATCCTCTATAGGCATGACTAATATGCCTCCAACTTTTAGTAATATTTTCATGTAGTTTTCATGGTCTTTCTGGACTCCAGCTCCACAATAAATTCGATCATACTGATGACTGTCAGATGCTATCTGGAGGCAATTACCGACAACAAATGCAGGTTCACAGAACTCAAATCTGCATTGAAAAACAAACACATTTTAATTCACTTAAGCAAAATATTAGATCTAAAAAATTTACCATAATCCAGTCCTTTGAAATAACGGAAGTTACCAAAATTAATTATAAGGACAAAATGATTATAAACTTTATTTAAATATAATATTTATTAAGTTTAGCACTCATCAAATGTATTGTTTTATTATCAATGACATACGACAGACGTGTTTTCAAAACATTAACATTTTTGGCCACACTGAAACCTCACTTAAGTCTTAAGAAATAAATATAATGAAAAGCCCATCACAACCTCAATATTGTGACACCCCCAAAATAACATATGATAACAATGAGAATCATAAGGATCAATAAATGAGAAAAGGCTCCACTTTGCATTGTCCTTTCCAAAAAAGGTAAGGGGCCAGCAGAAATGAGAAGGCTTTGTATAGAATTCCTCTCAGTTTGACATTTTTGCAGAAGGTAAAAGTGGGAGAGCTTTGTCAAAAAAAAGATACGAGTGTCCTGACCACACACCCCTGCAACCAGTAAGGTTAGGAAGAGTTTCTAATAAATTTTGACTGAGGAATATTACTGATTGGGACAAAGACCAGAATGAATACTAGTTTTTCATGTTGCTGCTTTGGCCCCGATGATCTCCCTAAGCAACATGAGATATGGTTTCAAAGGTATTTTATCTGGGCTGCTTGGTCCTGGTTACAGTGTTGGTTCATGGTACACAGAGTTATGCTTTGACAAACTATCCTACTTGGACTTCTACTTTATTTCTTAAATTTTGATAAAAACAAAACTGAAAACAGGCTCTAATATAAATGTAATTAAAACCCCAATGCACTAATAAGACAGGTAATCTTTTTAAAATTAATTTGTATCCTTTCACTTTTACGTTGAATAAATATGATCATAGAGTAAAAGCACACTATTATTTAAGGATGAAATAATTTACATTAAAAGGTTTGGCATGCAGTGAAAAATAACACTGATCTGAATCACAATCATTTTTACTCTGTAAAATATATCCTGTCCTTTAGTAATTAATAGACTTATCACACAATTAAGTTCCCATTCAGAGTCACTAAAACACAGACACATTATAAACATCTATTTCCTAAAGAAGAAAATTTACCCAAATCTATGCCCTGTCCTTCATTTCTTGTCTTTTTGGTGGAAGGAGACAGAAGGTGGGATGAGAAGGGTCAAGGGTATCCCTGTACTATTGTCTCCACGACCCCACGCTAAGGCAGTCCATGCCCCATTATTTCTTTTACTGTAACTGTCACCTCACTGATCACATTTTTCAGGTCTCTCTTCTATCTCTTTGCTCTCTACTGCGCAGGATAAGTTCAAGCTCCTAGGAGTGCTCCATGGGGAATCTTTATGAGTCTACCGTCAAGTCGTTCTACTAGACTCCTTTCCTGTCTATGCCCCAGCCTGAACATACTACTCTGCAGGAAGACTGAATTACTTGCTTCTAATTCCTTACAGGAACCATCACACAATGTTTTGAAATCTCGCATCTGTGTATGTGCTGTTCCCTTAACTTAAAATATCCTTCCCCTCTTCTTCTACCCTTAATGCCTGATATCCCTTCAAGATATAGCTCAAATATCAGCTTTGCAATGAAATCTTACTCCATTCTTTAATAGTATCTCATCCTTTCTACTTGCACAGCACACACAAAATGTGAATTTACCTATGTTAGAGAATCGTATTTAATTTCTCTTTTATACTCAAAACTATGCCATAATCTTGGATTTAAAAATATGGTCAAAATATAATTTTTGGCTTTTAAGTAATTAGATACTATAGATCACATAGTTTAATCATCTTATCACAGTAAGCATTCTTTTAAAATAAGTTGGACTATTTCAGTAAGGTCTATCTAAAAACTTTATAGAAATTCATTTTAAATGCTTTAATTTTATCATAATTTATTTCAACCTCATAATTTTCAGAATGAGACTAAGGAATTTAAATAATTAAAAATGTTTGAATTATTAAACCTCTTTATCAGATACATTACATCAACTAAAAAATATGCTTATAGTTTTAAAAGTTTCCTACTAGTTAAAAATATGTGGTAGCTTACACATATTGCCAAGGAAAATACCATTACAGGTAATGACAACTTACAATTAAAACCACTTTTCATATTAGTGGTATTTTATACACATTCATCACAGCAAAATAAGTTAGAAATAATTTAGTGTTTGATTCTAAAATTAAATATGTGCTTTCGGCAAGTTACCTGATACCACTAATTGCACACTTCCTTCAGTCAAATACTATTTACTGAGCACTAGCTTTGTGCAATGACTGAGAATACAATGGGAGACACTCATGTTTATATCTAATGGAAGAGAAAAACATCAAACAATCCTATTAATTGAAATATAAATTACAACTGTGATAAATGCTCTAAAGGGAAACTGACAGGCATGGGGATGAGAGAAGGGCTCCCTGAGAAATGGCAAGCTGGGATCTGAAAGATGAGAAAGGACAATCTAGAGCTGCACTATCAAGATGAAAGCCACCAACCACTGTGGGGAGTAAACCCTTAAAATGTGGCTAGTTCAAGATCAGATAATCTGTAATGCACATGGGTTTTCAGAGACTTTTTTAAACAATGTAAAATATCGAATTCTTTTTATATTTGCATATTAATATACATACTTTTTAATAGTCACCTAAAATGAAAATACTAAATAACTACCCTTTTACTTAATAAAGAGTTGCTTCTAATACTTTAACACAGTCTTCCCTTTGAAACATTTTTAAAATGTATTTTCCTGCCATCTCTTTGAATATTTCTTCTGAATTTAATTGTACCTCCATCACCTATTCGTCCTCAAAATACATTTATTAAATACATGAACTAAATTAAAAAAAGAAACATAAATGTCTAACTTTTCTACCTACCAACGTTGAATATGAACCCAAATTTGACAAATTAAATATGCTAATCACAAAAATCTCAGGAGTAGAAGAGAAGCTTTTCTAGAAATAAAGTTACAGGAAAAGCATATGCTTATGGTACTTCTTTTAATTGTTTTAATTTTTAAAATACAGACACAGAGTCTCGCTATGTTGCCCAGGCTGGTCTCGTACTCCTGGCCTCAAGTGATCCTCCCACTCCAGCCTCCCAAAATGCTGGGATTACAGGCGTAAGCCACTGCGACCGGTCACCTATGGTACTTCTCTGTAGTAACATAATGGTTTATATTTTGTTAAATTGGTTATTATAATAACTGTAGCTTCATGTTACAGAATACAGTTTTTTTCCCAACATGCCAAAAAAGGAAAAACAAAATAAACTCTTGCCTCTAATGAATAATCAACTCTCCTATAACTAAAAGGCAGGTTTTTCTTGGACCAGCGGGGCCTTTCTGAAGATCTCAAATCAACCAACCTTATTATTCTAGTAAACAACATGAATGTTTTTCCCTCTAATGTAAAGCAGAACAAGTATATCTACTTCTATCTAAGAGAAATTATTAATACAAAGGATAACTGCAGAGAAAAATCAAAACTCTAATAAATTTCTAGTAATTGCAACTCTACTTCTAGCAAACACATATATGGGGTCTTTATACTTTCATTTAACATGTGTAAATTGATTTCCTTTAACAGAATACTCAAATTTGAAAGTTTCCTTGACTTTAAGACAATATTCAAAAAGGGATGTACCAAGTTTAAAAATAAAAATCGAAAGATATAAATAAAATTGGACAAAAAAGGGTATTTTTAAATGTTGGCACTAAAAAATCTAGAACATATTAGAGAACTCATATGCTAAACACTACAAAGAAAACTACAACACTACCAATTGAGGAGTTACAAGAAATATGTCTTCCCCAGACAGTGTCCTATCTAGGGATTATTATTATAAGTATGGCTTAAACCTTTTCTAGCCATAAGACATAAAACTTCACAATCAGTTAAAGAAAAACCTCTCAAACTGCATATTCTTACTTTTTTTCAATCTGTAAAGCGATTACGGATTAACTTTCCAATAAAGTACTTATAGATGAACTTAGGTTTTTCTGATTGGGCACACTTTCAGAATCTTAGACATTTAGTATTCTGATACTAATATCATGACTTATTTATCTATCTATTTTATTTTGAGAGGAGGTCTTGCTTTGTTGCCCAGGCTGGAGTGCAGTGGTGCAATCTTAGCTCACTGCAACCTCCACCTCTCAGGTTCAAGCAATTCTTGTGCCTCAGCCTCCCGAGTAGCTGGGACTACAGACATGCACCACCACAATCAGCTAATTTTTTGTATTTTAGTAAAGATCAGGCTTCATCATGTTGCCAAGGCTGGTTCTGAACTCCTGAACTCCAGCAATCTACCTGCCTGGGCCTTCCAAACTGCTGGAATTATAGGCATGACCCTCTGCACCCGGCCCATAACTTATTTTTATACAGCATTTCATGTAAACAAATTCATACCAATCAAGTTACAGAGTGGCCAAAATTTCAGTTAATATTTTTTCCAAAACTCTATGATTACAATTTTTCAGGTAGGCCAGGTGTGGTTCTTCACTCCTGTAATCCCAGTATTTTCAGAGGTCAAGGCAGGAGGATCACTTGAGCCCAGGAGTTCCAGACCAGTCTGGGCAACATGGCAAGACCCTGTCTCCACAAATTTCTTTTAAAAAATCAGTTGGGCATGGTAGCACACGCCTATAGTCCCAGCTACTCCGAAGGCCAAGGTGGGAGGATCGCTTGAGCCCACAAGCTGGAAACTACGGTGAGTTATGACCATGCCACTGCACTCCAGCCCGTGTGACAGAGCAAGACCCTGTCTCAAAGAAAAAAAGAATTCAGGTAAATGTTTACTGATATTTATATATATTTATATACGTGAATAACTAGACGATTGATTCAAGACACAGATGGTGGCTACCATGCTATCGAACAGAGTAAATTACAACTCCTATTGATTCTTCCAAAGTAGAGAATAAACATTTTTCCTCCTTAAGCTCTGACTATCTTCTAACTTCTGTATTTTACCTAAGTTTCCATAAACCTATAGAGGTAAAGGACTTATTTTAAACTACAAATACAATTTCTGTATAATCTCTAAGACTGAACAATAAACTCAACGGAAGTTCTCAAGTTTATTACAAAATAATACTATGTATAAAATTACACACATAAATTATATTAAAAATGGTGAAAGAAAATCTGAAATCTACCTTTTTACATCAACAACACAATAAACGAAATCTGAGAAGAAAAAAATGGCAAGAATTCTACTAAAATGATACTTAATATGTGTTTATAATTACTTGCAAAAGAGTGGTTGGTGTGTTCCTTCCCTAATTGTTATACTTGATTTAGGAGTTCATTAAAATTTTATGTTTGTAAGTAAAATAAAAAGTAGCAATCATTTTTATTCTTTGAAAAAAATGTTCAAAACAAAATTTCCAAGATAGAGATGACCCATACTCCTAAATTACACTACCAAAAATGTTATATGTATACAGAAAAAAAAAAAAATCAACAGTCCTGAAATGTGTATAATAACCACAAAATCATTCATTCTAAGCTTATAATCATTTATTGATTTAAACCTGAAAATCCAATGAATATTCTCAGACTCTCTTTGCAGATAAGGAAAAGTAACTGACATACTCTTAATAAAATGTACCCTGAAAATCATTTATGAAGAAATATAGAGCACATAAATATCTTGGTTTAGAACATGAACACTTGCCCAAAATGACACCGGGATTCTAATCACTTACCTTAGCAGTGGTTTTCTTTATAGGTGCAGGTTGGAATATCTTCATCTTGAGATGGACAGATGATTTCGTTCACAGCAGGGACCTTGCCAACTTGCCCATATAATTCTTTTGATAAGCTGCTAGGAGATCAGGGTGACCTAGCCTTGCCCTGTAGCTTCCCTCTTAGACGGATAGTCTAGGTCTAGGAGCTGACTGAGAGTAGAAAAAACAACATTCCCCTTCAATACACTGTTGAAGTGGGGCCGACAATTTGCACACCTAGTTTATCATGTGCCACAGGATGCTGTTATTGAAATTTTAGACAATTATTCCAGTGGAATAAAGAAATTTCAAGGACGTGGAAAAGAATCCTACCTTGTTCTCACACCTCATCCAAAACAACCTGCCAAATGAATCACAAAAACTTCTTTTTCTTGAAATACTTTGTCAAAATACACATTTTGAGTTTTAAGAGCCATGACTGCTTTATTAAGACAAAATAAAACTTCAGACTTTTCCATTGTGAAGAAAACCAAGGGAAATGTTAAACTCTTGATCTCCAAAGACACTTATACCATTCAAGGACTCTAACAATCAAGAATTAAGCTATTTAATTACAATTTTTTGAAAAACTAAACTTTACATTTTCAAGTGTTTTCCCTTTCAAATGAATCAAACTCATCTCAGAATAATTCAGAATAATTCCAAGCAATGTGTTGCAAGTAAATACAGTTATTGTTCATTAAAGAAAGCATCAGAGAAATTCATAGTAACAAAAACAATCTCCAAACATTTTACAGGAAATGTGACACGTAAGTCATACAACGGCGAGCCTTTTATTGCTGAAATTGTATTTCAACAATTTCTTCTCCTAAAAATGTGTTTGAAGCCATGAAATTTTTCCCCATGCCATTTCTAACAGAGGTTAAAATATATAACCGATAGTCCTGATGACTATTTTCAAGGATTTCCCTCTCTCAACATCTCAATGTCTTTCATAATTGTAAAATATATTTACATATCTGTCATAACTTTAAAGTATATTTACAATCTCTAACAATTATTATAAAACTACTTCTAAACATTAGAATACCAAAATGTTCACATATTTAAGAAATGTTTTGAATATTGAATATATAATGAATTATATATAGGAAAACTCCTTTAAATAAATGTAATTCTCATGAAGATGAAGTAAATAAAAGACGACAGAATATAGAAGCATCTAATTTTCAAATGCAAATCATATGTGAACAATGAACATATCATTTAAAATAAAATTAGGATAGTAGATATGACCATATCAACTAAATCTTCTAAAATACAAAAGTCTACTCTAACTCTACATATAAAACTTATACCTCAGCTAAATTTGAGTAATGAATTGCCTTCCCCACCCATCTCTGACCCCAATAAAAATTCATGCCATAGGCAAGTTTCATTAATGAACAAGGTATGCTCTTTAATATAAATGCTATAGTGAATTAAATACACTATACATTAACAGCATTCCTTAATTCTAATGTGAAAAAGTAAATGATGAAAATAAAAGTACTCCTTCAACTTTCCTATCTAGGAAACTTTCCTATCCAAGTTGCTAGGCTGTAATTCATTGATAGCAGTACCTTGCTGGAAAGAAATATTAGAATAAATCAACATTTACATCGTAAGAGCCAAACAGAACTAAGTAAAAAGACTCCCAGACTCAGGTTATAGCCTCTTTTTCTAACCTTCATCTGGGAAATGTGAATACCAATTAATATTGTCTCTAGAACTGTGGATAAAACATTTAGAATGGTTAACACTAATGAACAGACAACACAAATTAGGTGCTATCATTTTTAATCATCTCATTATTGTTTTCATTACTCGTATCATCTCATTATTGTTTTCATTACTCATATCATGACTCATTTACATGGCAAACTATACGGAGACAATGGTCTTCCATTCATATGGAATGAAAATCTCCAATAATTCAAACTACATTATACTCATCTGGCTACTGACACTTTCACACTTTCAAAGTCACAGCTATAAGTCACCTAAAAGGGGAGGAATATAGGATCTATTGGCCTAATTAATGCTTTACAAGAAAACGGCCCTCTCTAAAGCATGCATTCTAGGGAGCTAAATCAAATACATACATGTATATGCATTACATATGTGTGGCTATAAATAAATGCTATACTAATAATCAATTCATTTTCAAAGTATTTACATGGTAAAAAGTTTATAATTCAGGTTCCTTTAACGTACTCTTCTAAGTAAAGCTGGAGATTTTTTTTTAACCGTGCATGAGCAAATACTGACTCATAATTTTACTTTCCCAATATCCTCCTTCCCTCTCAAAAGCCAGATACCTAAAGGCCTTTACTTATCTAGCTAAACACAAGATGTTTAGGAGAGCGTGTATAAAAGTACAATAGAAGTCAGCAAACTACGGACAGCAGGCCAAGTCCAGACAACTGCTCATAAACAAAGTGTTTTTGTAAATAAAGTGTTACTGGAATACCCTCAAGTCCGTTCATTTTCATGGCATTTGTTTACAGTTTTATACTGCAAAGGCAGAGTCAGGTGGTGGCAACCGAGACCATTTAGATTAGCAAGCCTAAAAGATTTACTAATCGGGATTTGTGGGAAAAGCTTGCCAATGTTTCACAGGACCCTTGAAATCACATCATTTTTATAAGACAATTTCAGTGAATTTAAAAATACCATATGTATCAAAGGAATACATCAGACATAAAATATCCCCCTTCCCTCCCACCTCCATACAGTAAATCCAGAGTAGCCTCTCCACATTATTTCATTTGCTGATATAAGACTAAGACATAGAAAGTTTAAGAGTACTTACTTATTTCTAAAGAAAGAATACTACTTTCAAGACACAGGAATCAAGCTTTATACAACATAAAAACATATTTGTATTTTATTTTGAGAAAGGGTCTCACTTTGTTGCCCAGGCTGGAGTGCAATGGTGTAATCTTGGCTTACTGCAAACTCTGCATCCCGTGTTCACGCAATTCTCCCACCTCAGCCTCTCAAGTAGCTGGAAATACAGGTATGTGCAACCATACCCAGCTAATTTTTGTAATTTTTTTTTTTTTTTTTTTTTTTTGTAGAGACAAGGTTTCGCCATCTTTGCCCAGGCTGGTCTCAAACTCCCAGGCTCAAGCAATCCGCCTGCCTTGGCCTCCCAAAGTGCTAAGATTACAGGTGTGAGCCACCACACCCACCCTATATTTGTATTCTTAAAAAGGTCACCTAACATTATATATTCTAATGCTGATTAGTGTATGGATTCTTCCCCCTCTACTGCATTTGGGAGTTTACTATGATCTTAAATATATGTATAAAAGAAAACTTTAAAAATGCAATTCAAACCATAAGTGACATGATAATACTTTTGAAAAGGGGACTGATTAAAAAAAGATCCAAATCGACAGGATAAAAAAAACTGGAAGAATATCAGGTTTCAGCTATTTATTCTCTCTCCATTACATATAATCAAGGATAATCTGGTACTAAGGAATATATAAACAGCAATTAATTTTCCTCAGTTATCTTATATTTTGTTAACTAAAATCTGTATTTTGATGTACCATAATTAAATAAAACTGCTTACAAATGAGATTTTAAAACCACTTGGCACAGCAAGTTTGTAAAATATTTTAAACTTCAAAATAAGTTTAAATATCATCCACAAACATCAAGACAAATTGAAAATAATCAAAACACATATAAGAAAAATATCATTTTTATAATTTGTCACTGAAACCAAACTGTATAAAAGGAACAACAACAAAAAAACACTGAATCCAGCCACTCATTACATTATGCAAAATGAAGCATCTTCCTAGTACCTACTACTCCTTGTATATAAGCTACTTTATAATCTGAAACACATAACAGGAATGTTTTGGTACACTGAAGATTAGGATAATAAAATTGTCAGAACTGTATTCTTCAAGACTAGTTCATGAATATAAGAATCTGTTTCAAAAATAAGCTGTAACAAACACTTTAGAAACAACTACATATAACTAAAACAAGGCCATAAAAAATTACAGAGAAACATTTATACCAGTCATCACTGTATTTTATGATTCATCATTTTATGAATAACAAACCTGTGTAACAGAGTAATGACAAAACTAAAGAAATATAAGCCAGGGAAATTTGAGTATTTTACAATTACAAAAAAAAAAAAAAACAAAAAAAAACACCAATTTTAAGAATTTTTAAAAATTGAGATACTTAAATAAGTAGTCTTCAAACTTATCTGTGTTGTGGATTATTATTTAAATTACATCAACAAAGAAATGCTTCAAATCACAACATATTTTACTGTTTCCCAGGACTATACCCTCTTGCCAGCAATAAGCTTGAGCTCCACAGACACTTGTACAGAGCTGCTTCACTGATTCAAGAGTCTTCCTTGAGTCTGTTCTGCTCAATTAATGACCCAAAATGGAATTATGTGTCTTCATGTATTAATAGGTGAAATCTATTAATAACTAATATACAACAGAGCTTAAAATGGACCTTAAACATTTGCTTTTACTAATACTTTTATATTTTCTAAGTTCAAATGTACTCAAAGAGCCCTTTTGTGTACATTGTTTCAAGATCAAAACAAATAATAGCAATTAAATACAATGAACAAAATTCTACAGTTCTAATGACTGTATAAAAATACATTCACGACTACATCTTAAGCACTTACCATGCTACTATAATCCTTAAGACAGAGAGAAACGATAAAGACAAAAAAGGATGCTAAAACTGAATCCAAATGTCTTGTCAAATAATTTGGACTAAAAACTTTTATTTCTGCCAAACGTGCTTTTCTTGGAAATAGGATATGAACCAACACAGTAAGCCTTGAAAAACGAATCAAAATGTGCATTACGTGTTGTTTATAAAGACAAGCATAAATAAGATATAGGATGGTGTTCAGTAAATTAATGCAGAAAATTCAAGTGGCTTGCTTAAATCCTTGAATTACAGTAAAAATAAAACCTGAGCATTTCCCAACTGCCCCATGCCTGCCTGCCTGCCTGCAATCTTTAACACAGTTACAATCACACCTAGGTAGACACAAGATCTTGCCTTCATTGTAAGTACTGAGGATTTTGCTCCATTACAGCAGGTTCTGTTCTTCAACCAATCAAATGCGACTTGCCAGAGGGTAAATACAAACTGGGATTGCAAAGGGGAATGAAACAAAAGTACAAGAGGAAGGGGAGGAAAGGCAAAGGGAGGAGGGGAAAATAAACATTCCTCTGAAGATATTCACAAGGTTTTTTGGCTTCTTCTCTCCGGTGCTGTCCTTCAATCTAGATCTTTCCAGAGAAAATTCCTCAGTTCTGATCTAGTCCCCTCCCTCAAGTTTTGGTCATAGCCAAGGGCTGAAGAAATGAGGGCCCACTCCCAACAAGCCAAGTTGAAATTCTCAATGTTTTTGCCTAAAACTTCGTTCTTTAAAGTGACTGTTCTAAGCTTGTGCTTTCTATCCTTTTTAACACTTTTTCTCTTTGAAAATAAGATACACAGAGAAATGAAAGATGTAAAAGCTCTCCAAATTTTACACAATTTCAAAGAGCTCATGGATTTCAGCGTTAAGTGCCCTTGCTCCATAGCAATGCAGAATTTTAGGATTACACACCAAATGGACTTTTCCTACCAGCCCAAGGACCAAAGCCGGTGCAATGTTTCTTCTAAGGGGAGTTATATTGTGAGTTTAAAACAATGGTTTTATAAACCAATTTCTCATAAACAATCCTATCACAAGACATATCAATGTATTTCTACGATCATTTCTTCTGGATGTATTACAAAGTAGCTGAATATGTTAAAGTCCTTTGTATACTGACGGGTACCACCTCTTATGTTACAACTGAGGAGGACAAAACTACTAAATTACTATCCAAAAGGTAAAAAACCAGTTCCAGACAAATACTGCAATCACAGCATTACACTGTATCTCCAGAAAAGATACTTGAATAATGTTTAATGAATTCAACATTACTAATAAAGTGCTAGTATCAAAAAATTACTATATTTATAATTTACTATAGAATTACATATAGGTAAAGTTATAGCACAGAATAATATTAACTTTTTCTCATTTTATGGTGCACTGATTTTTGCTGCATTCAATTGAGTCAGTCAGGATCAGTAACAGTGTTCAAGAATAGTCATGTTGCATATATCTATTTATTAAGTGATTTCAAACCAAAACTATAGATATGAATACTTACTTATCAAAGCTATCACTATTTTTGATGAAGCTCTCCAGTTTTTCCTTGGCATATTCCACCACATCTGAATGAAGCTCAATCCCATGATTTATTCCAAAAGGACCTGCAATCGTAGCAGCATTTTTTAAAAGATATTAATAATATGCCCTTACAGAGCTCTTTTAAGTTCTGCTCATTTATACATCACAGGAGTACTTAAAGATGGCTTGAAATATGCAAATACCTCCTAGCCACAGATTTAAAAGTTGAATGGAAATCCATGTACATTGCTTTCATGTAAAAAAGGAAAAAAAACAGTTCGCCTGAGTTTTCTATCAAAAAATACTACCAGGCGTAAGGTTGAAACCTACAGAGCCGTCCCAAGAGAGAAGCTTATCTGGCAGGACAAAAATTCCAAAAGAACAATATTTCTAAATGAAGTTTAAGTTACTTGCTATTATCATTTGCTAAAAAATTCGTAATTCAACATACTTAAAAACATGCGCTGACACAGATACTGCATGAATGTCTCGGGGCATCCCTATCCCCAGACAGCAGAGGCTAAATTCCCACCCCATTCCATGCTTTTTGGAGCTCCCAGGGCCTAGCAGAATGTGGCCATCAGGCAGCATGCTGGACTTGACCCTCATTATCCAGCATATTTTACACTTCTCACTTAGGATTTCTCTTTATATATGCCCATGGATGGACTGACCTCCCAGAAAAAGGGGAATGAATAGAGGAGAGCGTTCTCAGCTGGCTCTTTTCCCCCACCCTAGTACCAGCTCACACTGAAAATACGAGGACTCAGTATCTCCTAAGGCTACCGTACATACATGCTAACCTGCCCCATGACCCACATAAGAATATAACACACAAATTACAGTTAATCCCTTTTCAGCTTCTGAAATTGAGCCAACCAGGTTTTCCACTCAACATTTTTTCCTTTAACATTGGACCTGGAAGATGTGTTATTTTCAGTATCTTTAGGAAATACTTAACTGGATGTGCCCTCTACTAAATGTCTAAAACGACAGTGCATATTTGGATTGTTTCTACTATTAGGTACTTTTAACCAAAAAATCACAATCATAAATTGTCATGTTTGAATGTTCAAACAGTACATGTAAAATATGCTTTGCCTTCTAAGAAATATCCAGACTATAAAAATTTAACCAAAATGTTTAGATACAATCTTCAAACCAAAATCAGATAAGGATAATGCCTTTCCCTAGTATACTTTTATAGTTTTTTAAAAACACTAATTTTACTTGAAAAATCTGTTCAGATAGGAAAATTAAATAAACAGGTGCTTGATTCATCAAACCACAACAGAATTAACTTCCTTTGCAATGTTTTTACATTTTATGAATTGCCCTGATTAAAACAATGTTAAACTTTTTGCTTGTTTCCTTCCTTATGAACTCTTAGCCTTCATCTGAAAACTGGAACATCTGTCCAAAATCATTTATGACTCCTTGTAATTACTATTACTACAGATAAACTGAGTAAAACTAAAATCTTTTATATTCAAAATAATAAAGCAGACAAAAAATTAAACTTAGAAAAGCACACAGTGAAGTCACTTTTCATATATTAAATGTGAACATTATGAGAATTTGAATGTCCATAGGTGTCAACATATAAAATGTTTTAAAAAGCCAAATAGTTTTCCTCATTTAAAATAATTCAAATACAGGCAGGATGTGGTGGCTCATGCCTGTAATCCCAGCACTTTGGGAGGCCAATGTGGGCAGATGGTTTGAGCCCAGGAGTTTGAGGCCATCCTGGCCAACGTGGCAAAACCTTGTCTCTACTAAAAATAGAAAAATTTGCCAGGTGTGGTGGTGCACACCTTTAATCCCAGTTTCTTGGGAGGCTGAGGCATGAGAATTGCTTCAACTCAGGAGACGGAGGTTGCACTGAGCCAAGATCTCGCCACTGCACTCCAGTGTGGGTGACAGAGCAAGCCTCTGTCTCAGAAAAAAAAAAAAAAAATCAAATAAAGCTACACTTACTTATGTACACAGTAAGAAAAATACTATGCTATGACATAAACCTAATTTCCCTTTCTTCCTTTTAGGGTGATCCATTGACTATAAAACACGAGACGTTTACATTTTCATTATCCATTAAGAACCTAGGGTCAGGCACTGTGACTCACACCTGTAATCCCAGCACTTTGGGAGGCCGAGGTGGGAGAATTGCTTGAGCCTAGGACTTCGAGACTAGCCTGGGCAACACGGCAAGACTTCGTCTCTACAATAAACTAAACGAAAAAATAGCCTGGCATGCTACTTGAGAGGCTGAGGCAGGAGGATTGCTTGAGACCAGGAGGTAAAAGCTACAGTGAGTTAGTTGTGCTCCTGCCACTGCACTCTGGGCTGGGCAACAATGAGAAATCGTGGTTTTGTTTGTTTTAAAAAAGAAGAAAGAAAAAAGAGAGAAAAAAAAATCTAGTTACATGTTTTATAAAAAAAGAAAAACCAGGGTTGTATAGATAGTTCAATTAAAAAGGTTAATATTGCTGGCACTCTATGTTTCCTATAAGACTCTATGTTCCTGTCACTGCAATCCGGGCTGGGCAACAGAGTGAGACCGTGTCTTTAGAAAGAAAAAAAAAGAAATAGAGAGGCAGAGAGACAGAGAGAGAGAAAAAAAAAACTAGTTACATTTTTACGAAAAAGAAAATCCAGGGCTGCATAGATGAGATCAATTAAAAAGGTCAATACTACTAGCACTCTATGTTTCCTATAAGACAGAATATGTAAATATAATAACAAAGGTGTTAAGAATCTATAATCAAAGCTTCTAATCCATAGTTCAAACTGCATTATTAACAGAAAGAGTCTGAATTTCAAAGTTCTAGGCTCTCAGTTAAAGATGCCACAGGTCTCTTTTTCGTTTTATTTTTCCTGCTTTCTGCTTATTATCTAAAAGCAAAGTGTCAACTTCTGCAAATAAGCTTAAAGAAAATTTCTTTTTTTTCACATAACTTGTTTTTCATACTACCTTGACACAAGATATTTAATAATGAAAGATAAAGACAATTCATTAATATGTAAAGGATTTGACAAACAACAAAAATACACATGTAAAATATGCTATGCATTAATATTAAATGTAAACACCAATTACGATTTTTTATAGATGAAACCGTTTAATTTTCAATGACATGGAAGCACATCTCTAATGATAACTACTTAACAATGTGAATGGTAACTAACATGTTCAAAGTAAATTAAAAAGAAAAATGCATTAATAAAAGGCAGAATTTAAATAGCAATGTCACCAATCTCTCATTTATTTAGAATGTGATATACACCTTGAATGCATTAAGTGTATAAAAAGGTAATGCAATGCTGATTATTACAACTCACATTTGGTATCTATATTAAATAGAACAACAGGAGAATAAAACAGAAAATTGAAAAAGCACACATAGCTGCTTCTGAGAAAGGGGGCTAAGAGATCTAGGGTGGTAAGGAAACATTTTTATCATTATATTCTTTTGTATAACGTTTGTTTTAACCATTTGCATGTGTAACTTTTTTCAATCAAAAAACAGTGGGCTACTGAAAGAGTTTAAAAAAGAGCATAAATGTTCAAATAAACAAACAAGTAATATACAGCTAATAGAAAGGTACAAGTTGTCAATGGAAAAAAGTGAAATGGTATCCAAAAGATGATGATGCTAACAGGCCAAGTGAAGCATAAATTTGACTTCGAATTCCAATGTTATTTTGTATTTGCCAATGTGAAGATTTTTCTATGAAACAAGGGCTTAATTTTTGTAACATATATTTTTGAAAAAAAGAAAATGTTGACCTTTAATAGCTACATATTAAAGAGAACATAGAAACATACAATGAAGCCAAAGTTTATTAAAACAAACACAGTAATTAGAAATACCTAGGAATCTTTACATAAGAAATAATTTTTAAGGTTGACAAATCCCCATTGAGAACAATAACAAATATAATAAAATCTAGGCTGCTTTCAAGTTTTCAAATCACATTCATTGGCTCTAATTTTCTAATAATTGGATCTAATCTAGTTCATTTATCATTTACCAATTAGTCAAGAACCCAAGCTTGTACATAAAAGTCAATAATTATTAGATTTAGACATCAAGTGTCTATGCAATACCAATTTTTTAAATTTATATCTATGTTCACCCCGTGTAATGTCCAACAGTTTGACAGTGTGGTGCCGATGAGTAGAAGACTGAGGCAGACCAAGGAAACCAGAGAGTTCCACAGTGCATCTGAATGAAGTTCACTGTGCCTTTAGTATTTTGTGTAACACTAGTTTACAGAACATAGCCACAGGCAAAAAGTACTTCATAATACATAAAGTTCTAAAGCTGAAATAATTCAAGATCCATCATTTCAGCTGAGGACGCTGAGATCAAAATACTGGTATGGTGAGAAAGATAGATTAAAGGTCAGATGTCTTGGTTTCCAATCCGAGTTCCTCCTAACTGTTATATAATCTTAAGACCAGTCACTATAAGACCGGTTCCCACTGTATAAAAGGAGTCCCTGGGAAAAAGCATTAAATTATGTAAAAGTACTGTGCACACTATAACGTAATAGACAGATAAACTGTTGTTTAAAATTATGATGTGCTTTCTCCCCATATACAGAAAGAGTTAGTTGTAGAAGCATAATTATAACCTATATAAAGGGTTCTCAACCCTGACTGCATATTAGAATAACCTGGGAATTTTTAATTTTTAAAAGTAGATTAAACTTAATTTGATTTAAACTGTAAATGCCTGGGTCCTACCACAAACAGATAAAAAGGGATCTCTCAGGGTGTGACCCAGGATCTGCAGATAATCCTAACATGCAACTGGGGCTGAGCAGTACTAGCCACCTTATTATAAAGCTCCATTTGAATTATTTTTTAAAATCTGTTTTGGACTATCCAAATCTCTGTTCACATTATAGTAAAGTAACATCAAGAATTAATAGCTACCAGCAAAAGTATTTTGGCTAAAACTAAATATTCACCACAAGGGGGAGTAGGTGGATCAGTCATTAGGTTTCCATGAAACTAATATAATGTCAATGAGAATTAAAATATAAATATAAAAGGATCTTTCAATAAATTACAATGACATTTCATTACTAATTTTAGTTATATAAAATAAGGTATCTTTATGAAGATTTACAAGCAACTTTGTAAGTATTCAAGGAGAGTAACGGGTAAAAAGTTGACAGGAATAGGTTTCACTCTTTCCACGAATATCCTGTGGTATAATGCACAAAAATAAAATAGACCAAAGGTGAATAAAGGAAAAAGGAGGAGAGCAATTGGCGAAAGGCTAAGTAATCATTAACTAGACAATTAAGAGAAGCTGTTCTAATATATTCCAAACACTTATTAAGATATATTTATTTCTCCCATCCAACTATATCACATTGGGAAAAACATCAAACACTGTCAAATTTGTCCTGAGTCTTGCCATGTTAGCTTAACCATTCTGAAGCTAGTAAGATTAGACCTTGTTCTTTGCTCTCCAGCTTTGGGAAAGGCATCATGTAACAAGTCTTGGAATTTACCAGAAACACGTTCCAGTCCCTCAGCCTCCTCTCAGTCTATGCCTATGCAAATGCTACTCTCTTTTATCACACATGACTCTTAGAAGTATGTTGACAAAAGATCTCAAAGTGTTGGTTTCACAGTAACAGAGACTGGAACCAAGGCCCTAAGTAAACTGTATCTCTAAAATGTCGAAATATCAAGAACAGATGTCACAATAAGTTCATTTACATATTCCTACACAATGTGCTAATATTCAAGACTAATAGGTCAAGAACAACCTATGACTATACCTCAATATGCGCAATGTAATATTAAAACAGATTAAATTTCTAACAAAGCAAATTCAATAAGCTG
Organism: Trachypithecus francoisi; assembly: GCF_009764315.1. Taxonomy (NCBI): domain Eukaryota; kingdom Metazoa; phylum Chordata; class Mammalia; order Primates; family Cercopithecidae; genus Trachypithecus; species Trachypithecus francoisi. Next base: position 6,907,274 of record NW_022681472.1, read on the forward strand.
AGAAAAAAATGTGTTAATGTATAATACAGAATAGTTTAAAAAGCTAATTTAAACACCTTCAGATTTTGACTCAAATTCTTTTTTTTTTTTTCTTTTTGAGATGGAGTTTTGCTCTTGTTGCCCAGGCTGGAGTGAAACAGCATGACCTCACCTCCGCATCCCGGTTTCAAGCGATTCTCCTGCCTCAGCCTCCCAAGTAGCTTACAGGCATGAGCCACCACACCCAGCTAATTTTGTATTTTCAGTAGACGCAGGGTTTCTCCATGTTGGTCAGGCTGGTCTCGAACTCCTGACCTCAGGTGATCCACCCGCCTCGGCCTCCCAAAGTGCTGGGATTACAGGCATGAGCCACTGAGCCCAGTCTCAAATTTTTCTTAATGCAATCATTTTCCCTGGAAGACGTTTTCATCAGCTCTTTCATTCCACTGCATGTCTATTTGTGAAGTACATGAAGATACCTGGGACCAGCATGGTAATAGATTCACATAAATACTCAATAAATATTTACTAGACTAAATGAAGAACAGCCAGTAAGATTAACACCACACTTTTATTGCTAGTTCAGAAGCATCAGGCACAATTTCAAGGGTAGGAGATGTGTCTTGAACATTTCCATATCCTCAGCAGCTGGCACAGGGTCTAACATAACACTTGCTTAAAGAATGATAAAGTACATAAACGTAGCTACGGTCTCAAATTTAAAAGGTTCACAACGAAGACTGAAACAAATGATATCCACAAAGCATAAAAATATTTTTCATGTCTTGATTTTAAAATATGCCTGACCAAAAAAATATGTTAAATCTATATTATCTGATGGTAGGGAATGATGTATGCCACACAAGTAAATGTTATTAAGTACATTCCATTCAAAATTAATTTCTTATTAATTTTAGCTGCTTGACAGAAATCTGTCAAAATTCAACAAATATTTTCCTTTTATTCCTAAATAAATTTGCTCTGACTCCAAGCCAACTATCCCTATAAAGCCTGCGAAAATCGCAGTGTCCTCAGAGCTCTATAAAGTTATCATCAAAGTGGGGAGGCAACTAGGTAAAATATACGAGAGGAAGAGAAGGAAAATACTTCGAAGTATTCCTTTTGATACTTTTGAATTTTCAGCCCTGTGATTATGTTACCTACTCCACAAAATAAAATTAAAGAGGAGAGACTGGTACTCAAGCTTCTGCATTATATAATTTAGAAGAAAAAAGTGTTCTTCATTAAGAAAGGAAACAGAGGAGAAAGAGGAGAATTTGGTAACTTTTTGTCACATGTGCAAGAGGGCAGGAAAAAAATAGTTGGGGAAAGGCTTCAATTCTGGAATCTTCTGTACACTGGAGAAGAAACAGGATGCAGGCACCACATGTTTAAGAACCCAGCCTGGGAGTGCAGCCTGGAAGATCAAGAGTGTCCAGAGCTTAATTGCCAGACCTTAGAGGCAGAAATCTATGAATCCTTTGCACGTGGATGTTACTTTAAGAAAGAAGAAAGATTCACCCTTCACTACAGGATAAAGTCAAAGTTGCTCCCAAAAAAGGACAAAGGATTTATAAACATAACACATAGAGACGTGAAATCCAAGGAAACAATTTTTGGCAAGGGTGTGGGAGGGTAGATGGACTGACCCTGCAGGAACCAAATCCAGAGAGAATGTGAAGGCAGGTTCCAGATGAAGACCAACAACTCCAGCAGACCAAGCAGCCCTGCCAACTCCAGCCAACCTCTGGCACTAACCTGACGCATTCAGTCCAATATCCAACTCAGCCTAGGGAAGACTGTGTCACAGAGTAACAAAGACAATTCCGTAGGTGCCAGCTCCTACACAGGGAGATAGAGATTCACAAATTCTACACTTAAGGAAACAAATTCAGAACGGTCTAGTACTTTTCTCGAAGTAACACACAGTCAATTCTCAGTATTTACTGTATAATAGTTATGTTCTAAAAAATACAGCAAACATTGAATTGGCAAAAAAAAGAACCGTTGCTCCTTAGGAAAATATGTACATACATAAATATATCAAACAGATTATAATATTAAATCCTGAGAACTCATCCTGGTAGAGGCTATATTATTTATTTTACAAAAGAGAAAATAAACTTAAGCAGTGTTAGTGACTTGCCTGAGCCACCCCACGAACTGTTGCCAGAAGTGGGATTCAAGTCATCAACAGGCCCCAGTGCAGACTGGAGCTTGTGACATGCCTTTGGTCATCTCTGTATGACCACGGAGACAAGTAGGCAGAGAGAGCTTCACTTTATCCTACCTCAGCTAGGAAAATGCAAAGCAGGAGACTCAAAATTTTTGTTCCTCTCTGCAAGCTCACAAGTGATCATAAAAGCAGTGTGGGTTTTGATTTGGGGAGTTCAAATTAAGTATTAGTAAGTAGGTGAATTCTCAAGAGACAAAATTTGCAAATAGTAAGGATTGGCTGTATTTGCTACAGAGACAATCTTGGTTGGGAAACAGTTAATCACAAAGATAAAACTCAAAATTCTCAGAGAACCACCTAAGCCACTTCACATCACTGGAGAAATTTCCTCCTAACTTCTAAGAATAGTATGAAAAAATATAACCAGAAGAAATTAGTATGAAAACTTTGTAAAACCTGTATTGCTTCCTAATATTTATTATTTTTATTATTTACTATTACTCTATAATCAGCAGCAATATTATTCATAAACACAAAATCACCTGGGTATTGATTTTCAGAGTTAGCAGCAATGAAAGAGGTGGTTGTCAGTAATGACTTCTACTGCACAACCAGTGTAAGTGAGGGGGAAAAAAAATCTAAGAAATAGAACAGTAGTGGCAACTCCATATAGAGCACAAGGGCAGAAAAAAGACGCCCAGAAGCCTAACTAGGACTAAGAAGTGATAGTTCAAATAGTTAAACAGTTTCATGAATTTCATAAAATGTGATTAGCCTAAAATAAAAGGTTGTTTTCAAAACAGATTTGCTGACAAAGCCCCAAATAAATCACATATCAAAAACAGATGGGCCAGGCACGGTAGCTCACACCTGTAATCCCAGCACTTTGGGAGCCCGAGGCGGGCAGATTACAAGGTCAGGAGATTGAGACTATCCTGCCCAACACGGTGAAACCCTGTCTCTACTAAAAATACAAAAATTAGCCGGGCATGGTGGTTCATGCCTGTAATCCCAGCTACTTGGGAGGCTGAGGTAGGAGAATTGCTTGAACCTGGGAAGCGGAGGTTGCAGTGAGCGGAGATGGCACCACTGCACTCCAGCCTGGGCAACAGAGCAAGACTCCGCCTCAAAAAAAAGAAGGCCGGGTGCAGTGGCTCACACCTGTAATCCAAGCACTTTGGGAGGCCGAGGAGGGTGGATCACCTGAAGTCGGGAGTTCAAGACCAGCCTGACCAACATGAAGAAACCCTGTCTCTATCAAAAATACAAAATCAGCCACGCGTGGTGGCACATGCCTGTAATCCCAGCTACTAGGGAGGCTAAGGCAGGAGAATCGCTTGAACATGGGAGGCAGAGGTTGCAGTGAGCCAAGATCATGCCATTGCACTCCACCCTGGGCAACAAGAGTGAAACTCCATCTCAAAAAAAAAACAAAGAAGAACATTATAATTCCTAAAAAGAAAAAAAAAAAACAGAGCGAAGCATGGTGGCTCACCCGTGTAATCCCAGCACTTTGGGAGGCCAAAGTGGGCAGAACACTTGAGGTCAGGGGTTCGAAACCAGCCTGACCAACATGGCAAAACCCCGTCTTTAATACAAAAAAAAAAAAGATTAGCCAAGCGTGGTGATGCACACCTGTGGTACTAACTACTCAGAAAGCTGAGACTGAGAATCAACTGAACCAGGGAGGCAGACACTGCAATGAGCTGAGATCACATCACTGCACTTCAGCCTGGGCAACAGGGTGAGATTCTGTCTCAAAAAAAAAAAAAAGATTTCCTTTAAAAAAAAAAAAAAAAAAGCGTTAACAGTATAGAGGAAAAGCTGAGGTTTGTTTTGATGCATAAAACAGGGTATCTTACAGAAAAACCCGATACCTGCAGAATGTGTTTTTTGGTGTTTCTGAGACGGAGTCTTGCCCTGTTGCCCAGGCTGGAGTACAGTGGTGCGATCTCGGCTCACTGCAAGCTCCGCCTCTTGGGTTCATGCCGTTCTCCTGCCTCAGCCTCCCAAGTAGCTGCGACTACAGGTGCCCGCCACCACGCCTGGCTAATTTTTTTTTTTAATTAGTAGAGGCGGAGTTTCACCGTGTTAGCCAGGATGGTCTCGATCTCCTGACCTTGTGATCCACCCGCCTCGGCCTCCCAAAGGGCTGGGATTACAGATGTGAGCCACCACGCCCGGCCCAGAATGTGTTTTATCTTACCAAGAAGAATGAGAGGTGAGGAACGGGGGAACTGACCACCCTGGATCTCCCTAATCTTTCAGCTTAAAGTAAGTTAATAACGAATATTCTTTAAGCGGCACTTAAAAGAGCATGAAAAAACATTTGAAAATTCTATTTGTGATAAAGACTTATATCCAAAATATATATAAAGAATACTTACAATTCAATAATCAACAACCCAATTAACAAATAGGAAAAGATTTGACTAGTCATGTCCCCCAAAAAATATACAAATGGCCCATAAGCACATGAACAGCTATTCCATATCATTAGTGATTAGGGAAGAGCAAATTAAAACCACAATGAAATGCTACTTTATATCAACTAACGTCGCTCTTTAAAAAACGAAGTAACAAGTATTAGTGAGGATGTCAAGAAACTAGGACCTCATATAACATTGGTGGGAATGTAAAATGGTGCAGCCACTCTGGAAAACGCTTTGTAGGTCTCTTAAAAACATAAATTTACCATACAGGTTAGCAATTCTACTCTTTTAAGAATCTACCTAAGAGAAATGAAAATGTATATCCACACAAAGATTTGTACCTAAATGTTCACAATGACATTATGCATAATGGCCAAAAACTAGTAACTCAAATGTCCATTAACTGGTGAATGGATAAACAAAATGTAGTGTAAATCTACATGATGAAACAGCATTCAGCCACAAAAAGGAATAAAGTACTCAGATATGCTACAGCATGGATGAAGCCTGAAAATGTAATGCTAAGTGAAAGAAGCTGGATTCAGAACACCATATATTGTATGATTTCATTTATATGAAATGTCCAGAAAAGACAAATCTATAGAGACAGAAAGTAGGTAACTGGTTGTCAGGGACTGGCTGAGTACTGGGAGTGGACGCAACTGGGCATGGGGAATAATCTTTTCAGCACATTGGAAGTATCCTCAAACTGTATTGTGGTAATGTCTGCACAACTCAGTAAACTTAACTAAAAATCATTGAATTGTACTCTTAAATGAGTAAACTTGATGGTATGTGAATCATACCTCATTAGAGGCAGAGGGAGCGAGAGAATATGCATAAGCATGCAGGCAAAAGAGAAAAAGCACAAGCACTGAGGTCAAAGGCAATATAGGTTAGCTGAATAAGGACCCCCTAATGTCCCATGACAAAGAGAGAAAGAGTGTAGAGGTCAAACATGATGACAGCAGATAGCTTAACTAATGCTTTTGAATAATATGGCAACTGCAGTTAAGTTTCCTGCTTATCAACTGTCACCTTTAGGAAAGAATGTTGTAGCAGCAAGGTAGTGGCATCCATAGTGCTGGATGATACTGGCAGTCTCCCCAAAATCACTCCTAATAATTAGGGAACTAGGCAAGAGACTAAGAGAAAATCATTAGGTGGGATGAATCTGTACATGTTTTATAAGATACCTAGAATTTTTATAGTATGGATTATAGAAGAAAATGAAAATGAATCCCTAAGTAAAAAGGATCAGGATTCAGAATCCCTACCTGAATCACAAAGAGTTTATCATAATAACTTGCCTTCATGGTTCTGATACTCAATTCAGTTATGGAAAGCAGAGGTAAAATATAGGACGTGGGAGGCTGCTTTTTTTGCATCCTATTTTTCAATGGAATTCCCTGAGAATGAAAAGACAGTACTGAGCGGAGAATCAATTAAGTACTAGATCTTTATGAAAACCCTTAGTTCAGGGAAAATATTTAAGGAGAAGCAAGCAGGACACGAAGAATTACCTTCAATTTGAAATTAAAAAACATGTCTCAATGACACATCTCAGGAGTTGGAGTGATCTATTCTCCATTGTCTTCAATAAAAGTAAATTTATGAATAATTCCCTAAAGTGCACTTTAATCTTAAGAAATTTTCTAAAGAAAACCCAGTACAAAAATTAACCATGCGTATTGGTACTCCCAGCTGCTCAGGAGGCTGAGGGAGGAGAATCAATTGAGCCCAGGAGGTCGAGGCTGCAGTGAGCCAAGACCATGTTGCCACACTCTAGCCTGTGCAAGAGACTGAGACCCTGCCGAAAAATAAATGAATAAATTAATGATAAAAGAAAAAACTAACCTAGTCTCACCGAATTTGTGTTTCTGGATTTGTGTTTCTGGAGTGAAGTGGAAACTCCCCAAGGAGTATCTTCTTTAACTGTGTTACCAAATCACAGATGCCCCGCTCTCACTGAATTTGTGTTTCTGGATTTGTGTTTCTGGAATGAAGTGGAAATTCCCCAAGGGGTATCTTCCTTAACTGTGTTACCAAATCACAGATGCCCCACTCTCCCTGCTTCAGCCGGGACTCCTCCAGAGTTTACTACTAAGTATGTACTACCCATAGGACCCACTGTCTATGGGGAGCACCTGTTATCCCCATCTTGTAAGTGGAAAAGAAAAATGGCTGAGCCATAGTGTTATAGTTTTTTGTTTTAAATAAAGAACTTCTGTTAATAAGGTGGCTGTGAAGCAGTGGAGCCAAATTTGATTCACTATACTCAGATAATCACAGGGAGCATATGAGCATCCTCCTCTGGATCCAGTTCTAAGTGATTTTTACGAATGTATACCTTCCCCTGCATGAAATAAAACACACACAACACACAAACTAAAAATAGAAAGCAGGGTAAAAAAGATAAAGCTTCCTCAGAAGCCTGGTGAATTTCAGACTTATTAGCTGTAATCATAGTTTTACAGACTGTTGTTTCTGCTTCTCCTTCTTTAATCTTTCTCACCAAAGGAATATTCTTAATCAAAACGAGAACAACTATATCTTGGTCTTAACTCAGCAGGATCACACGAAGATAAATCCTGGATTAGTATCCAGGAGCCACTGCATATATGTAAGATCCATGACTCCCTAGAGCCTTGTAACAGGAGGAAACCATCTAGCGCACTGCAGATCATTTACACCAATGGTCCCTTTCCCCACACTGCCCATGTCATGGATTAAAAGACATTCATGATACAACAAGTTTGACATCTGCTTACAGTGCCATCTGGCCACAGACATCTAATCTCTTGGAGCCTGGGACTAGGCAATGAGTCTAAGAAGGCAACCTCATTGCTGGCAAGATTGCAAATTATGATGCATACCTCCCCCATCCCAAGTTTGGCTAGATTGACCTCCCTCAGCATGAGCCAGTTGGCATATACTAGAGAAGTAGAAGACAGAATAAACAGGCACTTTCAGGCTGGCCAAACATGGTATAAGGCTTGGACTCCAGCCTAGAGTTGCCAGAGCTAGTTAAGAAATGTTCAAGGATAGCAATTCCCATTTTTTTTAAAGAAGCAGCTCTCCCTACTCTCACCTCTAGATTTTGCAGACTGTCTCAAACCCTGGAGATTCCTTTTTCAAAGAAACTGGTGATAGAAGTGACAGACATCTGGAAGTTCCCACCTGTTAAGAAATTCCTGTCTCAGGACAGGGAGGAGTGCCAAATTTAAATGTAAGCTTCTAAATTTCTCTTTATCGATGAAAATTAATCATTTCCTATTACCTTTGAGCAGTTCTTATACATTAGGAAATAATCCAGTTGCAGAATGAAAGGCTTCCATCCCCACTCTTTTAAATGAAACAGATGGGAGGTCCCATGACTAAGAGAGTAAGGAACTAGCTAGTGTGTACGGAGGAAATTTCAGACCTGATTCTACCTTAAAAGTCATAATGTGACCACATAATTTATTGTCCAAACTCAGACACTTCGAGGAATGAAAGGACACTATTAATACTGACACTAGGAAAACAGAGATAAGGTAGGACTGTCCCAGCACACTAGAACATAGTCATCCTACTAGAGGATATGTCATTCTCTATTTAAAATTCTTCAGTGATTCTCCATCACTTTAGAATGAATTTTACACCACATTCTCATCCTTATTTATTTAGGGATACACCTCAACTATAGTACCTATCAGACTACATGAAGGCTGCTGATTTTCTTATGTCTTCTAACACCCCACCCACTCCCTCAAATAATGCTCTGTTTTAACATATGCCACACAGTAGCAGCCAGTGAATATGGCAGCTGAACTAAATGCCTTGGTAAACTTCATAGCTGGTCATCCTCCATCCAACATAATGTCTTACAGCAGATTTTCCTCTACCCATGCATCTTCCACCTATATTCCATATTATCCAGTTGTCACTTCCTAAATATGTGACTTTCAGGCAAGTTATTTAACCTCCCTGTACCTTTGTTTACTTGCCCATATAAAAGGATTAATAATAGTCTGTACTTCAAAGGAGTATTAGGAACACTGAATGAGTTAATACACACACACTGCTTTAAACAATACCTAGCATTTAACATCCAGTAAGCTCTTTTGAGGGCAGAAATCTTAGTCCCTTTTGATCACTGCCATATGTACATGCCAGGAATAATGCTTGGCAGAGCAAACACTAGAAAAGTTTGCTGAAAGCTTAATGAACATATACTTCTTTCTTCTCTATTTTTCTCCAATCCCTTGCTTTACTCTAACAGTGCCACATCTTATATATCCCACATTCTCCTGTCTCTCTAACAAAAACCTTGCACAATGCTCTTAGATAACCATCAAACTTTATATGCCAGAAGACAGAACACTCTACCTGAAATAGATGAAATATTACTCCTGAGTTTCCTGCCTACCAGCACTTGACTTGAAGTACAGACAATGACTAACAGAGAACAGTCAGTTCCCAGAGCTACTGTAAGTTGAGGATTACACGTGGGAACTATCAGGGTAAGGACTGGGAATGAAAAAAGATTACTACTACTTTGTGTTTTCACATTTAAGTAAGGAAGATACCTACATTGAGTATACACATTCAAACATACTGTATACAAAGTTACAACTCCTATAAATCATAAACCATAATACAAAATAGGCTTATTTTTTAAAATAGAATTTTACAAAAATAAAATTACCTAAAATTAAGCCCACCATTGTACTTAAATATCCGGTTCCACTTCCCAGGTTAAGAAAAGACAATCCTGGTTGAAGTTTCAATGCTTCCATAACTTCAGAATAAATGCAAGGTGCTGACAAGTGGATGTTTCCATGCTTCCAGGCTAAGTCTTTGTAAGCATTGTCTCTGTAGCCTTCCAAATAGTAATCTCCACGATCAATCGCTCTGAAGGCTTGCTCCACTCTTTCAGTACGAATATACTGAGCTTCTTTTAAATTATCAATTAAGTCATCATTATCTTCCCCAGCACTCACAGCTCCTCCCATGATAGTATTCAAATCAAATCATAAATTTAAAAATGAAATAAAATTAGTAGAAATGGCTTCCAATATTGCACTTGATTTCCAAAAATAAATTAATCCTGGAAGGGAAGAACAAAAATAAGCAGGTTTAAATTAATGCTCAAAAGCAAAATAACTCGTTTATTAAATGTATGTCATTATAATTAACTACAATTTCTCATGGAAATACTCTGCTCCAGGCATAGTGCTAAACTCCTTCTTAACTATATTACTTTATTTAATCCATATAGTAATCACAAAAAGTAACTTATACTCATCTGTACAGATGGGAAAACTGGAACACAAAGAAGTCAAGTAAGTCACCTAGTACCGTGAAGCCCATTATGGTGGCCACTAGTCACACATGGCTACATAGATCTAAATTAATAAAAATTAAATACAATTTAAAATTCCATTAGTCAACCTACCTGTATTTTAAGTGCTTAATAGCTACTTGTAGCTAGTGGCTACCATACTGGACAGCGCTGGTCTGCAAAGGACACTGTCAAGACTTGGTCTCAGGTCTTTAAAGTCAGAAACCATGCTTTTTTTTTTTTTTTTTTAAAGATAGGATCTCACTCTGTCAACCAGGCTGGAGTGCAATGGCATGATCTTGGCTCATCCCCTCCCGGGCTCAAGTAATCCTCCCACCTCAGCCTCCCAAGTATCTGGGATCACAGGCGCATGCCACCACGCTCAGCTAATTTTTGTATTTTTTTGTAGAGATGGGGTTTCACCATGTTGCCCAAAATAGTCTCAAACTCCTAAGCTCAAAAGATCCATCCGCACTGGCCTCACAAAGTGCTGGGATAACAGGCATGAGCCACAACACCCGACCTCCATGCTCTTAATCACTGAGCCACACTGGCTTCTTTACAGTATAGTATAGTATAGTATAGTATTAGTATAGATTAATTTTAAAAATTAGTTGATTTTAAATTCCTGAACTTTAAAACAATTCGAAAATGCACTACATAAATTTAAAATGTTAACACACAGAACAACGTATTACTCGAAACAATGAACATAAAATGCAAAATAAACAAACCCCAGACTCATGTTTATTAATGCACTTGTGTGCTCTCTGATAGTTTTGTTTAGCAAATTTTGTTGTGATAGAAACCACAAATTTTATTAACAATTTCAATACCAAGCACTAGAACATATGTTTTATACACATACATACACACACACACACACACACACACACACACACACTGAATACTCAGCATCTGAATGGAAACGTAAGTGCAATTTGAGAAAACTAAAAAAATTTCAAAACATAATAATATACAATTTAAGCTTTATTCAACTATAGCTAGTAAGTTAATATATCAATTTCTGAATTAATAAATCAGTAGAGAACGTGTGAAATTAAATACCCATGGCCAGTAACGAGTTATGACAGTTAACTCTGGCAAGGCTGTACTCCATCCAACTCTTGACCCTAAAGAAGTATACCAATTAGGGTCTCAAGTATCCCTAGGGTCCTCAGGCCCCTGGCACCACTGGGGCAGCTCCCCCAACACAGCCTATCATATTGTCTTTGTGTCCGCTTTGTCCTTTCCTACAATTGCCTCAAGAACTTTTGGAGTAGAGGAAATACTGTGAATTCACATTTAATTCATTCAAACTCACTTATAACAAGTTGGCTGGCTCTAGCACCTTCAATCCTCAGAAATACATAAGTATAAGGGCTTACAGCACCCATCTCCTCAATGAATATATTTTGTAGAATGTAGTGCAATGGGAGATGTCAATTCACTATTCCTTCAACAGGTCTTAGCTGTGGCATCTCGACTTGCTGAGTCCAACTGTAGCATTTCAAGACTTTTTTTTTTTTTTTAAAAATAACATGGCCTTTAAGCACAAGTCAACTTTTTCATCTGGCACTCAGAGTGAATCTTTTCCTAAGGTGAATGAAAAAATGGTTATATTACACTAGGAGCTAGTGTCTGTCAGCATCCAGTGAGGCATCTGCCTAAGGATTTCATAAGAATAATTCTGACACACAGATATTTGGCAAATTGCTGTACCGTATATGCCACAATTTACTAGAAAAATGATTCCCTTTGAGTGGGCTCTAGGGCTTAAGAAGAAGGATCTGATCCTGCTTAGGTCCTTCTGAATTCCATTCAATTCAAAATTATCATAGCAAAACAATCAATCAAATATGGTCTTTACTACACAGCTCACATTTCTGGTGAGAAAAAGGCAAGAAGAAGAATGAAATAAGTAAGAACTACTGCCATTTACTGACAGACACTGTACTGAGTGTATTTGCAGCTCATTAAGAATTACTATAAGCCAGGCCAGGCACGGTGGGTCACACCTGTAATGCCAGCACTTTGGGAGGTCAAGGTGGGCGGGCGGATCGCTTAAGGCCAGAAGTTCGAGACCAGTCTGGCCAGCATGGCAAAATCCTGTCTCTACTAAAAATACAAAAAGTAGCCAGATGCGGTGGCTCACGCCTGTAATCCCAACACTTTGGGAGGTTAAGGTGGGCAGATCACTTGAGGTCAGGAGTTCAAGACCAGCCTGGCCAACATGGTCAAACTGTACTAAACACACACATACACAAAAAATTAGCTGAGTGTGGTAGCACACAGCTGTAGTCCCAGCTACTCGGAAGGCTGAGCCAGGAGAATTGCTTGAACTCGGGAGGCAGAGGTTGCTGTGAGCCGAGTTTGCACCACTGCACTCCAGTCTGGGTGAAAGAGTGAGATTCCTTCTCAAAAAAAAAAAAAAAAAAATTATCCAAACGACTGCATGGATTTTAAAAACAATGACTGAAGAATGGATTAGAAAAGCAAGATCCAACAATATGCTGCCTACAAAAGACTCACTTTAGCCTTAGGACACACACAGACTGAGAATAAAGGGATGAAAAATGATAACCAAAAGAGAGCAGGGATGACTATACTTCCATCAGACAAAATAGACTTTAGGTCAAAAACTGTAAAAAGAGACAAAGAAGCAAAGAAGGACATTACTTTATGTCCTGTTCAAGAGAACAGAACAATTTTAAATAGGAGAACCTAAACACATAAAGCAAATATTAATAGATCTGAAAGATGAGATCGACTGCAATACAACAATAGCAGAGGACTTCAAACTCCATGTTCAACAATGGACATATCATACAGACAGAAATAGTGGACTTGAACAACGCTTTAGACCAAATGGACCTAACAGACATAGAACATTCTATCCAACAGCAACTGGAATGAGTATTCCCCATCATATATTATATGTTTGTCTACAAAATAAGTTTCTATGAATTTAAGATTGAAATTATACCAAATATCTTTTCTACTCGTAATGGAATGAAACCAGAAACCAGTAACAGAAGGACTTTCGGGACATTCACATACACACACAGAAATAAACAATATGCTCCTGAAAAACCAATTGGTCAAATAAATTTAAAAAGAAAATAAAGATATCTTGAGACAAATGAAAATGGAAACGCAACATAACTTATGAGATGCATCAAAAGCAGTTGTAAAAGGGAAGTTTACAGCAATAAATGCCTATATCAGAAGAGAGTAAAGATTTCAAATACATTCAAGAAACTAGAGAAAAAAGAACCAGTTAAACCCCAATTAGCAGAAAGAATGACATAAGATCCAGAACAGAAATAAATAAAATAGAGAACAGAAAGAAAACAGAAAAGATTAGTAAAACTAAGAGTTGGTTCTTTAAAAAGATAAACAAAATCAATAAACCTTTAGCAAACTAACAAAAAAAGAAGGCTCTAACAATAAAGTCAGAAATGAAAGAGGAGATACCACAACTCAGAAGATATCACAGAAGTACAAAGGGTCAAAGAGACTATGAACAATTATCCACCAACAAACTGGATAACCTAGAATAAATTCCTGGAAATGTACACCCTACCAAAGTTGAATCAAGAAGGAACAGAAAATCTGAACAGACCAATAACAAGCTAGAAGACTGAATCAATAATTAAGAAATCTCCATCAAAGAAAAGAGCTCAGCACGAGATGCCTCAAGGTGGAATTACACCAAACATTTAAAGAACTAATACCAATTCCTTCTCGAATCCTTCCAAAAAATCAAAGTGAAGAGAATACCTACAAACTCCACTTACGAGTCCAGTATTGCTCTGATACTGAAGCTAGACAAGGACACTACAAGAAAAGAAAATAACAGTCTACTATCCCTGATGAACATATCTGCAAAAATCTTCAACAAAATACTAGCAAACGAAATTCAACAGAACATTAAAAGGATCACTCACCACCAAGTGAGACTGATCCCTAGAATACAAGGTTTGTTGAATATTCACAAATCAATAATGTGATGGATGTACCCTATTAACAGAATGAGGACAAAAACCCTATGAACATTTCAATAGATGCAGAAAAAGCAGTTAACAAAACTCAATATCCTTTCACAATAAAAACTCTCAATAAATTAGACACAGAGGGAAGATACCTCAACATAATAAAGGCTATATATGAAAATTTCACAACAAACATACTCAGTGATGAAAACTTGAAAGGTTTTCCATGATCAGGAATAAGGATTTCTATTCTTACTACTTCTATTCAACACAGAACAAAGTTCTAGCTGGAAAAAAAATAAAGGGCATCTAAACAGGAAAGCAAGAATTGAAAATAGCTCTGTTAATTGATAGTATAATCTTATATGCAGAAAACTGTAAAGACCCACCAAAAAACTATTAGAACTGCTAAACAAATCAGTAAAGCTGCAGGCTACAAAATCAACACACAAAAGTCAGTAGCATTTCTTTATACTAACAACAAAATCAATCCCATTCACAACAACAAAAAAAAATACCTAAAAGTAAACTTTAATCCAGGAGGTAAAAGATTTGTATACTAAATACTATTAAATATTGAAAGAAAATTGTAAACAACATAAATAAATGGAAAGGTATCCCATGTTCGTGGACTCATGTAAATAATAGTTAAGATGTCCGTACTGCCAACAGTGGTTTACAGATTCAACGTAATCCGTATTAAAATTCCAATGACATTTTTCACAAAAATAGGAAACAATTCTAAAATTTGTATGGAATCATATAGGCAAAAAGAAGAAAACTAGAGGCCTCACATTATCTGGCTTCAAAATCTATTACAAAGCTATAGTAATCAAAGCAGCATGGTACTGACATAAAAACACACAATGACCAACCAAAGTAGATGGAGAGACCAGAAATAAACACACATTTCTGGTCAACTGATTTTCAACAAAGATACCAAGAACACACAATGAAGAAAGCACTGTCTTTTCAATAAGTGCTGCTGGAAAAACCAGATATCCACAAGCAGAAGAATGAAATTGAATCCTTATCTCACACCATATACAAAAATCAACTCAAAACAGATTAAAGATTTACATATAAGACCTGAAACTGTATAACTATTAGAAGAAAACATAGGGGAAATGCTCCATTACATTGGTCTGGGCAAAGATTTCTTGGATATGATCCCAAAAGCACAGGCAACAAAAGCAAACACAAACAAATGGCACTGTATCAAACTAGAAAGCTTCTGTACAGTAAAGCTTTATTAATTGTTTACAAGCAGTAAAGTGAAGTGATAACACATATAGTAATAAAAAAAAAAAAACCGCAAACCATCCATCCATACATCTCATAAAGGATTGCAAACCATACATCTGACAAGGGATTAAGATCCAAAATATAAAATGAACTCAACTGAATAGCAAGAAAACAAATATGCCAATCAAAAAACAAACAAAAGACCTAATAAACAATTAGCAAAAGAAGACATATAAACAGCCAACACACATGAAAAACTGGTCATCGCAGAAATGCAAATTAAAACCACAATGAGATATTACTTTACACCTGTCAGAATGGCTATTATCAAAAACACAAAAGATAACAAGTATTGGCAAGGTTGCAGAGAAAAGAGAACTCTTGTGAACTGTTAGTGGAAATGTAAATTCATACAGCTGTTACGAAAAACAGTAAGGCTCCTCAGAAAACTAAAATCAGAATTATCCTATGATCCAGTCAGTAATCCCACTTCTGAGTCTATATCCAAAAAGACTGAAATCAGTATGTCAAAGATACATATGCATTCCCATGTTCACTGCAGCATTATTCACAATAGCCAAGATATGTAAGCAGGCTAGGTGTCCATCATCAGAGGAATGGGTAAAGAAAACGGTGTGTGTGTGTGTGTATGTATATGTTTATATATATAGGAATTTGAGAAAAAGAAAAAGGTAAATATAGATTTATATTATATGTATATAAAATCCATTTTTATATATAAATGGATTACTATTCAGCCTTTAAAAGGAGGGTAATTCTGTCATTTGCAGTAACATGTATGAATCTGGAAGACATTATACGAAGTCGTAAGACATACTAAGACATAAGACAGGCATGGAAAGACAAACACCACATGATCTCACTCATATGTGGAACCTAAAATGGTTGAACTTATAAAAGTAGAGCGTGGAATGATGATTACCAGAGGCTGGGGCAGGAGGGTAGATGGGGGAAAGGAGAAATGCTGATCAAAGGGCACAAAGTTTCTGCTAGACAAGAGAAACATGCTTTACTAATCTTTACAGAACGGTGACTATAATAAATCAAAATGTACTGTGTTATCTCAAAATTGCTGAAACAGTAAATTGTAAATGTTTTCATCATACAAAATGACAGCCTGGTAAAGCAAATTTTTTAACTGGCCTGATTTAATCATTCCACATTGTAAATATATATTGAAATATCATATTGCACCCCATAAATATACAATTATTATTTGCTAATTAAAAATTAAATAGGATTTTAAGGAAAAACCAAAATTACAAAGAGAATTACATTACTTGGTGTGGGGGGTGTGGGAGAATGACACAGTTTACATAGTCAAAATACTATAAACATAATTGCTTATTTAGTTTTAATACTCGTTTAATCACAGAGTGAGAGAGGAGAGGAAAAGAGTGGCATGGGAGCTAAAACCTCATCTATGATGACAGAAAGTAAATGCTGTCCAAAAGTAACGAAAAAAAGGAAAAGCAGCATCTTGGTTAGCAATGTGTACGTTAAATACCCTACAAAACGGCTATATGTGTTAAGTTCCTTCTGGAATGTGAGCCTGAGGGTGAAAACGGGTGAAGCCAGGGATTGGTATGCTTTGGCATCAAGGCTTGCAGTATCTTTACAAATAATGTGTACATGTATTATTTGAACAAAATTGGCGAGTAAAGGTAAAATGAAAGGGGTTATAGAGAGAGCACAGATGAAGTATAATAAAGCTATACGGAGAGTTTCCTAAGGAATAAAAATACATTAATAAGACAGTCTAGGGCAGAAAAATAAAGATACAGAAAGACAAGATTATTACATAAATAATACCTTAAACCACACCAAATAGTTTCACAAATATAGCTCTTCTTACCACATACATTATTGCTGAATGTAGAAACTGAATTATAAATTACATTTTTATAATACTGATTTGATTACAATGTGCCTTTGCAGAAAACATGAAAATAAAGTAAAATTAAAATTTTCATAATGCTAGCATTCAAAGAACCACTATCATTATTAACTTTTAAGCAACCATATACTTACATGACTGGTATTATACTGTATATATTGTTCAGGACTTTCACTTAATAAACCTTAAGCATTTCCTAATACCATGAGACACACTTTCCAAATCCGGAAGTATGATATTCTACCACATGGATATAGCAGGATGCAACCAATCCCCCAATGTTAGACTATGAATAATCAATATAATCAATATTAGAATTGATTATAATTGATGTACACTTGAGAAGCTCATAAATCAAAGTCTGTAGTGAATATTGTGGTAATTCAATAATAATCCTAACTTGAAATGTACAATATTTTTTATGAAAGTAAAATAAACACTAATAAAAAGCCAGTGTAGCATTAGGTCATCAGTGTCTGCCATTTGTTACTTCTAAGATAATCTCATCTCAATCATGGAAAAGTCAAATGCAAGTCAAGAGACCAAGGTCTAGCCATGGTTTCATAGATAACTTTGCTGTACTGATCTGGCCAAATCCCCAAAATGTCGTTTCCTCACCTGTGAAATAAAAAGGCTATGTTCTGCAGCTACTAAGGTCCCTCAGAGCTCTAATTTCCATGCTATTTCAGCATTGGTCAAATCTGCACTTGAATATAATCAAGTTTTAGTTATCTAGTAACGGCTGCTGTACATGCCTTGGCCTTGCATTTCTGTTACTCTGGTCACAATTTTTACTGCCTCATTCCTGCCATTTTCTTTTCCACAAAGAAGAAACAATTGTAGGAGAGTTCAAGTCCTGCACTAAATAATAAAAGCAAAATAAGGAATTTGAGAGAAAGAAGAAAAAGGTAAATTATAGAAAAAGATCAAGTGTAAGAACATAATAAAAGGCTGAACAACTTAAGCAGTTACACAGTTATGTCTGTTTAAGAAGGAAGTCATCATGTTTCCTCATAAAACACAATTTCACTCCTTGGTATTTCTCTCTGCTGTGTGCTGGGTAGGGGCTGCACAGAAAATAAAGGGTACATTCACATGCGCACACCTGAAACTATTTGCAAAGTGTTCCAAACGTTTCTTGCTGTTATTCCAAAATTTAGAATTGTGACTTAAATCTATTTGGTTTTAGGAAAGAACTGTCAAAGGCCCCATACAATATTATGGTGTCTCTTATGCAGTTTAAGGATACCTTATGGGGGATTACGCACTGACAAGTTAAAGGACGTAGGAAGCAGATCAATGGCAGACAGATGTTGCAAGGTGGGAGGAGAACAAAATGAATGCTGACTCACTTTCCTTTCCTCCTAGCACCCAGAGGGAAGCAGTCAACTGCTCCTTGCTGCTCCTTTCTCTGCAAAACTGAGGACTAAGCTCACCCAGCTCTAGAGGGAAGTTCACTCACCAGTGATCCAAAAGAAAACACACTAATTGTGGCCATGAACAAAGAAGGCTCCTCATGTCCTCAACGCTCTTATAGTCATGGGATTCATGGACCAAGCCTGCTTTAAGCGCAGAGGCAACTACACAGGGAAAACATTTTTCTCAGTGATGGGACTGATAAAGAGATAGGATGAAATATAAACAAAGAATTATGAAAGAAAATAAATGGTTAAACTAAGGTTCACTACTCACTTGCCAAAAGCTGCCAAGAACATCCACTTTACTCTATATTCAATGATGAATACAAATCGTAAATTTTGTTTAAGTAGTGATAACACATAGAGCAGCAATTTCCTATGTGCCTCCTACACACCTAGCACTGTGCTCTAGTTCTTTACCATACTCCTATGAAGAGGCACGAGATCATATGAGAGAAGCTCACTGCCCTTGAATAACTGAAACACTACTCAAATCCAGTCTGTGAAGCTATGAAACGCTCTGACACAGAACTATTTGCTCAGAGGCTCCTGACGCATAATTCAAAACTAAACTTTTCATTAACTTTTAGCTGAAAAGATGTTCAATTCAGCTCTCTTTCCACCTCCTGTATTTTCTTTTTCCTTTTAGTACTCTCAGTTTCGAAGGAAGAATGAAGCAGCTGGGGGTGACGGGGCAGGGGAGCATCTGATGTCATTTATTGATCATGCAGCCTCAGGCAAATTACTTCATCTCCAGTTTCCTTATCTGTAAAATGAAAATAATTACCACATCATAAATTTGTGATGATTAAATAGTACACTGAATATAAAATTCCTAACATATAATGTCCAATAATGTCAACTTATTTTCATTTCTGTGACAGAAAGGACACGTTCTAAACTTTCATTTTTAAGCACGGAATACTGGAAAGGGAAAACCAAAAAACAATGCTTCTCAAATCTAGTGAAGGTATCGCCTACAGACTCCTTAAAGAGGAACTGAAGAATGGAAATGGAAATCCTGAAGTTAGAGGTGTCTAAAAGAAAAACAGCCAAGGACAGGATATCCAGAAGTCTGTGGAAGAATACTTACATTCACACTTAAGTTGACTTCAAGAGAGAAGTTAAAGTGAAGAAAAGACAACACAGTTATCCTCTGCCATGCTCTGGGCCATCAACTGTGCTGAAGGGCCTAAATTAAGAGTAGCTGCCCTTCCGTGCTCACAGGGAGTCTCAGAAGGAAGAATGAGCTTACCTGGGCTAAGACAACAGTCAGATACCGAACCTCTTTGGTTTAAGTTCCATCTCACTAGCTAACTTTTGCCCTGGCTAATACTTTTTCCTCTAATAGAGCATTTGTTATATAATTTAGCAAAAATTGTCTTGTAAAGTTTTCTTTGGTTCCGCATATCTTTTCTGTACAGACTGTAAACTCACTGAAGGGAAAAATAACATCTTATATTTAATGTATTTATCACAGTTGCATGGTCTTAGCAAACATCTAAGAAACAACTGTTGACTAAGTGTAAAACACTGTGAAAGTTGTAGTTTTCTACTCTGGAAAGTCCTTTCAAATTTCAGTGTTCCCAATGGCTATAGGAAAGTCGAAGCACATCAAGTACATTTTTGCTTCTATATTCTCTTGACTATCTTCTTCCCCTATCCCTCCAATTCAATAATACAAATAATTTTTTTTAAAAGAAGCTCTCTTGGAAGCATCCACATTACACATTTTGATACATGGCGAATTTTAAGATGCCTATATTCACAGATGTAGCTTCCAACTTCCCCCACATCCTTTTAATTTTCATATTCCCCTTGGCTTGGAAACAGTGTGAACTCCAAGAGAGAGAAACGGTACATGGTAGTTCTACGACAGTTTTAGCGTATAATATTTGAAGTGATAAAATAATATATAAAACTTTAAAGGACAAGATATGAGGCTCATCTAGCTGAAATTTTATCATTTTGAAAGTTATAGGACTTTATGGGTCCCCAAAGGCTTTCCTCCTCTCCCTTTTACTCAAACATCTGAACACAAAACCTTTTCAAACCTATATTACTACACGTATTGCCCTAAACACAACTGCCTATTACCAACACCCTCTACATGCAAAGTTCCACATATCTTTGAGCTAACAAAATTAATCCTCAGAGAATAATGGCCTCAGATTTGAGGATTACTGGTTAGCATTATCTGGATTTTTCAAGAAACAGAAGTGCTACACTAACCATCCTTAACACTTTTTAAAATATATATATGTCCTTATGGGAGCTGCAGCCTAGAAAAACCTTTAAAACAAGTTGCTCACCTCCTCTAATTCAGAAAAAGTATAAACAAAATATTCATTAACTGGCAACAGTTCTTAGGATGTACTGCGATCAATAGGGAAACATGATTTTTAAAAAAACACACATTTTCAGCTCCTCCTGGTTCAGGATTTCATAGTGGGGTTTATTTTTATTTGAAAAGCTATGAATTTATAAAGAACAATATTTGAATTTAAGAATATTCCAAAGCAAAAATGCACAACTGGGAACTACTCATCACTTCAGATGATCTGTATCTGTTCTCTTCCATGAATATACCATAAAATAAACCAAACATGAGCTCATACCAAATATACTCTTTCCATATATTAACATACTGTGGAATGCAAAACTGGCCTTGTCATACTATATGATTTTAAGTCATTATCTCTTCTGGCTTTGGTTTTTTCACCTGCAAAATAAAGTCATTAAATCAAATTATCTCAATGACCCTTTTAAGAACTTTCAAAAAATCTAAGCACATTTACTTATTTACAAAGACATACATAGGTTAACTACAAAGTTTTTTGGACTTATAAAGTGGCATCTTCTAAAGTCCAAAATGCTAATTTTATCTACAGATGAACACCGGCAAAAGCTATATAAAACAAAGCAGCTAAAGTGTTATCTGTAAGTTTTCAAAGCACTTTAACATCAATTAATACAATTTCTTAAGTATCACAGAAATAAAGGCAGGATGGGTAGTATTACCTGCACCATACAAATAAAAGCAGACTGAGAAAGAGTAAATTACTTGTTCTGGATTTCCCACACAATAAAGGGATATTTCAATCTTATTCATAAATCTTATGCACTACTAAAAATACTGTAAGAAGAAACCACAACAAAAAAAGTCTGAGACCCCTGAGAACAATGCACACTTGAAAAATGATCCTATAGTTTAATTTCATTTACTGGAGCAAGTAATTCTATCCCTACTTTTCTGAATGAACCAAAGAAAGTTTAAGCAATTCTTGAAAATGTACTGTCATCATCAAATCATAGCAATGGTATAGGCTCTAAAGTGCTGGGAGGGTCACTGATACAGTTTTAATATTGTCATAGCCCAAATCCCATGTTGAATTGTAATCCCCAATTGCAGGCAGTGATTGGATCTTGGAAGTGGATCTCTCCTGTCTTGGTGCTGTCCTCATGACAGTGAGCTCTCTTGAGATCCAGTAGTTTAAAAGTATACGGCACCTCCCCCTACTCTCTGTTGCTCCTGCTTTGGCCATGCAACCTGCTTGTTCCCCCTTCACCCTCCAGCATGAGTAAAACCTTCCTGAGGCCTCGCCAGAGGCCAAACAGATGTCAGTATCCCACTTTCTGTAAAGCCTGCAGAACCATGAGCCAAACAAACCTATTTTCTTTAAAAATTACCCAAGCTTAGGTATTTCTTACTTTTATTTTTTATTATTATTATTATTTTTGAGACAGTCTTGCTCTGTTACCAGGCTGAGTGCAGTGGCACGATCTCAGCTCACTGCAACCTCCGCCTCCTGGGTTCAAGCGATTCACCAGCCTCAGCCTCCCAGTAGCTGGGATTACAGGCACGCACCACCATGCCCTGCTAATTTTTTGTATTTTAGTAGAGATGGGGTTTCACCACGTTGGCCAAGATGGTCTCGATCTCCTGACCTCATGATCCGCCCACCTCGGCCTCTCAAATGCTCAGTTATTTCTTTATAGCAATGCAAGACTTGAATCTTAAATTATTAATTTGTCATCAATGATTCCACAACTCAATAAAACTCACTTAGAGAACACCATCCAAATTGAGTAACCAAAATGCTTGTGAAAACTTTTTAAACTACAGTTCAGAACTTCCCCCACCCCCACCCCAGGGCTGCATTTAACAACTTCTTCACCATTGAACCAGTAAGTTAGGAAAGACACGGGCACACTAAGGAAAGAATTTCAAAGAATGGTTTCAGGTCCCAGACAGTCTTTGCTCCAGAAAATCAGTCTCTTAAATGGTTAGTATATTTTCAATAAGCTGTTTAAAAATTATTTTCAACTTGGTTATAATAAATTCATAAAACTAAAGACGTTTAAAATCATAAAGAATTATTTCATATTAATTGGTCTTCAAACCATAAACAGTAGCCAGTGAGTAAAATTACCTTTATTAACAGTGTATTTTAAAATACACTTCACATTTTAAATTCAACAAGTGCTCTCAAATGCTCTTTAAAATGCTTTCAATAAAAAATTACTCAACAACATTACCTAGCATTTGGATATTTAAATTTTTAAGTGTTTTGTATAAAAAGATTTCATGTGATGATTTCCCCATTCAATAAACAAAAACTGATCACTTGTTTATGCCTCAGGAACTATAATAAGCATGAGGATTCAGGGACCACACTCCAGAAGCTAAACTCAACTTAAAGAGCTCTCTTATGAGGTAAGAACTGAAGAAGAGATCACTCCATTTCATTATGAAATTGAGCCTCAGCAGTTGCCTTGTTCAAGATGACACAAGTTAGTTGCAAGTTATATATTCTCAGAAAAGAGAAAACCTACTTCAAATATTACAACAATAGGAATACAAGGCCAAAAAGATCTAATGTATTCCTTTGCTTGTACTTCTTAAAACTAAGTAAACACAATGCTTCTTTTAAAAAGAATTTCTGGCCGGGCGCGGTGGCTCAAGCCTGTAATCCCAGCACTTTGGGAGGCCGAGACGGGCGGATCACGAGGTCAGAAGATCGAGACCATCCTGGCTAACATGGTGAAACCCCGTCTCTACTAAAAATACCAAAAAACTAGCCGGGCGACGTGGCGGGCGCCTGTAGTCCCAGCTACTCGGGAGGCTGAGGCAGGAGAATGGCGTGAACCCGGGAGGCGGAGCTTGCAGTGAGCTGAGATCCGGCCACTGCACTCCAGCCTGGGCGGCAGAGCGAGACTCCGTCTCAAAAAAAAAAAAAAAAAAAGAATTTCTGGCCGGGCGCGGTGGCTCAAGCCTGTAATCCCAGCACTTTGGGAGGCCGAGACGGGCGGATCACGAGGTCAGGAGATCGAGACCATCCTGGCTAACACGTTGAAACCCCGTCTCTACTAAAAAATACAAAAAAAACGAGCCGGGCGAGGTGGCGGGCGCCTGTAGTCCCAGCTACTCCGGAGGCTGAGGCCGGAGAATGGCGTAAACCTGGGGGGCGGAGCTTGTAGTGAGCTGAGATCCGGCCACTGCACTCCAGCCTGGGCGACAGAGCAAGACTCCGTCTCAAAAAAAAAAAAAGAATTTCTTCTTTATTTCAATATTCAAGTTACTTACAGTAACTAATATGACCGAAACTTATGATAGCTTATAGAACATTTTAAGGGAAAAAAATACCAAAAAGTGAACCACTACAGAAAACAAAGTCAGGTTTTCCTATTATTTTTATTCTTGTTAAGGGAGTTCACTCTCTTCACAGAAAAACTTCATGAATTATTTTCAACCTCCAAACACAAATTATATAATTCAATTTAGTAACTATTATCTAGACTAAATCCATACAGGTTATGGTGGGAAGTCATAACACTCAACAAATGTAAAATTCTACTGGTCACAATTCAATAGGATTTATATCAGTAGGAATATAACTTAATTTGACTTAACTCATTTGCTACTCCTTAGAAGGATCATTTGTAGAATGAATATTAGTATATCAAATCATAATTTCATATCAAGTTGTATGTTCATTCTGAGTCACAGTCTAACAGAAAGTGCTCTTTTCAATATAAATAAAAATTACACTTAAGTAAAGCATCATATAGTGTGGGTGTCTGGACCAATGGCTCATGTCTATAATCTCAGCATTTGGGAGGCCAAGCAAGGAGGACAACTGAAGCCTAAGAGTCAGAGACCAACCTGGGCAACATGGAGAGACCTCATCTTTACAAAAAAAATTTAAAAATCAGCCAGGCATGGTGGCACATACCTGCAGTTCCAGCTACTTGGAAGGTCGAGACAGAAGGATCACTTGTGCCCAGGAGCTCAAGGCTGCAGTGAGCTATGATTGCACTACTGCACTCCAACATGGGTAACAGAGCAAGACCATCTCAAAAATGTGTGTGTGCGCATGTGCGCACGCATGCGTGTCATCACTATTATATCATTACTGATGTAATACATATAAACTGTCTACAATAGTCCTTGATGCCTACCACATGCTCAATAGGTGTTGCTTCTATTACTTAATAGAGAAACTACTTAATCCTTCCATAAACAAACATATTCCCATTTCAAGAAACATTAGTCGAGTTGATAAAACCGGGAGATTTTTGTACAGTTAGTAAATACACATAAAATACTTTTGATTTTAGGTGCCAATTTTCAACAAGATCTCAGCAGCTTCACGGT
The DNA here is from genome assembly GCF_009764315.1 of Trachypithecus francoisi. NCBI lineage: Eukaryota > Metazoa > Chordata > Mammalia > Primates > Cercopithecidae > Trachypithecus > Trachypithecus francoisi. Next base: position 6,932,421 of record NW_022681472.1, read on the forward strand.
GTTTCTGAGGGAAAACAAAGCATGGAAAGACTGGGTATAGCCTAGACTATATCCTATGATGCTGGATGGAAATGGAGGAGTCAGTGAGAACTCACAGTGTGAATTTTAAAATATACACAAACACACACACACACAAAATAGAAAACTGCAGAAATACACACATATACATATTTTTCCTTGCTTATGAAGGCCTAGAATACACAGGCAGATGTAAGAAACATACCAGTAACTATAAGAAAACCTAGCACCCAGATCTTGGTTTCTAAATACTGTTCTCCTAGGCAAAGAAAAGAAACTAGGGTTCCTTGGGAAAACTGACTCCTAAATTCAGGCAGGGAACACATAAGTCTGAAACACCTTCTTAAGACAAAATATAGAAGTCCTCAAAAAAAATGAAGAGATGTCAAAGATACAGAATCTGGCTTGAAGAGTCTTCTGTTGGCCAAACTGAGTACGTTTTGGGAATCTACGTAATAGAGATTGATGATAATAGTCATAAAATAAAATGAGAATCAAAGAGTCCATACCTAAATGATGAATGAACAAATAAGTTGGGGGAGAAGGAAAAGCTCTCACAGTAGAATGGCAACAAATAAATACAGAAGAAATAATGGTGTTAGAAAAATACCAATGGATGCTAAAACCAGTGTGTGAAAATCTGGTGAGGAACAGGATTATCTGCATAATCTCAAAGTATCTCTCCACAAATTACCAATTAATAAAGGGACAAAAGAGTCACTCACAATGGAGAAATCCAATGAACGCCATCTGAAGTAGTCAAAACTAACTTCGCTAACATTGGGCCTGTTTGAAATGTTTGCTTCTTGGTGCCGTAAAGAAACAGCATTTGAATATAAACTTAATTGTTTTAGCAAGGTCATTTTTTTACTTTTTGTAGAAAGGGTACACTCGCCAGCAGTTTTGCCATGAGAGTACACCAAAGGAGACAGGGTCATTTATAACCTGATGCAGTCACTTTACTGCTGTCTGGTTTTCATTGGCTGGAACAGGACCTTACATTTTGTATTTGACCTGACTGGACAGTAACTTAGAACTTTTTAAAACAGGAAAAGGTAGAGGAGAACAAAGGAAGGAGGAAGTAACTTGTGGAATGCTGAGAAAGGTAAAAACACTTTTAAATAAGGAAGAGTAATAGGCTATGACTTAATGTTTGCTTGGATCCAGTAAAAGCATGCCAGGGCAAATATTTAGGCTAATTTGTGGGAGCTACGAACATAAAGTACATTGATTTTTTTATTATGGATAGCAGATATTTCAGAATGTTAGTACAGGTCTTTGAATAAATTTTGCTTTTAAGAGAAGTTACTATTTATTCCTAATTAGATGAGGAAGAAAGCCTTTGAAGAGGAACCTTTATTTTACTTTTTACAGGCCAAACCAATGCACCTACTGATGTATGTCCTGAGATGGATACTTATCATATTCATGATATTCCTGGACTAGATCCTAAACTAAGGGAGAAAGATACCTACAGGATACATTATTGAAAACAAGTGGCAGAATATGAATACAGGATATATATAAATGGTATTGTATAATTATTAAACTTACTGATTTTAATAACTATACTGTAGTTTTCTAAGAAAACATCCTTGTTCTTGGAAAATATGTACTAAAGTAAAAAAAAAAAAATTGTACTCCAAACTCCTCCAAATGGTGCAGAAAACGTGTGTGTGTGTGTGTGTGTGTGTAATAAAGCAAATGTATCAACATGCAAGCAACAAATGAATCTAAGCGAAGGGTGTATTGGAGTTCCTTGTACTGTTGTGCCAGTTCTTCTACAAGCTTGAAATTCTATCAAAATAAAGATACATAAAAGTAAGCCATTGTGAATCTAAGCAAAGGGTGTATAGCAAGCTTGTCCAACCCACAGCCCATGGGTCATATGCAGTCCAGGATGGCTTTGAATGCAGCCAAACACAAAATCATAAACTTTCTTAAAACATTACGAGATTTTTTTTTCTTTTAGCTCATCAGCTGTTAGTGTTTGCGTATTTTATGTGTGGCCCATGACAATCTTTTTCCAATATGGCCCGGGGACGCCAAAAGATTGGACACCCCTGGTATACAGGAAGAAGTTCCTTGTGCTATTTCTCACAATTTTTCTATAAGTTTGAAACTATTTCAAAATGAATTTATATAAATACATGAATTATGAGTTAAAATGCAAGCAAGATCTTCACGCCTGTAATCCCAGCACTTTGGGAGGCTGGGGCAGGAGGATTGTTTGAGTCCAGGAGTTCGAGAACAGTCTGGGCAACACAGTGAGACCCTCATCTCTACAAAAAAATTTTAAAAATTAGCCAGGCATTGTGGCTCGTGACTATAGTCCCAGCTACTCAGGAAGTGGAGGTGGGGCGATCCCTTGAGCCCAAGAGGTAAAGGCTGCAGAAAGCTGTGATCACACCACTATACTTCAGCCTAGGTGACAGAACGAAACTCTGTCTCAAAAACAAATAAATAAAGCCTAAGGGGAATAGCAGATTAATGGAAAAGAAAGCTATTTTGTGCAGACAGGAAATAGATGAAAGACAACTTGACTTTTAAAACTATGAGTAAGGCTCATGCCCGTAATCCCAGCACTTTGGGAGGCCAAGGTGGGAGGACTGCTTGAGCCCAGGAGTTCGAGACCAGCCCTGGCAAAATAGTGAGACTCTATTTCTATAAACCATTTAAAATATTAGCCAGGTGTAGTAGTGTGCACCTGTGATCCCAGGGACTTGGAACTCTGAGGTAGGAAGATTACTTGAGCCTGGGAGGTCAAGGCTGCAGTGAGCCGTGGTCATGCCACTGTACTCCAGCCTAGGAGACAGAGCAAGACCCTGTGTCTCAAAAGAAAAAAGAAAAAAAAGCAAGAACTGAGCAATCAGCAAAGATAATTCCTTCACAGTATATATTTCCTAAAGTTCACTCCTAGACCTGTCACATGAGGGGGAAAAAAAAGCAAAGAAAAATCACCTTAGGAAGGAATGTCATATTGTTATTCTCAGTTTGGGTTGGAGAAAAGTGGCATGACTAAAATAAAATAAAGTTGGAAATGTAACAGGAAACTTATAAGAGCCAAAACCAAATCATGGGAACAAACTATAACAAAACAAAGCTTTAAAGAAAATGGTAAATTAAAACTAAAGTCAGTATATTCATATTCATGATTATCCCACTAAACTATAATTTAAGATTCTGAGGTGGGCTATGGGAATTCATATATAAATCAGGTTGAGGAAAACACAGATTAATAGGAAAATGAAACTATGTGAAAACTGAGTACTTACAATTTACAAGTCAACAGGTTCTATTCAATTAAAGCTCAGTCACACACCTGCCTCTGAGCAACCAAAGCAAAATAAAATAACCAGAAAAAAAGACAGACACCTATGTATCTCATTTCAGGTAGAGAAGACATTCTAAATTAAAAAGCCACAGGCAAAATGTAAAAATGATAAAAATGATATATTCTATCTGGCAAAGCACACAGTAAAACATCAAAATACAAACAACAAACGGGGGAAAAATTGCAACATGTGGCAAAGGGTTGATATCCAAATTTATAAGAATTATTTACAAAGAAACATTTTTAATTTTTGTAATAAAAGAGCAGAAGGCCAGGTGCAGTGGCTCATGCCTATAATCCCAGCACCTTGGAATGCCAAGGCTGCAGGATTATTTGAGGCCAGGAGTTAGAGACCAACCGAGGCAACATAGCACGACCATCATCTCTACGAAAAAAAAAAAAAGTTTTTTTCAAAAAAATAGCCAGGTCTAAGTGGTGGCATGTACCTGAAGTCCCAGCTACTCAGGAGGCTGAGGCAGGAGGATCCCTTGGGGGAGTTTGAGGTTACAGTGAGCTACAATAGCACCACTGCACTCCAGCCTGGTCAACAGAGCAAGATCCTGTCTCCTTTTAATGAAAAAAAAAAGGGGGGTAGGCGGGCAGAGGAGACAACAAGTATTTACCAGAAGAATTACTAAACCACAAGCAAATATGAAATTATGCCCAACCTCAGTGGCAATTAAAATGCAAAATTAGAAAGACAACTTTAGGCCTATAAGATTCACAATCATGTTTTTTAAAAAAGCTTATTGAAAAAGGTGCAGGAAAACATGTTTTGTATTTTTATTTCTTACTACGTTTTCTTATATACTAATAATAATCCCCCACTTCCTATCCTTAGGAAATATCAACTCCTCCACCTTTATTGGGAATTCTAGCATTTCTACTATAGTCTTCTCTACTCTCCAACTCATACCACAATCAGGGGCATCCTCAACGTACATGAACAACCTTTTCAATCTTCAAAGGAACAACTATGACACCTTTAACAGAGGACTTGTATCACTCAATTGTCCAACCTGAATCCTTACTTTTTTCTCTGACCTGATTTTATGTCTACTTGGCTTGTTGTCTGCCACTATAGTCAATGTCACTAGTCCTCTACCCCAAGGATCAGCAAACTTTTTCTGAAAAGGCCAGACAGTAAACATTTTAGGATTTGCAGGCAATAGTTTCTCTCCCAACTACTGAACACTGCTGTTGTAGGGCAAAAGTAGCTATAGACAACTTATAAGTGAAAGAACATGGCTTTGTTCCAACACAATTTTATTTCTGGACACTAAAATTGGAAAGTCATATCATTTTCATGTCATAAAATATTCTTCCAACCATTTGAAAGTAAACATCATTCTTAGCTGCAGACCACACAAAAAAAGACAGCAGTCCAAGTTTGGCCCATGGGCCACAACCGGCTAACACCTACTCTCATCTTCTTTCCAAATCAATCCCATGAACATTGCTTCATTTACTGAGTCTTCATTACTCCCAATCCTTCATTCTAACTTTCTGCCTCACTCATCTTGCAAACTTCTGATCATGGAACAAGCCAATAATCTCTCTTCTCCATGGACTGTTTTATATTGTGAAGCGTTACTTAAGAAAGAAATCCAGTGCTTGTATTGGTGCCACTAAAAACTTATAATCTTCAAGCTTAACTGGATTTTCAACAATGCCCAGCAATATCTCTGTGTTTATTCACCTCTGGATCCCACTCCCACAGCAAATTCATTACCACTACTACAACCAACAACCTCTCAAGACCAGGCTCCCTAATTCAACAAAGGGTCCTGCTTCATCCTCCACAGAAAAACAGGTCCTAAGGCAAAGAGCCTCAATTTGCCAGACTGTCACCCTAATCCCATCCCATTTGACAAGAATATTACAAATATGATAGCATCTATATTTACATCTACAGACAGGCAGAGTGTAGTAAGTTCAACCTTCATTTGGAGCCCAACAGATCTGATTTCATCCACCTTAATAATTACTACACTTAGTAGTTGCCTGGCATTCAACCAACTGTTTTAGAATTGTCTTTTAACTATCCCTCAAAAAAACCTTCAAGGTAGGTTTTATTACACCCATTTTACAAAGAAAAAAATGTAGAGCTGGGCTTAAATCCTTGGTGTAATTCCAAAGCTGCAGAACTTTGCTCATATCTGGGCTCCATTTTTTTCCATTTCAAAAGTGCATTATCTAATCTGAGCCCTGAATACTATTTCAGGGGCACCTCCAGCCATCTCTCCTCCCACAGCCTTTGCTGAAGTTCCCTTAACCACAATACACTTCGAGCCTCCATGTTCTTGCATATGCATTCTAGTCTCTACCTAGAAAGTCCTCCTTGTTCACTAAGATGCCATTAATGAGTCCCCTCCTCTTAGAAATCTCTAAGTCCAGCCCCAAAACACTTACGAGCCTTAGTCTTTTCAGGCTGTCATAACAAAGTACCATAGACTGGGTGGCTTAAACAACCCAAATTTATTTTCTCAAGTTAGAAGTCCAAGATAAAAGTGCCAGCAGAATCACTTTCTGGTAAGGCCTCTAGGCCTCTCTTCCTGGCTTGCAGATGGTCACCATCTTGCTGTGTTCTCACATGACCTCTTCTTTGTACACATAAAAAAGCATGAGGGAGCTCTCTGGTGTCACTTTTTAAAATGACACTATTGGATCAGGGCCTCACCATTATGATCTTCATTACTTCCTTGGAAGCCCCTTATTCAAGTACAGCTACACTGGGCATGGGGTAGGGTGCGGTCAGCGTTTCAACATATGACTTTTGTGGGGAAATGAACATTCAATCCATAACTGTACCTTTTTTCAAAAGCTCTCAAACACCCTGAGCCTATGTGTATCTCTGTATCCTCTCTCCACAAAGTGACTATCCTGTTTCCCACCCACTTGACTGTGGCCTCTTCAAAGTAAGGGTCTACATGCTAGTCACTTGTTTACTTCTGACACTTAGCTGAATGCCTTATAACAAAGATATTATTCAAGACTGCTACTAATGAGTAACTGAGTGCAGTTTCTCAGTTATTTAAGATCGTGAAAAGAAGACATGTATCTATGTACTTGACAAATTACACCCTCCACTGGACATTAACTATAGCCTGTTTGGGGTATTATATTTCACTGGAGAGAAAACACAAGTCTTTAAAAGCTTACAATTTAATTGTGAATATCATACTTAAGTCTTTAAAAGCTTACAGTTTAATTGTGAATATCATACTTTAAAAAAAAAAAAGAAAGAAAGAAAGAAAGAAAACACGGCCGGACGTGGTGGCTCACGCCTGTAATCCCAGCACTTTAGGAGGCCGAGGCAGGCGGATCACGAGGTCAGGAGATAGAGACCATACTGGTTAACAGGGTGAAACCCCAGCTTTACTAAAAATACAAAAAAAAAAAAAATTAACCGCACGTGCCTGTAGTCCCAGCTGTCCCAGCTACTCGGGAAGTTGAAGCGGGAGAATGGCGTGAACCCAAGAGGCAGAGATTGCAGTGAGCTGAAGCGGGAGAATGGTGTGAACCCAAGAGGCAGAGATTGCAGTGAGCTGAGATCGCGCCACTGGACTCCAGCCTGGGTGACAGGGCGAGACTCTGTCTTGGGGGTGGGAGGAAGAAACAGACAAAAAAGATAAGGTAAATGCTTCAGAGTTCAAAATAAGAGAAAATGAACAGAGAATATAATAGCTAGATGGAATAAAACCTATGAAACCAAAAGTATTATCATCAGATTATAAAGTATTTAAACTTGTAATTTTCCATGGCCTGAATTAAGGTAGCAAAGACTGTAGTACAGATGCCATAGTTCCCACTAAAGGTGAAAGAGTTGATACTTCAGTGTCCTAGGCTAGCAAGTGGGGAGACTGTTATTAAGAGTAAAATATATATATATATACACACACACACACACACACACACATAGATACTAAGAGAGGGACACACACAAAAACACAGGGAAAGAAATTCAACAGATTTTCCTCTGAATTATTAATGCAATATTAAGCCACAGTAAATCTCACAAAAGAGCAAATATTTTAAACAGTTTTATAAATATTAAGTATAAGGAGGTACACAAAGGTTGGCAAATGCCCAAGATATTTTTAAAATGTGTTCAGAAAGTCAAATTGAAAACAACCTAGGTATGTGTATTTTCTAAATCATTCCCTTGATGTACAGACCTAGCTAGCATAAGGTAACAAGAGCTTTTTTTAGGCCTCTGAATTCCCTGCAGTTGAATTACTGTGACAAAAGCAATAAAATGAGGCCAAGTAAAAATCAGTCATATTATATTGTTGAAATTTAAAAACCTCACTCCAGAACTTTAAAACCAGTTGCGTTCACAAAAACAAAGACATAGTTCATAAATATTCTTGTGCAAATAAACCCAAACAAAATAGGCACTTTGATATTTGTGAAAAGCAGGTCAAGAGAAATAAAATCATACAATTATCTAGTTCGCTCTGTCATTCATCAGACAAAACTACTCGTTCAAGGGCATACTGACAGATTTGTGGCTCTGGTATCTTGAGTTTCTTTTCAATACATCCTAAAATAAAAGCTATAAAATATGACATTTTCTGAGATAAAATGCCTTCTTTGGGTCTGTTGCTATCTGCTGAACTTTACCTATCAGTTGGGACTGAGACAGTGTTAAAGTCTGATATTGTTAAAATAAACCAGGTGTACCTCTTAAAGCTACAGACAGAGCCACTGATCTAAGTCAGTGTAGTAAAAACAAGCAGTACCTAAATATTTGGTCCAGGAATACGGTTTCATTTTTATATTTCAGTATGAGAGAATACAGGAAGCAAGCAGGAAATAGCCACAATCAGCTGAACTGGGAACAACCAAACGCAAAAGCAGGAATTGGCCTCTAAGTCAAAAGGAGTGTACCATCATTTTATCTAGAAGAAAAGTTTCTGAATGGCAAAAGGGAATAAAATAACAAGTATGTTCTTCAAGAAAACCCTGGTGTAGTAATATGCCGCCCTGATCCCACCAGGGATTAGGCACAAATAAATATTCTTTTTAACACCCACTGCCTCAATCCCAACTGATAGGTAATGTTCATTGGAGAAAACACTGCAAGGGGAAAGGACTTTGCTTCTCAGCCTGGTGCATTGCTTGGCAGGCTTCCCCAGCACCAGGATGCTGCAGTGCATGACAACAGACAGCTTTCCCCAGCACCTCTCTTTTGGACAGTTTGTAGAACACAGCCTCTAGCAAAATGCCTCTATGAACATCTTTCTATGGTATCCTAGAGGATAGATTTCTGGCAAATTCCATCAACTTCTCTGCCATCCAATAACCTATGGATATACCCTCTCCAACAAGACCCGATCTCAGCCTGGGATAGTCCTCTTCTTTGGGTGCTCAATTGTAGTTCTAGAAGTAGTGGCTGTTTCTTACATCTATTTCTATATTCTGTAGCACTTTCTGTACTTCCTACTAGCTCTGTTACAGTAAATAATCCTTTACACTAAACATTCTCTGCTCAAATTACTGCATGATTTCCTGACTGGACCCAGATTTATATAATCCTGAAAACCAGAAAGACTACACACAAGCCACTGAAATAAAGACAGAGGTTGAGCAATAAAATGAACTAAAATACAACAGATACTGATACTTGGCCAGACAAAGCATCCACAACCTCAATTTAACTTAAATTACAATATCACACAAACATCCTCTCATCCTTTTTATTTTAACTTCTAAGTATTGGGATGCGGGGAGGATATCTTCGCTTCTTGGCAAAATTTTGAACACTTCTTACCACATTTTCTGTGTTAAGAGAGCTGTCATGCTGATCAGAGAGGGCAAGTTAGATGCCAGCAGTGACTAAGAGTATTGAGAGTGGCAGTTACCAATTCTGCCACCTTCAAGTTCCTGCCTAGGACAATACATCATACAAACTTTTAGACAGGAAGATGCCTTAGGGGCTTCATCTACAGGAGTCGGCTTGAAAAGAGCTTGTTAACTGAAGCACATGTTCTTTCTGGTGCCCTTGCTTCTCTCCTATAAACTTACATGATTATTAACACACATGGGAAATGACAAAATAAAACCACTGAAAAACTTAAATTTCACGTAGGCAGGGGTAGGCAGGCTAAAAATACAAATTCACAAAGGAGCTATTTGCAGAAAAACAATTTTACAATAAAGCAACAGTAAATGACACTAAATAAATCACATACTTTGTCACTGTATTAAAATGCAATACACTCACCACCACAGAAGAGTGGTAACTGTCAGAAAGACAGCCTTATGACTCTACAGGGGCATACGCTGTTTGTGCTGGGTCAGAAGGTTATACGTGTTTTGGAAAAACAAAAACACTTTCAATGATAGCAATTTTTTGTAATTTGTGTTATCCAATGACATTACTATAAATTCTCCTTGAACAACTCAAGAGCATAGAGTGGAAATGCATTTTTGTGTACTTACAGTGAATGCACAGGGATATTCTTTCCTACTAAGAACAAAGACTATGTATAATTTTTTAAAGCATAAGGCTCTTTCCTCCAAACTGATAAGAATCTTTGCAGCAAATTCACAAGGACCTCAACTTCTGTCTGCTTTTCTGCAATTTAGATAGCTGTTAATTTTGTCCCTTCCTCCAACATATTGCCGAAGAGACTTCAGGACAGGTATTTTTCCTTTCTCCTGCTGGACTTACTCAAAATCATCATCCTCTTTAGCAGAAATTTTCCAATGCATTCAATAAGTTTCTAGATTAATTTCACTGGAGAGGGAAGTTCTATCATTTCAAATTTAAAATATATCTAAAAGTATAGCCCCTCACCTTTCAGACCATGTACTCTTCAATTACTCCCATTCTCCTTAGTGAAAAGCCCTTTTGTGAATATCCCTATCAATTTTTGCTAGATTACTGCAATGAACTTCAAGATGATCATACCTGTAGTTGTGCCAGTTTCAATGCCATCTTATATGCCATTTTGATTCATCTGCCCAGTATACAACTTTTATCAGTAAAGAGGCTCCAAAAATCCAGAGGTGCCCCCAAGATTCTATGAAAATGGGAAGAAATCTCACTTGGCAGGACTCAATGCTGTCCCCATTTAAACATAGCTGCACTAGTTGTATCAGTTTTATAAATGTCATCTTACTATTTTGTTGGGGACAGGCTGTTTAGAAATCATTTCCATAAGGATTCAAATGGCCACAGTGTATTTACCTGTATTAGTTTTCTATCACTGTCACAGCATATTAGCATAAACCTTAATGGCTTAAAACCACACAAGTTTATTATGTGATCGTTCTGGAAGTCAGAAGTCTGACACACGAGTCTCATGATACAAGTCTCACTGGGCTAAGATCAAGGTGTTGGGGAGACTGTTCCTTTCTGAAGGTTCTTTGGGAGAAATCTGTTCCCTTGCATCAGTGTCTAGTGTCTATCTGCTTTTTTTCTCTCTCTCTCTCTCTTTCCTCATGGCCCTCTCTTTCCTCCGTCTTCAAAGCAAGAATCATGGGGCTGATTCCTTTTCTGCTGTCTCTCTGGTTCTTTCGCTCTGCCTCCCCCTTCCATTTTTAAGGACCCTTATGATTACACTGGGCTCATCAGGATAATCCAGGATAATCTTCCTATCTTAAACTGATTAGCAACTTTAATTCATCTGCAACCTTAATTCCCCTTTGCCATATAAGGTCACATATTCGCAGGTTCCAGGGATTAGAACACGGACCTCTTTGGGGGGCTACTATGCACCAAACACACTACCCAAACTTTGACTCCTACTCTTCAGGATAATGCTGTTCTATAGGGAATCAGACACAATCCATCTTAAATATGTATACTGGCAGCCCAAATCTATCCCTTCTTCTCCCATTTCTCATCCAGCATACAGGTGAAGAAACAATATGGCAAAAGGATCAGCAGCAAGAAATATGCTTATTATTCCTTGACAGACGTGGAATTTATTTTCTCTTACAGGCAAATAATACAAGGTTATGTTCTTAAGATAGTCTAAAATCCTCTAACTGAAGCAATAACTATGTACAAACTAACAGTACAAGAACATCCTGAAGACCCTGAAACTCAATTTTAAGTAGCAACTGGAAACACTGCAAAAAATAAAACTATCAATTGTCTGGTATGGTAATTCTCAAGCCACACAATCATTTTCCTCGTTTTTACAAAAAAAAAAAAAAAAAAAAAAAAGAGTATGCTCAGTCCCAACATCTGAGAACAGTTTCACACAAAAAAGTTTTCATAATTTCTTTCTTTTTTTTTTTTTGAGATGGAGTCTTGTTCTGTCACCAGGCTGGAGTGCAGGGGTACGATCTCGGCTCACTGCAACTTCTGTCTCCTGGGTTCAAGCGATTCTCCTGCCTCAGTCTCTCAAGTAGCTGAATTACAGCTACCACATTCAGCGCCATCACACTCAGCTAATTTTCTTATATCTTTAGTAGAGACAGGGTTTCACCATGTTGGCCAGGATGGTCTCGATCTCTTGACCTTGTGATCCGCCCACCTCGGCCTCCCAAAGTGCTGAGACTACAGGTATGAGCCATCACGCCCGGCCAAGTTTTCATAATTTCTAGTATCTTACTCTAGAAACTGTGCCTAAATACAAACTTCAAGTTTGTATTTAAACTTGAATTTAAACTTCAAGTTTAAAACTGTTTACAGTTCATTCCTAATTCCTGACTTTACTTTTAGGATAGTAGAAAGCTACCATACAGATTCATTCTGAGTGCTTACAGAAGTTCAGTTCAATAGAGTAAGACCCTGTATATGATGGTCCATACCTTTTCTTAGCTGTTGGCATCCAACAGGATATAGTAGCAGATTCAAAACTGTCACTTCAATGCAGAAGGATTCCAGGTTGGGCTCAAGAGGGAGCATCCTTTTAAAAACAGATTCCCCTGCAGGTAAATGACTTTTGTGTATCACAAAAAAATGAATGTGAAGATACACTAGATAACAAAAATATTAACACATTTAGGAGCAGGACCTGATTTTCTTAATGCTCCCACAGTAGAAGGCACTATAGGGTATGAAAAGAAATAAGCAGGCCCTGACCTTTATAATTAAGCTTTGGGGTAACAATGAGAAAGAGACCCAGAATCAAACATATTCATGAAAGTCTGAACTCATAGCGTTTATTTTACCATTGGCCTTTCTATGACCTACCTTAGTTTTAAGAATCAAATGAAATAATGTACATATTCAAATTTAATAATTCTTATCTAGCACCAAGTAAAACAAATTAACGTTACTGGTAACTGAAAAATACTCCTCTAAGTTCCAAAGATTAAAAACAAACTAATGAAAGTCTTTATACAATGTATTAGTTCTACAGTCTTAGCGAATTACCCAACATAACTCAACCACTTCTTAATGGCTCAGGGTCATTATGAGGAATATTATGATAATGGTATGCCAGGAGCACCTCAGAGACCAACACACACAGTAAAAGCATTCCACCATCTGGAACTGCTTTGCTCTCTCACTGCGGTAATTTCTCGTTTCTTTTTTGTGTGACTAGATGATTCAAATCTGCTTTATTTTACACACAACTATGTTGGATCTAATGTGACTCCACAGTCTGTCCCTGACTATATAGGACACATTCTCCTTGCTTTTCCTAGGCCTTTTGTTGTTATTGTTAACTCCTCACTCACTACCTACAATATTAGTAAGAGACCATGAGGTTATAAGTCTAAGTTTGGCCTCTACTGAAAGTGGATATTGCTTCTAGGTTAGGTCCATCACTTTCTCTCAAGTGTTAATTGATCTCATAATCTCTGAAAAGTAGCATATGACTCACAAAATAATATATAACCTTTATTACTGATTATTAGTGCAACTACCATTAATTAAGTACTTACAGCATAAAGCTTTGAGGTGTTTTAAGTATATTAACTCATTTCAGTCTTCATAAAATTTCTTGTAAGAGCATTACTTTTAGGGATGGGAAACGAAGGAAAGGGATTAAATAACTTCCTTAACCTTTTACAGCTAGTAGGAGGCAAAACTGGGGTTGAGTTCTAGATCTATCTCACATTAAACCCTGTGTCTTTCAACACTGTTGATTGCTGAGTCTGATACCATCATTTTATAGAAAATAAAGCAGATTGAGGAAATTGAAGTCACTTTGAATCTCAGTTCATGCATCTATAAAATGGGAATAACAGTACTTTCCTATCTCTTTGACAAGACGCAAAGTTACATGAAAATGTGAAAAATATCAAATTTAACACGGTCTCATGCTGACTATAAAATGCCAGGAAGCACTATTCCCACAGAAAGTGTCAGTTTTCCTGAAGCAGTACAGGGAATGCCATTTATATTATATTCTTTGTGAATATACACACATACATGTATTAGTGTATACACATACATGTACACACACATACATATATTAGTGTGAAGTGAATTAATTTTATTAAGTGCTGCCTAGATACAATAAAACCAGTGATTACTAGACAGTCATAACCAAACAAGTCCTTAACAACAACAAAAAAAGCTTATATAAAGCCTTTTTGTCATAAATAATGAGGTAATTAAACTACTTTAAGTCCAAGGGGATTACCTCCCTTTCCTTTAAAGCCAAATCAACTGCATGAATGGTTATAATTCACAGATATTTATATAGATCATTGTAGAAATACCTAAATCTTTCCATTTCTAATTTCTCTGGTTCATAAAAAAATAAAGATTCAAATTACTCTATTTACAGGGAAAAGTCAAGCCCATTAAAATGGTTTAGATGTATTTAAAATAATTCTTTCACAATGGGATTTAAAATGCATGTTAAATCAGTATAGAACACTGGTAGGCTTTTCCTTGAAACTAAAATTAGAGTGGCTGCCTTTGCATGTTCCAAAATTTGTTTTTATACAGTTGAGTATGAAGACTGACCAGAAATTTTAAATCTGCTCTAGCCACCAAGAGACTACAATGAAAACATGAAAATTTAGAATACCAAGACTTACAGGAGTAACAGAGATAAACCATCCTTCTAAAACAAAGACTGTTTTGCATTTGCTTTTTGAGCTATGACATTTCTAAATAGTTCCTTCTATTCAAGGCCCAGTATTTTAAATATGGACTACAAAGATATAATGATACATAATCAGAACAAAATCTCTGTACTACTTACGCAGTAGCAGTGATAGAGACGCACTGACTGATCCACCCACCAGCACACCTGTGGCTCCCATAACCAATACCTAAACATCCATGTGCTTGGCTGTAGAAATCCCCTAATAATGTTAAGCCAAGGCCTTACCACAACCTTGGTTACTTAAAGCACCACTTCCTAGCACAGACGCATCCAGGTCAGAGAAAATGCAAGCACTCACATTTTCCATTCTACTATCACCAAATGCATCTGCCTTATATGGCAGCAAGACATAAAGCTGGACATTTCTCATGGTGTTTTCATTAACACAGAGTTCCCTCAGAATTAAAAACCATGCAAGTCCTAGATGATAACATCCCTGTTAACCTGTTTCTCCTTTTCTTTACCCGTATTTTCTAGTCTTTCCACAATAAATTTCTACTGCTGTTATACAGGGAAAAAAGCAAAATCAAATAAATGAGCTTTTACTTACTATGTTCACAATATCTAGGAAAGTATAATTGACCAAAGAGAGAATCACAGGAGCTCAGAAATGGGTCAGTGCAAATGAACCACTGTTAAAAATAAATCTAAACCATATGAACGTAGGCAGCATACACATACCACCCTAAAAATAAAAGACATGAGGTCGGGCAAGGTGGCTCACTCCTCTAATCCACTTTGGGAGGACAAGGCAGGAGGATGGCTTGAGCCCACGAGTTTTGAGACAAGCCTGGGCAACACACTGAGACGCCTATCTCTACAAAAAATGAAAGAAAAAAACACATCAGCCAATCATAGTGGCACAAGCCTGTAATCCCAGCTACTGGGGAGGTTGAGGTGGGAGGATTGCTCGAGGTCAGGAGGTGGAGGTTGCAGTGAGCCGAGATCGCACTACTGCCCTCCGAGTTGGGCGACACAGCAAGACCCTGTCTCAAAAAAAGACAAAAACAAAAAACAAAAAAAAAACACTCAAATCCCAAATTTAGCATAGAATGTCTGGAAAATA
The DNA here is from genome assembly GCF_009764315.1 of Trachypithecus francoisi. Taxonomy (NCBI): domain Eukaryota; kingdom Metazoa; phylum Chordata; class Mammalia; order Primates; family Cercopithecidae; genus Trachypithecus; species Trachypithecus francoisi. The sequence continues at coordinate 6,947,872 of NW_022681472.1, forward strand.
AAGAGAATATATCATTATTCAATAAATTATATGCCACTATTAAAAAAAAAAAAAATATATATATATATATATATAGCTTGAGAAACCTTAAATGATCTGCAGAAATACTTGATAAAACTAGCTACATAGGCTAAACAGGTAGTACAGTTTACACAATAACTGTGTACTTACAGCCCCCTTGGATCTAAAGGAATCAAAGAACATTCACTATATATTTACCTGGTATCCCACCAACACCTTCTTCTCTTGTTCAAGATTCTGACTTTTACATTCATTCCATTTACTTGTTATTCAACAGAATTCTGACTGACATTTTTAATATGCATGAATATACTGTTTCTGTTTATATGCAAGTCTGAAAGGATTCATACCAAACTGTCAAAAAACCATTACCCCAGCAAACCATGAGGAGCAGACACGGATGATGGGGGCCTGCTTGTTTAACTTCATTTAATTTAGTAATTTAAATCTTATTTCTGTATATACAATCATTTTTCAATAAAAAGATTAATGACCACATAAAATATTGTAGGCCACATTTCCTTCTAGATGACACAAAGGGATCTAAATTCAACCCCTGAATAGGTTTCCTATGTTAAATATAGCAGCATAGGCTATAGATCCAGACACCAAACTCCAGATACCAGGTATCATTTCTAAACACTGAACGGCTAATAAATGCAGGGCTGACCCTTGCCCAGAGTGGATCATTTGTCATGGCAGCTGCTACCCATCACCACTACCATCCAACTCTTCCAACTCAACTGTCAATTATGGATTCTAGCAAATGTCTTCGCATAACCCCATAGTTCTCTCCATTCACTTACACACTAATCATCAGGTCAGAAAAGGAACCAAAAAGCCCATTTCAGCTTTCAAACTTTATTTTCCCCTACAAGGAAAGACCACCTACTTTTTACTTTTCTTCCTTCAAAGTGTTGCCACAATGGATGTAATAGTCAGAAACTAAATGCTCATTTGTAGGCAATATACTTAAATCAATTATAATTGATATACAATCTATAGCTGTAGCTATATATAATATACTCTGAGGCTGAAATTTTTTTTTAAGAATGAAGTAGTTCTTTATCTCCTCATTGCCGTATGAAAATCCAAGTGAAAAAACAGCAGTGTATCTCATCTTTACGTAAGTGGAAAGAAAAGGAAATTTATTCAGATTTCTTTGTACACACAAATAAAATGTTTCTATTATATCATTCTAGAGATAAGTGACTACTTCCCAGGGGGAAAATGGGAGGCTGTTGAAGACACATTTTCAGTTTATATATTTTTTGTATCACTTAAAATTTGAAACATGTGACTATATTACCTATTTTTAAAGTCTGTGAATTATTTTAAACTCGCTTACAACTTGTATCTTCAAAGAAATATTTATGATTAATATTTCATAAAGCTAAAGGCAGGTAGACTACAAATTGATTAGTCTGAGAATCAGTCTCATTCCTTTATAAGCATATATTTTAACATTCCAAAAGGAAAACGTCTCTTCCCATCACCAAGATATCCTACGTTCACAATTCCTAACAGAATTATAGTTTTACTTTATAAAGCAAGAATAATTACTTATTATTTGGCCAAACTATAAACAATACAGGGTGCAATGGCAGATATAAGAAAAAACTGTAACTTCTGCATGATAACCATTAACATCGATAGATTATTTTAAGAAAGTCTGAAATTTCATATGAACTGTTCAGCAACGTAAGAATTACATATAACCTGTGTGAGGGCATTTCAGCTGATTGTACAATTGGAGCTTCCTGATATCACCAAAATAAATAAAACAATACTAAAATATAGACAGAGTTGTACTCCATTTTTCACATCTATGTAAGCTTAAAGAAACTGTAAGATCAGAGAGTTTATGAGAATATTGCACTCATTAGGAAACTTGTCTTACTCAACAGCATGGAAAATAATTCACATGGCAAATCATTATTTTTTTTTAAATTTATATACAGTACCAAGAAAGGATATGTGCACATAGAAAAACAACACTGATCTGTCCTAAATAAACAACACAATTGCCTTATAATCTGAAAACAAAGAATTCATGATAGCCCACAAGAAATTTAGTTGTTATGGACACACACAATTAAAAACTCTAACAAGTTAGTGTGTGTGTGTGTGTGTGTGTGTGTGTGTGAGAGAGAGAGAGAAAGAGAGAGAGAGAGAGACACAGAGAGAAACTAAAATCAAATATACTGCTTAAATACCATTGAAAGGGGTAGTTTACCAGGGATCATTTTCATACTTATTTACCCATACTTCCTGAGTACCCATTGGAAGACACAAGAAACAGTAAGACATAGTTTGTGCTTCAAGCATCTGATATAATCCAATTACAACTGTTACAGTACTCAAAACAAATTTAGAGTAAAAAGTATCATCACAGGTTAAACAGCTGTATGAATGTGCAGGAGATTTTACTACCATACTACACAGACTGGGAGGTGGGGGCTCTAGGGAAATACGGTGTACGCTGTATAAACTAGACTTTTACATGGAGGACTCCTAAAGGCAGAGATGGGAGAAAGAAAAAAATTCCAAGAAATGGAAATGCATGAGAAACAAAAAACGTAAAGTAAAACTGAAGTTTACATTCTTTCTGGAACAGCTGCTGGAACATAAAGAATGTCACTTAAAGTTTAATTAAAACAAGAAATAAGTTTTGAAAGGGGCACTAAAGTCAAATAATGCAGTTTTGAAAGGGAACACTGAGGAACTCGGGCTTTCTTCCAGAGTGGATCAGGAGCCACTCGGCAGAGGCGCAGTGGTCAAGAACACAGACTTGCAAGAAGACATGGTTGGGATTCAAATTCCAGCTCTTCTACCTACTAACAACTCCTTCAAGATCATGAAGTTCCAATTTCTTCACCTGTAGAATGGGGATAATATAAATTATAATGACCACAAGAGAACAAAGGATTCAGCACATTGACTGACATAAAAACACCCAAGTGGGTTTGTTTTGTTCGCTTGTCATCAGGCAGGGAACCTGATCGGGACTACATCTAGGACTAGGACAATTAATAAGCAGTATTCACAATGAATGGCAAACCAAGAGATTAATGTCTCTTGCTGTGTATATGGCTGCTGGAAGAATTGAAAAAAGATAAGAGAAATCAGGAACCACAATGCAGTAAGATGACCAAAAAAAAAAATTCTAAGAAAAGGAGAGAGAGAAGAAACAAGGATGACCTTTTGATTTTGAGTCTAGATGACTAAGAAAATGCTAAGGTCATTAATATAAACAAGGAAGAAGAATCAGGCTTGCAAAAGAAGTTTAATTCTGAATCTACTGATTCAAGATTACAAAATTACAGCTGCTAAGTTGATCAGGGAGAACAACGTTGGTAAATCTGAAGCTTAGGAATTAAAATAAGGCCGATGATACAGAATTGGAAGCCTCAGCAAAGAGGGTGTGGGGAATGAGCAGCTGAAACCATGGATCTGTGTGGGACTGCCAAGGGAGAGAACAAATTCTAAAAAGGAAAAGAACTAAACCTAAGGTAACACCTAAAGGCAACACCAATCTGAAATTCAGGAAGTGAGAGAGAAAAATGAACAAACGCCCCAAGAAGGGTGAGTTGGAGGTGCCAGTTTGTGAAAGTCACCAAGACAGACCTTCACAGCGTTTCACATTCTGCAGCTCTTTCAATGCTCATTATAACTTTAGATTATAAACTGAACTGACTTCACCAATTGATAATATGATTATCACAAAAGGTTTTTAAGAGTCTGCAAGTTACTGAAGAGTGCTCAGTAGAAAACACAGAAGAGTGTTTTGTGCAAATTAGTGTTTAAGCCCCAAGAATATTTTAAGCTCTAGAAACCATACATGATGCATGTCTTGTATCAAGACATAAAGTTGATTTATTTCTGGCTACCCATGCATATATGTTTCAAAAAGGATTTTCAGGTTAAATTGGAAAATACGCTATTTCTTCCCATCAGCAATCTCTCTCATTAATGTTTGCGATTATACATACACATAGTGTTCAATTCCCAACCGTTCCCCACTTCAACAGCTGAAAAATCTTACCATATTCTAAAAGCGTCTTTAGGGGGCTGAAGTATTTCTGTGTCACCTAACTATAAAAGCCACTCACATCCAACATCCAATGTTAAGTTACCATGCTTTATTAATTTTAGTATTTGTCCTATTTATTTATTTATTTATTTTTGAGACAGAATCTCACTCTTTTGCCCGAGCTGGAGTGAAGTGGAGTGATCTTGGCTCACTGCAACTCCGACTCCCAGGTTCAAGCAACTCTCCTGCCTCAGCCTCCCGAGTAGCTGGGATTACAGGTGCCCACGACCATGCTCAGTTAATTTTTGTATTTTTAGTAGAGACAGGGTTTCACCATTTTGGCCAGGTTGGACTCGAACTCCTGACCTCAGATGATCCACCTGCCTCGGCCTCCCAAAGTGCTAGGATTACAAGCGTGAGCCACCACGCCTGGCCACCACATTTCTTCCAACTATGTAGTTGCCACATCTAGTGGAAAATGAAAAAACATTAATAAACCACAATATTATGACTGTCATTATGCATTTTAAGGGACTACCAAATATTTTTAAATACCAAGAATGATATAAGTAAATTTTAATCTTTTTAGACTTTTTTAGGGCCCTCTTGGTATTCTTTCCAGCACATTAGTTTACAACAAGTTCAACTACATTCATAAAAATGTTTACTGATGTGAGATTACCCTTCCGGGTTTGTAAGGAATACGCAGCTGAGAGCTACAGTTTACAATAATATCCCAATTTACCATGGCACCCAGCAGTGTCTAAAGTAACACAAATCCCCATCTTCTTGGTTAACAGCATAAGATCAAGGAGTTTAAAATTTTAGTAATATGCCACCAGAAATCTCATCTAAAAAAATACCATTATCGTTTCACACTATATTCTCTAGACTATTTTAAATGCATGTGATTATATTCATGTAGTTATTTTGCAAGGAACATTTCAAAGAAAGCAGAAAAAAAACCGTAAGGGCAACAATTTTATAAGGCAGTTTTCATTCACAGGAGGTAAAACAAGAGCACAAAACACAGGTTCTTGGATTAAGTACTCCTGAATATAAACATGCACTATTACCAAAAAAAAAAAAAAAATGCAGTGGGATCTTGAGCAGTTTTCTCTCTTTTCTCTCTCAAAGCTTCTGTTTATTACTCTATAGAATGAGAAGTTACGTTGTTGTTATGAGAAATATATGAGCATATTATCACCAAAAATAACTAAAATGTCACGGATATATTTTATTCCTTTCAAGCAGTTTCTAAATAATAAAATACTACACAATTTGGCTTAAAATTTCAGGCTATGCATGTTTAGAACCTGACGTTGTTCGTGATTATCTTCCTCAGTTGTTCTTTCCCTGGAAGCTAGCACCAAGATGAACAGAGTACAATTTTAATAAATACAGGCTAGTGATTAAATTAACAAAGCCTCCAGCTCTTCTGCACACAGAAATACAGCATGCAATGGGGATTACCTATCTTTCTGTCTTACTTAATAGTAGGCAGCGCAGTATCACCCTTCCACTTCCAGTTTACTCCCTATGGCTTACTTACCAAAATATGTAATCCCTGTTGCTTTTTTTTTGTCTCAGGCTAGGGCCACTAGCTTTCTATCTTTCCTACCTTACCTTTCCTTCACATATTAGCTACTTCATGTTAAAGTAATTACAAGTGTTCAACTGACCATATGGAATTAAAATTTACTTTGAAAATAAGAACTCAAAAAAAACAAAAAGTAAACTAATTCAGCAACTTTATGTTTTATGGAGTCATCCAGCCTCGTGTAAACTACCGTTAAGCAGTATGTAAACATTATTACTCAATCTGCTTAATACGAAAGTAATCTCGTCGGGCCTCCGACATTCTGAAAGTTTTGCCACATTGTTTCAAAATATTGGCTTGTAGCCCTTTTCAAAGGTACTGATTACTGAAAACTTGGCAACCATGTTTAACAATAAAGAAAAGCCTTCCCCGAGCCTACGAAGATTGGATTCTCTAATACATAGTAATAATGTTTTCAAAAAGAATGAGGCGAGTAATAAAATGGAGGAATATCCATGATGCATTGTTGGCTAATAATACGTTATACTGTACTATATATGATCCCAATCTTGTTTCTAAAGCACACTCATTAAATGCACAGAAAAAAAAAAATTCTGAATAACTACCCACCACACTTGGAGACTGGCTAACCTAGGTAGTAAGAACGGGAAATATGGGGGAAAGGGCTCGAGAGAGGGCAGGTTTCTTCATTGTTTGGCTGCTTCATTTTTTCTCAAAGAGCACGCAGTACTTTCGTAATTAAAAAATAATAACAAATGGGGGGAAAACACTGCTAAACGCATACTTTTTCCTCCCTAGCACATTCTTCTGATTTGTAATGTTAAAAATATAGCTCTGCTTTCTCGATTCTAAAAAGAGCACACACGAAAACAAAATTATAGAAGTTCCAAAAAATCTTGGATTTGCAAAATTACTCCCTCGGGTTCTCCCCGTGGGTGTCTGAAATACCCCAAGCAAAACACGGGCACAGCACTTCTCCTGAACGGTAGTAGACGCTCACAAACACAAAAAGAGCCCTGGGCGCCTGCTATAACCTCTCAGTCCCCTCCCAGCCCCCGAGGCTTCCCCGAGCCTACGTAGATTGGATTCTCTTCCTCCAAAACCAAAACAACAGAAGTCACTGGGCGGATCCAAAACGGCCCTAAGGGGCCCGCGTGCATCTCACGACGCCAGCCTCGGGACTCGGGTCCCCAAGCCCAGGTCAGAGCCGAAGGACGGATCTGACTACGCGGCTCCCCGGCCTCCCTGGGGCCCCCGACCTCCCGGGCCCCAGGGACCCCGGCTCCCGACCTCCAGGCTTCGCTGGGCCCCTTTCGACTCTCCGACCTCCCGAGTCCTCCGCCCCCGGTCCGTCCCTCCCTCAACCTGCCCCGCAGCCCCTCCGTTTTCCGGCCCCCGACCTGCCTGCCCTTAAGTCCCCCTGCCCCCGACTCTCGGCTGCCGTCCCCGTGGCTCGCTAGCCTCCGAGCATATCCCAGTCGCCCGCCCGGCCACAGCACGCGGGACACGCACACCCCACGACCCCGAGCCCCCGCTGGCGGCGGCGTTACCTGTGGCGCGGGCAGCGGCGCGCAGGCCAGACGCTAGGACTCGGCGGGGTCCGCAGCAGCCAGACGCCACCACCACTACAATAACAACAACACGGACCCCACCGCCGAGTGGAGAGGCGGGGCCCGGACCAGCGACTGGAGCAGCCAGAACGTCCCGGCCTCCGGAGCCACCGGGTACAGGGCATGCGCAGAGAGCCACGGGCACGGGGGCAGCTCCCCGCGGACGCCAAAGTCAACAAGGCCGGGAGACGCCCCCATCTGGCCCCGCCCCCTCAGGGCTTGCTCCACCCCCAAGCCCAAACAACGCGAGGCCTTGACGGGCCAGAAGACTACGGCTGTAGAGGAGATCCCGCGAGAACATGGCCTCCACCTCTCCACCCCAATTTCCACGTTCGCGCACCAGTGAAGGGGTGCAGGCTTTCAGTGGTCTCAGAGCTACGGAGTGTCAGGGCCTAGCCACAGGGTCCCCTTTGTGTTGAAGGACAGCGTCTTACGGTGTGGGAGCGTTTTTGAGGTGTATTCCTGGGTTTGGAGGCGAACCCCCAATGGTTACCGCCACAGAGGCTTTGCGGAGGGCGCTCACTGGCTTAGGTGAAGAGCGAAGGCTCAAGACTGTGCCGTTTTTTAGTGGCCCCTTGGCGTCCAGAAGTTCCCCCCAGCGCCCGTCGTATGCACTCCCGCCGCCTGTGCCCCGCCCTGCCTGTCAGGCGCCCTCGGGCCTCAGCTCCGGGACGCCCGGAGTGGCCGCCTTTTCGCGTCTTGCTGACCCGGGGCTGGGGCATGTGTTTCTCCTGCCGCGGACGGAAGATGCTGGGCCACGCAAGTTTCCCTGGGCTTGGTTAACCCCAAAACCCATTTCCAGAAGGAAAGGGTGTTGAGGAGGAGGGATAGAAAGTCGAGAAGAGGGCCGGGCGGAGTGCCTCACTCCTGTAATCCCAGCACTTTGGGAGGCCGGGGAGGGGGGGGTGGGTGGATCACCCTGAGGTCAAGAGTTCGGGACCAGCCTGGCCTAGGCCTACGTGGTGAAACCCCGTCTCTACTGAAAATACAAAACTTAGCCGGGTGTGGTGGCACGTACCTGTAGTCCCAGCAACTCGAGAGGCTGAGGCAGGAGAATCTCTTGAACCTGGGAGTCGGAGGTTGCAGTGCTGAGGTGGCACCATTGCACTCCAGCCTTGGCGACAAGAACGACACTCCATCTCAAGGAAAGAAAAAAGTCGAGAAGAGGAAAGGAGACATAGGGGCAGGCGAGCCGGGAAAACACTGCCACTAAGGATCCTAAGCAGTGAACATGCTGTTCATACTTGTAAGACTCCTAGCAAACTGCATTTAATTTTTTTCAATTAGTTTTAGTGTACATAAAGGCATGTCTTTTCCAAATACTGTAATTTTTGAAGTGTTGTCCTTTCTTGTTCATTCATCTTTGTGCATTTCTCTCCAGTCTCTAACAGTAGGTTGTGGCATGATTTGCTTCCATCATGTGAATTCTGTTGGGTTTTGATTTTCAAGTATGAGAGTGAATGTAAGCTATCCTTATAGGTTACCTAAGATAAATTAGAATTAGAACGTCTTTACGCTAGGGCTACTGCTTCCCACCATAACCAACCATCTGCAAAAGCGTTCAGAAAGAACATGCTAGCAAGGTCAAAAGCTTCAAATCACGAAATAAGAACTTGAAAACAAGAGCAAAATTGTTGCTGAGGCAGTCTGCCATTTAACTCAAAAGCTTCACTTTATTTAAGTATGAGTGCATATTCAGTGGACATTGAGCTCCGAACTGTTCAAAATATCTGTTCATCTGCATTCTGGACATCTGCGGGTCACATGTATTAGCTCCATCTTTGGATTTCTGCCTGGACCCAGGGCACTCCTAACCGTTACAGGATCATATGACAATCTTACAGGATGAGTTTTCTGCTAGTCCAAGCAGAAATTTTGGCACATGAAAACATCTTACCGTAAACAAAAAAAGTACAAATGGTAATAAGGAAAATAGCTAAAATGATTAAACAACTCTTAAAGCCTTTTCCCCTGTTTTCTCTACATTTTTTAAAAACATATTTTCCTTTACTGTCTTCCTTCTGCTATGGGAATTTTTCAGGGTTCTAGACCTTTTTTCTCGTCTGTGGCTTAACACAGGTCATTTTTTAAATAAGATTACTAGTGAGGACCTTCTTAATAAACAAGACCGAATGCTACTCTTGTGGGTGAGTAGTTGAACAGCAAGTAAAGCACTCGATCAACTCTGTAATTTTCCTGTGGTAGGCACACCCCATCTCCACCTTCACATCTTTTCTGATTATGCCTCCATACCTTACACACATAATTTACTTTTTTTTTTTTTTAAGAGACAGAGTCTTTTGCTCTGTTGCCCAGGCTGGAGTGCAGTGGTATCATCTCTGCTCACTGCAACCTCTGCCTCCTGGGTTCAAGCAGTTCTCCTGCCTCAGCCTCCCAAGTAGCTAGGATCAGAGAAGCGCACTGCCACGCCCTGCTAAGTTTTGTAGTTTTAGTAGAGATGGGGTTTTGCCATGTTGGCCAGGCTGGCCTCCAACTCCTGATCTCAAGTGATCCACCCGCCTCGGCCTCCCAAAGTGTTGGGATTACAGGCATGAGCCACCACGCCCGGCTTCTTGTGTGTGTCTTCCTACTAAATTGTAGTCATGAAAGTTGAGCATATACCCAGTATGCTCACTATTTCTCTCCAGGGCCTGATACAGTGGCTGCTACAACACTGATACTCTGCATTTGTTGAATGAGTAATTTAAATTTTAAATTATCATCTAGAATCATTTGGAGATTTATTTAGACTTTGATAAATTTAGATAGCCCACACACAGATTCCTAGAGTTCTTGATACATTGTTGCAGTAAGTTTGGTCCTTACAACAGCAATAACACTGTAGTAACTTAATTCTTCATACCAGATTGCTTCACTTTTTTTGTTAAGCAGAAAATACCCAAAGTAAATTTGAGCTATTTGGGACTCCTTTCAGAATACTATGTAGGCCGAAGCATTGTTGTATCAGAAGTGCTCCGTTATTTGAATGCATAAGGTATTCAACAAATAATTACTTATTAAACTAAATGGTATTCAGCATACAGCTATTCTCACCATGCTAGGAGTTCACATTTTTCGTATGTGTGGCAGTTAGCAGTGGTGCATGTTTCCTTCAGCCTCAGAAATGGAGGTGTCTGCGTGTTGCCCAGATCTACCTTGAAACCTGCAGTTGCTTCCTAACACCTAGGTTGTATAATGGGACTTGATTATGTTTTATAGAGCCAAGTCTGGTCCGTGAGGACTGAAAGGATTTCCTCATCATAACTCTAATTTGGCCTGCAATGTCTGGGGAAAACCCAAAACTAAAATCTGACTAAATATGGTACTGTTTTCTTCTGCAGTTTGATTTCCTTGTACCATTTTCAGTACAGTTAAATTCATCACCTCCCCCACCTCACCATCCCCCTCCACTTGCAAAAAAGAAAAGAAAGAAAGAAAAGCGAAAACAAAAGTATTTTTAAAGAGAATTGTCTTTGGCCAGGCACAGTGGCTCATGACTGTAGTCCCAGTCCTTTAGGAAGGGAGAATCATTTGAGCTCAGAAGTCACAAGATTTCAAGATCAGCCTGAGCAGCATAGTGAGACCTCATCTCTACAAAAAATTTAAAAATACCTGAGTGTGGTGATGCATTCCTGTAGTCCCAGCTATTCCAGAAGCTGAGGTGGGAGGATTACTTGAGCCCAGGAGTTAGTTTCTAATTGGATGTAGTCTGCACAGGCAGATTTCATTTTCAGTATTAAAAAGGTCAGTAATTTCTGAAATACTCACTTGACAAGTAATAGGATTAAATGTATCTTAAATTGCACATACAATCCCTCAAATACACAGATTCCAATGCCAAGATAACCTTCCAATAAAAGGAAATATAAATTATCAACAAAATGAATTTCTTTTAGAAAAATAAGCATTTATAATTTATTGTCTACAGTAAGCAAAAAGTGAATTTTAACTCACAAAATTACTCTTATATGGTGCTCAATCTATGTAGATATCTTTATTAAAAATTCTGCTTAAAAAAAAAAAAGAATCATGGAGTGGAGAAAAAGACAAACTTCTGCTTGTAAACTAAGTGCACCAAAACTGTGAATAAACATATTTTTAATGTATATGTAAAATTTAATATTTTTTAAAGAATCTGTTAAAGTTCAATAAACATTTTCTGACACTGTGATAGATACTGAGGATATTGAAATAATACATGATGTAGCTTCTGTCTTAATAAACTTACATTCAAATAATAGAAGGTGGAAAGTGACCCTTGACATAGTAGTAAGGGTACAAATAAAATGCTGTTGCTCCATAGTAGTGTTCCATGGCAGAAATCAAATTTGAATCAAGCTTTGAAATTTGAGTAGAATTTTTAAATTATGGAGACAAAGAGAACAGTTATTTTAGGGACATGGAATATAAAAGAATAACGCTTACATAGATCATTTGTTTTCAAAGAGCAGAGATTAATCTGCTTTAGCTAGAACATAGAATGCAAAAAAGGATAATAGGAGATAAGCCTAGAAAGGTAGACTGCAGCCAGACTTTGATGGTCGTTAGGTTAGATGCAACAGGCAACAAGGAGCCAAAACTTAAGTGTTCACTTTTATGTAAATATAGCTGACTCAAGTACCTTATATCAGAACTAAAAATTATGCTGTATATAACTATTACTGTAGTTAGGTAAAACCATTTCAGAGTCTGCTGTGTTTATTTATGAGTGTGTGTGTACATATTATATGTATGTATGTGTTTTTTTAAGTATGACATTTGAATTCTGAAATGAAGATGAAAAAGGCTTTGGTCAGTAAGCCTATCTTCCTTGGTCAGATACTGAACCACAGTAGTAAGTCCAGGCACTGAAATGATAATTCATATGTATGGATTCTTCTTTGCTCTAGGTTGATGAACACAGCAATTATGAAGAGTTGACTAGAACCAACTGATCTTTTTTTTTTTAATTCCACTAAATAAAGTAATTTGCTAAAAATAATAGTAAGAGTGGGAGCTGTGACAACAAATTCATTCTTAGGGCAGAACAGACTATTAAATGAAAAATCCTAAAACAAAAGCTAGCCTAGATAATAAAGATTTTTTTTTGTTGTTTTTTTGGGTTTTTTGTTTTTGTTTTTGTTTTTTTAAGCAAAAATATGTCAAAATGTTATTTAAATTCTATGTTCTTTCAAGGAGATACTTACAGAAAGTGATCCACACCAAAGTCCCTGGAAAAGTGTTCAGTGTTACCCAACTTGAAGGTCATGGCTAAGTGATAAATGTAATCTAAAAAACACAGGTGGTTGGATCACACTGTTTTCACTGCCCCTGCTGCCAGGACTAGCTATAAATCAGTGTGTAACATGAGCAGCATGTATTGCAGCTATCCTCTCTCCTTTCTTTTCTGTAACCTCAGTAAGCAGTGCCCTCAAGCTGCCTGCAGCTGTGTGTGTGTGCCCCCTCTACGGTATCATCCATGCCTTCTCCATCAGTGCTGTGCTTTGACCCTATCTTTCTTCTCCTTATCTGCAATGTATCCTGCTGGACCCAGGACTCAGCTAGAACCATGTTAGAAAGACATGATTTTAAAAAAAGTTAATGACAAGATACTTAATACATGAAATCAGCTTTATTTCCTCCGGGAATGTTTTTATTTAAACAATTCTTTAAAAATCTACAATTTTTACAAAGGAATTAAATAATGATGTTCTATTATAGGGAATTTGAGGCCTCAGGAGTAAGCTATAGCTAGATTGTTTTAGGCAGGAGGACTTTCTGTGTTCTTAGCTTCCCTCGGTTTCTAATTAAAAGGTTGAAAAATGAGATACATCTCTGACATAGTTTATATAGTTGGGCTCCCATGTCCATGGGTTCGACACCCTAGAATCAACCAACCACAGATGGAAAATATTCCCTCAAAAAATGGATGGTTGTATGTATACTAAACGTGTAGACTTTTTTTTGGTCGTTATTTCCTAAACAACATGCTGCATTTCCTACCAGAGACAAAAGTTTCAGTCTTATTTTTTATATACTTATATCTTAGGCAAGACTTTAATAAACCAAGAAATGGTTAATTTTAACAAAACATATGTTAATATACCATTAATGCCAGTGCATGAATTAGCTTACGGTTTTTATTTCTAGCTACTGTTTTTTTGTTTTACTTTTTGGAGACAGAGTCTCACTCTGCTGCCCAGGCTGGAATGCAGCAATGTGATCATAGCTCACTGCAGTCTTGAACTCCTGCGTTTAAGCAGTCCTGGTGACTCTGCCTCCTAAGTAGCTGGAACTACATGCATGTGCCACATTATGGAGTTAATTTTTAAATTCTTATTAGAGATAGAAGTCTCATAATGTCCAGGCTGGGCTCAAACTCCTTTCCTCAAGTGATCCTCCTGTCTCAGCCTCCCAAACGGCTAGGATTACTAGTGTCAGCCACCGTCCCTGTCCCTAGCTACTGTTTAAATTCAGGAATATCAAAGAAAAAAAGCACCAGACAGCCGGGCATGGTGTCTCACACCTGTAATCCCAGCACTTTGGGAGGCTGAGGCGGGCAGATCATGAGGTCAGGTGATCAAGACCATCTCGGCTAACACGGTGAAACCCCATCTCTACTAAAAATACAAAAAATTAGCTGGGCGTGGTGGCAAACACCTGTAGTCCCAGCTACTCAAGAGACTGAGGCAGGAGAATGGTGAGAACCTGGGAGGCGGAGCTTGCAGTGAGCCAGGATTGCGCCACTGCACTCCAACCTGGGCAACAGAGTGACACTCCATCCCCGCCCGCCAAAAAAAAGAAAAAGAAAAAGAAAGGCCCCAGACAAGGTAAACAGGAAAGGAAGACTTTATAAAACATTTACATTGTAGGCCGGGCGCGGTGGCTCAAGCCTGTAATCCCAGCACTTTGGGAGGCCGAGACGGGCGGATCACGAGGTCAGGAGATCAAGACCATCCTGGCTAACACGGTGAAACCCCGTCTCTACTAAAAATACAAAACCTAACCGGGCGAGGTGGCGGGCGCCTGTAGTCCCAGCTACTCGGGAGGCTGAGGCAGGAGAATGGCGTAAACCCGGGAGGCGGAGCTTGCAGTGAGCTGAGATCTGGCCACTGCACTCCAGTCCGGGCGACAGAGCGAGACTCCGCCTCAAAAAAAAAAAAAAAAATTTACATTGTATTAGATATTATTAGTAATCTAGACGTTATTTATATATGGGAGGATGTGCATAGGTTATATGCAAATACTACCCTATTTTATTTCAGGGATTTGAGCATCCAGATTTTGGTATCCAAGGGTGGGAAGTCCTGGAACCAACCCCTATGGATACCGAGGGGCAACTGTATTTTTATTTTACACTGTTTTCTTTTCCCCTAATGTATTTTAGCAGATAGCCAACTGTGCGATTCCTTGCCTTGGTGACGTAATGAAGTTTTTGGCAGGGCAGAAAGCAGACTTTTCGTGTACAGCAATGACCCCATATTCCTCCCCACACTATAAATGGAAAAGAGGAATATGGATCCATTGAGCTGTAAAACAAGACAAAATCTGTTTACCAAACAGTATCATAGCCACCTGCTAAACCTCGGGGGAAAATGGATGCATGCTACACCTAGGGAGGCAGGAGTTTTCCACATAGGGTTTCCACCTTTGCCTCATTTCCTCATGCCCCACATATAGAATTGAATATGCAGAACCTCCAGAACTGAAGGGTCCATCCCAGCTAGGACAACGAGCCTCTAAAAACCAACGGCTTATGACCCACAGAGCCTCCTCAATGATTTGCCCATATGTGAGATTCCAGAATATTTTAATCATCCTGTAGATAGGAGACCTGAGAGTGTAACTCTCAGAAAAATTTCTCATTTGTTTCAAAAAATATGAGCTTTTTTATTTATTTTTGAAATTTGAATTTATTATTGAAAAAAATTTAAATAATTAGAATATACTTGACTCACCAGATTTTCTAAACTGAGCTATCCTCTATGACTAGGCAACATTACCTTATGATCTAAAACTTATACGATCTGTTGTGGTTGTTTAATGACATTCCAACATGTCATCAGAAAATATTCTTAGAAAGCTGTCTGGTGGTCAGGTGTTCTCAACACCTCAACTTTTGCTTGCCACGTACTTCAGATGACAACACAGTCTGGTTTGCCCAAGTCAGTCACAGTTTATGACTGTTGTCCTGATGTAAGTACTAATGGTGTACCATGTCACTCTCAGAAGCGTCCAGGTTTGGATGATAAATTATTTATATATATATATATCCATATATAATTTATATATAAAAATTATGTATATATCTCTATAATATATGCAGATATAATTTATATATCTGTAATATATTTATATCTATAAATTAGTTATAATTTTTGTCATTAAAAATTATATATCCCTATATATAATTTATATATTAAAATTGTAACATGTATCTATATATCTTATATAGAGAGCTATTATATATAATATATATGTGTATCTATATACATTATATAGAGAGGTATATATAATTTATCATCCAAACCTGGACACTGCTAATACAGAACTCATTTAACTGTATCAGTCTGGATGGGCTAGATTACGCTGTTGTAACAAATGGCACAAAATTGCAGTGGCCTATCGTGGCAAAAGTTTATATATCAGATGGTATTCCAGGGCAACTGTCCTCCATGAGTTGGCTTAGCACTCCTGACACCATTATATTGACATGTGCTTTCTATTGTTGTTATGATGGAAAGAGAGCTCTTGCAATGTCTTATGCCAACAAATAAGTGATCCTACCTGAAAATGGCACACATCACTTCTGCACACATTCATATGGCTCAGACTACCTGCAAAGGGAGGTACTTTTCCCATTTTCCAAGAAGAACAGAATATGAGTATGAAAAGTCCCAGTGCTACATATTCAAGCAAGAAGCCACATACCAATGAGATTATTTATTGTTGGAATTATGAAGCTGAAAAATGTATTCTTATATGGGCAGATAAATTCCTTTGCCACTACCTTAGTCACAATGTTGGTAATGATAAGTCTTTGAGGATCGTAACTTAAAACAGTTCTTATGGTCAAGATAGAGTTTTTAAAGTTTTGTCACCAAACAAGGAGCAGTAGCAAAGAAGAAAACAAAATGTAAAACATGAATCAAGATCCTTTTATAAAAACAGGAATAATAAAAGTTGTAAAACAGAAATGCATACTTCATAAATATGTGCATTTTATAATCCCCTAACTTAAATAGTACTCAGGAATAAAAGACTGTAAGGTTTTTTTGTATTTATATATTTATTTTTGGGACAGAGTCTCAAGCTGGAATGCAGTGGCACAATGTTGGCTCACTGCAACCTCTGCGTCCTGGGTTCAAGCGATTCTCCTACCTCAGCCTTCTGAGTAGCTGGAATTTCAGAACCCCACCACCATGCCCAGCTAATTTTTGTATTTTTAGTAGAGACATGGTTTTGCCATGTTGGCCAGGCTGGTCTCAAACTCCTGACCTCAGGTGATCCACCCGCCTTGGCCTCCCAAAGTGCTGCGATTACAGGTGTGAGCCACTGCGCCTGGCCAAAAACTGTAAGTTAATTCATGTACATGCATTAATAGTCTATTATACATCTATTGGGAAAATGAACTGTTTCTGACTGTAGAGACAAGTTCTTCGTTTCAGTAGAAAACTGTAACACCCCCTCGTGGGTTACCAGATTCTAGTCCTGTACGTTGACTTTGAGCTATTTTTCACCTCTTTGTAACCTACATAGTTTTGTTGCCTACTTGTAAATGGTGCTGGACTCTGCTCTTTCACAAATAGTGTCAGTCTTTATCAAATTTTCAATTATTCTAGTTTCCTTTAATATCTGGCTACCACTCTCTGAAGTTTCTGATTTTCCCTCTACCTTCCTGACTTAACCAAAACCTGCCTGTCCAGATCCTTATTGGGACTCTAGGTTGTCTTGAGGCTAGTCTTTTCTCCTAGATCTGCAGAAATCCTGCAAGATAAATTTCCAAGTGCTCATCACAAAAGATCATGTTAGGGCATCCTTCATGCCCAGAGCTACTGCTCTGGAGGCCACTCAGAAAGTTCACTGGAACTCCAGCTTCTGCCACATTCTGCTGCAGGAAATAGCCATGATCGTGACAATCTCACCAAAACCTCCCTGAGGTCTGTGTCATCACCAAAATGTTCAAACTGCAAACCAGAAATTGGTTTGCAGTGGCAGTTGGATTGCCACTGCCATCCTTATTCCATCTTCTACAGGTGCTTCAAGCCTAAAGTCTGGAATCACCAGCTGGCTTCATAGTCTGCTCCAAAAATTAACTTTTGTTTTTCTTTTATTTTCATAGGAATACCCTTCATTAAATGC
This sequence comes from Trachypithecus francoisi, assembly GCF_009764315.1. Classification (NCBI taxonomy): domain Eukaryota; kingdom Metazoa; phylum Chordata; class Mammalia; order Primates; family Cercopithecidae; genus Trachypithecus; species Trachypithecus francoisi. The sequence goes on from NW_022681472.1 coordinate 6,965,438, forward strand.
TCTTGCCATCCAACAAAAAGTCTTTACTGCAAGTCTCAAGAGAATAGTTTAGCTTTTCCTTAATGAACAAAAGGCAGCCAACTTAGAAATGGACTTATTGTTTAGAGGAAAGAAAAATGTCTGTTCTTTCCTTGAACAAGAGAAAAGACTGACCACACTTTATTTATTTGTGTGTATGTGTTGTGTGGTTTTTTCCTTTTTTGAGGCGGGGGGAGGGGGCAAGTTCTCACTTTGTCACCCAGGCTGTAGTGTGGTGGTACAATTACACTCTGGACTCAAGAGGTCCTCCCACCTCAGTCTCCTGAGTATCTGTGACTACAGGCATACTACACTGATCCTGGCTAATTTTTTTTTTTTTTTTAAATATACAGATGGGGGTCTTACTTTGTTGCCCAGGCTGGTCTCAAACTCCTGGCTTTAAGACTCCTGGCTCAAACTCCTTCTGCCTCAGCCTACAAAGCAATGGGATTATAGGCATGAGCCACTGCACCCTGCTTGACCAAACTTTTGTCACACTACTCTCAGCACTCTTCTTGGCTAGGCCTCACGTTTGACCTACTGGGCCTGGTTTTGCAAGAATCCCCACACCCTTGGTACTTGTATTAGTCTGCTCAGGCTGCCTTATGGCAAAATATCATAGACTGAGTGGCTTAAACAACAGACATTTTTACACAGTTCTGGAGGCCAAGGACAGTTTGCCAGCATGGATGGTTTCTGGTGAGAGCTCTCTTTTTGAGTTCAGATGGTTGCCTCCTCACTGTGCTCTCACATGGCCTCTTTTCTGTGCACCAGCAGGGACAGAGAGTATGTCTCTTCTCATAAGGACACTAATCCTAGTAAATCAGGGCCCTATTCTTATGATCTCATTTTAATTTTAATTTTAAATATTTCCTTACTCCAAATATAGCCACAGTGGGAATTAGGGCTTCAACAAATGAATTTGGGTGGGGAGGGAGGACACAGACATTCACACCATAACAATAAATCAAGTTCCCCGTAGTAATTTTTCATCCACTAACACCTCACCTTGCCCACTGGCTATAAATCCCCAGGTATCTGGAGTTGAATTCAGTCTCTCTTCCTTATTACAGTTGTCTTGAATAAAGTCTACCTTGCCTGTTTAACTTGTCTGGCACATTTTTTTCTTTGATAATCCTACACTTAAACAGTAGCCAAGGCCAGGCATGGTGGCTCACACCTATAATCCCAGCACATTGGGAGGCTGAGGCAGGAGGATCACTTGAAGCCAGGAGTTTGAGACTAGCCTAGACAACATAGCAAGACCCCATCTCTACTAAAAATGTAAAATTAGCTGGATGTGGTGGCACAAACATATAGTCTCAGCTACTCAGGAGGTGGAGGCAGGATGATTGCTTGAGCCCAGAGGTTCAAGGCTAAAGTGAGCTATGTTCACATCACTGCATTTCAGCCTGGGCAACAGAGTGAGACCCTGTCTCCAAAAAAAATTTTTTTTATTAAAAAAATTAAAAACAATAGCTAGGAATAAAAACCATAAGCTAATATATATACTTGCATTAATGGTCTATTAGCATCTTTTGTGGAAATTAACTATTTCTTGGCTTATGAAAGACTTGCCTAAGATATTAGTATGTAAAAAATATGAAGCTTTTTACTCTGGTATGAAATTCAGGATGCTTGAAATTGTAACATACCTATGATCAAAACTCCTCAGTGAAAAGTCTTTCCCAACTAGACGTGAAAACTATTGCCCAACTAGATGTCACTGGACATCTGCTATGATGCAACAAAAGAAAAAATAGTCTAGTTAACTCTTATACCAAATAGTTATTGAGTGTTTGGATAGTATTTGGTGCTAGGAAGAAGTTGAGGACATATATAAGACAAAGGCCTTAACCTCAAATGCACTTGAGAGTGCTTGAAAATACATGTATAAAATCTTTCCATCTGTATATGGTAAAGCAAAATAGCATAACAAAATCTTATTGGTGTATCAAAGGATTTCAGTATTTTCTGCCTCACTATTAAGACAAGTATGGATAGCCAAATAAGTTGTTTTAGAATGGTGGTATCATTTATCTCATACTACCCAGCAAATGCTTTTTGTAGTGAAAACCAGACTGAAAGAGGTGAGTGACTCTTTTAAGCCAGGATTAATTATAAGTAATATGGGCAGAGTCATGTTAATCACATAAAACCAGACTAGCTGGACTTAGAAGGAGATTAATATTCATAATGACAAGGAAATTCTGAAGAAATCTTACTATAGACAGTATTATATTTATGGAGTAGTCAACCTGAAGTTGAAGAGCCCACCATCTTTTTCATCTATCCAAAGAAAGATTACAAGTCTTTCTTTTTCTTTTCTTTTCTTTTTTGTTTGCTGTTTTGAGACAGGGTCTTGCTCTGTTACTCAGGCTGGAGTGAAGTGGAGCTTTCACAGCCCACTGCAACCTTAAACACCTGGGCTCAAGCAATCCTTCTGCCTCAGCCTCCTGAGTAGCTGGGACCACAGATGTGCACCACTACGCCCAGCTATATGTCTTTCTTTTGGGGGCAGCAGAAACCTGGGCAGAGGAGGAATCCTGATATCCTGTTCTGAAACAAAGTGGCAGAATTTGTAATACAGAAGAAGGATCTTGTGACTGGTATTCTGTTATCCACAAGAGTAAATGTTCCCAAATAAATAAAACTGGGATATGAAATGGTGGGGTGCGTGGTGCCTGTTCATGAAGAAAAAGGTCTAGATTGCAAGAGTAATATTGGAGGATTTTGGAGATGTTTTACAACCAGAGAATAAAAGACCATCCTTTTGTCTGACATGGTATAGTTTTGTGCCCTTTACATGCAATGAGAAAACAAAAGCTAAATAAAATCATAGGTCCTGATCCTCCAGTGCTTAGATACACTTAATTTAATTTTTGAAATACTTAAGCCTACATCAGAGATCATTGAGTATTCACTTGGGGGAAACAGAGGAAGCAATGGCTCACCCCTGTCAGAGAGGATCAACAACCTGCAGACATTCCTTATTATGAGAGATGGGTAACTGGAGTCTGCTTACTCTACTTCCAAAGCTTAAATATTCATCAGTCAAAAATTGACACAGAGCTGTACAAAAGAATTGGAAACATTCATCTTTTTTTTTTATTACAGTATTTCAAGCGTATAGAATGGGACTTAAAACGAAATACAATAGCCCCTTGTTTGAATCCACCCACCCTTGTATCCACTCCCCAGAATTAACAAGTTTTAATTATTTCTGCTTTTAGTCCTATACTTCTATATCTCTATTACTTCTTCTCTAAATAAGGTGATTATTCCATTATTGCTTAATTTACCAACTTGGTTCATTAATTTTTATCAACTTTAGGTTATTATGAGAATTTAGATGTAATGCCCCCGTTCAGTTTTATCAGCATTTTTTTTTCTTTTTTACCTTCGTAACTTTGGCATTTACCATTGTAACTCAAAATCGTGTCATGTTCCATTTACAAAGATAGACTGTCCCTACTCTGCAACTAGAAAACAGGCCGGGCACGATGGCTCATGCCTGTAATCCCAGCACTTTGGGAGGCCGCAGTGGGCTGATCATGAGGTCAGCAGTTCAAGACCAACCTAACCAATATGGTGAATCCCCACCTCTACTAGAAATACAAAAATTAGCCAAGCATGGTGACGTTTTCCTGTGGTCTCAGCTACTTGGGAGGCTGAGGCAGGAAAACCACTTGAACCTAGAAGGTGGAGTTTGCATTGAGCCAAGATTGTGCTACTGCACTCCAGCCTGGGAGACAGAGCAAGACTCCATCTCTAAAAAGAAATAAAAAAAAGGAAAGAAAGAAAAATGGAAGTGTATTCCTTCGATTCTCCTTCCACCTCTATTCTGTCTTTCCATCTCCCAACTTTCATAAGCTGTGTTTTTGCTTTTGTGTATCAGAGTTGATCATGATTATGTTCTGTTCTGCAACCATAGCTCTCTGCCATCTTACTATGTAGGTTTTTTTTTTTTTTTTAATTTTTTGTAGAGATGAGATCTTGCTCTGTCACCCAGACTGGAGTGCAGTGGCACGATCATAGCTCACCGCACCCCCAAACTCCTGGGCTCAAGTCATCCTCTACTTCTGCCTCCCTGAGTAACTGAAACTACAGGTACAAGCCCCCACACCTAGCTAATTTATTATTATTATTATTATTATTATTATTATTGTAGAGACAGGGTCTCACTATGCTGCCCAGGCTGGCCTCTAACTCCTGACTTCAAGCAATCCTGCTGCCCTGGCCTCCCAAAATGTTGGAATTACAGTTGTGAGCCACCACTGTGCCCAGCCCAGTTCCCTCATTACTAGAGCTATGTAAATATTGTTTTCTTCAGAAACAATGTACCACTTAAGGAGAAATATTCAAATTGATATTCCTTTCCTATAGCTTACCATTTTCTTAAAATTATGCCCTGTTTTCATTTTGCTTTCTCACAGATTTTTGTGCTTTTTTCTTTTAGAACTGCTTTTGTTTTCCTTGTTATTAAAAAATTTTTTTTCTTCCATGTATTTCTATTATCTTTAAAATTCGTACTCATTCTTTTATTTGAATAAATTTCTTTTTTTTTGAGATGGAATCTTGCTCTGTTGCTCAGGCTGGAGTGCAGTGGCACAATCTCAGCTCACTGCAATCTCCTCCCGGGTTCACACCATTCTCCTGCCTCAGCCTCCCTAGTAGCTGGGACTACAGGCGCCCACCACCATGCCCAGCTAATTTTTTTGTGTTTTTAGTAGAGACGGGTTTCACCATGTTAGCCAGGATGGTCTCAATCTCCTGACCTTGTGATCCGCCCAGCTCAGCCTCCCAAAGTACTGGGATTACAGGCGTGAGCCACCGCGCCTGGCCTATTTGAATAAATTTCAGGTTTTTTTCTGCTTTTACTTTTTATTTTTAAATAATTATATATTCACAGGCAGTTGTAAAGATAGCACAGAGTTTCCATGTACCCATCATTCAATTTCTCCCAGTAGCTATATCTTACATAATTACAGAAAAATATCAAAACCAACAACTTGATATTGCTGCAATATGTACATAGTTTTATGTAATTTTAGCATATGTAGATTTCCGTGATTGCCGCCATAATCAAGACAGAACTCTTCTGGCACCACAAAGCTGTCCCTTCTGGTACCCCTTTCTAATCATATCCATTCCTCACCACCACTATCCCTAACCCTTGGGAACTACTAATCTGTTTTCCATCTCTATATTCTTTTTTGTTAAGAATGATTTAAAAATAGAATCACAGTATATGACCTCTTGAGATTGCCTTTTTCTTTTCACTTGGAATACTGCCATTTAGATTCATTGAAGCTGTTGCATACACCAGTAATATCTCTTCTATTGTTAAACAGTATTCCCTGATGATATGGTCTGACTCTGTGTCCCCACCCAAATCTCATCTCGAATTGTGATCCCCATGTGTCCAAGGAGGGACCTAATAGTAGGGGATTCCCTTCCCTTTCTTGTTCCACTTTCCCTTCACCTTTCCCTTCCCTTCCCTTCCCTGCAAAGCTGTAAGTCAATTAAAACTCTTTTGTTTATAAATTACCCAGTCTCAGGTAGTATCTTTACAGCATTGTGAAAATGAACTAATACACCTGGTATGGATATACCAGAGTTAATTGAACCATTTACCTATTGAGGTACACTTAGACTGTTTTTTCTATGTTGGGCTATAACAAATAAAGCTGCTGTGAACATTTGTGTGCAGGATTTTCTTCAGACAGTGTTCCTTTCACTGGGATGAATACACAGAAGTGCAATTGCTGGGTCATATGGTAAACATATGTTTAGGTTTTTTTTTTTTTTTTTTTTTGAGACGGAGTCTTGCTCTGCCGCCCAGGCTGGAGTGCAGTGGCCGGGTCTCAGCTCACTGCAAGCTCCGCCTCCTGGGTTTACGCCATTCTCCTGCCTCAGCCTCCCAAGCAGCTGGGACTACAGGCGCCCGCCATGTCGCCCGGCTAGTTTTTTGTATTTTTTTTTAGTAGAGACGGGGTTTCACCATGTTAGCCAGGATGGTCTCGATCTCCTGACCTCGTGATCCGCCCGTCTCGGCCTCCCAAAGTGCTGGGATTACAGGCTTGAGCCACCGCGCCCGGCCTATGTTTAGGTTTTTTAAGGATCTGTAAAAAAATATTTTCCAGAATAGCTGTACCATTTGACATTCTCACCAGCAATGTCTAAGAGATCTAACTTCTCCACAGCCTTACCAGTCTTAAGTTCACTACTTTTTACGTTAATTATTCTAATAAGTAAGGATGTTGAATGTCTTTTCATGTACTTATTTGCCATTGGTATATCCCCTTCAGTGAAATGTTACTTTGGGTCTTTCTCTGATTTTCTAATTGAAATTTTTTGATATATTTAATACCTTCCAAATTTATATTTTTTGAAAGTTTTTATTTGTGTGTTTGTTTTGAGACAGGATCTCACTCTTTAGTCCAGTCTGGAGTGCAGTGGTGCAATCACAGCTCACTACCATCTTGACCTTCTGAGCTTCAGCAATTCCCCACCTCAACCTCCCCAAGTAGCTGGGACCACAGGCATGCATTGCCATGCCCAACTTTCTGTTGTTGTTTTGTAATGATGAGGTCCCACTATGTTGCTCGGGCTGGTCTTGAACTCCTGGGCTCAAGCAGTCCTCCCCACTCAGCCTCCCAAAGTACAGGCATGAGCCGCTATGCCCAGCCAACGTTCTTTATATGTTTTAGATCCTTTGTCAAATATGTGGTTTGCAAATACTTCTTCCATGTCTGCACTTGTCTTTTTATCTTTTAACAGGGATTTTCATAGAGTAAAAGTTTTTGATTTTGATGCAGTTCAGTTTATCATTTTTGTCTTTTATGGATTGATATTTTGGAGTCATGTCTAAGAATTCACCAAATTCTTAGGAGTTTTCCAAAAATTCCCAGGAGTTTTCTATTATCTTCTAAAAGTTTTAAAGTTTTATGTTTAAATCTGTATGATTCATTTTAAATTAATATTTTATATAGGATTTGAAGTTTAGGTTGGATTTCATTTTTTTCCTATAATATCTAATTGCCCCAGGGCCATTTATTGAAAAGACTATTCTTCCTCTATTACATAGCTGTTGCTATTTTAGTTGTTTTGCTATTATTTTGTCAATAATCAGTGGCAGTCCATATGTGGAGTTATTTTGGGGTTCTTTATTGTGTTCCACTGATTTATGAATTTATCCCTACACCAGTGCCACCCAATCTTTGTTACTCTAGCTAAAAGTTTTGAAAATGAATAGAGGTTCTGTCTACTTTGTTGCTCTCAAAATTGTTTTAGCTGTTCTAATTATTTTGCCTTTCCATATATAAATTTTAGAAAAATCTGATCTATATCTACAAAAATAATTGTCTGGGATTTTAATAGTGTCACATGTGTCTGTGTGACGAGACCACCAAACAGGCTTTGTGTGAGCAACAGGGCTGTTTATTTCACCTGGGTGCAGTCAGGCTGAGTCCAAAAAAAGAGTCAGCAAAGGGTGGTGGGATTATCATTAGTTCTTATAGGTTTGGGGATAGGCGGTGGACTTAGGAGCAATGTTTTGCGGGCAGGGGGTGGATCTCACAAAGTGCATTTTCAAGGGTGGGAAGAATTACAGAGAACCTTCTTAAGGGTGGGGGAGATTACAAAGAAACTTCTTCAGGGTGGGGATGATTACAAAGTACATTGATCAGTTAGGGTAGGGCAGAAACAAATCACAATGGTGGAATGTCATCAGTTAAGGCTATTTTCACTTCTTTTGTGGATCTTCAGTTGCTTCAGGCCATCTGGATGTATACATGCAGGTCACAGGAGATGTGATGGCTTAGCTTGGGCTCAGAGGCCTGACAAATAGAAATTGTGTTAAATTTGTACCTCAATTTGGAGAGAATTGGTATACTGTGTTGTGTTTTCCCATTCATGGCCAGAGAATATCTCTCAGTTTATACTATCATTGATTCTTTTGTCTGTGTTTTATAGGTTTCACCATGTAAGTCCTGTGCATATGTTATTAGATTTACACCTAAGTATTTCACCTTTCTTAAGTAATTGTAAGTGGTACTGAATTTTTAATTTCAATTTCCACATATTTATTGCTAGAATATAGAAATGCAATTGATGTTTGTTATGTTGATCTTGTATCCGGCCACCTTACTAAACTCAGTATTTCTAGAAGTTTTTTGTGTCTGTGTGAGCATATTTCTTAGGGTTTTCTATGTCAGTTATCATGTCATCTGCAAATAGAGACAGTTTCTTTCTTTCTTTCCAATCTGTATGTCTTTACTTCCTTTTCATTGTGCTGCCTAAAACTTCTAGCACTATTTTGATTACACATGGTTAGAGTGCATATCCTTCCTTGCTTCTGATCTTAAGAGGAATTAACAGCCTTTCAAAATGAGTGTATGTTATTTATAAGGTGTTTTTGTAGATGATTTTTATAAAACTGGAGATATTCTCATTATAATATGCTGCTGAATTTTGTTCGCTAATTTTTTTGTTGAGGATTATTACATTTATATTTGTTGGTAGTTTTATATTCATGTAGTGTCGTCTCCCTGCCTGCCTTTGATGTCAGTGTAATATAAGCTTCAGAAAATAAGTTAGGAATTGTGTCCTTATCTTCTATTTTTTTGGAAAATTTTAAGAAGCATTGGTGTTAATTCTTTAAACATTTGGTAGAATTCAACAGTGAAGCTATTTACTCTTGGGCTTTTCTTTGTTGGGAGATTTCTCATTACTAATTCAATCACTTGTTACGGGTCTAATAAAATTTTTTATTTCTTCTTGAGTCAATTTCTTCTTGAGTAATTTGCATGTTTCTAGAAAATTATCCATTTCACCTGGGTTATCTAATTTATTGATGTACAATTGTTCATAGTATCATCTTATAGTTTTTTTTATTTCTGTAAGTTCATTGGAATGTCACCAATTTTATTTCTGATTTTAGGTTTTTGTGTCTTCTTGCTTTTTAAAAATGTCAGCTAAACTAGATTGATTTTTGTTTTTTAAAAAAAGCAAGAAGATGCAAAATCTGTGTCAATTATGTTGATCTTTTAAAAGTACCAACTTTTGGTTTTGTTGATTATTTTGTTTTTTAATTTCATTTATTGTTGCTATAATTTTTATTATTTCTTCTGTTCACTTTGAGTTTAATTTGTTCATTGTGTCAGAGATCTTCAAAACCAATAGAAGATATACAGACCGAGCAGATGTAACACCAATTATACATAATCTCTTCCAGAAATTAGAAGAGGAAGAAATACATTGTAAATCATTCTATGAGGTAAATGTTACCCTAATAATAAAACCAAAGACATCAGGAAAAAAGAAAACCACAGACCAGTATCTTTCTTGAATAAATATGCAGACATTCTTAACAAAGTAATAGTGAAGAGAATTCAGCAATATGTAAGTTGGCTTTTCCTTTATTCAGTGTTCACTTTGATTCTGTTTCCCACATTTCTAGCAAAGCTAATTCTGAAAGTTTCTGCTTCATTTTTTGTGCTGTTTTTATGTTCTGGCAAAGCTAATTCTGAGAGTTTCTGCATGATTTGTGTGTTGTTTCTGTGGAGGACAGGGTGCTTGAAGCTGTATACTCTGCCATTTTTGCTGATTGCTTATTATTTCTTTAAAGGTTCCTCGGCTGACTCTAGTGAGGAGCCGAGATAAGAGCCACTGAAGTCACTGCCTCCTTCCCCACTGTAATTTATTGCCACTATACCTCTAGTTATATCAAATAGCTTATTGCCATGGAGTCTGCTCATGCATTTGTTACTGTCTTTGAACTTTCAATGCAAGGTATTCTACCTTTGCTGACTCTTTCAGGGAGAAACATACAACCTCTTTACCACCTTTATAATTGCGTATTTGTTTGCCTTCTCAACTGAATTGACTCTTTGAGGGCAAACACTTTCTCTTACTCATCTTTCATACCATAATGTCAGACCCATAGTCAAGAGATGTTAAGTGAACCACAAATTATGTGTAGTAAGTGCTTGCTAAGAATACATCCATTAAAAATGGTTTCTGGGTCTTAGTCTAAAGAGAAACAAACACAATCTTTTGCTTTCTATTTGGAACATCATTTTCTTTCTCAGGCAACAGCAGCCCTAGTAAGGGTAACCAAAAGGTATGAACAAAAATAACTACAGTAAGAGAAATAGTTCTTAGTCTCAGATCCCACCATGTTAATAAGTGGAGGTGCTACCTCATTTCCAAATGCATTCCTTCCCTTGGAAATGTGCAGAAATGGGTGCCTCCTGTGTCTCCCTGCTGCAGTCCTGGGTCTATGCTCTGTTCTGCTCTCTTGACCTTAACTGCTGCAGCTTCTCTGGGTCTTGCAGATTAGGGATGTGTCTCTTCTCCCTGTCACTGTCCATGTCATCCCAAGTGTCCATGCTTCCCATTTCACTGCCAACCCATGGGCTCTGGTAGCTATGGATCCAGTCAGACATCTAATAGCTACAGTGTCGTAGTTCATTCAGGTTGCTGTGACAGAATACCACACACTACATGTCTTAAAATCAACAGAAATTTATTTCTCACAGTTCTAGAGACTGCAAAGTCTGAAACCAAGGCATTGGTAGTTTGGCAACCGGTGAGGGCCCACTTCCTAGTTCATAGACAGCTGTATTCTCATTTTGTCCTCTTATGGTAGAAGGGGCAAAGGAGCTCTCTGGGGTCTCTTTTATAAGGGCACTAACCTCATTCATGAGAGGTCCACCTCATGGCCTAATCACATCCCAAAGGCCTCACCTCCTAATATCATCACACTGGGAAGTAGGATTGTGACATAGGAAGTTTAGGGGGATGCAAACATTCATTCTACTGCATATGGATTCAGGTATTAACTCTATCCCCTATATTTTAAAACATTTGTTGGTTTAAGAGGTATCATTGTATTTCAAACAGAGGTGGCCTTGAGAGCTCAGGCTTTTATAGAATATATTATTCAAATGCTCTTTAGTCTCCTAACTCTCCAATTTGAAGACTTGAGCCTTTTTGTGTTTAAAATATGAATTCTCAACATTCTCTCTTTCTTAGAATCATGGTCCTAGTTCTGAGTTGGGCCCAGGAGTTGTAGTTTGTGACGTATGCCTTAGGGGATGCTGCTACAGGCCTCATGGGCACAGGCAGCATAGAGATAACTACTGTCATCATTGTTTGTCTGTTGTAAGCACTCTAAGCATCACAACAGTGCTTACAGTTCACCTGAGGTTCCACCTGATTCACATATTTATTTGTAATGATATTTGGAAATTTACAATTAAAATTTTTAAATTTATATTTTTAAATTAGAACAAAGTAATATGTATGTCCTGGTTAATATAGTCATATATTGCTGCTGGACTTGTAACAAAATCAACCGTTCCTTCACCCATCCTTCCTCAACCTTGGCCCAACCATCCCAGGAAAATCCACTTTTTTTTTTTTTTTGAGACGGAGGCTCGCTCTGTCGCCCAGGCTGGAGTGCAGTGGCCGGCTCTCAGCTCACTGCAAGCTCCGCCTCCCGGGTTTACGCCATTCTCTCGCCTCAGCCTCCCGAGTAGCTGGGACTACAGGCGCCCGCCATCTCGCCCGGCTAATTTTTTTTGTTTTTTTTTTTTTTTAGTAGAGACGGGGTTTCACCGTGTTAGCCAGGATGGTCTCGATCTCCTGACCTCATGATCCGCCCGTCTCGGCCTCCCAAAGTGCTGGGATTACAGGCTTGAGCCACCGCGCCCGGCGGAAAATCCACTTTTAATCATTCCTTTTTAATTTTGTTGTGGTGCTCACTTCTTTAATCAAAATTATGTTAAGTGCTGTTTAATATTTATTTTCAGACATTGTCATCCTCTTGCAATGATGGTTGTAGAGATTCTTCACTTACTACACTCATTGCTGCTCTCCTATTTTTTATTGCTTTGACTATATCTTCTGTCTTTAAAAAAATCTACATAAGCCTGTATTTCCTATTCCATTGAGCACAGGCAGTCTCTTGAGTCCTTACTCTACAAGAGGATGACATTCACTTCCACACTTTCTCTTCACCTCTTCTTCCTGCCCCACCTTCCAATCTATGCAAGTGCTCAAGGTCAATGTCGTTTCTACTATTTATAATAAAATTATAATTATAATTAAATTATAGGTGTCCTTCAACCTGGGATTTTATGAATATAGACAATAAAAAGGATTTAATGATAAAGCTTACTATGGAATGGGAATCATACCGTTTGCAGTTTAAGTAGCATAATTTTATGCAACAATTATGCCTAACGTATATTAATATGCTTAAATGGTATTCTTAGATTAGCTTTCACTCTTTCTTCGTTTAAAACAGATAAAAACTTTAGCCAGCTAGCTTTATCTATTGTATATTTTCCCTCTTTTCTTGTTGCTTGAGTTCTGTCAACCCTCTGTGGTTTTTGCCTACTATGTATCTGCACCAAATGCTTGATGCTTACTTGTAGCTGAATCTTGTTAAAGAAAAAAATTCTATCTGGGCATGTTGACTCATGCCTGTAATCCCAACACTGTGGGAGTCTGAGGCTGGAGGATCACTTGAACCCAGGAGTTAGAGACCACCCTGGACCACACAGTGAAACTCTGTCTCAACAAAAAATTTTTTTAAAAATTAGCTGGGCATGGTGGCACACACTTGTGGTCCTAGCTACTCAGGAGGCTGAGGTGGGAGGATCACTTGAACCCAGGAGTTTGAGGCTGCAGTGGGCTGTGATTGTACCACTGCACCCCAGCCTGGGTGACAGAGACCCTATCTCTCTCCAAAAAAAAAAAAAAAAAAGAGAGAGAGAGAAAAAGAAAAAGTTATTCAGTGACACTTGCTAAAGTACAGTTAAGGAAGACTGCATTCAGGATGATCTCAAAAGGTATAGGGACCATTGTAACAAGGTCTTGCAATGGGGAGAGAAATTGGGCTTAACTCCCAATACAGCATGGGCAAGTGGGAGTTGATAGCCAATGAGTAGGGTTGGGGTCAATGAATAGAAAATTAGTAAGAGATAGCATAAGAGATAGCATAAGGGAAAGGGGAATTCTGGCTAAGCTGACCTACAGGATTCTTGCTGAAGGCAGGCAGGGTGATCAGGCATCACCTGGGGGCTCGTGGTGAGGAAAGAGAGAGACCCTCTCATATTATTTTATATTGTTTTATACTCAGTACCTGTTTTAAGAAAAAGCAATGAAGTAAAATCAAACACAAGCAGCCCGGTGCCAGGCCCGGAACCAGGTCTGGGTCTGCCTGGCCTAAACCCAGTAGTTAAAAATCAACTCATGACTTAGAAACCGATGTTCCTGACATTGTATAGAAGAACATTGTGAAACTCCCTGCCCTGTTCTGTTTCTCTCTGACTACCAGTACATGAAACCCCTGTCGCATATCCCCTAGATTGCTTAATCAATCACAACCCTTTCATATGAAATCTTTAGTGTTGTGAGCCCTTAAAAGGGACAGAAATTGTGCACTCGGGGAGCTTGGATTTTAAGGCGGTAGCTTGCGGATGCTCCCAGCTGAATAAAGCCCTTCCTTTTACAACTCGGTGTCTGAGAGGTTTTGTCTGCGGCTTGTCCTGCTACATTTCTTGGTTCCCTGATGGGGAAGCGAGGTAACTGACTAATGGAATGGCCGAGGCAGCCCCTTAGGTGGCTTAGGCCTGCCCTGTGGAGCATTCCTGAGGGGGACTCCGGCCAGCCTGAGTGACGCTATCCAAAGGGTGCTCCCAGGTTGGCAATTGTCCTGGTGGAACGCCTCACCAGAGCAGCGCGTAGCAGGCCCCGGCGGAGGATTAACACAGTGGCTGAACACCTGGAAGGAACTGGCACTTCGAGTCCGGACATCTGAAACTTGTTAAGACTAGTCTTTGGAACTTGCCCCACTCCATTTGAATGGAAGTGTGGCCTGATCACCCGCAGTGTGCCTGTATCATCGCTTTTGTTCTGGTTTTGACTTGACTTGACCTGGTAAGACTAGTCTTTGAAATTTGCCCCACTCCATTTGTCACCCACGGTGTGCCTGTATCGGCACTTTTGTTGTGGTTTTGACTTGACTTGAATTGCTGGATACTTTGGTTTTGGTTTTGACTTGGCTTAAATTTCTTGGTACTCAGATTTTAAATTTCATGGTATTCTGATTTTGGTTTAGAATAAATGATAAAAGTGTGTGTGTGTGTGTGTGTGTGTGTCTTCTTTACCTGTTCTTTGTTTTGTGGTGATTGTGTGGTGTGTGTGGTATTTTGTCTTAAAAAAACATGGATCAAGCGCAAAGTAAGCCCACCCCATTGGAAACGATGTTAAAAAATTTCAAGAAAAGAATAAAAGGGGGGAGGCTGAATTTATATTAAAAAAAATTGTATGGTAAATTCTTGTCCTAAAATAAATTAACTAGTTATTTAAAAAAAAAAAAAGTTTGTAATAAGTCAAAAAGTTGAGACATGTCAAAAAAATTGTCTCTGAAAGTTGTAAAAAAAGTTATAAAAAACTTTTATGCAAAAAAAGTTATATAATTTAAAAGTAATAAGGCCTCCTGAGTACTACTGAAAAAAACAGTTTATGTGCAAGGTATATAAAAAAAGATAAAATATACCTTTAGTAAAAAGATTATAAGGAGACATAAGAATGTGGATTTTTACCTACATTAAAAGGTTAACAAATTATTGTTTTAAAAGTTTAAGCAAGTTTTAAAATGTTAATTATAAAAAAAAAATTCTGTGTGTAAACATATTAGCTAAAGTTAAAAAGGTGTCATCCAGTTTTTCTGTGAACTTGACATTAAAGTAAAAATGCAACGGGTTTTTCTTAAAGCATCAGCCTGCTCTTTAACAAAAATTATAAAAGGTTAAAAAAAAGTATAAAATCATACCTGATGGTCAAACAAAAAATTAAATAAATATGTCTATAAGGTTTTATTAAAATTAAGATTAACATTAATAACACACTAATATAAAGGTAAAATTTAACTTATCTGATATAAAAATAATACAAAAAACATTATTAGATATAAAATGGTGTTTAGCTTTTTTTGTTCTAAAAACTAATAAAAATAGGTGCTAAAGAAAACGTTCATTTTACTAGAGAATCATAGAAGTTAAAGACTTAAAACAAACTTTGGCAATTAAGACAGGATACCAAGATGGAAATGCCTGGTTGAAATGGATCAAATATTCCATCTACACATTAAACAAAAACAATTGTTATGCTTGTGCACATGGCAGGCTGAAGGCCCTGATTGTCTCCCTTCCACTAAGATAGTCCTCTAGTCTACCAGGCGTGGGCTGCATGGTAGCTCTTTTCCAGGATTCTATAACCTGGAGTAATAAGTCATGCCAAGCTCTCTCTACTATATCCCAAAGTCCCTGCAGGTAAGTCCCCGAGGGCCATCCAGCTTCCTTCTCCCAACACTAAGTTCACTTCGTGTCTCTCACAGCAGGGAGAGGAGACTTAGCATTCCTTGGAGACCTGAAGGGATGCAGTGAGCTTAAAAATTTTCAAGAGCTTATCAATCAGTCAGTCCTTGTTCATCCCCAAGTGGATGTGTGGTGATATTGTGGTGGACCTTTACTGAGCACTCTGCCAAGTAACTAGAGTGGCACTTGTACTTCAGTCCATTTGGCTATCCCTTTCACCCTGGTATTTCATCAACCAAAATAATACTAATAAGACATCGTAAAGCGAGAGAAGCCCCTTATAGGTCTTTCAACTCTCACATCTATTTAGATGCAATTGAAGCCCCGCAAGAAATACCAGATCAATTTAAAGTTTAAAATCAAATAGTTACAGGATTTAAGGCAATATTTTGGTAAATGACAGTCAATAAAAATGTAGATTAAATAAACTACATCTATTACAACCAACAACAACAAGCTTCTCATGAGTTAAAGAGAAAAACTCATGTAGGCCCCAGCCCTGAGGCTACCTGACCTGACAAAACTCTTTATACTCTATGCGTCAAAAAAAAAAAAAAAAAAAGACAGTTGGAGTTTTAACCCAGACTGTAGGGCCGTGGCCCAGACCAGTGGTCTATCTGTCGAAACAACTAGACAAGGTTTCCAAAGGCTGGCCCCCATGTCCAAGGGCCTTGGCAACCACGGCCCTGTTAGCACAAGAAGCAGATAAGCTAACTCTTAGGCAAAATCTAAACATAAAGTCCCCCTGTGCTGTGGTGATTTTAATAAATACCAAAGGACACCATTAACTAATAAATACTAGACTAACTAGATACCGAAGCTTGATCTGTAAAAATCCTCACATAACCTTTGAAGTTTGCAACACCCTAAACCCCGCCACCTTGCTCCTGGTATCAGAGAGTCCAGTTAAATGTAACTGTGTAAAAGTATTGGACTCAGTTTATTCTAGTGGGCAAAACCTCCGAGACCATCCTTAAACATCAATAGACTGGGAACTGTATGTGGATGGGAGCAGCTTCGCCAGCCCCTGTAAAGGGACTCTAAAAAAGACAACAAGCCCTGCTCCAGTCACATCCGTAAGCTGACTGGTCCACACACAGCCGAAGCATGAGGAAACTCATTGTGGAACTCATTTTCCTTAAAATTTGGACTTGTACAGTAAGGACTTCAACTGACCTTCCTCCGACTGCGGGTTATTCCCAGTATATACATCAAATCACTTAGGTAGGAAAAAAAATTGCTACAGTCCTATTATTTTTTGGTTATTATAGGTGTACCAGGACTCTAAAAAAAAACTTGTTTGTATAATGACACCCAGTACAAGATATGTAATCCAGGAAATGACCAGCCCGATGTGTGCTATGACCACTCTGAACCTCTCATGATCACAGTTTTTAAAATAAAATTAAGGACTGGTCCTTTTCTAAGTGACACAAGTAAAGTAATAGCTACAAAAAAAAAAAAGAGGAGTCCCCAAAAATGTAACCTTAAAATTTAACGCCTGTGCCACTATAAATAATAAGCAGCATGAGATGGGATGCGGTTCTCTAGATTAAAAAAAAAGTTACACGACAAAAAATAAGTGTATCTGTCAAACACCATATTTATGTAAGATGTATCAATCTGGTCTTGTGTCACTTACACTACTTAAAAAATAAATAAATAAAAATAAAAAAGATCCTGTTTGGCTCCAAGAAGAAAAAGTCAGCCCCTCCTGCATGAGTGGGAGCTACAACCCTTTAAAATTGGTAATCACAAACCCCTCAGACCCAAAATAAAATAAAATAAAAATACATAACATTAGGCATTAATAAAAAAGGACTAGATCCTAGCGTAAACATCCTAATAAAAGGCGAGGTTCAAAGACACTCTCCAGAACGAGTATTTCAGACTTTCTATGATGAACTAAATGTGCCAGTACCTGAGATTCCAGGAAAAACTAAAAATTTGTTTTTGCAATTAGCCAAACATGTAGCCCAGTCTCTAAAAGTCACTTCATGTTATGTTTGTGGAGGAACCGTAACAGAAGATCAATCGCTATGGGAAACCTAAGAATTAGTTCCTACAGACCCAGTTTCTGATGAATTCCTGGCCCAAAAGAACCACCCTGACAATTTTTAGGTTCTAAAAGTCTCAATTATTAGACAGTATTGCATAGTTAGAGAAGGAAAAGGAATCACTCATCCTGTAGGGCAGCTTAGTTGTCTTAGGCAAAAGCTGTATAATAGTACCGCAAAAAGAGTCTCACCCAAAATTCCACCAGGACTAGACTGCCCCCACTGGGTTATACTGGAAATGTAGACATAGAGCCTATGGTAAGCTGCCTGACCAGTAGACAGGTGGTTGTGTTATTGGCAGTATTAAACCATTTTCTTCCTACTGCCCATAAGAAAAGGCAAACTCCTGGGCTTCCCTGTCTATACTTCCCATGGAAAATGAAGCATAGCCATAGGTAATTAAAAAAATAATAAATGACCTCCTAAAAAATTATATAATACTATAGGCCTGCCACTTAGAGACAAGATGGCTCATGGGAATACTGACCCCCATTTACATGCTCAACTAAATCATACAGTTACAAGCTGTTTTAAAAATCATCACTAATAAAACCGGTCAAGCCTTAACTATTCTGGCCTGGCAAGAAACTCAGATAAGAAATGCTATCTATCAAAATAAAATGGCTCTCGACTACTTACTAACAACTAAAAAAGAGGTCTATAAGAAATTTAACCTTACTAATTACTGTCTACACATAGATAATCAAAGGGAAGTAGTTAAAGACATAGTCACATGCGCCCGTACAAGTGTATCATGAATTCAACCCTGAAGTCATGTTTAAAAATTAGTTCCCAGCACTAGGAGGATTTAAAACTCTTATAATAAAAATTATAATTGTAATGAAAACCTGCTTACTGCTCACTTGTTTGCTACCTATACTTCTTCAAATAATAAAAAAAGCTTCATCGCCACCCTAGTGTACTATATAAATCACTGTCAATCTATTACACAAAAAGACATAAGCAACAAAAATAAGAGTGAAAATTCCCACTAATAAAAAGTGAGAGTCTCAAAAGGGGGGAAATGAGGAAAGAGAGAGACCCTCTCATATTATTTTATATTGTTTTATACTCAGTACCTGTTTTAAGAAAAAACAATGAAGTAAAACCAAAGACAGGCAGCCTGGTGCCAGGCCCGGAACCAGGTCTGGGTCTGCCTGGCCTAAACTCAGTAGTTAAAAATCAACTCATGACTTAGAAACTGATGTTCTTGACATTGTATAGAAGAACATTGTGAAACTCCCTGCCCTGTTCTGTTTCTCTCTGACTACCAGTACGTGAAACCCCTGTCACATATCCCCTAGATTGCTTAATCAATCACAACCCTTTCATATGAAATCTTTAGTGTTGTGAGCCCTTAAAAGGGACAGAAATTGTGCACTCGGGGAGCTCGGATTTTAAGGCGGTAGCTTGCGGATGCTCCCAGCTGAATAAAGCCCTTCCTTTTACAACTCGGTGTCTGAGAGGTTTTGTCTGCGGCTTGTCCTGCTACAGTGGGGATGAGGAACCTGATCACATAACGAGGATGATACAGTATTGAGAATGGGAGCTTCTTGTTAAACTACCTAAGCAGTACACTTTGCTAAAACTGGATTTTATAAGAAAGCACACAGATGGGCCTAGCAGATGATTTGGAAACGTGACTAAAGTTTGGCCAAGCAAGGAATCTATGTCAGTGGACAAGGTGGACTTTGTTACTCAAACATCTTTTGACCTAGTCTTGGATACAATTGTTTCACATATCTTGAAGCAGAATGCAATATGCTATGCTCCCTTACGAGGAAATTATAGCATCAATCTCAAGTCCTTACTTAAAGCAGTTCTCAGTCTCTATACCTCTAATGGCTCCAGATTTCAATTTCTATTAATAGCTTCTATTTGATTTCTAAGAATGTCTTTCTTCCACAAAAGGTGGATAAAATACTTGATTTTGGTTTTATGTAATCTAAGAAGGTTGTGTGTATATGCTGTCCTGAATTTTAATACTTAGAATTCTGGTAGACATACAGCCTATTACATACTATGCAGTTTATATTTTACTATCCTTTATTATCTCTTTATCTCATCTGAAGCATCAGCTCCTCAGAGAAATTTTCATTCTTTTCCCAGCCCCAGTCACTGTCCATCCCAGGTCCCCTTTTTGTTTTCATCGTAGCTCTCATAGCTATGTTCAGTGATGCCACATGTGTGTTTGTGAGTCTCACCCTACTAGCATATGAGTTCCGTTCTAGCAGACATTTTGTTCCTTTTTCTCTCTCAGTGCTGTATCCTGAAAGCCAACAGTGACCAGCAGGGAGTGGCTTAGTGAAGATTGTCAGAAGAGACAAAATCTCTCTTCTTCCTGGTACAGAACCAGGCTATGTTTCCTAGCAAGCTGCGCAGTGGTTTGGTCAAATGACTAAATGTTCATGAATGAAATATGAGCAGTGGTGATTTGTGTCCTTGGAGACTTATGCCTTACAATAGTGTCTGCATTCTCCAGGGTCTCCTTCCCTTTCTCCCAATGATCCAGCTTTAGCCAGGCAGATGTCACCAATGCCCTAAGGGAAGGAATGATGTTCCTGAATACGAATGGCTTCCTAAAGTAGAGCTGCCCCACCAAAAAGACAGCTTACTGCTTGCAACTGTTAATGTGAAAAGAAGTAGGTTTTTTGTTTGAGTCTTTGTATTGTTGAGGCGCTTTGTAATGGTAGTGTCAATGAAGAGTCAAACTCTGTAAAATATTTAAAGAGATTTACTCTGAGCCAAATATGAGTGACCATGGCCCATGACACAGTCCTCAGGAGGTCCTGAGAACATGTGCCCAAGGTGTTTGGGGTGCAGGTTGGTTTTACAGATTTTAGGGAAGCATAAGCTATCCATCAAATACAATTAAGGAATACATTGGTTTGTTCCAGAAAGGCAGGACAACTTGAAGGGGGTGGAGCTTTCAAGCTATAGATAAATTTAAACATTTTCTGGTTGACAGTAGATTGAGTTTTTGTCTAAGGACCTGGGATCAATAGAAAACAAACGTTCAGGTTAAGATTGTTAGGGACAAATCACCCCAAAAAGCTTCTTGGTACTGACAACCACCCTCCCTAAACCTCTCCAGGGTACCCCTCCCTTCCCCCAAGCCTTTTTACATTTCTAAGCCCTTATCTAGGCACTACCATGGTGGAGCCAGCAGATTTCATTTATCAGACCTTGCTGCGATGAGCAAACCCCAATTATAAACCATTCAGACCACACAGGGGGAGGTCGTGGGAAGCATAAACAAACTTTACCTACATCCCCCCGTATCACAAACATCACAAGGTGGTATGTGGTAGAATTAACCAGCAAACAACCCCAGGGTCTCTCTCCCCCATATAAACCCCTCATTTTGTAAGCTCAGGGCTGTCTCCTCTGTCTGTAATGGAGCAGCCAGTAGGTCAAATAAAGGTTTGCCTGAACTTGGGTCTCTCTCTCTTGTCCTTTCTCTCACCCACCTTACCAAGATAAAAGATTGTGGAAACCAAAGTTCTTTTGAAGTCTCATAGTGGCTGCCCTTAGAAACAATAGACGACAAATGTTTCCTATTCATACCCTTTAAAGGGTGCTAGACTCTCAGTTAATCTATTTAGAATTGGAGGGGCCTGGAAGGAAAAGGTCTAGCTGTGTTAATAGTGATTCTTTATAGATGTGAATTTCCCCCACAAAGATTGGCTTACAGAGCTATGTCAAAATGTGACAACAAAAACCATGTTTTACAGGTAAAATATTTTTATTTTCTCCCTTGTCTCATAATGTTATTGACAGGGCAGGAGCATTGTCATCTTGGACAAGCGCTGCCATTTTAAAGTTCACCTTGATCAAAAACTGCCTAAATCCAAAGGCCATCAGCCTAATGGTTAAGGTCAGCATGATCATAAACCACAAATGACATTTCTGACCAGAAACACTGCAACCATAAGATAAGCCTGTCCCCAGCCAGAGACATGCCAGCCCCGAGATTACCTCCCCACCAACTGGGGAGGTGTCAGCCCCGATATAACCCCCCTCCTGCTGGAAAGATGTCAGCCCCAAGATAACCTCCCCTCTGAGCAGAGACATTCCAATCCCGCCATAAACTTCTCCCCGACATGGAAACACTCCAAGCTTGTGATAAGCTTTCTCACCCTAAAACCAATAAATACTCTTAGTCTGTAAGCGATAGCATTCCTGACCAAAAAAAAAAAAAAAAAAAATTCATCCAGAAGCCCCTCTCAAGTTTATTCTCCAAAATAAACATGTCTTTAACTGTTGAGTCACTTTTTGTGTTTCTTTCCTCTTTCTTTAATTTATAGTTATGCCAGAATCAGGTTTGGAAAATAAGTTACAATATATAGGGTTAAATAAAACCTGTCTGATGAGAATCTATGATGGTAGATTCTCCCCAGACTCCTTAGATAGGAATTTGGGCAAGATAAAAAATAATCAGAGTTTAGTCCTCAGTAGCTTAGCTTTTTACCCTAATAAAGTAGGTCTTAAATAAGTATTTGTTGAACAAAAAGTTGGGGCTTAGAAACTGATACCCCAAGATGTGGTAGTTTGATATGCTGAACTGAAGGAGCCTCAAGGTCTCTCTGACTCTCCCCTCTCTTTAGTCTCTCAATCCTTTGTCTGTCCCAAAGCACAGGATAAAGTTGTTCTCTGAAGGTCCCTTGTCTGTCCGAAGTCCAGACCTACCAAAGAAGAAAACAATTACCTCCGATTTCTTCCCTGAGTTTTCATTAACTGAACTTTTTACTGAAACACCAGGGATTCTGTCTAGGACTTGCTGCTCCATGTACAGAATGCCAATCACTGACTCAACGAGTATTGCCAGGGAAGAAGGCTTTAATTGGGTGCTCAGTGGAGGAGAACAGGAGGTCAGTCTCAAATCTGTCTCTCCAACTGACCAAAATTGGGATGTTTATGATGCAGGATTTTTTGCTCCTTAGCTCACCTAAAATCCAGGTTCTTGTTACATGACCAGGGAAAAATTAGGCATGTGGAAACATTGAAAGGTGAGGAGAGCAGAATTTATTAAAAGAAAGCTCTCAGTGAAAAAAAAGGTGGTCCTGACAACAGGCTCCCACCTCACAGATTGAATACCAGGGCATCACACACACAAGCTGAAGAGTCCAGGCTCCTCCCTACTGCATAAGGAGCTAATCCCTGGTGACTCCACCCCATACTCCCAGTGCACAGGCAGGCACCCAGTCTGTTGTGGGCATGTCCAGACAAGGCCCTCGGCAGGTTCCTCATCTGCACAAAAGCATCTGATATGAACACTGTGGGATGGATCGGAGATTCTCTGTGTACCCTCCCTTATCTGCCTCCTGCATCTATCACTTATATAGAGGGGAAGGCAGGGAAAACAGAAATTAGGGAGGAGTAAGGAAGCAATTATGATGGATACAAGGTCTGGCATCTCATTTTCTGGATGCAGTGATCTGATGAGTTTCAGTCCCGTGCCTGAGGGTCAGTTTCCAGAGGAAGGAGCTCAGTTAAGACAAATATAAGTTTTAAATTTTAAGATGGAGGGTCAATTTCTGTGTTATTCAAAAACCCATAAATATCATTTCTATGAGACAGTTTGGCCTGTTTCAAACTCATATCACAGGAATCAAGAAACCATTGTCTGCCCTGTGGGACCAGAGTTTGTCTCAGGTCACTGCATGTTTTTCAAGCCCACTGAATTCCCCTAAAAATAATTTATTACCCCCTAAAGTAATCTACACTTCTCCATCGTCCTTTCCCCTAAGAAGAAAGGTATATAACCATCTATACTTTATGGGTGATGCAGCAATCATTCTGTGATTTCTCCCGCCCCCTGTACACTAATCAATGGGTATACCATTTCTCCTATCAATCTGCCTTTGTCAGTTGATTTTCAGTGAACCTTCAGAGGGTGAAAGGAAAGTTTTCACTAGCCCCTACAGAATGAATGAATAAATAATCATATTTCCATTTATAGTTGGGGAAACAGAATAGAAACTTATAGGTGTTGCTCAAGGTCACCTAATTTTGGACTTAATCCCAATTCTCATTCCAAAGTCCATGATTTATTCTGTGCACTAGCAGTTCATTCTTTTTGTTAAAAATTTTTTAAAATTGTGTTTGTAGAGACAGTGT
This sequence comes from Trachypithecus francoisi, assembly GCF_009764315.1. Lineage (NCBI taxonomy): Eukaryota > Metazoa > Chordata > Mammalia > Primates > Cercopithecidae > Trachypithecus > Trachypithecus francoisi. The sequence goes on from NW_022681472.1 coordinate 6,989,028, forward strand.
CTCACTATGTTGCCCGGGCTGGTTTCAAACTTCCGGGCTCAAGTGATCCTTCTGCCTCAGACTCCCAAAGTGCTGGGATTATAGGCATGAGCCATTACACCCAGGTAGTTGTATCTCAAGCGTTAGCCACATGAAGACCACCAGAAGAGCTCCTCAGGTTGAGACAGAAATAATACAGGGTGGTCACAGGAGAAAATTCTAGGCAGCAGTTTCACATGACTAGCCAAAGGAAACTGTTGAAATGGCTGCATAAGCTAGGGGATGATACAACCTGAAAACCAGAGAGTGGATCAAGCTGGCTAAGACCAACTGGACCCAATATGGTGCTGGATTTGACCTAGGTTTTACCTAGGACCTCATTATATGCTCATTAAAACATGAAATCCATTACCCACCAGTGCCATGACAGTTTCGGGAACATCTATATTTGGGGTAAAAATGGATGGTACCGCAGTTCCAAGGAATCTTCACCTTTTTCCAGGAATCTGTGTGAATATTCCTTGGTTTAAGAAACTCATAAAGGTAGAAGCCTCAAACCCTGTTGGGTGCTACTCTCTCTCTTGAGTACAACTGCACTCCCTACTCTCCTTTCTTGATTATGTACTTCTCACTTCACAATAAATCCCCATAACCTGAGAGGTCAAGGTTGCAGTGAGCCTTGACTGTGCCACTGTACTCCAGCCTGGGCAACAGAATGAGACCCTGTCTCAATCCATCCATCCATCCATTCATCCATCCATCCGGATATTGCAAGGAGCTAAAAAAAAGTCCCACACAAATTTAGGTTTTATTTTCAGATAAGCTCTTCTATCAATCCAGAATGAAAAGGTATCACAGGTTACCCACTTGAAGCTGCATCCTCCTTAGAGGAACTTTCACAGAAGCTGTGTCCTGTCCTCCCTTTGCTGATTTGAAGTCCAAATTTCACCCATGCAGAATCTTTTAGGGAAATTCTCAAGACCATGATTATATTTTACCACTATAAAGGTGGACTGTGGTTTCTGCAGATGACCACATTGAAAAACACCTCTTCTTTTATTGAAAATTAAACTATTCCCTACCTATTCTTTGCAGAGAGGACCAAGAGCTGGCTCCGAGTCTCTAAGACCCAGCAGTGTGGGGAGTGACAGCGTCCACCCTAGTGTCCTGGGCTCCACCCTCAGAAATTTGTAGTTGCAAGGTCTCAGACAGCACCCAGAGTTTTGGGGACTTCTTTTCCAAGTATGAAAGGAGGCTCCTTTCCAATCATTATGTTTTAAATTTACTTCAGAGCTCCAAGGGACCCCTGACAGAAGAGTTTTTTAATAACCTTTTTATTTTTCACCCAGAGTAACACTTAAAAATAACAAGGTATTTTATGCACCAGTTGCTTCAATCTTCCACTAGAGCAAACTTTTTGTTGGTAGTGTTTTGTTATTGGCTGATATGTTTCAATGTTCCAAGAACTTGAGCCCCACACCTCACAGAGAGGTGACCACAAAAATGTTCTTTCCTTATTTATCATGAGGCCAACAACAGTACCTACCTCATAGCCTCCTCTAGAAGATTCTATAAGTCAACTTTGATTGTAAAACACTCAAGTCACTGCCTGGCACATAGTGCCATTTATCAGTTTGTGAAGTGAATCCATGGTCAAGTTTTGTAGTGACTGCTTTGCCCTGGGCAAGGGAAACTGCTGCTCTCTTTTATAATTGTTAGTAGCATTAAATTGCAACTCTACCTTTCTTAGTTAGGGGTACTAAGGGGGAACTTTACTTTGTGACAAAAATATAACAAAATCTTAAGCATACAGAAGTGCTAGAACAAGCTGTAAAAACAAAAAGAACATCTATATTAGTCCATTCTCACATTGCTATAAAGAACTACCTGAGACTGGACAATTTATAAAGAAAGGAGGGTTAATTGGTTCACAGTTCCATAGGCTGTACAGGAAGCATGGCTGGGGATGCTTCAAGAAGCTTACAATCATGGCAGAAAGTGAAGGCGAAGCAAGCGCATCTTCACATGGCGAGCAGGAGAGAGAGAGAGAGAGAGAGAGCAAAGGGGAGACTGCTACATACTTTTAAACAACCAGAACTAGTGAGAACTCAATCACTATCATGAGAACAGTAAATCAACCCCATGATCCATTCATCTCCAACCAGATCCCTCCTCCAATATTGGGGATGACAATTCAACATGAGATTTGGGTGTGGACACAAATCCAAACTGTATCATCACCTCATGCTTTTGTTCTATTCCCATGTTGGTATTTATCTGGAGCCTGGAGTAACAGTGCCAGATGTTCCTTATGACAGTTTATCAAAGCCAGCTTTGCAGAGGTGAAGGAAGGATTGCTACATGGCAGTGAGCCAGGAGCACAAACTGTGGGATCCAAGAGTGGCCAAGGCTTTCTTGCTACATTTAGGAAATGGTATTTTTGATACACATCTCAGATAATTCTGATAGAGGTGACTTTGTTACAGACCACAGGCTCTTTGGCTACCCATATAATGGAAATTAAATCATGGCCAAGCAGATTTTCCAGATAAGACTTTTATTACAGGGCTTATGCTCAAGTACAAGGGAGACAGCAATGGTGAGGTGTAAAGATCCTCTAACTAGCTCCCCAAAAAACGCCCGTAGGGATTTTTTTTTTTTTACTTCGACAAAACATGGGAATTGATTTCAAGATTAGTGTATGCAGGCTGGACTGGGCAAAGAATGTGAACGGTGGGGGATGCAGGTCAGCGTGTCTGGTTGTGATGGTTCTCTTGAGTAATGAACCATCTGGTGGTCTGGTGGGGGCAGCAAAGCTGGAATCAATTGTTCAGTTTTTCTTCCCAAGAGAGGACATTCGCAACCTTGGTTTGATGTTTAGCTCTCCTAAGGCCAGTTTCTGGAATTTTCTAAGTAAAAGGAATGGTTGAACTTTACAACAGCAAGGAAGAATGGCTATTTTCTTTGTGTGACAGAAGCCTCAGGGTCAGTGGATATCACATCCATGAAGTAGTGGTATGGGTTGTGTGAAGAGAAGAAAAAAATAAAAAAATATATGAAGGAGAAGTCATGTCCCACTCCTGTTCTATCTCAGTCTGAGAATTGCACTTTGAGAAACACAAGTCACCCTTAGTAAAGTTCAATCAAACTTATAACTTTTGAATATATATTGTAATTTTAGTTACTTATTAGTGACAGAGTCTGACTCTGTCACCCAGGCTGGAGTATAGTGGCATGATCATAACTCACTACAGTCTCAACCTCCCGGGTTCAGACAATCCTCTTGCCTCGGCCTCTTGCATAGCTGGGACTACAGGCACATGCCACTACACGTGGCTAATTTAAAAAATTTTTTTCATAGAGATGGGTCTTACTATGTTGCCTAGGCTGGTCTCCAACTTTTGACCTCAGGCAATCATCCCACCTTGGCCTCCCAAAATGGAATTACAGGCGTGAGCCACCGTGTCTCTCCCGTGTCTCTCCCATATTGTAATTCAATTGGACAAATTGCCTGAGATTTTTCATTCTTTGTCATTTTAGATGAGACGAAAATGAAAGACTTAGTAACAGTTATGCTGGAATCTTACATGCAAATGCATGTTCTTTGAATAAGAGCAAGTTTCTTTATTTAGCATTTCTAATTTAATCCTTGACATTAAACCACATTAGAGTCTTTAATTCTTTTACTGTTTTATCAACTACTGAGAAGCAACCGAGAGATTCAAGCAACTCTGATGCATGTATTTTTAAAAACTTACCATTTGTGAGTAAGGTGTGAGCACAGCATCTAAGCAATGAGTGTAATTTTGTACACTGGGATTTTGTTTAGTGTGCCTGCAGTGCACCATGGAAGAAAGTCTAACAATGCTTTAACTAGGTTTATCAAAAATAAGGAAAAATTCAAGATGGATCATGCTATTAAAATAAGTATTCTTTTAGCCATAGCATATATTTAAGTACATGAAAGTGTGTGGGTTTTTTTTTTTTCAGTTGATAAACATGAGAATATTTGCAGGTGAATATTATCCAAGGCTTAATTTGTACCTTTGTCCTTATATAAGTGTCAGAAAATGGCTCATGTCCAACAATTTTTAAAAAACAGAGCCATAAATAAATATCACATCTCATAGAATTCACAGTTTTCCCCAAGATGAAAATTGCAGGAAATAGAACTGTTGAATTCTAGGAAGTTGTCTACACCAAAGACAATGGAGTTTTAAATCTTGACATTCCTTTTGAGTCACGCCTTTTCAGATAAGCATGTGGGACAGTGGGGGTTATCTACAGTGAAATTTGGTTATGTTTTTGGTATTATGAAAGTTTGGATCTTTTCAAAATGCTCAAGTTTACCCTTATGTTATAGCCCATCATCCTGCTAGTCTTAGTTGAAAATAAAAAGGAGCATACCACTGAAAAATCAGCATTTGTTTTCTTCAAGTATCTCTTAAAGAAAAAGAATGCCATTTAGTTAAAAAAAAAAAAAAAGTCTTCTGTCTTCCAACATGGCATGACAGAACCTTGAAGGATTTATATCTTGGGAGGTGAAACCATTATTCCCTGGTTAAAATGATTAATTTACAAAAACAACAGATGGTAAGGAGTAGAGGAGTTACAGTGTCACACTGCATGGGAGAGAAAAGAGAAGTTGTTACCCTATTTAAAACAAACCGAACAGAGAGAAAGAAACTCAGAAAATGCACACAGGAAGTGATTAGCAGCAATTGAACAAATGGCAGATGTTAAATGAAACAGCATCAGGACTAAGGCTAAGTGAAATCATATAGGCTCTGAGTGATTTTATGAAGGATGGTATTTATGACTTAAGTTTGGAACAGTGTATCAAGAAGATTCAAGAGTAAACTCCCTGTCCTCATCATAGATGAGGGCACTGTCTTTCTGGCCTGAGCTATTTCCACAGTCTCTTAAGTGACCTCTCCATTCTCAGTCTCTCCCAACTCCAGCCCAACTTGCACATGACCACCGTGACAACCTTCTACGTTAAGACCTTTATATCTTGACCATTACTTAGAGAACAAATTCCAAACTTCTTAGTAATAGTAACCCAGCCAGGCGTGGTGGCTCATGCCTGTAATCCCAGCACTTTGGGAGGCCAAGGTGGGTGGATCACCTGAGATTGGGAGTTCGAGACCAGCCTGGCCAACATGGTGAAACCCCATCTCTACTAAAAATACAAAAAACTATCTGGGTGTGGTGACGGATGCCTGTAATCCCAGCTACTCAGGAGGCTGAAGCAGGAGAATCACTTGAACCCTGGAGGTGGAAGTTGTAGTGAGCTGAGATTATGTACGCCATTGCACTGCAGCCTAGACAACGAGGGCGAAAATCCATATCAAAAAATAAATAAATAAATAAAACATAACTCATAATTCTTTGGAACTGCAAGATCTATGTAAAATTGCACAAACCCTGGCAACTTTAGAGTCTGTGCAAGACCAACAGCCCTGAAAGAGTTATAGGGATTTCAGCGTCTGTTCTGCTTCTACACTTCCGTGCAAAGGCTGTCCTTGGGTACCACCAAGTTGTTTTGGTTCCTTGGAAACCTAATTCCAAGGAAACCTAGTTTCTTGATCAGTTTCCCAAAGAAAATAAATCAATGGTATGGTCACACAATGTATCTACTTGGGAGTATACAGAGTCATTGAATGCCTGTGGTTCTTTCTTGAGGAGGAGCTACACTGTGTACAGGCTAAACACAGTGGTTTGCTCCCTCCCTTTTCTCTTCTTTCTCTTCACATTCTTCCCTCATCTCCTTCTTTGGGGCAAAACAAAGCTTCTCTCATTGTTGCATGTGAGGGTTTTAGAAATGCTTTCGGCTGCCTGGACATGACTGTTGGGCCGGGCGCGGTGGCTCAAGCCTGTAATCCCAGCACTTTGGAGGCCGAGACGGGCGGATCACGAGGTCAGGAGATCGAGACCATCCTGGCTAACACGGTGAAACCCGTCTCTACTAAAAAATACAAAAAAACTAGCCGGGTGAGGTGGCGGGCGCCTGTAGTCCCAGCTACTCGGGAGGCTGAGGCAGGAGAATGGCATGAACCCGGGAGGCGGAGCTTGCAGTGAGCTGAGATCCGGCCACTGCACTCCAGCCTGGGCGACAGAGCGACACTCCGTCTCAAAAAAACAAAAAAACAAACAGAAATGCTTTCGGCTGCCTGGACATGACTGTTGGGTCTCAACATCTATCTCAAGGTGCTAAAGCTTTCTTCTCACTAAAGAGAGTTCTCCAGTGCTGGGTATTTTCTCGTTGTCCCTCAGAATTTTCTTGCTATCCTGCTCTATGGTCCAGGAAGGGTGGGAACTGCATCAGCAAAAACCTCTTATCTTAGGCTTCCAGGTAAGTTCAGCCAATGGGAGGCAGCAAGCGATGACACGGGCCTGGGGGAAGGCAAGGTGCGGCAGGGACCTCCCCTGTCCCCTGCTCTGCACCAGGTCCCGAGGGTGCTCTGTGTTTCTTCTGGTTGCCGTCTCTGGGTTCTGATCTTCCTTCTTTTGCTCCTTCAGGCCCAGGGCTGGCAAAGGCGTTCTGTTCCTTCTTGGTATCTTTAAACTCAGACCCACCTTTGTAGATAACTTGTTAATGCTCCTCAAATAAACCAGCTTGAGTGTGCCAAGACCCTGAGCTCCTATGAGGGATATGGTGCCTGACACTGTGACAGTTATAATTTCTCCGCTTGCTGACACATAGCATAGGAAGTATTTACAGTACAGCCCCACTTTATGCTCCCATGCTCACCAAACCTCCTACCTTTCTCTGACCCTAACAGTGTTTTAACTTCATGCCTTTATGCACTTAGGGTTTCCTCCTGCAATGGGGTGCCTTTTTCTCCTTTTCTGCCTACCACCAATCTCTTTATCTTTAAGATCCCTCACAAACGTCACTTGTCTGAGAAGCCTTTCCTCTTACCTCCTCCCCAGAAAGACTTGAATTCTGTGCTTCCATGCAACACTCTGTGGCATGTCTGTCTCCTCACAGAAATGATATCTTCATTCATATAGTCATTCCCCCCAAACAAATATTTATCAATTATCCTCTATGTTCCAGGCACTATGATAAATTCATGGGAACACAGCATCAACAAAACAAAGTCCCTGCCCTCATGGAGTTTATATTCTAGTGAGGGGACAAACAATACATTCGTGAACAAGTAGATTGATGATTATCCAGTAAAGGTGAGTATTATAGAGATAAATGAAGCAGACCAAGAGATGACCTGTGTTAGAATGAGAAGTTTCCAAATGAGGACCGAATTGTTGCCAGGAGGTCTGAGTGAAGAGTTGGTAGTTGAGCAGAGACCTGGATGATGTGAGGAGAATATCTGAGGATAAATCTTTTAGCCACAGAAACAGCTGTGCAATAGTCCTGGGGGTGGGGAGGAAGTGTGCTTAGCATGTTTGAGGGAGGGCATAGAGCTAGCGGGTTGGCGGAACATTAGGATGTGAGATGAGGGCCACTCAGGGTAGGTGAGCCTAGGATGAGTCTTGCACCACAGGATCACAGATTTGGAGTCCCCTGAAGAGCTATAGGTAGAGGTTACCCTGACTTGACTATGCACTCTGTTAACCCCAGTGATTTGTCTAGAGCCTGGCTGAAGGGATGACTAAATTGTAGTAGACCTCAGTTAATTCTGTAATTTTTTTTTTCTCCTTTAGCCAACATAACTTTCCCAAGTGTTATAAAAATATCTGTGGCTTGTTTTAAAGATACAACACCAGGCAGAACAGCTGACAGCCAAAATGACAAGGCTGTGAGGTGACAACTCTCAGCCAACCCTGTCCCCTCCTGGTGTCTCTGCCTCTGTGTCTGTCTCTTCATGATGTGGAAAGTTTCATTCAGATCTCAGGCTCCAGGCAAACTCTCAAACACCATGCAGACAGGGGGCAAGGATACCATTCTACCTATCAAAGCCATAAGCTTATTTTTCACAAAATTTGGCCAGTTAGTTCCGTGCTCTTAAGCCATTTTCCAAATTATAAATGACAGCAAAAAGAAAAAATGACTTAGACTAAGAAAAATAGATACTGATAGCCCATGTACTAACTAGAATTATCTCCTTGCTAAAATATATATATTTGTTGGGTACACACAAACATATAGAGGAAAATAACAAACATTGGGGACTTCAAAAGCTGGGGGAATAGGGAGATGAGGGCTAAAATATCACCTAATGGGTACAATATTCAGTATTTGAGCAACAGGCATACTAGAAGCCCAAACCTCACCATTGTACAGTATATCCATATAATAAACCTACATATATTTTGAATATATATATATATAATGTTTTATGATATTGTCATTCATGAATCAAAATGTATAATTACCTGTAAGAGATACTTTTCTTTTGTAAATTTTAGCATAATACAAATATGGCAAAGTAAGGAACTACAAAAGAACAGAAAACAGTTGTCCTCTGGCTTCCCACTGAATATTTATTTTAGCTTCCAGATATGCAAATATCTGAATAGAAGGAAACTGCATTGTAGAAGTTTATTTTAGTTACAGTGAGATTAATGGCATCTATTAGACATATTTTGTGATTGAATATTCTGAAAGAAAAACTGCTTAAAATATTTTTAAAAAATTTCGTAACTCTACAATTCTGAATTCTTTATTCATTAAATAAATAGCACATCAAGAAGACTACTTATACTTGAATATAAACAGATTGGTCACAGAAATCTAAACCTATACTTAATTAAATTTAACCAATAAACCCAGCTCCCCACCAGTTTGTGAGTGTTGGCACACAGCAGATGGTCCTCGTTGTTTCAGTAACATCACAGGGATTTACCCAAACCACTGTGATGCCAATCCAACCAAAACTCCTGATGGAAAAACTTCAATTTCAGGAATTCAATCTGGAGACTTGCCCTATGAAGAAGATGAAGCTAAAAAAAAAAAAAAAAAGAAAAAGAAAAAGATGAAGCTATGTAGAAATGTAGCATAAAGTGATTGCTTTCCTAAGGATTGCTTAATTACCATATTTTTCTTAATTTTGGAAAAAAAAATTTAATAAATCAAATACAACAAATCCACCAGACACCGAAAAAGGAGAAATGAAATTTAATTTCATTGTAAGAGACTTGTTTTAAGCAGAAGAGAGACCTTTGTAACAGAAAAACTATCTAGACATAACCATCCTAAGAGGTATTTATTACCTCATCTGTAATAATATGGCAGAAAGCCAGTTTGAAATGACTGAAGTGTTTTAGAGGTTAAAGAAATGAATGTTTTTGAGAAATTAAGCAGTCTTCTATTCAAATAATTGTGGGTGTTAAACATTTTTAGAACTCATCTTTATCCTTCATTATTAATAAATTGGTATTATGTAAGAGTTCATTTTCATTCTTCATCAGTGCTGCAACTCTTTATCCATTAAACAATTAACTCCCCATTCCTCCTTTACCCCAGCCCTTGCTAACTGACATTGTTTCCTGTCCCTGTAAATTTGAGTACTCTAGTTACTTCATAAAAGTGGAATCACACAGTATTTTTCCTTTTGTGTCTGGCTTATTAGTGTAATGTCTTCACGGTTCATCTATGTTGTAGCATGTGTCAGATTTTCATTCCTTTTTAAGGGTGAACAGTTTTTTATTATATGTATATAACACATTTTGTTTATCCATTCTTCCATTGGTGGACATCTGGGTTGTTCCCACCTTTTGGCTATTGTGAATAATACTATTATGAACATGGGTATATAAAGATTTGTTTGAGACCCTGCTGCTTTCAGTTCTTTAGGGTGTTCACTCAGAAGTATAATATGGATCCTTTATAATTCTGTCAGAGGCATGTGAACCAGAGCAACTCCGTCTTAAATAGGAGCTGGGTAAAATGAGGCTGAAACCTACTGGACTGCATTCCCAGACAGTTAAGGCATTCTAAGTCACAGGATGAGATAGGAGGTCAGCACAAAGTGCAGGTCATGAAGACCTTGCTGATAAAACAGGTTGCAGTAAAGGAGCCGGCCAAGACTCGCCAAAACCAAGATGACTGCAAGAGTGACCTCTGGTTGTCCTCACTACTAGACTCCCATCAGCACCATGGCACTTTACAAGTGCCACGGCAATGTCAGGAAGTTACCCGATATGGTCTAAAAAGGGAAGGCATGAATAATCCACCACCTGTTTAGCATATCATCAGGAAATAAACCATAAAAATGGGCAACCAACAGCCCTCAGGACTGCTCTGTCTATGGAGTAGCCATTCTTTTATTCCTTTACTTTCTTAATAAACTTGTTTTCACTTTGCACTGCGGACTCGCCATAAATTCTTTCTTGCGCGAGACCAAAAACCCTCTCTTGGGGTCTGGATGGGGACCCCTTCCTGTAACAATTCTCTGTTTAATTTTTTGGGGAAGTGCCATACTGTTTTTTTCTGAGCTGTACCATTTTACATTCTTACCAGCAACAAACAGGGGTTCCTATTTATCCACATCCTTGCCAATGAAGTGGTGTAACTGTCTGGGGTAAATACCCAAGGTTTGTCGTCTCACGCCAGAGAAATCAAGGACGCAGACACACGAAGGGAGGTTACGAGCAAAGGTTTAATAGGTGAAAGAGAAAAGAGAATAGCTCTCTCTCCTACAGACAGAGAGGGGTTCCCAAGTGGGTCTTCCAGTTTCATGGTAAAATGCAGGGATTTTTATAGACAATCTTGAGGAGGTCATGTCTGATTTACATAGGGCCTGAGGGATTGGTTGGACCAGTGTGTCATTTGCATAACGCACAAAGAAGCTGGCCATCCCACCCTAAACTTTTAAAAATTTATTTTAATTAATTAATTTTATTTGTTTAATTAATTAATTAATTAATTTTTTTGAGATGGAGTTTCACTCTTGTTGCCTGGGCTGGAGTGCAATTGGTGTGATCTCTGCTCGCTGCAACCTCCACCTTCCAGGTTCAAGTGATTCTCCTGCCTCAGCCTCCCGAGTAGCTGGGATTACAGGCATGTGCCACCATGTCCAGCTAATTTTGTATTTTTAGTAGGGACAGGGTTTCACCATATTGACCAGGCCGGTCTCGAGCTCCTGACCTCAAGTGACCTGCCCGCCTCGGCCTCCCAAAGTGCTGGTATTACAGGTGTGAGCCACCGGGGCCCAGCCCCACCCTAATCTTTTATTATGCAGTTGGGGTATCTACCTGGCAGACACCATATTTCCTGTCTTTTTAGTGCACATGTGGCCACGAAGAAAAGGGAAGTGGGAACCTCCACATTGAACATGTCCGGCACCCAGGTAGCCTTTTTCTATTGGTGCAGCTGGCAGCATTTACCTATGCAAGCTTCCAGCTTGCTTATTTATGTCTGCAGCTTGATTTTACAGGCTGCTCTTTGTTAGAAACTAAGTGATTTGGGGGCTGCTTTTTGCTGACAGGGAATTACCAGGGATTCTCTTACCCTTACTATCTACCTAAATACTTCCTTTTTAGCTCCTGTATCACCAACACTAGTTATTTTTATTTACTCTTTTGATAACAGATTTTTTTAGTGAGTGTAAAGTAGTATCTCAATGTGGTTTTGATTTGTAGTTCCCTAATGATTAGTGATGGTGAGCATCTTCTCATATTGGTTGTTTGAATATCTTCTTTGGAAAAATACCTATTCAAATCCTTTGTCCATTTTTGAATGGGATTGTTTGTTTTTTGTTGTTGAGTTGTCAGGGTATTAAAATATATATGATTTTCAATATTAATCCTTTATCAGATACATAATTTGCAAATATTTTCTTCCATTCTGTAAGTGGCTGTCTTAGCTAGGACAGCCATAACAAAATACCATAGACCACATGGCTTAAGCAACAGAAATTTCTTTTCTTACAGTTCTGTAGTCTGGGAAATCTGGTTGATTTGGTTCCTGGTGAGGACTTGTTTTGCTGTCTTGTAGGCGGCTCCCATCTTGTCCTGGGGCATTAAAAAAAGCCAATTATCATCTTAAAGAGAAGGTTGAAACCTACTTCTGTAAAGCAGAGGAGGTTTCAACCTCCAAATGGAGAGGAGATGGAATGATTTAGTTCATCATAGGAAGTCTGGCACCACTAAAGGTTAACCTGACACCTGTCTGAAGATTTGTTTTCAAGTCCCTGCTCAGCATGGTTCCCTTTGTGACCTCCAGAAAGTCACTCAGATTCTTTGGACCTTATTTTTTTCATCTCTAAGCCCTCATTTCATTCTGCTTTCTATTTAGAGAGATTATAGGACTAGGACTCATGTTTTTCTTCTTAGTATTGAAAAGGCTATTCCAAGGCACCCACTTTACCATGAGAATCTAATCTGCAGAGGATACAAGGACTTGAAGTAGCTCAAATTATACATTTAGAACATGTTCAATCCAGAGTCATTACTCAGTTTACCTTTGTATTTCTTTCTCCATAATCATATTTTTCTAATTTAAAATGTAATGTGGTGCTGTAAATATATTTCGTAACTACCTTTTTTACATTCTTCCATGTAAGGTCACTTAGTGTTTTAACTTTATTATCAAATTAATTTTACTCAATATTATTGTACAAGTTATTAACATTTTATTGCTAATAATTTTCAGACAGTTTTAATTAAAAAGCATTTAATATTCAACATTATGATGCCCATATTTGAAGAGTAATTTCCCCTTGCTTAAATTACTTTTCAGTGCCCACCGGTACTGTCTTACAACACTAGAAATTTCATATTATGGTAAACAAATGATGGTAAATTTAGGATAAGACGTGTTTGGATTCAAGTTTGTAGATGTCAGTGCACTTTGCATGTATTGAGTCATCTTAGAGCTGGTCACTGTTAGTGGATTACTACAGTTTGTTATTCCTGTTTTGCTGATAGGTAGCACATTCAGAATATGGGGTTTGCACACCATTAGTAAACATAGAACTCCAGCCTCCCGTGTTGCTAGTTTTCCCTCTTTAAGATTCCTGACAACTCTGCAATCAGCTTCTCTTGCTATGTAGAGTTAAATGGATGTTGGAAAGCTGTCACTATTTATTTTTAAAGAATTTCTTTAGATGGTGAGAAGGAATTCTGCCCAGGAAGCTAGTCTGGCCAAAATGCTGCATACATGAGCACATTCACAGGTCCCTGTAGCTGTTAGCACCTGTCTGTGAGCAACCCTTGATTTTTGATCTCTTCTTCTGGTAGATGCTTTAATGGTGAGGAAAACCATATTCTGCATGACTCCTGATGCCATATGGCTACTCTGGCCACTGAGAGCTGCTGAAACAACTAAAATAACATCCTAACCTTTCATTTTCATTTTCTACTTGAGTGGGAGTGTGAAACTTTGCAGCTTTTATCTGGGTTGTATGTTCAAGTTTATTTGCTTGCTTGTTTATTTATTTAATGTGTAATGATTATAGGATACATCAGTCAAATGTAAAACTTTCAGATATTTCCATAGGATTACAATACTTTTGTATATTATATGAGTAGTTTAAAATTTTATTCCTCTGTTTTCCACTTTTCCATTTCAATCACCTGATTTATAACGTCACATCTCTTTGTAAGAACTTAAAGGCAAGACGTTTCCTAGTATCAGCCGGCATCAGGACTGAAACAGCCTTTGCAAAATTACAACAGTGAGAAAAAATTGACATCAGAAAATTATCACAGTAACAAATCTGCTTGCCTCCAACCTCCAACCTATCCATGTTCATTCCTGGACACAGGTCAAACTAACTTTGGGAGGAATTTAGCTTATAGTTTAACTTTTTTTTTTTTTTTTTTCTGAGAGAGTCTCACTCTATCACCCAGGTAGGAGTACAGTGGCATGATACTACCTCTTTGCAGCCTCCGGCTCCCAGGTTGAAGCGATTCTCCCACCTCAGCCTCCAAAGTAGCTGGGATTACAGGTGTGTACCATCACACTCGGCTACTTTTTGTATTTTTTGTAGAGATGGGGTTTCACTATGTTGGCCAGGCTGGTTTCAAACTCCTGACCTCAAGTGATCCGTCTTCCTCTGCCTCTCTAAATGCTGAGCCACCGCACCCAACCTTATAGTTTAACTTTGAAACAAAGATAATAATAGCCCTTTCCAGGAAAGAAAAATAAAAGCCCTCCTTGAGCCAAAGATCCCAAGATTCCCAACCTCCCCAGTTGCTCCTACAGATAACATCACTATTGTAAAATCTCAGATTGATGTTTGAGGTATTTTTTCCAACCTTGCATTCTGATAGCTCAACTGGCACCACCCAGACCAGTAAAGTGGTTCAACTGGTCGTGTGGCCCCCCACCCCAAACTGATTCAGTGTAAGAAGATGATTTCGAATCCTTATGATTTCATTCTCGACCCGATCAATCAGCATTCCCCGTTTCTCAGTCTCCTGCCTGCCAAATTATCCTTTAAAAACCCTAGTTCTTTATAACTCAAAAAACGGACTGATTTGAGTAAAAACCCAGTCATTCATCTAGCCAAATCTCTGTGCATTAAACTCTCTCTATTGCAATTCCCATCCTGATAAACTGACTCTATCTGGGCAGCAGGCAAGAGGAACCCATTGCGCGGTTACAGGACCTTTGTGATTTTGTGCTGCTTGTCTCAAGTTGTAGGTTCAGGATATGATGGTGGAGACAAATGACCAAGTTCTGCTTTGGTTAGGCCCAGAGGGCATCACCTGTGCATTTCCATGCAGAGTCTACATTGTGAGATGCAATGCCACAACCCTACCTGTCTGACCACTTCCTAGAATAAGAGACAGCCTGCAGATGACTCCAGCCAAAGCCAGTGAGGACAAAACCAAATCAAAACAGACAACAGAAACAGGAGGAGGCGCCAATACTAGAAAAAAACCAAGTCACTGACGTCAGTAAAACCATCAGGATAAATACTGTGGAGGAAGAGTGGTCGTGAGTTGGACTCACTCAGATCAATAAAGCATTTTATATCTGGTGCTGTTCCTAGATGCTTGCATGTAGCAGCCTGCCAGAAGTAGAATGAAATCTGTGGAAATCTCATAATTACTAGCTGCTGAGTATATGTCCTTTCTAATTTGTAGAGGAAGATTGACCTTAAGATAATTACCTGAAATTAAAGAGGATGTTGACATCTATATTTCCACCCTTGACGTCTTCTCTAAGCTCCAGATTCATATATCCAGCTATCTCTTAGAAAAAACCACTCATTATGTTTCCTCAAACTCATTCTTCTTTATATATATATTCAATGTGTATATATATGTGTGTATGTGTATATATATGTGTGTGTATATATATATATTTTTTCTTTTAGAGACAGAGTCTCGCTCTGTCATCCAGGCTAGAGTGCAATGCTGTGATCATATCTTATTGCAGCCTTGAACTCCTGGGTTCAAGGGATCCTCCCACCTCAGCCTCTCAAGTAGGTAGGAATACAGGAGTGCACCACCATGCCTGGCTACATATATATTTTCAGTCTCATCTCATTCACAGTTGTGAACTCATTGTATACGTAGTGCTAGTAAAAATGAGAAATTAAATCAATATTTTTTAAACTAAACAGAACCTGATAATGTAAGTGCATGTCAGTTAGGATCCTTTCTTCTACTTTTAACATATTCTAAGCTCAATAAATCAGAAGACATATTTTTCCTTAGGAATGTTCCTAAGGGACACTTTTTCCCTTTCTATGACTCTCAGACAAACTCCAACATTATCTATTGGGAATAAATAACACCCAGTGAAGAAAACTGGAAGAAAAGGAGAGAGGAAAGGCAAGGCCAACCATATAATGAAGAGAATGTTGTCTAGAAATGAAAATGAGTAAGAGAAGGAATTATGAAGGTCAACCAGCAACAAAAGCCCTTCTACAATTGCAAAACTCAGGTTAGGACCTAGAAATGGTGATAAGCTGACCTCCATGTTCCTCAAGGCAGAGGGAAGTCAACGCGTTGCAGGGTAGAATCATCGGAGGCTCTCCTCAGAGTCTAGCATCCTGAGCCCTTGCTGTGAGTCGCTCAGATGCACTGTACATGCCTGATGGGCATGATGCTTGGCCATGTGGGGGCCACAGGAAAAAACTTCCCCTTCACCCTCTGAAGTTTCACTAAAAAATGAACTCGCAAAAGGCAGATTCATTGGAGAAAAGGCGTACAGGTTTATTAACACGCACACAAGGAGAATCACAGAGTACTCACCTACTCCCTAATGGGGTTCAGAAGTTTGTCTGCCGTCTTGGCAAAACAGGGTATGAGAGGGAGAGAAGAGGAATTCTGCTGAGGGGATTACTAAGGAGAATGAATAGATCAGAGAATAGAGACTAATTTATACATTGTCTTGTGAATGGATCTGTTCAGGCATGGTTACATTCTTGGTCTTATAGGGAGGGGAAGAAAAAACAACTGTTCTCCTTAATGGGTTTGGCTGTTAGGCAGATAAAGAAATCTCAACTTCCTTCTGTGCTTTGGGAGAAACAGTAGAAGGTGGATTGGGGGGAAAGACCTTGAAGCTTTTTCGGTTCAGCATGTCAAGATGCCATATTGTTGGGGTATTAACTTCTGAGCCCCAACAACCAGTGCCTCACCTCCCAGGACGCCTTGCCTGGGTGATTTCTTCTCTGCTTCCACCTCAACCTATGGAATTGCAACTGAAACCACTGTCTCTCACCTTATGACAGTGAGAGAAATCCAACAGGGCTGACTCCATCTTGCGTCTGACCACCTAGCTGTCCCAGTTTATTCTTAGGTAGGGGCCAAGCTAACTTTGGGAAGGATTTTGTTTCTAGTTTAACCTTAAAACAAAGATGATAATAGCTCTTCACAAAACTAAACCGCATTTGTTAAACTAATGAAAGTCCATGAGAATAGGAGTGTGAGAGGGGCCTGAACTCTGCTAAGATGTTGGTGTAGTTTCTATAATAATCTCTTGCTGCTCCAGAGTCATGTGGCAGAAGGCACAGGATTCATGACTTCCCCAGTTGCTCCTATAAATAACATCATGATTGTGGAAGCTAAGGTTGATTTTTTGCAATATTTTTCAAACTTACTGTACCCAGACTGTGACTCATGACCCAACGGGTCCTGTGGCCCCACCCAGAGGACCATTTTCCACATCCCTATGATTTCCTCCCCAACCAATCAGCACCACCCATTCCCTAGGTCCCTGCCCACCAAATTGTCCATAAAAACCCTAGCCTCTGAGTCCTTGGAGTGTCTGATTTGAGTAATAGCTCTGTCTACCATGTGGCGGTCTCATGTCAATCACTCTTTCTTTCCTGCAATAGCATGGTCTCAGTGAATTGGTTTTGTCTGTGCAGCAAGCAGGAAGAATTCATCTGGTAATTACACAACCCTCAAGCTTGGCCCAGGTACATTCTCTTATATTAGTTTTGCCTCAGGTTCTTCCTTTTAGGTCAATAATATTATTATTATTTTTTTAATTTGCTTACTTGTCAGTTGACTGTTGTCCCTGCACAAGAAAATAAAATGCACAAAAGGAAGCAGCTGAACTCTCGTTTAATGGTATAGATTCAGGATCTAGAGTTGTGCATGCAATTCTAGGAGCTCAACTAATGGTTGTTAAGTTAGTGGATAAATAAAATGCTGACTTGATGTAACATGAGCATCATGGGGTAAAACATTGTATCTTAATCTTACTTCAAAGGAGGTTTTGGTCCACGCTCCCCTATAAACAAAAATCTTCCTTCTCTTAACATGTAAAGTCTATTTACTAACTTGTAAAGACCCGTTTCTAGCTTGGAGAGGGTGAAGGCCTGACAAGATAAGACACAGGGCAGGTTATCTGAGGGAACTCTTGAGTAGAAAAGAAAATTGACAGCACAAAGGCTGTAACAGTGTCTAATCCTGGAGATTAAAGTGGGGGAAATGCCATTGAAAGCAGGTTGGGTTTCAGAGCTCCCTCTCTCAATTGTGATGCATACTACAAGATCATAGTTTTGATTAGAATGTCTTTTTTTTTTTTTTTTTTTGAGACAGAGTCTCACTTTGTTGCCCAGGCTGGAGTGCAGTGGTACAATCTTGGCTCACTGCAACCTCTGCCTCTCAGGTTCAAGTGATTCTCTTGCCTCTGCCTCCTAAGTAGCTGGGACTACAGATGTGCACCACCACGCCCAGCTAATTTTTGTATTTTTAGTAGAGACAGGTTTCGCCATGTTGGTCAGGCTGGTCTTGAACTCCTGACCTCAGGTGATCCACCCACCTTGGGCTCCCAAAGTTCTAGGATTACAGGTGTGAGCCACCACACCTGGCCAAGCATGTCCTTTTAAATCTCACCTGGTATCACAGGGAGAGAGGGAATGAGAAGGGGTTTTAAAAGGACATGCCTTTAAATAGACATGCTTTTAAAACCCCTTCTCATTCCCTTTCTCCCTATAATACTAGGTGAGAAAAGATAAGATAATAACTTTTATCTGAGGACCGTGAGTCCTTTTAAACAATCAGGACGAGAGATAGAAATCTGAGGACTATGTGTCCTTTTAAACACTCAGGCCCAGAGATTTAAAACTTCTGCTCATTCCCCTTCTCCCCATGATACCAGGTGAGAAAAGATAAGAACTTTTATCTGAGGACTATGAGTCCTTTTAAACAATCAGGCCCAGAGAGACATAATGAGATGGGAATCATGTCCTACTTCCCCCTTGAGCTACGTATTCACATCTTCAAACTGCTTGCGGCTGGATACAGTGGCTCGTGCCTGTAATCCCAACACTTTGGGAGGCCAGGACAGGAGGATCACTTGAGACCAGGAGTTCAAGACCAGCCTGGGCAACAAAGTGAGAACCCTGTCTCTACAAAAAATAAAAATTAAAAAAATAAAAATAAAAAAACCTACTCTCTATTGCCACAAGTAGCTATCAATTAACCCAATAATGCCTCACTGGACACCATAACCCGTTCCCAGTAGCTTAACAAGGTATAGCCAATCACTATTTAATGTCATTTCTGTAAACCAATGTGAATTTCTGACAAACACTTTGTATGAGTCCACTCCCTGTCCCCCTTTTCTGCCTTTAAAATCTACTTGGAACTGCTGCTACTCAGAGTGTATATTCGGGGCAACTTGAATAATGCTCTTGGGTTACAGTTCTCAAACTTGGCCCAAATAAACTATTTCTGTTAATTTTGCTTCCGTTTCTCTCTCTTTTTTTTTTTTTTAGGTCAACACAGATTCTCAGAATTAAACATTTCCATGTCCCAGAAGATGACAAAGTCACTCACAAAAATACCTCAAAATGTGTTTGTCAAGAAATTACACTTTCTCTTGATTTTGTGGACCAATTTCTAATTTCCAACCCAGATAAAAGCCTCCTCGTGAAGCTGGTATTTCCTAGCACATCCCTCTACCCTCCCCAGCACACTGTCCCATCCCTGGATGGCCTGTCCACAGAGAGCACTGCCTGTGTGGCCACTGGGGGAGGCAGCTGCATCCCAGAGATGGTGATGTCCAGGGCTTGATAAGGAAGCTGTTTGTGTGGCCTGGAGATGTCCCGGGAGCTGGTTGGTGCCCACCTTCTCTCATTTCCTTACCACCTTCTTTCTTGTGTTGCTTTCTCCTTCCCAGCTCTAAACTCCCTATGGTGCTGGAGCAGCCAGAGAAGAAGTGTTACTAGAGCTGTCACCGCTACCTACAAAGAGCCCCATTCTGCACACAGAGGCTGCTGGCTCCTTTTTCCCAATCACAGACCAGAATGTATGTGAAAGAGGATGTGGCTGTTCTGCAGGTTGGAGCTCTAGGATCGGAAGAACTCATCTGTGTCACATATGATCCAGCTGAAAGTCCCTACAGACTGGGCCCTCTGTGTTTTTAGAGGCAGCTTCCAAGGGCAGGAAGACTTCCAGAGTACAGGCCTGAGCCTGCTGCTAATCTTGTTCTGGTCGAGAGATTGATGAGGGAGGCAAGAATTGTGGAGCCAGAACAGCAGCAGCAGCAAATCTGCAGAGAGGAATGCTAAATTCACTGCTATGATTTCTTTTTTTGAGACAGTTTCACTCTGTCACCCAGGCTGGAGTACAGTGCCATTTGAGCTCATTGCAACCTCTGCCTCCCCGGGTTCAAGCAATTCTCCTGCCTCAGCCTCCTAAATAGCTGGGATTATAGGCATGTGCCATCATGCCTGGCTAATTTTTGTATTTTTAGTAGAGACAGGGTTTTGCCATGTTGGCCAGGCTGGTCTCAAACTACTGACCTCATGTGATCCACCCGCTTGGCCCTGCAAAGTACTGGGATTACAGGTGTCAGCCACCACGCCTGACCTACTGTGATTTTTCATTGAACCTAATTAACTCATTTTTAACCCCTATTTTTGGTACAAAAATAAAATTTAAGTTGTAATCAACTGGTGGGCTCTTTCCACCTACTGCACAGATAAGATCAGTCCACGGAGACCACAGCATTGTAGTAAAGAAAGAGTTTGATGTGAGGCCAGCCATGTGGGAGAACTGGAGTTATCACTCAAATCAGTCTTCCCAAAGGCTTGGACGTCAGGATTTTTGTGTACAATTTGGTGGGCAAGGAGCTAGGGAATGGATGTTGCTGATTGGTATGGAGTGAAATCATAGGGGTGTGGAAAACAGTCCTCATGTGCTGAGTTTTCCTCTGGGTGGGGCCACAGGACCAGCTGAGTCATGAATCCAGGTGGGGCCAGTCTGAAGAACATCTCAAAAAATCAATCTTAGGTTCTACAATAGTGATGTTACCTCCAGGAGCAATTGGAGAAATCACAGATCTTGTGACCCCTGGCCACATGACTCCTGGGCAGTAAGGGATTACTATGCCTACATTTCAGCAGAGTTCACATCCTTCCCACAACTCTAATCTTGCAGTCCTTCATTAATCATACAAAGGCGGTTTTCAGTCCCTGAGCAAGGAGGGGTTTGTTTTGGGGCAGGACCATTATCATCCTTTATTTCAGGTTAAACTACAAACTAGATTCCTCCCAAAGTTAGCTTGGTCTATGGCCAGGAATGACATGGACAGCTGGGAGGGCAGAAGCAAGATGGAGTCAACTATGTCCGATTTATCATACTGTCATAATTTTTCAAAGGCAGTTTCAAGGTTACTATTCTCATGATTCAACACATCCTCAAGGAGTGAGATTGAGTCTGTGTAAGTGTATCATGACTTTCCGTAACACGCCTTGTCATGCAGCCTTCTACCCTGCTAGAACTGGAATCTGGCCTCGGCTGGTTCCTACCAGCCGTACTGCCATCACCTCATCCTCATCTGCCCCATCTGTTGTTTTGGAACCACTTGTGTCCTCTGAAATGCGTATGTTGAAGTCCTAACCTCTTGTGCCTCAGAATGGGACTATGTTTGGAGATAGGGTTTTAAAGAGGTAGTTAAGGTTAAGTGAGATAATTAGTGTGAGCCCTGATCCAAAATGACCCTTATAAGAAGAGGAAATTTGATGCTTATACTCACAGAAAAAGAAATCATTTGAAGACACAGAGAGAAGAGGGCCAAGGAGACAGGTCTCAGAGAAACTAACCCAATGACACTTCGTCTTGGATTTCCAGCCTCCAGAATTACTGTAAAATACATTTTTCTTGTTTAGGCCACCCAACCTTTACTACTTTGTTATAGCAACCCTAGCAAACCAATGCAGTCACCAACCCAGGGTGAAAATGGAACATTCCCAATTCTCTAGCTGTTAGGCCAAGCTTATTTGTAATAGATTCTTGTTTTCAAAGGATATATATACATTGAGATTCTCAATATGTTTGTTAAAATACATTGTTTCTTGTTAAAAGCATAGGACTTTGAAATATCTTTGTGTTACAGATATGTAGATGTTCTGAGCCGTAATTTTTGGAAAATGCTTTCAAAGAAAAGGAAATCTACTGGACAAACAGCATGATTAATGGGGATGTAGTGAGAAAATAATTGGCCCTAATTGGATTTGTGATGTTTTTGCAGCTTGAAATTAGCTTCAAAATCCAACAATAACATGAAAGAATGTTCAGTATCACGAATCAAATTAAAACCATGATTAAATCACCTCACTTTCATTAGGGTAGCTACTATAAAAAAAGCAAAACAAAACGGAAAATAACAACTGTCGGCAAGGATGTGGAGAAACTGGAACCCTTGTGAAACCATCCCACAGTGTTGACAAGAATTGCATGCTGGGTTCTGGACAGAAGTAGTTCCAATTAAGTACTAATCAGTCTGCACTTGGGCCCACTTCCTCGTTGTCAAAAGTAGCCCTAGATGCTGACCATGTTCACATCCCCACTCTTCCTATAGATGTGATCTCTGACATTAGAATCATAAGGCTTTTGTGTAAGGATCACTTATAATGTTTTTCAGACCCCAAATTCCAGCAGCCAGTTTGAAGACTCCTACAGAGTAATGGGATCAGCATGAGAATATAGCTTCTTCGTCTCCCTATCCCATGACTTCACCCTCTACTCTTCCAACCAATCAGTGATCTCCACATTGCAGCCCATTCCAACACTCTTAAAAACCCTTACTCTTCAGGGAGACAGATTTGAGGTTTCTTCCCATCTCATTCAATGACCCTATGATTAAACCCCTTTCCCTGCTACAACCTGGTGTCCCAGCTTATTGATTTGCTGTGTGCATTGAGCAATGAACCTATTTCAGTTACACTTGTGCACTGTTGGCAAGAAGGTAAAATGGTACAGCCACTATGGAAAATGGTATGAAAGTTTCTCCAAAAATTAAAAATAGAATTCTCATGTAACCCAGCAGTCCCACTTCTGGGCATATATATCCAAAGGAATTGAAATTGGTATCTCAAAGAGACCTTTGTACACCCGTGTTCATAATAGCATTATTCACAGTAGCCAAAAGGTGGGAACAATTCAATGTCCATTGACAGATGCACAGATAAACAGAATAAGGTATATACATAACAATGGAAAATTATTCAGCCTTGAAAAGAAATGAAAGTCTGGCATGTACTATAACATGGATGAACCTTGAGGACAGTATGCTAAGTGAAATGAGTCAGAAGCAAAAAGACAAATATTGTATGATTCCACTTACATAAGGTACCCAGAGTAGTCGAATTCATAGAGACACAAGGTGTCCACTGGAATGACGGTTGCCAGGGGAAGGGGGAAGGGAAAATGGGGAGCTGTTTAAATGAGTCCAGAGTTTCAGTTTGGAAATGGTGACAGAGCTCTGGAGATTGGTTGCACACCAATATGAACATAGATAACAGTATGGCATTGCACATTTAGAAATGATTAAAATAGAAAATTTTATGTTAAATGTATTTTACCACAACCAAAAATTTAAAAGAAAGAAAAAAACAGCTATGAAGATTTCTAAGTTATTTTGCCATGAGGAAAAATAAATACATCCCATAAAAAAAATCCTGAGTGGATCTGGTAATGTCATTGTGTATGTAAAGTCATTTTCTTGAGCAACATAGGAATAGTCTTTATGTTTTAGAATATCACAGGAAAAAAAAGCGAGTAAAAGTCACATTGCTCTGCCTCAATTCATGAGAGTTTTTATGGAACTCAATTATTGGTTGACAGTGGAAGCTCTTGCTGGATAATTTTTCACTTTTCTGATCATCTGGGGTAGAGTTTTAATACTTTACTAGTTCCTCCCCGTACAGAGCTATAGGATTCCACTTGACCATGTTGCTCTCCCATTTCTACATAGTTTTAAAAATTATAGAATATCTCTTTTCATGGTGTTTGGTTCTATAATGTTTTAATTATCAGCGGCTGATGAAAAAAGTCAATGTTCTACCTCTTGATTCTGATGGCCATTTTCATACTCATTGCAGGAACTACAATATTGGTTTCTGTCTGAACTTGCAGTCGCAGAGCATGAAAGAAATAACAATTGAACTCTAAATAACTGCTTTCCAGATTTTGTACTGGCTATGTAATTCTATCTATCTATCTATCTATCTATCTATGTATCTACCTATCATCTGTCTTATAGCACTGTGGAATTTAATTTAATTAGTAGTTGACTATTGCAGCCTACAGAATGTTAAAATAATTCTGACGTTATTAATGTCCCTAAACCTACCAGTAAGCCTCACAGAGAAAATACGTTTATTGGGCATGACACTTAAACTTTAAGATTATTATTTAATAAATTAATGGTTCACTGAACCAGACCATCTGTATAGCTCTATAAACATTTACTTGGTTTTATAAGCAAAAACCTACCATGGAAAATGTAATGCACCACTCTTGAAGGCATTGTAGGATATAAAGTTGTTATTTTAAGGAAATATTTCCAGTTAGATTTCATGTAGCCAATATTAGCAAGGATGTTAAGGCAATGGGGATTAGGCGACAATTTACATACAGCTTCTCAGAAAAGCAAGAATCAACCCACTGTAATGGAGACTATATTAAGTAGTTGTAAAGATCTTATCAAAATTAAGAGAATCCTGGCCAGATGCAGTGGCTCATGCCTGTAATCTCAGCACTTTGGGAGGCAGAGACAGGGGGATTGCTTGAGTCCAGGAGTTTGAGACCAGCATGGACAACATATTGAGACCCTGTCTCTACGTAAAAATTGAACTAGTAGCCAGGTGTTGTGACAAGTGCCAGTAGTCCCAGCTACTAGAGAGACTGAGGTGGGAGGATGGCTTGAACCCAGACAGTCAAGGCTGTCATGAGCTATGATTGCACCACTGTGCTCTAGTCTGGGTGACAGAGTGAGACTTTCTCTCAAAAAAATTAAAATTTTTAATTAAAATTAAAAATAAAATAAAATTTAAAATAAATGTTAAAATTAAGATAATCTTAAAAAAAATTTACCCACACTTAATACTCTTCCAGGAGCATTGCTGTTGAAAGAGGTCCTAAGGTGACAAGTGCTCCTGGGCCTTCTCAGATAGGGTAGTGGCCCACCTGAAAGTCTTTACTGCAGCAGAATTTTCAGTTGTACACACCCTCTAGCATGAAACAAAAGGCAGAGAGCCATAATCACCCTCAAAGAACTGTAATATTGTGGAAAACATTTCTTCCAAACAAAATTCCCGCATTTCAGTAATTACATTAAGCACACCAATCTTGAAACTATCATGTGCCTCTGTCAATTTTCAACACCTTTATTGAGTTTTTAACTGACATGCAAAATCATCACTCACTGCAAAAGTACAATTCAATGATTTTTCGTAAATATTACAGAATTGTGCAATTATCACCACAATCCAATTTTAGAACACTGCCATCTCCCCCAAAAAATAATTCCCACCCCTACTCTCACCCTTTGGCAATCATTGGTCTGCTTTTCAGCTCTAAAAATTTGCCTTTTCTGAATATTTTATAGTAATGGTGACATATAATATGTGGGCTTTTTTGTTTATTTCTTCCAGGTAGCCTAATATTTTTGAAGTTCAGCCATATTTTTGCGTACATCAGTAGTCCATTGCTTTCTGTTGCTTTATAGTATTCTAGTGTATGGGTGTACAACTTTTTTTTTTTTTTTTTTTCTGGAGTGCAGTGGCACAATCACGGCTCACTGCAGACTTGACCTCCCAAACACAAGCAATCCTCCTACACCTCAGCCTTTAGAGTAGCTGTGACTACAGGTGCTTGCCACCACATCCACCAATTTTTTTTTTCTTTGTAGAGATGGGATCTCACCACATTGCCTAGGCTGATCTCAAACTCCTGGACTCAAGCAACCTTCCTGCCTTGTCCTCCCAAAGTGTTGGGATTACGGGAGTGAGCCACTGCACCCAGCCGAAGACATTTTGTAGTGCACTCACCACTTGATAGACATTCAAATTGTTTCCAATTTGGGTCTATCATGAATTAAGATGCTATTAACTTTCACATATATATCTTTATTTTGTATTTTTTTTTTTTTTTTTTTAGACAGAGTCCCACTCTGTTGTCCAGGCTGGAGTACAGTGGCATGATCTCTGCTCACTGCTACCTCCATCTCCAGGGTTCAAGCGAATCTCCTGCCTCAGCCTCCCGAGTAGCTGGGACTACAGGCTTGTGCCACTACCACACCCGGCTAAGTTTTGTATTTTCAGTAGAGACGAGGTTTCGCCATATTGACCAGACTGGTCTCGAATGCCTGACCTCAAGTGATCCACCCGTGTCAACCTCCCCGAGTGCCGGGATTATGGGCATGAGCCACTGCACCTGGCCCTCACATATATATCTTTGTATGGACATATGCTTTTACTTTCCTTGGGTGGATTCCTAGCAGTGAAATTGTTTGGTTGTATGGTAAGTTCATGTTTAACATTTTAAGAAATTGTCAAACTCTTTTCCAAAGCAGCTGCACCATTTGCATTCTCACAAGCATATGTGAGGCTTCCATATTTTCCACATCCTTGCCATCCCTTGGTACGGACTGCTGTTTTCTTATAGCCTTGTCACTTGGTTTTTATGATAAATGATGCTCTTTATTGTCAGGTTTCTCTCTGAAAGGCCATTCACATTCCTCACAGTTGGGGAGGAGGAGGAGGCAAGGATGTCAAAGACATCTTTGTGGAGGCAGAGCTAGATTAGAGAATGTGGCTTAGATTTGGGGCAAGTAGATAAGGTTTCTAATAATGTCTCCTCTGAATGAAAATTATTCACTGCAGCCTGCAGGCTTCCCTGCCTTTCTCCTGACACCCTCCGGACGAGTCCCAGCCTGCCCAGTGAAACCACCTTGGGGAGGAGATGAGCAGGAAGCCATGAGAGCAGGCAATGAAGAGCCTGGCCTCAAGGTCCAGGTGAGCATCATAACCAGTAGATACCAGAGAACAGATGAGAGTCAAATGCTGGCTTCTGCCTGCTCACAGAAATCAATTCATACATGGAGAGCAGTGCCCAAGGCTGAACTTGTTCCTCAGTTAGAGTCCTCTTTTGGGGACTGGAGCAGCAATCCCCACTTACAAACATCAGTAGTGAGGAAAAGTATCCCCACCAAGTTTGTGGCCATGACATTTTTTGCTCATACGCATTTGTAAACCGTTCTTCCTCATTTTCTAACCACATAAACATTGATACCAATACCTATGTGTACATAGAGTTTAGAGCTATAGAAAACGTTGCTGCATGAGTAATCTTGCTCCAGGCTTACAGAAGACACTGATCTCTGAAGGCTGCAACAGCCTGCAAGTAACAAAGCCGAGTAGCAGAGCTCAAGCTGAGTGTCTGCGGCTGCAAGTGTGGGCCCTGCCCTCGCATCCTCACTGCTCAGTCACAAAGCAGAACCAACCTTTTTTTTTTTTTTTTTTTTTTTTTTTACAGAGTCTCGCTCTGTCACCCAGGCAAGGGTGCCGTGGTGCAATCTTGACTCACTGCAACCTCCCCACTCGTGTTCAAGTGATTCTCCCACCTTAGCCTCCCAAGTAGCTGGAATTACAGGCTTGCACCATCATGCCCGGCTAATTTTTGTACTTTTAGTAGAGACGGAGTTTTGCCATGCTGGCCAGACTGTTCTCAAACTGCTGACCTTAGATGATCCACACGCCTTGGCTTCCCAAAGTGTTGGGATTATAGAAGTGAGCCCAGCCAGCTGAACCTGTCTTTAGAAGACTCACAAAATTGCCCTGTGTGACTGCTTACTTTTTAAAAGCGAATGCAGTATTTGAAATACAGAATCACAAATTAAATCAATATTAGTAAAAATAAAGCAATACTAATATAGGCACTACCAAAATTAGCAGATTGTTTCCACAGTGCCTGAGCCAATAGAAATGTACACTTTTTTTTGCCTTATGTACAAATGTGCTGTTTCACTTCATACCAATGATCTGAATGAAAATGACTTCCTTGATAAGTGCAACTGTGCTACTGCCGTATAATTACTCTATAACTCAGAGTTCTTTAGCAGCAGGGAACACACAACAAATAATGATTCTCAACTCTTCCAGAATTCTTCCCTTGTGGTCATGCTTGCAGTTGTCTGATTTGTACCTTAGTAATATCATCTTACGTGTTCTAATAAAGTGCTCCCAAACCATGTTCTCTGTAACACTAGAGTTCAGCCAGTGAACATGTGGATTGTCAAGAGGGACTAGCATATTCATTGTTTCCCAAATGTATTCATTTCAGAATTTTTTAAAATTAATATATTGTGGGGTATTTTTGACATATTAATATATTACGAGATATTGTCTTTGTACTTCTATTCCCGTCTTTGAATACGCTGCTATATTGAGATACTGACATTAATTTGTCTGGGAAAAAACATGCATAGAGCCACTAAATGTGGTGGAAAGTGTTTGAGGGTTGAATGTGATAAAGCAAAGATATTAATCAGTTATCTTGAAGACTACAAAGCTTGTTTCCTTCCACATTATGAATTTATGGTAAGAATATCCATCGCCAAAAATACTCAGACCATTTATTTACTATTAAAGATGAGTTGCCAGCTGTGGTGGCACGCATCTGTAATCCCAGCTACTCAGGAGGCTGAGGCAGAAGAATTACTTGAACCCAGGAGGCAGAGGTTGCAGTGAGTCGAGATCGCCCCACTGCATTCCAGCATGGGCAACAGAGTGAGACTCCGTCCAAAAAAAAAAAAAAAAAAAAGATAAGTCTGAAACTATTGTTATCCTATGTCAATCTTCCTTATATCCTCTAAGATAGAAAGCATTACCCTTAATTTACCAGAAACAAGGCTTAAATAATTGAAGCAATTTTCCTAAGATCATTCAGCTAGCAAAAGTTGCAAAACTATGATCCAAAGCAAAGTTTGTACAAATCTGTATCCAACTATTCTCTGTACTTCTCTATTCTAAAATGTAATCTCTACTTCAAGTGATTTTATATTCTATAACTATTAGAAATTTGATTGATAAGGATTATGACCATATAGAATTTAGAACTTTTGAAATAAAGATTACAGAGCAGCAAATATTATTCTGGCATTAATTTTCTTTTTCTTCCTTTTTTTTTTTTTTTTTTTTGAGATGGAGTTTCGCTCTGTCCCCCAGGCTGGAGTGCAATGGTGTGATCTCACCTCTCTGCAACCTCGGCCTCCTGGGTTCAAGTGATCCTCTTTCCTCAGCCTCCTGAGTAGCTAGGATTACAGGTGTGCACCACCATGCCTGGCTAATTTTTTTCTTGTATTTTTAGTAGAGATGGGGTTTCTCCATGTTGGTCAGGCTGGTCTTGAACTCCTGACCTTAGGTGATCCACCCGCCTCGGCCTTCCAAAGTGCTAGTATTACAGGTGTGAGCCACCACACCTGGCCTTAGTTTTCTTTTTCCAAGCTTTGGCAATTAGTTTTCACAAAGTTCTTGAGAAATTATAATTTTCTGGAAACGAAATAGAAACACTGTAAATACATTTAATATAGTAACACTTGATAATTCTGTCGGAAAACAAAAACACTTCTAAATGTTGTGAAAAACAAGCTGTGGAGTGCAGCTGTAAATTCCTTCATATCAGATTCTAGTACCAGATGCTGTGAGAAAAGATTTAAGAGTGTGTGTGTGTGTGTGTGTGTGTGTGTGTGATGTAACTTGGAGAAAGATCAAATTAAAATGGAAAATGGAGGAGGTATTTTTATAGTCTCCTCATTTGCACTCCAAGTTAGGAAATGGCTGTGTAAAGAGATGACCTCCAAGAACCTTTATAGGACTGATGTGGCTTGACCAAGACAAATATAAATAAAGAGTGGACAGTGGAGTCATGGCTTAGGGTGTGACAGCGGCCTCTAGTACTTCAAGAACTGTACTTTGATGGGAGATTAGCTTTTGCGTCACCCGGAGGAAGAATCCTGATAAATGGGTTGTGAAGGGGTCAGTCCACCAAGGTGGTTAAGCCCGAACCTGGAGTCCAGCAGCTCAGACTCACATGCCAGCTTACTCCTCAATAGTTATGGGAGCTTGGACATGGTAGTCAATTTCTTTAAGCTTCATTTATTCATCTTTGTTCTAAGGAAACTCATACTAACCTCATAGGGTTATTGTAAAAAAAAAATTAGATAACATTTGTAGTGTGCTCAGTCCATTGCCTGGCTCTCCATAAAAGCACTGTAAGTGGTAGTAATAACAACACATTCATTGAGAGTCAGACTGTGGCTCAAGATAAATTAGAACTTCCTAAAAGAAGGAGGCAACTTATTCTGGAAGTGCTAAAATTTAGCTGGGATTGTCTCCTGTTAAGGAAATTAGAGAGAAAATTTAAGATTGCAGATGGGCTTGCTGCCTTCCCCTGACTCCCATCTCCTTTGTCTCTCAACTGGTGGTTTGCTCATGCCGAGTCACCTCTCCATTTTCAGAACAGATGATGGAACATTATGTGATGTGGGTGTAAGCTTCTCACCTGGCCACTGTGAGGCCAGATGACAAAATCCACAAGTGTAGGAGTTAGTCCTCTATGGAGTGACCTTTGAACAATGAGAAATGGAACACAGAAGTGATGCGGGACAAGTGAGCCCCCAGATTGGGGCTTAGCCTGGGAGGGTTCTTAGCTTCACCCAGGAAGAAATTCAAAGACAAACCAGTGGTGTTAGACGGTAACTTTTATTGAAGCGGCAGTGTACAGCAGTAGCAGAGGGACTGCTCCTTGCAGAGCAGGGCTCCCCCGTAGGTAATGTGCCCAGAGTAGCAGCTCAGAGGCAGTTCTGCAGGCATATTTACACCTACTTTTAATTATATGCAAACCAAGGGAAGAATTATGCAGAAATTTCAAGAAAAAGGTGGTAATTTCTGGGTTATCAGGTCTTTGCCAGGGAAAGGGGGCAGTAACGTCTGAGTGTTGCTGTGGCAACGGTAAACTGACATGGCACACTGGTGGGTGTGTCTTAAGAAGAGGCGCTTTCACCTCTTCCCTTTTTTGGCTAGTTCTCAATCTGGTCTGGTGTCTGAGCCCTGCCTCCAAAGTCAAGTCCCACTTGCTGCCTCAAAAGGAGCTGGGCAAATACACCTCTCCCTCCTTTCATTCTGCTGTGGACTACTCCAGAGCCCTGCATGAGGATGGACTGGTTAAAAGGCTGTCTGTAATTTGCAGACAGCTGTGGCGTGTTGTACCACACAGTGTATTGCCTCATGTTCCTTTGCCTCAGTTTCTCTTTTTCCCTACCTCACCATTCCGACAGTGCACCTCTCAGATAAGCATCAAAGCTGAAGCCTTGAGTCTGGCTCATCTTCAAAAAATAAAATAAAATAGAACAATTTTAAAAGGCCAGGCATGGTGGCCATGCCTGTAATCCTAGCACTTTGGGAGGCCGAGGCAGGGAGATCACTTGAGGTCAGGAGTTCAAAACCAACCTTGCAACATGGTGAAACCCCGTCTCTACTAAAGATACAAAAAATTAGCTGAGCGTGGTGGTGTGTGCCTATAATTCCAGCTACTTGGGAGGCTGAGGCAGGAGAATCGCTTGAACCTGGGAGGCAGAGGTTGCAGTGAGCTGAGATCGCACTGCTGCACTCCAGCCTGGACAACAGACTAAGATTCAATTTCAAAAATAAAATAAAATAAAATAAAATAAAACAAACCAAACCATCTGGACTAACAGGTGTTTCTTGAAATCTAAGATTTGCTTTCATTGTAAAGCTGACCTTTGACTTTTATCTCATTAGACAGGATGTCATACACACAGCAAATCAACTGATTTACCTAGGATTTCTCTACCTCTTTGAAATAAATGAATCATGTTTTCATGATATTAGGTATTTACACAATACTTTGGGGCCAAGTAACCTCTTCTTTCATACAAAGTGTGATATTGCTATAGGGAACATTAATCTTATACAGGCCAAGGTGCTGATTATTCTCGAAAAAATAGTATATGGTGACTTTTTGCCTTTTCTGCTACTTTGTTATACCCTAGTACACTGTGACACCTCCCACTAGTACTCAGGAAATAGTAAATGATGTGCTGCCTGTGTTGAAGATGTGACTGGAGTCACCATTTTATAGATTTGAAGCTTCCGGGGTTGGGGGCTAAAATCCTAGTTTTTGTTTGTTTGCTTTTGTAGTTAGGAATAATTGAGAGCTGAGAGTACAGTTGTTCATGCAGTTTCTGTAATATGTGCCCTTTGTGACTTAATGTTTATTGATCTGTTACTCACTAGACTCTGTGACAAGTGCTGGAGTTAAAATGATAAACTAGATAAACATGGTCCCTACCTTTGTGTAACTTACAGTGTGGTGGAGGAGATGGTGAAAAATACAATGACATAAACAAAATAACTAAAAATGGTGACACATGTAATGAAGAAAAAACCAAATCAGGGCACTGGGAAAGAGAAACAGAGGGAAACCTGCTGTGGAGGATGGCCGGGGAAGTCCTCTCTGAGAAGGCAACATATAAACCCAGCCTTGCAAGAAGCAAATGTGCAGAGTGGCCATGGAGTGCTGAAGGGGAGCAAGGAACCCATCTGGGACCTGAGACAGACAGAGGGGCAGGAAAGAGGCCATCCAGGTGGGCATTGGTGTTGCATTCTGTGAGCTGGGTTTTTGTTTTCTTCTTTCTTTCTTTCTTTCTTTCATTCTTTCTTTCTTTCTTTTTTTTATGAGATGGAGTCTTGCTCTGTCACCCAGGCTGGAGTGCAGTGGTGTGATCTCAGCTCATTACAGCCTCTGCATCCCAGGTTCAAGGGATTCTTCTGCCTCAGCCTCTTGAGTAGCTGGGATTATAGGTGTGTGCCACCATGCCTGGCTAATTTTTGTATTTTTAGTAGAGACGGGGTTTCCCAATGTTGGCCAGGCTGGTCTTGAACTCCTGACCTCAGGTGATCCACCCCCCCCTTGGCCTCCCAAAGTGTTGGTATCATAGGCATGAGCCACTGCGCCCGACTGAGCTGGGGTTTTAATTTATGTGCAATGAGAAGCTGCTTGAGAATTTGAAGGAGGGAAGTAACACATGCTCCAATTTAGGTACTAAGAATTTTACTCTGGTTTCAGTGTGAAACTGATTTGAGTAAGGGAGAGACCAGTTAGTAAGTTGTTGACATGATTACAAACCCTATGATGAGAAGAACCAATGACCTACACCAGTGACTGGTAGTGGGAGAGAGAGTGGTAGATGATTCCGGATATGTTTTAAGGGGAAAATCGACAGAATTTGCTGATTGGTTGCATATAATGGGTAACAAAAGATAGGGATCAAGATAGATCACTAGACTTTGACCTGAGATATTAGGAGCATGGTGGGAAAGATTGGGGAAGAGGGGTATGCTTACAGGGAAAAAATAAATCATTCCAATTTGAATATTTACAGAGATATTTAAATAGAAAAGTCAAGCAAGCAGTCAAACATATAAGTCTGGCCTTCAGAGGAGTGTTCTGGGCTAAAGTGATAAATTTAAGAGGCATCTGACATAGTTGATATGTAAGACATAAGATAAGATGAAACCACCTATGAGGAATGTTTAGAAAGAAAAGAGCACCAAGGCTCTAATCCTGAAGAAAGCTGGCAAAAAGATTAAGGAGGATCAACCAGGCAGGAGGAATAAAACAGAGGTTAGAGCCCAGGAGCTAAGGGAGAGAGTGTTGCTGGAGGGGGGCTGGGCAGTTGTGTTGGATGCTACTGAAAGGTTGCCCAAGATAAGGGCAGAGAAGTTCCCACTGCACAGAGTGACAGGGAAACCAATGAGCTCCACAAGGCTGGGTGGTGTGATCAAGGCTGGAGCTAGATTGGATTTCCTCAGAGGAAAGGTGAGCTGAGGAGGCCAAGTCAGTGTATGTGTATACAGAAAGCATTTCGGTGGTGGCTGGACAAAGGATCAAGAGATGGTTTCTGCACTGGCGAGAAGTAACCCTGGAGACAGGAAGAGACTGGTAATTCAAGAGACAGTAAAAAGAAGAAGGCGCTGTCTGGGGGAGACAGGTAGAGAGATGCGCCAAACTACAGATAATGAGATTGTCCCTGGGTATTAGGAGTATGTTAGTTTGCTGGGGCTGTCATAATCAGGTACCCAAACTGGGTAACAGGGGTAACAAAAATGAACTGTGTCACGGTTCCGGAGGCTGAAGGTCCAAGATCAAGGCGTTGGTGGGGTTGGTTCTTTCTGAGGGCCGCGAGGGAAGCATCTGTGCAGGCTTCATCCCTCGGCTTGTAGGTGGTATCTTCCCCCAGGTCTTCACATTGCCTCCCCTTTGCGTGTGTCTGTGCCCAAATTTCCTCTTCTTTTAAGGACATCAGTCATATTGGAGTAGAGCCTACCCTCATGACCTCGTTTTAACTTCACATCTTTAAAGACCCTGTCTCCAAATACAGCCCCATGCTGAGTTACTAGAAGTTTAGAATTTCAACATGTGAATTTGGTGGTTGGGGATGCTGAGGGTGCGTGGGGGGATATAATACATCCTGTAACAAGGAACAACATTTCTTCTCCTGTAACTGAATGAGAAAGGGTTAGGGAAGGCAGGGCTAGGTGTTTAGATTGGTGATGAAAGGTAGAAAGGTACCTAATTTCATGGCTTCTAGTCTCAATGCGACAACTATGGGTAAAAGATTAGCAAAGAAAAAAAGTTTGAAACAGTTGCCTGGGAAAATGGGAACATTATATTACTAAAGAAACACAGTAGGATTCCTGGGCAGCAATAAGGGCCCATTTCAGTTTTGTGGTCATGAATTTAAAGTGAAACCATTCAGCTCAGTTTGTAATTTCCTGTAGCAACACGCAGCTGCTCTGGAAGGCAGAGGGAAGCAGATGGATTGTACCAGGCAAGCGTCACTCACCACTAGAAATTAAAATAGTGTGCAATTTTGAGAGAGGTTTAAAATAACACAGGCATTTAGATAGAATCTATCACTCTCTTTACCAAGTATTAACTGCTGCCAATTGCACCTCTCTCTGTTTCTGCTCCTCTCTGAGCTTAAACAAATCAACTTGCATTAAGTCTTTTCTTAGAATCTGAGACTTTCTGCAGTCCATGTCACGTGTCTGGGTTTCAGAATACCTGAACCTGATAAGCAGGACCCTCTAGACTAGAGTCAGGGGTGTCCACAAGCAAGCCCTGAGGGAGGACAAAAGTTTGCCTGAGGCCAGAAGGTCAAACCAAATTCCTGCCTGGTGAAGAACTTGCGATTCATTTACTTTCATCTTTCCTTATAGCTAGGGAGCTAGGAAAGGTGACTACTTTTTATGTTCACAGCCTAAAGTGAACTTTTATTTATTCAGTCAACAAACAGTGGTCTGTGTGCTCACTGTGTGCAGGTGCCACTCTCCTCAGTGTTAGTGAACAAGAAAATGTCTGCATATAAAGTTTGGAGATGGAAAGGGTCATGAAGCCAAACAAAATGCTAATGTTGTTTTAGATAGGGATAATGCTGTGAAGAAACAAAAGCACAGTAGAAAGTTAGGGAAGAGAAAGGGTTTAGATAGGGTGATTACACGAGCTCATGAGGGGTTGCATTTGGGCAGAGCATGATGAAAGCCGGAGAAAAACACTTTAGATCAGGAATGTTGCTTTTTGCAGTCACTTTTTGCTAAATTGCAGATTAAATGATGACAAATCTGCCTCGTAAGGGATTCTACTTCCTAAAACACAGTAGTTTGTGTTTATACACAGTTTGATTTGCCATTGCTTTGATTATAAACATACAACAATGTAAAAAAATTCTATTATAAAATTATTAGTGAGTACAGATTTATTATTTCCAATGCATCAAATGGTTTCTCTATTATTTGAAATCGCAGTGGATGACTAGTGCTCATAAAAAATTTAATAGAAACCTTGAAGCCACTTGGATTCTTGATTTTCATAGACAACTGAGAGACACCAAAATAGTGCTCCTTAAATCATTACAACTGCAAAATAGGATTTAGTACATAGTCAACTCTTGTAACATAGAAGACATTTCCATAACACAGCATTATCACATGACCTTTTTCCAAATATAAATTCACTTCTCTGCCAGATTTATGACATGATAGCTAAACAACTTTGGCATTAAAACCATTGGAGACAGTTAGAGAGGGAAATAAGGAAGCTTCCCTTGCATATGACATATTATGTAGATGTGTGTATTCATGTCCAGGATTTCTATACTGCCACTTATTCAAGAAATCTAGAAATACATAAGAGCAGATTTTCATTAAGATAAGTAAGTTCCAAGCATGTTACTTCCTTTAGGTGATGGCTTTTATAGGGTAGTACTTGGCATCTGGTTATTTGTCACATAGTTGACAATACGCAGTTGACACAATCTCAATCATGAGCAACACTCACCAAGAATGGTGAGCTCTGGAGGTGTCTCAGAATCCTAGTGGACCCTCAGCTTCTTGTTTCCCCAGGAAAAGACTGGGAAGAAAATCAACTGCTCAGTCAGAGGTGACTTAGGGAAATTGTAAGGTAATACCAGGCAAACAGTTGGTCTTTCAATCACTGGTTCAGTATGTGTTTCTCTACGGAAGGTAAAAGTATTCCACGTCTTGCTCTCTCACTCCTAGTCAACAGCTGAAACATGTGGCAACCGTTTAGGCCATTAGCTATTATTTACCAAAGGTGAATGGAGTTAGTTTTATCTTCAAAAGTGTTTTAAGACCAGAACATTGAGGACAATGAAGCTAACATTAGACATATGCCATCCCAGACTCCCTTATTCACCTAAAAGTTAATAATAGGACTATAGCAACATCCTCTCAGTCTTTGCTTTTTTTTTTAATAACAACTTTATTGTGATACAACTCGTATGTTACAAAATCTACTTTTTTAAGACGTACAAGTTAGTAGTTTTAGGTATATTCATAGGTATAATCTATTCATAGCATATTAACAGTATATTCTAATTTTAGACATTTTATAATACCTCAATAGAAACTTCATGCCCATTTTCTCCTGCCAGCCTCTGGCAACCTTTCTGTCTGTATTAATTTACCTATTCCTTATTAAATTACTTTCTTGTCCATAATTATGTCTTCCTGATTGATTCTTTAATTATTAAAAATATCCTTTATTTCTAGAAACAATTTTTGTCTAAAGATCATTTTGTCTCATATTAATGTAGCCACTCCACTTTAGTTTGGTGACTATTATCTTACAAGATCTTTTTCCATATTTGCTTTCAACTAATTTGTGT
Organism: Trachypithecus francoisi; assembly: GCF_009764315.1. Lineage (NCBI taxonomy): Eukaryota > Metazoa > Chordata > Mammalia > Primates > Cercopithecidae > Trachypithecus > Trachypithecus francoisi. Next base: position 7,025,887 of record NW_022681472.1, read on the forward strand.
CTTTGACACTCAAATGTATCTCTTGTAGACAGCATGTAGTTGGAGCATTTTTTTCTTTTTTAAAACCTATTTTGCACTTTTTATTGTAATGTTTAATCAATTTACATTTAACATGATTAACAATGAGGCAAGATTTACTTCTAGCATTTGGCTATGTGATTTCCTCACCTGTTACATCCCACTGGTTGCTCTTTTTTTGTTAGATAAGCGTTTCCTATTGTACCATTTTACTATACTTTTTACTTATTGATTGACTGCTTACTATCTATTTTACTCACTACTTTAGATTTTATTTCTTGTTCCTTTTACTATATTTTTTGGAGTTATTTTCTCAGTGGTGCCCTAAATATTACAACTAGCATCCTAATTTTAAATATCTTAATTTTGGTAGTATACAAAAACTTCACACAAAAATAACACTCTTTCCTCCCCCACCTACTTTGTGCTATGATTGTCATTCAAATTACCTTATACATGGCAAGCTCATCAGTACATTTTAAAAATTATTGCTATATGCAATTTTCTTTTAAATCAGATTGGAGAAGAAAACAGTTATATGTGTACTGTCCTTTATGTATGCCTATGTGGCTATCTGTATCAGTCCTCTTTATTTCTTCATGTGGATTTGAGTTACTGTCTAATGTCCTTCATTTCAGCCTGAAGGACTTCCTTTAGTATTTCTCGTACAGCAGGGCTGCTAGTGATAAATTTTCTTTTGTTTTTCTGGGAATAGCTTAATTTCTGCTACATTTTGAAGAATAGTCTTGCTGCATACAGAAATTTTGGTTGGCAGTTGTTCTCTTTCAGCACTTTTAGATATGTCATCCTACTGTCTTCTGGCTTCTATAGTTTTGGATGAGAAATCAACTGTTAATCTCATTGAGAATCACTTGTATATAATGTACCATTTTAAGGTTCTATTTTTGTCTTTGTCTTTTAGCAGTTTGGCTCTGATGCAGTTTGACTATAATGTAAATTTATTTAAATTTATTCTATTTGGAGTTTGTAGAGTTTCTTAGTTGTCTAGATAATGTTTTACATGGATTTCTCTAAATTTTAATAATAAAATAATACAATTTAATAATAAAATAAATTTCAGCTTTATTTCTCTAAATGTTCTTTTTGCCTCTCTTTCTTCTTCCTCCCCTTTCTAAGCAACTCCATTATATGTATGTTGGCATATTTGATGGTGTTACACAGGTTTCTGAGGCTCTGTTTGTTTTCTTCATTCTTATTCTTTGTCTTCCTCAGTTTGAATAACCTCCTTTGATTATCTTCAACTTTTATGAGTCTTCAGCCATTCAGGTCTGCTGTTGAGTCTTTTCAGTGAATTTTTTTCTTTCAATTATTATACTTCTCAAATCCAGAATTTCTATTTGGTTCATTTCTACAATTTCTGTCTGTTTATTGGTATTCCTCATCTGGTAAGGCAACATTGTCATACATTATTTCTTGAGGAATTGTATTCTTTAGTTCTTTGACATATTTATAACAGCAGATTTAAAGTCTTTTAGCAGTAAAGCGCTATATCAGTACTATATCAGCAATAAAGTACAATATCTGAGCTTCCTTGGAAAAGGTTTCTATTAACTGCATTTTTTCCTATGCACAGGCCATACTTTTCTGTTTCTTTGCATGTCTCATAAAATTTTTGTTGAAAAGTGAACATGTAAAATATAGTGCAGAAAAAAGAACAAATTCCAGAAATATAAAACAGTAACAAACAGAGCAGATATTAACTCAACTATATCAATCACTTTAAATGTGAATGATCTAAATATGCCAGCTAAGAAATAGAGACAGATGGAGTGGGTAAAACAAAGTCTCAATTAATGCTGCTTACATGAAATTCACTTTATGATGACACAGATAGATTAAAAGTAAAAGGATGGATGGATGTTTAGTCACACAAACACTAAACAAAAGAAAGCTGGGGTAGATAGTTATCCAGCATAAAGAGCATAATTACATAATGATAAAGGAATCAATTATCTAAGAAGACATGACATCTTTAATGTGTATGTGCCTAACAACAAAGTGTCAAGATACATGGGACCAAAACTAATAGAACTGCAAGAAAAAAATAGAGAAATCTATGATTATATTTGAAGACTTCCACACCTCTCTATTGTAACTGACAGATTGAGCAGGCAGAAATTCAGCAAGGATATAGTTCAATTGAAGACTTCTATCAATAAACTGGATCAAACTGACATTTAAAGAGCACATCATTCAACAACAGCAGAATGCACATTCTTTTTAATCTCACATGGAACACTTACCATAGACTATGGTGATGATAGACCATATTCTGGGTCATAAAACACCTTAAGAAATTTCAGCAAATACAAATCACACAACATATATTCTTACATCATAATAGAATTAAACTACAAGTCAACAATAGAAATATAACTGAAAAATTCTAAGTATTTGGAGACCAAATCATGCAATTCTAAATAACACATGGGTCAAAGGAAGAGTCACAAGAGAAATTAAAATGTATTTTGAACTCAATAAAATCATAATTCAACTTATTAAAAGTTGAGGGTTGTAGTAAACACAATGTTTACAGGGAAACTTACAGCATTCAATACATATAGTAAAAATGAAGAAAGATCAAAATTCAGTAATCTAAGCTCTCATCATCGGAAACTGGAGAAAGAAGAAGGATACAAACCTGAAGTGGGCAGCTGAAAAGAAATAAAATTAGACTATAAATCAGTGAAATTGAAAGCAGAAAATCAAGAGAGAAAATCAACAAAACCAAAAGCTATTTCCATGAGAAGATCAATGAAATTGATAAAACTGTAGCCAGGCTAACCAAGACAAAAAGAAAAAGTACAAAATACTTATATAAGAAATGAAAGAGGAGCCATCACTACTGATAACATGGACATGAAAAGAATAATAAAAGAGGGCCAGGTGCGGTGGCTCATGCCTGTAATCCCAGCACTTTGGGAGGCAAAGGCAGGTGGATCACAAGGTCAAGAGATCAAGACCATCCTGGCCAACATGGTGAAACCCCGTCTATACTAAAAATACAAAAAAAAAAAAAAAAAATTAGCTGGGTGTGGCAGTGCGCACTTTTAGTCCCAGCTACTCGGAGGCTGAGGCAGGAGAATTGCTTGAACTTGGGAGGCAGAGGCTGCAGCAAGCTGAGATCGTGAGTGACAGAGTGAGACTCCATCTCAAAAAAAAAAAAAAAAGAATAAAAGAATATTATAGAATGCTATAAACAAGTCTATGCCCACAAATTTGATAACCTAGATGAAATGGACAAATTTTTTTGAAAGGCATAATCTAACAAAACTCATTCAGGGAAAAATAGGTAATATTATTAGGTCTTATTTATTAAAGGAATTGAATAAACAACCAATAAGCTTCCAAAATGATAGCATCAGACCCAGATAGTTTCACTGGTAAGTTCTACCAAAGAATTAAGTGAGAAATAATAGCAATTCTTTACATTCTCTTCCAGAAAATAGAAATAGAAAGACCTCTTCTGAACTCATTCTATGAGATAGCATTTTCTTAATACCAAAATCAGAAAAAGACAACTGGAACAACTAGACATCTCATGCAAAATACATGAATAAATCTAGATACAAACTTCAGGCCTTTCACAAAAAATTAACTCAAAATGGATCATAGATCTAAATGTAAACCATAGAAACTTTACAGTTTTATAACCTCTAGAAGATAATAGAGAAAATATAGGTGGGAGATGACTTATTAGATGCAACACCAAAAGCACTATCCATGAAGGAAAAAAAATGATAAATTGGGCTTTGTTAAAATTTAAAATGTCACGTTTGTGAAAAATACTTTTAAGAGAATGAAAAGACAAACTTCAGAGTGGGTGACAATGTTTATGGAACACATATCTGATAAAGAACTTGTAACCAAAATATACAAATAACCCCTCACTTTTTTTGAGACAGCGTCTCACTCTGTTGCTCAGCCTGTAGTACAGTGGTGCAATCTCGGTTCGGTGTAACCTCTGCCTCCTGGACTCAAGTGATCCTCCCAAGTAACTGGGACTACAGCAAATTTTTTTTGTAGTTTTTGTAGAGATGGAGTCTCACTATGTTACTCAGGCTCTTGAATTTCTGGGCTCAAGTGGTCCACTGTCTCAGCCTCCCAAAGTGTTGAGATTACAGGAGTGAGCCAGCGTGCCCAGCTCAAAGAACCCTTAAACTTGACCATAAAGAAGCAAACAACTCAATTTAAAGATGGGAAAAAAAAAATCTGAACAGGAAACCTCATCAAAGAATATATACAGATGTCAAATAAGCATAGAAAACAATACTCAACATCATATGCCATTAGAGAATTGCGAATTAAAACAATAGTGACATATTATGACACACATACTAAAATTGCTAAAATCCAAATATCTGACCATACCAAGTGCTGACAAGAACGTGGAGCAACAGAAACTCCCTCGTTCTTCACTAGTGGGAATGCAAAATGGTACAGCCACCTTGGCAGACAGTTTGGTAGTTTCTTACAAAGCAAGTCTAACCACGTAATTCAATAATTATGTTTCTAAGTATTTCCCCAAGTGAGTTTAAAACTTATGTTCACAATTTGCTCCCTCCTATGGCATTTTTTAAAAAAAATTTTGATTCAGGAGGTATATATGTGGATTTTTATATGGTTATATTGTGTAATGCTGAGGTTTGGGCTTCTACTGAACCTGTCACCCAAATCATGAACACAATACCCAACAGCTGGTTTTGCAATCCTTGTTCCCCTCTTCCTCCTCCTCATTGGAGTCCCCAGCGTCTACTGTTTACAGCTTCTTGTCTACTCACACAACTTGTACACAAATGTTTATATTCATAATTGCAAAATACTGGAATCAAACAATATATCCTTTGATAGGTAAATGGATAAACAAAGTATGGTACATCCATATAATGGCATATTACTCAATAATAAAAAGAAAATGAGCCATTAAACCAAGAAAAGACATGGAGGAACCTTAAACACATATTGCTGAGTGAAAGAAGCCAGTGTGAGAAGGCTGTATACTGTATGGCCCCAACCATATAACATTCTGGGAAAGGCAAAAGTATGGAAACAATACAAAGATCAGGTGGGCGCAGGCAGCCTCAGTCTGGTTGACTTTGCAGAGCTATGGAAGACGGCTTCTGCTTGGATTTCAGGGGTTCAAGCAGCAGGAGGCTTGACCCAGGGCTCATCGTGGAGCAAGTGAAAGTGCAGATTGCATAGCACCTGCAGACAGGTGCTTCTGGAAGCACATTGGGAAGGTGGGTTGGGGGCTCCCGGGACAATCTCAAGCAGAAGTGCATCCTCATGTGAATAGACTGCTACATGGACACCTGGAACACCGTGTCCTGTGCCCACAACTCCTGGCTTCAACGGAAACAAGCCAACTTGTGATCAGGAGGCATGACACTAGCTGGAGGGCCACCCTCTGGCCTCCCCACCCCATTTCCATTTCCATGTATGTGCATTGAGAGGTGGGGGCCAACATGTGTGCACTGACTACCCATTGCTTATGGGGACGACACCGTGCCAGGACAGATGGTACTGTGTCACTCCTGACCTCCACCCTGCCCCCTGTCACTTACCCCCTGCCAGTGAGTGTGGCTTGGGTCTGGTTCCTTCCTGAAGTGCTGGCAGCCCAGTGGCACCTCATTCAGGCCTGAGGGTAGGTGATTTCTCACCTGGTATGTCCAGGTCATCTTCGTGACCTGGGCAGAGAACCCTTGTTTTATTTTATTATTATCATTTATTTCAATAGCTTTTGGAGTACAAGTGGCTTTTGGTTACATGGATGAATTATATAGTGGTAAATTCTGAGGCTTTAGTGCACTGTCACTGGAATAGAGTACAATGTATCCAATATGTAGTTTATCTTGTACCCTTCCTTCCCCCTCCCACCTCTGAGTCTACAAAGTTTATTATATCACTCTGTATGCCTTTGCGTATTCACAGCTCAGCTCCCAGTTGTAAGTGAGAACATACGGTGTTTGGTTTTCCATTCCTGAGTTACTTCACTTAGAATAGTGACCTCCAGCTCCATCTAAGTTGCTGCAAAAGACATTATTTCACTCCTTTTGATGGCTGAATAGTATTCCATGGTGCATATATACCATATTTTCTTTATTCACTCATTGGTTCATGAGCACTTAGATTGGTTCCATATCTTTGCAATTGTGAATTGGGCTGCAAAAAACATATATGTGCCTGTCATATAATGACTTCTTTTCCTTTGTGTAGAGACCCAAGGGTGGCATTGCTGGATCAAATGGTCGAACCACATTTATTCTTTAAGGAATTTCCATACTGTTTTTCCATAAAAGGTTGTACTAATTACATTCCCACAAGCAGTGTATAAATGATCTTTTTACACCACATCCACACCAATATCTATTGTTTTTGAACTTTTTACTAATGGCCATTCTCCCAGAGGTAAGCTGGCATCTAATTGTAGTTTTACTTTACATTTCCCTGATGATTAGTGATGTTGAGCATTTTTTTCATATGTTTTTTGGCCATTTGTATATCTTCTTCTTTTTTACATTGCCACCATAGAAGCACTGATTTTGTATCTTTTGAGAAATGTTTGTTCATGTTATTTGCCTGCTTTTTGATGGGATTATTTGCCTTTTCTCTTGCTGATTTATTTGAGTTCTTTGTAGCTTCTGGATACTAGGTATTTGTCGTATGCATAGTTTGCAAATATTTCCTCCCATCCTATGGTTTGTCTGTTTACTCTGATGATTACTTGTTTTGCTGTGCAGAAGCTTTTTAATTTAATCATATCCTATTTCTTTATTTTTGTTTTTGTTGCATTTGCTTTTGGGGTGTTAGTCATGGATTCTTTGCCTATGCTGATGTCTACATGAGTTTTTCCAAGGTTATATTCTAGAATTTTTATGGTTTTGGGACTTGGATTTCAGTCTTTGATCCAATTTGAGTTGATTTTTGTATAAGTGAGAGATAAGGATCCAGTTTTATTCTTCTACATGTGACTTGCCAGTTATCCCAGCACCATTTATTAAATACCCAATTTATATTTCTGCATGCTTTGTCAAAGATCAGTTGGTTCTAAGTATTTGGCTTTATTTCTGGGTTCTCTGTTCTGTTCCATTGGTCTATGTGCCTATTTGTATACCAGTACCATGCTGTTTTGGTCACTATAGCCTTGTAGTATAACTTGAAGTGTGGTAATGTGATGCCTCAAGATTTGTTCTTTTTTACTTACGATTGCTTTGGCGATTTGGCCTCTTTTTTGGTTCCATATGAAATTTAGGATTGTTTGTTTTTTCTAATTCTGTGAAAAATAATGTTGTCTTTTTTTATGGGAATTGCACTGAATCTGTAGGTTGCTTTGGGCAGTGTGGTCATTTTCACAGTATTTAGAGAACCCTTATTTTGACCTTGTTGGAGTAAAGAGTGGTCAGACACCACCTGAGCTGTGACCTCTTGAGGGTGGACAAGTAAATTGCTGGAGGAGGGACAAGAAAAAAGCAGTGAAAAGATCAGTGGTTGTCAGTGCTTCATGGTGAGCGGGAGAGAAATGAACAGGTGGAGTACGGTGGAGTTTTAGGGCAGTGAAACTATTCTGTATGGTACTATAATGGTGGATTCATGTCTTTAGACCCATAGAATATAAAACATAAAGAGTGAACCTTTTGCAGCTTGCCAGGAGTCCAAAAAAAATAATAAATAATAAAGGGCCAAGCATGGTGGTTCATGCCTGTAATTTCTGGAAGGCTGAGGTGGGAGGATTACTTGAGCCCAGGAGTTCAAGACGAGCCTGGGGAACATAGTGAGACCTCATCTCTAGAAAGCAAAAGAAAAAATTAACTGGATGTGGTGGTGCACACACCTGTGGTCCCACCTATTCAGGAGGCTGAGGCAGGAAGATTGCTTGAACCCAGGAGGTTGAGGCTGCAGTGAGATATAATTATGTCACTGCATATCAGCCTGAGCAATGGCTGGAGGACCTGTACCAAAAATAAAAACAAAATAAAAATAAAAAAAGAATGAACCCTAATGTAAAATATGGACTTCAGTTAATAATAATATATCAACATAGGCACATCAATCATAACACATATATCACACTAATTCATTGTTAAGAACAGGGGAGCTGGCCTGGTGTGGTGGCTCACACCTGTAATCCCAACACTTTGGGAGGCTGAGGCAGGAGGATCACTTGAGTTCAGGAGTTGAGATTAGCCTGGCCAACATGGTGAAACCTGTCTCTAGTAAAAATACAAAAATTAGCCGGATGTGGTAACAGGCAGGTGTAGTCCCAGCTACTCAGGAGACTGAGGCAGGAGAATTTCTTGAACCTGGGAGGAGGAGGTTGCATTGAGTTGAGATTGCAACACTGTATTCCAGCCTGAGCAACAGAGCGAAAATCCTTCTGAAAAAAAAAAAAAAAAAAAAAAAAAAAAAAGGAACAGGGGAGCTGTGTGAACTCTGTACTAGCTGCTTAATGTTTTATTAAACCTAAAATGGCTTTCAAAAGGAAATCTATTAATGAAAACACTATTATAGTGTGGCAACTCTTAAAACCAGATTTCCCTCAATCCCCAGAGTCTGTTGTTGTTTATGTTGCTTTTGTTTGTTTAAAATCTTTTCTGAATGAATTCTGTAAAGCCTCTGCTCTTTGTTCTGTGTGGCCTCCGAAGTATCTGCCTGGTTAGCTTAGGGGGCAGTTAATGATTAGACAGAAACTTCCCTGAAGGTCTTGAGCCAATGTCTCCCACTCTTACAAGGGCCCCTGAGTACACAGTGGGGCACATCTGCAATGCTCTGGCAGTTTGCAACTCTGCCTTAACCTTGCATAAGGCCTTAAGCACCTCTGGGTGAGAGTTTGGGGCTTTTCAAGTCCTTACTGGTTATGTACACAGCCTTGTACATGTGTGGGTCTTTATTTTTCCTATGATATTTTGGATGTATTCAAAGTCTCCTATTGATATCTCATTCCCTGAATTTTCCTTTTAATATTTGTGGCCAGGCTCTTGCTTTCCCCAACTGTATCTTGGGATCAGGCTTGCCGGGAGCTCTGTCATTGTCCTGCTCCCTCCAGTGGCTGCTGACTTTCAAGGCAGGAAGAGCTGCCAGGCTGCTGCCTTTCAAGGCTGCCATGGGGATGGAAGAGGCTTACAACACCACGAAGCTCACTGTTTCTGCTGAAATTTTGCCATGCTCTTGAATAAATATTTCACAGATTGTTGTGAGCCTTTGGCTAATTTTCAGAGTTGTGAAGATGTTGATTCTGACCATGTTGACAGTGTTCACGTTGCTTTTTGGAGGAACAGATTTTCAGAGGTCCTTATCCCACCAATTTGTAAGTGTTTCTCCCAGGCTTCTTTTCTTTTCTTTTCTTTTCTTTTTGAGACGGAGTCTCACTCTATCACCCAGGCTGGAGTGCATGCCGTGATCTCAGCTCACTGCAACCTCCACTTTCTGGGTTCAAGTGATTCTCCTCCCTCAGCCTCCCAAGTAGCTAAGACTACAGGTGCATGCCACTGTACCCAGCTAATTTTTGTATTTTTAGTAGAGACAAGATTTCACCATGTTGGCCAGGCCAGTCTTGAACTCCTGGCCTCAAGTTATCCTCCCACCTTGGCCTCTAAAGTGCTGAGATTACAGGCGTGAACCACCACACCCCGCCTCCCAGCCTTACTTTTTACATCAGCTTTGCTCCATACAAGTGCCAGGGGTTACATAGGTAAACTTTATTTAGTTAATCTAATCATGGAAACATTTACATTATATATTAAATAATTATTTTAAATATATGAGGTGTGGTTATTTTTAAAAAACTAGCTGCTAACTTATTTTACTTCACTTAAAGCCTCAGACTTTTTAATTCTCGAATTTATCATGCATGAGAACGCTGACTCTTGCTCCTGACTGTTCTTTAGAATCACCTAAGGAACTCTAAAAATACTGATGCTAAGGCTGTACCTCAAGCAAATTGAATTGGAATCTCTGTGGGTGGGACCCAAGCCTCTGCAATATTATTTTTAAGCTCCTCAGCTTATTCTTATTCTCAGAGAGGGTTGAAGGTTGACAATCCCACAGCATTAAGTCTGGCACTAATTGATTTGACCTACTTTTTGATTATTCAGACAAAGAAGGAGGAATGAGCTCTAGAAAAAGCAATGGTGATTGCCACCAGAGGTAGGTCAGCCTCGGGAGTGTCTTCAGTGGCGAATAACACAAGGAATGTAAAAGTACTGAAAACTGAAAATCACAATACAAATACATAGTTTTACTGTGTTTCAGAACTATTCTAAGAACCATATATGTACATATGTCCATCTGTAAGGACTGGTTAATTCTGGTATATTATCATACATTGGATATTTATGGAAAGGTTCCAAATGCAAAGCTTCTATTGACGTCAGGACATGCTACCCTCTTGGCATTGACGTATGACAGTATGCTCAGTATTGCCAAACAGAAAAGTGTCCCTAGCTTCAATGTCCAGAGTTTTTATTGGGGCTTCATTTTGTAGGCATGATTGATTGATTGATTGATTACCCCGTGGTTGAACTCAGTCTCCCCACCAAAGGTTAGGCTGATATTACATGGCCCAATGTACCTACCACGAGTCAACTTGCTGACATAAACCATTAGCTCTGGTCTGCAGGAGGATGAACATGAAAAAAAAGGCTCTCCTATTATTCCAGAAATTCTAAGGTTTTAGAGAGTACCTCACAGGACAAGGTCAAATTCTTTGTTACACATACATGAAAACTGAAATTTAAGCTGTTAGGCTAGTGTTATTTAACAAAATCATAAAAATTGAAATTTGTAAATATGAAAATTGTGCATATATTTACACATGCATGAATTGCCTACATAAAATAAAAAGCAATGTTTTTATTTAGGAAAACAGTTTGTCAGAGTGTACCAATAAGCCTTTTAAAAAAGCATACATTAGGTTCCATCATCTCATGCTGTGACTAATTCAAAGAGTAACATCAAATAGTCAAAAATTTATGTCAAAGAAAAAAGAAAATAAACTGGAAAATGTTGACATTTGAGAGAGTTTAATGCTGCTATTTTCATGCATAAAATGGAGAAACATTTTTACATAATGCTACCTGAAAAAGTATATAAAATTATATGTGTAACATGAGTCAACTTATATTTCAGAAGGCATACTAAATTTTGTATAGTAGTTACCTTTAATCCCTAGGAAAAAAAGTAAATTGCTATCTCATTTTGCTTTGCTATATATTTCAATTTTTCTATAAGCTGGAGTTCTTTAAAAAATTAAAATTTAGGCTCAGCATGGTGGCTGACGCCTGTAATCCCAGCACTTTGGGAGGCTGAGACGGGTGGATCACTTGCGGTCAGGAGTTTGAGAACAGCCTGGCTAACATGGTGAAACCTCATTTCTACTAAAAATACAAAAAAAATTAGCTGGGCATTGTGGCATATGTCTGTAATCCCACCCACATGGGAGGCTGAGGCAGGAAAATCACTTGAACTGGAGGTAGAGACAGGAGAATTGCTTGAATCAGGAGGTGGAGGTTGCAGTGAGCCAAGCTCATGCCACTGCATTCCAGCCTGGGCAACAGAGTGAGATTTTGTCTCAAAAAAAAAAAAAAAGTTAAAATTTAAAGCAAACATGAAGTAGTTTTGGGTTTGACATACTTCTTATTGAGGTACCAACATTGAAAAATGATTTTTAAAGACATAAGGTATTTAGAAAAAGAGTATTTAGGATAGACTTTTGTTGACTACATTCTATGCAAGATTTTTGGGAGTTTTTTTTGCAAGTTTGCAAGATTTTTTTTCCTTGTCTAGGCATTTTTTGCGGGGGTAGAGATGGTGCAGAACTTCTATCAGATGTTCAAAGAATATGCAAACTCAAAAAAGTTAAGAATCACTCAGAGAAAAGTTACAAAAGGAACACAACAGGTAAAACTGTAAACAGAAGAAGGAAGAGTAATATTTTGATGGGGAAAACAAGTCATAAAGGGTTTTCTTAATACAAAAAGAGCTAGTATTGCAGAACAATTTAAAAGGTATGGGTTTTGAAATTCGTGGATCTGGGGTCAAAGTTCAGTTCCATCACTTAACTACAATTGTCATGTGAGCAAAGTTATTCAGCATCCCCGCTATGCTTTGAGTATTTGTGTTCCCCGCCTGAAATTGTATGTTGAAACTTAATCTCCAATGTGATAGTTGTAAGAGGTGGGGCCTTTGAGGAAGTGATTAAGTCATGAGGGCAGAGCCCTCAGGGATGGGATTAGTGCCCACATAAAAGAGGCCAGAGGGAGTTTGTTTGCCCACTTCTGTCATGTAAGGACACAGCAAGAAGTCATCACCTATGAAGCAGACATCAAATCTGCTGGTGCCTTGATCTCAGACTTCCCAGGCTCCAGAACAATGAGCAGTTTCTGTTGTTTATTCATTACTGCAGTCTAAGATATTCTGTTACAGCAGCTGAAATTGACTAAGACACTCCCAGAGTGTATTGTCTATATAGTTCAAGTCTAGAATATTGATTAAAACTGGATGAGAGTTGCTAAGTACTGTGCTCAACAGTTTACATGTAGCAGCTCATTGATCTAATGACCTTAGGAGGCAGGTAATATTGTCCTCATTTTAAAGATAAGAAAGGTGAGACCTACCCAACAGGATAACAAAGAAACCTGCAGTCAGTACTTAGCATGTGCTGGCTAAGAAAACTAGAAACTGCTCATTTCCACATCTATTGAGTGTAACTATATTATTCTTGCCACAGAGCCATTCCTATCCTTTCCTATCCACTCCTCTCCCTGATATATTACAGACTGCAGGAAATACAAATTAACATTTTTACTTTAATCCACATTGATACCCTTGAAGGAGTAAATATTCCAAACATGTCCAGTTAAATTTCCCCAGAGGAAATCTGGAATGCAGGTCAGACTGAATGTTCATTGAATAAAACAAGTCTGTTGAGAGATTTTACTCCAAGACAAAAAGTCTCTAAATAGAATATAGTAATTTATTGTTGAGAATGATAAAGTTGTGATTACTGAGAATACCAAATTATACCCACTTCAGGAAGGCTCCTTCTATTCATTCTCCATCCACTCCACAAATGTTTGTTGAGCAGCTAATTAGTGTCAGATCATCCGTAGGATCCGGGCACAGCAGGGAAGAGACAGACACAAACCTCCTTCCAGGCATGTGCTCTTAAGAGTGCCTCATGTACTCTTCATGCCTGTTGCCTCTAGCCATTTCAATGAGCATACACACCACGGGGTAAATATGGATACATATTTCTGGAAAATTTCTAGTTAAAATTGGACCTCAACAAACTACAGTATTAGATTACTTGAAGCAGTATACCTCTGCCACGTGGTGACACAGCCTGCAAATTTTAGGGATAATGCCTAAAGCAGTGGTCCCCAGTCTTTTTAGCACAGGGGATTAGTTTTGTGGAATACAGTTTTGCCATTAACCAGTGTGGGAGGGATGGTGTTGGGATGACTCAAATGCAATTGTGCAATTTATTTCTGTTATTATTACATTGTAATATATAATGAAATAATTATACAACTCATCATAATGTAGAATCAGTGGGAGCCCTGAGCTTGTTTTCCTGCAACAAGAAGGTACAGTCTGGGGCTGATGGGAGACAGTGACAGATCATGAGGCATTAGATTCTCATAAGGAACATGCAACCTAGATCCCTTGAATGCACAGTTCACAGTAGGGTTTGTGCTCCTACGATAATCTTTTTTTTTAATTTATTTTTTATTTTTCTTATTTTTTTTGAGCCACAGTTTCACCCTTGTTGCCCAGGCTGCAGTGCAATGGCTCTATCTTGGCTCACTGCAACCTCCACCACCCAGATTCAAGTGATTCTCATGCCTCAGCCTCCTGAGTAGCTGGAATTACAGGTGCCTGCCACCGCCATGGCCAGCTAACTTTTTTTTTGTATTTTTAGTAGAGACGGGGTTTCTCCATGTTGACCAGGCTGGTCTTGAACTCCTGATCTCAGGTGATCTACCCGCCTTGGCCTTTCAAAGTGCTGGGATTACAGGTGTGAGCCACTGCACATTCTCATTCCTATGAGAATCCAATGCCGCTGCTGATCTGACAGGAGGCAGAGCTCAGGCAGTAATGCCAGTGATGGGTAGTGGTTGTAAATACCGATGAAGCTTTGGTTGCTCGCCCGCCACTCACCCCCTGCTGTGTGGCCCGGTTCCTAACAGGCCACAGACCGGTACCAGTCCACGGCCCGGGGCTTGGGGACCCCGTCCTAAAGGAAATAAGGTCATTTGTTAATCTTGTAAACCGTGCATTATAAGACCATGTTGTGATACTTCTAAATCACTTTTGTGTCAAAAAAAGTTGTCTATTTTTTTAATAAGACGACTGACACTAAAAAAATTTAAGTGAAGAGTAACTCTTACTTACAAACTTTCCAGTCCAAAATACTTTTGTAGTGGATTTCAAAGTACTGCCCAAAGAGTAGTGAAACCGCCTTTGCAAAATTATAACTGAGGAGAGTATGACGGTGAAATAAATCAGACCTAACACACTCCATCTTGCTTCTAACCTTTAAGCTATCCTTGTTCATTCTTGGGGGTAGGCCGAACTAACTTTAGGAAGGAATTCAGCTCATGGTTTAACTCTAAAGCAAAATTGATAGTAGCCATTTCCCCAAAAGACTTGCTTCTTGCCTGGGAACCAGTCTGCCTTTGCAGGACTAACAAATTAGCTACAAGATTAGAAATTACAGTTTAGGGATCATTCCGCATCTAGCTCCAAGAGTCTGAACCTTCCCAAATTGGTCCTGGGGATAACATCACTATTGTAAAACTTAAGATCAGTGCTTGAGATATTTTACAATATCTCATAGCTGCACTCAGTGGATCAGCTGACACCATCTAGACCAGTAATCTGGCTCAACCAGTTCTGCCACCCCACCCAGGAACAGAAAGCAGCAAGAAAAACTCACTGTGATTCCACCCCCAACCTGGCCAATCAGCACTCCCCATTTTCCAAGCCCCTACCTGCCAAATTTTCTTTAAAAACTCTGATCCCTGAATGTTCCAGGAGACTGATTTGAGTAATAATAAAACTCTGGTCTCCCACACAGCCGGCTCTGGATGAATTACTTTTTCTCCATTGCAAGTCCCTTGTCTTGATAAATTAATTGGCTCTGTCTAGGCAGCAGGCAAGGTGAACCCATTGGGCGGTTATGGTAATCCTAAAAGGAGTTACAGACTTAACTCTTACAATACAAATATTTGTGTGATATTGTTGGTAAGTCTATTCCTTGCCTAAATTGTTAATTAATATTGTTGTAAAGAAAACGTCATTTCATCTCTTCTTTTTTGTTTGTTCTTTCCTTTTCTCTTTGTGGCAGTAATGAAGAGTAGCAGAAGAATGTATTACTTGGGGTTCTTAAAGTTCTTTTTTTTTTTTTTTTTGAGACGGAGTCTCGCTCTGCCACCCAGGCTGGAGTGCAGTGGCCGGATCTCAGCTCACTGCAAGCTCCGCCTCCTGGGTTTACGCCATTCTCCCGCCTCAGCCTCCCGAGTAGCTGGGACTACAGGCGCCCGCCTCGTCGCCCGGCTAGTTTTTTTTTTTTTTTTATTTTTTTTTGTATTTTTAAGTAGAGACAGGGTTTCACCGTATTAGCCAGGATGGTCTCGATCTCCTGACCTCGTGATCCGCCCGTCTCGGCCTCCCAGAGTTTGTAACATGATTCTTATTTCTTTTTACCTAGTAGAATGGAGTGAGACAATTCATGTGTTTTGCTAACAGAGCAAATGTAGTCAATGTTGAAGTGTAAAACTCCATTAGTTTCTATATAGGTCACTTAGCTTTGTGGTATCTCATGGCCATAGAATGTGGTTTTAATTAACTCTGGTCAGCCATTGTGAAAATATGCACCGAAAGTTATCCAGTGGATTGGGTGAGAGACGATAACAAGGTGAAAATCCACCAACATCACAGAAAACCAGCTTCAGGCAACTATCCTCCTTGGTAACTGGTTGGCATTGTTATCCTAAATCTGAGGTAATAAACATTACGTAGCAAATTATTGACAGATTATTTATTATTCATGACAGTCCAGATGAACAGATATCTTTGCATTTCAAATGACTAATGTCCTGTAAGTGACAGATACACCGTCACAGAAACTTTTTAAGAAAATTATTTATTTTATTTGTATTTGACATTACAAAAGGACTTTAAAGCACCAATCCTTTTCCAATCGTTACAGGAAAGCCACACACACATGTGCACATTATAGGAAAGCCTCACCCACTCGAGCACATAGACGTGTGCTTGACAAAACTGTGGAGCTGAGCTGCGTAAGAATGCTCTGTCTCAGCGTATACTGCTCAGGTGATGGGTATACCAAAATCTCACAAATCACCACTAAAGAACTTACTCATGTAACCAAATACCACCTGTTTCCCAAAAACCTATGGAAATAAAAGATTTCATGTAATAATAATAATAATAAAGAATGCTCTGTCTTTCTGTCAGAAATAATAATGCCTCTCTCAGTTGTTGTTTCTCACCCGACAGTCAAGGTTTGTGTTGGGGGGTGGAGGCGGTGCTAGGTAAAGCATTAATAACATTTACCTATTGGCAAAAAAAAAAAAAAAAATTAATTAGAAAATTAATTTTACACAATAGTGGTTGACTATTGATATTTTTTCTCAGAAAACATTTTAATGTTTAGTTCTTTCCATTGTGAAAACCCAAAACCAAGCATACACTTATAGTGGCTTCTCTCCCATAAGGTTTTAGCATTCAAACTTGCAAATTACAATTACATTAAAAAGTTCAATACTTCCAAGGGGTTGCTGAGTTCTAAGGAGGGAATGGCAAACTGTTAATTTTGTTCTCCTAATGCAACCTTTAGTGATCTTCAAAGTGACTGTGTTTATAGAAATTATTTAAGCAGATAATAGAGCAAACCTTTTATTGTTTTAAGACAGAGTGTCACTCTGTCACCCAGGCTGGAGTGCAATGGTGCAACCTCGGCTCCCTGCAACCTCTGCCCTCCCCGGTTCAAGCGATTCTCCTGCCTCAGCCTCCCAAGTAGCTGGGATTACAGGTGCCTGCCACCACACTCAGCTAATTTTTTGTATTTTTAGTAGAGACGTGGTTTCATCATGTTGGCCAGGCTGGTCTCGAACTCCTGACCTCAGGTGATCCACCCACCTAGGCCTCCCAAAGTGCTGCGATTACAGGTATGAACCACCGTGCCCAGCTGGAGCAAACTTTTTTTTTTTTCCTTAACATGGAATCTCACTCTGTTGCCCAGGCTGGAGTGCAGTGGCACAATCTCAGCTCACTGCAAACTCTACCTCCCAGGTTCAAGCGATTCTCCTGTCTCAGCCTCCTGAGTAGCTGGGACTACAGGTGTGCCACCATGCCTGGCTAATTTTTGTATTTTTAGTAGAGATGGGGTTTCACCATGTTGGTCAGGCTGGTCTCGAACTCCTGACCTTGTGATCTGCCCGGCTCGGCCTCCCAAAGTGCTGGGATTACAGGCATGAGCCACTGAACCCAGCCAGAGCAAACTTTTAACACACTAAACAGCTATGATCCTTTGTTGACCATAACTCTAATAAATGTAAAGGAAGCAAGAAGACTTTTCAGAGCTTTCCCAATCAGTCAGAATATGCAATGGCTCTCTTAGAGGGAAGCATGGATGATAATAGGACACACTTTGTAGGTATCATGCAAATAACATTTTTTGATGCACTACATTAATTTAGGTATTCAACTGTGAGGTTGTAACACAATTATCTCTACTTTTATTTGAAGTACCACACATACTTGTATATTTGAAAGTTGGTCATATAGATTGGGTCATTCTTGTCACATCCAACTAAAACAGAGTCAAGAGCCACGGGGAGAAAAGCACTTAGGGCACAAAACATTGCTTCAAAAATGTAATCCACTGCAAGCTGGCTATTGAAGCTGGCGGCTGTAGCCTGAAACCAGGTTTACCTAATAGCTACTGAAATAACTTGCTGCAACTCCACCAGTCACGCACAAATCAGAGCTTGCCAGCTCGCCAGAACTTTACTAGTGCCAATTAATTTTCTTTCAAAACAATATGTCATTGCTCCTTTTTGCAAGATGCCCAACCTTCTCTTTTTTCTTCAGACACACGGAAGAGTACCTCGTCTGTGTGTATGCCCCGAATTGCAATTCTTGCTTGCCAAATAAAATGTTGTAAATTTAGAGATTTATCTCTATATTTTATATGACTTTGACATACTTGTAGTTTTTGTTTGTTTATTTTGTTTGAGATGGGATCTTGCTCTGTCACCCAGGCTGTAGGGGAGCAGCATAATTATAGTTCTAACTACAGCCTCGAATTCCTGGGCTCAAGCAGTCCTCCTGGCTCGACCTCCCACGTAGCTGATACTATAGGTGTGAGCCACATTGCTTGGCTAATTTTTTTTTTTTTTTTAATGTAGAGATGAGATCTTAGTATGTTGTCTAGGCTGATAGCCAACTCCTGGGCCTCAAGTGATCCTCCTACCTCAGCATCCCAAAGCCCTGAGATTACAGTTGTGAGCCATTCACATAGTTTAAAAGTCAAATTGTCCTTCATCAATTTCCTGTATGTGCCTCCCTATCCCAAATCCTGCTCCTAGTTACAATCACTTGTAGCTTATTTAGCAACGTCCAATGGTCTTACTTTTAAATATTATATTTTGTTGTCTTTTTTTTTTTTGAGATGGAGTCTTGCTCTGTTGCCCAGGCTGGAGTGCAGTGGTGCAATCTTGGCTCACTGCAACCTCCACCTCCTGGGTTCAAACGATTGCCTCCTGAGTAGCTGGAATTAGAGGTGCCTGCCACCACACCCAGCTAATTTTTGAATTTTTGGTAGAGATGGGGTTTCTCTACCAAACCCCATGTTGGCTGGGCTGGTCTCAAACCTCTGACCTTAGGTGATCTGCCCTCCTCGGCCTCCCAAAGTGCTGAGATTACAGGCGTGAGCCACCACACCCATCCTTGTTGTCATTTAAAATTAATTTTTATTACTCATTATTTTTTATTTTCTGTTATGGAAAAAGAAGATTAAGCCATATTACCCATGCACAACTTCCTTTCTCTCCAGCTTGCTATTATATGGTTTTATGGGACTTTGCGTTCAGCATGATTAGCAAGTTCAGAGGAAAGCATGTTTTTTGGCAGCCACCCTCCCTAATCCTCCAGGGTACAATCTGGCCCTATCTAACTCTAGGCCTCTTTTCTAGTATCCCTGGTACACTGTGCTCCAGGCACAAAGGACAGTTTACCCTTCTGAGTGCACTCTGGGGCCTCGAATCCTTTCCTTACCCAGGGCCAGTCGCACCCGCCTTTGCACCTTGCAGACCCCTCACCCCTTCAAGCCTCACCTCTTCAGACGCCTTCCCCATCTTGCCAAGCAGAGGCTGCCATTCCCTCGCTGCACTCCCACAACACCATGCCAGTACCTCTGCCGTAGCAATTACTGGGTTAAAGAAGATTAGAGGCAAAATGGATCATTTAAGATTGTTTTCATCCTGTCATCTTTTTCCAAACCAGAGGTGGAAGGGACAAGACTAAAAGCTGAAGAGGGTAGAAGTAGAAAAACTAGCCTTGTTTTGTTTGTTTGTTTTTTTCTAGGAAGACTGAGGGAAATGCAAGCAGTATTCCTAGGGTCTCTATGCTCAGGTAGAGAGTTTGAGAAACACGTCTTAAGTCCATGGAGTACATGACTGGTGCCTTCCCTCCCAATGTCCCCAGCAGTCACCATGGGCCAGCAGGCCTGACTCCTGAGCCAGCATCTGGTATCCTCACGAGAGTCACCTCCAGGAGCCCCAAGGGGAACCCGCTTGGTATCACACACCTTAGTGGCTTCTTTCCCTTCCTGTTTCACTTCACCCTCTACAGGTAGTATTTCCTGGAATCAACTTCCAAATCATTGACTTACATGCTCCCTTTTTCAGAGTCTGGTCCTGGGAGAACCTAAGTTAAGAAAGGACTTGACTTATTTCAAAATTACTTAAGGTTGCATGCACTATGCCTGGACCGACCTCACTTGGGTCAGGATTTGAATGTGCCTTCCTTTCCTGCCAGATGGGTGACAAAGGCCATATCTTATTGATGTGACTCTTAACAGATTCTTTGTGAAGTGAATAAATGTAGGGATGAACAAAAGATGTCCCATAGGAACCATACAGTAATACAAGGGATTTCTAAAATTCAACAGGTTAGATTCCCTATTGCTTCTCTGTTTCAGCAAACATACCCACTCATCATGAACTGGCTCAGCTTAAGTAATGAATAGGCTCATTAAATATTTTAGTCATATTCACACTCCTTTAATGAGTTGTTTTTTCCGAACTTACATAGCATATTATTGGCTTTAAATATATTTTCACTATTTAAAAATAATAATAATGATAATGTTTCAGCAGAGGAATTTTTAATTTAGAGTTTAATGATCCTAGAGACTCATTACTTTGCTTTCTTGAAATACAGAACCAAAACATTTTTATCTCATCCTAAATCACTTTTATGAAGCTAATTTTCTCCACCACTGAATTTAGAGGAAATCCTTTTAATTTGGAGCCAGACATTATGTAAGATGTGTTGTCTTGAATATATAAGTAAATATTAAAATAACATTTTCAATATTATGGAGGATATTTAAATTGATATTTTAAAGAATCAATATACAGAAACCTTGAAAGGAATAAGTGTTATTTTTAGCTTGTCAGGAATCAAGTTTAAGACATTAAAAAATATATATATATACACACACACACACACACACACATATTCCGCCAAAGATTGTTGATATCTTTCATATCACATGCATAGTTGGAAGGCATTATAATTTGGTGGCATCCAAAGCAAATGTTATTTGTCCTTTCTGTATCACTGCATGTGAACACAGCTTCAGGGATGGTACACTTCTTACTTTTTAACTAACATTCATGTGCTGCTAGGGTTTTGCTATAGATGGAATATTTGTGTCTCTCCAAAATTCTTATGTTGAAGCTGGCTCAATACCAAATGTCACAGTATTTGGAGGTGAGGATTTGGGGAGGTAATTAGGTCATAATGGTGGAGCCCTTATGAATGGGATTAGTGCCTTTATATAAAGACACACATGGGAAACGATCTCTCTCTCCATGAACTGAGGACACAGTGAGAAGGTGGCCATCTGCAAACCAGAAGGAGAGCCCGAGCCAGCAACTAAAATGTCTTGAACTTTCCTGCCTCCAGAACTGTGAGAAATAAATGTTTGTTGTTTAACCTACCAAGTCTGTGGTATTTTTTAAAATAGCAGTCTGAGTTAAATAGTAGATTTCCAAGAGTGAACTTTCACATGAGGCTTACAGGAGGGCTCAGGAGGACTTGGCAGTGGGGATGGGGGTTGGTTCTTGGAAGACCATCTTGTCCCTGACTATACAGCATTTGGTGAGTGACACTAGTCAGGTCACTTTTCTGGGCCTAAGAATCTCCAACTCCTATAGATAAATGGTACAGTCTGCCCTTCACACTCTCTGAAATAGTGTGAGGGTGAGATGAAACACTGATATGAAAAATGCCTTAAAATCTGTAAAAACTCATACATGAGTAAATATTTTGTTTATTCTAAGATTTATGTCTGCCCTTTCTGTCTTATGAAGGGAGAGACAATGAAATATTTTAGGTGTAAGGGAAAGGAAGAAGAGAGATAAGTGAATACACATCTTATTGTATTGATTGAATGTCAAATCAACAGACACAGATTTTTCCCTTTAATTTCCACTGGTCAACCTCTCAGTTTCCTAGTTTCTTCCTACCTAACATAAAGGTTTGAAATGGTTTCTAAATTTTTTTGAGATACATGAGGAAAGGTTTCTATTAAATTTATGGATAACTTTTAGAAGGAATTTACTAAATATATGCTGTGGTTCCTTTGGAAGAAGTTCATACTACAGAATTATGTTTATTTAGAATTGAAATTCCATTTTGCAATGTAAGCCCTTCTCATTTCTATCACACCTCAGTCATTTCTGTCATGAACAGTAGGCACCCCCACAAAGCCGACATAATTTTCTAGGCTGACAATGACTTGCTTCTTGACTGAACTCTAGTCAGGCTCCTCTGAACCCTTTTCTTGACTAGGCCTCAACCTTTGCCTTTGAAAACTTGAAAACTTCAGACTTTCAGCACAGATGAGTTTGCTCACCTTCTGCACTAAGAGATTGAATAAACAGTCACATAGTTTCTAACAGCTCAAGCCATGCCCCTAGAGTGATGACTCCAAACCCGGTAAGTTTTTGCCTGGAAAAGCTCAAGGCTTCCAAAACAATTCACTGTGTGTTCCAGCCAAAACCTGCTCGTCTTCTAGGGTCTGTGGGAGAGTAAGACCCTGTCTTCCACGAGCACCAGTTAGCAAACCCAGATGGCCTAGGCACTTGGACCAGCCCCTGACTGATTTTTGTATTTTTTCACTTCTCCGACTCTACTGAGCCCCCACTGGCCCTCTTCCTACTCCCTCATTCTCCTTTTATAACACAAAGTCACCTCTGCACAAATCCGAGTTGACTTCAGTTCATTCTGGACTCTTTTCCCTATCGCAACAGTTATTCCTGGGTAAACGCTGTCCTTACCACTTGAACTAGTGTCCTGCTTTGTTTATCTCTTGACAAGGCCCAGTGCAAAATGAAAACACAGGTCCTATGTTCAAAAAGCATGAAAAAGTGTTATTACAGGTGCTAAAATATAAAGTTTTTTTCTTTTCATCTAACATCTATTTCTGAACTGGTTTTTGCTTTTGTTTTCATTTTGGTGTTTCATATTAAGTAAAGAAGAATTAAAATTTTAAATATTAACATGAAGTTTATGCTTCATCTTTATACTATGTAATGCCTGTTTTAAATGTAGGTGTAAAGCATTTAACTCTTTTTTTTTTTTTTTTTTTTTTTTTTTTTTGGAGACAGAATCTCGCTGTGTCGCCCAGGCTGGAGTGCAGTGGCTGGATCTCGGCTCACTGCAAGCTCCGCCTCCCGGGTTTACGCCATTCTCAAAAAATACAAAAAACTAGCCGGGTGAAGTGGCGGGCGCCTGTAGTCCCAGCTACTCGGGAGGCTGAGGCAGGAGAATGGCGTAAACCCGGGAGGCGGAGCTTGCAGTGAGCCGAGATCCGGCCACTGCACTCCAGCCTGGGCGTCAGAGCGAGACTCCGTCTCAAAAAAATAAAAATAAAAATAAAAAGAATAAAAAGTTTTTTTGTAGTTTTTAGTAGAGACGGGGTTTCATTGTGTTAGCGAGGATGGTCTCGATCTCCTGACCTCCTGATCCACCCGTCTCCGCCTTCCAAAGTGCTGGGATTACAGGCTTGAGCCACCGCGCCCGGCCGAATTGAACTCTTACCACCTAAATTACACAAGTGATACTTGTCCATGTCTATACATTTCATTTTTGACAGAATAGTGAAAATACTTATGATCTGAGAGACCAAAATAGACACCCCATTATCAACTAAGATGGACTCTAAAGTTAAGGAAAGAAAAGTTACCTATGGATTCAGGGTTCAGGGCAGCAGGCATGGCAACTCCCTGAATTTCTACAGCTGCAAGAAAAACCATGGTCTTGCTAAATTTGCTAAGAATAGGAGCTATTAAACAAATTATCACGTTCTTCCTAACTCTGATTTATAATTCAGATCACTGCAACTCTGGACAGGGGACTGACCTTACAAATAGTCTTTTCTGACAAGCAACTGCAGACCTTAAGCTAGTTTCAGTAGCTTATAGAAGCTGCACATAAACTGTTCCTGTGTCTTGTAGTTCACCTTTTGATGTAAAGAACCAAATTCCACCTCATTTGTTTGTTTGTTTGCTTTTTAAGATGGTGTCTTGCTCTGTCGCCCAGGCTGGAGGGCAGTGGCAGGATCTTGGCTCTCCACAACCTCTGCCTCCTGGGTTCAAGTGATTCTCCTGCCTCAGCCTCCCGAGTAGCTGGGATCATAGGTGCCTGCCACCATGCCCAGCTATTTTTTTTTTTTTTTTTTGTATTTTTAGTAGAGATGGGGTTTCACCTCATTGGTCACACTGGCCTCAAACTCCTGACCTCAAGTGATCTACCCACCTTGGCCTCCTAAAGTGCTGGGATTACAGGTGTGAGCCACCGGACCTGGTCCCACCTCTTTTTGATGCTAAAACCCCACTCCAAAGTAAACATGCGATGTATGTTACATACATGTTTACCTGTTGCACATGTGCTTGCATCCCCTAATGAGCATGTCTAGCTTTCCCCCTCAACACGCTGAATCCGTGGGACTCTATTATGTAACACAGACCTTGCAGGGCATAAAACCCGAGCTGCCCTTTCCCTCTTCAAAGAGAGCACCTTCAATCCTCGCCATAAACTGTCTTTTCCTGATTTGTAAACTGCTATCACAAAAAAGTTCTCCTCTCTACTATTCAGCAATTCTGGTGGTCTTTTGGAGGACACATTGCACAAAATAACTTTCTATTTTGCTTCTTGATATGTGCACGTTCTACCAATGCTCTCTGCCTTTGGCTTAGCAACAAGTAAGGGAGAACTGAAAGGTAAAGGTAAAGGTACTCTGTGTTGCTCCCTTTCCCTTTTCTTCCCATCATTATCTTCAGTGAACCCAGGGAACAGTGTAAGCAGGAAAGAGTTTGAGAGGACTCCTTGTATTTCTTCGCACACTTTCTGCCTTCTACTGGCAAGTTGTGGCTTGCAGGGAAAGCCTGTCCTCTCCTGGCTCTCTGCCATAGACTTTATTTTTATTTTATTTTATCTTTTTGAGACAGTCTTGCTGTCACCCATGCTGGAGTGCAGTGGCGTGATCGTGGCTCACTGCAACCTGTGCCTCCTGGGTTCGAGAGATTCTCCTGCCTCAGCCTCCTGGGTAGCTGGGAGTACAGGAATGTGCCACCATGCCCGGCTAATTTTTGTGTATTTAGTAGAGATGGGCTTTCACCATGTTGGCCACGCTGGTCTCAAACTCCTGACCTCAAGTGATCTGCCTTCCTAGGTTTCCCAAAGTGTGGGATTACAGGCGTGAGCCACTGTGCCTGGCCGATAGACTAGGCACTCACCTAGTCCTCACTTTGAATCTCTCTGAACTCCAGCATGGCACGGATCTCCTGGAATTCTGTGGTCATGGGGTGTCAGTGGGCTGTATGCATGAATGAAGTTGCAAAGAGCAGCCCTGATCTCCTGTGCTCATGCACAGGCTCCATTGTCCCATTGCACCTCACTGACAAAGCACAAGTTCAGAGATAAAATTGTTAAGAATTTCAAACAGTGACAGCAGAAAATTAAGCCAACTATGGGTGCTTCTGAGAGCCAGTCCACATGTGACTATAAAGGTTATGCAGTAAGCAGGTGCTAGCTCCCATCGCACCAGTTGTTCACCATGTCCTCAAGACTGCATGACTGATTACAGCTGTTCACTGGTTTCCTTTTCTGTTTAGAACACCCTCTGCTCTCTTCTCTAAGTGGCTAATTCATTCTAAACTGGCAACTCTACCCAAGAGATCATTCTTGATTCATGCAGGTAGACTTACTAGTTGTTTCTCTTTTGTTCCAATGGCATTTACACTGTTTGCCAATGATCACTTTCATCACTTACAACACTGTGAAGACCTGTGCATTTATACACAAGAATAAGCAAGAGTCCAGGCAAGGCTTTATTTATCATGATCTTTTCCCTTCTGCCTCCACCCACTGACCACATACAGTAGGAACTCCAGCGTTGGCTGAATAATAGGCTAAGGCTTTAAAATGATGAGAAACACTAGTTAGCATGAGTATAAATTACAATCTCAGGATCATTGACCCCAAATCGTCCTAATTTTCAATTTTTCATTTAGCAAACATTTATCAGGCTCTATTGTAGGCCCTCTATAGAGGAGAGAAGGACAGAGGCAAATCCCTGTCTCCTGGAGCTTATGCTTCTAGTGAGGCTAGGTGTGATGGTGAGCTTTCAGCAGTAGGTAATTGTGTGATGTGAGCTCAGTTAATGCTACCAAGAGAAAGGAAAGATGGTCAAAGGATTGAGGGTGGCAGGTGCTGTTTAGACAGGGCTGTAAAGGAGGCCTCTGAGTGCAGGCAGGAAGAAGTGGGGCGAGCACATGCTCCCCTTCTGGGGGAGAGCACCCAGGCAGGCACCTGGGAGGAGGGACATAGTGGGTATACTTGAGGAGGAGCAAAAGGCTGAGCATGAAACTTTAAAGAGAAACAGGATGTTTGCACAGCTTCCAAAATATTTTCTCTTCACTATGATACTTTTAATATAGATCCATACACTCTTTGATACTCCTCCCTCCAGGGGTGGAGCTTGACTCTCCTCCCCTTGACTACAGGCTGGCTTCTAACAAATGGGGCACAGAAAGGAGAAAAAGAGCATCTTCACAGTGGAGAAACCTGCCATTTCCCCTCAGGACTTGGAAGATAATGTTCATCGCTTAATAGCAACTTAATGGACAGCAAGGATTCTGCTGCCAATTTGGTTCTCATTCCCCCAGCTTCTATCTGAATGCTATTAGCAGTTTTATTTGTCCTTTGGGTTCTTTTATTTCATCAGGATGTGCACAGGTGTTGGTCTGGGACTACTTATCCTAAGTGGTATCTGATTAGTGATTTTAGTTTGGACATTTTTCCCCTCCAAATTTCATGTTGAAATTTGATCCCCAGTATTGGAGGTTGGGCTGAATGGAAGGTAGTTGAGTCATGGGGGGAGATTCCCCCATGAATGACTTGGTGCTGTCCCTGCAGCAAGGAGTAAGTTCTCTCTCTATTAGAACGTGAAAGCTAGTCGTTTAAAAGAATGTGGCACCTTCCCCTCTGTCTTGCCATGTGACACGCCAGGTCACCTTCTCCTTCTGCCACAAGTGGAAGCTTCCTGAAACCCTCCCCAGAAGCAGATGCTGAAGCCATGCTTCTTGACCAACCTGCAGAGCCATGAGCTTATTAATTACCAGCCTCAGGCGTTCCTTCATAGCAGCACAAAATGGACCAATACAATTAGCAATTTGAATTTAAAGACGTGTATTTTGGCCTGGTGTGGTGGCTCACACCTGTAACCCCAGCATTTTGGGAGGCTGAGATGGGAGGATTGCTTGAGTCCAGGAGTTCAAGACTAGCCTGGGCAATATAGCAAGATCTCATCTCTACTAAAATTCAAAAAAATTAGCTGGGTGTGGTGTGCACACCTGTAGCCTCAGCTACTTAGGGGGTTGAGGTAAGCAGATCACTTGAACCTGGGAAGTTGAGGATGTGGTGAGCTGTAATCCCACCATTGCACTGCAGCCTGGGGGACAGAGCAAGAACAAAAAAAAAAAAAAAAAAAAAAAAAAGAAAGAAAGAAGAAAAGGACTTCTGTGTTTCTTTTGGTGGGGAAAATGTTATTCTTATTTGATTTCTTTCCCTTTATGATTTCATTTGTTTTATCCTTCTAGAACTCCTTCTAAAAGCATGTTAAAGTTTGTGGATTTATCCTTCCTGCCTCATAAAATGTTTTCCAATATTATCCATCTCTTTGTCTTCCTCTTTTATGTTCTTGGAGAAGTTTTGACTTTGTCTTTTGACTCTGTATTTTAGATTATTAATTTACCTTAAACATGTCTATTTTTAAAACATGGTTGTTCTAATTTTTAAAAATTTTTTGCAATTTCATTTAAAACCATTTAAAGAGTCATGTTTATTAAAACATTACACAGAATTGAAACTTACACAAAATAAAATTTACCCTTTTTAGGGTATAGTTCTATGAATTTTGACAAAAGCATAGACTCATGGAACCATCACCACAATTAAGATATGGAATAATTCCATTACCCTAAATGACAATTGCATTTTAAATTATTGTTTTGGTTCCTTTTTCTATAGAAAGTTGTTGTCTTTAAGCAAAGTGGGAGGCATCTCACCACCCAACCTCAAACTATATTACAAGGCTACAGTAACCAAAATAGCATGCAACTGGTACAAAAAAAGACACATAGACCAATGGAACAGAGGAAAGAACTCAGAAATAAGACTGCACATCTACAACCATCTGATCTTTGACAAACCTGACAAAAACAAGCAATGGGGAAAAGATTCCTATTTAATAAATGGTGCTGGGACAACTGGCTATTCATATGCAGGAAATTGAAACTGGACCCCTTCAATACACATGTAAAAATTAACTCAAGGTGGATTAAAGACTTAAATTTAAAACCTAAAACTATAAAAACCCTAGAAGAAAATCTCAGCAGTACCATTCAGCACACAAGCAGGGGCAAAGATTTCATGACAAAAACACCAAAAGCAATTGTGACAAAAGCAAAAATTGACAAATGGAGTGTAATTGAACTAAAGAGCTTCTGCATAGCAAAAGAAACTATCATCAGAGTGAACAGACAACCTGCAGAATGGGAGGACATTTTTGCAATCTATCCATCTGGCAAGGGTCTAATATCCAGAGTGTACAAGGAACTTAAACAAATTTAAAGAAAAAAACAAACAACCCCATTAAAAAATGGGCAAAGGGCATGAACAGGCACTTCACAAAAGAAGACATTCATGCAGCCAACAAACACGAAAAAAAACTCAACATCATTGATTATTACAGAAGTGCAAATCAAAACTACAATTAGAAACAATCTCATGCCAATCATAATGGCTACTATTAAAAAGTCAAGGATCAACAGATGTTGGTGAGGTTGCAAAGAAAAGAAAATGTTTTTACACTGTTGGTGGGAGTGTAAATTAGTTCAACCATTGTGGAAGACCATGTGGCAATTCCTCAAAGATCTAGAAGCAGAAATACCAATTGACCCAGCAATCCCATTATGGTTATATACCCAAAGGAATATAAATCATTCTAATATAAAGATACATGCACACATTTGTTCACTACAGCACTATTCACAATAGCAAAGACATGGAATCAACCCAAATGTCCATCAATGATAGGCTGGATAAAGAAAATGCAGTATATATATACCATGGAATACTATGAAGTCATAAAAAGGAAAAAGATCATGTCCTTTGCAGGGACATGGATGGAGCGGGAAGCTGTTATTCTTAGCAAATAAATGCAGGAACAGAAAACCAACCACCACATGTTCTCACTTACAAGTGGGAGCTGAACGATGAGAACACATGGACACATAGGGAGGAACAACACTCACTGGGACATGTTGGGGATCCGGGGGAGGGAGAGTATCAGGAAGAATAGCTAATGGATGCTGGGCTTAATAGCTAGGTGATGGGTAGATCTGTGCAGCAAACCACCATTGCATACATTTACATATGTAACAAACCTGCACGTCCTGCACATCCTGCACATGTACCCTGGAACTTAAAATGAAACTTGAAGAAAAAAAAAGTTAAAAAAAGAAAGCTTGTTTTCTTTTTTAAGAACAAATTAATTTTGTTCTAAAATATTTTCTGTTTCCTGAATTATTTTAGGCTTTTCAGAATCAATTGCTCGGTCTGGTGATTCTCCACCCTCCCCGACAGATTGCTGATGTGGATTTCTCGGCAATTCGTCACAGGTCCCTTTCTCTCTCCAGCAAGTCTCTTGCTGAGCGACAGCTGCATGCATGCAGGATCTGTGGAGGCGTGTGCCACCCGTAAGAGGAGCAGGCTGTGTGGACGGCAGGCTTCACTTTAGGGCCAGTGGGGACGATACAGTCAGGCGGACTGAGGGTCCCAAAGGCAGCAAAGGAAAGCCGCCTTCACCTTGGCTGTGGACTTTCACTCTGGGCGAAAGTTCTTTTCTTTATTCTCTCTTTTATGCTTGTCATGAAGGATCAGAGGTTCTTGAGACACACGTTCCCTCTCTCAGGTATCTACTCCCCATTAGAAACCTTCCTGAGACAGTAGTTCTCTTTCTTCTGATGGCATGTTTCAGCTGGAAAGCGCTTGTTGAGACCCACTGCTGACTGCTATTGTAGTCTCTGTGTGTGTTATGGGGATGGATCTGGAGGCAACCGGTCCACCTGCTCCACAGGAGGTGCTCGTTATCAAGGCCCCAGAACTCTTGGCCTCTCCTCGGGGCTTAAGGTTCCCTGTAGTGCGGGCCTTTTCATCTTTTCTTCTGCCGCGTGGCTTGCACTATGGTTTCCTTTACACACCTCAGTCTGTCCTCCAGGAATTGCTCAAAAGTTCTCTTCCATCCATACCTATTCCCTGTTTCTCAGCACTATTGTGGATTTCTTGTTTCTATCCTTCCTTCTTTTCCTTTGGCCTCCCTCTGTCC
Source organism: Trachypithecus francoisi (assembly GCF_009764315.1). NCBI lineage: Eukaryota > Metazoa > Chordata > Mammalia > Primates > Cercopithecidae > Trachypithecus > Trachypithecus francoisi. The sequence goes on from NW_022681472.1 coordinate 7,056,134, forward strand.
TTCTCTTCTCCCCTCTCTGCCTCTCTCCCTTCTTTCCTCTGTTCCTTCTTCTTGTGTGTTGTGTCATTTTTAAAGGATTTGTGTTTGGAAAGAAATTGGATTCTGTTATCAGTCTACTATCTTAATCCAATCTTTATTGTTTGCTTGACACTTTATTTTGTCAAAGTCAAATAAAATAAAGAGGCCAATCCCTAAAATGAAAAAGCTTTATTTGGGAGGAAAGCATCACAGTTCAGGGCATACATGCAGACTGAAAGGCCATTAGTGAGTCTCAAGGAAAAAGAGGTTAGAGATTTTACAGAAAGGAGAAAGAGCTCATATTGCTCTGAGGAATTTCATTGGCAGGTTCTGAGGAGCTGGCAAGTTCTGATTGGTGAGTGATGGCAGCGGGCAAAACTAGTCTTAGAGTTGTAACAGGTGTTTCGGTAATCATTAGATGAGACTTATTTCAGATTACAGCAGGCAGTTTCAGCTGCCAGACTTGGAGAAAATTACATTTATGGAGCAATATTTTGTGCCCTGAGTGCTTTTACCCTTGGCCTCTCCATTCAAGTTGTATGATAAACAAGAATGACCCACTTTCTATGATAAACTTTCACAATTTGTATACTCATTACAGAGGCAACCTAGTATAATGGTTGGAGGTTGTACTGTGATACCAGACAGCCTGAGTTAGAATATCAGCTCTTTTGCATAATATCTGTGTGACCTTGGACAAGTTGCTTTATTTTTGTGTGCTTCAGTTTTATCTGTTAAATGGGATAAAAAATAAAATAGTTTCCTTTTTTTTGTTTTTTTTTTTTTTTGAGACGGAGTCGTCGCCCAGACTGGAGTGCAGTGGCACGATGTGGGTTCACTGCAAGCTCCGCCTCCCAGGTTCACGCCATTCTCCTGTCTCAACCTCCCGAGTAGCTGGGACTACAGGCGCCTGCCACCAGGCCCGGCTAATTTTTGGATTTTTGGTAGAGACGGGGTTTCCATGTTAGCGAGGATGGTCTCGATCTCCTGACCTCATGATCAGCCTGCCTCGGCCTCCCAAAGTGCTGGGATTATAGGCGTGAACCACTGCGCCTGGCCAAAACAGTTTCCGTTTTTATCCCATTTTGTCCCATAGAATAGCCTTCTATGCGACTGTTCTAAGGATTAAAAGTGAATATATGTAAGTTACTTAGAACATTGCCTGGCACACATTTTATTATTGTTTTATGTACTATGTTCTTAAAATTCAATGAATTATCTCTTTAATTTTTTTTAATGTTTGGTTTTATAGATTGCACCAACAATTCATTTTGTTTACTTATTCTTAAGGTAGAGCAACATTATTTATATAAAATAGTTGCACAATATATCAATAACTAGAAACAACTCAAATATATAACAATTATAGAATTAATAAGTAAACCACAGAATATATTATTATAAATTAAAAGGAAGACATGGAAAAATAGATTCGCAAAAGTTTTTGCATGAAAAAAAGACAATAAAAAATAGAATACTTAATGTTATTTTTCCATTGATTTTATATATAACTTTGAGTTCTTAAAGAATGGAATCAGAAAAGTTGTACTTTATCACTTTTTAACATGGTGGATTATTATTTTAAAGGCAAAGGTAAAGAGAAGAGATACTGTGATTTAGTTAACAACGATGACAATTTTCAGGTACCTCTAAGCTCTTCCAGTCATGGGCATAGACAATGCCTGCTTTCACCGAGCCTGTCTGGAAGCAAAGGCTCCACTACCATAGTTACCACTGGGACCCACCCTAGTCTAAGGAAATGATTCCAAGACACTCTATTTTTCTTAAATGAAATAGCCCTTTGTGTCTCAACCTTTTGAAGGCAGCCCAACCCACCTATATTACAACATCACAGCTAGAGTCAGATTTTCTAGCAAGATTTTTCCAGTGAAGAGCATAGCTTTATTGTAGCTTAGATGACGAGACTCCAAAGAAGTCTGGAAAAGATAGCTCATATTAAACAATAGACAATGTAATGCAAAGTTAAAATAGAAATTAGGATACCACTGGTGAAAAATATTTTAGGTTTTCTTTTAGGGCATGTACTGGGATAGGATGAGTGAAATATTTTAGAGCGTGTTTATTTCTTTCTGGTATAATTTAGGATCAGAAAACCAGCGAGGTATTTTTTTTTTTTTTTTTTTTTTGAGATGGAGTCACTCTGTTGCCCAGGCTGCAGATAGTGGCACAATCTTGGCTCATTGCAACTTCCACCACCTGGGTTCAGGTGATTCTCCTGTCGCACCCTCCCAAATACTTTGGATTACAGGGGTGAGCCACCACATCCAACTAATTTTTTTTTTTTTTCAGACGGAGTCTCACTCTGTCGCCCAGGCTGGGGTGCAGTGGTGCCATCTCAGCTCACTACAAGCTCCACCTCCCGGGTTCATGCCATTCTCCTGCCTCAGCCTCCCGAGTAGCTGAGACTACAGGTATCCGCCACCATGCCCAGATAATTTTTTGTATTTTTAGTAGAGACGGGGTTTCACTGTGTTAGCCAGGATGACCTTGCTCTCCGCCTGCCTCAGCCTCCCAAAGTGCTGGGATTGCAGGCATGAGCTGCCGTGCCTGGCCTAGCAAGGTTTTTTTTTTTTTAATGTGGGCAGAACATACAGAACTAGGGATTTGGTTAACATGGGATTTAAATAAAATACACCATTTCTCCAATTACATTTTGGAGATTTTATAATTTTGACATCTAAAAATTATCTGTATTGAAATATTTTTAAAAGTGCAATCATATTCAATGCTAGTATTGAGGGAACAAAACACATTTATATACAACTATCTTGGTTTTTTAGCCAGTGCTTTCTTCAGCATATATTACTATCTTTTAAAAATTAATTTGTAAACTAATCTACAAATCATGAAAATAGTGTTAAGCTTATCATCATTAACATGTTGCTTAACCTTTGTGTTTTAAATATATAAACAAGGTGTTTATATTAATTATTTTTCTTTTAGCACATCAAACTTAGTATAGTAATATGGATAAACCCTGATTTGTATACCTCTTAAAATCACATTTGGAAAGATACATTACATTCCTTAACAATGTCTCTCTGATTTTTTTTTTTCAGTTTTCAAATTAAGAGAAAAAACGAAATGTGACAACTGAGAAATATGAAAGAGTCTATTTACTATAAACTAGTTTATAGATTGAGTTAAAATAATGAGATGAGGAGACTTCTGGCAGACACACAGGACTTGTTTACATTTTGATTGCAGTTTAATAATTTGCTGATTGCATTATAATCACAGCAATATTGCATTTTAATCACATGCATACATTTGGTTAACTAAATTAATGCCTTTAAATCATAATTTAATTTTTGCTAATACATAACCAGTTCTTTTTCTGTCCCTGCTCCAATGAGGATAATAATCAGTGAGCATGGTTTTGGATCAATTCTTTTTGGTAAACTCCCTAGCCACATTCTGCTTCTTGCCTGCTGAAGACATCATCTTTCAAACAAATGTGGAATAATGAATAATGCTTCATAGAATAATGTATAATGAACTGGAAGGAAGCCTCATCTAGCATAAACCTGCAATATTCTTCGTGTGACTAAAATCCATAATTACTGGAGCAGAGAATTGTCCTGCTCCTCCCAAACTACGTGCCTTTCCTTCATGGTGCTAAGGCCGCTTGACCTCAAGTGGGCAAGTGGTTGGGATGAGTCCTTGTGGAAGGGGATCACGGGACGTGTCACAAGACCTTTTAGAATCTGCAAACACTGTTGCAAATTTTCAATGTACCCCTCTCTCCATTAGTCAAGCATGGATGCATTTTTAGTAGAAAAAAATTACAAGAAGGCAAAAAATTATTCACAATCCCACTGCCCAGATAATAATCTCTGTGCCATTTAAAAAAACAAAACATGGGGCCGGGCACGATGGCTCATGCCTGTAATTCCAACACTTTGAGAGGCTGAGGCAAGTGGATCACCTGAGGTCAGCAGTTCAAGACTAGTCTGGCCAACATGGTGAAACCCTGTCTCTACAAAAATACAAAAATTAGCCAGGCATGATGGCAGATGCCTGTAATCCAGCCACTTGGGAGGCTGAGGTGGGAGAATGACTTGAACCTGGGAGGCGGAAGTTGCAGTGAGCAGAGATCGTGCAACTGCACTCCAGCCTGGGTGACTGAGTGAGACTCCATCTCTCAAAAACAAAAAACAAACAAACAAAAAAACACGAGAAATACATGAATAGTAGAAAATTCAGAAAATGTACAAAATAATTTGTAGTGAAAGATAAATCCTTTGCATTTCTTTTCACCTCTTTCTCTTTCTACAAAGCCAGTGTCTTGAGGCCTTTTGAGGACATTTTTTATGTCTTTCTAGCAGGGTGGGAAGATAATGCCCCTGAGGTGTTGGGGGCAGGGAGGCAATGGGCTCAAACTTTTTTTTTTACCTCCCCAAGCTCTGGGTGTGGGATTCAGAGGCCTTGTGAACAGAACAAAGACTGAGGAAGGGTCTGACTTAGGGTGTTGGGTGGTGCAAGCTTGTGGAGGGGTGGCTGGAAAGAGAAGGTGGCTCAATCCACTGAGAGTCATCAGGACAGACTGGTCTGGTCTGCACCCTGAAGTAGGGACCCAAGGCTGGAATCACACACCTGGAGACACAGTGGATGAAAGGCCTTAGAGGAAACCATGAGGATAGGATGCAATATCTTGACCTGGTGGTAGGCTTCCTATGAATCCCAAAGCCAATGACGCCAGGAAAAAAGACACAACGAGAGAAACCCTGAAAAGGGACTGTAACTGGAGTTAACTTGAGAGTGATGGGCTTCAACAGAAGCAATCACATTGGCAAGCAAGATTAAATTATTTCCACCATCAATAGTAATGGATGTTTCAGAGCTAAGTTAACTTTTTTTTTTTTTTGAGATAGAGTCTTGTTCTGTCACCCAGGCTGGAGTGCAGTGGCACAATCCTTGCTTACTGAAATCTATGCCACCCAGGTTCAGACGATTCTCCTGCCTCAGCCTCCCAAGCAGCTGGGATTATAGGAATGCACCACCATGCACAGACAACTTTTGTATTTTTAGTAGAGATGGGGTTTTGCCATGTTGGCCAGGCTGGTCTCAAACTCCTGACCTCAGGTGATCTGCCCACCTTGGCCTCCCAAAGTGCTGGGATTATAGGCGTGAGCCACCACTCCCAACCTAAGTTAATTTCTGTAATACAAAAACATTGTTTTAGTTCTTTATATTTGAGTTATGACTTTCATTAATAACCTTGTTCTACTTGAATTTTATTACTCAATCCTTATAACTTTAGGCAATACTACTATTTCATTTTTACAGATGAGAAAACTAAGGCTTAGATTGATGAATTGACCCAACGTTACATAACTAGTAAGTGATGCACCCAGGTTTTGTGTTCAGATCTCTAGAGTCCAAAGTTATTTTGACCCCTGGATCAATCGGGGACAGTTAGGAAATAGAAACCACACCATTACTTTAGGAGAGAGAATCTATGTAACAACTGTTAACTAATACGGAACAACTGGTGAGGTGGACACTAATTTTTCATGGTGGCAACAACTTCAGAAAGCAGCTACTACCTTTTGCGCTAGGAGAACAAAGGGAAGTGGTTGGAATCAACAGAACTTAGATATTTGCAGAAGGGCCCCTGCACCATTAGGCCTCCACCTGAGGGCACGTGATCAGACTGGGCCTGTAAATTCACTAATGCTGTTGAAACAAACTACCACAGTCAGTGTGAGGGAACCTTACTGGCTGCCAGGAAGAGGAGGCAGAGGCAGGATAGGCAAGAAACAGGAAGTGGTGTCTCCGTTCTTTTTCCTTCAGCCTCCCGTCGGTCACTTTCTTGCATGCTTCAGTTGGTGAAAGCTGACATGGAGCCAGTGGCCAGAATATAAATGAGGTCTGCTGGATCCTAGCAGAGTTAGAAGGATGGGTTCAAGGCTGATAGTACATTGGTAATTGACACAGTCAATGCACACTCCTTTCCACACATTTTTGGATTTTCATACAATATCCAAAACAACTCCCTACATCTTCCTAATTAGCTGCAATTATCCTTAGTACAAAGACTGTCTCAATCTCTCCTCCAAATAAGGACACACAAAGTCCCAATAGTTATAGTCTGTATTTCTGAGTCTGTTAATCCTATTAAAATTCAGTCGCAAACCTATGTGAATATTCTGCTACCTAAGCAGGAAACTATCATGCTAATTATCACCACAGATCTTGAATAAAAAATAAAGGGAAGGAGAAGAGAAAATTAGTTAATGCTGCTCTAGTCCTCCGACTTTCTTTTTCTACTACTTACTGTATGTTTCCTTTGCCCTCTTACAGGAAATGAACTGGTTGTGATATTTTACCTGACAGAATGACCCGAACCTTCCTTGCCAAAGTTTTTGAATTATCAGTGGTTCTGCATTTTTGTAGTAGTTGTTTTTGTTGCTACAATTTTCCTGGAAAGTTTTAAATTGCACATGGATATACTAAGAAGCATTCATAGAAGCCCCTTGTTTTCCAGACATTAATCCATTTTGCCCCTACGGTGTAGGAGAAACCCAATTTCTTCTTCATAATCAGGATCCAGTAACCAGGGAAGTAGCCCCCTTCTTTGCCTATTGTTTCAGTAGCACGAGGATTCCAAAAGGCCAAATGATGTTCTCTACTTCCAGTTCAACGAGACTATCAAAAGACTCCTGGTGAAAGAATTTCTGACATATGAAACAAAACCTCTAGACCAGCAGAACTCAAAGTCTCAGTAATGGGAAGTGAAATTTTGTGAGCCGGTTATCAGGTATTGTCATTGGTTTGAGAGACATGCTTCAAAGAGAGAGAGAGAGAGAGAATGCTTCAAAGGCTTGCACTAGGCCTTTCCTATCATAATGGACCTTGCTCCAAGGGTCAGAAGGTCAATGTGGGTATTCTGCCGGTGGTTGAGTGTGTTTATTCCAACAAAAGATTTAGCAAAAGCAGGAAAATAAGCACAAGTTTGGTTCATGGACCTACTGGTCCACTCGAGCCCAAACTTCATTGATCATCTCACCATCATAACCCTTGCTTTGACTGCTATACCACCATGGCATTTGGGTTCCCAGGAAATAGTGTCAGTTCCGAATCAGTGCCTAGTAATTCCTAAAACATCTAGGTACTTCCTTTTTTCCAAATAACAGTAAGTTCATTAAATAGCCTCAGGTCCCTTAGGGAGAGCTACAGGAAAGGACTTATGGTATATACTTGGATTAGCACAGCAGGGTCCTGCAAAGACATCCACTTACACATTTAGCACCATAGGGTATTATAACACTTCCTTCTTGATATCATGAGAACCCATTCCTGAATAGATTCCTCAGCTTTCTGTTAACAGAAATTAGCAACATCTTGCAATAGTTTTGGTGCATAAACTGTTTCCTCCAGAATTTTACTTTGCAATTGTTCCCCTGGAGTTGCTGATATATGGCACTAGCTTTGGGTCTACAAGAGGTGGCCATGTTGGATCTTAAGGAAAATAGACATTGTCTCACGTGGAGACTATCCCAGGTGAGCTTACTGCATGTCTTCAAGTGAGGGAAGGCTAGTCTACTCAGGCCTGGAAGGGCAGACTGCTGCCACTGGAATGGAAAAATCAGAGAGGCTTGGGAGTTAAAGATTCTCAGCTTTCTGTGGATTCACCTAGATGTCCTTTAAAAAGTCTAGGATCCCATTCCTTCTCAATCAATGCTGTAACCTTGACTCAAGAGAGTTGGCGAGGTCATGATTTCAACTTATGCTGTAATTTCGGCAGCCTTTGGAATTAAGTTTTGTGTACAATTTTTAACACTAGAACAATGTAGCTACAATAAATAAGAAACTCTTTTAGGGCTGCTGTAGAAGCTTTTTGTTCTGTGATTTTGAGGGTTTAAATACCTGAGCTGTGCTTCTTTTCTTTTCTATATTTTTATTTTTGAGAGAGGGTCTTACTATATTGCCCAGGGTAGTCTCAAACTCCTGGGCTCAAGTGATCCACCCGCCGTAGCCTCTGGAGCAGTTGGAACTCCAGGTGTGCAGTCGTATCCGGCCCAGTCATTTTCTTTCTGTGAGCAATCCAGGGCATTTAGAGGAAGCTATTCCCAATCATTGTCTTTGTAGAATTCATTCCTGCAAAATGCCAGTGGCAGCAGCCACTTGATCCTGTGGTCATTAATTACTCTCAAGCACAGGTAACTAGTTATGCCTAATCAAGATGCTCCTACGGGCCTGGGAGGACTAGCTCCTCCTCCCCGCAGGGAGGTTAGCATGATGCTCAGGTCCCATTCAAAATCCAAACCATACCTTTTTGGGGTATACTTATTGGGACCACTCACAGCACAAATTTCTATATTTTCTTTAGAGTCAAATTAAGAGACAGAACTACACAAGTTATTTTAGCAGATAATTTAATACAAATAATTGTTAACCAGGTATTGAAGGACAGACAGCTCAAAAACCCAGACATCACCGAGGTAGCAACCCTCACTGAGGGCTGGTGGAACAAGAAGTTGGAATATTTAAAATTTAAAAGCTTGGAGACCCACAGACCCCAGAGACACAGATCTCTGGGACTAGGATGCTCTTTGGCTGATGCTGATGTAGACACTGTGGGGCTGGGACCTTGGCTTCTAAGGAGGGACTGCCTGGTGGCTGATGTTGTTGTGTTTTATATATGTGCATATAAAATATGTGTATGTATATATATATTTATACAATAGATACTTTTTTGGAATCATTTCAAAATAAATATCAGACATCATGATATTTATACCTAAATACATCTCTCCTATTCTTTTTACATTATTATTCCCATCTACCCCAAATTTTATATTTATTCAATAATATTTAATATCCAGTCCATATTCAAAGTTATCCAATGGTTCATGAAAATCCTTCAAAGTTCTTTTTGTTTTTTAAAATTCGGGACTCAATCAAGTTTCACTTCTTATAGTTTCTTGCCCTATCTCCTTTAATCTAGACCAGCTTTTCTTTTCCTTTTTTTCCCTTCCTTTCTTTCCCTCCACCCCTCCTTTTCTTTCTCCCATCTTCCCTTTGTTTTTAATGACATAGACTTTTTGAAAGGTCCAGACCACTGTTTTCATTGAATGTCCCAGTTTCTGGATTTGTCTGATAGTTTTCTCATGATTAACTTTGGATTAAATATATAGGGGAAGAATACAAAATCAATAATGTTGTATACTTTCAATGGTAGCGATGACTTCCAGTATATCAAAATTATCCACATGAAGTGGTGGATACTAAATGACACTGTCCCTTTCCAAAATATAATATCATACTTATAGTCATTTGGTCAGGTACTAAACTGGGTGCTGTGCATATGTTATTTGCATTCTCAAAACAATTCAGCAAGGCATTATTTATACAATTTTACATATAAAAACAGTGTTAGAGATAATTGCTGCCCAACATCCGTTTTCTTCTTCTTTAGCAGCATAATTCTGATTACATTTGTAACTGACAATGTACCTTGTTAAAAGCCTAAATCTCTACCCTCTCTTATTTAGTTAGATGAGGCCATGTGACCACATTCTGTTCACTGAGATGTAAGCAAATGTATTGTTTGAGATTTCTGGGAGTCTATTGAAGGAACTTGGGCTGAAGACAGTTGGGCTTCTGACTGTCTTCTTTTTATTCTTCCTGCCTTCTGGACTACGAAAGTGGTAGCTCGAGCTCCATGTGCCTTATTGGACCATGAAGTAATTTTAAAGATGGAAGTCACTGAACTCAGGATTTAAGGATGAAGGAGCAGTAAGACGTAAAGTCTCAGGAGGGCAGGTAACTGTGGCGCTCAGATGTAACAGAAATACATGTCTATGTTATTTGTCACTGCCATTTTGGATTTTCCATTATATAACCAAGCATAATCCTGATACAGAATTCCAGAAAGATTAAATATGTTGCCTTAGATAATGCAGTTTGTGAGCAGCAGATCCAGGATTCAAGCCTAAGATACAGTCTTCCTGTGCATCTCATAAAAATAATGCAGCAATGAATAATAACACATAATATATTCATACCAATTCACACCACTTCATTGATTCAGCATACTCTAACAACTCCACTGGCAAAGTTGATGGTGCTTAAATAAACTAGCAAAAAACTATGTTACTTTATGTGAGCATCAAGGCAGGATAAGGCAGTTTTCTCAAAGTTCAAACAATCCATCATCCAGATCACAGATTGATTAAAATCTGTTTTAATCTCAGCAGTGAGCTTTATCTGCAGCAAGCTTTCTATAGTTGCAGTTTCTGAAAGAATACAGCTGTAGAAAGCTCTAGAAATGGGGAGCTTTTTCAGGCTACTGCTGATCCAGTCCCAAACTGTTGGGAAGCCCTGTGCCCACGTGGCTGAGGTCAGGCTGGCTCTGCTGGCCAGGGTGCTGCTCTATTCTGGGAGAAGCTGCTGTTGAAGTGCACAGTGGCCTCATAGCACAGGCTGAGAAAATAACCCTAAAGGAGCTAGAGAAAACTGGCGTCTTTTCTCTGAATTCATGATCCCCATGTTCTTTAGAGTTTAAAGCAGAATCCATTTTTACTGATTCACTAGCCTTGATTTTCTATTTTAAACAATAAAGTCCAAATAAATAATGTGGAAGGACCACTTGTTAGAAAACATAAATTTCACCCAAAATGATACAAGAAATTTGGTTTCAACCTCTCTGAGAACATTGTCGTCTTTTGCATTTACACATTCACTTTTAAGCCATCTTAGGTATTTGATGATGTTTTAATAATTAATATAGTAAATTAGTGTAATTAAAATAATTATAACCTAACAAATTAAACTTTGTATTTTGTTTAACACTTAAACATATATTGGTGAGTTAGATAATGATTAAAAATTACACCACTAGGGCCCTGATTTAATTAGTATTCTCTTGACAGGTACAGTTGCTAGGTGATAAAAATTATACATTTTGTCATTTCATTATAAATTGTCATTATAAATCATTTAATGATTTCAAAGAAAAAGACACTTCCCTTGGTTCCATATGATATTATGAAGTTCCTAAAAGAAGATTTGCTGTTCAGAAAAGACAAATTGAGTGAGAGATTTGTATGCTAACCATTTAGTTCTTAGTTATTGACTACTTTAACATAGTAATAAGGCGTAATAACTTTGAAACTAATTGTAGAGGCATCTGAAGGTGAAGCATGTGGAAATGAGGGGAAAAGCCATAGGAGGCTGGGAAGCCACAAGGGGACTGATGCAGCTAGAAGGCTGTGCAGGTAAAATGTCCCTAATTATGTCACCATGGAGTCGCCATCCAGCCCTGGAGGGTTAATGGTCTCCCTGAGGTTCGTCCAGGGAGTATGATTGTCCCCGGGCTTTGGTGACTATATGGTAGACCAGCTAACCTGGGACACTTTTGAGAATGGAAAGGGGCCCCTAAATTCTGAAAATTTTATAATTTTTGAAATATCAATTTATTAATCAACATATTGGTATTATAGGGACAGACTCATAATTACATTAACAACTGTTTTCAAATATTAATTCCAAAAATAGTGTATATGTACATATGTTAAAATATTTAAAACTACCTTATATTGATGATATCATTAAAATAATATAAGCAGAATCATTATTCTTGGTATATATTTGAATGTTTAAATTAATGTTTTAGACATTTAAGAAACCCTATGGCACTGGTATTTTTCTGAAACTTTTTTTTTTTTCGAGATGGAATCTCACTCTGTGGCCCAGGTTGGAGTGCAGTGCACTAATCTAATCTCAGCTCACTGCAACCTCTGCCTCCCAGGTTCAAGCGATTCTCCTATCTCAGCCTTCCGAGTAGCTGGGATTACAAGCATGCGCAGCCATACCCGGCTAAGTTTTGCATTTTTAGTAGAGACAGGGTTTCATCATGTTGGCCAGGCTGGTCTTGAACTCCTGACCTCAAGTGATCTGCCAGCCTCGGCCTCCCAAAGTGCTGGGATTACAGGTGTGAGCTATCAGGCCCGGCTGATATTATTTTTTAATGTAGCTTTTATTTTAAGTTTTTAAAAATAAAATTGCCCACAGTATTTTTCAAAGTTGCATTTAGGGCTAATAAACCCGAAATTATTGGTACTTTCCCCTGACTTCAGTCTATGGGCCAAATAACTTTTAGTTGAGAAAATTCTCTACAGATGTTGAAGCACTTAGCCTAGGGTAAATTCTGACAAGCAGAAGATAATGTGTTTGGGGATGGTAATACAAAACATTTTAGTCGGAGGCATGGTAAAAACAGGAATCTTACTAAGTGGAGAAAGTTGTGGCATAGAAAAGATTTGGATTTGGCTGTGGGGTGCAGACATAATTCACGGTTGTGTCCACACCAGCTGCAGTGTTGTTTCAATGTACAGAAAAGCTGCAGCTGTCAGAATGCACACTTATTTGTAAATACAGCAGTTTCTGAGCGCAATTTTCTTTAATCTGCAAGTGCCTGCAGGTGTCTGTAAAAGGGAGGTGTGAGTACTACTGCTTCTAGCCAGGGTCAGGGAGAGGCAGGTGCTGGCAGAACCAAGTATACCTCAGTCAGCCTCTGTTATCACAGGTGTCTCACACACTAGCAGCCGACTAGCAGCAGAAAGTATGGAGTGCAGGTCCACAAACCCATTCCAACTTCTTTTAATGCACCTATTAGTACTGCTGTAAAATTTTTTTAAAACCCAGTAAAAGTGTGAAACTGGATGATTTCGTAAGCGCACTGGGCATCATTCAAGACTGTTCCGGCTGCCGCAGGACAGATGTCCATCCCTCCCGCGCTCTAGATCAGTGCTGTTAAGTAGAAAGAAAATGCGAGCCGGACATGTAGTATTATTACATTTTCAGGTAACCACATTAACGAGTAAAAGAAACCGGTAGAATTAATTTCAGTGTTTTCTCAATATATCCAAAATGTTATTTCTAATGTAATCAACATAAAAATAGTTAATGAGATATTTCACATTCTTCCTTTTTGTGCTAATTTCTTGAAATCTTTTGTGAATTTTACAGTTATAGATCCTCTGTTTGGAGAGCTACATTTCAAGCCTCAATGACCACCTGCGGTCGGTAGCCACTGCACGGAGCAGTGAAGCTACAGATGAGAAACGTGTGTCGTGAATGTTCACCGCGCGCCTGAAATTGTACAGCTCGTAGGAAGCAGAGTCGTTTTTGAGCTCAGGTCTGATGACGCCAAGGCTGGGTCCTTTCCACTCTTCTCTATCGAGGCAGCTGGAGTCTCAGCGTCGGGGATGCCACCGCCCCTCAGTTAATGTGCCCCATGTGTCCCCTTGGCCTCCCAGGGCAGAGAGGCCTCTCTCTTTCTCCCTGTCTTCTTTCTCCTTCTCTTCTCTCCATGGTAACTGCTTTTCCGCGCCCGAGGGCAGTGGAAGGAGCGCCATGTGCAGCCCACGGCGCTGGAGCAGGGCGCCTGCGGTGGGAAAAAGGGTCCCCCAAGGGCGGGCAAATCGCGGTAGAACCTGTGTGACGGCCCCCTCTCCACAGACGAAACCTGCATGGCAGTGAAACCAGGGGCCGGTCTTCAGCTTCGCAGTTTCAGGAATTTGGTTTTATCATTTTCCTCAGGAACTTTCAGATCTAGGAATTGCATCGAAATTCGAAGAGACCGACGGAATGGTTCCAGAATGTAAGTCCGCTGGCAGGGTAAGTGTCTTTTGCACGCGGTGCTCTTTCCTCCTGAGGAACAAAGTCCACACCCGGAGTTTCACCACAGGTACAGAATGGAAACGGAAAGCGCTGAGTATGCTGAGGGTAAAATTTCCCTGAGGCCGGGATCATGGCCTGAGCTGTGTCTCCCCAGGCCTTGCACCACTCAACTCCTATGTTGAAGTTCTAACTCCCAGTACCTCAAAATGTGAATGTTTTTGGAGATGGGGGTCTCTAAAGAGATGAAGTTCAGGCCGGGAGCGGTGTCTCACACCTGTAATCCCAGCACTTTGGGAGGCCATGGCGGGCGGATCACCTGAGGTCAAGAGTTCGAGACCAGCCTGGCCAACATGGCGAAATCCCGTCTCTACTGAAAATACAAAAAGTAGCCCAACATGGTGGTGGGCACCTGTAATCCCAGCTATTCAGAGGCTGAGGCAGGAGAATAGCTTAAACCTGGGAGGTGGAGGTCGTAGTGAGCCGAGATTGCACCGCTGCACTCCAGCCTGGGCGACAGAAGGAGACTCCATCTCAAAACAAAACAAAACAAAACAAACAAAACAAAAATGGATAAAGTTCAGATGAGGTCCTATGGGTGGTACCTAATTCAGTATGACTGGTGTCCTTATAAGAGGAAGAGATGAGGGAAGGCTGTGTGAGGACTCGAGGAGTTGCTCTCTACCGGCCATGGAGAGAGGCTTCGGGAGATATCTCTCCTGTCCTCACCTTGATTTTGGCCTTCTAGCCTCCAGAATTATGAAGAAATAAATGTCTGTTGGCTTAGCACTCCCAGTGCTTGGTACTTTTTTCCGGCAGCCTTAGCCAGCTAGTGCATGTGGCACAGGCTGAACTGCTCCATCTGTTTCTGGATTGCGCTCTGCTTTTAGGGCTGTTCGACTCGGATGCCCTGCTTCCCGGGTAGGTCTGACCTGCTGGCACATTTTCACTATCTGTATTTCCCTTCTCTGAACTCCTTTCAGACTTCCATTATTACACCCAACCTATGAGACGGATTCTGTCACGATTTCTATGACTTTTGTGAGGTCAGGGGCAATAGTACAGATTAGAAGCTGTAAGTCAAGCTAAAAGCTGTTTTAAAATGCCTGTTCTAGCCTCATACCTTTCCTAATAGTGAGGGAGTCCAGGCATCACGTTCCAGCTCTGGGTCTCTCTGAGTGCCCCTGTAGGATGCGGTGGTGGACCGGGTGGCCTCGCTTTCCGCTAGCCACCGGCTCCTTTCCGCACCACTGCAGCCTGTGACTCTCAAAAGCCCCTGCTGGGCCAGTCCTCCTCTGGCCTAAGGATATAGACGGGGGCCAAGCCCAGCCTCTGGGGCATAGGCCCAGGAGGAAGAGCACAAGACCCTGGGGATGCGCACGGGCAGCTTGGGAAAGGAACTGTGAGTCCCTCGTCGCTGGAGGGTACGGAGGGGACACCCCAGGACGACCTAAGGGGGAAAGGCCATGGTCTGGGCCGGTCTTTCCTGCATATAAGGAAAGCGCTGAGCTTCATTTTAGTTTTCTTTATAACTAAACTGATAGGGACTTAGCTCTCCTTTAGCTACTCGCTTATTATTCCAGCAATTCCCCAGAATGACTTGAGTTCTATTCACCATAATCGGTTCCATTCCACCGTTGTAGCAACATTCTGTCCTCTCTTCTAAAAAGCATAAACCCTGCAATTGCACAGCCACAGGCACTACCTCTCTGCTTAGTGGTAAGGAAGGAGATTTACCCTCTGCAGGGGAACAGCACTTGCTTTTCCCGGCCCGGGGCTCAGCCACATCCTGTTCCAGCCCTGCCCTCCAGTGGCGCTCAGATGCAGCTGCCCTGCCCTCTGCTGGACGCTTGGGCAGTGGCGCACACACTTCTCCCTTCAACTGACTGAAATCCAGCCCCTCCTGCAGTGCACGTTTACCCACTTATTAGGAAGGAAAAGTGGGTTTACTATGGTCTGAATATTTGTGTCCTCTGAAAATTCATATGTTGAAACCTAATCCCTGGCGTGAGGATATTGGGAGTTGAGGTCCTTGGAGGTGATTGGGTCATGAGGTTGGTACCCTTGTGAAAGAGAGACCCCAAAGAGCTGCCTCCCTACTCCACCATGTAAGGACACAGCAAAAAGACAGCCGCCTATGAACCAGGAAACAGGCCCTCACCAGACCCGGCATCTCCTGGTGCCTTAATCTTGGACTTCCAGCCTCCAGGAGTGTGAGAAATAAGTTTATGTTACAGCAGCGGAAACTGACTAACACAGGATTGAATGAATTTAAATTTAGATGATTGAGATTGTATTCTCCTTTACATTGTGTTATCTTTTAGTTTGTGAAAAACTAGGATTGTTTTCATGATGTATTAAAGCTAAGTTGTCAAAGTACTTACATATTTTACTTAAATAGTACCTTGTGCAAGGACAAGTGAATACTTTTAGATGTTTCTAACTCAGTAAAAAAAAAAAAAAAAAGACCTGTTCATAAATAATAGCCTACTTAATTGTAATAAAATCTACGAGGTCTTAGTAGTTCACTATGACATGACGGTTGACTAAAATAAATCTCCTTTGAGAAAAATTGCTTATAACTTTAAGGAAACAAATAGTTTTCTACAACTAATATGCTTAAAATATAGTTTCAAAATCTTAAGGTTACGAATCCTTGGAATTACTAAGGTAAACCTTCCATTTGCATAGAAAAGTGTTTTTTGTTGTTGTTAAGAAATAGAAGGAAAGAGATACACAAACATAGAGTTTCTAGAGATGTAATTTTCTTCATATTTTTCTTGGAAAGATTATAACTCACTGCAGCCTCAAATTCCTCGCAGCCTCAAGTGATCAGTCCTGGATTACAGGCTCTGGCTGCTGGCCCAGCTCTCTTGTCTTTCTTTCTAAACACAAAAGAATGGATAAGCTGCTACTTCGTATTGTTAAAGCGCATTTGTCAAGGTTTTCTTAGTGAAAAACTTATGATTCTTAGTTTCAACTATGATCTAAATCAGGTTTGGGTCAAAGAATTTGGAGCCCATAATCTTACAGATTCTTAACCATTATTTATTAACCATGTATTTATTTAAAATAACTTTTTTTCTGCCATTTCTGTGACTTCCATGATTTCTGCCATATATATGTACACTTTTCTCTTTCATATCTTTCACTTTTTATACTGTTTGCCTGAAATTACTTAACATTTTCTTTAACTGGGCTGACCGTAGCATCCAGCAAGGGAATGGAACTTGGTGATGTGAGAGATTAGCAGCCTAGCAGCCTTTCTAATTTGGCCTCTGGCTGAGGTAGGATTCAAGAGCCTGGTTTTGTTTTCCTGAGTTTATTTTTTATTTCTACTTTCTGTTTCTGACAACTAATACTGTCATGCTACTTACAGTGGTAGTAAGAATATAAGTTTTCCTTTTAAAACGAGTCACTGAAAAGAAAAAAAAAAAAGACCAATGTTTACTCTACATACAAAAACAGTAAAAATGAGAGGTAATCATTCGCGTTTAGGAAACAGCCCTAATTCAGCCCTTATCAATTCTCCTAGACTGTTGTAAGAGCTTCCAAAGTGTTTTCCTTGCCTTTGTTTGCCTGCACACTGTACAGACATTTCCTCACACAAAAACATGAATCTGATGAAGTTACTCCCTTGTCTTTTGATCACTGAGTGCCTGCAGAATGCCTTTTACCACTGGCTGTTAAAAAATG
The DNA here is from genome assembly GCF_009764315.1 of Trachypithecus francoisi. Lineage (NCBI taxonomy): Eukaryota > Metazoa > Chordata > Mammalia > Primates > Cercopithecidae > Trachypithecus > Trachypithecus francoisi. The sequence continues at coordinate 7,073,498 of NW_022681472.1, forward strand.
GAAACTCTTTGGTGTGGTATGAATAGAAGGGTGCTTAAAATCTGAGCTCCTGCCATCACTTTCTCCTATGAACTCTGTGCTTAGAGTAACTCTGAGGTAACAAATGTAATACTTCCCTAAAATGGGTTTAGATAAATACATAATAATCTCATATTGCTAGACAACCTAATTTGGTTTTCCTGCTATCTTTTAACCTTTCCCATTTAACAAGCATTCATTCATAAATTTCTTAGTTTTCCCGAACTTCTTTTTTATCCAGTCTATAAATGGAATAAACTATGTAGCATCAGGAACAACTTGTTAGGCTTTGTTGCTGCTTAAGTGTTATGTGCTATTAGCAGCATTTGAATACTAATGATATGCTGGATCCTATTCATAATGAGATACCCTTATAGCATTTTTAAATCCAGTCTTTTGTTGGATATTACAGGCTAGTAACTGTGCCATTGCTCAGATTACAATGGTGAACATTTCTGAGATGGTTCCTCCTCTCTTGGAGCACACACCCTGGGGGTGATATAGGTAAATAGGTGACTACAATCCAGGTGTGTTAGGGAAAGCCCAGAGTAATTTAAAGGAGGCTTTGACTGATACTCGGGAATCAAAAGAAGTGCATCTCAACTGAGGCCTGAATGATGCATTAGCAGTTAGCCAGGTGAAGACAGAGAAGAGGGTCTTAGCAGAGGGAATAGCATATGTACAAGCTTGGAGGTGAGTGTGCACAGCGGATTAGTACCCGTGAAGCATCATAAACTATGCTTAGGCCAAGCCAAGCCATCTGAAGCCCTTGAACGTGGCACGCTTCTGTTAACAGTGACGCCTTCGTTTCTGTGGATGCGGCACATGGAAAAAGGATGTGTCACAATCCATGAAGCTAAATGTCAAAGAGAAAAGAAGACTTTCATTGTCATCAACACTGGGCTACATTCCTTTCCTAAGGCAAGGACTTGGTAGACACTTCTTTCCAGCAGAGATTGCTCAACAGGGATTAGGGAGGTACAAGTATTTTGAGATGTGAACAACAGTTGACCTTGCGAGGTTTGAAATAAACATTTGATGGGATGGTAAAAGCAGATGAAGATGTCATTTCAGAGCCTCCTCTTGTGTACTCTTTTGACAGGATTTAGGCTGTCATTCACCTTTGGGGTGAAACCAAGTGTCTTCTGGAAATCCACTGGCATGGGTTTTGTAGTTACACCTGTAGTGTGTGGAAGTTTATAGGATGTACTCCAGGGCCCAGTGTGAAGCCTCTCTCTGTCACTCAGCAAGTGTGTGATTTGGGGCTGGTTATTTCATCTCTCTGTGCCTCATTTCCCTACCCTGAAAATTGGTGCTAACAGTAGTACCAACCTCAACATGCTTTTGTGAGATTAAAACTAAATAACTACAACACTTAGCATGGTGCTGGGCATGTGTTGGGCACCATGTAAGTATCTGCTTTGCTATTATTTGCTATCAGAATGCAAAGGCACAGGTTCACTGTTTGGGCTAGAGGCCACTGATGCATCTAAATCTTCACTTACTTACCCTCTTCCTTTTTCCCTCCTGGAGTCGTTTGAAGCAAACCCAAGACATACCATTTCATCCACAAATATTTCAGTATGATTGAAATCTAATTTAACAGTTGCATAATACTCTACCAAGTGGACTTTTTAAACTGTCTTTAAACATTCCTTTCCAGCCTGCCAGATTTTTAGGTGGCAGATTTTAAACTTTTTACTATTGAGCATAAATTGTTTTCTGTATACATAGTATATGTTTCTGTATATATATTTATATAACACATATATTTCTATATGTTTAGAATTTTTCTCCTAAATTAATGAGACCAAAGGGTATGAACTTTTTAAAGACATTTACCTGATACATATTCCTGATTCTTAACATTTAGGATAAACATTTAGTGTTAATGAATATTCCCACAAGCAACATGGGACCAGGGATTCAGTCTATTTTGTTCAAGGCTTTATCTCCAATAGTTTGACCAATGTCTACTACATAATAATGCTCAATAAATGTAAATGAATGAATGGCACTCCTTTTATATTGTTCCTGCTAATATTCATTCACTCGCTGGACAAATATTTGTTGAGGACACTCTCCATTCCAGACTTCATGGCAGGTACTGGATACACAGGGGGAAACGGTATTGCAGCCATTTCTACCTTCATGGAGCCAGTCGTCTCCTTCAGGGTTCTAAACGGGCCGAGCTCCCAAGAGGGAGGTGCAGGGCTGGTGCTGGCTGGCAGACTCTTGGCCTGCAGTGAGATCAGAATGGAAATCAGAGTGAGCATTCAGAACACGTGCAGTGACAACATAACAGAGTAGTTTTACATTTTATGCATCTTATAATAACAAAAATTTATTTGTATTTTGTATGTTTAAAACAATCACTTTCCTAGTAATTTATTTTTATTGTATTCTTACAAAAGTATCTGTCCAAGAAGAGGGGAAAAAATTAGCCCTTCACTAAAGATACAATGAAAAGGCAATATGCTGCTTGATTTGGGTGGATGAGGAAAATACTAGAACTTTTTCGCATGTATTCACGTATTAGAAAGGCAAATGAACTTCAAGAGTGTTCGGTTAGGATTGACTCTGTGTCATCATGAGGCCTGTGTGGCCACTTTTCAAGAACAGTTGCCAGGCCTCCCCAGAGAACAGTGTGACATCCACTACACCTGGGATCAAGGGCATCACTTTCTCTCTGTTTGCTTTCAACATATTGTAATAGTTTATGGTTTGGTTGAGCCTAGTTAAATGTATTTGCAGATTACATTATCTGATACTAAGTAAACCGACACTACAAAATGAACAGAAGACTAAACAGATTCATGTGAAGAAATCATGAATTGAAGATAATGGCAACAATACAAACACAAGCTAAAAATAAGAAATGGTAGAGTTCTCACTCTTACACCTAAAACAAGCTCGTGGCTGGGTATGTGGCTCACACCTGTAATCCCAGCGCTTTGGAAGGCTGAGGCAGGCAGATCACTTGAGGCCAGGAAGTCCAGCCTGGCCAACATAGCAAAACCTTGTCTCTATTAAATTTTAATCAAAATTTAATTAAAATTAAAAATACAGAAAGTTACCTGGGTATGGTGGTGTGTGCCTGTAATCCCAGCTGCTCTGGAGGCTGAGGCAGGAGAATTGCTTGAACCCAGGAGGCAGAGGTTGCAGTGAGTTGAACTCTCACCACTGCACTCCAGTCTGGGTGACAGAGTGACTCTGTCTCCAAACAACAACAACAACGACAAAAAATCAAGCTCATTATCAGTCACATATAGGGCAGGAATAAAAAATCAGACCTATCAATAAATCACACAAAAATTGAAACTATCAGTAAGAAAAATTTGAAAAATACATTTATACCAGTAATAATGAGCTTCACCCTAGTGTTTTGATAGATATGTGAATAGTAGCAAAAAGCAACCACAGATAGCCAAATACCTGCAAAGCAGACATATGGAACAAAAAGACAAATCTCTACATTTTTGTAGACATGTTAATTAAGATAGAAGGTGCCTGGTAACCACCCAGTGCTATGTATTGGTTGCTAGGAAAAAAAAGTTAAAATCTCAGCACAAAAGCCTCTTTTTATGTCTGTTTTTTAAGTTTTTGTATGCATAGCAAAAGGCAAACAGCTACATCTTATTAGAGAACTACCAAAGACCCTCAGGAACACACCTGTGGTTGAGGAAGGTGGATCGTGCTTGTTGCAGCGAGAGAAAACAAACACGGTGGAAAACCGTGGATGTCTCAGGAAGAGGGTGTTGAAAAGAAAGTATTATAGGATTGGGTTTAGAGTAGGTGATTTTGAAAGAGGGTTTCAGGGAATGGGGCTTTGGTAAGGATCAATACTGTCAGGAGGCAGGGGCAATTTTACAGTTGGATGGCTTAATCATTTCTTACAAGATGAGAAGCAAGGCTGACACTGTGATTTATAAAGAAGCAGCAGTTACTTATACTAGCCAGGAGAGGGGGATGTTTGGTCATTTTGTGGTTTGAAAAATGTTTTTTTCAAAAATGTTTCATTTTATTGTGGTAAGAACACTTAGCATGAAATCTATTTTTTAAACAAATTTTAAGTGTACAATATATTATTGTTGACTCTAGGTACAGTGTGATACAGCAGATCTCTACAGTATATTCATCTTGCTTAACTGAAACTCTATGTCTGTTGATTTCCCCATGTCCGCATTTCCCTATTACCAAGCCCTTGTCACCACCATTTCAGTCTTTAATTTAATGAATTTGACTATTTAAGATACCTCATATAAGTGGAATCATGCAGTACTTGTCTTTCAATATCTGGCTTACTTCCCTTAACATAACATTCTCAAGGTCTTTCATGGTGTCATATTGCAGAATTTTCTTCTTTTTAAAGGCTGAATAGTATTTCATTACACACACGTGTGTTTATGCATATACTTTTTTTTCTTTTTGTTTTTAGAGATGGGGTCTCGCTATTTTGCCCAGGATGGTCTGGGACTCCTGGGCTCAAGCAGTCCTCCTGCCTCAGCCTCCTGAATAGCTGGAACTATAGGCATGCACCACTGTGCCTGACATGCCACATTTTCTTTATCCATTCATTCATTGATGATTAAAAAACAGTTAGATTGTTTCCACTTCTTGGCTGTTGTGAATAATGCTGCAAATGAATACGGGAGGGCAGACATCTCTGCAAGATCCTGATTTCAATTCTTTTGAATACCTAGAAGTGGATGGTTGGATCATATGGTAGCTCTCATTTTAAGTTTTTGAAGAACCTCCATACTGTTTTCCATAGTGGCTGCACCATTTTGCATTCCTGCCAACAGTGTGCAAAGTTTCCACATTCTTGCTAACAGTTGTCTTTTGTTTTTTGATAACAGTCATCCCAGCAGGTGTCAATGAGATGATACTTTGTTGTTGTTTTGATTTGCATTTCCCTAATAATTAGAGATCACGAGCATTTCTTTTCTTCTTTTGCTGTCTTTCTTTGTGTTTTGTTTTTCTTGCACTCTTTTTGTTGGTGTCTGCTCATTTAGACAAAGCAGCCACCTCTGCTGATCTTCATGGACTGGCCTCATTCAGGAGATGACCTCCATCAATCAGACTGGGCAGAGATTCTGGGGCCCTCTACAAAATCTTTACCTTTCTAGGGAGAGGCAAGCAGCTATGATTTTTGTTCAACCACTCTGTGGGGAGCGGGATGGGGAGCTATGGTCGTTGCCAGCCCGAGCTGCTGTTTCCACTCCCCTCCAGGATGGTAAGCTGTGGTAGACCTGTCTGAGCTTCCAGAATAGCAGGACGTGGTCGATCTTCTGGGGAGCCCCCTTGGGAAAGTTGGGGTGCTGGATATGGGAACTAACCCCTTCCCCCCTTGGGAGAAACCAGGAGCTAAGAGGTCTTTTTCTGATTATATGGCACTGCACTAGGGACAGGGACCCCAGCGAGTGGGTGTCTCAATGTTCCCTACCAACTTTGGTGAGTCCGTTTTCATGGAGTACAGGAGCTTGTCACTTACTTTCTGAATTTCTTTTCCTTTTTCTTTTTGAGACAGAGTCTTGCTCTTTCACTCAGGCTGGAGTGCAGTGGCACACTCTTGGCTCACTGAAAGCTCCGCTTCCCAGGTTCACGCCATTCTCCTGCCTCAGCCTCCCGAGTAGCTGGGACTATAGGCGATCGCCACCACACCTGGTTAATTTTTTTGTAGTTTTGGTAGAGATGGGATTCACTGTGTTAGCCAGGATGGTCTTGATCTCCTGACCTCGTGATCCACCCGCTTCGGCCTCCCAAACTGCTGGGATTACAGACGTGAGCCACCATGCCCGACCTCTGAATTTCTTACACAGGGAAGTTGTCTTAATCAATCATGACCGCAGAATGACCTTGTCTGATTTTCGTGTTCTGTGAAATAGTTTGTGTTTAACAGTATGGAACACCCAGGCTTAACTGTGAAAGCCAGACTAGCACCAGGATGTCAGTGGCATGTTGATCTTTTCCAGAACTTTGGCATTTATTCTGAGGAACCAGGAAGCCACTCCAATATTTGAACAGAAAAATACCATTTTCGCCTTGTGTTTAAACAGGACCACCTGAGATGCTAGGTGGAGAATTTATTTTACAATATGGTACTTTTATATATTAAGGAAGACTTAAAGTTGTGTACTAATCTTTCATAAAGTGGGTTCAAATACTCCTTTCTGTTGGTCAGATTTTGTCAAGGCGTCTTGCATTATATCTTACTGAAAATGGCAGAATATGACCTGAAAAGTAACAACCTTGATTTTTTTTTTTTTTTTTTGAGGCAGCGTCTCGCTTTGTTATCCAGGCCAGAGTGCAGTGGCACACTCCACTATAATACCTCATAATTAAACCATTAGTTAGTTTATTTAATAAACTAATATAAAAATTATTTATTTATCTTTTTATCAAAAATTCAACCAAAGTTTTGAACATTAAAAAAAAATCTGTAAAAATTTTATTTGGGTCTCTCTGACATCTTCACTGCACTTAATCACATTAGTTTAAACAGTAAAAAGACGAAGAAAAATATTAGGCACAGTATATTATACTGTAGAAGTAAAAGAGAACTTTGTATTTTGCTTAGTCATCCTTTTATTTTAATAAAAGTTGAAGCTTCTCGGTCAGCATATGCAGTGATATACACTCAAGCAAACACATAGAAAAGCATCTCAGAGGTTATGTCGAAGTGTAATAAAGCTTGTCCTCCTTTCTGGAATTAAAGGAGCATTTAGAGAAATGTGGTTTTTGCCAGGCTGCCTGATCACAGGATGTCTCTGAGCCTGTCATGCCAAGCTTGAACAAACCAATGTGAAGATCCTCTTCAGACAACTTCTTTCTTTAAAATTGTTTATCATTCTGCACCGACAAATATTCCTTTTTACTATCAATCATTTAAATATGTAATCATTAAATATTTAAAATGTTCAAAAAACACAGTAAAAAATGCAACAGAACCTACCACCTGGATTTCACAGATGTCAGCATACTTCCATGGGAAAAAAATAGCCTCAGATATTTTCGTAGAGATTAACGGACTTAAAGTTGTGATTTTGTTGACAGCCAGTGGGGAGGGAAAGATTCTATTTGATGTCAAATGGATGCAATATATGCATCTAATTTAAGCACTGTCGATGCTGTTCAAATATTTCTATAATATTTTCACTACATCTTTGTGATTTTAGGTTGTCTATTTTCCCTCTGCTATTGACCCATTCATTGTGAAATGCTACTTAGGATTTAGGATGTCTAGACTATGAACAATTTTATAAAATGTATTTTACAAAGTGAAAAGAATATTTTGTGAAAATAGTTCTGAAAGTGAAGATGCTTAAATAAATATTTTTAATATCATGTTTTTTATATTTGCCACCCTTCTCTTTTTTTTCTTGGCATCTACTTTCTTTTGTTCTTAATCTTCCTTTTTCTACCCTCAATAAGTCCTGGAAGATCTCAGTTGAAAACAATTCCGTCTTCCCTTAGTATTCTCTTTCTTAGTCTACCCTAAGAGTTTGGGTAAGATATTAGGTTGTATTATATTTTCTCTGAATTAGATACGATTCTAAAAGAAAAAACATGTGTACTTAGGTGACTACATATCATTCTGTAATGTATATATTTTCTAAAAACTGTGAGATATAATTATATCTGTGAGATTACATCTCATAGTTTTTAGAAAATTAGAATTTAAAAAGCCAAAGTTGTAAAACTAGAACTAAAAAAACCAAAGTTGTAAAATTAGGTGCATTATTGTTGATAACCACTGTTTTGATTATAATTATGTTATTAATACATAGAATTTAGTACTTGAGTATTTTTCACTGTCGATATTGAGAATGTATTCATGTATATTCCAAATTAAAAGAAAACTAATTCTAATATATATATATATATCTATTTATTTTTCTCTCTCTCTCTCTCTTTCTCTCTCTCTCCCTCCCTCCCCTCTCTTTCTCTGTCCCCTAGGCTTATAATCTGTATCTTTTACATTGAGAAAATGAAAGTATCAGTTTATAATTCCTGCCAAATGACCACATTCAGCCACAGTTAGTATTTTGAGAGTACAAGAATAAATTGAGCAAGCAACATTGGAATATGTACTTGCTCCTTATTTAGGCAATATTCCTGACAGACCAAGAATGGACGGCTTTAGCACCCACTCACCTTCCTCAGGCCCCTTTTGACCAAATGTACGCCACCTCATCAGCATCTCCAATCTGTTCTTGACTTTCCTTCTCAATAAGCCTTTGTACTATTCTCACTCTGCTCCTCTTCACTCCAACATCTTTCCTTTCTACCCATTTTCCACATAGCCAGTGATATTTTGTATCTTATATAGCACTAATCTGACCATGTTCTGCTTAAAAACCAAGCTAGCATGCAGGGAATACAAAACTAATTTGGATGACTTTTGTGATCTTCATGAACCTGCTCTGGCCTGTCTTTTCAGCATCATCCTCAGGTACTCATTACAGCATATAGCCTACTATGTGGCTATTAGACCTTCCATGAAAACTGTGTGTTTTATGTCTCTATGCTCTTTTTGGCAAATTGTTTTTTTCTAGATGCAATGTCTTTTCTTCCCCTCTTTGCTTGGCACAACGTGACATAATCTTCAAGGCCTAAGTCAATTGTCACCATCTCTTCAGGAAGAAAGATTCATGCACTCTACTGTGGCCCCACTGCTGTGTGTCCAGTCTTAGAGCACTGATCAAAGTGTATACCATTGGTACAAATTTAACTCCTTTGAGAAAGCCAAGTCTTTTTTTTTTTAAATAGCACAAGGTTCGGAGCACAGGATATAAATTCCAGCACTGCCACCTTCAGTTCTGAAGACTTTAGATATAACCTTTTCTATGCAAAGAGAATAATCATGTCTATCTTGGGGTGCTATTATGTACGAGGCAATCAGTAGATGTATTGTTTGTTCTCCATACATGCTGTCCAGATTATGATCTCTTGTTCTATTCATCCTTCTATCTTTGCATCCAGTACCTAGCATAGAGTCTAACATGAGATAAACTCTCAAATATTTATTGAATGAACGATATCATATATAAGCAGAGATTAACTATAGGCATTGGCAAAGAATGCAACTGAAATGCATATGATATATTCCATTAATATCAAGTATATAAATTCTAGCTGGACTTGAAGTATAGTTAACACAGAGAGAAAATCGTATCTTCTCATTTTATAATAAAGTATTTTCAGTTTGACTTCTGATTAGGTAGGCAAACCAGAAACCCAAGTTCTATTTCCTTGATTTACTTGTAGAAAATTATTTACAGGCTGAAATAACTGGCTTCTATCCTTTAAACTCAGAATTTATAACTCACGGGTCCTCAATCATTCAAAATTTGGTTAAATACAAAATCAAACCTAATTCAGACCATTAATTACAGAGCTCCTAATGTTCTATTCAGCTTTGATAGCTATATTCTCTAGAAGAAAACAGCAACAATTATAAAACAGTTATTTCTGTTGGCTAGGAAATTTCAAGTTCTTTGGGATTTTACCCAACTCTGCATTTATTCACATATTTTCCCTCTTGTTAGGAATAAGGTACATGGGGAAATTGCACAGATTAGCTTCAGCTACTTTGCATTCAGCATCACTAACAGTAAGCCAGGGCTATGGAGCAGGAAGAGTGGACAGATGTCATTTTGCCAGCCCCACATTTGTTCCTTCTTCTGGTCATAGTACCCTCATTTTGCATTAGGTATTTAACCCCCTTCACTGCCTCAGTCTTGCCAACACTGTAAACCAAGGCATTTTTTTTCCTGTCCCTTGCCATCAGTAGTGACATATCTAGGCCAACCAGACGCTCTGTACCCATCTCGGACACCACACCCAGATGTCAAGGTGTCTACTCATTCCTGCTCAGGTCTCTAGAGCTGCCCTTCGTTCCAGTCTGCCCAAAGGCCAGTTCTGCAGCTTCCCTTCAATTCTGGGAACTACCTGAGGTCCTTACAATAAATCCCTTTTCACTTACAAAGCTTGGGTTCCTGTTACTGTTAATCAGGGAATCCTAACTAATACATACAGGAAAATTTATTTTACAGAAAAAGATATTTTAATCCCAGCATTATCTTATGCAATGTCAAGTAGTTATACCCAATCAATCCACTATACAATTATCAATGTCTGACAACAGATGGCTCCTGTGACTGGGAGCGGGCTGCCAGCCCTCCAGAGCTCGGCTTTCTCATCTGTAAAATGATGATCATAAAACTACTAGATACTCTTTTTTTACTAGGCTTGCTGTGACAGCAAATTTTTTTAAAAAAAGAATGAAAGTGTTTTTCGAATCACGAAGCACTCTATAATGTAAGGTATTTAACTTACATTTATTCTTTTAATAAACATTTCCTACAACGCAAACTGTTCCTACAAAAAAAATTACCATGAGGATATTTTTGTGTTCATAGTGAGTGTTTCAAAGAAGTAGTCAGCTCTATCCAAAAGTGTGAAATCCACATATCTGAACGCTGACAATGTCCAGCATGTGTGATGGCTCCTTGTTTTGCTTTGGTTTGCAACAATCTCCAGATGGCCATTGCTTTGTTTTGTGTTTAATGAGTTTGCATAGTAAAGAGTATATGCTTAGATATTTTGAGAGAGTTTTGAGGGAGAGTATCATGGTATCCGTTCAACAATTTCAGTTGGCCATTTTCTATGTCAACATGTAACATGAGGCAGGTCAGGTGAAGGGGCTTACGCCTGTAATCCCAGCACTTTGGGAGGCCAAGGTGGGCAGATCACTTGAAGTCAGGAATTCAAGACCAACTTGGCCAACATGTCAAAACCCTGTCTCTACAAAAAATATAAAAAATTAGCTGGATGTGGTAGTGCATGCCTGTAATCCCAGCTACTCAGGAGGCTGAGGCAGGAGAATTGCTTGAGCCCAGGAGGCAGAGGTTGCAGTGAGCTGATATGCCACTGCACTCCAGCCTGGGTGACAGGGTGAAACTCTATCTCAAAAAAAAAAAAAAAGTAACACCAATCCTCATTGTCCTTCTTGAGGGGTAGTGATGTATAGTGGAAAAACACACTTAATGTCAACTGGAGCATTGGGGTCCAAGGCCATGCTCCTCATTCATTATCTTTGTGTCTTTAGGAGATTGGTTTTCTATTCTACACCCTTTCCTTGTCTGTCAAATAAACCCAATCTGTACTAAGTTGTAAGAATTCAATGAGATCATGAATTCTTTCTGAAGTGCAAAGCACTAGCAAAATGTAAGTCAATGTTTATCCATCAGGAGTTATTATTTTCCTCCAATCAAATAGTTACTTAATACTACTCACATTTCAACCATTTCATAGTCACCTTCAGCCAAACAGACATTCTCGCCTTTTTTTCTCCACTAGGGTATTCTATGATTGATATTAAGAAAGTACAATGTGTGACTCAATGTCATTTAGATGAGGCTGGTCTGTGTGAACAGGGACAAGCAGCAGTGCTATTCTCTTGGAGCTTGTTAGGTATCTGCATTGCTGGTTCCACTCCAGACAGGCCAAAGCAGACCCCTGTGGCAGAGCCCAGGAATCCATGTTTGAGTATTTGAGCAGGCGTCTGAGCAGGTGCTTGAGCAAGTAGTTGAACAGATGTTTGAGCGGGTGTTTGAGCAGGGCCTTCAGGGGATTCTTATGTCCACTTAGGTAGAGAAGCACTGGCTCAGACCTTTCCATTCCAGCTTCTCATTTCTACACCAAATGTAATTTTTCATTTTACTCATAATAACTATAATATTCATGATAGTACAATCACAGTGATGGTATAATAATAATTATAATAACCATGTTGTCCCCTCCTTCCTTTAGGTTAATATTCATCTGAAGCCTGAGTGACTCCAAAAAGATGACACTCTTCTGTCCATCAAAACCTTCCAGAGGCTTCCTGTGCTCACTCGAAGTAAAATCCGAAGTGCTGACTGTGATTACCAGCTCCCCTGGCAGGCCTGCTGCGGGACAGCTTCTCCACCAGCCTCCCATTCAAAGCCTCCACTTCTGCCACTGTGGCCTCTGCATTGTTCCTGAGCATCCCAAGCACATTCCCACCTCAAGGCCTTGGCGCTTGCCGTTTGTCTGCTTCTCTCCTGGTCTATGCCTGGCTGGTTCTTGTTTCTTTTGAACTCTGACCAGGTGCACCTCATGAGAGAGGCCTTCCTTGACCTCCCTCCTCCATTCCTGTCACTGGCCCCATCTGACAGGGTTGCCCTCCCCCTCCCCTGCCCCCATCCCTGTGTGAGCCCCATGAGAGAATGGCCTCTGTCCTTAGGCAGATGTGTTTCCCCAGAACCCAGGACAGGACAGCCACACAGGAGGCAACCGACACACTTTTCTTAAATGACGGAATAAAGTACTGACTGGGTTTCAAGCACTGATGTGGTTTGGCTCTGTGTCTCCACCCAATTCTCATCTCCAATTGTAATCCCCATGTGTCCAGGAGGGACCTGGTGGGAAGTGACTGGATCATGGGGACAGTTTCCCCCATGCTGTTTTCATCACAGTGAGGGATTTCTCACAATATCTAATGATTTAAAAGTGGCAGTTTCCCCTGCTCTCTCTCTCTCCTGCTGCCATATAAGATATGTCTTGCTTCCCCTTTGCCTTCCACCATGATTGTAAGTTTCCTGAGGTCTTCCCAGCTATGTGGAACTCTGAGTCAACTAAGCTTCTGTTCTTTTTAAATTACCCAGTCTCAGGTATTCTTTATAAGTGAAAATGGACTAATACAGAGAATTGGTACCAAGGTAGTAGGGCATTGCTATAAGATACCTTAGAATGTGCAAGCAACTTTGGAACTGGGTAACTGACAGAGGTTGGAACAGTTTGGAGGCCTTAGAAGAAGACAGGAGGATGTGAGAAAGTTTGGAACTTCCTAGAAATGTATTGAATGGTTTTAACCAAAATGCTCATAGTGACATGGACAATGAAGTCCATACTGAGGTGGTCTCAGATGGAGATGAGAAACTTACTGGAAACTGGAGCAAAGGTCACTTTTGCTATGCTTTAGCAAAAAAGTGTGGCATTTTGCCCTGCCCTAGAGATCTGTGGAACTTTGAACTTGAGAGAGATTATTTATGGTATGTGGTGGAAGAAATTTCTAACCAGCAAAGCATTAAAGAAGTGACCTGGATTTTCCTGAAAGTGTACAGTTGTATGTGTTCACAAAGAGATGGTTTGAAATTGGAGCTTATGTTTAAAAGGGAAGGAAACAAAGTAAAAAAGTTTGGGAAATTTGCAGCCTGACCATATGGTAGAAAAGAAAAACTCATTTTCTGGGGAGAAATTCAAGCCAGCTGCTGAAATTTGCATAAGTAATGAGGAACCAAATCTTAATAGCCAAGACAATGGACGAAATGTCTCTAGGGCATGTCAGAGATCTTAGCAGTAGCCCCTCTCATCACAGGCCCAGAGACCTAGGAGGAAAAAATGGTTTCATGGGCCAGGCCCAGGGCCCAACTTTTCTGTGTAGCTTTGGTACTTGGTTCCCTGTGTTCTAGCCACTCCAGCTCCAGTACTGGCTAAAAGAGGCCATGGTACAGCTTGGGCCATTGCAAACTCCAAGCCTTGGCAGCTTCCACATGGTGTTGGGCCTGTGGGTGCATAAAAGACAAAAATTGAGGTTTGGGAGCCTCCATCTAGATTTCAGAGAATATATGGAAAAGCCTGGATGTCCAGGCAGAAGTCTGCTGCAGAGGTGGACCTCTCATGAAGAACCTCTGCTAAAGCAGTGCAGAAGGGACATGTGGGGTTGGAGCCCCCATACAGAATCCCCACTGCAGCACTGCCTAGTGGAGCTATGAGAAGAGGGCCACTGTCCTTCAGACCCTACAATGGTGGATCCACTGACAGCTTGCACCATGTGCTTGGAGGAGCTACAGGCACTCAACACCAGCCCGTGAAAGCAGCTGTGGGGGCAGAGCTGCCCAAGGCCTTGGGAGCTCAACTCTGGATGTGATACATGAAATCAAAGGAGATTTTGGAGTTTTAAAATTTAATGGCTGCTTGGTCATGTTTCAGACTTGCATGGGACCTGTGGCCCCTTTGTTTTGAGTATTTTTTCCCATTTGGAATGGGAGCATTTACCCAATGTTTGTACCTCCATTGTATCGTGGAAGTAACTAACTTGCTTTTGATTGTACAGGCTCATAGGTGGAAGGGACTAGCCTTGTCTGAGATGAGATTTGGACTTTGTACGTTTGAGTTAATGCTGGAATGAATTCAGACTTTGGGGATTACTGGGAAGGCATAATTGTATTTGGCAATGTGAGAAGGACGTGAGATTTGGGAGAGGTCGGGGTGGAATGATATGGTTTGGATCTGTGTCTCCACTCAAATCTCATGTCAAATTGCAATCCCCAGTGTTGAAAGTGGGACCTGGTAGGAGGTGACGGGATCATGGGGGTGGATTTCTCATGAATGGTTTAGCACCATCCACTTGGTACTGTTCTCGAAATAGTGAGTATGTTCTCCTGAGATCTGGTTGTTTAAAGTGTGTGGCATCTCCCCTTCCCCATTCCCTTGCTTACTACCGCTCTTGCCATGTGAGATGTTTCCCCCTTTGCCTTCTCCCATGATTGGAAGTTTACTGAGGCTTTCCAAGAAGCAGAAACCTCTATGCTTCCTGTATGGCCTGAAGAACTGTGAACCAGTTAAACTTCCTTTCTTATAAATTACTCAGTCTCAGGTATTTCTTTATAGCAATTCAAGAATTAACTAATACAGATATAGATACAAACGTTTTATTTACTAAGACTGCCAGCTTTTGGCTCTCCTTTCTGACAGCTCAACAGAGTCCTTCTTATGTGTCCAGTCAAAATATTGAGTATTACACTTTGACTAAGCACAGGTTCCTCTCTGGATGTTTTTCCTCCACTATCTTGAAAAACAGTTCAATGCAAAATGTTCTGTGAAATGAAAAAGAAAAGTAATAATTTAACCATGAGAAAAGCTTTTTTTTTTTTTTTTTTTTTTTAGATAGTGTCTCATTCTGTCACACAGGCTGGAGTGCAGTGGCACAATCTTGGTATAGCCTAAAACTCTTCTGGGCTCAAGCAATCCTCCCACTTGAGCCTCCTGAGTAGTTGGGACTACAGGCACGCATCACTATGCCTGGCTAATTTTTGTAGTGATATTTTTTGTAGTGATGGGGTCTCCCCATGTTGCCCAGGCTGGTCTTTAACTCTTGGCTTCAGCGATTCATCTGCCTCAGCCTCCCAAAGTGCTGGGATTACAGGCATGAGCCATTGTGCCTGGCCTAGTGTCTCCTTCTTAATTATGAAATAATAGCCAATAATCAGTAGCCATTTGAGGAAAGCCAACGAAGAAAGAAACTAAGAAAGAAAAAAAGAAAAAGAAAAAGGAGGTAAGGAGACGAAAGAAGAAAAGGAGAAAGAATGAATGAACCAAAATACGAAAAAATAAAGGAATTCAATGGGGAAAAATGATAAATATGTTAGAATAAAATGATAAAAATTATATTTAAGATCCTTGGAAAAATAAGAGATGACATTTTATTCAAGAAAACATATCAGAAGGCTAAGGGCAGAAAAAGGGAACAACAAAGAACTCTGAAAAATTTAAGAACTGAAACAAAAATTCAGTTGAAGATTCGGAAGATAGGGTGGAGAAAGTCTTCCAGAAGCAATTAAAAAGGTATAAAGAGAAAAACAGGAAAGATAGTAATTTTTTAAAAGTCTGTGAGTTTTAATGTCTCTTTAAGAATTTCATTAAAAGAATAGAAAAAAATGGAAGAGAAGAAAATATTTCTTAAAATGCAGTTTTTCTGTTTTTCGTTTTTTTTTTTTTTTTTTTTAATTTGAAGGACATGGTGAGAGACTGTCGCTCATGTCTGTAATCCCAGCACTTTGGGAGGCTGAGGTGAGAGGATTCCTTGAGTCCAGGAGTTTGTCTGGGCAACAAAGTGAGACCCCCATCTCTATATGAAAAAAAAATTGTTTTAAGAATAATAAAAAATCTGAAGGACACCAGTTTCTGGGAAATTTAAGAAGAAATAATGTTAGGGACCTAGAAAATCAAGCTAATATAAATGAATTAATTCATACAACTGTACAGAAAAGAAAATGTGTTTATAGTACGCCGATTGGCTCTGGAGTTTAAAAAAAAACAGATTGTCAATAGTGTTTACACTCAGTATTAATCAGGAAACTGTGATCTGCTTCTATTTTCCTCCCAATAGAATAAATTCTTAAATTTCCCACCAGTGCTCTCTGAACGCCTTTGCACCTGGTCCTCTGCAGAGCCCACACCTCCTGCAGTTTATCAAGTGCCGTTTTCCTTCTTCACTAGAAGCCCCCATGCTCAGGCTCCAGTTGGCATTGGGTGCTCCCAAGCTCTGCTGCATGGCTGTCCCCCTGGGCCCCACTTCCCTCTTTTCTGTGTCTCATGGCCTGTTCTCTGGAACCTGTCTTTTATTCTATTCTGATGTATGCTTGGTGTCAGGAAACACACCCTCTTTTCAACAGAGTTGTGTTTTAGTGTTGGAGAAAAGCAGGGGCAACCAGGACCTAAATCCCTGTCTTTCACATCGGTGTCAGGAGAATCTCTCTAAACAAATCAACAAACGTATCTGAGACAGCTTCTGCCTAAAACTGGAAACAGGAAGGTCAATGCTGAGGAAACAGCTAAACGAATTGAATGTGGCAGGCTCTGAGGAGGATGCCCAGGAGGAGTGAAGGGGCAGGACAGGGACAGACTATGTGACTTTGATGGCATGGAAATCTATCACTGCAATGGTTCAAATATTAATTTTAAATAAATACATAATATAAAAATTTTAATAAATGTATTTGAATAAATTTTAGATAATAAGTATAATGAATTATACTTTTCAGGAAAAGTATAATTTCTTTTTGATACTTTCCCTATACTATTTCTACATTTTCCATTATTTTCTATACTTTCCTAACTTAGGAACCTATGATAAAGGAATTCCTGGAACTGGTTTTGTAACTATATGTGAGTACCAGTCAGGGGACCCGTGGGGATAAGAAGACACTCTTTAATGAGGATCATTTTAGGAAGATTTAATAAAAGGCTACATACAATGAGTGGACCGAGTGTAAGAAACCACCAGGGCTGTGCCCAGAATGCAAAGGAAAGTCGTTTGCAGCCACTGCGTTAGCAGTGCTGGGGCCCAGGTGGAGGGACTCACTGGCTGGGCTGGGGAGGGCCAGAGGATAAAAGTTTAGCTTCTCCTTCCTCCCTCAGATGTCTTGCCCAGGCTCAGGAGCTCCTGGAGGCAGTGCAGGGCTGAGGGAAAAAGGATGAAGGCTGCATCTGCAAGAGGCACATTGAAATTACCTCAAAGACAGGTACCAGAGCAAAGCGAGGCACGCACTCCCACCGACTTACTTCAGGCACAACTCAGGTGAAATGCACCCAGCTCAGCCCCGGTAGCTGGCAAGTCTCCTCCTCTGTGCCCAGCGGAAATTGGAACTCTGACATCTGTGTAAACACCTGGGCCCTATTTCTCTTCCTGTTCAGTCCAGACTTCTACACTTTGGCCCCTGTGCAACTGACTTCATTTTCTGAATTCACAAGCTGTTTGCCTTCTTCACCTCCACTAATCTTTTGCTGTGAGCAGCGTCATTTATCATGTACTACTTGCCTGAAAGGCAGGCAGCACAGAGGGATGTGAGTGCATGGGATCAAATCCCTACGGCTCCGTGCCGGCTCCACGACTCGGGAAATCGTTTCATCTCTTCAAGTCTCATTTTCTTCTTCAGAGCATTGGGGAAAATACTTCTTACGTTTTCTGTGAGAACTAAATAAGATAATGTATATGAAGCAACCAGTACAGTGCCCAGTAAGTACCATCTCTTTCCTGTATTCCAGACAGAGAGGGCATAAGACGTTCAGAGAATGTCGAATAGGGGTGGTTAGAGTAGACCTGACGCATTCCAGGAATCAAGGGAGAGATAGTTTCATGGGAGAGAAACCCCTAGACGTTTTAGAAGCAAGTCAAAGAAAATGCTGTGAAAAGTAAGGCCTGCTTTCATCTACATTACAACACAGGTAAGGGACTAATTTTACTACGTAAAATTTTACTATGTAAAATTTGGTGTCTTCACTTTAAAAATAAGGGGGATCATGATTGTCCTTCTCTGCTGTGGTAATGCACAGCTAGTGCTTAGAGCAACATCAGGCTCGCAGAGGGACACATGCCGGTTAGTTTCAGGTGGTTTCTTGAGCCTTTGAAACTTGTCCCATGCTCGCCACTTTCCAAATTTCTTGTCTTTTGGTAGAATAAAAGCCAACATATAACAGGAGTGTGATTCTTTACTCTGAAACAACAAAGAGAAAGGGAACTGGAGTAATAAGAACAACCCTACAGCCAATCTTTAAAGAAGGGAGTAGAGTGTTCTATGAGCAATGCAATGCACAGAAAGAAAGAAAGTGAGCTCAATTTTTAGAGGATCCAGTTGCTTTAGGGGACCCAGCTGTCAGGAGGCCCAGGTGTGATTTTCTGACTCAAAAATATCCACTGCCCATCTGCAGGCTCCTGTTGGCACCCAATTGTCTTGTGCATTTCCAGAGTTCTTCTACGTCCAGTTCTGGGAGCTATGCCTCCACACAGCATTCTCTGGTGTGCTCAGGAACATGTCTTCAGCTATACAAGCCGGGCACTGCTGGTGCCTTCTCCATGAAGTAATGCTTCAAGCAGTCACTTCCACCATCCCCAGGCTTTTGTGCTGATGTGTTTGCATTTATCCTTGTGCCTGGATCTCTTTGCTCCTTCTGAGCAATGTGTACTGCCAGCTGTGGTGAGGAGTACTCTCTGGTAATGTCAATGAATATGTTCACTATATATTGAGCTTTGCCCATCATTGCAAAGCAGAATTCGGCATAATATGAGATGTGTACAAAATGTTCATCTTCTGTCTGAAGCTTTTCTTGTCATTGAGTTATTATATTAGTGTTAGGGAATTTTTGTCCATCTAGCAAATATTTTTTAAATATCCATTACATAGCAGATACTGTAAGGGTGAGGATAGAGAGGATATATAGATAGAAATAGCTAGGCAAAGTGGCTCACACCTGTAATCCCAGCACTTTGGTAGGTCAGTGCAGGAGGATCACTTGAAGCTAGGGGTTCACGTGCAAACATAGTGATACCCCATCTCTACAAAAGAAGAAATGATTAAAAATAGCAGAGCATGGGGGCACATGCCTGTAGTCCTAGCTACTTGGGAGGCTGAGGCGGGAAGATCACTTGAGCCCAGAATTTTGCAGTGAGATAGGATTGCACCACTGTACTCCAGCCTGGGCAACAGAGCAAGACGTTGTCTCAGGAAAAAAAAAAAAGAAAGAAAGAAAGAGAGAGAGAAAGAGACACATTATCTTCTTGGGCCTACTGTCATATTTCTAAAATGGATTTAAAATTTTGCATATACACTCATCCTAAGGTAAAATACAACAGCCTTTGAACTACGAGGATTTGATCTGAAAAGTCTGCTTGGAAAAGGCCAAGAGCATGGACAGTGCCTTTCCCAGCCGGTTTATTTCCTTAAAAATCCACTGGGGTTGCTATATAGGAGTCCATATTAATTTTGTGAGGACGAGCTTAGAAAATGTTTTCTTAATTAGAAATATTTATGTTTATTACAAGAGGTGATAAGAAGATAGGGACAGAAATGCTGCATCAGTGATGACTTTTTGGGTTTTTCAGAATGATATCTGGAGTCTTAAAAACTAAAGTTGTTTTTCATCGGATTTTTCAATGTAATCAATATGTTAAAATATGCTTCTTATTTTGAATAGTAGACTAGGTACTTGCACAGACTTTAAGAAATACTTAGAGCCATGGGGTACTGAAAACATGCGTATTTTTCAAGTTAGAACAGTGTGAATGGCGAATTGTTCTTGCTTCTGGGTGAGTAAATAATATTCAGCCATTTAATCCTATTATCAAAGTGAGTTAACAGAATCCAATTTAAATACCAGTTGAGATTTGTTTATACAGATCTGAATAATGAATGTATACTGTAGATCTTCTAGCATCTGATTCTAAGATGAATACTTGTTTGTTTCAAACTTTCCAACATGCTTCTGATAAACTGAAGACCCCTGTGTGTGTGGGTGGGAGGGGTGTATGTGAGGGCATGTGTGTGATATATGTATAGAGTGTGTGTGACTGTGTGGTGTGTGTATATGAGTGTGTGTCAGCATTAAATACATCCCTGAAATTTGACTAGCTTTTACTTTTTCCATCTTCATTGAAAGAATGCAAATCCTATTCCAATAGCAAGTTTTTTCCTTGACTAGTATTCAGATCTGCCACAATTTTCAGGAAGAAAAAGGAAATGTAGACATTCATAGACTTGAGCTGATTCTATACCAACATCTTTGTAGTAAACCTTTGTTTTATTATTGTTGAATAATAGTGTAATATTCAAGGACATGTTAGATACGCAGTTTTTGACTCTATAGAAAAAGCAGGAGAAAAAGTCAAAATTAATTGAAATAAAAATAAAGCTGAAAAAGGGCAGAACAATACATCTTATAGGAATTCAGAAATCACAGTCAGACATGCAACTTACAGAGCCATAAAAGATTTGATCTAGAAAAAAATCTTAATAATAAAATGTATTTTCTATGTTATCCTCAAGTAGTCATAATTAAACTTGTTCCAAAATTTAAAGTGAGTCAACATTCCTAAAAGTTGTTTTGACATTGAGAGCTCTTTTCTAGAGGAAAAAAAAATTCCTTTATTTCGACACATTTAAAATAGAATAAACTTTTAAAGGAAGCCAATGTAGAACTTAGTGCTAATTTTTGGAAATGTTTGCTGATTTTTAAAATCTTTTTTAAACTTGAAAATTTAGAGTACATATAAATAAAGACCAGATAGGTATTAATTCAGATGCATTTTTGCCCTTGTCACTATCATTCATGACATATAAATGACCAAAAATATTTTTATGAAGTGTAGGATAGAGTTTTAAATATTGGTATGTGGTGCTAGAGTTAGTAATGGAATCAGCTGTTCAGGGAAGTAGGCTGAAATCATGTAAATAATTCACAGAGTACCTTTACGGTAGATGTTATTTTAAAAAATACAAACATGACAATTTGTAAATGTAATTCTTCTGCTTACTAGATTACTTTTTCATTTCTAATAGTACCCCAGATACTCAAGCTATATTTGGAAGGTTGAAATTATTTTCATAAAGACACAATGTAGAACGAGCTTCAGGCCTTCTTTGGTATTAAATTTGCGAGGGACCCTCTTGAAGCCTACTACAGTGAAGACATGATTGGATGTTTAAATTTTATTTTATTTAATTTTTTGAGCAGAGTCTCACTCTGTCACCCAGGCTGGAGTACAGTGGTGGGATCTCAGCTCACTGCAAGCTCTGCCTCCCGGGTTCACGCCATTCTCCTGCCTCAGCCTCCCGAGTAGCTGAGATTACAGGCACCCACCACCACGCCCGGCTAATTTTTTGTACTTTTTAGTAGAGACAGGGTTTCACCATGTTAGCCAGGATGGCCTTGATCCCCTGACCTCATGATCCAGCCGCCTCGGCCTCCCAAAGGGCTGAGATTACAGGCGAGAGCCACCATGCCCGGCCTGGATGTTTAAATTTTTTTGAAATGAATCCCTCAAGCTGAGTCTATGCAGTATTATAGTCATGAGCCACATAGTGACATTTCAGTCAATGATGGGCTGCATATGTAATGATGGTCCTATTCTGTCTATTTTTACTGTACTTTTCCTAGGTTTAGATATGTTTAGATACACAAATACCGTTGTGTTCCAGTTGCCTGCAGTATCCAGTACAGTCCCATGCTGTGCAGGTTTGCAGCCTGGGAGCAATGGGCTGTACCATATAGCCTGGGTGTGGGGTGGGCTCTACCATCTAGGTTTGTGTAAGTGTACTCTGTGATGTTCACACAATGTCAGAATTGCCTAACAATGCGTTTCTCAGAAGGTATTGCTATCATTAAGCAACACACAGAACTGTAATTGAAAGGACTTTGTGGAAATTATCTGATTTAGAGTGAATAACTGTACCAAGTTCAGATGAGTAAATCTCAAGGTAAATACTTGGAGAATGACTTGTTTAGTTAATTAGTTTGCTAGGGCTGCCATGACAAAGTGCACAGACTGGGTGACCTAAGCAACAGAAATTTGTTTTCTCACTGTTCTGGGGCTGGAAGTCTGAGATCAAGGTGTCAACAGGGTTAGTTCTCCTGAGAACTCTCTCATTGGCTTGTAGAGGGTATCATCTTCCTGTGTCTTCAAATGGACTTCCCTCTGTGTCTCTCTGTATCCTAATCTCTTCTTAAAAGGACACCCGCCATACTGGATTAGGGTCCACGCTAATAACCCCATTTTAACTTAATCACCTCTTTAAATGCCCTATCTTGAAATACAGTCTCATTATAAGGTACTGGAGGTTAGGGCCTCAACACATGCGTTTTGAAAGGACAGAAATCAGCCCACAATATTTAGCTTTTACAACTTAAATTAACCTGACAAATTTTGTGTCAGCCTGGAACTCTCAACACTCGGAACTTGCCTTGGTATTCTTCTGTTGTTTAAAATGTTCTCATTTCCTCTTTAGCTTCCCAACATTCAGAGCAGCCAAATGTTTTAGTATCTTGGAGAGGAAACTCACAGAGTAACATATTTTAAAGAGGCAAGATCCCTTCACTGACTCAGGGACTACACATGGCAAGCTCTGAAAAAACAACTTGGGACTCCGGATGGGGGCTGGCACCCTCCCCTGCTTTCGGGGTTTCCTTCCTCGAAGACTGAATGCTTCTCTCTCTGTGCTTGGGTGGTTCACATGCAGGTGGGTAGCCCTGAATTTCTGTGCTTCATCTTCTTTTCCTAATAACCTTAAGATCCCTCCCACCACCATCCATGAGAGACATATTTAGCATGTTCCAATGTCTTATTTGCCTTTTTATTGCTTCCCAACCCAAATTGAGAAATTAAAACACAAACCCACTTGCTCCACGTCTCCCACCCTCTCTGGGCACTTTTGTGTTCTACTTTCCCCAAAACCTTCTCTAGATGGTTGAGCAATAGATAATACTTGGTGATTCATTTCTGTCATTTTCCTTCTGCTTCACCTCCATGCTGTTGGTTTAGCATGATCTCATTACCTCTCATCTGCAAAGTTAACTGTCTGTCCTTCAAGTAAATTGGTCATTAATATCTCTCATTGCTTTTAATTTTCACAACTTGAATTGGAAATGGAAATTCACTCTATTGTTGTGATGGATAATCCTCTACAGTCATCTGAGAGTCATCTGTGACATCTGCCTTCCCTCTCCATTCATGTTGTTTTCACCAGTTGCTATGGATGGCTCCTACCCACCATCTTCAACACACCCCTTCTTTTCATTCTCACTGTCACTGCCCAGTTCCCACCTGCATAATCTCCTGCCTGAATTAAGCCATAAAAGCCTCCAGTCTGGTTGCCACACCTCAAATATCACCCTCACCTCAACACATTTGTTACAATGCTGGTGGAATAAAGGAACTTTCTAAAACTCATACCCAATGGGGTGATTCTCCTGCTTAAAATTCTTCAATGGTTTCCAACTAAACAAATTCTAAAATTGTTTTCATGACATTTGAAACCCTTGAGACTAGAATTCCTTCCTATTTCTTGCATGTTTCGCAGTCACATCCATGCTAGGCTATGCCGACCCCCGTCCCTGTCACTGGGAGGCCTTCCATGACGTCAGTCTGCCCTTCTAATGGACCTAATATGACACTTGCTTATTTCATACACTGTAGTTGATTATTTTTTACTTGTCTGATTTTCCTTCTAGAGTCTAGACAAGGAGCCTCAATGAGCACAGACTTCTCCTTTTAGAATGTGTTTGCTTGTTTAATATAGAGTAAGTCCTCAGAACTTAGTTGGATTAATACATATTTATAAAAATCTGAGGCCAGACTATATTCCTAGTACCTTTGTAAAAAATTATGTAATTATCAATAATTTCTTGAGTAATTGTCATTATTTGCACTTAACGTATTTCCAACAAACTGAGTTATCTGACAAGCTTATACCACGTTAATATAGTGAGGCTAAAATGGCAGGAATTACCCAATGAAGAATGAGTCGTTGTGTATAATGCCATCTCGACTACTGGGGGACAACAAATGAAAAAGTAAAAACAAAACACACAAAAAACTACCTGTCAATAGCTGGTTTTTTTTTTTTTTTCTTTTTAAAGGTTGTTAATTGTGACTCTGAATTTAATTTCTGACTTTTAAAAATCTTTAACTATTAAGCTGTTCTCTTATAGCTATCGTATTTTTTTTTCTACTGAACACATTTCTCCTTCCCCTGTCAAACAGGGCTTGTAGTAAGAACATGGTCAGGACGATCTTGGCCTTTGGATTCCATTAGGGTCATATTTAGGACTTGGCCGGAGCAGGGATTTGGCAGCCACTCACTCCTCTCTAACCAGCATTCTGTTTGGCAAAGCCTGCCAGGTGCCTGATTGTGCAGAGAAATGGGATGGGATCACTCAGTGTGACAGTCAGGAGAGATTTCACAGATCACAAGTGTTTGGAGAGGCAAGTCAGAGCTGAGCCATGGCAACGTGGCTGCGTCGCACTGAGTGGGAGTGGCCTGCCAGCAGGAGTCCAAGGTCACGGGAGTCACCTCGCCTTTGGACAAGAGCCCAATGCAGAGATGCCTCAAGGTACACCGCTGGTGCATGTAATTCTTTTGAAAATTCCAAACTATGCTCCTTACCTGGTCAGCCTGCAAGCACAAGGAAATTGGAATTTAACATGACTTAGTGGATAATAAGCCTTTAAATAATGACATTTTTACAGTCTGTCCTCAAAGGAGTACAATGCCAACTTTGTTGTGAGGCAGATGGTGGGGAAAAAGGTGGATGTGAATCTGATCATTTAGCAGGCAAATTAATTTATGTGACAATAACCAGCCTCCAAATTGGGTTTATTGACTCATTACATTTTCTCCCTATGAAATTTAGTAAAATGCCAAACTCCACATTTTAGAGGAGCTGAAGGTTATTTTCTCATTTTAAAAGGGAGCATATTCAGCATTTGTTTGAATCTACATAAATAATATTCCCCCAGCTTCAAGAAAGTTGGTGATTTTTTTGTAGTTTAAGGAAAATACATTTGTAATAAAATTACAGTTCCTTAGGCAATCCTCAATCTTAAAAATAATCAATTACTTAATTTATGGATCACTTTTTTGGGGAGCCAAAGTAATTTTCCAAAAAAAACTAAAATAAATTAGATCAGTAAAACCTCAAATCATCTTAATAAGTAAAAAAAAGAAAAAGAAAAAAAAAGAAAACATGAAGAGAAAAGAGAATGGATAAAAGATTTTAATGTCATCTTAATTGCTCTCTGAGTTGAAGAAATCTGCTTACTACGTAAAGGTGATCTTATTTGATCTTCTAAGGTCAACTGAGTAAAAAGGAAAATAGAAAATCAAGAAGAGAAACAGAAACACAGACATTATTTCTTAAACTATATGGTAGGTGACACAATAAAGTCTTCTAGCCCACAACTTAGAATTGCTGTCTCCAGTGCACAGGTTCAGGGATGTCTGTGGCCTTCCCAAAGCTGGCCAGCCGTGGCATGCCACGACAGCTGAAGCCTCCTGGGACAGGTGCATGCTTCATCCTCCTGGAACCCCCCAGGACCTACCCAATTACAGGCTCCTGGACCAGTTCAGCTCCATCTTTTTCTAGCCACATCCTCTCAAAACTTTGTCATTCTAGTTTTTGCTTCTCTCCACATGCTAAGAAAATCAGGTAGAGATTTCTTTTCTGTTGGCAATACAAGCATCAGCAACTGTTTTTAAATGTATTTTTTAATTTAAAAATTACATAAATACATTGACACAAAGATGGGAACATCACACACTGGGGCCTGTCAGGGGGTGGGGGGCAAGGGGAAGGAGAGCGTTAGGACAAATACCTAATGCATGTGGGGCTTGAAACCTGGATGACGGGTTGATAGGTGCAGCAAACCACCGTGGCATAGGTATACCTATGTAACAGACCTGCACATTCTGCACATGTATCTCAGAACTTAAAATTTTTAAAAAATTACATAACTACACTCTTGCTGGCAAAAACGTGAACAGTGGGGATAAATGTAGACTAATGAGAGTATGCTCCCTTTTCCTCTCTGGAGCATTGAGGTATGTGGCTGTGTATTTATTAAAGCAGGGGTATGAATATGCTGATATTCTTCAATTTGTTTTTTCCATCAACAGGCTGATGTCATAATGATGGTTCCCTGACTTGTATTAGTCACAGAATAACATGCATGTGCCACATCACTGCACACACAATACCTCACGCTTTTAATGGCCGCATGGTATTCAAAAGTAAAGATGCATTCCATTTTGTGCATCATAGCTTTTTGTTTCCTTCTCCAAGGCAGATGAAAGGGGATACATCTTCCTTTTTGTGGACAAAAATTCTGACTTCACCATTTCCTTATGTCTTTTTCAGAAGGAACATCTGGCAGGAGACATTGGAAAATAAGTGTAACAAAGCATGTGAAGGGTTAATAATCAACAATTTATTTGGAAAGCAATTTATCAAGAAATTATTCCTATACAATGGTATGCTGCAATTGCTGGTCCATCCAAAATATCCCCTGGTATGGCTGCATTGTCATCATGTCCTCACATGGCTCCTGCTGGCCCAGGTCTCTGCAGAACCCTCCCTGTCCTCTGCCTTTCCTACCTCCCCCTAGCATGGAGCATCCCCTCCAGACTCTTCTTCCTAAATGCTGACCATGGTATCTTGTGCTCAGAACCTGTTAATGGCTTTCAGCAGCCAGACTTGAATGAACTCTGAGTTCCCCGCAGTGACGTCCCTAGCCCCTCACAGCCCAACTTCAGTTGTAGCCAGAGGAGTGAGTGTTCTGATCGGTCTCAACAGGTGATCAGCTGTGATCCCATCATTGATCCTCCCCCGGTCTCAGTTTCCTCATCCATAAAGGTAAGATCTTGACTGCATAACCTATGTCGTTATTTTCTATTGTGAGATTCACAGCCTATTTCAGCATTGATCAAAGAGTTCCAAAGTTCTCTTTGCCATGCCAACTCTAAGATTAGCAGTATCTTTCATCCCCACTTCAATGCAGTTTAAGATCTTTTGAGGGATTTTGCTTCAGTTTTAAACATATGAGTATTGATGTTTATTGAAATCCCAAAGCCGGGTGGGACTTGGCTCATTCTCACATCCTGGCACCACTTTGCAGCCAGTGACATGAGGTGCCTCTGCCAGCAAGGCCTGTTTTAATCAAAAGCTTTCATCTGAAATGCAATTCACAATTTCTGGGTGGTAAAGAATGAATCCCCACAGGATGACAGTACAGAGCTGTAATGCTAAGCTCTTTAAATGCCTTTGACAGGAGGTAAAAGGTCTGAAACACACTTGCTTCAAGTACTCTTTGAAGGGCATCATCCTAAAGACAAGGAATGCATAGGATGATGCCCCTGCCCTCAGGCAGATTAGAGTCCAGTAGCAGATAAGCCATGACTACACTGTGTCAGAATGTGGAAATGTCACTAGAGAAGCATTAAGAGCTCTGAGAATTCATAGAAGGGACACAAGCACTTGTGACTGGGAAAAGGAAGGAAAGATTCATAAAGAAAGTGGAATTAATGTTGCCTGGCTTTGTCGTTGTTGTTTGTAGCAGTTAAAGAGGCTATTAAGAAGGAAGTTGGAACTGTAGTTTAGAATTATGTATACAGTGAAGTGGATTTCTTTCCCCTCACCTCCACACCTAGTATAATTGTCTCGGATTCTCAGAGATTTAAAAATCCTGTGAAGGGACAGATGTCATGCCATCCCGGAGCATACGTCCAGGCATTTGAGTGGTGGGAGAGCTGGAGAGGCAGAGTTTCAGATGGGAACCAGAGAGCCGCAGTCATCACTGTTTGTAAGTCTCAAGCAACCTAGCCTTATCCAGTAAACCCTTGTTACCATGGCTGAGGTTTTAGTGGCTATAATCCTGCATACTTTGGTTCCTTCTCCAAGCCTGGGAGCAGCAGAAAAATAGATGCAGAAATCAGACAGGTGGTCCAAGTCACATTCACTATATTCCTGAGGAGTCTAAGGTGGGGAGTGCAGGGGTCTGGACACGACTGGGCTCTGCAGCAACCCCGTGCCCGCTTCCTGCCACCTGTGTTGACTTGACCTCCCAAGCCACAGGCCTGCCTGCAGGGGAAGGGTGACTGAAGATCAAGCATAGATTGCAGGTCATGAGGACAAGCAGGTAGCCGCAGAAGAAAGGACAGCTATGCATACAGATGCGGTTTCCTCTTGGAACTGACCAATCTGAAGAGCACGTCTCCTCTGGGGACAATTGGGAAGCCACGCCTCCTTTGGGACTAGCAAGTGTCCAGCAGAGGCAGTGGCCAGAGGCCAGGTGTGCTTCTCTAGCAGGAGCCTCCCACAGAAATAGTCAAGGCACGTGAACATTCCTGAGAACCTGTTTATTTTATTTTTATTTTTTATATATTTTTTGAGATGGAGTCTCACTCTGTCACCCAGGTGGGAGAGCAGTGGTGCAATCTCAGCTCACTGCAACCTCTACCTCCCGGGTACAAGCGATTCTCCTGCTTCAGCTTCCCAAGTAGCTGGGATTACAGACACCCACCACCGTGCCTGGCTAACTGTTGTATTTTTAGTGGAAACAGGGTTTCACCATGTTAGCCAGACTGGTCTCAAACTTTTGACCTCAGGCAATCTGCCTGCCTTGGCCTCTCAAGGTGCTGGGATTACAGGCTTGAACCACCATGCCTGGCTGCAATTTTTGCTTTTTTTGAAACAGGGTCTTGCTCTGTAACCCAGACCAGAGTACAGTGGCACAATCATGGCTTTCTGCAGCCTCGAACTCCTGGGCTCAAGCAATCCTCCCACCTTAACCTCTCAAGTAGTTGGGGCCACAGGAATGCACCACCACACCCTGCCAATTAGTTTTCTTAAACAGGCTGTGGTTCATCCCCAAATGCAGGAAATGAGCAGTTTTCTTCATCAGCTTGCTCCAGTTTACTTGAGGTGGGTGCCCTGACATTCAGGTTTGCCTGCAGCATTGCTCTGTTGAACCAGCTTAATTATTCCCATTTTGCTCTAGAACATTGCTGTCCCATGGCTGACAGTCGTTTCCTATTCTACTCTTCAGCCCTTGGTATGTACATTTATATGCATATATGTGCTCATGTATGTATACACGTATATATATATAATACACTCATGCATAGCCGGGTGTGGTGGCTCATGCCTGTAATCCCAGCACTTTGGGAGGCCGAGGCAGGTGGATCATGAGGTCAGGAGATCGAGACCATCCTGGCTAATACGGTGAAATCCCGTCTCTACTAAAAATACAAAAAACTAGCCAGGTATGGTGGCGGGCGCCTGTAGTTCCAGCTACACGGGAGGCTGAGGCAGGAGAATGGCGTGAACCTAGGAGGCGGAGCTTGCAGTGAGCCGAGATCGCGCCACTGCACTCCAGCCTGGGTGACAGAGTGAGACTCCATCACAAAAAAAATGGTATCACAGTTAACCTAAGCAAAGAACTCAGCAGTTAACATCATCTAGAACCACATGGTTGGCACCAACGTGAGACCAACCAGGGAAAGACAAGGTGACATCTGACAGAAGAAACAAAATTGATGTCAGCCATGAGGCCATTGTATAGACTTGGATTTAATGGCAGGACTCATTCATCGAGCTCATCATAGTTGGGGAAAATGCTCCTCTCCACAGGCTGTTTCTCCTCAATACTTTGAAAATTTTCTTGCAAAATTTAGACATTTGCACTACTAGCAGCTGTAGACCCTAGATTTTTTTAACTTTTATTTTTGCATTTAATTAAATGAATTTTTTTAAAATTTTAGATTCAGTGAGGGTGTACATGTGCAGGTTTGTTTTACGGGTGTATTGTATGATGCTGAGATTTGGGCTTCTATTGATCTGATCACCCGAATAGTTAACATAGTACCTAATAGGCAGTTTTTCAACTCGTGCCCCTCTCCTTCCCTCCCCATGCAGTAGTCCCTCATGTCTATTGTTTCCGTCTTTATTTCCATGTGTACCCAATGGTTAGCCCCCACTTATGAGAACATGGGATATTTGGTTTTCTGTTCCTGTGTTAATTTGCTTAGGATAGTGATCTCCAGCTGCATCCATGTTCCTGCAAAGGAATCTCATAAAAAAGAAATATCTCATTCTTTTTATGGCTGCATAGTATTCCATGGTGTATATGTACCACATTTTCTTTATTCAGTCCACCATTGATGGGCACCTAGCTTGATTCGGTGTCTTTGCTATTGTGAATAGTGCTGCAATGAAAGTATGGAGGCATGTGTCTTTTTGGTAGAATGATTTATTTTCCACTGGGTATGTACCCAGTAATGGGCTTGCTGTAGACCCTTGATATGTTGAGGTGCATTTCTTTCCCATCCAGCATAATCAAACCTCTATTTCTAATTCCCCCTTTTTCTGGTGGCCCTGACCTTTTAGGACTGAGCTGAGGACGGGGCTCTGATCAATGCCACAGCTCCTGTGCTTTCTCCTGAGCTTCGTCTGTACTGTAGTGGCTGCCACCATTACCTCTGGATGTTGAGTTGCAGGGACTGTGCTGTCTGCCTCCCCTGCAGGAGTTCTCCTCTGGAGAGTCACTGTTGGCAGATGAAGAAACACAGCTGATGCTGTGGAAGCCAGAGCCCTGCAGCTTCTGTAGAGGATCAGCCCTGCCAGGGTTCCTCCTCCACACCCTTCCTCTCCTCACTTCACATTTCTCAGACAATGAATATCTTGTGATCCTGTAATAACAACATACATGCTTCTTTCTGCCATGTGATTTTCTAAAGTACTGTAATATCCCTTAGTATTCTTTTTTCTCTGTCGTTCCCTTGATCTCTTCTAAAATACTCCAATGAATTTTTAAAAGTTTAACTTTTTAAAGAAACATTTGATCCCTCCCTTTGCAATTTGCTGAAATTGAGTGCTTTATTTATTTCCATTGTTTTAGACCTATATATTTCCAGATGTTCTTAGATTCTACCTCATAGAAAAAGATATGCAGTCAAGGAGTTCTGGGTCAGCTGGCAGCGTCCATCCTCTTGCCTCTTCACTATGTAGGGAAGGTTACCTGGGTGATTTGACGTTATACACGGCTTTAACCAAGAACTGGGCTTTTCAGCAAACCAGTGACTCTGGGACTGTGGCGCCCAGGCCAATACCATCATCATCCCCTGAAAACTTGTTAGAATGTAAATTATTGTGTACCACCTTATACCTGCTGAATTGGTAACTCTGGGTGTGGAGCCAGCATCTGTGTTTAAACTGCTGATGTTCAGCCAATGTTAGTCCAGGCTTCTTCATCAAAAACACCATAGACTAGGTGGCTGAAACAACAGAAATCTATTCCTCACAGTCCCAAAGGCTGGGCCATCCAAAATCCAAGTGGGGGCCAACTGGATTCCTGGTAAGGGTTGTTTTCCTGCTTTGCAGATAGCCACCTTCTCACTATGTCTTCACCTGGTAGAGAGAGAAAAAGAGAGGTCATCTCTTTCTTGTCTCTTTTTAATCCTCTCATAAGGGCACTAATTTCATTCATAAGGGCTCCACCCTCATGACCTAATCACCTCTCAAAGGTCCCACCTCCAAATACCATCACACTGGGGGGTTAGGATTTCAACATAGGAATGTTAGGGGCCTACACATTCAGCCCATAGCGCTCAAGTTTGTGAGCCACTGCCTTAAACAATATCTAGGCTCTGACTAGCCCAGCCACATCGGGTTAGGAGGAAGGCCTTCCTTTGTTCCCTGGCTCACTGGAGAGTTCCACAGGGTTCATGGATGTGGCAGCTCACCTTCTTCAGACAGCTAGCATAGCAGAGGTCATTGTAGCACTGTAGTGAGAGCTCCCCATGCTGCCTGTGCTCCAGCCAGCTCCAGTGGTTCACATAGAGCAACTCAGTAGTCTTAATAACAGCCTTAATAAGATAGGTTCTCAGTTTATACTCATTTTTTTATCTCTCCCTCTCCTCTAACTGTGGGCAACCAGTGATTCTTTTACTGTCTCCATACTCTTCCTTTTTCCAGAATGTCATAGAGTTGGAATCATACATTGTGTAGCCTTTTCAGGTTGGCTTCCTTCACTTAGTAATACGCATTTAAGATTTCCATGTGTTTTCATGGCTTGAGAACTAATGTCTTTATACCTCTAAATAGCATTCCACTTTCTGGATGTACCAAAATTTGTTTATATATGCATCTACTAGTTTTATATTCATTTTACTGACAATAAAGCTGGAGCACTTTGGGTTAACAACTTACCTAACCCCACATAGACCATGGGAGGCAGGGGCAGGGCTGGCACCGAGGCCGCACGATCAGCAGCCATGCTCATTGCCAAAGAAACCCACTGTCCTCAGCTGACCGGATCGGAATCACCTCTATTCCGTCGCTCACAAATACTCAAGCACTCACAGACCTCCTTCACATAAACCAGTCTTCTGAGCCTTGTTAGCTCTTATAAAAATAACTCATATAACATACTTGATTGAAATCATATCCTCAAACATGTGAAAAGCCCATAGGGTTTCTTTCCTGTGGATTAGCTTTCTCTAAGAAGTTATTGAGAAAACATTTCACAAAAGATACCACATATCAGGTTGCCACACATTGATGGCCAATCAGGGCCATGCATGTTCCCCCTACACATAACTGAAGGCATGTGCTACCAAAAGGGCATTGGTTTTTGTACTTGGAACCTGTTTGCCAAAAGGAAAGCAATGGCCCTGAACCTCAGGTTCAGGAAGGAAGGAAGGAATGGCAGAAGGAAGAAAGGAAGGAAGGAAGGGAAGGAAGGAAGGAGGGAGGGAAGGAAGGAAAAGAGGGAAGGAAGGGAGGAAGGGAAAAAGGAAGGAAGGGAGGGAGAGAGGGAGGGGAAGGGCAAGGGAAGGAAGAAGGGAGAGGAAGAGAAAAGAAGGAGAGGAATTAATATATCCCTCCCAGGCTTGTGAATATGAAGTGAGCAGATGAGCTAGAGAAATCTAGCATGAGCCTCACCAGAAGGTGCTCAGCCTGAAAACTTTCTCCTTTCAGTCAGACGCCAGGCAGCTCCCGTAGCTCTGTGGTTTCTCTGGCTGCTTGGCTCCTTGGTTTTTTGGCTCCTGTGGCTCCCATGGCCCTGATAGCTCACATGGCCATATGGCATTGCTCCCAACAGCAATGTCCTGTCCTGGGGCTTCTCCACTGAACCTAGAATTGACCACTGAGCTCCAGGACCAAGTAAGACCAAGGATTACTCAAGCATCCTTAAACCATAAAGGTTTTATGGTAATAAGTCCTCAAGTCATAGAGATTAGAAATGCTAGGTGCCCAGAATATAAAGTGATTTATAAAAATGCATTCTGTGTAAAATTCCATATTCCGCGTATATAAAAATAAAAATGGCAAAATGTGTTTCTTATGTGCATGTAAAGGTATCCTGTATTGAAAGTATTTAGCTTAAGTTTGAGCACACCTGGAGAAAACATTGTCAAGGCAAAAGGCAGGCACCTGGCACCTCCTCATCTCCCTGGAGCAGGACTCAGTTTGTTCCTGTAGAGGGAAGTACAGACAGCCCGGATGTCAGGGGCCCCAGTGCCTTGCTGGTGACACTTGCAGCTGAGAAATGTAATCTTTCTCCTGTCGCCATCACTGGACCTATTTGCTGAGGGCAGAGCAGCTTTTCTGTAGTTAGCTGATGCCAGAGCCATGAGAAATGCAGAAGGACTGTGGGAGCCTAACCTTGTTAGTCTTAGGAAATTAAGGCGAACATTTTCTCTTTAGCTGAATGTCCAAAAATTTATTTTTCTTTCTGAAGATACTTAGGAGATTCTTTGACTCAGCTGTAGTAGTTAATATTTCATTAGAATTGAAATTGATTATAAAAATCATCTCATTGAATTAAAGCAAAGGGCTTCTTTCAGAAAGTGGCACCATGTGTGAGTCCAGCCTCGCTCCTGCTGGTGAGAGGGCAGGCTTTGCAGTGTGGTGAGCACCTGGAACTCAAATTGGGGCTTCTGGAGTGTTTTCATCCATGTAACTGTATGGTCTGAATCATGTGTCCCATGTCCACCTGCTGACATCCTAATCCCAGTATCTAAGAACGTGGCTGTATTTGGAGACAGGGTCTCCAAAGAGGTAGTTAAGGTACATTGAGGTCTTTAGGGTGGACCCTCATCCAATATGACTGGTGGTGTTTTTATAAAAAGAGGAGATTAGGACACAGACAGAGATGCCAGACAAGCACACACACGGAGAGACACCACTGCAACATCTGGGCAAAGGCAGCCATCTGCGAGGCAAGGAGAGAGGCCTCAAAGAAACCAACCTTGATGACATCTTGATCTTGAACTTCCAGCCTCCAGAACTGTGAGAAAAATACATTTCTGTTGTTTAAGGCACCCAGTTTGTGGTATATTGTTATGGCACCACTAGAAAACTAATCAGTAACACATTTATTTCATATTTCACTTTTGGTCTGAATGAATAATAGGGAATGAAGCATTTAGCCTGATTTAGCCCCACAATCTGCCTTTTTCCAAGAAAGCAAGGAGAACATGTGTGAGCTGTATCTTCAAATCCTTATCTCCTACCAAGTGGTATGTTTTGTGAGAATAATAACAGATAGATTATAATTTTGAGTCAATTCTAAAGTTAAAAAATACACTATGATTAACACAAATTCTTCTAAAAATAAGCGTGACATATACATTCCATTGAATTAGGGAATGATATCATTTTACAGTTGGGAGGACAGCATCTGACTTATTGAAGCAAAACACTATTCAATGAAGTCAGGATTTTAGGGTCATAGTGAAATATTTTGCCATATAAAACCAGCCAGTATTCATAAATTGGAGTATAAATTTGCCTTGGTCAAACTTGCACAATTGCTTCTAACAAAGATTATTTTACAAGACTTTTAAGTATATGCTTGAATGATTATTCTAGCTTCCCAGACTAGATAGCAATAGGAACTGAATAGGAAATTCAAAAAGCCTAAAAACTTCCAAAAAGAAGCAGTGACTGCTGTCCACATTTGTGTTGTATGCATTCACAAAAACAACCAGATGTTACAGTCATTAATTGTCTGAATATCTCTAATCAATGACAAAAAGCCTAAAAAAGTTTAAAGGTAATTAACAATGATGCTCTAAAAGCTTTCTTTAATGTGCATTCATCTGCAAGTATCAGAGACTTTTAAAAGGTTTTGTTTACACTGATATTAAAGCAGTCTTTTTTGTGTGATGTTTTGTCTACTTGCTTTTGAATAAGTAAAAATAAAAACCTGTTGTAGCTGATAGCAATTATAGCAAAAAAATGTAAGTCAATCTGCATTTCAGCCAAAGGATGTGACCTGAACTTTTGATTATAATTCTTGCTCGCATGTGATTTGAGACTTCTTGTTGTGTAATTAGAATAAAGGCCACTGAACAAGTTAAATGAATGTTAAAACATGCGTGGACAAAAATGTGTCTATATTGTCTGATTTCTTAAACTGGATTCACGGTATATGAGTGTTTGTTACGTTAGCCTCAATACTTTTTGCTATGTCTGAAATATCTCATGATAAAAATAAAATGAAAAAAAAAAAAAAGATGTGTTCCCAGCATTTATTTATTTCCCTCTTTTGTCAGTCTTCTGACAACTCTTGGCTCCACCCTTCTGTGTAGGGCGAGTCCTAGGGGTGGCATGGGCTGTGGGATCACAGGTCTCAGGACTAACTTTGGCATAATGTACCCTGGCTTTTAGTCTGTTTGTGCCATCATTTAAAAAAGATACTTGGATAGATTCTTGCCCTGGAAAGTACATGAGTGGGAATCTCACAGTGTTTCAGGAAGCTTGTGTGGGATTGTTAGAGATTTAAAAGAAGGGTTCCTTTGACACTGGGTGGGAACAGCAGAAAAGCCCCTGTCAGGAGGTACCCATCACCAGTCACCGGTCAAGGCAGATTGTTTTTTTAAGTGTTGAAAATAAAAGAATGTTGGAAACAAAGTAGCTGCTTACTACATAAGGAGTGTGAGAAGCATTTGGGTAAAAGAGCTCTACATTTAAAGCCCTGACCTCCCTATGCAAAAATATTGAAAATTTGTTATTTCACAAGTAATTATCAAGGAATTAATATATTGCAAAAACTATAAATAATATATTGGTATGATATACAGCTCAAATTCAGAAAGTTTACAAAAGTATCACCGATTTAATAGTAATGGTTTAGAAAAAAAGAAAGTATTATTTCATTAAAAATACATATTATTGGCTGGGCGTGGTAACTCACGCCTGTAATCCCAGCACTTTGGGAGGCCGAGGCAGGTGGATCATGAGGTCAAGAGATCGAGACCATCCTGGCCAACATGGTGAAACCCTGTCTCTACTAAAAATAAAAAAGGTAGCTGGGCGTGGTAGTGCACGGCTGTAGTCCCAGCTACTCGGGGGCTGAGGGAGGAGAATCACTTGAACCCGGGAAGTGGAGGTTGCAGTAAGCCAAGATCACGCCACTGCACTCCAACCTGGTGAAAGAGCGAGACTCTGTCTCAAAAAAACCAACCAAACAAAAAAACCATATTATTTGTGAAGCACATACTAATTGCAGAAGTGGTAAAATGTGAAAAATCATGCACCTTAGATTCGAGGAAATACGACACTATAGGAATTGACCTAAATCTTCACATACTGTATCGTAGAGAGGAGAGGATAGTGCAGATGTATAAGAGCTTATGCAGAGTGCTTTAGGTCAGGCATGGTGACTCCTGCCTGTAATCCCAGCACTTTGGGTGGCCGAGGCAGGATGATCAATTGAGCCCAGGGGTTGGAGACCAGCTGGGTCAACATGGTGAAACTCTCGCCTCTACAAGAAATAAAAAAAAATTAGCCAGGAATGGTGGCACATGCCTATAGTCCCAGGTATAAGGGAGGTTGAGGGAGGAGGATCACTTGAGCCCAGGAAGTCAAGGCAGCGGTGAACCATGTTCCCACCACTGCACTCCAGCCTGGGCAACAGAGTGAGAGCACTATTAGAGTTGGCTAATGTTATTACTTCTAGTCGCGTGACTTTGGGAAAGTTGTTTAACTACTTTAAGCCTTGGTTTCCTCATTTATAACATGAGAGTAATCATTGTCTACTTCATATGGCTAGGGGAGTTAAATGAATTATCAGATATAACATGCCTGGTAGTGTTGGGTAAGATCTTAGAAATGGCCATGGTTATTTTCATTGCGTACAATGTCAGGAGTCATCTGTGGGTCTCATTCATGCCTATGTCCCTGCTTGTCTATTTTCTGTGTTCCCTCTGTCCTCACAACAAATCAACCCGAAGTTCACATTTCACCTACATGTTTCTGTGATTTCTGTCCTGGAATCTGGAAAAGCAGTGATCATTGATTGAGTGTCATGCAGGTTCTCTCAATAAATTACCTCATTTAATCCCTTTGACAATTTCTGCAAGGTACATGGGATTAACCTCATTTTGCAGATTTACAACCAGGGACAGAGACAGTAAGTGACTTGCTCAAGATTCTAGAATAGTGAAGAATATGCCCAGAAATAAGAATTAGATCTCCAAAGCCCGTGTTCTTTTGACATGATTTTGTTCAGTACTGTCAAGCATGGCTATTATTTGAATAAAGAACCAACCTGGTTTCCTACTATGCTTTCTTAGATTTTTTATACTGTTTCCCTTCCCCATCTCCCACTCATGTTTAAAGTAGGCAACTGTTTTTGACACCCTCTCATTACTTTTACATCGTGTAGATGATTTATTAGTCCATCCCTTCTCTGAGACCTGCACGTCTTCACTTTGGATGTAGATGAGGGCTGTGTATTACTGCACACTGAGCATAGCTAGGGAGATTCACCTAGTCTGTGGGCAATAGCTCGAAGTCTGAGACCGCCAATCTACTTCTGCCTACTAGGGCTATTTCACAGAAATGGAATCACACAGTATGTGGTCTTTAGTGCCAGACTACTTTCACTTAGCCCGGTGCTCTCAAGGCTCATCCGTATTGCAGCATGTATCAGTACTTCATTCCTCTTTACGGTTGAATAATATTTCATTGTGTATATACACTGTAATTTGTTCATCCATTCATCAGTCGGGGAACATTGGGTTGATTTTACATTTTGGCTCTTGTGAATGGTGCTGGCATTAACATTCCTTTACAAGTATTTATTTTATTACCAGTTTTCAATTATTTGTATATATACCTAGGAGTGGAATTCCTGGATAACCTGGTAATCCTGTGTTTAACTTTTTGAGGAAATGTCAAACTACTTTTTCACAGTGGTTGAACCATTTTGTAGTCTCACCAGCAATATATGAAGGTTCCAGTTTCTCCAAATGCCCACCAATGCTTGTTATTTTCAATTTTTAAAATTATAGACATCCTTTTGGGTGGTAAATGAAATCTCACTGTGGTTTTTGACCTGTGTTTACCTCATTCAGGCACTTTTTGGATATTTGTATATCTTCTTTGGAAAGATGTCTATTTATATCCTTTGCTCATATCTTTTCTATTTTTTCATGACAGCATTCTTTAAAAATTTTTAAAAAATTTTTGTGGGTACATAGTAGGTGTCTATATTTATGGGATACATGAGCTGTTTTGATACAGCCATGCAGTGCATAATAAACACACCATGGAGAATGAGGTCTCCATTTCCTCAAGCATTTCATTTATTCTTTGTACTATAAATAATGCAATTACACTCTTTCAGTTATTTTTAAATATACAATTAAGTTTTTACTGACTATAGTCACCCTGTCATGCTATCAAACAGTAGGTCTTATTCACTGTATGTTCTTTATACCCATTCACCATCCCCACCTCCTCTCAACACTCCCACTACCCTTTCCAGCCTCTGATAACCACCCTTCTACTTTCTATGTCCATGAGTTCAATTGTTTTGATTGTGAGATCCCACACATAAGTGAGAATATGTGATGTTTGTCTTTCTGTGCCTGGCTTATTTCACTTAACATAATGATCTCCAGTTCCATCCACGTTGTTG
Organism: Trachypithecus francoisi; assembly: GCF_009764315.1. Classification (NCBI taxonomy): domain Eukaryota; kingdom Metazoa; phylum Chordata; class Mammalia; order Primates; family Cercopithecidae; genus Trachypithecus; species Trachypithecus francoisi. Next base: position 7,112,586 of record NW_022681472.1, read on the forward strand.
CAAATGATTGGATCTCATTCTTTTTTATGGCTGAATAGTACTCCATTTGTATATGTACCATATTTTCTTCATCTGTTCATCTGTTGATGGACACTTAGGTTGCTTCCAAATGCTAGCTATTGCGAATAGAGCTGCAACAAATATGGGAGTGCCAATATCTCTTTGATATACTAATTTCCTTTGTTTTGGGTACATACATACTATTCTTAGTATTCTGAGGAGCCTCGCAACTGTTCTCCATAGTGATTGCACTAATTTACCTTTAGCTGTATCTTAGTGTGTTATTTGTCTTTTTATTATTGCGTTGTAAGTATTCTTTACATATTTTGGATATGAGTTCCTTATCAGATACATGATTTGTAATTTTGTTTCACTTTGTGGGTTGTCTTTTTTACTTTCTTGATGGTGTCCTTTGATGCACAAAACATTTACATTTTAAGTCCAATTTTTTTATTTTTCTTTTTTTGCTCGTGCTTTTGGTGTCATATCTAAGAATCCATTGCCAAATTTAATCTCATGAATATTTATTCCTGTGTTTCCTTCTAAGAGTTTTGTAGTTTTAGGTTTCAGTTTAGGTCTTTAATCCATTTTGAATTAATTTTTGTATATAGTATAAAGTTAAGTGTTCAAATTCCTTTTTTCTTTTTTTTTTGCATGTGGGTATCTGGTTGTCCATTTGTTGAATGCATTATTCTTTTTTAATTGAATAGTCTTGGCATTCTTGTAGAAACTCAATTGATCATAAATGCATGGGTTTATTTCCATTTGATTCCATTGATCATATGTCTATACTTACGCTAGATTAATTTGTCTTAATTGCTGTTGCCTTATAATAAGATGTGCAGTAAAGAATACTAAGTCCTCGAATTTTTTATTTCAAGATTGTTTTGGCACTTCTGGGTCACTTGAGTTTCCATACGAATTCTAGGAACATCTTGTCAATTTATACAAAAAAGTCAGCTGGTATTGTGATGTGGATTGCACTGGATATATTGATTGGTTCGGGTGGTATGAACATGTGATGGTTTTATATTTATTTATATATTCTTTAATTTCTTTTACTAAGGAGTTATAATTTTTACAGCATAAGTTTTACACTCCTTTTTCTAAATTTAAAGCTAAGCATTTTATTCTTTTTAATGTTATATATAAAGTTGTTTTCATAATTATATTTAAAGATTGTTATCAGTATTAGAAATGCCATTGATTTTTGTATATTGGTCTTATATCCTACAACTTTGCTGAATACATTCTAATAATTTTAAAGTAGATTAGCTTGGATTTTTAAAATATACAAAGTCGTATTATCTGTGAATAGAAATTCTGTTAAGTCTTCCCTTCCAATCTGGTGCCTTTTATTTCTTTTCCTTGCCAAATTTCCCTGGCTAGAACTTCTAATAATGCTGAATATAAATGGTAGGAACAGATACCCTTCTTTTATTTATGATCTTAGGAGAAAGTAACCAGTTTTTCATATTGAGTGTGATGTTAGTCATGGAATTTTTGCAAATTTCCTTTGTCAGATTAAAGAAATTTCCTTCTATTTTTAGTTTGTTAAGAATTTTTTTCATGCAAGGGCATTGGATTTTGTCAAATGCTTTTTCTGCATTAATTGAAATCAATGTGGTTTTTGTTTATTATTCAATTTATATAGTATATTACATTAATTAATTTTTACATGTTAAACCTTGCATTACTGGTATAAATTCAAATTTGGTCATAGTGTATAATTTTTATTTTTTTATTTTTTTCTTTTTTTTTTTTTTTTTTTTTATTATACTTTAAGTTCTAGGGTACATGTGCATGACGTTTATATCATGTATAACTCCCCAATGCAATCCCTCCCTCCTCCCCCCTCCCCATGATAGGCCCCAGTGTGTGATGTTCCCCTTCCCGAGTCCAAGTGATCTCATTGTTCAGTTCCCACCTATGAGTGAGAACATGCGGTGTTTGGTTTTCTCTTCTTGTGATAGTTTGCTAAGAATGATGGATTCCAGCTGCATCCATGTCCCTACAAAGGACGCAAACTCATCCTTTTTGATGGCTGCATAGTATTCCATGGTGTATATGTGCCACATTTTCTTAATCCAGTCTGTCACAGATGGACATTTGGGTTGATTCCAAGTCTTTGCTATTGTGAATAGTGCCGCAATAAACATACGTGTGCATGTGTCTTTGTAGTAGAGTAATTTATAATCCTTTGGTATATACCCAGTAGTGGGATGGCTGGGTCATATGGTACATCTAGTTCTAGATCCTTGAGGAATCGCCATACTGTTTTCCATAATGGTTGAACTAGTTTACAATCCCACCAACAGTGTAAAAGTGTTCCTATTTCTCCACATCCTCTCCAACACCTGTTGTTTCCTGACTTCTTAATGATTGCCATTCGAACTGGTGTGAGATGGTATCTCATTGTGGTTTTGTTTTTTTTTTTTTTTTCAACTGTCAATGAAATATTTTATTTATTTATTTATTTTTTTTTAAGGGTGTTGAAACTGCTTTTTATTTTATTTTTATTTTTTTTTTATTTTTATTTTTTTATTATACTTTAAGTTCTAGGGTACATGTGCATGACGTTTATATCATGTATAACTCCCCAATTCAATCCCTCCCTCCTCCCCCTTCCCCATGATAGGCCCCAGTGTGTGATGTTCCCCTTACCGAGTCCAAGTGATCTCATTGTTCAGTTCCCACCTATGAGTGAGAACATGCGGTGTTTGGTTTTCTCTTCTTGTGATAGTTTGCTAAGAATGATGGTTTCCAGCTGCATCCATGTCCCTACAAAGGACGCAAACTCATCCTTTTTGATGGCTGCATAGTATTCCATGGTGTATATGTGCCACATTTTCTTAATCCAGTCTGTCACAGATGGACATTTGGGTTGATTCCAAGTCTTTGCTATTGTGAATAGTGCCGCAATAAACAAACGTGTGCATGTGTCTTTGTAGTAGAGTAATTTATAATCCTTTGGGTATATACCCAGTAGTGGGATGGCTGGGTCATATGGTACATCTAGTTCTAGATCCTTGAGGAATCGCCATACTGTTTTCCATAATGGTTGAACTAGTTTACAATCCCACCAACAGTGTAAAAGTGTTCCTATTTCTCCACATCCTCTCCAACACCTGTTCCTGACTTCTTAATGATTGCCATTCTAACTGGTGTGAGATGGTATCTCATTGTGGTTTTGATTTGCATTTCTCTGATGGCCAGTGATGATGAGCATTTTTTCATGTGTCTGTTGGCTGTATGGATGTCTTCTTTTGAGAAATGTCTGTTCATATCCTTTCCCCACTTTTTGATGGGGTTGTTTGCTTTTTTCTTGTATATTGTTTGAGTTCTTGGTAGATTCTGGATATTAGCCCTTTGTCAGATGAGTAGGTTGCAAAAATTTTTTCCCATTCTGTAGGTTGCCTGTTCACTCTGATGGTAGTTTCTTTGGCTGTGCAAAAGCTCTTTAGTTTAATTAGATCCCATGTGTCAATTTTTGCTTTTGCTGCCGTTGCTTTTGGTGTTTTAGACATGAAGTCCTTGCCCATGCCTATGTCCTGAATGGTACTACCTAGATTTTCTTCTAGGGTTTTTATGGTATTAGGTCTAATATTTAAGTCTCTGATCCATCTTGAATTAATTTTCGTATAAGGGGTAAGGAAAGGATCCAGTTTCAGCTTTCTACTTATGGCTAGCCAATTTTCCCAGCACCATTTATTAAATAGGGAATCCTTTCCCCATTTCTTTTTTTTTGTCAGGTTTGTCAAAGATCAGATGGCTGTAGATGTGTGGTATTATTTCTGAGGACTCTGTTCTGTTCCATTGGTCTATATCTCTGTTGTGGTACCAGTACCATGCTGTTTTGGTTACTGTAGCCTTGTAGTATAGTTTGAAGTCAGGTAGCGTGACGCCTCCAGCTTTGTCCTTTTGACTTAGGATTGTCTTGGCAATGCGGGCTTTTTTGGTTCCATATGAACTTTAAAGCCGTTTTTTCCAATTCTGTGAAGAAAGTCATTGGTAGCTTGATGGGGATGGCATTGAATCTATAAATAACCTTGGGCAGTATGGCCATTTTCACGATATTGATTCTTCCTATCCATGAGCATGGTATGTTCTTCCATTTGTTTGTGTCCTCTTTTATTTCACTGAGCAGTGGTTTGTAGTTCTCCTTGAAGAGGTCCTTTACATCCCTTGTAAGCTGGATTCCTAGGTATTTGATTCTCTTTGAAGCAATTGTGAATGGAAGTTCATTCCTGATTTGGCTCTCTGCTTGTCTGTTACTGGTGTATAAGAATGCCTGTGATTTTTGCACATTAATTTTGTATCCTGAGACTTTGCTGAAGTTGCTTATCAGCTTAAGCAGATTTTGGGCTGAGACAATGGGGTTTTCTAAATATACAATCATGTCATCTGCAAACAGGGACAATTTGACTTCTTCTTTTCCTAACTGGATACCCTTGATTTCTTTCTCTTGCCTGATTGCCCTAGCCAGAACTTCCAACATTATGTGAATAGGAGTGGTGAGAGAGGGCATCCCTGTCTTGTGCCAGTTTTCAAAGGGAATTTTTCCAGTTTTTGCCCATTCAGTATGATATTAGCTGTGGGTTTGTCATAAATAGCTCTTATTATTTTGAGGTACGTTCCATCAATACCAAATTTATTGAGCGTTTTTAGCATAAAGGGCTGTTGAATTTTGTCAAAAGCCTTTTCTGCATCTATTGAGATAATCATGTGGTTCTTGTCTTTGGTTCTGTTTATATGCTGGATTACGTTTATTCATTTTCGAATGTTGAACCAGCCTTGCATCCCAGGGATGAAGCCCACTTGATCATGGTGGATAAGCTTTTTGATGTGCTGCTGAATCCGGTTTGCCAGTATTTTATTGAGGATTTTTGCATCGATGTTCATCAGGGATATTGGTCTAAAATTCTCCCTTTTTGTTGTGTCTCTGCCAGGCTTTGGTATCAGGATGATGTTGGCCTCATAAAAAGAGTTAGGGAGGATTCCCTCTTTTTCTATTGATTGAAATAGTTTCAGAAGGAATGGTACCAGCTCCACCTTGTACCTCTGGTAGAATTCAGCTGTGAATCCATCTGGTCCTGGACTTTTTTTGGTGGGTAGGCTATTAATTGTTGCCTCAATTTCAGAGCCTGCTATTGGTCTATTCAGGGATTCAACTTCTTCCTGGTTTAGTCTTGGGAGAGTGTAAGTGTCCAGGAAATTATCCATTTCTTCTAGATTTTCTAGTTAATTTGCGTAGAGGTGTTTATAGTATTCTCTGATGGTAGTTTGTATTTCTGTGGGTCGGTGGTGATATCCCCTTATCATTTTTTATTGCGTCTATTTGATTCCTCTCTCTTTTCTTTTATTAGTCTAGCTAGCGGTCTGTCAATTTTGTTGATCTTTTCAAAAAACCAACTCCTGGATTCATTGATTTTTTGGAGGGTTTTTTGTGTCTCTATCTCCTTCAGTTCTGCTCTGATCTTAGTTATTTCTTGCCTTCTGCTAGCTTTTGAATGTGTTTGCTCTTGCCTCTCTAGTTCTTTTAATTGTGATGTTAGAGTGTCAATTTTAGATCTCTCCTGCTTTCTCTTGTGGGCATTTAGTGCTATAAATTTCCCTCTACACACTGCTTTAAATGTGTCCCAGAGATTCTGGTATGTTGTATCTTTGTTCTCATTGGTTTCAAAGAACATCTTTATTTCTGCTTTCATTTCGTTATGTACCCAGTAGTCATTCAGGAGCAGGTTGTTCAGTTTCCATGTAGTTGAGCGGTTTGGATTGAGTTTCTTAGTCCTGAGTTCTAGTTTGATTGCACTGTGGTCTGAGAGACAGTTTGTTATAATTTCTGTTCTTGTACATTTGCTGAGGAGTGCTTTACTTCCAATTATGTGGTCAATTTTGGAATAAGTGCGATGTGGTGCTGAGAAGAATGTATATTCTGTTGATTTGGGGTGGAGAGTTCTATAGATGTCTATTAGGTCCGCTTGGTGCAGAGATGAGTTCAATTCCTGGATATCCTTGTTAACTTTCTGTCTCGTTGATCTGTCTAATGTTGACAGTGGAGTGTTGAAGTCTCCCATTATTATTGTATGGGAGTCTAAGTCTCTTTGTAGGTCTCTAAGGACTTGCTTTATGAATCTGGGTGCTCCTGTATTGGGTGCATAGATATTTAGGAGAGTTAGCTCTTCCTGTTGAATTGATCCCTTTACCATGATGTAATGGCCTTCTTTGTCTCTTTTGATCTTTGATGGTTTAAAGTCTGTTTTATCAGAGACTAGGATTGCAACCCCTGCTTTTTTTTGTTCTCCATTTGCTTGGTAGATCTTCCTCCATCCCTTTATTTTGAGCCTATGTATGTCTCTGCATGTGAGATGGGTCTCCTGAATACAGCAGACTGATGGGTCTTGACTCTTTATCCAGTTTGCCAGTCTGTGTCTTTTAATTGGAGCATTTAGTCCATTGACATTTAAGGTTAATATTGTTATGTGTGAACTTGATCCTGTCATTATGATATTAACTGGTTATTTTGCTCGTTAGTTGATGCAGTTTCTTCCTAGCCTCGATGGTCTTTACATTTTGGCATTTTTGCAATGGCTGGTACCGCTTGTTCCTTTCCATGTTTAGGGCTTCCTTCAGGGTCTCTTGTAAGGCAGGCCTGGTGGTGACAAAATCTCTAAGCATTTGCTTATCTGTAAAGGATTTTATTTCTCCTTCACTGATGAAGCTTAGTTTGGCTGGATATGAAATTCTGGGTTGAAAATTCTTTTCTTTAAGAACGTTGAATATTGGCCCCCACTCTCTTCTGGCTTGTAGAGTTTCTGCCGAGAGGTCTGCTGTTATTCTGATGGGCTTCCCTTGTGGGTAACCCGACCTTTCTCTCTGGCTGCCCTTAAGATTTTTTCCTTCATTTCAACTTGGTGAATCTGGCAATTATGTGTCTTGGAGTTGCTCTTCTGGAGGAGTATCTTTGTGGCGTTCTCTGTATTTCCTGAATTTGAATGTTGGCCTGCGCTACTAGGTTGGGGAAGTTCTCCTGGATGATATCCTGAAGAGTGTTTTCCAACTTGGTTCCATTTTCCCCCTCACTTTCAGGCACCCCAATCAGACGTAGATTTGGTCTTTTGACATAATCCCATACTTCTTGCAGGCTTTGTTCATTTCTTTTTCTTCTTTTTTCTTTTGGTTTTCTCTTCTCGCTTCATTTCATTCATTTGATCCTCAATCGCTGATACTCTTTCTTCCAGTTGATCGAGTCGGTTACTGAAGCTTGTGCATTTGTCACGTATTTCTCGTGTCATGGTTTTCATCTCTGTCATTTCGTTTATGATCTTCTCTGCATTAATTAATCTAGCTGTCAATTCTTCCACTTTTTTTTCAAGATTTTTAGTTTCTTTGCGCTGGGTACGTAATTCCTCCTTTAGCTCTGAGAGGTTTGATGGAGTGAAGCCTTCTTCTCTCATCTCGTCAAAGTCATTCTCTGACCAGCTGATCCGTTGCTGGCGATGGGCTGCGCTCCTTTGCACGGGGAGATGCGCTCTTATTTTTTGAATTTCCAGCTTTTCTGCCCTGCTTCTTCCCCATCTTTGTGGTTTTATCTGTCTCTGGACTTTGATGATGGTGACGTACGGATGGGGTTTTGGTATAGGTGTCCTTCCTGTTTGATAGTTTTCCGTCTGACAGTCAGAAGGACTGTCTGTTGGTCTGTTGGAGATTGCTTGAGGTCCACTCCAGACCCTGTTTGCCTGGGTATCAGCAGCAGAGGTTGCCGAAGATAGAATATTGCTGAACAGCGAGTGTACCTGTCTGATTCTTCTTTGGAAGTTTCCTCTCAGGGGTGACTCCACCCTGTGAGGTGTGGGGTGTCAGACTGCCCCTAGTGGGGGATGTCTCCCAGCTAGGCTACTCAGGGGTCAGGGACCACCTGAGCAGGCAGTCTGTCCGTTCTCGGATCTCAACCTCCGGGTTAGGAGATCCACGGCTCTCCCCAAAGCTGTCAGACAGAGTCATTCGCGTCTGCACCGCCCCCGCTCTTTCCCCTAATGGGCTGCAGCTGTGCGCTGTCCTCAGAGGTAGAGTCTACAGAGACAGGCAGGCTTCCTTGAGCTGCTGTGAGCTCCACCCAGTTCGAGCTTCCCAGCGGCTTTGTTTACCTACTTAAGCCTCAGCAATGGCGGGCGCCCCTCCCCCAGCCTCGCTGCTGCCTTGCGGATAGATCGCCGCAGACGGCTGTGTTAGCAGTGAGGGAGGCTCCGTGGGCGTGGGACCCTCCCGGCCAGGTGTGGGATATATTCTCCTGGTGTGCCTGTTTCCTTAAAGCACAGTATTGGGGTGGGAGTTACCCGATTTTCCAGGTGTTGTGTGTCTCAGTTCCCCTGGCTAGGAAAAGGGATTCCTTCCCCCTTGCGCTTCCAGGTGAGGCGATGCCTCGCCCTGCTTCAGCTCACACTGGTCAGGCTGCAGCAGCTGACCAGCACCGATTGTCCGGCACTCCCTAGCGAGATGACCCCAGTACCTCAGTAGAAAACGCAGAAATCACCGGTCTTCTGTGTCGCTTGCGCTGGGAGTTGGAGACTGGAGCTGCTCCTATTCGGCCATCTCATTGTGGTTTTGATTTGTATTTCTCTGATGGCCAGTGATGATGAGCATTTTTTCATGTGTCTGTTGGCTGTATGGATGTCTTCCTTTGAGAAATGTCTGTTCATATCCTTTGCCCACTTTTTGATGGGGTTGTTTGTTTTTTTCTTGTAGATTTGTTTGAGTTCTTTGTAGATTCTGGATATTAGCCCTTTGTCAGATGAGTAGGTTGCAAAACTTTTCTCCCGTTCTGTAGGTTGCCTGTTCACTCTGATGGTAGTTTCTTTTGCTGTGCAAAAGCTAGTTTAGTTTAATTAGATCCCATTTGTCAATTTTGGCTTTTGCTGCCGTTGCTTTTGTGTTTTAGACATGAAGTCCTTGCCCATGCCTATGTCCTGAATGGTACTACCTAGATTTTCTTCTAGGGTTTTTATGGTATTAGGTCTAACATTTAAGTCTCTGATCCATCTTGAATTAATTTTCGTATAAGGGGTAAGGAAAGGATCCAGTTTCAGCTTTCTACTTATGGCTAGCCAATTTTCCCAGCACCATTTATTAAATAAGGAATCCTTTCCCCATTTCTTGTTTTTGTCAGGTTGTCAAAGATCAGATGGCTGTAGATGTGTGGTATTATTTCTGAGGACTCTGTTCTGTTCCATTGGTCTATATCTCTGTTGTGGTACCAGTACCATGCTGTTTTGGTTACTGTAGCCTTGTAGTATAGTTTGAAGTCAGGTAGCGTGACGCCTCCAGCTTTGTCCTTTTGACTTAGGATTGTCTTGGCAATGCGGGCTCTTTTTTGGTTCCATATGAACTTTAAAGCCGTTTTTTCCAATTCTGTGAAGAAAGTCATTGGTAGCTTGATGGGGATGGCATTGAATCTATAAATAACCTTGGGCAGTATGGCCATTTTCACGATATTGATTCTTCCTATCCATGAGCATGGTATGTTCTTCCATTTGTTTGTGTCCTCTTTTATTTCACTGAGCAGTGGTTTGTAGTTCTCCTTGAAGAGGTCCTTTACATCCCTTGTAAGCTGGATTCCTAGGTATTTGATTCTCTTTGAAGCAATTGTGAATGGAAGTTCATTCCTGATTTGGCTCTCTGCTTGTCTGTTACTGGTGTATAAGAATGCCTGTGATTTTTGCACATTAATTTTGTATCCTGAGACTTTGCTGAAGTTGCTTATCAGCTTAAGCAGATTTTGGCTGAGACAATGGGGTTTTCTAAATATACAATCATGTCATCTGCAAACAGGGACAATTTGACTTCTTCTTTTCCTAACTGGATACCCTTGATTTCTTTCTCTTGCCTGATTGCCCTAGCCAGAACTTCCAACACGATGTTGAATAGGAGTGGTGAGAGAGGGCATCCCTGTCTTGTGCCAGTTTTCAAAGGGAATTTTTCCAGTTTTTGCCCATTCAGTATGATATTAGCTGTGGGTTTGTCATAAATAGCTCTTATTATATTGAGGTACCTTCCATCAATACCGAATTTATTGAGCGTTTTTAGCATAAAGGGCTGTTGAATTTTGTCAAAAGCCTTTTCTGCATCTATTGAGATAATCATGTGGTTCTTGTCTTTGGTTCTGTTTATATGCTGGATTACGTTTATTGATTTGCGAATGTTGAACCAGCCTTGCATCCCAGGGATGAAGCCCACTTGATCATGGTGGATAAGCTTTTTGATGTGCTGCTGAATCCGGTTTGCCAGTATTTTATTGAGGATTTTTGCATCGATGTTCATCAGGGATATTGGTCTAAAATTCTCTTTTTTGTTGTGTCTCTGCCAGGCTTTGGTATCAGGATGTTGGCCTCATAAAAAGAGTTAGGGAGGATTCCCTCTTTTTCTATTGATTGAAATAGTTTCAGAAGGAATGGTACCAGCTCCTCCTTGTTCCTCTGGTAGAATTCAGCTGTGAATCCATCTGGTCCTGGACTTTTTTGGTGGGTAGGCTATTAATTGTTGCCTCAATTTCAGAGCCTGCTATTGGTCTATTCAGGGATTCAACTTCTTCCGTTTAGTCTTGGGAGAGTGTAAGTGTCCAGGAAATTATCCATTTCTTCTAGATTTTCTAGTTGATTTGCGTAGAGGCATTTATAGTATTCTCTGATGGTTGTTTGTATTTCTGTGGGTCGGTGGTGATATCCCCTTTATCATTTTTTATTGCGACTATTTGATTCCTCTCTCTTTTCTTCTTTATTAGTCTTGCTAGCGGTCTGTCAATTTTGTTGATCTTTTCAAAAAACCAACTCCTGGATTCATTGATTTTTTGGAGGTTTTTTGTGTCTCTATCTCCTTCAGTTCTGCTCTGATCTTAGTTATTTCTTGCCTACTGCTAGCTTTTGAATGTGTTTGCTCTTGCCTCTCCAGTTCTTTTAATTGTGATGTTAGAGTGTCAATTTTAGATCTCTCCTGCTTTCTCTTGTGGGCATTTAGTGCTATAAATTTCCCTCTACACACTGCTTTAAATGTGTCCCAGAGATTCTGGTATGTTGTATCTTTGTTCTCATTGGTTTCAAAGAACATCTTTATTTCTGCTTTCATTTCGTTATGTACCCAGTAGTCATTCAGGAGCAGGTTGTTCAGTTTCCATGTAGTTGAGCGGTTTGGATTGAGTTTCTTAGTCCTGAGTTCTAGTTTGATTGCACTGTGGTCTGAGAGACAGTTTGTTATAATTTCTGTTCTTGTACATTTGCTGAGGAGTGCTTTACTTCCAATTATGTGGTCAATTTTGGAATAAGTGCGATGTGGTGCTGAGAAGAATGTATATTCTGTTGATTTGGGGTGGAGAGTTCTATAGATGTCTATTAGGTCCGCTTGGTGCAGAGATGAGTTCAATTCCTGAATATCCTTGTTAACTTTCTGTCTCGTTGATCTGTCTAATGTTGACAGTGGAGTGTTGAAGTCTCCATTATTATTGTATGGGAGTCTAAGTCTCTTTGTAGGTCTCTAAGGACTTGCTTTATGAATCTGGGTGCTCCTGTATTGGGTGCATAGATATTTAGGAGAGTTAGCTCTTCCTGTTGAATTGATCCCTTTACCATGATGTAATGGCCTTCTTTGTCTCTTTTGATCTTTGATGGTTTAAAGTCTGTTTTATCAGAGACTAGGATTGCAACCCCTGCTTTTTTTTGTTCTCCATTTGCTTGGTAGATCTTCCTCCATCCCTTTATTTTGAGCCTATGTATGTCTCTGCATGTGAGATGGGTCTCCTGAATACAGCAGACTGATGGGTCTTGACTCTTTATCCAGTTTGCCAGTCTGTGTCTTTTAATTGGAGCATTTAGTCCATTGACATTAAGGTTAATATTGTTATGTGTGAACTTGATCCTGTCATTATGATATTAACTGGTTATTTTGCTCGTTAGTTGATGCAGTTTCTTCCTAGCCTCGATGGTCTTTACATTTTGGCATGTTTTTGCAATGGCTGGTACCGCTTGTTCCTTTCCATGTTTAGGGCTTCCTTCAGGGTCTCTTGTAAGGCAGGCCTGGTGGTGACAAAATCTCTAAGCATTTGCTTATCTGTAAAGGATTTTATTTCTCCTTCACTGATGAAGCTTAGTTTGGCTGGATATGAAATTCTGGGTTGAAAATTCTTTTCTTTAAGAACGTTGAATATTGGCCCCCACTCTCTTCTGGCTTGTAGAGTTTCTGACAAGAGGTCTGCTGTTAGTCTGATGGGCTTCCCTTTGTGTGTAACCCGACCTTTCTCTCTGGCTGCCCTTAAGATTTTTTCCTTCATTTCAACTTTGGTGAATCTGGCAATTATGTGTCTTGGAGTTGCTTTCTGGAGGAGTATCTTTGTGGCGTTCTCTGTATTTCCTGAATTTGAATGTTGGCCTGCCCTACTAGGTGGGGAAGTTCTCCTGGATGATATCCTGAAGAGTGTTTTCCAACTTGGTTCCATTTTCCCCCTCACTTTCAGGCACCCCAATCAGACGTAGATTTGGTCTTTTGACATAATCCCATACTTCTTGCAGGCTTTGTTCATTTCTTTTCTTTTTTTCTTTTGGTTTTCTCTTCTCGCTTCATTTCATTCATTTGATCCTCAATCGCTGATACTCTTTCTTCCAGTTGATCGAGTCGGTTACCGAAGCTTGTGCATTTGTCACGTATTTCTCGTGTCATGGTTTTCATCTCTGTCATTTCGTTTATGATCTTCTCTGCATTAATTAGTCTAGCTGTCAATTCTTCCACTTTTTTTTCAAGATTTTTAGTTTCTTTGCGCTGGGTACGTAATTCCTCCTTTAGCTCTGAGAAGTTTGATGGACTGAAGCCTTCTTCTCTCATCTCGTCAAAGTCATTCTCTGACCAGCTTTGATCCGTTGCTGGCAATGGCTGCGCTCCTTTGCAGGGGAGATGCGCTCTTATTTTTTGAATTTCCAGCTTTTCTGCCCTGCTTCTTCCCCATCTTTGTGGTTTTATCTGTCTCTGGTCTTTGATGATGGTGACGTACTGATGGGGTTTTGGTATAGGTGTCCTTCCTGTTTGATAGTTTTCCGTCTGACAGTCAGAAGGACTGTCTGTTGGTCTGTTGGAGATTGCTTGAGGTCCACTCCAGACCCTGTTTTCCTGGGTGTCAGCAGCAGAGGTTGCCGAAGATAGAATATTGCTGAACAGCGAGTGTACCTGTCTGATTCTTTCTTTGGAAGTTTCCTCTCAGGGGTGACTCCACCCTGTGAGGTGTGGGGTGCAGACTGCCCCTAGTGGGGGATGTCTCCCAGCTAGGCTACTCAGGGGTCAGGGACCCACCTGAGCAGGCAGTCTGTCCGTTCTCGGATCTCAACCTCCGCGTTAGGAGATCAACGGCTCTCCCCAAAGCTGTCAGACAGAGTCATTCACGTCTGCAAGGTCCCGCTCTTTTCCCTAATGGACTGCAGCTGTGCGCTGTCCTCAGAGGTAGAGTCTACAGAGACAGCAGGCTTCCTTGAGCTGCTGTGAGCTCCACCCAGTTCGAGCTTCCCAGCGGCTTTGTTTACCTACTTAAGCCTCAGCAATGGCGGGCGCCCCTCCCCCCGCCTCGCTGCTGCCTTGCGTATAGATCGCCGCAGACGGCTGTGTTAGCAGTGAGGGAGGCTCCGTGGGCGTGGGACCCTCCTGGCCAGGTATGGGATATATTCTCCTGGTGTGCCTGTTTCCTTAAAGCACAGTATTGGGGTGGGAGTTACCCGATTTTCCAGGTGTTGTGTGTCTCAGTTCCCCTGGCTAGGAAAAGGGATTCCCTTCCCCCTTGCGCTTCCAGGTGAGGCGATGCCTCGCCCTGCTTCAGCTCACGCTGGTCAGGCTGCAGCAGCTGACCAGCACCGATTGTCCGGCACTCCCTAGAGAGATGACCCCAGTACCCCAGTTGAAAATGCAGAAATCACCGGTCTTCTGTGTCGCTCGCGCTGGGAGTTGGAGACTGGAGCTGTTCCTATTCGGCCATCTTGCTCCGCCCAATTTTTATTTTTTAATGTCTCAAGTTTTAGCTTGCTTGTATTTTGCTGAGAATTTTTGCATATGTATTCATAACATATATTGGTATGTAGTTTAAAAAATCTTTGGCTGGCTTTAGTGTCAGGGCAATAACTAGTCTCATAGAACTAGTTGAGAAGTATTTTCTCTTCTTTTTATGAAGGGGAATTGTTTATGAAGAACTGGTTTTAATTCATCTCTAAATATTTTTAGAATTTATTAGTGAAACCATCTTGGCCGAGGCATTTCATAGAGGGTAATTTTTTGATTACTAATTTAATCTCTTTATTTCTGATAGGCCTATTTAGATTTTTATTTTTTTATTTCATTTGAACTTTAATTTTTTTGTTGTTTGTTTTTTTGAAACAGGTTCTTGCTCTGTTGCCCAGGCTGAAGTGTAGTAAAGGAATCATGGCTCACTTGACCTCCTGGGCTCAAGCGATCTTCCCTCCTCAGTCTCCCAACTAGCTGGGACTACAGACATGCACCACCATGCCCATCTAATTTGTTAATTTTACAAAATGTTTTATTGTTTATTAATTTTTTATTTCAATAGTTTTTGGGGAACAGGTGGTTTTTGGTCACATGGATCAGTTCTTTAGTGGTGCTTTCTGAGATTTTGGTGCACCCATCACAAGAGCAGTGTACACTGTACCCAATGTGTAGTCTTTCATCCCTCAACCCCCTCCCACCCTTCCCCTCGAGTCCCCAAAGTTTATTATATAATTCTTATGACTCTGCGTCCTCATAGCTTTAGCCCCCACTTACAAGGGAGAACATACAATGTTTGGTTTTCCATTCCTGAGTTACTTCACTTAGAATAATGGTCTCCAACTCCATCCAGGTTGCTGTGAATGCTATTGTACCTCACATCTCAATACTAACACTGAATATAAATGGCCTAATGCTCCATATAAAAGATACAGAATGGCAGAATGAATTAAATACGTATATGAATAGCATACACACACACACACAGACACACACACGTAATATTTTCTTTATCCACTCTTTGGTTGATGGGCGTTTAGGCTGGTTCCATATTTTTGCAATTGCAAATTGTGCTGTTATAAACATGTGCATGCAAGTGTCTTTTTCATATAATGACTTCTTTTTCTTTTAGATACCCTGTAGTGCAATTACTGAATCAAATGGTAGATGTACTTTTAGTACCTTAGGGACTCTCCATAGTGTTTTCCATAGTGGTTGTACTAGTTTGCATTCCCACCAGCAGTGTAAAACTATTCCCTTTTTACCACATCCACACCAATATCTGTCCTCTTTTGATTTTTAAATTATGGCAATTCTTGCTAGAGTAAGGTGATATCACATTGTGGTTTTGATTTGTATTTCCCTGATCATTAGTGATGCTGAGCATTTTTTCATGCTTGTTGGCCATTTGTATATCTTCTTTTGAGAACTGTCTATTCATATTCTTTGCCCACTTTTTGGTGGGATTATTTGTTGTTTTTTTTTTGCCTTAATGACTTGTTTGAGTTTCTTGTAGGTTCTGGATATTAGTCCTTTGTCAGATGCATAGTTTGTGAATATTTACTCCTGCACTGTGTGTTGTTTGTTTACTCTGCTGATTATTTCTTTTGCTATGCAGAAGCTTTTTAGTTTAATTAGATCACATCTACTTATTTCTGTTTTTGTTGCATTTGCTTTTGGGTTTTTGGTCATGAACTCTTTGTCTAAGCCTATGTCTAGCAGAGTTTTTCTAATGTTATCTTCTAAAATTTTTATGGTTTCAGATCTTAGATTTAAGTCTTTGATCCATCTTAGTTGATATTTGTATACGGTGAAAGGTGAGGATCCAGTTTCAATCTTATACATGTGGCTTGCCAATTATCATAGCATCACTGTGTTGAATAGGGTGTCTTTTCTTCACTTTATGTTTTTGTTTGCTTCATCGAGGATCAGTTGGCTGTAAGTATCTGACTTTATTTTGGTTCTCTATTCTGTTCCATTGGTCTATGTGCCTATTTTTGTACCAGTACCGTGCTGTTTTGGTAACTCTAGCTTTGCAGTATAGTTTGAAGTCAAGTAATGTGATACCTCCAAATTTGTTCTTTTTGCTTAGTCTTGTTTTGGCTATGGAGGCTCTTTTTTGTTCCATATGGATTTAAGGATTTTTTTTCTAGTTTGTGAAGAATGATGATGGTACCTTGATGGGAATTGCACTGATTCTTTGTATTGCTTTTGGCAGTATGATCATTTTCACAATATTGATTCTACCCATCTGTGAGCACGGATTGGGTTTCCATTTGTTTGTGTCAACTTTCTGTTTCATTTATCTTCTATGATTTCTTTCAGCAGTGTTTTGAGTTTTCCTTGTAGAGATCTTTCATGTCCTTAGTTAGGTATATTCCTAAGTATTTTTTTTTTCTGGCTGTTGTAAATGGGATTGAGTTCTGGATTTGTTTCTTGGCTTGGTTGTTGTTGGTGTATAGCAGTGCTACTGATTTATGTACATTGATTTTGTATCCTGAAACCTTGCTGAATTCATTTGGCAGATCTAGGAGCTTTTTGAATGAATCATTAGGGTTTTCTAGGTCATTGGCAATAGTGACAGTTTAACTTTCTCTTTGTTGATTTGGATGCCCGTTATTTCTTTCTCTTGTCTGATTGCTCTGGCTAGGACTTCCAGTACTATGTTGAAGAGAAGTGGTGACAATGGACATCCTTATCTTATTCCAGTTCTCAGGGGGAATGCTTTCAACTTTTCCCCATTCAATATATTGTTGGCTGTGGATGTGACATAGATGGGTTTTATTACTTTGAGTTATGTTCGTTCTATGCAGATTTTCCTGAGGGTTTAATCATAAAGGGATACTGTATTTTGTCAAATGCTTTATCTACTTTTGTTGGGATAATCATATGATTTTTCTTTTTAATTCTGTCTATGTGACGTATCACATTTATTGACTTGTGTATGTTAAACCATCCCTGCATTCCTGGTATGAAACAGTTAACTGTTTCTTGCGTAGAATTAGCTAGTATTTTATTGAGGATTTTTGCATCTATGTTCACCAAGGATATTGGTCTGTAGCTTTTTTGTTGTTGTTGTTAGGTTTTTTCCTGGTTTTGGTATTAGAGTGATACTGGCTTCATAGGATGCTTTAGGGAGGATTTCCTTTTTCTCTATCTTTTGGAATAGTTTCAGTAAGATTGGTACCAATTCTTTGATTATCCAATAGAATTCAACTGTGAGTCCATCTGGTTCTGGATTTTTTTGTTGTTGTTGTTGGCAATTTTTTTTATCACTATTTCTATCTTGCTACTTGCTACTGGTTTGTTTGGAGTGTATATTTCTTCCTGATTTAATTTTAAAAAGTTGCATATTTTCAGGAATTTTTTCATCTCTAGATTTTCCCGTTTGTGTGTGTAAAGGTGTTCATAGTAGCCTTGAATGATCTTTTATATTTCTGTAGTATCAATTGTAATATCTCCTATTTCGTTTCTACTTCAGCTTATTTGGATCTTCTCTCTTCTTTTCTTGATCAATCTCCCTAATTGTATATCAATTTTGTTTATCTTTTCAAAGACCCAGCTTTTTGTTTCATTCATCTTTTGTATTATTTTTGTTTGTTTGTTTTAATTTCATTTAGTTATGCTCTGATCTTTGTTATTTCTTTTCTTCAGCTGGGTTTGGGTTTGGTTTGTTCTTGCTTCCCTACTTCCTTGAGATGCGACCTTCAATTGTCTATTGGTGCTCTTTCAGACTTTTTGATGTAGGCATTTAATGCTATGAACTTTCCTCTTAGCACTGCTTTTCTATATCCCGGAAGTTTTGATAAGTTGTATTACTATTAGCATTCAGTTGAAAGAATTTTAAAATTTCTATCTTGATTTCATTGTTGACCCAAATATCATCCAAGAGCAGATTATTTAATTTACATGTATTTGTATAGTTTCAAGGGTTCATTTTTGATTTAATTACCAGTTTTATTCCATTGTGGTCTGAGAGAATTGATACAATTTTGATTTTCTTAAATTTATTGAGACTTGTTTTGTGGCTTATCATATGGTCTATCTTAGAGAATGTTCCATGTGCTGATGAATAGAATGCATGTTGTTAGAGAGAATGTTCTGTAAATATCTGATAAGTCCATTTGTTCTAGAGTATAGTTTAAATCCATTGTTTCTTTGTTGACCTTCTGTTTTGATGACCTGCCTAGTGCTGTCAGGGGAGTATTGAAATCTCCCACTATTACTGTGTTACTATCTCATTTCTTAGGTCTGGTAGTAATTATTTAATAAATTTGGGAGCTCCAGTGTTAAGTCCCTATATATTTAGAATCATGACATTTTCCTGTTGGAGTAAGCCTTTTATCATTGTATAATGTTCTCTTTGTCTTTTTAAACTGTTGTTTCATTAACATTTGCTTTGTCTGATATAAGAATAGCTACTCCTGCTTGCTTTTAGTTTATACTTACATGGAACATCTTTTTCCACCCCTTTACCTTAAGTTTATGTAAGTCCTTATGTGTTAGGTGAGTCTCTTGAAGACAGCAGATACTTCATTGATGGACTTTTTAATTCATTCTGCCATTCTGTATCTTTTATATGGAGCATTTAGGCCATTTATATTCAGTGTTAGTATTGAGATGTGAGGTACTATTCTATTCATCATGCTAGTTGTTGCCTGAATACCTCTTTTTTTCATAATCCTGTTATTGTTTTATAGACTGTGAGAATTTTGCCTTAAGGAGGTTCTATTTTGGTGTATTTTGAGATTTTGTTTCAAGATTTAGAACTCCTTTTAGCATTTCTTATAGTGCTGGCTTGGTAGTGGCAAATTCTGTCAGCATTTGTTTGTCTGAAAAAGACTTTATCTTTCCTTCATTTGTGAAGTTTAGTGTTGCTGGATACAAAATTCTCAGCTGACAATTATTTTGTTTGAGGAGACTAAAGATAGAACCCTAGACCCTAATTTCCTTTATAGGTTACCAGATGTTTTTGTCTCACAGCTCTTAAGATTCTTTCCTTTGTCTTGACTTTAGTTAACCTAGTAATATGTGCCTAGGTGATGATCTTTTTGCAATGAATTTCCCAGATATTCTTTGAGTTTCTTGTGTTTGGATGTACAGATCTCTAATGAGGACAGCAAAATTTTCCCAAATTATATCCTCAAGTAAGTTTTCCAGACTTTTATATTTCTCTTCTTCCTCATGAAAACCAATTATTCTTAGTTTTGGCCATTTAACATAACCCCAAATTTCTTAGAGGCTTTGCTCATTTTCTAAAAATTATTTTTTCTTTGTCTTTGTTGGATTGGGTTAATTCAAAAGCCTTGTCTTTGAGCTCTGAACTTCTTTCTTCTACTTGTTTGATTCTATTCCTGAGACTTTCCAGTGCATTTTTTATTTCTGTAAGTGTGGCTTTCATTTCCAGAAGTTATGATTTTTTTTCTTCATGCTATCTATTTATCTGGAGAATTTTTCATTCATATCTTGTATTGTTTCTGGCAATTCAGAGATTTCTTCTTGGTTTGGATTCATTGCTGGGGAGCTTGTGTGATGTTTTGGGGGTGTTACAGATCCTTGTTTTGTTGTATTACCAGAATTATTTTTCTGGTTCCTTCTCATTTTGGTAGACTATTTCAGTGGAAAGCTCTGGAACTCAAAGGCTGCTGTTCAGATTCCTTTGTCCCATGGTGTGATCCCTTGATGTGGTGCTCTCATCCTTTTCCTAAGGATGGGGCTTCCTGAGAGCTGCAGTGATTGTTACTGCTCTTCTGGGTCTAGCCACCCAATGGGGCTACCAGACCCAGTGCTGGTGCGGGGGAATGTCTGCAAAGAGTCCTGTGATGTTAACTATCTTCAGATCTTCCAGCTATGGATACCAGCACCTGCTTTGATGGAGGTGGCAGGAGAGTGAAGTAGACTGTGTGACAGTCATTAGTTGTAGATATGTTTAGTGTACTGGCTTTCTTGGATGCTGAGTATGCTAGTAGTGAAGTTGATATATGGATAGACTCAGGACCTCTGGTTAGCTAAGATGTTGCAGGCATTGGAATTAGCTATTGTTAACCCTATTTCTTGGGAGTAGAGTTATTCTATCATGAGTTGCTGTAATGGCCTGAGTTGGTGGCCTCCAACCAGGAAGTGGCACTTTCAAGAGAGCACCAGCTGCAGTAGGAGAAGGGAGATATAAGCTTGCACTAAGTTGACCAGGATGAGTAAGGCCAAGGCAGGCAGTGGGCAGGACCATAAAGTTCTCCAGAGTTTATGTCTTTTATGTTCAGCTACAAGGATGGGTAGAGAAAAGCCATCAGGTGGGGACAGGGTTAGGCAGGTTCGAGCTCAGACTCTCCTTGGGCAGGGCTTGCCACAGCCACTATGGGGGATGAAGGATGGTTCTCAGGGCAATGAGGTTATGTTCCAGAGGAGATTATGGCTGCCTCTGCTGTGCCATCTAGTTTGCCAGGGAAATGGGGGAAAGCCAGTAGTGATTGGCCTCACTCAGCTCCCATGCAGTTGGTGAGACTGGCCTTCCTCCTGCAGTGCTCAGCTAACGGTGATGAGTTTAGATCCAGGCAGCCAGTGTGTGGGACTTAGATCTTGCCCTAGGCCATAAACTTTGTTGCTGAGAAAGCAGGCGCAACTTTCAGGCCTCACCCCTCCTTATCTGCCCACAATGCCAGCAGTGACTCGTGTGCTCATATCTGCAACAGTTCCCATTCAATCCCCAGATTCTGCTCAAGAAAACTTGTGGTCAGTCAAAATTACTACAAAATTCAGCTGGAAACTTCTTTTACCCTGTTCACCCTGTGACCCCTCCCTAATTCCACTGGCTGCCTTCCCCAAGGCCGCTGTGAGATATAGTCAGGGTTGTCTTCCCTGGGCCCAGGCTGGATACTGGAAGTGCCTACAAGTCTCTTCCTGCTCCTGCTTCTGCTTTTATGTTTTGCATGGCTCCCTAAATCCATTTCAGCTCCTGGTAAAGTTAAATGCTTCTCCTGTGATCTAGATTTTTGGGTTCTCCAGTGGGGATGTGTTTTCTGAGGTAGATTTCACCCCTCACACTTTGGGAACTCACAGTTTTTCACCTGTCTCGTGGAATTTATAGTGACATGATACTCTTTTGAAAGGATCTGTGAATTCTTTTGGTTTTCTTGGTATGTTTCTGCAGTGGTTCTTGGAGCAAAAGTTCATGGTGTGAGTCTCCACATGTTCTGTCTGTCCAAGTGGGAGCTACATGTTAGCCCTGTCTCCTATCCGCCCTCTTCCTTTACTCTCCCTATTCAGATTTTCTATTTCTTCTTAAGTCGGTTTCAGTAATTTGTGTTCTCTAGGAATTTGTCCATTTCAACTAAATTTTCTAATTTATTGACACAATTGCTTGTACTATTTCTTTATAATCCTTTTGCTTTTACTAAGATTGGAAATAAAGTCTTCTCTTTCATTTCTGATTCAGTTTTCCTTTATTTTTGAATATAAAGTATGTCTTCTGTTGACAGCATGTGTTTGGATCTCGTTTTTCTTAAATCTTGTCTGACAATTTGCTTTTTGATTGGGTTATTTAATTTGGTGACATTTAGTGTTATTATTGCTATAGTTGTATTTACATCTAACTATAACTTCCAATTTATGGAATTGGAATTCCATATATTGGATTTGCATTCAACTGCATCAATAATGACATTAAATGATTACATGCCATTTTGCTTTTTTTGTTTTTGTTAATGTCTCATGTCTTTTCTGTTCCCTTATTCCCCGTTTTTTGCTTTCTTTTGCATTTAGTGGATATTTTCTAAAGTACCATTTTTATTTCTTCAATAATGTTTTACTATTTTTTAAGTTGTTTTCTTAGCAGTTGCTCTAGGGCTTACAATATACACCTTAACTTATGAAAATCAGCTTCAGATTTGTATTAATTTAATTCCAATGAAATATAAAAATGTAACTTATATGAAGCTCTATTCTTTTTTACTTTTTGTGGCATCATTGTTATACATATTACATCTATAAATGTTACAAATTCAACAATATATATATATATTTTGAGACAGAGTCTCGCTCTGTCACCCCGGCTAGAGTGTAATGGTACAATCTTGATTCACTGCAGCCTCCTCTTCCCGAGTTCAAGTGATTCTCCCACCTCAGCCTCCTGAGTAGCTGGTATTACAGGCATATGCCACCACCCTGGCTAATTTTTGTATTTTTAGTAGAAACGGGGTTTCACCATGTTGTCCAGGCTAGTCTTGAACCCCTGACTTTGTGATCCGCCTGCCTCAGCCTCACAAGGTGCTGGGATTACAGGCGTGAGCCACCACACCCCTCGTCAACAATACATTGTTATAAATGATTACCTTATACCATCTTATAAGTGTTTTAAAGAAGCTAAGAGAGAAAAGGAAAGCAAGTAAATAAATATTTATAGTCTTTGTTATATTAACCCTGTTTTTAAAAATTAGTGCAGGTTTTCTTCATTTGTTCTGTGGCTTAAGTTGCCATCTGAAGCCCTTTCCATAGTCTAGTATAGCTTTATTCCAACTCACCTCCTTTGTAATGTTATTGGCAAATATATTGCATTTTTATATGTTATAGGTCCAACAATAAAATTATACATATTTTTGTTTTTTATTATTAATTTTTAAACCAGTTAAGAGAAGGAAGGGAGAGAAATGTGCACTTATGCTGTCTTTTGTAAATACCTGAATACCTTCAATAATTAGCTTTTAGCTCTTAACTTTTCCATGGGGATTATGATTATTGTCACTTGCTTTCATATTAAATAAAGTTATTTAGTGTTTCTTGCAAGGTAATCCACTAGCAACAAATTCTCTTAGAGTTTGTTTGCATAGGGGTGTCTATATTTTGCCTTCATTTCTATAGAATAACTTTGTTGAATATAAGATTCTTCACTGATAGTTTTTTTTCCATTTCTTCCAAACTTCTTCACTACTTTTCTTTAACTTAGTTTTTAATTGACAAATACAAATCGTGTATATTTATGGTGTACAAAATGTTGTTTTAAAGTATGTATACATTGTGGAATGGGTAAATTGATCTAACTGACACATGTATTACCTCACTCTTTATGGTGAGAAAATGTAAAATCTACTCTCTTAGCATTTTTTGAGAATGAAATACATTGTTATTAACTATAGTCATCATGTTGTACAATAGATCTCTTGCACTGATTCATCCTAACTAAAGTTTTGTATCCTTTGACCAACATCTCCCCAAACACACTCTCTTTTCCCAGACCCCAGTTAACCGTCATTCACCTCTGTACTTCCATGAATTCCTTTTTTATTTTATTTATTTATTTATTTATTTTGAGACGGAGTCTCGCTCTGTCGCCCGGCCTGGAGTGCAGTGGCCGGATCTCAGCTCACTGCACGCTCCGCCTCCCGGGTTTACGCCATTCTCCTGCCTCAGGCGCCCACCACCTCGCCCGGCTAGTTTTTTGTATTTTTTAGTAGAGACGGGGTTTCACCATTTTAGACAGGGTGGTCTCGATCTCCTGACCTCGTGATCAGCCCGTCTCGGCCTCCCAAACTGCTGGGATTACAGGCTTGAGCCACCGCGCCCGGCCGAATTCCTTTTTTAAATTCCACATATAAGTGAGATCATATGGTATTTATCTTTCTGTGCCTGGCTTATTTTACCTAACACAGTGTTCTCCAGTTTCATCCATGTTTTTGCAAATGACAAGATTTTCTTCATTTTTAAAGGCTGAATAGTATCCCATTCTGTATATACTGTATTTTCTTGGCCTCCATAATTTCTGCTATGTCAACTATAATCTTATTTGGGACCCCATCTAGATAATCACTTATTTTTCTCTCGCTGATTTCGAGATTTCCACATGAGGTTATTCCACTTCCTTAGTGTATGGTTTTAACAATTTTAAAGCTTTGTTAATATTTATTTTGTTCAGTTTCAGAAAACAAGATGTTATCTTATGGCTTCATTCTGCCCTTATTTTATTATTTCATTCTGCCATCTTGCTTCAGAGGAGCCTCTCAAATAAAAGAAAGATAGTGGAAATTTGCAGTTTCATCAGCCTACTTCTTGAGACCTATCTGAAAAGACTTTGCATCTGTCTTGAGATAACCAAGAATGTCCAAAAACTAAGCTTGTATATTTCTGATGTGGTCTGGGTACGAGTGTCATAAGATCCCTCTCTCCCACTTTGTAACTTAACATCAAGAAATGTGTGACCTTATGAAAACACACTGTGACCATCACCAGTGATATAATCCACCCTTCCATGCCTTACATTTTATAATTGAAATTAGCAGTCCATGGATGGCATTGATGTTCAATAGCACAATTGTGCCATCTGTTTCAACACCACAGTTTGGGGGATTTCCACATAGTACATTGAAGGATTATTTTAAGAGGCGAATGTATGATGAAGTCCCCTAATAGTGCCTCTTTACTAAACCAATTTGGTATTTATAAATGCCTAGGGGGAGAAAAAGTTACTGAAATTGCATCACCACCTTCAGAAAAATTTTCAAAGGGCGTATTTAATATTAATGTAGTGTACAATTACTGTTGGGCTCCTGCCAAGAGTGCCAGCAGAACATAGGCTGTGAATGTCCCAATGTGCCTGAAAATTATTTTAATTTACAAAAACCTACTCAAGCTGCTGTTTGTAGATTTGAATTTGAGGGCAGATTCTGCAAAAAAAAGTAGAACATTTGCAAAAGTATGCAAATAGACATCAGAACGAAGCCCTAGGTTTATAGCCCGTTAAAGTACCTGAGGTCACAAGACCCAAGAGGAGCTATTAAAGAATATTCAAAAGGACAAGATGCTTCAGGAGTCCAACCTTGCAAGAGAGTTCGAACATGGGTATAAGAAAAGGAGGGAGGCATGTAGCTCAGATAGCTCTCTCTCATGGAGTCTTTTTCACCTTGCCTTTTCTCTTGGTTCCGGTAATTCCCACTTTCTCTCTTCTAGTCTCTCTATCATTGTATTAAGCTGCAAAAATGAGCTTTCTTTTCCTCTCCATCTCCTTCCAGATAATACCCTAAAAACCTTATTTTTCCCTAGAAAATATATTTTCATAAGCTAAGAGCCATCTATTTTAAAATGAATTATGTATCTTTCTCAGTGTTTTACAAAGCATTTTCTCCCTTAGCACTATATCACATTATTATATTTTCATGTTTAATAGAATATTTTTGTATTGAAATTATGCACAATTGCAAATTATGATTAGACTGAAAGAGGACAACACAACACTTAAAGTATAAATAAGCAGAGCTTGCATTAAAGACTCTGAATTGGAGCTTTTGTATCTTTGTTAATTATCTTTTGGATTATGCAGATGGTATTTTGTAATGGGGCAGCAGAACGTCAGTTTTCTCTGAAGTTCTGCCATCTATTGGTTAATTCACGCAATAAAAATTTATTCTAACATTAATTAAAAACAACTACCATAGAAAGTCTTTCTATTTATGGAATAGAAAATATGTACCTTCTTTGTAGAATTATGTAAAATTTTTCAAAAACAAAGTCTCTATGATGGAGCTTTAAGCATTAACTTTAGTGCCAGCAATTAAGTATAATTATTTTTATTAGACTTATTTTGTTTTTATGGCATTGTGGCCGAAGCTGAAGAAGAATGGAAAAATAACTTGATAAATACCACAATATTATATCTAACCATCAAAAATGTAGTACTGTGATGTGTATACTATTTCATTTTATGGAAAAAGGAGGTAGTTTAAAGAAGTTAAGTCACATCCAAAATCATACACAGCATAACCAACAAAGTCAAGATTTCAAATGTTTGTCTAATTTTATTTTTTTCTCATACACAGGGAAACAATGTTTGTTTAATTTTAAAGTTCATGATAATAACAAGTGGAAAAGCAGCTGCTCAAAGGATCTATAATCTCAGTGGTTATCAAAATAGTCACTTTAAAAATATATATATATATATATTTGTATAAATAATTATAGAATGTGTCCTTAGGATGGCTGTAGCTTCTCCTTCTACGGCAGGCGTAACTAATATCTTATAGTAAACGAGACACCTACTGAGCACGCCCTGTGCAGTCACCACATCCATGGTCCTGCAGTGGGCACACAAGGAGAAGGAAGTTCCCAAGTCTAGAAATTATAGTCTCAGTAATGGGAAAAAGGATGGAAGAATAAGCTTAGTTGTTTCAAAGACATCTCACTATTGTCATTTCACTTAATCATCATCACGAGGCAGTGAGGCAATATTATTCCCATTTCCATGTGAGAAGACAAAACTTAAAGGTAAGGGATTCAGTCACAGAGCTAATGTGGTAGAACTGGACTCTGACTCAATATCCCATACTCTTTCTACCCATTAAGTGAATGAATAATTAATAATTAATTCTGAACAAGAAGAAAGAACTGGTTGGTAAAACAAAAAGTTAGTGGACTTCTTAGAAGAAAGTTGGCTAGAGTATATTTGTTGCTGCAAAACAAACTCCTTAAAACTTTGTAGCTTAACACCACAATCACTGTAGGTTACACATTCAGAGAAGGCTCAGCAGGATGATTCATCCTACTCTAAGTGATGTCTTCTGAGACTGGAATGTACAAGATGTTCACTTCACTCATTTCTGGTTTCTCAGCTAAGTTGACTTCAGTAACTGAGGGCTGGTTGGGGCTGCTTTACGGGGACGATATGCCTATGCCTAGGATTTTTGGATTTCTTTGTTGGCTGTGTTCCTTGGTTCTGCACTGTTGTAGCCTCAGGAGTCTCTCTCTATCTCTACTCCTCTCTCCCTCACCCGGTATCCTGTTTACATGGCGTTACTACATGGTTTCTTCACATGATCTTTCCAGCAGGCTAGCCAGACCTCTTGCTTGAAAGCTCAGGGCTCCCAAGAGAGCAAAAGTAAAAGTTTACAGAGCTTCTCAAGATTAGTCAGAACTGGCACAACATCTTTCCTGACTTATTTTAAAAATTAAGTCACAGGTTCACCCTAGATTCAAGGACAG
The DNA here is from genome assembly GCF_009764315.1 of Trachypithecus francoisi. Classification (NCBI taxonomy): domain Eukaryota; kingdom Metazoa; phylum Chordata; class Mammalia; order Primates; family Cercopithecidae; genus Trachypithecus; species Trachypithecus francoisi. Next base: position 7,139,565 of record NW_022681472.1, read on the forward strand.
GTATAAATAATAAGAAGTATGGGTAAATAGAGGTACTAATTTAATGAATTACCATAACCCTGACCCCTAACGATTCACAGTTCTACCATATACGTTATATATTCATTCTCTAGAATGCCTTCCAAAGTTGTCATTCTGTTATGACATAGGGCTCAAGCTTGAGGTACAGGGTCTCCTTACCTAGTTTAGGTCCATGTGCAGATGATGCTCTTCAGAAGTGGGCTCTCCAGTGAAATCAAAATTCAAATTGTCTTCCATACACCTAACACACATAGGTAAGGCTGTGCCAGGAAAACCAAAAAGGCTTTCCTATTTACAAAGGGTGAAAACGGAAGGCCCACAGTAGGCACTGATTCATAGAAATTTTGAAATCCTGACAGGCATAAATTTGTCATTCCTTGACTAGGTCCCAGTTCTGCCCGCTAGGAGTGTTTCTTCATGGCCCTTGGTTCCACCCTCAGAAGCATTTTTTTTTCCTATGAGAAATGGCTTTTATTTGGAGTTGAGTGGTTTTCATAGCCTGTATATTGCGGTTCCCAAGACCACCTTAGGCCCGATGATTTACTAGAAAGACTCACTGGTCTTGGAAGCTTTATTCACACAGCTATGGTTTATTACAGTGAAAAGATATAGATTAAAATCAGCAAAGGAAAGATGCAAATGGTGTGACTTCCAGGAGTAACCTGCTGCAAGCTTCCAGGTGTCCCATTCCTGTGGAATGTACTTAATTCTCTCAGCAACTATGTATGACAACCAGAAAAGCTCCCCTGAACCTTGGTGTCCAGTGCTTTTGTTGGGAAGTCACTCAGAATCCTTCTTCCCCTCAGCAAAATAGGCATTCACTGTAAGTCATATTGTCAGCATAAACTAATTGTCAAATTGGTACTGCATGTCCCAAGGCCTCAGGCATACCAAAACGCTCATCAGGCAGCATATTCCAGGTCGTAGAGCTCATATCCCAGGAACCAGGCAAAGACTAGCCCGGAACACAAACTTTCCCTCAGAATATGCAGGGTTTGAGCAACGTGGGTCTACTGAGTTAACCCTTTCCTGCACGATTTAAAATTCTTTTATCATTTTAAACTCTCTCTGGTCTTTTGAGTTCAATATAGTATAATTCTTTAGAAAGTTAATACATTTTCTATGTATCAAATTATAAATTCACTGTACTCATTAAAAGCTATACCCATAAATCTCTTCAAAACAGATCTCTTTCCACTTGGACCTCAAAATCAGAGTGATAGGGGATAAATTAAGATTCTTAAAAGCCCCACTGTTTATCTGAATTATTCCACAATGTCTTAAGTCTTTCTGAAGTCTTAACAAATGTTTCACATATTTTTGTTTCTGTAATAACTCTTTTACTGGGAGGGCCCTGGATTTGATCTTTATTCTGAGGAAATTACTAATTCACTCTAAGAATCTTTTGCTATGAGAGATGGGATGAGAAACAGTTTTATGTTGGAATCCTAAAGTCGTGGTTTCTTTATATTTACCCTAAATTCTGCTTGAAAATAAAACTTTTTTCTATCTTATTTTATTGCTCCCAGGTTTATTATAGGCAGCTGAAGGAAGCTCCTTAGGCAGATCCATCATTTTATTAGGAGCTCTTTCTCCATCCATTTATGAAGGCAACAATTCTGTGTATTCTTCTGCCCCCATTTTCTTATGGAGCTTCTGGTCCTCCCTCTCAGCGAGGCATCTTCAGGCTTGCCTCACTGACTGGCCTCAAAGCTAATGTGGCACAGCCTGGTGGTAAAGTCTTTTACCATGATGATCGTTTGGGCAATTTCCCTTAAAATTCCATCAGGTTTTACTATATCAACATGAATCACAGAGCCACTTTTTAAGGTGCATACAAGTTCATAATTTCCTTATATCTATTAGCTTAATTGTTCCTTATAATTATTACCTATCATCTCACTGTCTTCATGCTTTATCCCCAAAGTTTCTTTTGTTTGGTATTAATATCTCTGCCCTATCTTTCGTTCTGCCAGTCATACCTTTTTCTAATTCTTTATTTTCAACCTTCTGAGCTTCTTTGCTTTACTTCTGTCTTACATAAGCACCATATTGCTGAATTTAAAAAAACTCCTTCCAGTAATAATGGTTACAGGTACATTTAGACACGATTCTACCATCTTGTGTTCTGTTTGCCATTTCTGAGGTGAGGCCATTTGATCCAAGACCTCAGGGATGAAAAGTATCCAGCCTTGGGACGTGCCCTTTGCAGGCAGAGAAAAGAACAAATGCAAAGAGCGGAGGCAGAAAAGCACTTGACAGAGTGGAGGACTAGGAGGAGGCCATTGTGACTGAGGTGTGGTGAAACAGTCCTGCAGGGTGGAGTAGCTGCAGGGACCCCCATGGTGGAGGGGCTTGTAGCTGTGGTGAATGTTGAAGGAGTCCTATGTGCCCCTAGAGAGGGCATTCCATTAGGAGAAGGGTCTTGGCTTCTTTCTGTCTGAGAGAAACCAGTTCACCAGATGGTGAGACATGGAGAGTGGCAGAGCAACCCTTCTGTGTTCTCTTTGTTGGGGATCCACCTGCCTGCAGAGGGCACGTGTCAAGTTTGTGCTCCACCATAGGATGAACACTCCCTCTCCTGTGCTGGGACCCACAATTTTCCAGCAGTACCACTGTCCAGCCCAGGCCTCTGTGCCAGCAGCTCACTGACCCACACTCAGAGGCTGCATTCCCCAATGTTTTCAGAAGCAAAGGTCAGGCTTTGACCTCTATATGCCTGGCTCCTGTGTCTGGTAGGATACAGAAATAGTATTTAGTCAGCCCATGCGAAAAACAAACAAACAAACAAACAAACAAACAAACAATATCATACAACTTATGTACTTTTTTCAAACTGCAATGGGAATAATTTGAAGGATTTTAAGCAGTAGTGTGGGTTGAAATTATCTGATTTATGCTCTATAAAGATAATTTTTACTACTGAGAATAGAATGGAACATAGTGGTCAACATTAGAAGCCAAGAAGAGAAGTGAAATGAGTAATGGGGAGGAGTTTATGATATTCCTTGAACTTAGTGTTAACAATTGAGTGGAAGGCGCTGCTAGGAGTTTCAGTGGAAAGCCTGGAAGGGTTTCACCTTTAGAAGTTTATACATAAGAACTGTGTTTGGGGTTTGTTGAATTTGAAGTGTCCATTAGTGAAGTATAGATATCAGATGTGTAATTGAATTTGATGCTGAAATTTAGGGTTACATCAGAATGAAGGCTTACATTTGGGACTCGTCAGCGAAAGGTCGTATAACGCCCTTGGATTCTGTATGAAACCTAAAATGTGTTTGATAGCTATAATTACAGGGTGGGCAAGGGTGATGCCATAACTATACAAAGTGGGGAGAAGATGCAGGAGTGCACGCATGACAACCACCAACAGTCAGGATAGCTGCTTTATGAACCTACTTACTCTTCTCACAGTTGAGATCTTCAGGAAAGGATCATGGCATAAAGCTGGAAGAACAACGTCAGGAATATTTTGTCTAATCAAGAGGATGAACCATAATCTGATGCAATCTCTGATTTTAAAATTACTTATTTCATCCTTTATAATTTATTGCTAATGTATAATTTCATGTAGTTATTAGTCTCACAAAACATAAACAAAATTTTGGAAAATTGAAAAATGCATGTATGAATGTTCAATGAATTGAACAGCTACTGAAAACTCAGTAACTATTCAAACGAATGTTCAAATCAGAAAAAAAATTGACTTAAAATTTTGTGCTCTTTACCTGAAAAGCACAGTGTAAAAGAATTGAGGGAAAACCTTAATGTATAAGGGAACAGAAGCAGATACAAAATCTATGGATAAATATATGATTTTTCATTATTGAAGAAAAGTTTGGATTCACTTGGAATAATGAAAAAAGGTAGGAGGAGAACGTACCGAAGTATTTGCCTTTTTGGAATTGAAAGTTTTCAACTATAAAATTTAACAGCTTGATGACATAAAAGGATGAAACTCTTAAAAAAAATGACACAAAGTGGACTAAAGCCACCATCACAACCACTTTCAGGAAAATATCTACAAATAGATTGTCCTCCCATTATTAGATTGGTGTTAATAATTATTCAGGCGCCAAATGGTAGTTTGGAGAATTACTGAGGGAAGATTTTCAGACCAATTCTCCTATTTGAGACATTCTGAGACTTAGAAATGTGTGGAATTGAATTAAGCACTGGTGAAACAACTTGTTTTCTCTTCTCTGTTACAAATAAGCCTCTCTAGCATTCTGGTTGAACCTCATAGCCAAGGGGAGGGGAGAAAAGGACCTAACATTGATGGAGGCTAGCGGGATGAGGTCTGCAGTCAGTCCATAAGGTTTCAAGGGGAGTTAAGACCCTGTTGCTGCCTTCAAGGAGCTCATGTGGCTACTTGCTTGATGTCACAGCAGTTTGCCGTGACAAGTAAAATTGCTCCTGTTGGATGAGGACACTGAGGCTGAGGAGGAGGAAGTGAGAGGATGAAGGGAACCTGTCTAAGGTCTCCCCTGGTGTGGCAGGCAGGGAATCTGGCCCAAGCTGGCTGCAGAGCAGCGGAAACTGAAGGTTCAAGATATGCTTTGCGGGTAGAAGACCATCAATAACAAAGAGTTTGTTATTCATTCATTAAAGACATGCAATGTATTGCCAGTGTAGCCATATCAGGCATATGGAGGGAAAAGAAATTACATTCATGAGAAGAGATGCATGCTTTCTCTTAACAGTTTACAACCTAACAGGAGGTTGATACAGTAATTATGAGAAAAACGCAATGTGGAAAATACTATGAAAAGAAACACTATGGGTGTCTACACTTCACTCCTTAACAACTAGTTCTGGTGACTTAGCCCCCACAGAATTCCTGGATCCCCTCAATCTCTTTTGATCAATATGGACATTGATTATCAAAGGCTTATAATCAAATTTGAGCAAATTAATAGCTCTATATATGTGTAATTGGTTGATTATTTGTGGGTTATATATAATTCTTCCCACTTTAGTCACTCTGTATTATCCCACAATTTTCATTATTTCTTATTTCCCCAAAATGTTCAGGGAACACAGGAATTGCAGAAATGAAACTCAGTAGCTGTGTGTCTTATTTGCATATTTGGTTAAAAAGAAAAGATGAAAGATAAATTTTTAAACTACCATTGGATTTCAATTATTCATGCCTTCATTGGCTTCTCTTTTTATTTCCAAAAAAGTTTATCTGCCTTTCCAATAATTTGTCTCAATATTATTAGGAAGTAGGTACATTAAGCTAATATCTCAAAAAATTGAATCAATGTGAAAATTTTAAAATTAATCTTGAAAGATAGAAGTTTATGATGATAAAATTTAAAAGTTCATATGAAAAGAAGATTTAAAAATGTTTCAACTATAATTTTATTACCCCGAGATAACCACTGATAATATTTTGTTATAATTTTACATTGTTCTGGAGCTCACATTTTTGTCTTAAAAGTATGTAAGACTTTTTTTTGTATTAGCGCATATGCAATTGGTCTTCTGTATTTGTGAGTTCCACATCTGTAGATTCAACTGAGGATTGAAAATATTCAAAAAATAATTGCGTCTGTACTGAACATGTACAAATATTTTTCTTGTCATGATTCCCTACACATTATAGTACAACTACTATTTAGATAACATTTATATTTTATTAGGTGATATAAATAACCTAAAGATGATTTAAAGTATATAGGAGGGTTGGGTGCAGTGGCTCATGCCTGTAATCCCAGCACTTTGGGAGGCCAAGGCAGGCACATTGCTTGAGCTCAGGAGTCCGAGACTAGCCTGGTCAATACAGTGAAACCCCGTCTCTACTAATAATACAAAAATTAGCTGGCTGTGGTGGTGCACACCTGTAGTCCCAGCTACCGGGGAGGCTGAAGTGGGAGAATCACTTGAGCCCTGGAAGTCAAGGCTGCAATGAGCTGTGATCACACTGCTGCACTCCAGCCTGGGTGACAGAGGGAGACGCTGTCTCAAAAATAAATAAATAAATAAATAATAACAAAAGTATACAGGTGGATGTGTGTAGATTATATGCAAATACTACGCCATTATATATTAGGGGCTTGAGCTTTATTGGCTTTTGATACCCACAGTGAGAGGTGGGGAAGAGGGTGTCCTGGAACTAATCCCCGGATACTGAGGAAGACTAACTCTTCATCACCTTTCGATGATAATATAGCATTCTACTGTAAAAATGTGCCATAAATGACTAAACTATTCACTTGCTTAACAAGATATTTCTATATACTCCTTATAAACAAGGCTTCTATGAGGATCTTTGCACATATATTTGTTTTATTAGGTCTCATATTTAGAAATAAAATTGCTAGGTCAATGGTACTAACATGTTTAAGGCTTTTGATACATATTGCCAAATCTTCCTCCAGAAATGAAGCAATCATTGCTTCTGAAAGCAGTGTAGTAGAAAGCTTATTTTCCAAAACCCCCTATCATTACTAATTTGATGAATAGAGATAGCTCATTTTAATTAAAAATGTAAAATCTAATACATTAACATTTTAAAGTTTAACCTTTTGATTTTTAAACAGTTGTATACAGATGAGCAGAAAACAGGAAGAATTAAACACCCACTCTAAGCACTGAGCACACCAAGTTAAGAAAAGCTCTTTTGGATTTCACACCAGGTAGGAACTGAGAAGCTAAGGATTAGGCCCAACAAGGAAGAATAAAGGCAGGAGAAGGAACCTTCAGTCATAGCTGTTATCAGCCTTGGGCCGGCTTCACAAGGAAATTTGAGACTAGCTCAAGCTTTGGTAAACCCTCATATGAATTGTCTGGAGATGCCTGGGGGAAGAGAATGAAAGTGAGAGGATAAGGAACCCTGAGACAGAAACCCAGATGGAAATTATTACAGGAGAGTAATTAATATGCCATGACAGCCCTCTGAAGTTGAAAGAGAACAGTGCACTGGAGTCTAAGGCTTTGTCCTTTTCCAGCTGTAACCATTGCCTTCCTGTCTCCTTCATAGACCTCAATCATGGAGATCCGTGAAAGATAGTCATCACTGATACCTTGCTATTTTTTTGATTTTTTAAAAAAATGCTATTGTACAGGCGTCTTTACTTTGCATTAACACATGATGCGTCTCAGGTGAACATGTTGAGATAGTCTCCAGGGAAGTAGGTAGGGAGGGATGATGGGGAAGACACACAAAGTGTCTGCCCCTTCTGAGATAGGATTGCCAAGGAGCTGGCTAATGAGGGTGCACAACAGTGTGCCTTCACCAGCACTCCCAAGGGCATAAATAAAGGAGTTAAATGAGTACCTGCTATATCCATACAGGCAGTCCGGAGTGTGCAAAGGGAGCATGACAGGGTACGGCCTCCTACAAGTCTTATACCAGCCTCCATCTTAGACAGAAAAATCTAACTTCCTTCTGGAGACTTCCAACTGCCCATTCTACTGATAAAGCAACAGCAACAAAGAGACAACTGTGGTTGCTCACAGATTTGCAGGTGGAAAATGCAGAAAAACTCTGGTTCAGAGTAAAAACAGCTTATCTTATGTGTCCTGATTCTTCTTCATCATCTCTACCACTGAGAACACCAGTAGTGGGCATGGTGGCTCATGCCTGCAATCTCAGTGCTTTGGGAGGCCAAGGCAGAAGGATCATGAGCCAAGGATTTTGCAGCCAGCTTGGGCAACATAGTGAGACCCTATCTCTACAGAAAAAAAGAAAGAAGGAAAGAGAGAGAGAAAGAGAAAGAAGGAAGGAAGGAAGGAAGGGAGGGAGGGAGGGAGGGAAGGAAGAGAAAGAAAGGAGAAAAGAAAGAAAAGAAAAGATAGCCAAGTGTGTTGGCGTGTGCTTTTTGTCCCAGCTACCCAGGAAGCTGAGGTGGGAAGATAGGTTGAATAGAGGAGTTTGAGGCTGCAGTGAGCTATGACTGTGAAACTGTACTCCAACCTGGGTAACAGAGCAAGACCTTGTCTCAAACACACACACACACACATGAACGCATGCACATATATCAGTATAATGTATATGACCAAGCATTTCTAGAGACCCTTTATAGGCATGATTGCTGTCCCTTCCTCATGGAAACAGTCCTGTGAAGGTGGCAAGCTATGACTGTTTTTAATTCTTGTGGCACTTTTAACGTTCTTATTAAATCAAAAGAGGGACTGGCCTATTGAACTTTCCTCAAATATAGAATGATTCCATGCACAAAGGCTCATCAGCTCTGCCCCAGGAAAAGTAATATGGGGTGCTGGGGACCTTAAACAGTCCTGTGGTTACACATTAGACTCTCTATCTGCCCTTCAAAAGACGGTAGGTCTCAGAACTGGTTTGAACCTCTGGAAAAAAAAAAAAGAGAAGAAGAATTCTCCCTAGCAGATGGCTTGAATAACTCCAACAGAAGGCTGAAGCTAATGTAAATAATATCCAAATGTTTAATACTTTTTTAAGTAGAGGATAAATGGATAATAGAAAACTTGGGCTAGCCTCAGTCCCTTATTTCTACATAATGAACACCTTGTTTGTTTTCAAAGAATCAATATTTAGTTTAGCTGAAATATTTGGGACATCATTAATTTTGACCAAAGGTATCCAGCTATAGCATTTATTTCAAAACCAAGCTTGGGATAGTTGAATTAAAATATAAATATTACTTTTTCTCTCCACAAATAATATCACAAAACAAATTTTTTTACTCATGATATACATCAGAGGAAATTTACCATGTGTTAATGGTTCTCCATTCTAAAGTTAGAAAGTACCCACCTTTTAGGAATTTCAACGCATATGATAATTTTTTTCTACTGTGAATTTGATATTCTAGTATAATCTGTCATCACTAGAATCACTTCCCTTAGGTCATCTTAGGGAAGTGGCTGCAAAGTCTGGAAGAGAGATGTTGATTTGATCTGTTCATGCATAAATAAGCTTACATGTGGCTCAGCCCCAAACAGAAAATTATATTAACGTGGAAATATTCGATTAAATGAGATTACTGGTTCCTGAACAATTCTCTTGATGGGCATAGAATTTCTTTTGTTTGTTCCAATATGTTTTTTAAAGCAAACTCTAACCTTCTTAATTTTCCTTTGATCTAACATCCTTTGTAAACTGCAGCCTTGACCAGATGAGTTTTGTTCTAAGAGTATTAGCTTCTATTGTCAGTGCTGGTGTTAAAAAGGAGACTCAGAGGGAGATACAAGGAGCAATAGAGAGGCAACAAAATGACTGCAGGAGTTTAAATTGTTTCACTAGGAGGATTTTAATAATATGTCCTTAGAAGAAAAAATACCTAAAAGTTCATCTAATCCAACTTCTTATTGTATTATTGTGGAACGTTGAGCCAGAGGACATAAATAGCTTAACCAAGGTTAGAGGCAGGTCAAAAGCAAGAATATGTGTCAACTGAGTTTAATTTAAAGTTCTTTCTACCTTGATGTTTCTATTCATCTATCCATCTATCCATCTATCCATCCATCCATCCATCCATCCACCCACCCACCCACCCAACCATCTATTGATCTCTATACCAATATCTATGTAATCATGACTCTCTCTCTCTCTCTCTCTCTCTCTCTCTCTGTGTGTGTGGTGTTTGTAGTATTTTGGGGGAAAATTTTCTGAAAGTATTTTGTTCTCAGAAAGTATTTAAATTTGAAAGAAAGTCTAGAACAATTTCCTCCAGACTATGAGACCTTGATTCTTGAAGGAAACTCAGAATTTGAAATAATATAAACATGGCTTACTAAAGAATTTCACTGACTAATTCTGAACTGGGAATTTAAATTACATATTACTCACATTAACATATTTTTATCACCTCTATACATCAAAATTAATTTATTACTAATTTAATATATTGTTGCAAAGTCACCTAATCTGCCAAAGAAATGAGGTTGTGGTAGCAAAGCTGGATGAATATACTACTTGTGGGAAAAATGCTTCAGAAGGAAGATACACAAAAATATTTGGATTACAATAAACAAATGATAGATCAAAAAATCTCTGCTTGGCCCATGTGTTTCTCCTGACCTAAGTAAAACTTTATTAATATATTTTTGTTTTAGATATTGTAGATCAGAAATTTATTTCTCAGATTTAGTTCCTAATGACAATAGTAATAATAAAATGTTAACAGCCAATGTGCCAAGCACTTTCTAATTACACAATCAATTATTTTAGAGATAAGAGAACCTACGTTTCCTCTAAGATTCTGACTCAGAGCCAAGACATTAACAGAGGTGAGGAGAGACTGATGGAGGAAGTGGTTACCTGGGAGAATTCAGATCCCTGATAATACAGAACATCTGTTTCCTCAGTGTACAAGGACAGGAGGAACAGGGAACATTTATTAATTAAAGAAATAGAATACGACATTTCTCCACTACTCATCTGTGCATTATTTTCTTCACCTTGACAAAAACTGAAGACGAAAAAGATTCTACTATTTGCCCAGAGAATGTGCTTAACACTGTATACAAGTTACCTCACATCAACCTTGACAGTAAATATAATTTTATCCTATTTTAAGAAGATGAATATCACCCAAAGTCTGTCCCGGTTAGCCAGTATGTCACTCTCCTATACCCATCTGCGGACCCACCCAGTTTGTTCTGTCTGTACCTCCCTCTTTCAATCTCATACCCTCCTGGTTCTTATCTCTGTTTCCCTTTTATAACCCCACTCCCTTTCCTTTGTACTTAGCATTTGATCTTCCTAGCTGTCCGTGAAGCTCCTTCAGGTTTTTGCTTTATTTTTTTTCTGTGGGAAACTGGGCATGTCAGTTCTGTGTGATTCCTCTGACCAGGATGTTAATTCCAGCAAAGACCCAAGTCCTGGGGAGGCCCAGCTAGTGGGTGGTTGAATAGATAGGATTCTTCTGGTTGAAGTGAGAGAATCTCAAATCAAATGAGCTCACATAAGAATGGCAATTAATTGTTGGGAAGAAGGTTCTGGAAACACTGTGCCCTGACATTTCCTTTACCCTCCATTTATCACTGAATCATGCATCTCCTCAGATCTGTGGCTGCTATCACTTGCAAGGCTCTGGGTTTGGAAGAGATCTCAGGTTCTGCTGAATGTCCCTGGGCACTTCGTTCTATGGCGATAGGCCAGGCAATTAGCTCACAGGCAGCTTAGTGATAGCGACTGAAGGGCTGAAGATACTAGGGCAATCTTGAAGGTAAGGGATCTGTGAATCCTAGGGGGAGAACATCAGTCCAATGTGATGGGCCCTGACTGACTGGATCTTTGAGGTTAGGCAAATACAGAGACACTGGAAAGCAAGAAGCCTGGGCATGGCGAGGACCAGGAGGATAGTGTCAGTCTACTCTGTACTGAAAGCCCATAGCAAGAGTGGAGATGAAAAAGACAGCAGGAGCCCAGTTTGTCTCCCATTCCCTAATGAGCAATTGGTTCAAGGAAAGACTGAAGAGGGGTGAGATGTCTGTATCAGATATTCCAGGAAATGAATCCTTGTTCCTAAGGGAGTGCCATAGGAAGAAGCAGACCATCTTCATCCTCTGCCAACACCAGCCGGAGCTGTGGGAAGTTCAGGTGCTGCTCAGGAGAGTAGAGCACAGAAATGGGAGGACCCTGGAGTTTGACTGAACTCACTGAGTCAATGAGCTAACCAGCCCTGAAGCTTCCCACATCTCTAGACACCCCACTGTGTGAGATGGCACGTGTCCTTGTTTAATCGAGTTGTAGCCAGGGTGTTATGCGCTGCCCGATGCAACCTAACTGATGCAACTTGATAAGAGGTTACAAAGCAATTAAGTTAAATGGAATTATTTAACTACAAAATGAAGGATGGGGGTGGAATGATAAAGAGAGGACAAGAAGAGACAGTTATATATAGAGAGAGGAGACAGAGATAGGGATAGAGAACGTACAACTATACGTAAGGGGAGGAAAGTGTTAAGAGCAACTGCTTAATAGAAATCATTACAAAGTATATACAGTAGTACCCTTTTATCTGTGGTTTTGCTTTTTCCAGAGTTTCAGTTCCTTATAGTTAACAATGGTTGGAAAATATTTAATAGAATATGCCAGAAAAAAACAGTTTCTAAGTTTTAAATTGCAGACCATTCTGTGTAATATAATGAGATCTCTCGCTGTCATGCTCTGTCCTTCCCGAGATGTCGATCATCCCTTTGTCCAGCATCTCCACACTGTTCATGCTCCCCACCCAGTAACCACTTAGTAGCTGTCCCAAGCCATCAGATTAACAGATCACAAGCAGATAATTTTGAGAGAGAGAGGAAAGACCACATTCTCGTAAATTTTATTACAGCATATTGTGATAATGGTTCTACTTTATTATTAGTTATTGTTGTTAACCTCTTCCTGTGTCTAATTTATAAATTAAACTTGATCAGAGGTAAAAATGTATGTATATAGGACTCTGTATTATTTGTGGTTTCAGGCATCCACTGGAGGTCTTACAATATACTTCCCGAAGAGAAGGGGGACTACCATAGTAGAACTTTGGCAGATGTGTAACGCTAGACTCCAAAGTTGCAGGAATCTGACGCTTCACCAAAGACAAGAAGTTAAATTACTCCTTGAATTACCAGTGAGGTTCTAATCTTTTTTTTTTTTTTTTTTTTGAGACCGAGTCTCACTCTGTTGCCCAGGTGGAAATGCAGTGGCTGATCTCGGCTCACCGCAACGTCCGCCTCCCAGGTTCAAGTGATTCTCCTGCCTCACCCTCCCAAGTAGCTGGGACTACAGGCGCCCGCCATCACACCCAGCTAACTTTTGTATTTTGGTAGAGATGGAGTTTCACCAAGTTGGCCAGGCTTGTTGCGAACTCCTGACCTAATTATCTGCCCACTTCGGCCTCCCAGAGTGCTCGGATTACAAGCCTGAGCCACTGCGCCTGGCCTCTAATCTCTTTAAAAAACTCTTACATATGGCATCAATTAGTAATTTACTTAATTAAAAAATCCATTCAACATGAAGAATTGTATACTTTTAACAGTAAGGAAATGTGATCACCCACATTTAGTATTATTATTTTAATCATTTGAAAATTTACTTCCACATTCTCACAGCAGTATTGCCAATTTATCCACTTACAGCACGAATCCCTCTCCCACCAGCAACCAGTCTCCATAAAAATGGAATTTGGAAAATCATAAAACTCCAACTCCGTAATGAGTGTTTGAGTATTTACTGAAATTTATCATATGGAGCACATGAGAGAGAATACGATGAGTTGTAAAATGACAGAACTGTTACTATTTCACATTTTTAGCTAACAGCAATTTTTAATGCTAGGATGGACTTTTGAAAGCTGAGACTTACATTTCTCACTAGTTTTTAACAAGTTTATCAACTACGTATATATATTTTTTCTACTGAAAACTGTGTTTTAGATCAGGCGATTTTCACAGATTTACCCAGAACCGGTCAAATGCTCCTTTTCTTTGGATAAGAAACACTTCCTTTTTGTCTCTGAGTTTCAGACCTGCACACCAGCGCTGGTGCAGGGAGGGTAGACAGCGCACGCTGACTGCTTTTGTGGCTGAAACCAGCTCCGCACTGGCCTCAGTGGGGATGTTTGTTTGCGCGCCCCTCAGCTGCCCAGGGAGAAATTGCAACTACCTAGCCTGAGCAGTTCCTCTCTTCCACTTGTTTTTTTATTTTGTTTGTTTTAAACAAGATAGAAGAAGTAACACGATAATTAGTTTGTCAGTCTGCTGCTTATATCTCAGTCAGGGCGGACTTCACACGATAGTCTTTAAGACTATCTGAAAGGTTAACATTTTTAAAAATCTAATATGGTATTAACAGAGTCAGTGATACATTTTAAAAGTATATGAGAGGCTAGGCGCGATGGCTCATGCCTGTAATCCCAGCACTTTGGGAGGCCGAGGCAGGCGGATCACGAGGTCAGGAGTTCAAGACCAGCCTGGCCAATATGGTGAAACCCCGTCTCTACTAAAAATACAAAAATTAGCCGCGCATGGTGGCGGGCGCCTGTAATCCCAGCTACTAGGGAGGCTGAGGTGGAATTGCTTGAACTCAGGAGGTGGAGGTTTCGGTGCCACTGCGCTCTAGCCTGGGCTACAGAGCGAGACTCCTCCGTCTCAAAAAAAAAAAAAAAAGCATATGAGAAAGAAAGAAAAATAAGTAAAAGTTGGTTGGGGGTTGTTTTAGTTTGCTAGGGCTGCCAATCAAAGTACCAAAAACTGCAGAGCTTAAATAGGAAATACTTATTGTCTCACAGTTTTGTGGGCGAGAAGTTTGAGATCAAAGCATGGGCAGAGTTGGTTCCTTCTGCGGGTCCTGAGGGAAGGGTTTTCTTGGCTTGTAGGTGGTTGTCTTTATGTTCATAGGGCATTCTTCCTCTATAGGTCAGTGTCCTTATCTCATTTGCTTTTTTTTTGAGACGGAGTCTCACTCTGTAGCCCAAGCTGGAGTGAAGTGGTGTGATCTTAGCTCACTGCAACCTCTGCCTCTGGGGCTCAAGCGATTCTCCTGCCTCAGCCTCCCCAATAGCTGGGACTACAGGAGTGTGCCACCATGGTCAGCTAATTTTATTTTTTATTTTTTGTATTTTAGTAGGACGAGGTTTCACCGTGTTGCCCAGGGTGGTCTCGAACTCCTGAGCTCGGGGTATCTGTCCGCCTTGGCCTTCCAAAGTACTGAGATTATAGGCATGAGCTACCGCACTGGCCTCATTTTCTTATAAGGACACCAGTCATACTGGATTAGGACCCACCCTAATGGCTGCATTTTAATTTAATTACCACTTTAAAGATCCTACTTCTAAATGCTGTAGTCACATTCTGAGGTACTAGGGATTAGGACTTCAACATATGAATTTTGGGGCACATAATTCAACTCAAAACAAGAAGAAAGTATTTTTATTATAAGTAATTTGTATATGGAAGAGCAAAAACAATGTGAACAAAATCACAATATGTGGGCAATATCTAGGCCCAATTTGATAGATATAAATGAGCTTAGATTTCATTTTTAAAATACTGCTGAAATAATCTGGATATATTTCAGACAAGATCAGGCACATTCAGAATGGTACGGTCATAGACAATCAGGATATATTTCAATGATTAAGAACTTAACGCAAAGTAACAGATGACTGTAGCAGTTTCTTACATAATTCAATACAGCAAAATTAAATACCACAGTATGTTTCCACTTGAGGTGTGTAAAGATGGTTTTCTTTCTTTCTTGTTTTTAATTTGAGATGGAGTTTCGCTCTTGTTGCCCAGGCTGCAGTGGCACAATCTTGGCTCACTGCAGCCTCCGCCTCCCGGGTTCAAGTGATTCTCGCACCTCAGCCTCCCGACTAATAGGATTACAGGTGCCTGCCACCACACCCAACTAATTTTTGTATTTTTGGTAGAGATGGGGTTTCACTATGTTGGCCAGGCTGGTCTCGAACTGCTGGCCTCAGGTGATCCACCCGACTCGGCCTCCCAAAGTGCTGGGATTACAAACGTGAGCCACTCTGCCCGGCTGCAAAGGTGGTTTTCTAATATATTAAAGCAGAGTAGAATTGAACAAGACAGAAAAGTTGTTCTTTTATAATGTTAATTACTGACTTGAGGAAATAAATCTAAGCCAAATAATTAAATTTTAAGTTTCTAACAATGGTTGCAATTTATGACATCTAAGATAATTATATCTCCCAAATGATTATTAGTTTTGAAATATAGGATACAATTTGGTACAAAGGCTCATTATTTTTGAACACATGAAATGTCTTTTGAATAGTAGTCAGACTTCCAAAATTTTGAACATGATACAGTAACTTACAAAATTAGCACATTTCCTCTGAAGAAATATTATGCCAGTGAGGCAAATCTATCAAGCAGGTTTTTTTTTTTTTTTTTTTTAACATTTTTCTTGAGGCATCACTGATGTACCATAAACTGTACATATTTAAAATGTACATTCTTTCACATTTCTGTAATGGTCGAAACCATCATCTACATCAAGATAAGAGGGTGTACATTGCACCCCAAATTTCCTGGTCTTCCTTGGTAATCCTTCCCTCGTGCCTCTCCTCGACTCTATCCTCCATACCCAGCCAAATGCTTGACAACGTTGAACTTCACCTGAGCCCTGTGCTCCTGAAAAATAGTAATGGTGAAGAAACCACCCTACAACCCTTTGTTTTCAAAAATCTTCCCATCATTTTGCATCCCATCATTTCCCAAAGAAAGAGCTAACCATAAACCCAACTATTCTGAGATAAGATCCCTCTCCATCCTTCCTCATGACTCCCGTTTGAAGACTCAATGAATCTCTTGTTTAGCTGCTTCCTTTTCTCGGAGATGTTCCTTATAAATGAATATTCTCCCTATTGCAACAACCTGAATAAAATCATCTCCGGAATTGTCCTGTGCATTTGGTGTGTCACTGTGGTGCTGTGACTCCATAGGATTGGACTTCATCTGTGAAGCCCTGTTCATGCCGCCCAGTAAGGAGGCCTTCTTCACAGGGCTCTTCCCTGACCCACCAGCTGTGGACCAAGGGTATGTCTGACATTTGGCCCTGTGCTCTGCCTCTTGTCCAAACCCTCCCCTTGTAAGGTTATGGTTATGCTTCTTTTGGAGTATTCACTCGATTTCGTGTGCCAGCTTCTTTTGATTTTATTATCTAACCATTTGGGATTCTCTGTAAATGAATTGATGATTTATAGAAATCTTACGTCTGCTGTGTGAAAAATGATGGAGAATCTGCTTTGTTTTTCTTTTTTTTAAATTTGAGACAGGGTCTTGCTGTGTCACCTAGATTGGAGTGCAGTTGCACCATCATAGCTCACTGCAACCTCCCAAACTCAAACGTACCTCCTGCCTCACCCTCCTGAGTAGCTAGGACTGCAGATGGGCACCACCACACCCGGCTAATTTTTGCATTTTTAGTAGAGACAAGGTTTCGCCATGTTGGCCAGTCTGATCTCAAACTCCTGACCTCAGGTGAACCACCCGCCTCGGCCTCCCAAAGTGCTGGGATTACAGGTGTGAGCCACCACGCCTGGCTGAGATAGGGTTTTTCTGTATTGACCAGGTTGGTCTTGAACTCCTAGGCTCAAGTGATCTGACTGCCACAGCCTCCCAAAATGCTGGGATTACAAGTGTGAGCCAACTTCACCCAGCCTGTTCTTTTCTGATTGTCTATTTTGAGCTCAAATCAATTAAGGATTCATACTCTCTGGGAAGAGAACAGCTTATCGATATGGCCTGGTGAGTTTTGTAATTCTGTGTTACTTTGACCCATGGCTGAAATTCTGAACTGAAGCTATATGCTTTCTCTCTATGTCATATTATTTATGTTTCTCTGTCTGTAATTTAGAAAGACATTTATTTCTCATTGTGTGAGTGTGTAATATTTTCCTACCGCCAGATAGTATTGATAACTTAAATTATAAAAATATCTTAAAGGAACACTACGCTGAATGGCTTGGAGATAAATAAGCATTTCTATCATTGAATATTCCTAAAATTCTCAGAAATTAAGGAAATTTAACTTCCACTGCTTACAATGTTCTAAAAAATTGTATTCTTACAGAAACCAACTCAAACAAATATTTTCTCTACCGTAATCAGCTGAAGACAATCAGAAGTTCAACTGCCTGGAACTGCCTGCCTTTGTCTCCTTTCCTTCTTCCTCTTCTGCCACAGCCCCTGCTGCCTCCACTGCCAACGTTAATGCTCAAGGAAGGTCCTAATGATCTCCAGAGGCTTTATCCAAAGAACACATTTCCATTATGGTCTTATTGGACCTCTTTGCTACATTTGATATGAACTTTCTTCCTACTTCAGAGCTTCTGCTTCCCTGAATTCCATGATAGTTTTTCCCAGGGCTCCTCCATTTCTTTTCTTTCTTTCTTTTTTTTTTTTGAGAAGGAGTCTCACTATTGCCTGGGCTGGAGTGCAGTGGCGTGATCTCGGCTCACTGCAACCTCCACCTCCCAGGTTCAAGCCATTCTCCTGCCTCAGCCTCCCAAGTAGCTGGGATTACAGGCGCGTGCCACCATGCCTGGCTAATTTTTGTGTTTTTAGTAGAGATAGGGTTTCACCATGTTAGCCAAGCTGATCTTGAACTCCTGACCTTGTGATCTGCCTGCCTTGGCCTCCCAAAGTGCTGGGATTACAGGCGTGAGCCACTGTGCCTGGCCTAGGCCTTCTACATTTCTGACTGGTACTTCTTGGTCCTTTTTTTGGTAGATCTCTCTCACCCACTGTAAACATCACACTCCTCACTGCTCTTCTCTTTTGTACACTCTTGTTTTAAGGCCACTGAGAGGACAAAGACTTCCTTTGAGTAAATTACACACAGTGGTCCCCCTTGCTTTTGTAGAGACAGGTCTTTCTCTCTTGCCCAGGTTGGACTCCAGCTCCTGAGCTCCAGGGTTCCTCCTGCCTCAGCCTCCCAAGTAGGGAGCTCCTTTTAAGTAGATGGATTAGCAGGAGGCAAAGCCATTTCCTCTTGTGCCACAGCCTGGACCAGGACGTAAGTTTGGTGAGGACTAGATTTTACCCTCATTCATGTCTTGCAGGTACCATTGAGCCAGTGCACAACCTGTGCAGTTGTACAGGGATCTCTCTCACTGGGTAGTATTCTTCATGCTCGTGGTTTTTTGTTTGTTGTTTGTTTTTTGTTTTTTTGGGTTCTCTTAATCCTTGCTGTTTTTATTGTTTTGGGAAATGCAATTTAAAAAATGGAGAGGAGGGGGGTAGATGTAAAAATGTCTAGCTGCACCAGAACTTTCCTACTTTAACACACCAAGCTGTCATTGCGCTCTGATAAATGAGATTGGCATGTATAATCAAAACAAGACTCATATCCAATTTTCATGTTTTCTGAGAATAGCAGGACATACAAAAGCACCTGGTAATACGTTTTTTTCTGGATAAAACTACAAATTTTTTTTTCTTCAGACTAGTTTTTCAACAAGGTTTTTACTGACCAGGTTTTTCACTCCTCTGTTTAATGATGAAAATTTTACAAAAATATATAGGTGTTAGGAAAATTCTTCAGGAACCATTGGAGGAAGGCAGGATAAAGAATTTGCTGCATAAGGAAATGGCTGCTGTTAATGAATGCATATATTTAATAATTAACATTTTTAAAAACCTGTTTATAGTGTTTCTTTGTGTAATTTTTTTCTATATTTACTTGCTAATACACCTGCATGTCAAAGAAGAATTTGCAAGAAAAAAATGCAAACAGATATTAAATAACAATGAAAAAGATTATTGTTATTTCCACTAGAAGTCAGACAAGAGAAACATATGGAGATTTTTTTTTTATCCTGAATCTTTCCTGAAATATAGTAAAGAGGAGCTGCTTGCAATATATATTAAACACAGTCACAGATTTGCACTTCTTTCAGCTTTTCCATTGAGGGAAAAGAGAATGAGTCTATTACTGTAAATTATACTGTTGAAATTGTATCAATTTATTACCCTGATTTTTTAAACAAAATGAATAGTTTATGAACTAGTAACAAAATTGTAGGCTTTTACAATGTTATATTATTTATCCAACTGTTGCTAAAGTGACTCTCGTAAGGATATATGAAATGCTGTATCTTTTATTAAAGGCATACAACGTGAATCATAGAAAGGAATTCATAATTCTATTATAATAACTAGATGGCCACACACATCTTTGTAGTTAGTATATATTAGACATTATATCTCCTTTAAAATCTGTACATGGTACTGGGAGTTTTATCCCCCTTTGCATCCACTAATGTTGAAAGATTGAAAAGCTGGGCTTGGGGTTAGAGAGACCTGGTCTCAATTCTGGGCCAGCCTCTTGGTGGCCCTGTGATCTTAGGCTAGTTGTCAACCTCTCTGCAGGGCACTGCCTGTGCTCATGATGGAAGAGGTCTGGTGGAACAAGGCCAGCAGCTGTAACTGCTTTGAGCGGTGACCAGAAATTTTATGAGGCAGGAATTTAGAGTGAGTGGTGACCAGAAGAACGTACTCTCTTTGAGAACCGTAATATGTATTGGAGAAGGTGCTGGAATGCCCATAGGATATGTGGTAGAGACTTGAGCTGAATCACAGTTTCCTTCAATAGCCAAATGATTCTGAAGCTAGAACTCGAGGATGTTCCTAATACTTATAAATAATGCTGCCCAGAGCTGTTGTTTCATCTTGTGAAAGACAGTGCAGTAATTACAACAGACTTTACAGGTTAAATGTCCATCTTATTAGTTCACTGTACCTCATTGCTGAGTGTCACTATATGTCACATTTCCTTATGGTAGGCCCTAGGCTTCCTCCTGTCTTCTCTCACCATTCTTTTGTGACACCTAGTTCCTTTTCCTTTATTGCCTTTACTCTAGTCAGTTTGCACTGCTCAATATTTACCTAAAAACTCCATCCTGCACATTACATCTTTCCTCTTTTCATGCGGTTTCCTTCACTTAGAATGCCCATCTTTTATCCCTTTTTCCAAAATTTCATTTATGCTTGAAATCCCAGCTCAAATGCTATTGCTTCCATGGGGCTGTCTTTGGTCTCATCAGAGTTATTCTTGTGTGCTCTCAGAGCATTGTTTTGAGGGTATTTTTCCCTCTGTACAGTGCTTGCTGCATTCTGCTTTGTGATATAGTGATGAGAAAGAAGTCTTCCTGGTGAAGGGAGTGCAGTTGAGGTGCATGCTGTGTGCACCACCCGGCTCTCTAGCTACCAGAGTGAAGCACTGAGCTCCCAGCTGCTGGGAGTATGGGTGACTGGCCCCTGGCAGCTGAGTCCCTTTCTAGAATCGAGCTGTCTTGGCTGGGTTGTATCCTCTTTCCTGGGCTGCTAGTCTAAGGACTCATCCATTTGGGATGGCTAGGTTTATAAAGGGCAAGTCCCCTTGCCTCAAAGTGAAACAGTTCTGCAAGGCTGTCTCAGTTCCAGAGCTTCCCCTGGCTCAGCCAAGATCTTGGTGGTGACTACATCTGGATTTAACTCTTCCTTCTGCCCTATCCTGCTTTCTTCTCACTCCTTAAGACTTGATCCCAAGGGCATTCCCCATTAAGTTTCCTCCATGCAAATTTCACCTCAGCATCTCTTTCCTGGGATCCCACCTTTTCCTCATTGTTAGCACTTGGCATGTGTCTACGGAAGTACTGAGACTGTGTTGATTCAGCAGAAGAGAGGTTCCTGGTCCTACCTTTTAATCAAAGCCCAATATCAAAATGGTATCCAGTCTAGCTCTTGTTCTCATGACATCTTTGAATTGTTTAAAGAACTTACCTAGGAGACTGGGTCTTTTATTCTTAGGTGAAAATGCAACAAATATTGAATTAAATTAAACCTATGTTTCCTACAGTGGGAGAAACAGTTAAAGAAAGGTAAGAAACTCATCCGAGATCACACATAAAAGAACTAGGTCTGCAACTTAGTCCTTTCCACGGTAAGGACATCTTCCCATCCATATAGAGACTGTGACTTACAGTCTCTGATAGTCTTTGTTCCAACTGAATCGTTATAGAAATTTAAAGAAGAAAAGAAAAAAAGGAGTTTATCTCTACATTGATGTTCTTGTTTCAGGCCCAATTTTGTTGCTGAACTAAAATCCAGACATTCCTTGTCTCTCTGAAGCCTGGGGTCTTTTCTGGGTGTTCTCTAGCTATAGTTGGGAGAGTCAATTTGGACACAGAGTCATGAGTAATTCTGGATGTGCATCCATAGTAGCTTTGTATTAAGAGCCCCCAGGTCTTCAGCAGGAATGTGCAGCCTCTGCCCTGCTTGGCGTCACTGTCTTGGGGACCCTTTGGGGTTTCAGGTCTCCGTGTCCAGCAGTGCAGTGCTGTGGTAAGGAGCTGTGAGATATTGGCAAAAATGCAGAGTAAATTGAATAGGGCTTAGGCTTCTGTCTCCAGCATTGGACCCTGTCTTAGTTCATTTGTGTTGCTATAACAGAATACCTGAGATGGGGATATTTATAAAGAACAGAAACATATTTTCTCACAGTTCCAGAGGCTGGAAAGTCTAAGGTCAAGGTGCTGACAGGTTCAGTTGTCAGTGACGGCTGCTACTTTGACTCCTTACACAGCAGAAAAGCAAAAAGCTAGCCAGCCAGCTAGTTAAATGCTATGTGAACTTTTCTTAAAAGGACCTTACTCCCGTTAACTTGGTAGGAGTTCTCACCGTCTAATCACCCCTTAAAGGCCTCACCTCTCAATATTCTCATATTGGCAACACCTGAATTTTGGGAGGGACACATTCAAGCCATAGCCAACCCCAAATCTATGGTTTGAATTCCTGATGGACCTGCCATAGCCAGGAGAGTAAATGGCTGCAACACACCCAAAGTGGGGGTTATGGGCTAAATTGTGTCCCTCTGCATCCATATGTTGGAGCCCTCACCCACAGTATCTCAGAATGGGACTGTGTTTAGAGATAGGGTCTTTAAAGAGGTAATTAAAGTAAATTGAGGTAATGAAGGTGGGCCCTAATCCCATAGGACTGGTGTCCTTATAAGAAGAAAAGATTAGGATGTAGACACACAAGAAGGAAGACCATGTGAAGACAGGGGAAAAGACAACTGTCCACAAATCTACAAGCTAAGGAGAGAGACCTCAGAGTAAACCCAACCCATTGACACCTTGATCTTGGACTTCCAGCCTCCAGACTGTGAAAAAAGATAAATTTCTGTTATTCAAGTCCCCCAGTGTGTGGTATTTGTTATGACAGCCCCAGCTGTCATACAATGGGTTAGCGTTAGGTGTATGCCAAGGAAGTAGCTTCCTGGAACTCATCATTTCCATCTTCTTCTCTGATAAGGCAGCATCACGTGTCCTGAAGGGAGGAGGTTACATCCACTTGACAGCTTCATGGGCCGGCTGTATGAGATAAATTCTCCCTGTGGTTCTAGGTGGGAAATGACTGAAGGAAGATGATCTTTCTTTCTGACTTTGGGCGGCTGCTCTGCAGATGATCCCTGAAGAAATTGCACACAGTGCAGTGATGTCTGCTTGGTAATCCTTGGGAGAAACACGACTTGCCGCACTATGGCTATATGTTATGCTTTTGCCTTATCACATATTTGCATTCCCTAAAGGTAATAAAAGTAAACTTAGTATGGGAATTTTTAGAAGAAATCCAAACATTCTAGAGACAATTAAAGGGCATTATAAAGAGAAATTTATATTAAGGACTACAAAATGGAAGAGTGAAAATCAATAGACTATATATCGATTAAGCAGGGCTTTTGACAAATTAAATCAGAGAATATGTCAGACTAATTTTCAAATAGAATACTGCATAGGGTTGATTGAAAGAGAATTGTTATAACAAAAGAGATGGAAGAAAAATTACAGTGAGGTGCTGAAAGGTGATGAAACAAGGTCATTGTTGTTACTGTCTATGAAATACATGTAAATCCCCCCTTCGTATTTTAATGAATTACAGTCCACAATCGTGTAAACCAATCCTTTCACTAAAGAGTTAAAAGTTTATTTATATGTGACATAAGCTTTCCTCGCACTGTGTGTCCTAACCAAATCAGGTGTTTGAGAAATCAATTACAGAAACAGCCTCAAAATCATGGAAGGACATTCAGAAAAATGTTATCCACTCTGGTAGGAAACGAGTTTTGAAATTAAGAGCATCATGGGAAATGTGTATAATTCAGTCATAGGAACAGGCTAAAAAAGGCTATTGAAAAGTTGATTTACTCATTGTTTGGTGCCAGATCCAAACGTAATTGCAGTGGAAAAATAAGCACTGGATTATTGCATGGCAGTTTTGAAAAACTGCGTCTTGGCCAATTTGTTTTTCTAAAGCAATGTAACGTTAGCTAACATGAGTCAGGCTGTAATATTTTTCAGGCTCTGCCTACTTAGTGCCAAAAACCTTTAGATGAGAAGTGAAAACTGTATTCATATAGCTGCAGATGTTTTTGGCTCTAACACACAAATATTTCGCTGAAGTACGTACGGTTTTTGCTAATATGAATTATAGTTTTACAGAAGTTTCGTGTGGGAACAACAACAACCATTAGCTTGCTCAGTAGGTTTTTGTGAGGCTGCCTGTCCCGGCCTGGCCCTTCTGACCTCGGCCAGGCGCCGACAGGCAGCCTCAATCAAGACAAGTGACTCAAGTGGTTACCGGAAGGCGGATCCGCCTAGTGTTTGGCCACACCCCATTGCTGCCCCGGGGCTGCTCCCCTAACCCTTGTGGAGTCTCAACCCAGATCCTCCAGAAGTTTCTGAGACCAGGATTCTTGCCAATGTGACAGTGAGAGGTGTTCCTAAGGAAAATTGGTCTGGGAAGAGTGGTGAGGGATTGGGAATATGGACAGACAGAGGGCCAGGCTAGGGGCTCACCTGACAAGGGAGCTCTGGGGACCCTGCAGCTCCCGCTTCTAAGCCTTGTGAGTAAGGGAGAGGGAGCTGGGGTAGAGGAGGGCGATGTTCCGGGAGCCGGTGCAAACCCCCGGGCCCTGCCACCCTGCCGACACCACGGCAGCCTGACGGGTGCGTGTATCAGTGGTGTGCATCCCAGGCAGGGGTCACACCACTGTTAAAGGAATCCAGGGCGCCGAGACCCCAAGCCCCCTGGCAAGGCTGAGAGGACCTCCCGTCCCCTTCCCGGAGCAGCCTCCGCTGGGACTGCAGCTTCTTGCTCAGACTTCAGGACCGGCCCAGACCTCAGGGCCTCCTCTCCACTTCGCTCTTCTTATCCCTGATGATATACTTGAGCTCCCAAGTCTCCATCCTCTCTGGCTTCCTTTCCTGTCCACACATGTAAATTTTCACACGATCGGGGGAGGGGGAGGGTGGTGGGGGAGGGAAGAGTTTAACCGTGGTTACTGCAAATAGGTGGGAGGGCAGGGGGGACTCCGACTTGCCCCTCAGTGTGCCAGGCGAAGCATGTGTCACATTTCAAGCCTGAACTTATGTTTGAAACTATCCTGGATTATCTCCACTTTATGGTAGAAGCTGAGGCTACGTGTTAGCTCAGGGCTGCTGGGAAGTATCCGCCCAGATCCGACCGGACGGGATCGGGGTAGTGCCTGCCAGGGCGCGGAGGGGAAGAGAGGTGGGCACAGACTCCAGTCTGGGGCGAGTCTGACCCAGACAAAGGGGCAGGTGGAAGAGGCTGGGAATGAGTCCGGTTCCAGGAAGTTCCCAGGCTGTGAGGAGGCTGCAGCCAGTTTCAGGGGGACGCTGCAGGCCAGGTGGCGGCAGCGGGGTGGCTTTGGCGCGTGGCCCCTGCGCTATGTGCGCCAGGGAGCCTTGGGGCTGGGGACGCTGCGAGGCCTCTCCGGATCCCACCCAGCGAGAGGTTAAATACCTTTCTGTGCGCACCGTTGGCCAGCGGAGGGCTGGGGCTCAAACCCTACCCTTTTCAGCACACCCTGCTGAACTGAGTTCTCCACATTTTCTAGAACTTTATGTATTTCTGCATTTCACAGGAGAAGAATTGAAGTGGGGTCTAGACAAGTTCGCTGCTTTTTTTTCCCCCCTGAAAGCTCATACAGTGAAAATGGAAAAAAAAATCCAGAGCTCGTGGTTATGTCACATGAGGTACTGCGTAATTTTTCAGGACACCGCAAGTGTTTCTAAAACTGAAGAGCAGTGCCGCACTGAAGATTAATAGTGATCGCAGATGATACAGAGTGTATAAATGAGATAAATACTACACAACTCTACTCTTTAAAAGTTAACCCCGTGTTCTCACACCTGTTATCATTCAAGAACCTAGAGCAGAACTGGGTCATATATTATTTTACATTTGGGAAAACAGGAATAGGGAGTATCTGGTGGCCTTTTCGATGTCACTCGCTAAGTCTTTCCTTCACTGACTCATTCACTCAGTTACTCCAACTCTGTGCTTGGGCCTCTCCCCATTCCTGAGAACAGTGAGGACCAAGGTAGAGATCTGGCCCTCCTGTAGCTCGTGTTTCAGTTCCACAGTCACACGCAAATTGGGAAATGTTTGGTGTATCTGAAATACCAAACACATGCCCATCCTGTCGGTGGGGATGTTAGGCTCAGTGGGAGCGGAACCCACTGGGATGGGTGTCCAGGAAAACTGGGCCTTTTAGCCCCTTCTAGTTGAATCATATGGATAAGTGCATATCAAACTTTGGGCATATGTAATCCATTGAATGAGGGTCCAACAATTTCAAATGTTCATTTTTAGGAAGAAAAAAGACTGTTCACAATATTAAAATAATAAAACAAAAATAATACTTATGAAAATAATGAATGTTAAAATTGCAGTAAAAGGGATACCATGATTTGAAAAATGTTCATCCAATTCTACCCAGGATAAATAAGCCACAGGTTCAAGCTCCACGTGCACTTGGCTCACATCTCCTGGTGGAGAAAGTGAGATGTTCGCCCTACATCCATTCTCTCTACCTACTGAGGAACAGAACTCCCTACACCAATTCTTAGCTATGCACATTATTACCCAGAAGCAAAGACTTCCCTCGAGTTAGGTAAGACCATGTGACTAATTCCAGCCAATGAAATGCAAGTCCCAGTGGAATAGGTGCTGTCTAGGGTGACTGATTAAAGGGATCTGGCTGAGCTCTGGGGGTTCCAATTTTGCTCTTTGGTCTTTCCTCCTTCCATAGTGTAGGATGCAGGTGAAATGGCTGGAGCTCTAGCAGCCATCTTAGATGATGTGATAACTTTGAGGATGACAGGTTGATTGATTAGAAAGGTAGATGAAACTAAAGCCTCATTGTATTGCTTACCAGCTGACTTCTTTAGAGAGACAGAGAGAGAGAGAGATAATTTCCTATCTTTTTAAAGTTACTCTTTCTGGGACTTTAATGTTGTCCAGACAAACCAAATCTAACACAATAAAAGTGTATTACTCTTTATTTCTATTAAATTGGGAAATCCTAACATCATTATAAGTCATTAAGATGATAGCAATTGGTCAGTGGTTCTGACAGGAAGTTCTGGATATTTGAATTGAAACTGGACCCAGAAATAATGTTGCAATTTCTTGCTCCTTACTAATTTCGATTATTCAAACGTCTTAAGGTGACAAACACCTCACATTCAAACACTAGGAGATTAAGTATGAACTTGAACAATAGCTCTAAGTGGAGTCCTAATTCTTTCCTTGGTTGTATCTGTCCCTGGAAGCATTTTGGAAACTATTTGGTCTTAGTGTCATTTATATATAAATAATCTAATAATGAGTCATTGATTTCTTTCTTCAGTGAGTGAAGAAATAATTGAGTGATCAAGTACTATGAAACATTGAGCTTCAGGTGATTGGACTGTTTGATTCATAGTTTGTTTTATTCAGGACACCCTACCATCTTGCTCTCAACATTAAAAGTTGTGACATTTTGGCTTTAAAGTTCAGGTTCAGTTTAGGTAAGATGCTGAATGTGTTTGAGATCGAAAACTGACAAATCTCAATGAAATCTCAGAGACGGTTTTAAGTAACATTATCAGGATAATGAGAAAATATTTTTATCTCATTCTTTATTCAAAAAAATGTTGGGGCCAGGCCTGGTGCCTCACATTTGTTATACTAGCACTTTGGGAGGCTGAGGAGGGAAGACCTCTTGAGGTCAGGAGTTCAAGACCAGCCTGGTCAACAGAGGGAGACCCTGTCTCTACAAGTAAATAAATAACAAAAAATCTTGAATTGCACCTACATCTTCTCCTTTATTAGAGAGCATACTAATATGTGAAGAAGGAAACTCACATTCTAGTTCTTCACCAAGCATGTGTTCCCGCTCTTGATATATATACATATATATACATATGTATCTTCAGTGTCCAAAGATAAATTTGCAGTGTCCCCTATTTCCTCCAATGCAACATTAAGATCAGAAACATATTGCAGTGCCAGCTGCTATCTGTGAATGAAGCAGTTTCTGGATGGGCATTCAAGTTTAGCCAGTTTTATTCCAATATTAATGCCCTTCCTTTTATCACACTTAGCAAGTGTTCCAAATTAGTACTAACTAAGTGTAAATAATGGATCAAAAATAGTCATTAATTTAGCAAGAAATCTCACAGGCTTTGAGTAATAACAGCACAAGTCTCCCTCACTCACTTTGTGGCAGCATTTTATAGTGTGTGCAAGTGTGGGCTCCAGACCCACTAGGGTAGAGTTAAAATCCAAGCTCTGCCACTTAGGAGCTTTGTAATCCTATCCTAAGGAATCTCTGTGTGCCACTAAAATGTATGTGTTGAAAACCTAATCCCCAAGGCGATGATATTAGGAGGTGGGGCCTGTGGGAGGTGATTAGGTCATGAGGGTTGAGCCCTCATGAATAGGATTAGTGCCCTTATAAAACACACCCCCAAAAGTTACCTTGATTTCTTCTGCTTTTTGAGGATGCAGCAAGAGGACAGCCATCTATGAGCCAGGAAGCAGGCCCTCACCCCACACTGATCTTGGTCTCCCCAGACTCAGAACCATGGGAAATAAATTTCTGTCTTTTACAAGCCATCCAGTCTATGGTAGTTTGTTAGAGCAGCTGACATGAAATAAAACCATGCCTCAGTTTCCCCATCTATCATTGGTGAGAGTATTAGTATCTGCCTCATGGGAATATGCTTCTTTACGTTTAAATTTTTATGTTGGAATTCCCACCTCTCCATGTCAGTAAATGTTTTGTGTGCTTGATTCATTTGTGTGCATCAGAAATATAATACAACAAAACAAGACAATGAAAACATAATCAGCTTAAGCAATATGGCACAAAGAATATGAAAATACACTTGCTGAGATGAACTGCACCCCATTCTCTGAATGGTAGGTAGCCTGCATAAACCA
Organism: Trachypithecus francoisi; assembly: GCF_009764315.1. Taxonomy (NCBI): domain Eukaryota; kingdom Metazoa; phylum Chordata; class Mammalia; order Primates; family Cercopithecidae; genus Trachypithecus; species Trachypithecus francoisi. Next base: position 7,168,320 of record NW_022681472.1, read on the forward strand.
ACCCAAGCCATTGTATAGCTCATCTGTAATTCTCAAGGACATAATGATAAATGGAATTTCTGTGAAAACTGTAATTAAATTCTCCTGAGTAGCTGGGACCACAGGCATGTGTCACCATATCCGGTTAATTTTTGTATTTTTAGTAGAGATGGGGTTTCACCACATTGCCCAGGCTGGTCTTGAATTCCTGGGCTCAAGTGATTCACCTGCCTCGGCCTCCCAAAGTGCTGGGATTACAGGCAACCGCCACCATGCCCGTCCTATTCCAACCATTATGGTCATCTTGTGAGTCAGAATTTGGTTATGTAGATGGGTAATTGTAAGAAAAAAAAAGAAAGAAAGAAAGAAAAAAGCTAAAAGGAGTAGGTTTTCAGGTTGCATCAAGTCAGGCACATTTGATACATTTGTGGATTTTAGAGTGTGATTTAGCCACTCTCTTTGATCATGTAAAAATTGTCATCCTTTTTAGATATTTTTCTGTTTTGGGGTGTTTCTCCCTCACAAAAAAGGAAAAAAAAAGCATTGTGATTTCTGAACTGTAGGAAAGATAAAAACTAGGTTATTTCCTTGGCTTTTCTTTTTGAACACCTTTTTTGTTTCTTGCAGAAAAAACAGTAAAGTAGCACTGTTTAATAGAAATGTGGGGAGAGCCACACATGTTATTATATATTTTCTAGCATTCCCTAGCATTCACACTGAAAATGAATAAAAAGAAAAGGGGAAATTCATTTTAAAACTAGACTTTATTTAACTCAATATATTCAATACCTTTTTATTTCAATTTGTGGTCTTGAGCCATAATTCAGTGCTCCACAACTACTGTTTTAAGAAGTGCAGCCGGGGGGCGGAGCAAGATGGCCGAATAGGAACAGCTCCAGTCTCCAACTCCCAGCGCAAGCGACACAGAAGACTGGTGATTTCTGCATTTTCAACTGAGGTACTGGGGTCATCTCACTGGGGAGTGCTGGACAATCGGTGCTGGTCAGCTGCTGCAGCCCGACCAGCGAGAGCTGAAGCAGGGCGAGGCATTGCCTCACCTGGAAAGCGCAAGGGGGAAGGGAATCCCTTTTCCTAGCCAGGGGAACTGAGACACACAACACCTGGAAAATCGGGTAATTCCCACCCCAATACTGCGCTTTAAGCAAACGGGCACACCAGGAGATTATACCCACACCTGGCCGGGAGGGTCCCACGGCCACGGAGCCTCCCTCATTGCTAGCACAATGACTGCTAGCACAGCAGTCTGCGATCTAACCGAAACGGCATCCGCGAGGCTGGGGGAGGGGCGCCCGCCATTGCTGAGGCTTAAGTAGGTAAACAAAGCCGCTGGGAAGCTGGAACTGGGTGGAGCTCACAGCAGCTCAAGGAAACCTGCCTGTCTCTGTAGACTCCACCTCTGGGGACAGGGCACAGCTAAACAACAAAAGGGGAAGCAGCAGAGGCCTGTGTAGACGCGAATGACTCTGTCTGACAGCTTTGAAGAGAGCAGTGGATCTCCCAACACGAGGTTGAGATCTGAGAACAGACAGACTGCCTGCTCAAGTGGGTCCCTGACCCCTGAGTAGCCTAGCTGGGAGACATCCCCCACTAGGGGCAGTCTGACACCCCACACCTCACAGGGTGGAGTACACCCCTGAGAGGAAGCTTCCAAAGTAAGAATCAGACAGGTACACTCGCTGTTCAGCAATATTCTATCTTCTGCAACCTCTGCTGCTGATACCCAGGCAAACAGGGTCTGGAGTGGACCTCAAGCAATCTCCAACAGATCTACAGCTGAGGGCCTGACTATTAGAAGGAAAACTATCAAACAGGAAGAACACCTATACCAAAACCCCATCAGTACGTCACCATCATCAAAGACCAGAGGCAGATAAAACCACGAAGATGGGGAAGAAGCAGGGCAGAAAAGCTGGAAATTCAAGAAATAAGAGCACATCTCCCCCTGCAAAGGAGCTCAGCTCATCGCCAGCAACGGATCAAAGCTGGTCAGAGAATGACTTTGACGAAATGAGAGAAGAAGGCTTCAGTCCATCAAACTTCTCAGAGCTAAAGGAGGAATTACATACCCAGAGCAAAGAAACTAAAAATCTTGAAAAAAGAGTGGAAGAATTGATAGCTAGAATATTAATGCAGAGAAGGTCATAAACGAAATGACAGAGATGAAAACCATGACACGAGAAATACGTGACAAATGCACAAGCTTCAGTAACCCACTCGATCAACTGGAAGAAAGAGTATCAGCGATTGAGGATCAAATGAATGAAATGAAGCGAGAAGAGAAACCAAAAGAAAAAGAAAAAAAGAAATGAACAAAGCCTGCAAGAAGTATGGGATTATGTCAAAAGACCAAATCTACGTCTGATTGGGGTGCCTGAAAGTGAGGGGGAAAATGGAACCAAGTTGGAAAACACTCTTCAGGATATCATCCAGGAGAACTTCCCCAACCTAGTAGGGCAGGCCAACATTCAAATTCAGGAAATACAGAGAACACCACAAAGATACTCCTTGAGAAGAGCAACTCCAAGACACATAATTGCCAGATTCACCAAAGTTGAAATGAAGGAAATAATCTTAAGGGCAGCCAGAGAAAAAGGTCGGGTTACTCACAAAGGGAAGCCCATCAGACTAACAGCAGATCTCTCAGCAGAAACTCTACAAGCCAGAAGAGAGTGGGGGCCAATATTCAACATTCTTAAAGAAAAGAATTTTAAACCCAGAATTTCATATCCAGCCAAACTAAGTTTCATCAGTGAAGGAGAAATAAAATCCTTTACAGATAAGCAAATGCTTAGAGATTTTGTCACCACCAGGCCTGCCTTACAAGAGACCCTGAAGGAAGCCCTAAACATGGAAAGGAACAACTGGTACCAGCCATTGCAAAAACATGCCAAAATGTAAAGACCATCGAGGCTAGGAAGAAACTGCATCAACCAACGAGCAAAATAACCAGTTAATATCATAATGGCAGGATCAAGTTCACACATAACAATATTAACCTTAAATGTTAATGGACTAAATGCTCCAATTAAAAGACACAGACTGGCAAACTGGATAAGAGTCAAGACCCATCAGTCTGCTATATTCAGGAGACCCATCTCACATGCAGAGACATACATAGGCTCAAAATAAAGGGATGGAGGAAGATCTACCAAGCAAATGGAGAACAAAAAAAAGCAGGGGTTGCAATCCTAGTCTCTGATAAAATAGACTTTAAACCATCAAAGATCAAAAGAGACAAAGAAGGCCATTACATAATGGTAAGGGATCAATTCAACAGGAAGAGCTAACTCTCCTAAATATATGCACCCAATACAGGAGCACCTAAATTCATAAAGCAAGTCCTTAGAGACTTACAAAGAGACTTAGATTCCCATACAATAATAATGGGACTTCAACACTCCACTGTCAACATTAGACAGATCAACGAGACAGAAAGTTAACAAGGATATTCAGGAATTGAACTCATCTCTGCACCAAGCGGACCTAATAGACATCTATAAACTCTCCACCCCAAATCAACAGAATATACATTCTTCTCAGCACCACATCACACTTATTCCAAAATTGACCACATAATGGAAGTAAAGCACTCCTTAGCAAATGTAAAAGAACAGAAATTATAACAAACTGTCTCTCAGACCACAGTGCAATCAACTAGAACTCAGGACTAAGAAACTCAATCAAAACCGCTCAACTACATGGAGACTGAACACCTGCTCCTGAATGACTACTGGGTACATAACGAAATGAAGGCAGAAATCAAGATGTTCTTTGAAACCAATGAGAACAAAGATACAACATACCAGAATCTCTGGGACACATTTAAAGCAGTGTGTAGAGGGAAATTTATAGCACTAAATGCCCACAAGAGAAAGCTGGAAAGATCTAAAATTGACACTCTAACATCACAATTAAAAAACTGGAGAAGCAAGAGCAAACACATTCAAAAGCTAGCAGAAGGCAAGAAATAACTAAGATCAGAGCAGAACTGAAGGATAGAGACACAAAAAACCCTCCAAAAAATCAATGAATCCAGGAGTTGGTTTTTTGAAAAAATCAACAAAATTGACAGACACGCTAGCAAGACTAATAAAGAAGAAAAGAGAGAAGAATCAAATAGACGCAATAAAAATTGATAAAGGGGATATCACCACCGACCCCACAGAAATACAAACTACCATCAGAGAATACTATAAACACCTCTACGTAAAATAACTAGAAAATCTAGAAGAAATGGATAATTTCCTGGACACGTACACTCTTCCAAGACTAAACCAGGAAGAAGTTGAATCCCTGAATAGACCAATAGCAGGCTCTGAAATTGAGGCAATAATTAATAGCCTACCAACCAAAAAAGTCCAGGACCAGATGGATTCACAGCTGAATTCTACCAGAGGTACAAGGAGGAGCTGGTACCATTCCTTCTGAAACTATTCCAATCAATAGAAAAGAGGGAATCCTCCCTAACTCATTTTATGAGACCATCATCATCCTGATATCAAAGCCTGGCAGAGACACACAAATAAGAAATTTTAGACCAATATCCCTGATGAACATCGATGCAAAAATCCTCAATAAAATACTGGCAAACCGATTCAGCAGCACATCAAAAAGCTTATCCACCATGATCAAGTGGGCTTCATCCCTGGGATGCAAGGCTGGTTCAACATTCGCAAATCAATAAACGTAATCCAGCATATAAACAGAACCAAAGACAAGAACCACATGATTATCTCAATAGATGCAGAAAAGGCTTTTGACAAAATTCAACAGCCCTTCATGCTAAAAACGCTCAATAAATTCGGTATTGATGGAACATACCTCAAAATAATAAGAGCTATTTATGACAAACCCACAGCCAATATCATACTGAATGGGCAAAAACTGGAAAAATTCCCTTTGAAAACTGGCACAAGACAGGGATGCCCTCTCTCACCACTCCTATTCAACATAGTGTTGGAAGTTCTGGCTAGGGCAATCAGGCAAGAGAAAGAAATAAGCGTATCCAGTTAGGAAAAGAAGAAGTCAAATTGTCCCTGTTTGCAGATGACATGATTGTATATTTAGAAAACCCCATTGTCTCAGCCCAAAATCTCCTTAAGCTGATAAGCAACTTCAGCAAAGTCTCAGGATACAAAATTAATGTGCAAAAATCACAAGCATTCTTATACACCAGTAACAGACAAACAGAGAGCCAAATCAGGAATGAACTTCCATTCACATTGCTTCAAAGAGAATAAATACCTAGGAATCCAACTTACAAGGGATGTAAAGGACCTCTTCAAGGAGAACTACAAACCACTGCTCAGTGAAATAAAAGAGACACAAACAAATGGAAGAACATACCATGCTCATGGATAGGAAGAATCAATATCATGAAAATGGCCATACTGCCCAAGGTTATTTATAGATTCAATGCCATCCCCATCAAGCTACCAATGAATTTCTTCACAGAAATGGAAAAAACTGCTTTAAAGTTCATATGAAACCAAAAAAGAGTCTGCATTGCCAAGACAATCCTGAGTCATAAGAACAAAGCTGGAGGCGTCACGCTACCTGACTTCAAACTATACTACAAGGCTACAGTAACCAAAACAGCATGGTACTGGTACCAAAACAGAGATATAGACCAATGGAACAGAACAGAGTCCTCAGAAATAATACCACACATCTACAGCCATCTGATCTTTGACAAACCTGAGAGAAAAGAAGGGGAAGGGATCCTTTAATAATGGTGCTGGGAAAATTGGCTAGCCATAAGTAGAAAGCTGAAACTGGATCCTTTCCTTACTCCTTATACGAAAATTAATTCAAGATGGATTAGAGACTTAAATGTTAGACCTAATACCATAAAAACCCCCTAGAAGAAAACCTAGGTAGTACCATTCAGGACATAGGTATGGGCAAGGACTTCATGTCTAAAGCACCAAAAGCAACAGCAATGAAAGCCAAAATTGACAAATGGGATCTAATTAAACTAAAGAGCTTCTGCACAGCAAAAGAAACTACCATCAGAGTGAACAGGCAACCTACAGAATGGGAGAAAATTTTTGCAATCTACTCATCTGACAAAGGGCTAATATCCAGAATCTACAAAGAACTCAAACAAATCTACAAGAAAAAAACAAACAACCCCATCAAAAAGTGGGCAAAGGATATGAACAGACATTTCTCAAAAGAAGACATTCATACAGCCAACAGACACATGAAAAAACGCTCATCATCACTCGCCATCAGAGAAATGCAAATCAAAACCACAATGAGATACCATCTCACACCAGTTAGAATGGCAATCATTCAAAAGTCAGGAAACAACAGGTGCTGGAGAGGATGTGGAGAAATAGGAACACTTTTACACTGTTGGTGGGATTGTAAACTAGTTCAACCATTATGGAAAACAGTATGGCGATTCCTCAAGGATCTAGAACTAGATGTACCATATGACCCAGCCATCCCACTACTGGGTATATACCCAAAGGATTATAAATCATGCTGCTATAAAGACACATGCGCATGCATGTTTATTGCGGCACTATTCACAATAGCAAAGACTTGGAATCAACCCAAATGTCCATCTGTGACAGACTGGATTAAGAAAATGTGGCACATATACACCATGGAATATTATGCAGCCATAAAAAAGGATGAGTTTGCGTCCTTTGTAGGGACATGGATGCAGCTGGAAACCATCATTCTTAGCAAACTATCACAAGAACAGAAAACCAAACACTGCATGTTCTCACTCATAGGTGGGAACTGAACAATGACATCACTTGGACTCGGGAAGGGGAACATCACACATCGGGGCCTATCAAGGGGAGGGGGGAGGGGGGAGGGATTGCATTGGGAGTTATACCTGATATAAATGAAGAATTGATGGGTGCTGACGAGTTGATGGGTGCAGCACACCAACATGGCACAAGTATACATATGTAACAAACCTGCACGTTATGCACATGTACCCTAGAACTTAAAGTATAATAAAAAAAAAAAAAAAAAAAAGAAGTGCAGCCAGGCTGCGATGGAGGAGAAGCCAGTGGGGCAAGAGGCTAAGAGGAGAGATTGGAGGGACAGAGGGCAGGACTCCCTCCACGTGATGGGGAGAAGGCTCCACTCAGTGCTGAGAAGAGGATGCATACAGCTGTGCCCACGCTACTGAGCTGCTTTATGAATCCTTTAAAAAACATCTCCTGATTTTCATAACTCATAATTTGCAGAATTGTTTTTGTGTGTTGTGAGAACTACATAACATGTATAAAGCACTTGGGAAATTTCTGGTGAATATTAAATGCCTGATTAATGTTAAAACACACAGATACACCTTTATAAAAAACTTCAGGGTACCTTGCAGTGCTTGTGGGGACTTTGAACATTTCCAAGACCACGTGTTAACTTCTGCTGCTGCCCTTGAGGAATTTGTACTGACATTTGACTTACTTTTAAAAACCTCATGTTATCAGGATGGATAAATTTTCTTATTTTTGTTTCTTCTCCTTTCCTCCATTCTTCCTTTCCTGGTTTTGTAGATTACGTACAGTTTTCCTGCTGATCTAGATGAATCTCTGGCGATGAAAAGGGTACATGGGAGAGATAAAAACATTCCTTTTTTTTTTGTTCACAGAAATATCCAAGAAAGTTGTTGAAAACATTTACAGTTACACTTACAGCTTTTCGATTATTCAAAATTGAAGCATTTATGTACATAATTACCAAAAAAGTGGGGCTATGGATGGAAGATACATTGGTGGGTGTATGTAGATATTACTTGCATCTGTCAAATGCTAGCTGCCACAAAATACAACCGAAATAATCTATTGATAAAACTCAGTTTGCCTTGACAGAATCTTAATAGCATGTGAGGAAAGGGGGCTAGCAAGCATAGGGTATTTATGTGATTTGAGGGGACTGACTTAAGGAGGGCCCTTGAATGTGAGGGCATGATTAGAGTTGGGCAAGTTCACAACATAACAATTTAGGAGAAAGACACACAGCAAAGCCAAGGTTTCAAAGTGAGTCTCAAAGAGTAAACAATCACTTGACATGAATGAGTGTCCTGAGAAGGGATATTTATTCTGAGAGTACATTGAGTAGTTCTAGTTTTATCTGGTTCGGGTAAATGGATTGTTAGGAAGTTCTTGGAACAGATAATGAAGATATTTTCCATTTTTTATCCTGGGCAAGAATTTCCTGGAATAGTAAATTCATGCTAATGGAGCCAATCCCGTAGTAGAGGCTTGGCTTGGCTCTACTACGTAGACATTGACCCGTGGCCCAGGCAAGAAGCCAGCTGCGTGGGTGTGGATGTTTTTGTCCTTGGGTCTTTGATGAGACACAGAACTTGAGCATTCTCTCTCATATTTTTGAAATTCAAGTATACTAGTCTCAGGGATTAATATTTACAAAGATTTCTGATGGTTAAAAGTTTGACCCTTTAAGAGCATTATTAAAGTGTGTCTTAATACATTTTGTGTTGCTATAAAGGAATACTGGAGGCTGGAAAATTTATAAAGACAAGAGGTTATTTGGCTCACGGCTCTCCAGACTGTACATGGGGCCCCGTGCCAGCATCCACTCTGGTGAGGGTCTTAGGAAGCTCCCCTTCATGGGAAAAGTTGAAGGGGGCCTGGACTGTGCAGAGGTCACATGGCGACAGAGGAAGCAGGGCAGAGTAAGGTGCCCAGCTCTCCTTAACAACCAGCTCTCTCAGTGAATGGAATGATAACTCACTCCCTCCCCACGCCCATAGGGGCATTAATCTATTCATGGGCAATTCATCTTCATGACCCAAACACCTCCCACTAGGCCCCACCTCCAACACTGGGGATTACATTTCCACATGAGGTTTCGAGAGTCAAATATCCAAACCAGAGCAGCACGACATATCCCCCAAAGTGCCCATAAATCTAACTCTGGATTTCATTGAAAACTGAACAAGGCCATCAGTTACAGAAGGCAGATGACTATATTTATATATGAGAATATACATCTAAGTGGAAAACGCTACTAAAACTGCAGCTGTTTCTGAAGAGCAGGGAACTTCACATTCTATTTATGTTTTAAATATTCAGTAGCTGGTAAAGTTCAGGACAAATTGTCTTTTTATTTGTCGGGGGCCAATTCAAAACTGTCAAGCATACACAAAGCAGCTAATGACAGAACAAAATATTTATATTGCTTTGCTCTAAAAACAATAAAAAAATGAGCAATTTGCATTGTTCTTATTTTTGGCTATTTATTATAACCCATATTAAGATTTTTCAATCCTAATTCATCAAATACACTATTAGGATGTCACACTTTTTATGATACGCTTTTACAAGAAAAACACATCATAAAGTGTGGTGTAAATGTGAAAATGGTGCTTCTTTGAACAACTTTTCCTGAAATGGGCCCTGGCATATATCTTAACTGTTTCTTGCTGAATGACTGTTCACAGAGGCCAGTAAGGTGCTGGCCAGCACAGCAAGTATGGCTAAATGCAGTCATGATGGCCTGCAGTAGGGACAGGAACTTGCCTCTGGGTCAGAGTTGAGTTGAATTCTGACCCTGGTACTTATCTCTGGGCATCAAACAATGATTAGAGTTTACTCTCTCTAACCCTTGGTTGTCTCTTAGTGTAATGCTGATCATAAGAATTCTGTTGCAGTGTGGCCATGAAGCTTACAAGAGGGAATTCAGAGATGTACTCATTACCGTAGTGTTAAGATTGAGGAATACTGGAACATGTCTGGATGCTGGCATGCATCTCAATCTTACCTCATTCTTATTTTCTGTCCTCCAGATGAAACTACATCTGACAGGTGATGAGATAGATCCTGTTGGTTAGAGCATCTACACGGTCGAGAGGTCTACACGGGGCTCACTTATTTCTAAATGTGCAAGTCAGTGAGTCCTGCTATTGTCCTCATTAGAGAAGGACTATCCACAATAGAATTATTTTTGTAAAAATAGTGACAAGGGACTTGCCTTGCTTTAATCAAACACATCTGAGGTGGAATCCTGGCTGCATTGTTTCCTAGTTTTATGGTCTTGAGCAAGTTACTAACTTTGCTAAACACTAGTTTCCTCATCAGTTTAATTGTGTATGGTGATATTTGCTTGATACATTTTGTGAGATGAAGTATACAAAACATCATTGATTGTGTCTGACAGCGTGGATAGTTATTAGCCAATTAAATCTGCTTGCTTTATAATTATCTGCTGAATAATGAGAGGAAATAGCAGGGCACTTTTCCCAGACCACAATAAAATGAATGTAATGTGTGAAAAGAGATGTAGAAAACATTAGTTTTTACAAATATTAATAAAATACTTATGTACCATAACAAGTTAATTTTTGAAACTTTTTCTAATGGGGCAAATCAAAAAATATTCACCCCCTTCTTTTTATTCGTGTCCTTGGTTCCAGCAGAAAGGTTTTAGTCTTATGTCTGAAGGCCTCAGGACTTTTCATGGGATAGTAATGATAGTCTGTATACACTGGCCTGAAAATGGTTGCAGCAACACTCCTTACCAGTTTTTATTTGTACCATACCCCACACACACAGCACTGAACACAATTTTCTTGCCCTGATGTATGAAATGTTAATCGTCTGAATTGCTGGAACAAATGATCTGCAGTGAAAATCTGATCTTGTCATTCTCTGATTTTAAATTTTTCTTTCACATGCTGACGTCTGTGGAAGTTACAACTCTTTAGTGTGCCAGTCTACAATATGACCTCCTCCTCTTCCCACTCACCTGGGCTTTGGCCTCTCATCTTCTCACTTCTCACCAATTTTTCAGTGCTTTAAATATGTGAAGCTGCTGCCTTGATGATTGCCATACTTTTGCCAATGCTGTTGTCACTGCCTGCGGCACCTGTTCTCAAACTTGCCCTGCTGAATCAGAAGCAGTATTCTTTCTGGAAATCCAGGTTTGTTAGGTAACCCTCACATGGTTTCCATAGGAGCCTGTGTGTACCCAAACCAAAATACCCATCACTTATTTCATTGTCTCCCATGAGGCTGAACTCCCACAGGAGTAAGGAAGTGGGCCCGGCATAAACGTGTTCCAAGTAAACATCTTTTTGATGAATGGATGACTCTTAGTCACCATTTCCAGTAAGACTGGTGCTCTTCTTATGACTCGTTGTTGACAGAGTTGTAGACACTACTCGTTGGTATAAAATCCTAATCAGAGGCCAGGTATGGTGGCTCATGCCTATAATCCCAGCACTTTGAGAGGCTGAGGCGGGTGGATCACCTGAGGTCTGGAGTTCAAGACCAGCCTGACCAAGGTGGTGAAATCCCGTCTCTACTAAATACAAAAAATTAGCTGGGCATGATGGTGCATGCCCGTACTCCCAGCTACTTCGGAGCCTGAGGCAGGAGAATTGCTTGAACCTGGGAGGTGGAGATTGCAACGAGCTGAGATTGTGCCATTGCACTCTAGCCTGGGCAACAAGAGTGAAACTCTATCTCAGAAAAAAAAAAAACATCCCAATCAGGACAAGATGCACATGCTTGGCTAAGGATAACCTAAGAGCCTGACTGAGCAGATTTGCATTTTGTGATCCATTTTATGTGCGTCTTCAACATGTGAGTGTGGTGACTAAATGAAAGCTATATTATGCATTAATGGTTATGTTTTGGCTCCTGGTAAATGAAGGTCTCCCAAGTACAACTCTGACTTTCCTCTTTGGACCCAGACTTCCCTTCAGTCAATTTGGCTTCATTACATGTGTTAAACAGATTTTTTTTTTTAAACCAGATCAAATGTAGGTGGAAACTTATTCCAGAGATGTATGAATCTGGGCAGAAACTGAAAAATTAAATTAGGATGACTATTTGACATTAGATAGAAAGAACACATAAGCAGAAGAGGTGCTATCAAGAATTTATTATCATTTTTCTTTAATTCAAGTTTCTTTAATTTTAGCTTATATGAATCTAGAGATATACTCTGTATCCAAAGTAATTTTGGAATCAGGAGGGTGGGCCCTCTATCTTGCCACCTATTAGATCTGAGTGAATTTGCTGCTACTCCTAGCAAAGGTCTTCCTTATGTCAAAGCATTCCCTCTTCTGGAGGTGAATGCCACATCAAAGGCAGTGACAGCTTGTCAACTGGCCAAAAGTCCTGTCCACTTTAAGGCAAGCAGGCCAGCTGTCAGAACAGAAATGTCTCCGAATGACTGGCAGGCTCAAGTGCACTCTGGGGACCTCACCAGGGCTCGTTCTGGACAGCGGATTCCATGGGAAGGGGATACTAGTCTCTAGATAACAGCCTGAGAAAGATCACATCAAAACTCGTTATCAGTTTTTATTTCCTACCATACACCAAATGTACAGCACTGAACACAATTTTGTTGCTTTGATGTAAGAAATATTAAGTGTTTGGAGAAACAGTATACAAACAAACTACCTCAAATAAAAAAATGCATACATCATTGCCTTTTTGTTGTTTACAAAAGACCAATTTACAGTATTGATCATTAACATAGTTGAAAAGAAAACAAATTCAGTGCACATTACAAAACACCTCAAGTACAAAGTAGGCAAATAAATATAAACATACTTCACAAAACATCCTGCTCAAACTATGCCAACACAAATAAATTAACCTGAAGTCATAGTAAATCATAGTAATAAATATGTAGGTTGGTAAGAGATTTCTTTTAAATTAAATAAAATATATAACAAACTTGTTAAAATATTTAGCAAATTAAACGTTTGTCTTTGTAATAAGTGAACTCATTTGTATGCATCCATGAAGTACTGTATAGCAAAATGTTTGTGAGTACATAACTGTAATAGAAAATTTTGTTTGGTATCCCATTTATAATAGATAGCACATATAGTAGCTCATTTTTTAAATTGATTTTTAAATAAACACCATTTCTACCTAAAACAGACAGTTCATCTTCACTAAACTAAGATTCAAGAGTTCAAATGAACTCCAAACCAAACATAAGCCTCACTTAATGCATAACAATGACCACAATTTCATGGGAGTGGAATTATTGTTGAGTATTGTTTTTCATTTGTGCAGGTAACAGTAATAACAGTGGAATATATCAAGCCTGTGAATGCCATCACGTTCCATCTAAATATCCATGAGGTTAATAAAAAATAAACACTTTTGTTTATAGCACAGAAAATTAAGCCCACACTAAGTTCGTGTGTACATTTACACAGAGGCACGTCTGCACATGAAATGTGTGTGCACACCAAAAAGGCAGTTTAGCTGGTTGTCTATACCTTTTCCTTAAAAAAAATAAATATAAAAAAACTTTTGAAACAATGCTTAACTACTTTACAATCCCTGAAATAGACATTGCCTTTACTATAGCAACTATGAGACTCTGACCCATTCAGAAATTCAAGATTGTGGGCTCAATTCAAAGTGTGGATGAGTGTGTGTGTGTGTGTCTGTGTGTGAGTATGCCTGTGTGTGTGAGTGTGTGTGTATACTTTGTAGTACTTGAAGGTCTATGGCAAGATTTCTGTCAAATTGAATGTTGTCTTGTTTCCTATGGAGGGTGAGACCCAAGTTGCCAGTGTTTGAAGTAATCACTCAGATTGGAGTAACATTTCTTCATGTGTTACTGTATTTTCCATTCCTTTCCAGTCAACCCAGTAAGATAAATGCTATTTCAGGGGCTATGGTATCTACAAAATTTTTCATTTGGATGTGTTTGTATTTGCTAAGTACAAATCTACACCAATATTGTCACTTGTATATTGTACCAACATATGGCAGGAAAGCCTGGCTGGTCACACCAAGTCTTATTTTTCATCTTGGGAAACGAGTTGCCAACGATCTGATACGACTTGAAAAACAAACAGATAAATCTGCATCACTAAAAAAGCTTATGTTTCTTTAAAACATTTCAAATAAATAATTCATATTAACGAAAACCGTCCAGCCAAGTCGAATACTTTGCTGATTGCTATATTTAATTATTGCTAACAAATTCTGAGCAGGCTGTTTTCCAGCATCCTGTGCTTTTGTGAGTGCGGATTCCCCACTAGTGGGCGCCATTTGTCTTCTTATTCCTTGTGTGCAGCTCACCTTACCACAAACTCATTTATAAATACAAAAACCAGTGAAAGGTGGGGGAAGAAGTGTGCAATAAAAATCAAACTCAACTATAGTGCAGTCCTTAGACAAGGATTTCCTTCACCCTTTCCTGTTTCCTCATTAAAACCCAGCAAGAAAGATGACTTGAGAATAGCATTTCTATTTAAATCCTATTGGAAAATAAATTAATAACACACTTGTAAAAATATGGCAGACTTCAAAATGCAGTTAAAAGATAAAAAACTCTTCAATTAGTAATAAATAAATTATAAAAATGTCACATTTATTTTACATATACTTTACAAAAAAAGAGTACAATGAAGAAATAAAAGAAAATCATATGAAAATAAATAAGATCTAATAATTGACTGCATTGCTTTTAATCCAAGAAGTCTATCATAGTTTTTCTTTCCTTTTTATATCAGCTGGGGAAAATAAAATTAGTGCAATGTTGCAATTGTAAATGCAGTACGGCAACCTCCATGCCTTAGCAGTACACGAACCACTAACAGATCCATCTGGAGTTTGCTGCTGTTGGTAATTTCTGTTGCCCGGCAGTGCTGTGATCCTACACATGGATACCCTTCACTGCCTGTTTGATACTTTCCAGTAGAGCTTTGCATTCCGGGGAATAGTCCCGTTCCAGATTGCTGTACATGTCTGTGAGTGTATTTACATATGCTTCAAAATTCTGCTCACTGATAGGTCCCTAAATGGAGACAAAACACATTGACCCAATCACAGTGGTTCAGGCTGAGGGAAAAGAAGGACCCAGTGACATCGAAGACCTGTGATCCGGGAGTCGGGAGGGAAGGCAAGGGTGCATATGGCTGCCGGAGTTGCAGGAGATGGAGAGAGATGGAGTGTGTGCGGGATTCATCTGTTCACTCTTAATTCGGGAGACAAATGTGACTGGTTTGTACAGTATTTGGGGTTGATATGGAGCACATAAAGTATATGTCTGGCTGTGGACTCGGACTCCACAAAACTTTTCTACTTCTCTTGGGAGGCAGTCTCAGCCTTGACTGCACATGCCTTACACAACAGAGGCTCCTGTTTGTGGAAGGTGAATAATTGTGAGGCTGGGAAGGGTTGCTTGTACTAAATGGTGCCTTTAACAGCACTGGGTAGAAACTTAAGGAATTTAAATTTGAGCAAGTTACTCAGTAACAGTTGTGATGGAAAATTTTCCTCCTCCGTCCTCTGACCCTTTGAACCTGTTTCTCTCCTGTGGCATCATTGCACACTTTTTACATTTCTCAGTCTTTGCAGGCAGAATATCAATTTCACAAAGTTTAAATTTATTCATCCCCTATTCTTTTTTTTTTTTTTGAGACAGAGTCTCGCACTGTAGCCCAGACTGGAGTGCAGTGGTGTGATCTCAGCTCACTGCAATCTCCGCCTCCCAGGTTCAAGCGATTCTCCTGCCTCAGCCTCCCAAGTAGCTGGGATTACAGGCGTGCACCACCACACCTGGTTAATTTTTGTATTTTTAGTAGAGATGGGATTTCACCATGTTGGCCAGGCTGGTCTCAAACACTTGACCTCAGGTGATCCACCCGCCTCGGCCTCCCAAAGTGCTGAGATTACAGGCGTGAGCCACTGTACTTGGCCTCCCTGTTCTTTTTGTATGTTTTGGTCTCTCCTTTACCCAGTGTGATGCTTTAAGGAGAGCACAGGCTGGATATGTGTAAATTTCACACAAATGTGAAACGGAATGAATGTCACAAAGGGCACGTTACTCAGTCATTTCTGTTGCCACCATTTTCCCTCCTTTTTAAAAACACATGGCGTGAGACTTACTTTGCAAGGTGCTTGGAAGAAAGGACATTTAAATGTCAAAGTATAGTGCTATTGTTGCTATTTAAGGAAATAAGCTTTCTAAATTTGAAGCTATTTGGTTGTGCTCTGCTCAGCAAAGCGCTGATCTAAATTATTAGTATTGTCCAATCGTGATTCTCTGTCCCCTCCTCTTTCCTGCCTTTGCTGTGCCTTGTGTTTCTTGGAGAGTCAGGGAATGGGATGGGGACCCAGGAAGCACAGTGGATAAAGGCCACTCTGCAGGGCCGGGCCCACTTACCTTGTGTTAGCTTTGGAAACTTGATCAAATTAAGTAAACTCTCTGAGCCCTGATTTCCTCAGCTATGGAATGGGAATACTAATGCTCGCTCTTTGGTGCTTTTGTAACATTTTGTGTGATCAGCCCTAAAAATCACCACTGGAGTGCTCTGTGTGGTGAGTACACAAGGCACAAGTTAACTTGTGTAGTACCTATTTTTTATGGCAGTGGTGAAGAAGAAAATACTAAGGAATGCATGTTCAAAGTATGATTTATGCTATGTTAATAAATAACATTACAATGATTTTGAATA
Source organism: Trachypithecus francoisi (assembly GCF_009764315.1). Classification (NCBI taxonomy): domain Eukaryota; kingdom Metazoa; phylum Chordata; class Mammalia; order Primates; family Cercopithecidae; genus Trachypithecus; species Trachypithecus francoisi. Next base: position 7,184,755 of record NW_022681472.1, read on the forward strand.
ATTATCTTAATCCTTACCATAGTGGCATCATTTATTTTGGTTTGTGTTCATTATTACATTATTGATTTTTTGGCAGGTAGGAGTCAAGAAACATATTTGGAATTGTTTAAGATAAGAACTCCATGCTAAGAACTTGGGTAAAATTGAGGGGCTTAATGTTTCAACCAAAATCAATTATATTTCTTCATCACATTGCTGCTTCCGTAAATAATTTCATATATAAAATTGGCATCTTTGGAAAAATTATTCTAAAAATTTAGGTTCTGAGGAAATTAAAAGCATTCAGCAATGTAGTCTTTCCTCCAAATATTTGCCTGTATTTAAGAATATGTAAAAGAAGCTAATTTTCTATGAATTCCAAATACAGTCATGCAATGTATAACAACATCTGTCAATGATAGACTGAATATATGATGGTAGTCCCATAAGATAACAATAGCATATTTTTATGGTTTAGATATGGTTTTCCATGTTCAGATACACAAATACTAGTAATTGCCTAAAATGTTCAGTACACTAACATGCTGCTCCGGTGGGTAACCTCAGAGCAGTAGACTGTACCATATAGCCTGGGTGTGCAGTAAGTAAAGTAGGGTCTGTCATCTGGGTTTGCAGAAGTTCACTGTATGATGTTCACACAGTGCCAAAATTGCCTAAGGGACACATTTCTTAGAATGTGTGCCCATTATTAAGTGTTGGAGGACTATAGTTGCATACCTGAAAGAGATGCTTCAATTTTGAAAACGAGGATTCCTTGCTCATTTTTTTGTTGTTGTTTGTTTTTATTTTATATGAGGAGAACTGAAGTAGGTTCTTCATACTTCCATATGAAGAAAGCACCTAGTCCATTGGGAATTGAACATTTTTGATTACAGTTCTTGAGTTGGGTGGATAATGAAAATAGTGGTCTCAGATTTTATAAGATATGGAATCTTCTACTTGGAAATACATTTTCACTGAGGGAGTTTTGCCCATTCAACTTTCACATGACGTTATGAACCGAGCTTTAAAAAAATCTTTGATTTTAAATGACTTTGGCTTCTAAAAAATTCTTGGCCTTAATATAATTTAAATAAATGTATCTACCATGTTCCCAGAGAGGGAGATTACTCCAAGCCAGACTGTGATGGAGTGTGGTCACTCTGTGACTGCTCACAGGTCTCCTCAAAGCTCAGTCGTGGCAACCCTGTCACTAAATGCATGATGACACTGCAAATGCTTGTAATGGAACAGCAAAGTTCTGGCCTTGAACTTACCATCTGTGGAAGCTGGATGTCAGCAAGGCTTGAAATGAGAGCTTGGCTCAGACCCGCCAGCTCTTTTAGCAGACTTTCATTGTTCTGTTCTATGAGTTTGTTCTCCTCCTCTATCGTCTTTAAGTTGCTCTCCATGGACGTGATCTACAACAGAAATAACTTAGGAATGTGAGTAGTGGAGTTTGGAAGGAGCACAAAAGGTTTCTCCCTGAAAGAAAACGCACCAAGTGAATCTGAACACTAAGAGATGCATGCATGCAACTTCTCAGCGTGAAGCTGCAGCCCCATTGGATTGTTTGAAGTGCTGGAATCAAATCCCCAAATTTTCATTTTTAGCCCAGACTTCCTCAGGAATTGTGAAACTTCTCCATGTGGCTATATGATGAATATCTCAAACTCAACATGCTTAAAGCAAACTTTGCTATTTTCCCCAAACCTGCTCCATCCGCTGTCTCCCTTTTCCAGCCAGCAGCAACTCAACTTAAGTACAGATCCCCCATGACTCTTTCTTTCATACCTCTCCTCCACTGGCGCCTCCTTCAAAATATCCAGGATGGGACCACTGTCCCCTCTACACTGCTGCCCCTGGGCCCAGTCACCAGTGTGACTATGCTGTCTTCTTGTGGGTGACTCTGTGTCTGCCATTACCCCATCTAATCTCTTCTCAGCCTTTCCTCAACACAGCCACCAAGATGAGCCTCTTAAAATGCAAGTCAGCATGTCAATCAGAGAGGATGATGTTACTCGCTGGGTCAAAACTGTGCTACAGTTCTGCATACATTCAGAATAAAAAACAAGGTCTTTAAAATGGCCTAAGATGCCCCATGTGAGCTGCCCTGTTGCATCTGAGACTGTTCTCCTGTGACCTGCCCCACCCAGCTCACTCACCTGCGACCACATTTCTCTTTGCTGTTTCTCAAATCCCCAGACCTTCTCATGATGAGCGCTTTTGCGCTTGCGGGGTTTCTTCTGTCTGAAACACTCTCCATACCTGTTTGGCCAACTCCCTCACTCCTCAAATCTTTGCGGATGCCTTTCTTCTCCTGGGCAGCTGGTGGTCCTATTAACTATTGAAATACAGCCACTCACCCAGCCCCCTGCCATTCTAGCATACAACATAATTGATCATTTATGACTTTTTTGTTTATTGTCGCTTCCTCCTTCTAGACGATAAGTCTCAGGAGGGCAGAGGCCTTTGTGTTCTTTGCTAATGGTTTTCTAGAGGAATTCCCATGATTTCTAGACAAAAGTATCAATCTGTGGACCAGATGGCCATTAATTGATGATGGCAACAATGGTCACTCTGGGTAAGGAAACCAAAATTTCAGATGGATTAAAACCCTTTGTCTTAAGCTGTTGTGTGAGGACTTCCAAGAGATCCGGTAATCACGGTGGTATAAAAATCCCCTGCAGGGAAAGGGAGAAAGATACTCAGTCCTATTCTCTGTCTCATTCTTTTGCTGCTAACTTGTTGCAAGAGAGTTATGATTCGTGTTTTAAAAATCTTGGACTGAACTGTTAATTTCCAGGGGATGAGGCAGACATCACAAAGAAGAATGCAGAATTGAGAAATTACTTGGGCTTTTAGGTAAAGAATTTGATCAAGAAAATGTTCAGTAAGATCTGTTTCTAATAAATACTTACACATTCAGAGGTGTTCCAAAAACATTAAATGAAAAAGTTGCTATATTTTACTTGAATTTTGAATGAAACCAAGGATTCTTACCTTTTCATCACATTTTTTTTCTAATGCACTATGTGCTCCACCAGACTGTTTGATTATAGGATAATCTGCCTTGTTTGCTTATGAAACCTTTGATGCCACCAGGACGAAAACAGGAGACAGCTTGCCCACAGCTACTGAATAAATGGTAACCTGGGGTGATCCAGCTATTCAGAATTTTACAATAATTATGGAGTCTAGAAACACTCAGCATATTGACTCTAAGATATATTTTCACACAAGCTTTAAAAAGTTCAATGTTTTGTTTCCACCAAAGATTAAGGATCATGAATTACTTTTTTTTTTTACCTGGGTCTGAAGTTTCATCATATCTGCTTCAATTTTAAGGTTGGATTCATTCAGTTCCTTTATTTCTTCATCCAAATGCCTAATTTCTTCATCACTCTCTATTCCTGTAAAGAGTAAGACTACCTTAGTTCAAACTGAAAACTGTTAACAATTGAGTCATATGTTTAATATGTGATTTGCTACTTGAAAATGAGACTTCCATTTGAAGTGTTTTTACCAAAACAATGCATATCCAGGATTCTGAAAAAGTGGATAAGAGAAATTGCACATTTAATTTCTCGGTAAGAAAGAAAAGAGAGAGTAGAGAAGTGCCACCGTTGCATGTAGCTCAGTTATGTCCCAGGGGTGCTACCAGGCGTGTTTGTATATGTGTCTTCAATTACATCTCACCGCACCCTACAGCGAGACTCACTCCATTATAGCCTCCTCACATATAAAGACACCAAGCCCAGAGAGGTTAATTGAGGCCTCAGAAATCACTGACAGAAGTTAAATAACCTGCCCAAGTTCAAATTAAGAGGCAGAGCTGGGATTAAACCTCAAAGCCCTTGCATTCCCTTATTCAAAATGCTGTAAGGACAGTTTTATGACGAGTAATTAAATATCTGTTTAGTTGAGTTAGACCTTAGGAACCATGACTGGAGGCAGAGCTCCGGGGCTGCTGGCAGGTGAATTAGAGTCCAGAGACACATTGGCAGAGTCTTCCACATGGACATGGATGAGGAAAATGTAATTTAGGGGGAAGGACATCAGCTTGGGAGTTTGAATCCTGTTCTTGAACATGGGCAACTTACTTATCTTCTTTGTGCTTCAGTTTCTTCTTCTGTAAAATAGGCATGATATCTACACTGTGAGAATGAATGCAATAAAATGTAGAGTGCTAAACATGCCACAGGCTCTCAATGAATGGTGGTTACTTCCCATGATTACTTTGTAGGAGTATGACTACATTTGAAAGGTTTCAAGGACCCAGGGAAGGTAGTTAATATTAAGGATGCGAGAGCAGGATTGGAGGTAATTTTATCTCCTAGAAGAATGAGTCTGGGCCGGGCGCGGTGGCTCAAGCCTGTAATCCCAGCACTTTGGGAGGCCGAGACGGGCGGATCACGAGGTCAGGAGATCGAGACCATCCTGGCTAACACGGTGAAACCCCGTCTCTACTAAAAATACAAAAAAACTAGCCGGGCGAGGTGGCGGCGCCTGTAGTCCCAGCTACTCAGGAGGCTGAGGCGGGAGAATGGCGTAAACCCGGGAGGCGGAGCTTGCAGTGAGCTGAGATCCGGCCACTGCACTCCAGCCCGGGCGACAGAGCAAGACTCCGTCTCAAAAAAAAAAAAAAAAAAAAAAAAAAAAAAAAAGAATGAGTCTGAACCAGAGTGACAATGAAGAGGGACATGTGAACTTCCACAGTGAGACTTCATAGGAGCAATTTCATGAGAGCAGGATAAAGGGTACTTGGCCTGACAATTGGTTTGAAAGAGATCTGGGCTCTTATACTTTGCTAGGGTGACTACTTTGGGAAATAATCCATTACCTCCTGAAGGTGGATGCTCACATTCTCTATGATCCTCCAATTTCTTCCTTAGGTACACACCCAAAACAAATGGTTGTACACAGGAAGCATGCATAAGGTGTACGCAGCAGTATTGCTCGCCAAAAGCAAAACTTGAAAGGAGGCCACATGCCCACCAAAAACAACATGGGTGACTCTTAGTAATTTAGTGGGAAGAGAAAAAAGTAAGCCGAAAGTTACATCACATACAGCATGATAAAACAGATGGCTATTCTGTGGGTACTTACTCTTTATTAAAAGTAACTACTTGATAAAGTGAGCCATGGATGGACCAATGAAGAGAGTGTATCATAAGATTGATATAACTCTGGGCTCTAAGATTTAATGAAAAAAGGAAAACAAACCAACATATAAGACTTAGGTATCTTAGTAGCTAGACCGGTCTGAATATGAGTCAACAGTATGACATGGCTACTAAGAAAACAACCAACATTTTATTTATCCTACTGCAAGTTTCAGCTCCCCAGTCTGCCTTATCATAGAGACAGCTCTACAGTTGCCCACCTGCTCTGGCAGAAGCAAGCAGTTGGGATCGATTCCTCTCTTCTCTCGCCCCCTACCTCCAGCCCTCACAAGTCCTGCAAATTCTGCCTATAGATTAGGTCATACAGTTGCAGGTGGGCAACTGTAGAGCTGTCTCTATGATAAGGCAGACTGGGGGGCTGAAACTTGCAGTAGGATAAATAAAATGTTGGTTGTTTTCTTAGTAGCCATGTCATACTGTTGACTCATATTCAGACGAGTCTAGCTACTAAAATACCTAAGTCTTATATGTTGGTTTGTTTTCCTTTTTTCATTAAATCTTAGAGCCCAGAGTTGTATCAATCTTATGATACACTCTCTTCATTGGTCCATGCATGGCTCACTTTATCAAGTAGTTACTTTTAATAAAGAGTAAGTACCCACAGACCATACTCATGGAACTATAGTATCTGGGACTCAGGATTCATTCTGCACTGTCCGGCTGTGTCTGGAGAATTGCACTGCATCTTGGAGCACCGTACTTTACCGGTTGGTGCACTGGTACAGGAATCTCCTCTCAGACAATTGACGGGTAAGAGCTGGGGAAGAAAGGACTGAAATATCCGGATCCTCAATGAAACAGGTATTTGGAGTGTTATCAACACCTGAAATTTTTCTGATTTGAGCAATTGAAAACTTCTATTGCTATAAATTTCTTTGACATGTTGTTTTTCTTTTCTGTCTTTTTACAGTAAAATTCCACCTCAAAGAATGCTATTTTCTTACATAATATCTGGTGAGGCAGACAAAAACCAAGGAGATGCTTGTAAAACATGAAGTGCTCTGAAGGAAGCACAGAGGGTGCTGGGGAGCCCTTCACTGGAGAAGATGCACTCCTTTCAAGACTTTCAAGATCAGAAGGAGGCAGGCCTGTGAAAAACCAGCCAGGAGTTGAGCATCCAAGAGGAGGGAGGAAGTCCAGAGCCCAAAGTGGGAAGGGAGTGGGTGCCCCATGGACAGCAAGACAGTGAATGGTGGGAGCAGGCCATGGGGACATCCTGGGAGCTTAGGTTTATTCCAAGTGCAACAGGAGCCAGGGAAGAGTTTTAGGTAGGGGAGCTGGGATGATCGAGTTGACTTTTCACAAACGTAATTTGGAGTTTTGAGTAGAGGATAGATTGGAGAAGAGACAGAGCAGAAGCCTGAAGACCCATGGGGAGATGATTGCTGGAGTCCTGGCTGGGTATAGGGAAGTGAGGCCAAGAGAAGGAGACAGACTCAAGATCTAATCTATAGGCAGAATTTGCAGGACTTGTGAGGGCTGGAGGTAGGGGGCGAGAGAAGAGAGGAATCGACCCCGACTGCTTGTTTCTGCCAGAGCAGGTGGGCAACTGTAGAGCTGTCTCTATGATAAGGCAGACTGGGGAGCTGAAACTTGTAGTAGGATAAATAAAAGTTCAATTTTGGCTAAGTTATGAGTGCTTGTGAGAAGACTGTTTTAAGTGACAGCCTGGATTCTTGGTTCTGGGATTACGTTAGGATTATGTTTCCCTGAGGGCCAATGTTCCTGAAGACACCCCAGACTCCTAATCAAGATGGGGCCATTTGGAAGATGCCTGGAGCTTGTGAGGGAAGATCATAAGATGAGATCTCAAAAAAGAAACAGTGTCATGGGATCTAATATGTAACAGGCTCCCCATACATGCTCATAGAATTAATCAATGAAGGAATTAATGTTTTTATTATAATTTCTGGGATCTGGAGAGCTATTTTAGCCACAGGATAAATGCAACCAATTTCTTTGTAATGTTTCCTGTTAACATATCACTTTATCTGCTTCCACTGAGTCACTTATCTGTCAAACTTCTCTCCATCCACACAGTCTTTAAAAACCTTTGGATTTCACTCTGCACTTCTGAATATTAACTCATATGATCCTCATTTAAAAACCATGAGATAGAAGCATTTATTACCTCAAAGTATGGATGGGAAACCAAGGTACAAAGTAAGTGGTACAGGGGGGATTCAAACATAAGCTCTCCGGTTCCAAAATATGTTCTTTTAACCATGAAAATGCTATCTTTATTCATAGATGTTTCATCTGTTTTGGAAGTATCAGTAAAATGTGTGCCCTGATGTTTACAGACATACTTCTAGTAGGGTGTTGGACTAGCTAGGTATGGCTGATGATCAAGGAAACCATATAAACTATCCACTAAATTATTATTATTATTATTATTATTATTGAGACAGAGTCTCACTCTGTCACCAGGCTGGAGTCCAGTAGCATGATCTTGGCTCACTGCAACCTCTGCCTCCCAGGTTCAAGCAATTCTCCTGCCTCAGCCTACTGAGTAGCTGGAACTACAGGCGTGTGCCACCATGCCCAGCTAATATTTTTATTTTTAGTAAAGACAGAGTTTCACCATGTTGGCCAGGATGGTCTCCATCTCTTGACCTTGTGATTCACCCACCTTGCCTCCTAAAGTGCTGGGATTACAGGCGTAAGCCACTGCGCCTAGCCTCCACTAAATATTTTACTTAACTCTTCAGAGACTTTGATTCTTTATATAATTCATCTATGTAAAAGCAAGAGATTATGCTTTCTTTTGTTTAATAATTCTAATGTTTAGTTGGTACTAATCTGTGCCTAATTTGCATATTTGGGGATTATGTCATATATTATATTTTCTTTATATTCTGTATAATTATGCAAGTTATGTATATACCTGTATAGAGCAGGTATTCTCAACTTATAAGAGGCTTTAAGTCCTATAGTTATGTTTTTTCATATTATACAAATGAAGCAATTCTATCATATTTCAAACAAATTCTATTATATTTCTTGAGTGAACTTTTATTTATTTATTTATTTATTTTGAGATGGAGTCTCACTCTGTTGCCCAAGCTGGAATGCAGTGGTTCGATCTCGGCTCACTGCAACCTCTGCCCTCTGAGTTCAAGCTATTCTCCCACCTCATCCTCCTGAGTAGCTGGGATTACAGGCGCCTGCCACAGCACCTGGCTAATGGTTTTTTTTTTTGTTTGTTTTGTTTTATTTTTCTATTTCTTTTTTTTTTTTTTTTGTATTTTTAGTAGAGACGGGGTTTTACCATGTTGTCCAGTCTGGTCTTGAACTCCTGACCTCGTGATCCACCCTCCTCGGCCTGCCAAAGTTCTGGGATTACAGGTGTGAGCCACTGCGCCCAGCTGAACTTTTATTTTCAAATTGGGTTTACACAACAAAATTGTACCTTTATTTTATTTAGGGGAAAATGAATTAATGTAAATTAGGCTATTTAGTTACTAAAAGAGTGAGGAGAGTTAACATCCAGAAAGAAATGATATATAACAATGTTTAGGACACACTATTTTGTCACATGAGAAGAGCTAGATGGAGCTCCTAAATGCAAGACCATATATATAGACCAATTATCATAACTTCTGCTTGTTTCTACAAAGCACAGAAGGACTGGCATTCTCTCTTATACAGACGGCCTAATTTTATTATCAAGGACTAGTAAAGGTCTTTAAAAATTAACATGGCAATTTAATTACGGCAAGGATGGAGAACTAAGGATCAATTATTCTAAAATTAATGTACACATTTTTTGACATAGACTCTCCATGTTTAAACTGACTTGTGCATAATATTCCCCCAAAATATTATCTAATTCAACTAATTGCATGAATGATTTGTACCTAGTTTAAATTAATATAGTATGCTAAAGTTAAAGCCATATGCACTTTATATTTCATTGCAATTTGATTTGATATTTTTAATGTCTGAAGGTGTGTTCATTTACATCTACTTTAAAGATCATCCAGAGAACAGTCATTGCGGCCTCACTTTAAGGTAAGGGATCATGAGGCACAGCATTGTTAGAGAAGGCCCCCAAATCACTTTAGGTCCTTCTCGACCTTCAACGAACCACGGACCTGAATTCAGGTGGACTTTTTCTCATGCAAAGTCATGGTAAGTTCTTAAGCTTTACAGAGCATCAGCCTCTACTTTCTTGGATTGTAAAACGTGTACTTTTCCAGTTAGTTACCTGTCCACATAGAATGACTGCACCCTGACACTTGTCAATGGGTTCAATCCAGCTCGCTGCTGCTCTATATTTTTTGAAAGCTCAGTTGAAGATGCTACAGTATAGGGACCCTTTGAAGTGTATGTGCTCAGCCCTGCTGCTCCTGGGTCTCTGTGCAAGTCTTTTGTGGGTTCCGACAGACCACCTGCTGCTGGCCCCCTGCAAAGCTCCATCACAATTTGATATAATGACGCCAGAGAACTGTTTTGTTTTTATCTTTGTTAGGAGTGGCCTTGTAATTTATATTCTGTTTAGAGTATGGATGGTATTGGTGTTCTCCTAATGAGAACTCATAGGAAATATTTTCTTCATGCACTGGGTTCCAGAAGGAGTTTTGCTCTGAATTTACTTACTACCACATGATTCACATGGCGATTATAGCTTTCTTCTGTTGTTGACTTCTAAAAGGCAAGGTCAAATTTGCGATCCTTATTTACCCAGTGAGAAACGACTCTTCACACACGTCTTAGTGTCCTCAGGCTTGCTCCGTCTTGCATTCTTATCTTCAACTTTCCTTTGTCTCATTTTTGAATTAATTTTTTTTGTTTTGTTTTGAGACAGAGTCTCACTCTGTTGCCCAGGCTGGAGTGCAGTGGTGCTTTCTTGGCTCACTGCAACCTCTGCCTCCAGGGTTCAAGCAATTTCCTGCCTCAGCCTCCCGAGTAGCTGGGACTACAGGTGCGTGCCGCCACACCCGGATAATTTTTTTGTATTTTTAGTAGAGATAGGGTTTCCCCATGTTGGCTAGTATGGTCTTGATCTCCTGACTTTGTGATCTGCCCATCTCGGCCTCCCAAAGTGCTGGGATTATAGGCGTGAGCCACTGCACCTGGCCTAATTAAATTTTTAACTAGCATTAAAAAAAAAAGTTCATGTAGCTTTGCAGTCCTTATCCTTTAAATACTATTTGAAATGGGACGATAAATAAATACACATTAAATTGTCCCAATTTCACTGCATATGTACTTAGAGGTATTTAGGGAATGGGGAGTATTTCCAAGGAGGAGTCAGAACATCTAGGGAAAAGCTCTTTTACTGAGCATGTGAATGTTGGAAAGACGGGAGGAGGCAGGCCTGTCCCTGGCAGCCGGGGCTTTATTCCTCCTCTGCGTGTACACTCCCCTCCTTCGGCGCTTAGCGGTGAGGACCCACGGAGGGAGAGCACCCCCGCCAAGAACCGCTTTAAATAAAGCAGATGAAGCCCTCGGAGGGAAACAGTAGGAACTCTAGTGCTTTCCCTCCCTTAGATACCGCATATCTTCTTTTTAAAAATCACACACACAAGTTAAAAAGATTGAGCATTGCTTTCAGGGAAAGTAACAACAGTGAAAGTCCCCAGCTCAATTCTAGTCATGTGCCAAAGATGCCATCAAATGAAGTCTCCAGAGCAAAATAATTGCTCTGCCATTGTTTCTCAAATGCTTTGGAATGATCTTTGATGGAAAACAACACAGGCCCCAGATAATGCTGATTAGAAATCTCAAGAAATGCATTCAAGAATCAAAGGAAAATTGGAGGATCCAAACAGAGAACTCAGGAGCTGTATCTCTGAACTTGGAAAGCGGATTGACACTGAGGAAATATCTAGGGAAATGTAGACTTAGGTTAAGATCTGGATGCTAAATCCAAACCTTCCAGAATCTCTATAAAAATATCATGTTGAGCACAGAAGAACACAATTGAAGGATTCAAATACAGATGCCAGAAATTGCTTCCTGAATTTTTATAGCGGATTTATAAGAGAAAAATGTGCACATACACACACACACGTACACACAAACACACACGAGAGAGAGAACATACACGTGAGAGAGACTGAAGGACACAGCTTCCACTAGTGTATCTTTGTTGCTGTTGTTTTGTTTAGAGATAGGTTCTCTTGCTGTTGCCCAGGCTGGAGTACAGTGGCACTATCATATCTTACTACATCGGCCTCGATCCTGGGCTCCTGGTCTCATCTCAGCTTCCAGAGTAACTGTGACTACAGGTGTGCAGCACCACACTGGGCTATTTTTTTTTTTTTTTTTTTTTTTTAAGAGATGCGGTCTGGCTGTGTTGCCCAGGCTGGTCACAAACTCCTGACCTCAAGCGATCCTCTATACTTGGCCTCCCAAAGTGCTGGGATTACGGGCATGAACTGGCATGCCCTGCCAACCACCAGTGTATCTTAATCCATCATACCCCACAGCCTGACTTTCTCTGTTGGAGATCACTCCTTATTTAAAAATAAGGAAGACACCAAAAAATTGTTTTTTAAACAAGGTTATAATTTTAGTTCAAATCTGAGGAAACCTTTTTTCTTGTACATTAAAATTACGCTTCCCATCTAGTGAATACTTTGACACACGAAACCCTTTAGGGAGCCAGGGTCTACACCCTGGAGGAGGTGGTGACAGCCAGCCCTGTGCTCTTACCCCCAGTTGCTTTGAGCTTGATGGTCATGAGTTCTTCAGAAACCTTGCCCTTTTTGATAGCTTGTGCATTGAGAGGACATCCAGACAAGCTGTGAAATAGAAATTGTACTAATGTATGAGATGTATATTATTTCTTATAAGCATTAAGATGTTTTATTCACAACCTACTATTTCTGTTTTTGCTGCCGATTAATTACATTATAACCCATAGTCTCTTTGTAGAGAGTAATGAATACACACCCATTAAAGCAAAGGCAAAGTGTCCTCAAATAATGTAAAATGTTTTGCTTTCTTTCCTTAAATCAAGGTACAAATAGTTACTGATGACACACAATTATTATTTAATTTATTTTGTTAAATTGTTATTCATCTGCATTTAAGTAAGTTCTTTTGTTTAGTAGTGGTTACTTTATTTTCTGTAAATGTGAAATTGTACATGCATATTATGAATAAGAATTGTTCCCAATTAGTCAAAATTCCATGAGTAATAAAGCAGAATCTAGTTCTTCCTGCCTTTATGTAAAATGTTCCTTGATCTTTATAGAATTACTCAAATTAATCCAAGCCAAAATAAAGCCCTATCCCACGCCCCCATGGCAAATTCAGTTTGGTTATGGGAAAGTTTTAAATTTTTTTCTTTAACTTTTACAACATTTTTCATTAAAAAAAAAAATCTCTACCCTGGAAGGAGAATAAGAGGAGCCGCCACAAGTGTATTCAGAGGCAATCACTGCAGAGGCAGTCTATTACACTGCAGTGATGTTTCTAACCCTTTCCATTTAGCAGTGGCACTCTTCAGCAGGGTTTCTTTCCTTTAATGTCATCTGTTTTATTTAAATTGCACCAGCATGATAAATGACAACATTGAAGAAAACTTGTTTTTCATCATTTATGATCAGATAATTTTGTTGTTCTATCCAGCCATTAATTCTTTTGCAATCTTGCTGTGTTTTCGTAGAAACAATTTTTAGATCAAAATAGTGATGCTCATAATCAGTCATTTAAAGTCTTTTTTTCTGCAGAAAGTTAGTTACAACTCATCTATAAAGCAATCATTTCACCCTGAAGCTTGGGACATTTGGCAGAGTGAAAGAAAATATTTCTGAAGCAAAGCCCTTAAAAAATGTGTGCTTAATTACTGTATTTTTTCAAGAAACTAATTATTCTACACTGAGTCTATGAAATATGAAAAATAATAGACATATGCTATTACATATATAGAAAAGGGTATGCAGTTTGCCTAATTTGATAAGCTATACATCTTTCTACACAGAAAAAGAAAATAATGAAAAGCACAAACTCAACTTGGAAACTGTGTCTTCTATTTTCAGAAGCTTCTCACTGTCAATTGTGGCCTATAAAAGTTTCATTATCTGTTTTACGGGGAGTTTGCACGTCTGTCTTGTTTTATGTCACATATTGTATTCTGAGAAAATAATCATGAATATTTATTTGGCAAACTGGATATTCAAAGGTGACCTTTAGTAAGTCCATTTGTAACATAATGGATATTAATATCTCATTAGAACTTCTCTGATCCTCACCCTTAAAGGATTTACTCTGTTCAGACAACATGCCGGAAAACTTTCAGGGTGACACAGTGTTGTGGAAAAGTTAATGAAGCGTCCATCCATAATTACATGACTTAGAAGCAAAGAATATAGTTATGAAAGAGAGGCTTTGCTTCCAAAATGCCACTTGATTTTGTATCTTCCAATGTAGAGTTTTCATATCTTCCAGAATGTAAAATGAATCTTAAATTAAGAAAAAAAAAATGGGCAGGAAAAGCATTTTAGAAGTTCTTTTTCCTTTTGAAGGCAGATGTTAAGAGGCTGAGGTATTTGGCTCCATATTGGAACGGCAGAAAAAAAATGTGCCTTCTATGGTTTTGACCAAAATTATCATTCTATTATGACATAGTGAGGGATTTTTTTTTTTTTTTTTTTTTGAGGTAGAGTCTCACTAAGTCACCCACGCTGAAGTGCACTGGTACAATTTGGCTCACTGCAACCTCCACCTCCTGGGCTCAAGCAATTTTCCTGCCTCAGCCTCCTGAGTAGCTGGGATCATAGGTGCGCACCACCACACCTGGCTAATTTTTGTATTTTTAGTAGAGACAGGGTCTCACCATATTGGCCAGGCTGGACTCGAACTCCTGGCCTCATGTGATCCACCTGCCTCGGCCTCCCAAAGTGCTGGGATTACAGGCGTGAGCCACGGTGCCCAGCTACAATTTTAAATTATATCTTCCTCTGCCTTCTTAAAGCAAAATAGCAGGTGATACAATGTATGTCGGGAACATAATTGCTTACAATATATTAATAAGCTTCAATAAAATCACAAAGATATGGCATAGCACTAAATGAGTTCTATCAATCACAGGACTTCTGATTTTAAAGCTACAAATATCCATAATTGTGTGTGTGTGTGTGAGTGTGTGTGTGTTTTAACATATCAGTTATCTTCTCAGATTGCTATTTTTTTCAAAGGAAATATTTTGTCATATAGAGATTTAAAGCAAGGTTTGAAAGTAGTCATTACATAAATATAATATGGATATAGTGTGTGGGTCAAATTGTTCTTAACCATCCTACAAAGTGTGTTTTGTAATTATTCCCATTTTGATTGAGAAAATGTCTATGCACTGGTGCCTGTGACACCTCAGCTTGGTGCCTGGCCCATGGTGAGGACCCATCATTAAACCTTAGGGGAAGCAGGATGACACTGGCTCTAGCATGCCAACCTGTATTCAAAGCAATTCCATAACTTTCCTGTGCTTGTTTCATCTTCTGTCAACTGAGGATAATTATAATACCTGTAGTTCACAGGGTTTTGTAAAGGTTTAAAGGAATAAACCATGCAAGCCACTTATAACAGTGTTGTCTATGGGTGAGAACCCCAAATACGTGTGAGCTATTTTTAGGTAACAAGTGATGGGAAAGAATACGAACAACCTCAGAGATTTCAGAACCAAATTTGTAACATATAAAAGCCAGTTGTGAGTTATATTCCAAGTCATATAAGTCATCCTGCATATATACACATAGGCTTAATATTATCTTCACAAACAGGAAAGGCAATCATCTGTGTTGAACCCCTACTGTGTGCCAGGCATAAGCCAGGTGTTTTGCGATATTGTTCCATTAAATTCTATACATAGGCCTGGTACAGTGGCTTGTGCCTGTAATCCCAGCACTTTGGGAGGCCGAAGTGGGCGGATCATTTGAGTTCAGGAGTTTGAGACCAGCCTGACCAACATGGTGAAACTCCGCCTCTACTAAAAATACAAAAAATTAAGTGAGTATGGTGGTCCCAGCTACTTGGGAGGCTGAGACAGGAGAATCGCTTGAACCTGGGAGGCGGAAGTTGCAGTGAGCTGAGATAACACCACTGCACTCCAGCCTAGGTGAGAGTGCGACTCCATCTCAAAAAAAAAAAAAAAAAATTATATGCACAGAAAAGAGAGAGTTTTCCACCTTAAAGAGAATACCCCACATTAAATACAGTCTCTTAAATATTTGAAATCACAAGAGAAATTCAATTCCATTAAATTCTACACATAGAAAAGAAAGAGTATTCCACCTTAAAGAGAATACCCCAAATTAAATCCAATTTCTTAAATATTTTAAATTGCAAGAGAACTTTTGAGTCAAGAATGCTGAAATCTGAATTACCTTTGTCTACATTCTTCACTGCTTTCCATCTCCTAGAAAATAAAACTTTGGAGGCTGAGTGCGGTGGCTCATGCCTGTAATCCCAACACTTTGGGAGGCCAAGGTGGGCAGATCACCTGAGGTCAGGAGTTCGAGACCAGCCTGGTCAACATGGCAAAACCCCGCCTCTACTAAAAATAAAAAAATTAGCCTGGTGTGGTGGCGTGCACCTGTAGTCCCAGCCACTCAGAAGGCTGAGGCAGAAGAATCATTGAACTGTGGAGGCAGAGGTTGCAGTGAGCCGAGACTGAGCCACTGCACTCCAGCATGGGTGACAGAGTGAGATTCCGTTTCAAAAAAAAAAAAAAGAAAAGAAAGAAAATGAAAAAAGAAAGAAAGAAAATAGTACCTTGGCATTAATATTGCAGCCTATGTTTTTGAAATCAGAATTTTCTTTCTCTCATACGAAATACATAATATGTAAACAGCTACCTACGATGTGTATTTGCAGTTTAAAGGATATGCTTTTTTTAGAGATGGGGTCTTGTTCTATCACCAGGCTTGAGTACAGGGGAACAATCATAGCTCACTGCAGCCTCAAACTCCCAGGCTCAAGCAATCGTCCTGCCTCAGCCTCCTGAGCAGCTGGGACCACAAGCATGTACCACCACCAATAAGCACTACTTATTTCCCCACTCCACTGTTAGTGGGCACCAAGGCTGTTTCCAGCATGGAGTTAGTAGAGCAGCACTGCTCAGATGTGGTCAGACAGACCTCCGGGTTCTCATACACAGAGATCCTCTGGGCATCAGTCTGGCTGTGTGCTGGGGCAAGTGCATAGTTCAGTTTTCAACTTGACTCTTTAAAGACAATTTGCTTCTTAAAGTGGCACTACCAGTTGCTCTGCCACCTACAGAGTATGGGAGTATCTGTTGCTCCACATCCTCACTAAGCGTTGGCATCATCATTTAAAACTTCTTCACTATTTTTAAAGATAACTTCATTATTGCTAACTGAGGGATGTGCTCACCACAGTACAGTATTAATATTTCATTATCAGGATCAATATGGATATTACTGAGGTCATCACAAGGAAGTCAAGCTACTGTACAGTAAATGTGCCATTAGGCACACTTGATTTGTGAGTGAAGTTCCTGAATATGAAATAATAATTCAAACTCAGAATAAAATAATGTGTGCTATTGTGGACATAGGTCTACATTTGAAAACCATCAAAAAATAAACCACTTGAAAAAGTCAAGTTTTCTCCATAAACAGGTTTTACTGAATATTTAAATACCTTCAAACAAGCAATTCCTGGAAGGCTTTATTTTCTGATATCATCCATATATATCTTTAGAACTGAGCAAAATCTCAAAAAGCCCCAATTTTGCCCAATGTTTACACTGCTCATATACAAAACATCAATGGTTTCCTAAAGCTTCATTGGATTTTAAACCAGCATCATGTACAGTGGCCCAAAAGATGAGACAGGACCCCACTGATGGCAGAAATATGTAGGGAAGCTTCTAATCTTTTCCTTTAGGTGGAATGTGAACCAAAAAGCTGGACAAAGATCACTACTGCCCAACAAAGGGCTTGGTTGAATGCGTGACACTCGGTGGTAAAGGAATTCAGTCACTGGGAACTATAAAAGGGTTTCCAGATCTCCTGTATCCTGCTGCTCACTTTGCAGTCACTGTGTCATTTTCTTTCTAGTTGCTGCAGATGAGTCATACCCTCCCAGTAGCAAAGTAACTACGATTTTGGCCCGAAATTGAGCCAGTCCATAAGACAGAGGGAATTCTATAAATATGTAAAATGAAAGTTTGCAATTATATAACATAATAGAAGAGATATCACCATTTGGAACTGAAGTAAACCATTTAATGACTGAACTGTTAAGAAATAGCAGCCTAAGCAATATTTTAGAATACAAATAAAACCAATTCTACATTTTCTAGAGCACTTGAAAACTGTGTAGTAATTTTAAGAAATAGAGAAAATAACATTTTTCATTCTTCATGCTCATCTAATATCTATATAACAAGACTTCATGTTATGATATCTCAACTGTTACAGTGAACAACCTTTAGGGGGTTGTTCACAACCTTCTCCCCAAGGCAGCCTAGGTGACAACCGATCACAACACTACAACAAAAAGACAGAAAACTCATGTTACCTTCGGTGGGTGACAAAAACATTATTTACATGGCCCAGCCCATTGCAGCCTGGCAAGGGACAATGTGGTAGCTCTTGCTTGTTCAGTTTCCAGGAGAGGGAGGCTCCATTGAGAGGATTCTCCTTCTGTCTCTTGGCAGCCAGAGGACAGCCAGAAGCTGTGCGGTGTGACGTGTATTTACCTGATATGTGACCTTGGCCATCACACCCTATCACAGGACATCTAGAGAGAAAGCAGAGACATTACCAGCCGGGAAGAAGGCAGTGATAGTCCTATGCTCTCCAGAGAACAAGCCATGCAATTATAGAGTTTTAATAAAAGATGCCAACATAACTAGCAAAACAGCATTGCATAAGCAGGCTCTGAGCTATGCGATTTTCATGCATTATCTCACTTAATATTCACTACAATCTACTGGGTAGAGAGTATTATTATCCCATTTTGCAGATGAGGAATAACGAGGCTTAGAGAGCTCGGGTAACTTGCCGCCCATTTTATAAGAAGTAGAGCCAAGTTCATGCCCACACTTTTTAGGTCTAGAGCCAATCACATAAGGACTATGTTGTGTTGCTTCCAAGGACCAAAGGTATAACACATTAACTGTCTTGACAGATGCTACATAGCACATTACTCATAGAATTGGAATTTAGGTTTCTAAATGTTTAAATATTGCATTTAGAACTGTTGTTGAGCCGGGCGCGGTGGCTCAAGCCTGTAATCCCAGCACTTTGGGAGGCCGAGACGGGCGGATCACGAGGTCAGGAGATCAAGACCATCCTGGCTAATACGGTGAAACCCCGTCTCTACTAAAAAATACAAAAAACTAGCCGGGCGAGGTGGCGGCGCCTGTAGTCCCAGCTATTTGGGAGGCTGAGGCAGGAGAATGGCGTAAACCCGGGAGGCAGAGCTTGCAGTGAGCTGAGATCCGGCCACTGCACTCCAGCCCGGCGAGAGCGAGACTCTGTCTCAAAAAAAAAAAAAAAAAAAAATAGAACTGTTGTTGAGAAAACAACTTAAATTTCTATGTCTATATCTGCATATATCATCCATGACCTTCCTTAGAGGAAGGAATTCAATTTAGATATAATTTCTCCTTAAGCAAAATTAAAGTTTCAGGGGAAAATGCTGCCATATTTATTAGTGTATAGCACTTCCACAATACTACTTTCCTTTAAAACAATTGAGAAACGTGTGAAATTGTTATTGTTTAAAAAAATATTTTGCATTATCAAAGAGCTGTGGAAATGTAGCTATAAATTGGAAACTTTTCTCAAACCACCAAATAGTTTGACTCTTGCTTATATTTAACAGGGTACACCTTCCCTGAAAGTCAATCTATGTTCAATTGTATCCCAACCAAGGTCCCTCCCATTTTGCCAACAAGAGACAGCTGACCCCCGTGTCTCAACTGTTGCACTTACTTCAGTTCAGGGTCTTCTTTTTCTTCCTTGGTAGGGGTCATTTTGACACCACCTTTCCTTGCACGAGGGCATCCGGACAAGCTGAAATAGGGACCCGACAAAGAAAAAAATAAAATTATGTGATCTCTCTGACTGCTGCCAACAAGTTCATTTCCACATCTCAGAATTAGGATTAATCCTACCTTCTGTGGGAAGCATAGTTTCCAGTCACGTGCCCCGAGCCATCGCAGCCTGGGGTTGGACACCTGAAAGGCACAGGAAGAGAGCATGGGCCGAGAAGTTGTAGTGGAGGGAGCGGGGGTCACACCCCAATTATTTAGGTTCTTTGGTAATCACATTAATGTTCCAAGTCTCTGCAGTTCACATGCAGGGAGGCGGAGTCACACAGCCAAATATAACTAAAAACAATGAGCTGCTTTTTGTGTGAGACTGTTTTTGCTTAAATATAATTATGTTTTGTTAATAATCAATTTAAATATTTTTTAGGGTATATGACTACTGAGTGACAATGGATTAGTTGTTATTTATTGTACATTCTTTTTTTTAAACCTCATCTAGAAGGGACTTGAAAATCAGTCCACAACCTTTTGCTGGACTTCTGTCTATATCATGCAAAGCTCTTACCTTTTATGTAAAAAGAAAAGTTTTCCAAATTATTATTATTATTATTGAGATGGAGTCTTGCTCTGTGGCCAGGCTGCAGTGCAATGCTGCGATCTTGGCTCACCGCAACCTCCAACTCCCAGGTTCAAGTGATTCTCCTGCCTCAGCCTCCCAAGTAGCTGGGATTACAGGCACACACCACCACACCCAGCTAATTTTTGTATTTTTAGTAGAGACAGGGTTTCACCATGTTGGCTAGGCTGATTTCAAACTCCTGACCTCAGGTGATCTGCTTATCTCGACCTCCCAAAGTGCTGGGATTACAGGCACTAGCCGCTATGCCCGGCCTCCAAATGATTTTTATGAATAATTTATTTTCTCTGATATGCTGTGCCACTATGATAATCCATTGATTTCAGATGAACAACAGTGATACATGTGAACTGCAGAGACTTGGAACATTTATGGGATTACCAAAGAACCTCCATTATTTGCACCTGGTCTATCCTGCCTCATGGTCCAAGTTAAACAGTCTTTGGGGAAAATCCATCAATAACTACATCAACAATCAACCATTAAATCCGGAATGAGAAAAGGGAAAAACGACAGGGAATCCAATTTCTACTAGGAATGCTGATTAGGAATAGGTTTCAAAATATTCTTAAATATAAAAGTTTATGTAGACTTTCACCTTTTTGCTGTCTTTTTTAGAAAATCCCAAATACAAACAAAAACTAGAGGCCATCATGAAATATTTGCTTTTCTGAATGCACACTGTGGTTCAGATCAAAAGTTCCATTTGAGAAAAACGATAATCCAAAGAAAAATGTGTTTACTATCCCTTTTCTTCAATTCAATTCCCCTGAACTTTCACAGAATTCATTTATATTCAAGTCTGAGTCAGAAAATAGGGAATAAATGCCTTTTATTTTTCAAATGTAATATAAAATGAGCATGCATCTCTTCCGGCTAACCAGAGCAACCTACATTGAGTCTTTTATCAACCATTTAAAGACATAATATGTATCTTCCATAATAAGAAAGTTTTACATGCTGGTCTTTTTCTATTAACATTTTTTAGTAAAAAAGTGGTTTTATAGCATATTGATATGGAAATATCTGTGCTGAATAACAGTTTTTGGGCATTCCCCATTAATATCTAAACAAGAAGTCAATAAAATGTCTCTTTGATTTTTCTTGCATGGAAGAAATTTTCTTGTATGGAAAAAACATATCTATGGAAAAAAAACCAAAGACATTACTTATTAGAAAGCTGCATAAAATATTAAATAATGAGTATTGCTATAGGATGTCTAAATTTACATAATTTCAGTGTATTACCGACATTTTTCTAGAAGTTAGTTTTAGAGAAAATATTTAAGAGACCCAATAGCTATAATTAAGATGTGGCAATGTAGAAATTTAGAGCTGATTCAGTAAGATATTTTGGTACATCTCACTCTTCAGTCTGTTAATTATTAGTCTCTACTTACTACTTATATTTTAGTCTAGAAAACTGCAAGTCAATAAAATGACTTCTAAAATCCACACTGACAAAGTAAATTGTACTTTACACCGAAAATGAGAAAAGTGGCCAGGCACGGTGGCTCACGTAATCCCAGCAGTTTGGGAGGCTGAGGCAGGCAGATCACCTGGGGTCAGGAGTTCGAGGCCAGCCTGGCCAACATGGTGAAACCCTGTCTCTACTAAAGATACAAAAAGTACTCGAGTATGGTGGTCGCATGCCTGTCATCCCAGCTACTCAGGAGGCTGAGACAGGCAATCGCTTGAACCTGGGAGGCAGAAGTTGCAGTGAGCCGAATACTGTGTCATTACACTCCTGCCTGGGTACCTGGGCAACAAGACTGAAACTCCATCTCAAAAAAAAGAAAAAAGAAAGAAAATGAGAAAAGCATATTTCATAGTTTCTTTTACTATTTTTGGTACTAAGATTCCAAATTTTCATATCTGTCCATTATCACATCTTCTTTCATAAACTTAATTTTTAAAATTTTTAGATAAAAATATTTTAAACAACTTGAAAAGGTGAAAGACTAACAAAACACTAAGAAAATATAATACATGAAATGTTACATGTGTTTTAGACACCAAACGCTGATGCTGCTGCCTATGTGTATTGTTTTACCAGTAGATGTAATAGCACTCATTTTTTCTAACGCTTTATTATTTGTAAAAAAAATTAATTAGTTTTGTTTAATCCTATTTCTTTATCTTTTAAAATTTATGCCCTATCGTATTTCTAAGGAGGTAAAAGGTAGACTATAAATGTTTATTGTTCTATATGTAATGTAATAAGATATGAAAATAAACAAATGAGAACTTTGTATTAAAAGAAAATGAGCAGGAAAAATGAAATCACTAAGTAAAAGTTAATATACATGTGACTTTGAGATCTTGTAGATGAGGCAGGAATGAGCCCAAACTGTTTTTGGCACCCAAAGTGAAAGGCAGTTGTATGAATCAAAATACTCAGCAGGTTAAGAATTATGCAATTTCCTTAACATTAAATGGCAGGTATGCTTTGTGACACCTTCACAGGTCTGATTTAATACATAGATTCTGAAATTTACAGAAAAAAGTATTGTGTTTATTACGTCACTCTTTTAAAAAATATTATACAATACAAAGCTCCCAAAGCAAGCAAATTAACTAAATTAAATTACAGTGATTTTGTTTCAGTCATCCCAGCGCTTTAGTGAGAAAGTGCCTTTGCTGTGATCTCAGCAGGCAGGACATACTGCTTGTTGCTGATCACTTGGGCAATGAATGGGCATTGAACGAGAGGGTCCTACCGTGTGGACGAAGGGCAAGCCGGCCATGCTTCCCGCACTTACTTAAGCTCCTGGGAGTTGGCAGCCATGAGGGATTTTAGAGTCTTATCTGCTAAAGGACATCCAGAAACACTAGAGAGGGATGAGGAAAAAAACACAACACAACACTGACATATACAAATCTGAGTCAAATGGCGTTCTGAGTCGTGAACATACGTTAAATTATTGGTGACTGGGGATTGGGAAAAAAAATAACTGGCTTTGAATCTGGCTTTTCTTTTCTCACCAGTCTGGGCTGGTGGCACTTCAACTGTTTCTCATAGACTCAGAGTTTCTGTTTATCAAATGAATGACTTTAGCCCAATGAGACTCCCCAGCTCTAACGCTCAGGATGCAATGATCACCCACACACAGAGTCTGTTCCTGCTGCACAACCAGGTGATGGTGCTTTTCCAGTGGGAAGACAAATCCCATCAATGGAGATAGTAGGTGGAAAGATTAAAGCAGCCCCTTTGCACTGTTTAATCTCTCGAATGCCTCAATTTGTTATTTGCCCAGGATTGAGGGTATTACTTTCCCTGGGGCAAATGTTCTATTTGAGTCACTCTGTTGTATTTATTCCTCATTCCACATGAGTCCTCAAGCCACACAGAACTGAAGCCTGACATGAACTCAACTTTTCACTTATAACCTGGACTACAGGATCAGGAAACCATTTTGATCAAGAATCATGATTTTTAGATCACATAATTTTATTTCTGACAAACCAAATAAACCAAAAACCCAACCAACTCACTCTCCATTTCCTGCTTCAGATAATACACGGCTAGAAAGGGTGAGAATAAGTATTTAAAATAGAAGAAGACCATGAAAATCTGACTGCACATGAAGTTATCAGGTACCTGCGATGAGACGCATAGTTTCCTGTCACGTGGCCACTTCCATCACATCCTGGTGTTGGACAGCTGAGTCAATAGAAAATACATCATTAGAGACAAGCACATTTCACAGGTTAATTTCCTCTGCCCAGTAGATTATGGAGGAGGTAGCTTCTCTGTGCTAGATAAGTTAACACAGTATAGGACATGCAGAAGCTAGTGTATCAAGGATTTATATTATATAAGAACCAGTGGACTACCTAAAAGAAAACTAAAAATCATAGCATGATGAGTTACTTTCTTAAGTATCTGTTTCAACATCACATTCGATTATTTGATTCCATTGATGTGGGAAAGTGATGTCCTAGTGATGTTGTGAGTTAGCAATCAAAGATGTTTCAATTCATTTGAAAAATACATATGTTGCTGGGTGTGGTGGCTCACGCCTATAATCCCAGCACTTTGGGAGGTGGAGGCAGGTGGATCACCTGAGGTTGGGAGTTCGAGCCCAGCCTGACCAACATGAATAAACCCTGTCTCTTCTGAAAATACAAAATTAGTCAGGTGCAGTGGCGCATGCCTGTAATCCCAGCTACTAGGAGGCTGAGGCAAGAGAATCGCTTGAACTCAGGAGGCGGACACTGTGGTGAGCCGAGATCGCACCACTGCACTCCAGCCTAGGCAACAAGAGTGAAACTCTGTCTAAAAAAAAAAAAAAAAAAAAGAAAAGAAAAAGAAAAATACATATGTTATAAAAATAAATATTAGAAACCCACGCTTTACTATGATACCAGCACCAATTGTATGACATATTCCAGAAAGAAATTTTTGTGAGTTTTTAAGAGCAAGGCAGCCTAGTAACTTTATAAACATTTTAGAAAACACTGAAAACCTTTGACTAAAATATAAACTGAAATTTTAGGTGGGAAAGTTGCTAACAGTATGAAGCAGGCAAGAAGTTTAGTCTGTAAAGCATTCAAGCAATTTCAACCAAAGCTTGAAGCCAGCAAAGACAACTGCTAATTCACCATTAGCCTAAGAATAGGCTCTCAGGCCATCTGCCAAGAATCTCTCTCCATTAAGATCTGTGCCCCTGCATTTCATTTTATCTCAGAACCTGGTCATGTCCTGTCCACCTTATGTGTGTTGTAAAAATAATGTAATCAGCTACTCAGGAAACTGAGGCAGGAGGATTGCTTGAGCCCAGGAGTTCAAGGTTTCAGTGAGCCACTGTACTCCAGCCTGGGTGACAGAGTGAGACCCCGTCTCTAAAATAATAATAATCATGAAAGAAGGTAGTTAGGAAGCAGTTTTCTTCCACAATTAATAGATTCCTTGGTTTCTCAGTCATTTAGTTTCCTCTGATGGTGTTCGAAAGTCACTCATTTGTAATAAGCGGGTGGACCCCAGCCTACTTAGTGTTATTTGCGGTGATGTCAATAATCAGAGGGGAACATCAACTATGCCAGTCATGCATCTGCTCTTTTTTTGACATCCTGCCTAAAGCAAGGCCTTATCCATATATACAGAATACAGGTTTTAGCTTTTTGAAGGGACGTTTTGGGATAGACTAACACTATTCCTATATTTTCTGAGTTATCACTTTCTAAGTATTTTTATTCCTGTGATCCACTTTCCAATCATTTTCAGGTATCTAAAGAAACTATAAGAGTTACAGCATTCCCGTCTTTCAAAGGAATGGTTGGTTTTCAGGGTCTGATCCAAGCTAAGTCATTCTGTCTCCTTTCCCCGTCCCTTTTCCTGGATGAGATATCAGAAAAAAAACTGTAAAAGCTATAAATATATGCTAGAAAGTAAAGACAAAAAACAGTTATTAACATTTTGACTGAGTTATCTTGCAAGTGCCATTCACTCACTAAATGTAAAAAAATCTTTTCTGAACATTATACAACTGGAATATTCAGAGAGGTGTTTCAATTGCCTGGGAATTCCCACTTTAGAAATATATCGCCACCTAGTGTTAAAAATAGCATTGCATTTTGTATATATGTTAATTTTTCTTTTTTTTTTTTGAGATGGAGTCTCGCTTTGTCACCTAGGCTGGAGTACAGGGGCTCAATCTTGGCTCACTGCAACCTTTGCCTCCTGAGCTCAAGTGATTCTCCTGCCTCAGCCTCCTGAGTAGCTGGGATTACAGGCGTGTACTGCCACGTCCGACTTATTTTTGTGTTTTTAGTAGAGATGGAATTTCACCATGCTGGCCAGGCTGGTCTTGAACTCCTGACCTCAGGAGATCCACCCGTTTCGGCATCCCAAAGTGCTGGAATTACAGGCATGAGCCTCCATGCCTGGCCTATTTTATATTTTTAAGTTACGCCCATTAATATTGCCAGGAGAAGCCAAGAAGTGCCAGCGGTTTTTAAACATCAGCTATAAATTACCTATAAAATATAATAATAAAATATTCATTTAATTAGCTGATAATTTATTTTTAAGTTTGGCGGTATTAAAAGTTCAAGAAATGAAGAAAGAACTGGAGACAACGTTATACAGGGAAAAGTTGCAGTTTGGAATTTTGATAGCTAGACTAAATTCCAAATCTAGAGTGAAATATCTTACATAATGACATGTGCCAATATTAGTTGGGTGATATATTTTGGGAAGGTTTTCAGGTGAAAATACAAAAATTGGAAGAAAGAAACTAACTAGTTTTCTAAATAAGTGGCACTGAAACTGTAAGGAAATTCTAAGATAATTAGTGACATCCAAAATGTCCTAATGCAAACAAAGTTTTTGATAAGTAATCAAGGTACTGTTAAAACACAAAGTATAATATAAGGACAGGGTGACATGGAATGTAGTATGACTTTTACAAAACAAATATACCAAGGCAGACACATGCAAATAAGTGATAGCCATCAAAGCACTCACCCTGTCTAAAATGCATGAATTAGGCTGGGCACAGTGGCTCACGCCTGGAATTCAGCATTTTGGGAGGCCATGGCGAGTGGATCACCTGAGGTCAGGAGTTCGAGACCAGCCTGGCCAACATGGCAAAACCCCATCTCTACTAAAAATACAAAAATTAGCTGGGTGTGGTGGTGGGCCCCTGTAATCCCAGCTTCCCAGGAGGCTGAGGCAGGAGATTGAACCTGGGAGGTGGAGCTTGCAATGAGCCAAGAACACACCACTGAACTCCAATCTGGGAGACAGAGCAAGATTCTGGCTCAAAATAAATAAAATAAAATAAAATAAAATAAAATAAAATGGATGAACTATGAGGCCTCTGAGATAATAATTTCTTAAGAATTTTTGGAATGATTATATTCCAAAAATCATTCATAATCTTTTTGAAATCCTTCCTCTTTTATATTTACCTTCACACCATGGAGAAGTGCCCTTTGCAAAATAATCATGCTTCATTTTTCTGACCCAAAATGGTAATGCAGGTTAATTTTCAATCTTTTGCACTACCTTTAGTTTGGGATGACTTTTATCAATTTCCAACAATCTACCTTCAAAGGATAAAAATTTGCCATTTTTGAAGATATTAAAAATAACACATGGAAAAAAATATACACAAAGATGAAAAGTTTCTAACAGCAGGTCCACGTGGGA
The DNA here is from genome assembly GCF_009764315.1 of Trachypithecus francoisi. Lineage (NCBI taxonomy): Eukaryota > Metazoa > Chordata > Mammalia > Primates > Cercopithecidae > Trachypithecus > Trachypithecus francoisi. The sequence goes on from NW_022681472.1 coordinate 7,211,691, forward strand.
AAAGGTGTCTGGCTGGCCTATGTGGCTTCTAAGAAGTTTCTAAAAAGTGAGAAGTGGCTTCTAAGGTCTCAAGTCACTGAACCTGAAACAGTGTTCAATCCGATTTAAGTTCCAGCATGTTTGGAACCATTCGTTACCATCAACCACCAAGCCCCAGGCAGACATCAAGTTTATAAGGGAGCATGCTATTTCAGCCAGTAATGTTTGCCTACAAAATCCTTCGAGAATGCAGAGTCTAAGCTTATTTTAAAGTCATTCACATGTCAACAGGGCAATCGGATGACAGACTTGGAATAATTTTTACTGAACACCTACTATGTGCAAGGCCCTGTTGTTGGCACCTGCATTTGAAATGTATTGCCTGCTCCCAAGTCACTGTCCATGTAGGTGGGTAAATAAGAGGTTGCACAGTGCATATTATACACCAATGGTGTGGACAACGTAGAGAAGAGGAAATAAGGGGAAATAAGAGGTTGCACAATAAATATTATGAACCAATGATGCGGACAAGGTAGAGAGCAAAGACAGAGGAGAGAAGACCCCCAGCACCCACTTTGTGCTCTCTGAGGCTTTGTTCTTGGTGAGGGAGGCAGAAAATAGAGTGGAGGGAAGTGAAGAAAAGATCTGGGAATGGGAGCATCAGGGCTGGGGGTGGGGAAGCACAGTAGCCTGAAGGCCTCTCACATAAGTGATGTTTGAGAGAAGAGCTGTGCTGAGGGAGGAGAGGATGTGGGCCCTGCAGAGGCCTTGGACACAGCATTCTGGGCAGAAGGAACAGCAGGCCTAATACCCTGCCTAATTCCTGGAGTGCTTAGGGGAAGCAAGAAGCACAAAGCGGGAGGCTGGGGGAGGGGAGCACTCACTGCTCCTGTGGGGTGGTGGGTGGACATGTGGAAGTCACAGCAGGGTGGTAGCCAAGGAGTCCTCAGCAAGAGTGAGTGCAGATAGCAGGAAGGAAGGGTTCCAGGATGGAGCTTAGAGGCACCCTACTCTTTAGATGGCTACACATGAGTCTAGAAGGACTAGCAGTGAGATGAGGGAAGAGTCCAGAGGTGAGGCATCCTAGAGGCCAAGTGTAGACAATGGATTGTGGAGGGGGGAGATCAGTTCTGTGGCATCCTGCTGCCTGTCAAGTAGGAACAGGAGGCTCCAGGACCAAGATCCTGACAGGGGAAGGGGATGCTGAGGGAAGGAAGGTCCCTGGAGATCTGTCTGGGAAAGATTCAGGAGGGAAACTGCCTCATACAGTAGCAACAACTTTCTGGATATGTTCAACTGGAAAAGGAAGGGGAGACAGAGAGTCCAGGTGGAAGCTGGGTCAGGAGAGGTTTTTACAGTTTTTTTTCTTTGAAAAGTTTAAACATATTTTTGATGAGGGATATAGAAGAGAGGGTACAGGCCTGTCCTAAGTGGACGAATTACTCCTTGCTATAAACTTTCATTAACTGACAGCTTTAAATAGATTTATATATGAGTAGATTTGATTAATATTTAATCACACATGGGAAACAGTTTCCTGCATTTCATTCACTCATTCACCCGCTAGTACATAACTCGTACTTACTGCCTTCGGGTACCCTGCCCTTTAAACTCTTCTGGGCCTCAGAACCCCTTTGAAAATGTGATGAAAACCAGTAACTCCCTTGCTCAAATAACAATTTACATCAAGTGTCAGAAGGTTGGTAGAGTCCCCGAAGTCAACCCTTAGATCTGCGGGTCAATGGTTATCAGGTTAAGAAGCATTCTAATTGTATTATCTTATTTTGTTTTTTAATAAACAGGTTTTAAATTCTGTTAGCATATGACCATGTATACCCTCTTAGCTCAGGTGAGGTGCATGTCTAACATTTAATTGCTGACTGGTAGAAATCACCCTAACGTCAACTGTATAAGCCAGGATATTGTAACTCTAAGTCATGAACTTGAATCTTCGTTCCAGAATCTTAGAGGGCATGGCACTGGGCACTACTTACGTGATTAGTTCCTTTTTGAGATCTCTTGCATGAAGCTTGGGTTTAGGGCTTGGTATAGAGGCCTCTCCAGGAAACTTTTTTTCCTCTAAATTTTCTAGAGAGCTCACTGGGTCTTTCTGGAAAAGAAACAAACACACACAAACAAACACAGAAGTCATTAGGGAACCCTGGAAAGACAACTAGATTTAAAATCACTGGGACTAGGATTGAGTTTTGGCTTTGAACTTGGACTTGGCTGAAATACCTTAGAGGATTTGTATAAGAAATAAATAAAATAGGCCAGGGAACGTGGCTGATGCCTGTAATCCTCAATCTTTGGGAAGCCGAGGCAGGGGGATCACAAGGTCAAGAGATCAAGACCATTCTGGCTAACATGGTGAAACAACGTCTCTACCAAAAATACAAAAATTTGCTGGACATGGTGGTGCGTGCCTGTAGTCCCAGCTACTCAGGAGGCTGAGGCAGGAGAATCACTTGAACTCAGGAGGCAGGGGTTACAGTGAGCCAAGATGGTGCCAGTGCGCTCCAGCCTGGCGACAGAGCAAGACTCCATCTCAAAAAAAGGAGATAAATGAGATAATAATACGTCCTGGTTATAACAGATCTTTATCCTAAGTGAAGAATGAAAAAGTGGAATTGGTATGGAACACCTTTCAAAAGTTCACATTTTGGCAAATATGATTACAGAGGTAGGTATTTCTTGAGCCATGTAATTAGTATTTTATTATGTTTCAAGGTTTCTTGTATTAGGAATGCTCCCTAGAGAGCACAGGAATTGCTTATATGTCCAGCAGTCATAACAGCAGTAAAGCCAAAGAAATATTGCAAAAATGAATCACACAAACTTTTAAGCAGAAAAGGGGGAAGTTTTGTTAACTGAATGCCCTTTTTAATGTACAAATAATTAAGATCTAAATTATTCATTTAAATACGTAATAACTGAGGCTACAGTATTTTGGCATTTAATTTGATCTTTCTGGATAATTCCTTTTACTTTTGTATTACTTCCCGTTTTTCTGAAATTACCTATTTTGCTAAATTAGTATCCTGTAGCACTTTCCTTCCTGGATGGAATTTCTTATCGGATGTTTCTAATTTTCATGCTCTTCTCTTAAGTTTAATACCAACCTTGATTTCATAAAGAAGACTCACTAATCTTTTCAAAGAGTTTATTTACCAAGTGATGTATTATTTCACAGATAACAAATGATGGTTTTTTTTCGATCACATAAATTAGCTTACTTTCATCATTAATCTTGTATTCAGTAAATATAATAATTTCTGGATTTAATATGAAAATCAGATGAACTAATATAAAAAAACTGTCTTCTAAATCTCAAAAGTACTGATATATTTAAGGTAAGTAAACTATTTTGAGTTGTTCAAAATAAATATTTTTTAAATTAAATGAATATAAAAATACTATAGCAAAATATAATTTTAGTAATTCTGAGTCTACATTCAAAAGCAATGAAAAAAAAAAAACAAAATTCCTGGATTTTCCCAACCAAAGAAAAATTCTAAATACTGATCTCAGTCATCAAGGCAAATGTAATTTTTTAAATTAATTACTTGAATAACAATTCGATCAATTATTTTACACAAGAGCCCATTGTAGTAAATACATCGGTACACTGTCTCAAGCAAGTGACATTGTCTTCAGATTACATTAATGAAACCTGATTTAGGACAATTTATCAATATTATTGATGGTGTTAAGTGTTCCATTTGTTTTACTGGTAAATGTTTGAAAATAGAAGCCGATAAAAATACACAATTTAAAAATAAAGAGAAATGTGTGCTTGATCATAATTCCACACTAGGATGCAAAGAGAGGTGCTGGTTTAATGCTGCCTCCATGGGATCTACAGCAAAATAGATGATTAGCGCTTATCCTTTTAAAGTTTTATGCTGTAAATGGCTAAAATGAAAAAAATTCCAAATTTTAAGGCCTTAAACCTGATAATTCCACCATCCACTTTATTTAGTCCTATCTGGATTTGGCCTGAGTAGTATTTTCCACTATAATTTAAAAATGTCTTGGCTTTTTGAAAGTAGATACAAATGCTAAATCCAATATTGTCTCAACGTGGAACAGCCTTTGTTTTTCTGTTTAGATGCTGATTTTTTTTTTTTTAATGAAAATGGCATAAAGTAAAAAGAGTCATTTTATTACTTATGGCAAAGTCATGAACAAAGTCCCTCCAAGAAGACCTGTATATTTACAGATGATTACAAGTTTCTAGCTGTTGTTTTAGGCCTGAATCTATAATTATGGAAGGCAAGAGAATGGGAAATTTTGAAAGAAATAATCAATTATGAAAGTTTAAGTTATTATTTTACTAAATAATATAAACATAAAACTTGCAGGATATATGTTATTTATTTTGGTATAGCAATATGTGGTAACGTTTCAACAGGATAATTTTATTGCATACGACCTTTCAAATATTTTGTAACTTTAACACACAGACTCATATGCATACAATTGTTTTATGAAATAACTGTCTTTTCCCCTTCTCTTTGCTCAATATTCTACCCTTAGAAACCTGCAGAGAGTATATGTATTAAAATCCAGGTGGCTGTCACTAAAATAATTAGTTTTGTTATGGAGGCATTTTATATTGAATGAATTCCTAAATGGCAGCCAGTGTAAATCAACAGCATTTGTAAAAATCTTTTCCCAAAATTTAAAGTACAATTTTGAAAATAATTTTATTTTGTGGTTGTGTAAAAGAGGATGTGGTATATATGTGTGTGTTTAGAGAGTACATGCATGCAATGAAATTCCTTTAACGTACAGATGGAAGTTTATATTGATTTCAATAAAGACCAGGACATAATGGTAACATGAATAACAGATAATAGCATCTGGCACTCTTAACATTTTAAGCCCTGAAATCTTTGGAGAACTGACAGTTGAATGAAAGTGACAGCCCTAGTTATTTCTCAACACTTTCCTTTCGAGATATTTTGAGTTTTTTCCAGATTCAGGAATTTTTTTTAGGGGGCATCTGGACAGGCTATTTCACTGAGAGAGACAGAAAATATTTTCTGAAAATTACCACCAAAATTAAGCAACTGTTGTGCATATGAACTAGATAACAATGAATTAGAAATAATCACTCAATTTCTGGTTGTGTATGTGTCTTATGTGGTGGGGGAGAGGAAAGCGGCAAAGGGAAAGATGTGGGTGGGAGCAGGGACATACCACATTCCAGTCTCCAAATGTGAACAATAGATTGTCTGGAACACACGTAGCTATTCCAGGGAAGCTCACTGGAAAGTGACAAGAAAGGACTAGTCCTGGAACTGGTTTTTGTGGTCACATCGTGTGTACTTGCCTGGGTCGCAGGAGTTCCAGTCCTGCACCCGCAGAAACACATTAGACAGCTGTTGCTGCCAACACACCTTGCCACCTGCCATTTCTTCATTCTTCTCTTTTGTCTGTCCTATTAAATTTTTCTCAATATTCCCTAAGCAGTCTCCAGTTTTTGGTGATTTTTTTTTTCTTTTCCTTTTCCTCATTTACCTTTTTCTCTCTTTTTTCTTCGTTGTAGGGAATTCTAGGCCTATGACTTAATTTCATATGACCAGGAGCAATAACTTTAGCTCCCTGAGGTTCAAATTTCTCCTCTAAAAAATTTGATAATCATCCTGCTTTTCAAGATTGTTGGGATAATGAGATATTGTGTATAAAGGTTCCTTATCTTTATTTTATTGTACATAGTATCCCTCTGATAGCTTCTCAATGAGCACATTTAATACAATCTAATTTTTCAAAATAATACCTACCAAACATTACATTTTTCATTTTCAAGATTCAGAACAGGATGTGAAAAGTACTGTTAGTAGGTTACCTTGGCACAGATGAGGGAACAGAGAACAAGGGTGAGAAACCGTATCAGGAGTTAGAGTGATTCAGAAGTACTTTTATGTGTGTGTCTCCACCAGCCTTAGTGTCCCCAAGCAATGAATCACCCTGTTCAGATAGCTGGGACAATAAGCATTTAGCTTAGACAAATATTCTGTCAGCTCAAACCTAGGGCAAGCACGTTGAGTCCAAGAGCTCACTTAGCATCTCCAAAGTCCTCTCTGACACTCTTAGTGACACTGAATTCCCACATAGCTTCTAAATTCCAGATGTCACAATACTTAGGTTGAAAACTGTAGCAGTCCAAGCCTGTGTTGTCAGACCTGGAGTAAGTAAGCCATTCTGTAAAGAGCGTAAATCCACTCTAAAGAATCCCATTTTGTGTGTATGAATTTGCTGGGAAATGAAACACTGTCCCTGATACATATGCATGAGATAAAAACATACTCAAGTTGAATCTATAAAGCTACAAAGATAAATCCAGATGATTTTTTGAAATTAAGCAAAGCAGGATTAAAAAGTAACGTAAAATATTTCTTACAAAATCTCATTTTCTGGCATTCTGGGTGATAAGAACTGTGGCTAAGGAGGTGATAGGAACGGGTCTCTGAGAACATGAAGAGTGCAATGTTGACATTGTTGCTGAGGGCACAAAAGTATAATCAGTGTCAAACAATGCAAGACACCCTAGATGAAGATGAGAACCTACTTGAGGCAAATGTGTTTTGTTACTACCCAGGATTGGATGCTTATGCCTGACACTTTCTGGTAAATGCATTCGCCATAATCACAAGGATGAATGCAGAAAGCCCAAATGCCACTCTGCACATGGCACTGAGATACTCCCAGAAATGAGAACATGTTGGGATTTTGAACCTGCATGAAGCAGTTATACTTAACTCATGAGACACTGTCCTTCCTGTAACATAAGGACTTCTACTGGACATCCACACATCCTGGGCCAAGGGTCAGGTTTCCCTTTAGGGCTGTAGATGCAATGTGCCATGATCTGAGCAACAGTGGCCTGGCTGGAGATGAAGCAGTTATGTGAGTTGAAGGGCATTCCCTTACCCAAAGCTAACTCTGTGTCAACAATTTTGATCTCATCACAATTGTGCCTCTTAACCTCCCCACTTCCTAGCTTACTGCTTACTTCCATTTCAGACAAGATGTGCAGGATACTCGAGGGATGTGAACACTGACAGACTTTGAGATGATACACATAGTCAGAATTAGGTGTAACCTCTGTTCTTTGGCACAAGTCTGAGGTGGCACAGTGGTCGGCGGAAAGATGCACACTTGCCGGTTTGTGGTCGTCATTTAAGGCAAATGAGCTTCTTATACTTTGCATGCGTCACTTTCATGTTCGTTATAGTCAAACATGTATTATTTTAATAAATGATTCTTCTAAAATAGTACTATGATAGATTAATTAAGGACATCCTCGGATGCTTTGGGTGAATTTTGAAAAGCCAAGCAGAATAAAATGACTAAGGCCAGTATGAGAGAATCGAATCAAAAGCTGCAGTGTGTGAATCCCCTCATCCTTTCATGTGATGGCTTGAGTGGTGGAGACACACAGGCTGCCTCAGATGCTGAGGGCATCTTCCAGGGGTCCACACCCAGCCACCTGATGCAGTTAGCCATTCCTCCCTCTCCACATTGTGCGCCTGTGCATGCTACTCTGTTTATCAGTATATTTGGTTACAGATCAATCTTCTGAGCACACGCATGACTGTGGCACACAGGCATGGTGGAAGCGTGTCCTGTTCATTGCTGTATCTCCAGGTCCCATGTCACTGACTGGACTTGGAGATTTTGGCAAAACTGTGCTGAAGGAAAGAAGGAAGAAAGACAGAATGGAAGGAAGAGAGGGAGGAGGGAGGGGAGGGAGGGGAGGAGGGGAGAGGAAGAGAGGGGAAGGGAAGGAAGGGGAAGGGGAAGGGGAAGAGGAGGGGAAGGGAGGGGAGGAGGGGAGAGGAAGAGAGGGGAAGGGAAGGAAGGGGAAGGGGAAGGGGAAGAGGAGGGGAAGGGAGGGGAGGGGAGGGAAGGGAAGAGAAGGGAAGGGAAGGGAAAAGGGAAGGGAAGAGAAGGGAAGGGAAGGGAAGGGAAGGGAAGGAAAGGGAAAAGGGAAGGAAAAACAGCCCAATCCTGTGATCAAAACTGTGTATGTTGACTTATACTCTGAGATGTTAAGCATGTGCAAAAATCAAATTAGATCTCACCACCCAAAGTCTCTAAACTTCAAAAAGCTGTAAAAGGCGCTGCACACTTCTGCAGGAATGGCTATTTCAGTTCTTTACACATATCAACTGGCAAGCCCATCAACAACTTCCCTGACAAACAGCTAAATAGGATTGCTTACTGTAATAATTAAGGTCATATCTGCAATTACATAGAGTCTAAACAATTGAGAGTTCTCACTATCAGTTCTTTTGAATGACACTGAGTAGTCCATGGCTAATCAGGCCTAGTCAGGTGGCTCAAGCCATAAGGCAAAGGTTAGATGGATTCCTGCACCGTCGCACCAACTGGCTTTTGGGGCCAAAACCACCTCCAAGATAATCAAATACACAAATAGGTCTCCTTGACTTCAAGATTAATTTGATTTAGACATCCAACATTTCGATCCAATGCCTCCAACAATGAATCTATACTTAGGTATGCTAACACAGTTCCTTCACAAAACCATGGAAAGAAATCTGACATGACTCAAAGGTTCTTACTTGACTCTGATTTGATTTCATCTTCAACCCTCTGGTTCAGAGAGAATTAGTAAGCTGGCATTTCAATGTTGAGCAATACATTGCCCCTTACAGCTGTTATATGAAGGGATAGATAATATAATCTCTTGTGCAGGGCACAAAATTTCAGCCTTAATAGGAATAAAATTCACTATAGTGACATTATTTGAGGCAAGTGATAATGAAAGTTGGATTTGTTAATGAATTTCCTCTGGCATTAAAAATCATCACTTTATCAAAATCTAAAGCAAGGTACAAAATTACATATCATCTAAACAGGAAGGTGAAATATAATTTACGAGTGAAGAGCTAGTGATACCCTGCAATCATGCTGTCTTCAACTTATTGATTGACATATGGAAACAATACCTCTTTCTCCTCCTCTGTCTTCCCGTGAGTTTTGCTATAGTTGATAGGAGTGTCCCAGCCCTCTTGGTCACAAAGAGCCTGATAGAATGCCGCATTGACCAGAATGCTGTTTGTTTTGAATGGGGAAGAGGAAGGAGTTGGAATAGAAGTGTTAGAGGAAGTTAGGGGTGCAGCCTTGTCCAGGATTCGATTTTTTTTCATGCTTAAGTCCAATGTGCCATTTTCATCCACTTCTATTTCGGCTCCCTGGTATACAACAGGAAACAGAAAAACATTTAAGCAGTTTGCAGTTACAGCCTAGCCATGTGGGGCTTTTAAGGGATCATTTTAAATGTAAGCTTTTATGTAAGTATATCTGCTTTTAAATCTAGCTTTCTGATTTGCTTTGGGTAATGTTCAATTCTTAGGCAGACTTTAAGAACAGCCCCATTAGTGAGCTTTGTGTTTCTGGGTTTAAACAAAGTAAGCTTAATGTTAATAAGACGCTCCAAATACTAAATGTATTGGCTAAAATGGTTTTATGAAAAAAAATATATATATGTATACACATACACACATACACACACATTTACAAGTTTAGATTTACATCTTCTCTTCTAGTTTACAGAATTATCACTCCCAATTCATCATTTAAAGCATTCACATTTGTGTTTATCAAAAGGCATGTATAACTTTCCAACCCTTCAAATCATAATATTAATCTCACATGAGAAATAAGCAAAAATAACCCGCTGGAAGAGAATTTTTATTGGAATATTAAACTAATATAAAAGCAACATTTTACCCTAGGCTATTTGAGCCGTAAACGCTTTGCTTAATTGTGGGGGGCAGGGAGAGGGAGGCAGACAGTACAAACCACGCTTCACCCTGGTGGTGATAGAGGGCGTGCTTTGGGTAGCAGCTGACAGCCTGACTGAGGTCGAAGCCCTAGAGCGAAAACTTCAGAATACTATAAAAGGGCTTATTTTCTCCACATTTAGTGTGAGACTTAAAACTAAATTCACTGCACAATATTTCTTCTTGAGATACCTTCTACCTTTTGCCATGTGTTATTTCTTGGTTTCATTTTTCTGTGTCAGGAGGAACAGTACCCCATTCTGTATTTGGTTCAAGCTCCAGCAAACTGCTCACGTGCCTCGTATGTTCTGCAAGATTCACACACTGGGACGGCTCATGTGGTGTCATGAATTGTGAACATTACTATGCAGTCATTCTCCGAAGGTAGGAGGAAGGTGCTTGTCATTTTTCTAAATGGGTCAAATAACACCTTTCTGGTATTTTCTCCATCTTCCATCCATTTAAAATTAACTTCCTGATAATTTGGCTACTCTCTTTTTTTCTTTTGGCTGGCCACTCTTCTTTGAATATTTAGCAAGATCCTTAACTCTTGTGGTAACCAGATACTTCCCAGGGGATTTGTTTTAACTCTTCCCTTTAAACAGCCCTCACTCCCAGCCCCCAAACAGGCACCACTGGTCTGTGTCAGCTGGGCTTGCTGCTTGTGCCTGACTTAGAAAATAAAAGCCCTTCTTTTATTTGCTTGTTTTACCTGCAAAGTTCGTATTTTCAATCTCTCAGCCTACGAGATAGATATGCTTTACTACATTTGTGAGAGGTAAATACACTTCTAATATGTTGTACTAAGATGCTTTGGCCGTATCTTTCTGTCCCTTTTTAGTAAATAGTTTAATCTCTCGTGATAGTTTTAAGCCCCGAATTTGGCAGTACAGCTTATCCGGGATAATAACTTAGTAACCACAACATCTTATGCCATCTGTATAATATCAAATACATTTTTATACCAGCATTAATAAACCTTAGTTACAAAAATCCAAGATATTAACCATATCAGTGCCACGTGTGCTCTCTCTCCACGCTCTCACAATGTATTCTGCCAGGAGCGCATCAAAACAATTTTTGGCTTCATAGCTGACATGTAAATAGCAATGAAACAGAGCTATAGTAATCAAGTTTAATGGCCAACGTAAAGTAAAATGCTAAATATTGTAGTTGCTGACATTTTTCATAAAAAAATTAAAAAAAAAAAAACTTGGGTTAAGACTGCACAACCAACGTTCACATAAAATTCCAGACCTCTGTGACAGATGGCTTAGGAAAAAGAAGCCATGTGACTGGGCTGCAGAGTTTTATAGTGCAAAACCCATAAATAGTGCAGATTCGATTTCTCTGAAAAATATCAACTCTTCCAAGACAAGATTAATATATATTTTAGTTTTTACAGACAAAAATTCTAAATAGTCCATTAAGACAATGATAGATTCTAGGAGTTGTTACGATTACACATTTCGAGTCAATCGCTCCTAATGTTTAAAAGAGGCGCTTTCCTACATCCTGCGCCCAGCCTGCTGCTCTGAGCACCTGACTTCACTGGGAGAGAGCGGGTGGCTCGCTGGGGAGCAGGGTACAGATGGGCTTTAAGTGAGCGCACAGATGCCTTCAACAATTACACACAGTACCAGAGAAGGGTCCCTTTCTGCCCATAGATGGGCGATCACACGTTTACAGCATGGGCTTTTATTCAGAGCAGTATCAATGGGCATCACTTCTCTCTGTGCTTGAAACTCCAAATGGCAGCACAAAAGGGAGGGAGGGGCTGGGGGAGCTGTGGCAGATATGCATCCCCCACTCCCTCAAACTTCTAATATTCTGATTTCTTCAAGTGTTGTTCTGGGTCCTTATTTTAAGTATTTAAATTTAAAGTTCTCTTGGGGGTAGGTATAGGATTACTGCTATTCACGCTCTTTCCGACTGAGAGGGGATATCCCAGGCCATCAATTCCAGCCACTTTTGAGCTACTGATGCTACTACCTACATTTTATTTATTCATTAAGTTATTGAGAAAGCACTTCACATTTTTAAGACACTATATTCTAGGGAAAATAAAATTGGAAAATAGGTTGCTTCTGCCTTCAAGAAACTTATTTTTTATGCATATAGATTTTTAGTGAAGGTAATTTTATGAATTTCATGTAAATTATAATTAAACTGAAGGTTGAACTAATTACTCATTGTAATCCTTACCTTTACTACAAAATAAGAAGTGACCTAGATGGCCATTAACAGAGAAATACTTAATGAAAATATGCTATCCCTATTTAATGGCATATTATGTGGTCAGGAAAGTGATAATTATGAACACTGTTTCTACATGGAAAATACTTGTATCACTGACAGCAGGGAACAATGTGGCATTCCTACTATATTTACAACTAGGGAAAAAAGAGAGAAATGTGTTTTCTGAAAAAGAACCAAAAGGAAAACAGAAAAACGATTGTAGGTCTTTGTATATAGAAGGTAGGCTTGTGGCTATTTTCTTCTACTATTTTTCAGGCAAATGATAACATTATATTGTTCTAGCAATTTTAAGTGATCACACATTCAAAGTTTGTGACAAAGTAAAGATAAAGTTGGAATTTTAACTTAAATGTTATCTTGTGAAAATTATTAATTTTCCAAACATTGATAAAACAAGAAAGCACTGTTTTCCTGACTTGGCAAGCTGTCTTCTGAATACAGGATGGGTCACCTGCCATCTTTTCCCTGTTGACTTGGCTGAGAGGAAGCGCAAAACTAAGTGTCCTTCTGATTAGGTTTCTGCCATAATTAGCCCCTGGCTTTCATCTAGCAGCTGATGTTTTTTATTCTTGCTTCAAGGTTTTTTGTTTTGGGGGTATCTTTTCCATACTGAAAGCTATGTTAAATATGTTTCCAAAGTAAGCAGGGTGTTAACAGTAAACAGATGAAATGAAAATATCTTATTCTTACTAAATGGTAATTATTAAAGCTGTTTAGATTATAAATTTGTGAAATATACTCAATATAAATAGAGGAGAAATGATCGGAGGAGAAATAACTAATATAAGGTATAAAATTTAAGTGAAATTTAAAACAGCTTCCCCAAGATCTCTGGGACTTGGAATCATGGTCCACACTGGTTGGCCAGCAGCTTAGCTGCTCTAAGATCTTAAGAAGAGAAGTTAGACAGGCATTAGTTAAAATTTCTGTTCCAACAATTATGGTTGTGCCACTCAGAGAAAGTAATTTAGTATCTCTGTACTACTGTTTTTTCATCTGCAAAATGGGATAATAATATCTGCTTTACAGAAATTCTAGGGGATTAAAAGGGATTAATGTGAGCCACATGCTTAGTTACAGTACCTGGCACATAATACGTCTTGCATAAATGACAGCTGATAATCATAATAACTTGACCGAGTTTGTTTTTTCAACTTTTATTTTAGATTCAGGGGTTTGGACGAGGTTTCTGAACACCAAAAGAGACATGTCCTTAGGCTACTATGCACAGGGCTGAAAAGTCAATTATTAAATAGCTGGTTTCCTTGCACCTGTATCAACCAGTGCCTTGTGATCCCTGACCCAAGACCCTCATAACATTTCACTCAGAATGTGTGGCAAATCTGCCCCACTCTTAAAGTTACCAGAAAAGGCGGCATGAGGGTTCTCACCGCCCAGAGGGCCGCCAGACTTCCTGATACCAGGCGACAAGAATGGCAATGCCACATCATGTTATTTCTAGGCCTTGTTCAAGCACAAAACAGACTTTGAACTTTAAACATTTCAAGCAAGTGTCAATTTTTTGTTTTCTTTTAAGGCACACTCTGCATATGCCATTTTGTCTAAACAGGTGGGGAAAACACCAAAACAAACAACAGAATGCCTGGCAAGCAGCAGTGATGAGGATAAAGATAGACTGCAAGGCCTGTTCCTACCTCTGGTGATCAGGGTGGGAGGAAGGAAGAAAACGGGGGTGCATCTGCCTGAGGCCTATACCAAAGGAAGACGCTCAGGAGGCCCAGTAGACCCAGGACTCTCTCCTACCTGTGGCTCTGTGGCAAGACCAAAGGGGAGCTCTTTGGAGCTGTGGCCCCTTTGTGTCTTCCAAATCATATTAATTCCAAATTAAAATGAAGGACACTATATGCATCTTACAACCAAGTTCTAGAATCAGGCTGGGTACAGTGGTTCATGCCTGTAATCCTATAATTTTGGGAGGCTGAGGCAGGAGAATCTCACTTGAGCCCAGAAGTTGAAAGTTGCAGTGAGCTGTGATCACACCACTGCACTCCAGCTTAAGTGACAGAGCAGATCTTCTCTCAAAACAAAAAAAAAAAAAGAAAGAAAGAAAGAAAAAAAGTTTTAGAATCAAAATAAAGTTGATATTGTGGCCCACGCCTGTAATCCCAGCACTTTGGGAGGCCGAGACAGGCAGATCACCTGAGGTCAGGAGTTCAAGACTAGCCTGGTCAACATGGTGAAACCCTGTCTGTACTAAAAATACAAAAATTAGCCAGGTGTGGTGGTGCAAGCCGGTAGTCCCAGCTACTTGGGAGGCTGAGGCAGGAGAATTGCTTGAACCCGGGAAGCAGAGGTTGCAGTGAGTGAAGATTGCACCAATGCACTCCAGCCTGGGCGACAGAGTGAGACCCTGTCTCAAAAAAATAATAATAAAAGAAAATTTTAAAAAATTAAGTAAATAAAGCTAATACTTCAGACAAATTTACGTTTAACCATTATGTCATCCACTAAGCATTGATAGTGTTAATTGTTTTCTCCTGATTTAATTTCTCAAAGAGATACTTAAAACATATGTAGGCAATATTGGTGGTACAAATATGTTATATATATGCTGGATTGTATTTTAACAAATAAATAATTCCTTTGAAAATCTTCTGCCTTCGGGACATAATGGGCTCTGGTTTGGGCAGTGATTGGCAATGTCACAGCACTGGTGCCTTCAGACTGGAGCGTGATGGGAGCCTACACTTGAGGGATGCTGGTTGAGTGAATGGATGACCATGTGAACAGCAGCATAAGCCCTCTGTGTTGGGAAGGGGTGGATCAGTGACATGTTCCAGTTTTGGGAGCCAAGAGACTGCAAGGAGGAGAACATTTTGGAATGTCCATTCATTATATTTTTAAAGTGTGTAGGAAATCAAAGTTTTTTTGCCCCTCTGAAAACAATGTCTGCTCCTATGATCTTCTATAAGAGTAGTGATTTTACAAAGCACCAATTCAGATTGCCCATTAAGCTTGGAGTCCGTTGTAAGATTGCGTACAGCCGGTTAATCTGTATTAGCCCCAACATGTGGGCATGAAGGCAATTTCAAAGTTAGTGTTCTTTGGCTTGATGTCAAAAAGGTTGTGCCCATGGGTGACAGTAAGATCTGTAATTCATGCTCCTATGGGATGCTTTATGCAAATGAGAGACGCTCATTGTGTAAAAGAAAGAACTGGATGCAAATAGAGGGGAACTAAGAAATCAGCCCTCAACCAAGTTCTGGTCAAATTCCCTGCAAAGCCACCATGCCTTTCCTGGATGAAAGGAAGCTCGCCTCTTCAAGCTTAGCTCTCTACCCAGAAGGCAGGGACAGCTCCCAGAGGGTCACTTCTTTTCTCCTGCTTTATTGGTAAGCTCCTCAAGAGCAAAGTCTATGACTGACCCTAACCTGTGGCCGGGACTGTCCAGCACTTAGAGACCTTTGGTTGGTTCAGCTATGAGTCCACCTACAAGGATGTCTTGCTAATATATACAAAGTGCTCCGCTGAAGCTGTATATTTCAAGACCCTTATTTCTACACATGAAACTCAAGAGATCTATGGATCTGAGCTATGAGAAATAAGCATACTAGCAGCCTACCATCACGGAAGAATCAAATAACAGGGGAGAGAGAATCAGGCTAGCATTCAATGTGGAGGCAAAGTCTGCCTCTGCTTATTCCTACATTAAGTAAAAGGCAGAACTGACAACAGAAAAGGCCCACATCAGGCATGGTTTCATCAGAGGCTCAGTTTCAGGGTGAATTACCTTGGCTTTCTCTCACTTTTGCTAAAATAATTATCTTTTGTTAATTCAGGAATATATGAGATTCTCTTCAACATTAAGAAATTAAGGTCCAACCAGGACAGAATTCTAGACATTGTTACAGTTGTATGCAAATGTGTGCACGCGTGTGTGTGCACGTGCGTGTGTGTGTGTGTGTATGCATGCACTGGCAGAAGGATTCTGCACAAAGTGACCATCTAGGTCACCATATTTATCCCATTTTAGCAACTACTATGCAGAGGAGACAATTTTCATGGGAAAATGGTTTTTAGAACTCCCAGCATAACAAACTCCTTTGGGAAGTCAATCTGTGTGCTCTCTGTCTCTTCCACCCTCATCACCACATCTATTGTTTGGCTTCTGCAGTTAAGACTTGGTTGGCACTGAAAGGCTGAGGCATGCGGTGAGCTCCTGTCACCTGGGCATGCAGGATGAGCTCTGTGGAGCAGCCTGGCACCAAGCTCTCCCGCCAGGAGCCCGAGAACACACACTGAAAATCGACTATATGGTTTTTTGAAATGTGTCCACTTACCAATTGCTTTTCTAACCAAAAATATGTTTTTAAAAGAGAACATATATTGATAAGGGAAAAAGCACTGTAATTTTAGTCATCTTTGATATGTCGCTTGGTGTCATTGTCATAGAAGACAGAGAATCTAAAGGTGAGAGGCAGAATTCTGAGGAACAGGAACACATCTATAGGCACAGATGGACAGTATTCATTCTAGAACCACTTACCCAAGTAATTTCAGTAACATCAATAATTATAATATTGGTTCCTATATTCTCATAGGACAGCCTGAACAACCAAATGATAAGGCACTAAGAAGGAAGCTATTTTAGTATTTCTCCAAGTAGATAGCTACTAGAATATATATACCTTTTAAAAGGAGAACTTTATTCAGATTTTAAAAAATGAATTCAAAATAAAGTTGCATTAAAAAATTCCTTAAATCACCTAGGTAAATAATTTGTGACTAGGAATCTTTTGAATTTGGATGGCCTGGTATACATATGTATATCTTTTTTATTTTTAGAGGATGTACTTCTCTTTGTTTAAGAACCTCATTTGTTTAAAAATTGTTTTTGAGTGGTTTTTGGCCACCAACTCTTCCTGGGGTTTACTTGGCTCAGTTTTGTCCAGAAGCTAATTCTGATTCTTCTGTCAAATGCTCGGTGGCACCGTGTTACCTGCTCTCCTGAAGGCCTGGCACAGCACAGGCAGCAGCTGACCATGCCGGGGACCCGCACACTTAAAGGGGAAAAGAGAAGCCATGGTCTTCAAGTGCTCAGGTTTCAGGGTTGGCATTTAACTCAGAAAATCTTCCACATAAAGCAGGGTAACATTTCTTCTCAAGTGAGTCTGGGTAACTTATTTCCGTGGCTTCAGCCATCTAGGTAGGGAAATCATTTCTTTGAACTGTAGCCCTTTCTGTAAATAGGAGTTTCTGCTCCAGCTGACAGCAGGGGCAAATGGCTGAGCCGCTCTTACAAGCTCTGTGGATCGCTGTGACTGTGGCATCAGAAGCCCTTCACTGTCAAAGGGCATGAAGGATCTTTGTTTTTTTGTTTTCATCAAGTTACTTCTCAATATCAATTGGGAAGGAAAGGAGAGGGTATTGGAGAAATGTGATTAATTTCATGCGCTTCAGAAATGTGGTGTTTTTCAAACTTCACAGAATGTGATTTTGTATTTGAATGCCCTGAGTTCTCAACTCTCCCTGAATCATCTCCTGTTGATTTAATGTATCCAGGTTCTACCACATGTCCCTGGAGAATACTATGGCGACTTAGACTATCTTATGTTACACAATAGTAACATGTGCAATGATAAAATTTCATGGGTCAATTTTGCAAATGTTTTACAAGTCACCGTTTGGTCACACATTTCTTACCATCTTTGATTTGCAGACACTGGAAAGCTTCCATTGTTTTTTTTTTTTTTTTTTTTTTTTTTTTTTGAGGCGGAGTCTCACTCTGTCGCCCAGGCTGGAGTGCAGTGGCCGGATCTCAGCTCACTGCAAGCTCCGCCTCCCGGTTTACGCCATTCTCCTGCCTCAGCCTCCCCAGTAGCTGGGACTACAGGCGCCCGCCATCTCGCCCGGCTAGTTTTTGTATTTTTAGTAGAGACGGGGTTTCACCGTGTTAGCCAGGATGGTCTCGATCTCCTGACCTCGTGATCCGCCCGTCTCGGCCTCCCAAAGTGCTGGGATTACAGGCTTGAGCCACCGCGCCCGGCCCCATTGTTGAGATTTATTTTAATAGCAACCCTCTTTTCTTGTGTGCCAAATTCCCCATAGCAAAAATAGCTTTGAAATGTGTAAATTCTCCCCAACCCATCTCTGTAACTCACTTCTCCCCAAACTTTGGTACCCCAACTTCAAGAGGAGCCACAAGCAAGATGTGCACACTTTCATCCTTCTTTGACCCCACCAAACTCATCCCTGCCTGCGTTCCTCTGAGCCTCTTCCTAAGACAGGGAGGGGATCGCTTCAGAGGTGGGGGAGCAGAGTGGTAGTGAATATGGTTAGGAACATGAAAGGCAGTTTATTCTCACAGTTCAGTCGCTGGCCCACCCTCCAGGCTCTTGGACTGGCCTACCTTGGCATGCAGACTCTGTGGCTTGTTGGAGAGGATGTCTGTGGCTTCCCTGCAGCGGGTGGAAAGGTTCAGGATGGCAGCAGCTGCTGCTATGTGGGTGTCTTCACTACATTGACCGTAGCTATAAGAGCTGGCACGGCCAGGGCTCTGGGTGTGGGCGCCTGCACTAGGCAGTCGATTAGGAAATTTCACTGGATTTGAAAAATGCTTTGCTGTTGAAGAGAGATTTGATTAGCAATTGCATGTACGTGGTTTTAGTCATTAAGTAGATTTGTTTTTTTTAAAGAGGTAACTTCTTGCATTAAAATATGTGAAGAATAAATTAAAACACGATCCATTATCCATGGGAACATTAAATGAAGGTTATCCAGACCTGTTTTCACAGAGATTCACAGAACAAATGATGTAATTGCGTGGAGAGAAAGCCTATTCTCTTAATATTTTTGTATTTACACTTCTTATGACAAAAACTCCATAACTAATGTTATGGGGCAGGTGCACTGGCAACATTTGTGACAAAAATTGTAGATAGAAAAACATACTAGCAAAACCCACCAGGGACTACAGAGAGTTTAAGGCATGCCCACTGGAAAACTGCGTATATGTGACGACCAGTGATTCCAGTGGCGGAAAAAAAATGTGTCCTTTCAATATTTGTTTTCACAATAACAATTTCTACTTAGACATGGAATTATATTTTTATTATTTGATATGCAGGCTCGTTTTGTCCTTAAACCAGTAGAAGTTGTTCTTCATCCAACTAGATGGAACTAAATAGATGGTGGAGTCTTTAATCAGCTGGCATTTTGCATATTTAGGGAGAGAGAGACAAATAAAGGGCAGGGAGGAAATGTTCTCAAGGTGAACAGAAAGGCAATTTAGGTATCAAGGCTGAGTTTCCATTTTCTGTTTCTGTTGTGGGTACCAAAGCATTACTGAGAGATAGAATTAAACATATTTCTCTTCATTCTTGAGTATTTGTAAACATCACTCAAGGTTACAGGAGAAATACTCAAGATTTAATGTGAGTTAATATAAAAGCATTTAGCTTTTTATTTTATATTAATTTTTTTATTTTAAATATTTGATTCTTATTTTTCATAAAACAAAACTTAAAACACTGGCAAATGTCATATTTCTGTAATTACAAGAATATGAAAATGTCACTGAATGTTTTGCACTTTAAAAATCAATATCCATACTATATGAGTGCATTGAATGCTCTTAGTAACTAGCCTTGCCAGAATTAAACATATATGTATGTGTGTATACTGCGTGTATATATAATAAAATTGTATATTTTATGTGTATAGGCACACATAAAATTGCATGGATAGATAGATATAAAACTATGTGTGTATAACTTTTCCCCTAAATCTAACAGGTTGTCCGTGGTTATTTATGTTAGTTGGAACGTACATTTGATAAGATTAAGTAAAATATCTTTTAGAGTGTAATGTACCTCTCCCTGATAGGCAAATTCCTTTCAAGTCTGTTTACTACTGGGTTTTACATGAAATTCTAGTTCTCTGAAAGAATTCATTAACATCACACAATGAGGTAAACATTCTGTGCTCTTAAGAGCACTCAGTTTCCGTAGCCTGGTGTAAGTTCAAAGGGATTCTATGGCTATGCAGAATGTTGTAAAAAATTCATGGTCTAGGAGATCACAACGTGCACATTATTTAGCTCCTTCCTTTGTGGAAGTTAAGTGACCATAATGAAGAAATCATGGCCTCTACTGGTTCCCAATATTTCCTTTCACACCTTTTCATTAGAATGTTTAAGGACTCCCAACAAGTTGAAGAAATGTGTAAGAAGAAAAAACACCAGGTTTTATATATTATACCATATTTGAGTTATGGTCTTCTATATGGATGTGTTAGCATTGAAGAATATTAATGCATTTTAAGTATTTCCATATTAATGCTTCAGTTTGTGAGTCAAGTTTCCACAGCCACACCATTCTTCTATTATAGTAAAATCCTGACTTTCAGATTGTTTCTTAGACTTCTCACCTTCCCTGCCACCTTTAGTTGAACGCTTTTGCTGAGTTGAGTAATATTCTAAACAGCATTTCAACATTTTACCTATTAATTTCCATAATTTCAATAAAAATAAATATTACTGCATTACAACAGTCATCACGTTTTTCAATATAGTAATCCAAACTCCAGCTAACTGTGAGTTAAATATTTCTTTAGAATTATTGTAGTTAGATTTAACAATAGCATCATATTTGTAGAATAATTAACTCATTAACTATTCACTATATTATGTGTAACTTCAGTATAAAATCAGTAACATTGATCAACTTATTATTGTTTTCCTTATTGTGTTTCACTCGAATGTATTTCCTCTCCTGCCAGCTGTATGTAGTATATCATATATTTAAGTACAGCCCCCTGGCCCCTGATACACACATACACCTATACACAAGAAGCATTTTGGAGAAATGAGTATTAGAGCTCAAAGCTTACATTCAGGAAATGGTGGCGTTTTTCTTCCTTGCACTGTTTGTATGAGAGGGCGTTTACCAAAAACTTGGGCATCAAAACTGGCATAATCAAATGGTACTTTTCCAAACTTCTCTTGTTCTTTTGACACTGTGGCTCTGGGAGAGGTGATGGCTTGTGACGGGATATTGAATTCAATTTGCTTCATCAAGCTTGTCCTGGAGGGGGGGGGCGTGAAGCAGTTCAAAAGAAATATAGTGAAACTACTGGTGAGCACATTAGTGTCAGAATTTACAATAAATACGTGCGTCGCTCCTGAAGGTATCCACAGAGACACTGAACAATACGAGAGATGGGGCCATGGCAGGACAGAGCAGTGTGCTCTGGACCCATAGGGCCAGATGGAAAGATGCTCTGGGCTGTACGTCGCTACCATGATGCTGCGTACTCTGTGTTCCAGTCCTCCCATCAGCAAATTGAGAATATGCAATCCTCCATTCATCTTATGAAGGTATCATGAGCAAATATTTGATGCTTGTTAGCATTTTGAGTTCTTAAAGGAAAGCCATGTCAGGTGGGTGTGGTGGCTCACGCCTATAATCCCAGCCCTTTGGGAGGCCAAGGTGGGTCGATCATCTGAGCTCAGGAGTTCGAGACCAGCCTGGCCAACATGGTGAAACCCCCGTCTCTACTAAAAATGTAAAACTTAGGCAGGTGTGGTGGCACACACCTGTAATACCAGCTACTCAGGAGGCTGAGGCAGGAGAATCACTTGAACCCAGGAGGTAGAGGTTGCAGTGAGCTGAGATCATGTCACTGCACTCCACCCTGGGAGACAGAGCAAGACTCCATCTCAAAAAAAAAAAAAAAAAAAAAGCCATGTTACCATCAGTAAATACTGCTTAAGGCACTGACAAGGTGTGCACGTTCTGCTTGTTAGATTTGTTCATTAGATTGGCAATGAATAGTCACAACTGTGACCAGTGAGGAAGTGTCATTATATTCCATTCAGAAGTGATGTTAGGCCCTGCTCAGTCCTGCAGAGCTGGCAGAAATCTGATGCCTAAGAGGGGCAGTGCAGACACGGGAGATTTGATTCCTGAATTGAGACTTTCTTCCTGGGCTTTTCACTTTTTTTCCCTGCCTTCAGTCAGAATGTTTTTGCTGATATATATAATACTTTAAATGGCATTTCAATATTTTATCGATTGAATTACCATCATTTCAATATGAATCTAATTTACTGTATTATAATATCTATCATATTTTCAACATAATTATCACAATCTAAGCTAAATGTCAATTACATATTCTTTTAGAATTGTTGTATTTGGATTAAACAAGGGCATCAGATTTGTGTAGCACTGATTCCAGCCAAGTAAAACACGACTGATTTTCTGCTGTGGTGTAATGGTAAGAGAACATAAACAAACATACTTTCAAAATTTAGCAATATTAAAATATATATTTTTCTCTTTTTTCCACCAAAAACTCTCAAACTCATCAGAATGCCAAAGTTTTCAATGAGTTTTTTTTGGATTAGATTTTACAAAAACTTTTTAGCTGCTATAGAAAAACATCTGAGGAACTAG
Source organism: Trachypithecus francoisi (assembly GCF_009764315.1). Lineage (NCBI taxonomy): Eukaryota > Metazoa > Chordata > Mammalia > Primates > Cercopithecidae > Trachypithecus > Trachypithecus francoisi. The sequence continues at coordinate 7,234,165 of NW_022681472.1, forward strand.
TTGATCTTATTGTTGCCTATATAATTTGGTTTAGAGCCTTAAAGCTGCATATATATTCTAATCTAAAACAATATTAATATTTTAAGAAATGAGCAAAATGAAATTCAATGTTCTTTCTATATTTGCTAACTAACTTACTTGGGGAGAAACTAGAGTATACAGTCATACCATCTAAGAATCCTAGTTTAAGATTTTTAATTGCTACTTATTCAATAATTCATAATTTTCACTTGACATATGTTCTTCACACATGTGATTTAAATGCCAATTTTGACTCTTTTAATCAAATCTATAGAAGCAAAATATTAAGGGAAGCCGTATCTTGAAAACGTTGAAATGTCCAATAACTGGTTTTGTATTTCAGTGACTCAGTAACAATAGTTATCTGATCATCTAGCTTAATCCTGAAATCATTTTCCCGACAACAATGATTTTATGGCAATAAATATATAACTTCACATTAAATATCATCATATACACATACTTTAGTATTTAGATATAAGATCTTCCAAATTTCTAGACATCACCAAGAGCCTGGGAGCTACCAGGACCAATAGGAGATATTTTATTAATAGCTGTCAATCATGGAAAGAATTTTTGTTTTAAATACATTATATGTGTTTGTGGAACTGAAGGATGAATATATAACATCACATATTTTGGAAAGGTAGGAGTGACTTTTGATGGCATTTTCTCCTGGCGGAAAGGTGAAGTCAGTGATGAAGGGGTGCTCATTTGACTTGTGGGTATACTTAGTAACTCACAATTCTGATTAATGTAAGCTATGGTATATTAATTCTTTTAGATTCACCCCTATTATGTTACCTTGGCAAAGAGATGACTTCCAAGTCAAACTTCTGAAGAGTTTAGTAGTTCATTTCAGCAATGGCATCATTAACTAGAGCAGCCTCTGGTCTAGTGGGGTGGGCTGCACACCCAGGTCTACTGGGGCTGAGAGGGGAGGGCGAGCCACAGGGAACTGACACAGGAAGGACCAGAGGCCCTGCTGTGCAGGAGCCTGGATGAAGAGAGCACCGAGAATATCGTTGGGGGTTCATACCTGTGGGCCTGGTCAGGACACTGCCCAGTTTGGGGAGAATCAA